>NC_142354.1:26402483-27641483 GCF_059441175.1 Urocampus carinirostris | reverse complement strand
GTACTGGTCTCCATGGTCACCAGTAGTAGGAGATGCTTCCTTATCTGACTCAGATACAGCACATTTATCATCTGGTGGCCGTTGTTTTTTTTTTAGGGTGGAAAGCGTCATCCTGCTTTTCAGAGATGAGCCGAACTTCAACATTGACAGTCAGCAGCATCTGATAATACTGTTACTAGAAACTAAATCAGTGGGGGAAAACTATTTTGTTCCAAGATTTTTTAGTTTCACTTTGTACAATACGCATTGCATCATTTTTTACTTTTGTACTTTTGTTGAAAAACAAACTTTGTGGCAATAACGTAACATCCTTTGCTCAAAGGCTCTCGCGTTTTGTGTAATTTTTGTATCTGTATAGACAAATTATTTACAGTATATATTTAAATTGATATTTAACTAAATCGCCGTCTTCTACCCCTCCGCATCCACTCACTAACAAGTCACGTCATCCCAATTCCTACAGGCCAAAGAAGCAAGTCTCTGTGTCTCGGTCCTTACTATACCAAAAGCTATTATTTTTAACTGAATGCAAACCAAATGCTCTCTCCGGCCACTAAAAGGCAGTGTTGAGTTCGTATAGTTTAGTGAGTTGGTTCAGGTGCAAAACTGCATTCACTCATCTGTTGAATTAAACCAGGTAAGGTACGGAGAACATGTATGAGTTGACAAGTATGCGATTTCCGTCACTCTCCCTTGCAAACTTGCATGAGCGATTAAAGCATCCCTGAAACAAATTCAACTCGTATGAAGAGATACCAATGTATTTAGTTTACATGCCTTATTCCACGCTTGTCCACAGCAGCGATTTGCATGGCCCAGAAGAGACCCATGGGCTCGCAACCCAAATATGAACCACCCACCGAATGATCCCTGCTCACTGCGGAAGGCACAAGAGAGAAGGAAAGACAAAGATGTTACAAGTATAATGGACAAATGTGTTCTCGAGTGTGGGCAAACTCCACTTTTTAAAAATTCGGCTGAGGTCCTAAGATTACCCACAATGCATTTGCTGGCGGCCATTTTGGAAGTCCACAAAGCTTTTCACTTCATTGATATTGTTCAGCGAACCAGTTAGATTCTACATTGTAATGCCGAATACGTGCGTTATTGTTGGCTGTTGTAGCTGTTGGGAAAAGGGTGGGAAGGGCTTCTTTAGACTTCCGAAGTGTGTTTACAATCAGGGGATTGAAGCTCAGGAGAAAAGTGAACGGCGAAGACGAATGTGGCCGGCAGCTATCAACCAGTCGAATTTGCCAAAGCTTGACTGTGTTCGTGTTTGTTCTGACCACTTTCTGACTGGTAAATTGAATTATTTATGATGTAGAAATACATTTTAAAAAGGTTATGGGACATGTGTACTTCATGTACATCTGTCGACACCATTCAAGTATGGCTAGGTTAAATACTGTAGGTGTTGCTACTTGAGTAACATTTCTGAAAAAATATTCTTAAAAGATCTAGATGTTGAACAAGTATATACCAAGAATACATAGTAAATGTGCATTTCATCCACTTTTATGAGATATTTCTTCTCTCTCAGTGGATAACATTATTAAATAACTACTTCACCATACACATGTATCAAACAAACATGAAGTATGCGCTGTTTGCAATTGTATTTATTTTCAATCTTTGTTTGGATGAAAGGCTCATAATTAACGCCTTTAATTTACAATGCCTGTGGGGGGGGGGGGGTAACTATTTTTAGCACAAAGCGCGGAGCCCCCTATTATATATTGGAACCAAAGATCAAACCAAATTTGTTTAAGAATGGGAATACGTAAAGGGAATGGTGTATATTCCCCCTTCTCCTAAAAACAAAGAAAGGTCCAGAAAAGCATCTATACAGCACTAGAGGCTGTTTCCCAAAACATGCTTCTAAATGATTGGCAGGAGCTGGATTACCAATTTCACGTACGCAGTGTCTCAGTCAGTGCTCATATTTGTGAAATGGTTCATATCATCCACAAGCCTTTGAATTTCTCATTCAGATATTTTTGAAACACTCTGTATAATAGAGTATTTAATAAATAAATAGATAAACAAATGATCAAATAAATAAATGAATATGTACATTAATAAATATATCAATAAATAAAGGCTTCTACTTTGCGGGTTTTGTCTGGCGCGTGACATTTTTCAAACGCAACCCCTGTGAAAAACGAGGTATTACTGTAATGGGATTTGTAAAAAGATCATAATAGAAACCAGTGCAAACGAATGCAATGTACAGTTAATTAACAATGTACATTCGGCGTGACTCACAGTCGACAGTGCCGTCTTCCCTTGCGTTGTAATGGCCAAACGCTTCCCACATATTACCATCCTCACTCTTCATTGTTGCACACAAAGTAACTGGATGGTGCGGGGACAGAAAGCTTGCTTTTACGTTGACCGGTTCGTCCATCATGCTGCGGGCTGGAGCAGCTGTCAGAACTGGAGCTGGACTGAAAACGGTCCTAAATGACATGCCTGATCGGGAAAAATATGTCACGTTAAAAGTTATTCCTCCCCACAATTATGCAAATACGTTACACGATATTCCACGCGCCGGAGGGATCAAGAAATTTTGTCTCTAAGGTAACCCATCTGTCTTGTTTCTTGTGGAGCTGTGACGTCATTGAAGGAACACAACAATTTTAAAATGGTGAATCCTGTTAACACCACATGTGAGGCAGATGACTTCACAGCTCAAGAAGTCAAAGACAAGACAGGCTGTCTTCAAAATGCATTGTTTTGGAAAATAATTTACGCAAAAAACATTGACGGTTTCCATACATTTTGCACGTTTTAGAATTTGGGAATACCGCAAAAGAATAATTACTCTTTAAGTATTTTCTTGCCAAATGCCTAAACAAAAAAGCCATTAAGCCTTTCTCTTTATCTGTACAACAATTTTCAGCAACCGAAGTTCACTTGGAGCGCCATTTGCCAGACAAAAAAAGAAAATAAAATGAACAGTGATTCATAGTGACGTGTGATTTGCGAATGAAATAAACCAAAAGAGCCGCTTCCATCTTTTTTTCACTCATTCTCTTTATCTCTCTCTTTTGCTTTTTCTCTCCTCTCTTTCTCTTTCTCTCTTTCCCTCTCTCTGTTATTTTGCTCTTGTTCTCCCTGGCTTGTACTTGCTTCACCTCTCTCCTCTCGCTTCACCTTCTTTTTTTCTACTTCTTTCTCTCTCGCCATCTCTCTCCCTGTCATTCATACCCTCCCACTCTCATTTTTTTGAAGGTGGTTGTGATTCTGATATCCACGTGTTTGTTTGGTAGGAAGAGTCTAAAAAACTCAACTATGTTGAAACAATAAAGGGTATTAGGATATAAAAACATAACAACTTCAAAATTATTTATATGGTCTGTAATGTTTCATTATTTTTGCTAACATATCAATAAAAACAAAAATATCTGAAAAACCGTTTGGGAGCCGAAAGAATCGGCTCTTTTTAGTGAGCTGAGCTGAAAGAACAGGTTCTTCTTCTAAAAAACAACATTAAATATTAGCATTTGTGCCCTTTAGTGAAAATTTTACTTTTTTAAGTGTTTAAAAAACGATAAATAACTCAAAAAGATTTCATTCAGTCATAAAGTCATTCAGCTGTAGTTTAGAAAGAAACGGTAGGTTTTATACAGGTCTAAAATTACATAGACTTTCCAGAACAAGGTTGGCGTTGTTTAAGCGTATCTTTGAGATATATCGTGTAGAACTCTCATAGCAAATCTCTTTTTAGTCTTTTCATGAAAGAAGAACATTTAATAATGAGCTGAACAGGTAGAGCCATATGAGAAAACCTTTCGTTTAAGCACTGCTACTGTGTCACACAGGTATTTGGGTTATTTTTATCTGCAGCGGTAAATGGTTAATGTGCAAAACGCCACGGCATGTTACTAAAGTACCCTGAATGCAGCAATGCTAATGGTAAACTCAGAGAAAATCAACTCTACAACTATTTTAACGAAAGATACCAAGACCATCATTTCGACAGTATGTTTTTTTCTTACCAATTTTACTATGCAACCAGCTGTTTTTTCTTTGCAAGCCAACATGTGAAGTCAGCTGGTTTCCAATGAAATGCCGATTTGTTGCCATCCTCACCCAAGTTCCGGTCATCATTCTGGAAATTAACCGGTGATGAATCAACCAAAAAATTTCTTTGGAAAGGCTCACCAAGCTTGGATTTGCAGGTTACTTGATGTGACTTTTAAGTTTGCTTTAGAGATTAGTGAAATTTCCCTTAAGATCCGATCCATTGTCTTGACGTCAGTTAAGAAGGTGTAATTCCAGTTTACAGGCTTGGAAATGTCAGTCACAGTTGGGTTTAAACAGGTTAGATATATTGTCATAAAAATACAATTATCAAAAATTCACAGCTTGTGCACAATGCTGCAGCGAGGCTTTTGACTAGGACAAAAACATTTGATCACATTCCTCCAATTTTGGCTAACCTGCACTGGGCTCTGTGTCAGTTCAAGATGTGATTATTAAGGTTATGTTGCTAACATAAAGAAGTTTTTATGAACTGGCATCCTCTTATCATTTTGTTCCGATCGGAAATTGCTGGTCTACTAGTGATTCAAAGAGCCAAGAAGTAGTCTGCAGGTTCAAGAGCATTCTCCATCGGGCTCATTGCTGCGGAATACTCTGCCCTCAGACATACATTCTGCAAGCAAAGAAGATGTCTTTTGATCTAGGCTCAAAACAAAAACCTACTCTATGTTGACGTTGACCTTATAATCTTGTTTACTTGTCCTTAGGGGAGAAGGCTGAGAATAGAATAGAATAGAATAGAATAGAATAGAATAGAATAGAATAGAATAGAGTTAGACCAATGTACAGAGTAAACCAGAGCGTAGCAAACTGAGCTTTAATATATCTGTTTCTGATGGGCGGCAGTAGCTCAGGAGGTAGAGGGCTCGTCTTGGGATCAAGGGATCCCAGTTCGAATCCCGGCTCGCCCGTGTTACATGTCGAAGTGTCCTTGGGTAAGACACTGAACCCCTAATACCCCCAATAAGCAGGTTAGCGCCTTAGATGGCTGCAAGGCCGCTATTGGGAAATGTGGAGCACATTGTAAAGCGCTTTGGGAAGTCATTGACTTGAAAAGCGCTATATAAATGCAAATCATTTCATTTCAAATCATTTCATTTCATTTCATTTCATTTCATTTCATTTCATGATGCACTTTTTGTACTGCAAGGCATGGTCTATCAATAGTTGAAATGTTGGATTCTTCTCAAATGACATTACTAACTTTGGTTCTGTTGTTGTCTGCTTTGAAAAATATTTATTTGAAAAAGGAACTTGAAATGATAAGGGGAGAGACATACTACTTTATTTATTTTAATAAGAAATGAATACCACTGTGTCTTTTATTTCAAATTTAATTTATCATGTTTTTGTAATATTAGATAGATAGATAGATAGATAGATAGATAGATAGATAGATAGATAGATAGATAGATAGATAGATAGATAGATAGATAGATAGATAGATAGATAGATAGATAGATAGATAGATAGATAGATAGAGAGAGAGAGAGAGAGAGAGAGAGAGATAGATAGATAGATAGATAGATAGATAGATAGATAGATAGATAGATAGATAGATAGATAGATAGATAGATAGATAGATAGATAGATAGATAGATAGATAGATAGATAGATAGATAGTTACTGTATTCATCCCCATAGGGAAATTCACACTTCCAGCAGTCTACCCCGTTGTTTATTAACAGATTAACATGATGCCCTAGGGGTGCTTGTAGCGGAGTGGATGACGTCACGCAAGTCCAAAAGTTCGTCATCCCTGCGGCAGATGGAAATCTTTTCTTTGTGAAAATCCAGGGATACAACACCTCGTGTTAGCAAGTCCCAAAGAGTTTTTTTCTTTTATTTTCGGACTACAATTGACCGAATCGCTCTGGCCTCCACTCACAAAGTAACAGCATGGATAAATGAATGAATTAATGACTCCTCTTTACTGACATTATACGTGTCATAGGTGAAGTACTGGACTTGGTGAGATACGGGCTCAACTCTGCTTGTAGTTGTGAGTGTTATCATGTAGCCGCAACAGTTGTTTTTGCTTCATTTCCAGACACCGGTTATGTTGCTTCCCAGACCCCAGAACAATCCACAGAGCACCCGGTGGTCTCGATACTTCCTTCTTGATATATCGATGTCGGTAACTGATGGCTACAAGCTCCGGTTGTGTGTAGTAGTGTAACGCCAATGTATGTGTGGATAGAGTCCCAAGGCAAACTTTCAGTGGTACACGAAAAGCACTAAATGGGAGAGTGAAGAGCTTCTGCTTCAATGCGCCACGCTATCTCTCATCTCTCATCTCATTAGCTGTACCGCTTATCCTCATTAGGGTCGCGGGGGTTCTGGAGCCCATGCCAGCTGTCTTTGGGCAGTGGGCAGGGGACACCCTGAACTGGTTGCCAGCCAATCGCAGGGCATACGGGGACAGACAACTCACTCGCTCATTCACACCTAGGGACAATTTGGACTGGCCAATTCACCTGACATGCATCTTTTTGGAATGTGGAAGGAAACCGGAGTGCCCGGAGAAAACCCACGCAAGCATGGGGAGAACACACAAACTCCGCACAGGAAGTTTGGAGTTGGATTTGAACCCATGCAGGAGGCTCCCATGACATGAACTGTGCCGCTCATGCGCTAACCACTGCGCCGCCGTGCTACCGCACCACGCCATATTGGATCAATTTTAATAAGTATTTTGAAATAAACAGGAAAGTCAAAATACAACATTCCTCTTCCATTTGGATTTGTAAATAAAAGTTTTATTTGTGAATAAACATATTAATTTGTATATTTAATATTTCCAAAGCTGTTGTATGAAATGCTCCCTTTACAAACATATAGGCAATTAAACATGACTTGTACTGGTAAATGCAAACAAGATAAAAGGGATTGTGCTGTGTTATCATTTTTTTTCATGTATTGCTGAGGGATCAGTTTTAAGACTATATCTGCATATTCAAAAATAAATACAAGTTAAGTCAAGTCATGTTCATTTGCAACGCCCTTAATCAAAAGGAGTCTCAAAGGGTTGCACAGACCACAGATTATTTCAAACTGCAGACCATTATTACACCATCCCCTCATCTAAAACCTACACGAAGGCAAGGAAAAACTCAAAAACTTCAACATGCGGAAAATAAAGAAACTTTGATACACCAATCAACCATTTTCCCCCCAATCCGGCCCAGCATCCACGCATCTTTTTTTTCAAACTAATAACACTCCTGGGCTAAACAAATACATATGACTTGATTAGAGTTCAATTAGAAATATCAGTTAACAAAGTTGACTAGAATCGAAACCAGGTCAAAGTTGTGGTGACCATTTTAGTAGATTTGCTACATGCACAGGCAGGCGTTTCCTTTGAAGTGTTGAAGGCAAAAGACAATTCTGATGACTTGCCGCATGTTCTTGGAAAAAATAGAGCTGGAGAGAAGCAATGCAGTTGAGGACATTACAAAGTTTCAAATAAAGAAAAAAATCAGAGTGCAATTGATGGAGACGCGTCTCCCAAGAAATGCAAAAAAGAAGGTTTCTCTTACAGGAGAAAGGCGCAGATTTTGCAAAACGTAAAAATGAACTTACATTACAAGATAAAAGAGAGGATCTTAATGAACAAGAAACTTTTTTCAAAACAGTATGATTTTGAAGGCTGTTTGATAAGATAAAGCTGACATATCGAAAGACATTTGCAGTGGGAAAATACAGAAATAAAGGATACCGTAAATACCACATTCAAAAATAAGAGCATTTATAAAAACTAAATGAGTAAAGTTATCATCGAAGCAATGTTGTGATGATTAAATAATTAACTTAATATAGCTCATGTTATGACAACATACCCAGTGACCTATTTTAATAATCTAACATTGTACAGAGAACATTTCAAGCTAAATGCATTGTCAATGTGTTATAACCAAATGCTTGGAAACAAATCTTCAAAGCTACTTCTTGTTTTTTTTCAGACAAAATGTGAACTATTTCAACAGCACCAAGCGTTTGATTTCAACAACAAAATTCACACGTCGGGCTCACGCCCTCAGGTGTTTGTCTAAAAATGTCAGGATTTTCTTCCAAGAATCTTCCTGCGCAAAGGCATGGGGTGCGGTCCGACCCCCCCACAAAGCGAGTACTGCAAAATCACAGCAGAAGGAAGTCAGGTGTTTTTAACTTGATACAGAATTGTAAAAGTCGTTTGTACATCTTACTTTTTTCCGGTCTTTTTCTCCACAAAGACTTTCTTGTGTGTGGCGTGTATGGGGGTTCAATCAGGTGGCCGGTGCCCGGGTATGACAAACGGGTAAACAAGTGCGATTTACCGGCTGATTTCAGGACATCTTCGATCTAATCGGAACAAAAACTCGGTTGCATTGATTTGAATCGTGTGGCTGAGAACACAGTAGACCCCTGGAATACGGTGTCCCGCCTTAGGACATTTTCACTTTAAGGTATGGAATACGATGTTTTTTTTAGCCCCTCTTTATGGAAATTTTCCTTACTGTAATAGACTTCCAACTAATATTTTTGTGTGCCCAAAAACTTCAAACAAACATGTCATCTTTGTTTGTGGCTATGACAAGTTAAGTCTCTAAATGCGGGTCTACTTTTGGGCGATATCGTATAAAAAGCTGGTCTACTATTGATTTGTGTCATGCCATTGGCTCAATTACATCCCACAATGTAATTCTTTTCATTCAAGTTTATGTTTGCTTTGCAAAGACTTGGATTTGGAGTTGGGGATACAATACTGTATTTTTTGTACTGTATTTACTCGCTCACAGGCTTGCAGCAATGCGAAAGAGAGAGGCAAAAGCTTCAAATGTATGGCTAATTCGAGTGACGGTTGATAATGCTTTGTTAAGCTCCCTCCCAATTTCTTTTGCACTTCTAATGCATTTTTATACTTCCAGTTTTCCCTTCTAACCGTAACCCTTCATAGAGGGTTAGGTTTAGCTTTAAGTGTTAGGGTTACTGATAGAGTTTAGAGTTATGGTTAGGGTTCACGGTTAGGGGTTAGTATTAGCGTTAGTTGAACTTAACTCGAAACCTTATATGATAAAATTATCTTTCTTGTCATTCGATAACAACCTATTAAACATTGTTTATGACAAGATTAGACTAGATTCAGGTTCATTTATTCGTCTCCATAGGGAAGTTTAATTTCAAAGAGTTAACCGAAAGATAACACTGGACTTTACATACAAAAAAGACCAGAATACCAAACAGAGTGTTGTGAAAACTTCTTGATTTCTGTGTTTCGTGCATATTTATCGCTCACAAAGGTTTCTGTCATGATTGCTGATTAGGGGCACCTGCAAATGCCCCGTTGGCACCAACAGCCCTGATCGCTGGTTGGTTCCCTGAGTCTTTTTAAACCCCAGGCTTCCAAGAGGAAGTTGTCAGACTGTCCTGCGAACCTACGCTTTTTCTAGGCAAGTTCTGTACCTTCCGTCAATCTCCTGCCCTCTTTTCCCCTGCCTGTTAACTGTTGCCGACCTGTTTCTGGACCCGTTTCTGCCCTGTTCTTCCGTCCCAGCAACCGACCTCTTTTGCCCTGTTTCCTGCCTGATACTTGTTGCCGACCTTTTTTCTGGACTCGTTGCCGCCCTTGCTCCCCCGTCCCGGCTATCGACCAGCTTTCCTGTCGCCCACGACAATCTTCGCACGACACGGAAGTACCACTTCCGTGTTCCTGCCATCAGTTACCCGTGTCCGACGATCATCGGATCGTGGAAGCAAGCAAAGCACTGCTCTCTTTTTCAATAAAACCGAGTAAAACGAACGCTGTTGGGTCCTGTCTCCGTTTCTGGCTTGTGACAGTTTCAGGTCATCAAATAAATTTTTCTGAACCTAATAGCGAGATGGACAATTTTTGGCAGCGATAAAGGAAATCAAACGTTCACGACAATTGGTAATCACAATGCTGTTAAGGAATTTCGGGCTTACTTTTATTTGCAAAATTCAGATCTGCTGTATTGGATGGTTTGTCTAGCATAAAGTTTCTGTTTTCGCTTACACCAACGCATCTCAATTGGATTTAAATCCAGACTTTGACTTGGACACTACAGAACCTTATTTTTGTTACTTTGAGCCTTTCAGAGGGCGACATGCTGGTGTGTTTTGTATCCTTGTCCCGCTGCATCATCCAAATCGCTTGAGTTTGAGGGCACGAACTGATGGCCTGACCTTTTTCCATCCGGATTTTCTGGTAAACACCAAAATTCAATATTCCGTCAACCACAGCAAGTTGTCCGGGTACTGAAGCACTGTACATGACAGTGGAACAATGAGGCAAGACTAATAAGATGGATCAGAAGGGGCTGTTGCTCAGAAAGGTAATGCACTCTGTGAACTCTGTGATGTATTATAAACAGTTTACGATATTTGATATAATATTCCTCTGTATCAGGCTTTTCCAAAGGCGGGCCCATCTAAATCTTATTGCTTTGTATCTGTGCCCTGACGTTAATGGGATGAAATATTGGTGTAGTGCGTGAGTGATATCTTGGAATATTGCCAGTTGAATGATAGAGCTGTTCTATAAGTCTAAGAGGTTGGTAGGCAGATTAGTGTAGCTGCTGTGTATGTGATCAGACTTGACACTCCAGGATGAACAGGCTTAATAGAGAAAAATAAGTTAAAAGGAATGTACTTACGATTCAGTGTTTTGTGATTTTGATGTTTTTATCTGGAGTATCAGGGTTTCGGAAAGCCTTAGCTATACAGCAATTTCACTTTGCGATTCCCCGTGTCAGAAGGAATAAATGTTGTATCCTTGGGGGTCTACTTTACTAAAAAGACAGGAATATACCAGGTTTGAATTCTCAGTACTTGGAGAATTTTGATCGTCTTCCCCCAAAATGTACATCAATGGACATGTCAGGTTCTCCAACTGCAAGGAAAAAAGGCATTTTAAAATGTTTGAGAAATGTTATACTTACCGCAATGGTCTTTAGATCACCTTCACTTGAGTTCCAGGGGAGTAATTGGTAGGTGCAGACACAGCCTTAAAACTCAGATAACCCTCTTCATCCCGTGGCCAGAATCTCTGGTCACTACAACAGTTCATCAATGAGAATGTTTGAAAATGTTTTTTCCACTGATCATCAAATACAAGGTTAAAATATGTTCAAAATATATAAGTTTGATAACCAATTATCCAAACAGAAGGCTGACGGGAAAAAGCCGAAGCTTATCTTGGTCCTGTCTCCTTAACAATCTAAACACTTTTCACATCATCAAATCATCTCATCTCATCTCATTAGCCGTACCGCTTATCCTCATTAGGGTCGCGGGGGGGCTGGAGCCCATCCCAGCCATCTTCGGGCAGTGGGCAGGGGACACCCTGAACTGGTTGCCAGCCAATTGCAGGGCCAAATCATCTAATCAAATCATCATAACAAGGTATGTTTTGTAATGTGTATCACATCTCATCATCACACAAAATACTCACACACAAAATTAGACTAAACTAATTCAATGATTGGATACTGTGTGTTTTTTGTTTTATTTTGTTTCTTCTCATGTATTTTCTTTTCATTAACTCTTTCTCTCTCCTAGCCTTGCCATCTGTTCCTCATTTTGGATCATGTTTGACCAGGTTTCCAATGTCCAGTTATGATAAACATAATCCTTTCAAATTATCCCAGGAATAGAGGCAATAAACACTTAGGTACCTCAGTTTCGGGCAAGTTATTTGTTATTTGTAAAGTCTTTTGGTAAAATATATTCTATCCATTGCAATGACTGCACAATTTAGGAATTTTACTTTGACAACAGTGAATACTTCATGTTAGAAGCAGAAAATAGCAAAGCGAGGAGGGGATTGGAGCCTTTGTATCTTTATATCTGTTCACTCTGTGATGGACCATTCATTCATTCATTATCTGCACCGCTTATCCTCAGTAGGGTCGTGGGGGTGCTGGTATCCATCCCAGCTGTCTTCGGGCAGTGGGCAGGGGACACCCTGACCTGGTTGCCAGCCACTCGCAGGTGATGGAACATAGTTTATGATATTTGATGCAATATTCCTCTGTATCAAACTGTAACAATTTCTCTTGATAGCTTTCTCAGACAAATGAGTTTTTCAAATACCTTTCTGAAGCTTTCGGCTTGCAAAACGTTTCCGTGACAGCCACACAGCTTCCTGCTGGCCCGTTGACTGCAACCAAACAAGATGGCTGCAAAGGTGAGTCAAGTCAGTTCATTTGTAGTTGTGTAGCCCTTAATCACAAGAATTCTCAAAGGGCTGTACAGGCTGCAGACTATTACACTATCCCGATCTAAAACCTAAATGGGGGCAAGGAAAAACTCAAAAATTCCGCATGACGAAGGATGACCAGTTTGCAATGGAGTGAGGTTTAAAATAAGAAAAAAACTTTTTCAACAAGCAAGTTGGCCACTGTTTCATTACAATGAATATTTCCAAAGCGATCCAATATATATTTACTTTTATGAATAATATAGGCAAAATTAGACAGGTTTTTTTGTAATGCCTTGACGCCAAAAAAAAGCTGAAAAACAGTTGTTCTATAAATGTGCAACCTACTTTTACATCGGAGCGTGTGGACAATCGAAGGCCGATGTAGGCTCCATAGGAGAGACTGATGATACCGATTCGATCGCCACAGATCTGAGGATGATCTCGAAGAAGATCGAATGCTTTCTAAAAACAATGTCAGAATTTAAAAATAGTAAACAGGTGGAAAATGGTGTTAGAAAAAATCCACCTAATAACTAAAATCTAGCGTTTTTGTGGACCAGTCCTGATCCCATATTGCTAGTACAATACCTATAAACCAGGGGTTACTGATTGTGATTGGTAAACGTGTGATTGTAGTTTGATACGTATCTCTAAAACAGGAGTGAGAAAACTTTTCAAAACGTAGCAAAAGGACAAAGAGGAAAAAATGATTGATAGATTTGATTTTTTTTGTGTCTTCCAATTCATTCTTCAACCTGATATGTTGGCAATAAATGAGAGAAAAATGTAGACCTGTCAAATTGTTCTCATTTGCAATAATGAATCAATATACATATCCATGCTGTATTTCATTTTATGTGTTCATTGTGTGATTTCATCAAATTTGTTTTGAAACACTCAGAAATAAAGCTAGGTAATATATTATGCTCCCTTTTTAGCACTACATATGATTATAGGCATTTAAAAGAACTCAAATTCAATATAGCAAGCTCGGAAGGGTTTTTCTTCTTGTGAGAGATTTGATAAATTCCTTGCTAAATAAATAGAGTAATAAATAAATCATAGAAAATGAAAAATACAGGAAAACAAAGCCACCTATTTAAATGTTGGCCTTAAGTGCAGTACACAACATTAATAGACAAAAAATATATATTTTTATCGGGTAAATACATGATGGAACACTCAGAAGAATACTGGTACCAATTCAACCTTTTTCTATTAGTAGTACTGTTTTTTTAACATTTTAAATCAATTGCATATAAAAGTAAGGTAAAAATAGGTTCCGTCAACTACTAAACATAAATACAAATATTGATATCAATACCGAGCGAGTACTTGAATGGGATCGATACTATTGTCTTGGGATACTTTCTTCCTATTTTAACTAGCACTATAGTAATGTTGTTAGGGGGTCATAAGAGTATACATACATTCCATCCATCCATTATCTGCACCACTTATCCTCAGTAGGGTCACGGGGGTGCTGGAGCCCATCCCAGCTATCTTGGAGCAGTGGGCAGGGGACACCCCGAACTGGTTACCAGCCAGTCACAGGGCACACAAAGACAGACAACTGACCCGCTCATTCACACCTAGGGACAATTTGGACCGGCCAATTCACCTGAAATGCATGTCTTTGGAATGTGGGAGGAAACCGGAGTGCCCGGAGGAAACCCACGCAAGCACGGGGAGAACATACAAACTCCGCACAGAAAGTCTGGAGCTGGATTTGAACCCACGACAGGTTCCCATGACATGAACTGTGCCGCACAAGCGCTAATGTAAATATTGATATTTATATTTTAGATAGTCGTGGGAACCTCCTGCGTGGGTTCAAATCCAGCTCCCGGCCTTACTGTGAGGAGTTTGTATGTTCTCCCCGTGCTTGCGTGGGTTTCCTCCGGGCACTCCGGTTTCCTCCCACATTCCAAAGACATGCATTTCAGGTGAATTGGCCGGTCCAAATTGTCCCTAGGTGTGACTGAGCAAGTTAGTTGTCTGTCCCCGTGTGCCCTGCGATTGGCTGGCAACCAGTTCAGGATGTCCCCTGCCCACTGCCCGTTGATTGCTGGGATGGGCTCCAGCACCCCCGCGACCCTACTGAGGATAAGCGGTGCAGCTGATGAGATGAGATGAGATATTTTAGATACTGGCCAAGTTTACATTGTAGTTATTTAATAACAGTTCAAACATTTTAGTGCCTAAAATATATGTGTTGTGTTTATCGTAATTATAAACTGACTCAAGATGATCGTGGCATTTCCAAGCAAAAAGTATTGGTATGCTCTAATTACTCGATAGGCAAATTCCAAGTATAGTTGCCCAGCATAGAAAGAATTTAGGACAAATTGACGAATTGATCAAAGACACAGATTATGTGGATTTCACCTGCCAGTTAGAAAACATATTTCATATAGAATCACAAAACTCATTTGCTATTAGCTATTTTCAGAACTGCTCCAAGGGCTACTTAGGTGTCCTTAAGGGGGCTGCGCGCAGGCACCACGTTGTTGGAATAGAACACCTTGATTGTCATTGCACAGAGAGTCAAAAAATTCAAAGATGCCCCATATATTGCACATATATAATGGTATTTAACATAACATAGAATTCAAAAGTAGCACAATTACCAATATGCCAAACATACATATCTAAATTTACACAACACAAGACAGAAACCAATATGAAAACCCAGTAGGCTGCAACTGAGAGTTTTTTTTTTACAGTGCAAATACGGATTTCCTGTTCTGACGTGCAGATGACACCCAGTGCAAAGTATGTCAGTTCAAGTGCAGATTTGAGTTAGGTATTGTGACACCCTCAAGGGAGAAGCTGTCTCTGAGTCTATTTGCTCTGAACCCCCTGGCTATAACCATTGTACAGTGGTAAGGAGGATGAGTCCCTCTACACACCCACATTCATTATTTTTTTTATATTTTACACACTTAGAACACATCCTGTCACCCCCCCAAAAACCCCAACTTGCCTTCATATATACATCCGCAGCCTCAATACCAAGTTCAACAGTCAGATCTTTGTGCTCCATATAGGCAAAAGTACAGCTGGCATAGCCCCTGGATGCAAGCAGGGCCGAGCGGTACTCAAATAGCCCTCCTCCCATTCCCCACAAATCCACCAGGGCTGGGAACGGGCCCGGACCTGGAGAAAAAGGGAAAAAAAAATCTGAGAAACCACCCTTAAAATACTGAGATACAAATGAAGCTTCACGAAACACTTCTGGTATTTTTGACTCCGATAAATGTGGTAAATGTGGTCTTTTAGTCCAGTGTTTCTTAAACGGTGGGTCGGCACCCAAAAGTGGATCGCGGAACCGTTTTCAGTGGGTCGCGGGCCTTTGCCTTAGCAAAATAATGCTTAGAAAAAAAATATATGTATTCACTTACGCTCCTTAATAGTAGATGACAATAAAGCTCTGCCTAATCTCTACTTCCTGTTCAGTCAGCCCACGCCATCACGATTGTGTTTAAAAGGCACGGCATTTAATTTTATTTTGATTGTGTTAGTTTTATTTCCTTCTGCTACTAGAAGGTACAGCAAAAAAAATTTGTACTTTTAGCTTTTAACGAGTATATACATCTTTATTATGAAATGAAATGATCTGCATTTATCTGGCGCTTTTTAAGTCTATGACTTCCCAAAGCACTTTACAATGTGCTCCACATTTCTCAATAGCGGCCTTGAAGACATGTAAGGCGCTAACCTGCTTATTGGGGGTATTAGGGGTTCAGTGTCTTACCCAAGGACACTTCGACATGTAACACGGACGAGCCGGTATTCGAACTGGGATCCCTTGATCCCAAGACGAAGTTCTGGTCCTGACAGTTTATTTTATTTTTATTTTATTTGGATGGCAGTTTTTCATTTTTGGTGGAATGCTGGGACCTGAAGTCAGATCAGTTGAGAACCATTGTTTTGGTATATAATTTTCCTAACCCTCTGCAAAAAATAAATGGTTATATTTTAAAGAGACATTATTTAGCGCCTTCAGGTGGTAAAAAACATCATTCATTAAAGAAAAACGATGTCGACTTAAATGAAAGAAAAATCACATAAACTATCATGTAAACATAAATGTATTTTAAATAATTGTAGTTCACGATAGTTGTATCTTTTTTTTACAAAGATGGAGCCTAACCTAGGGAGAGCTGATACAATTGACTGCCATCTTGCTGGTAGGGGTACCCAGGGGAAACAAAAACAATAAACTTGTAAAAAGGTGGGCTAAAATATGAGAATAAATATGGTGCAGTTTGGTCTTTTTGAGTCTTTATAGTTTTTATTATTCCCTGTGCCTTGTAGCACTCGTTTTCGGTTGCATTTTATAATACTGCAACATCAGGTGGTCAAATATTACACAGTGTCCCTTTAAAGTAAATTAAAAGGCCTTTTTTTTTAAATATATGAATATGTTAAAAACTAACTCTGCTTTAAAGTGCACAATCCTTTCATTCGATTTAATTGAAAAAGTGGATTATTTTCTTGATTTGGGTCGCAGCTTGTCATTGATGGGTTTTCGAGCCAGACTGATTAACTGATCTAAAGGACAAAAATATTAAAAGTGCTTCAAAAAGCTTCATGAAGCTTCATTTTCTCATCACTTATCAAAAGTGTCTGATTTGGGATCGAAATTGTGCTCACCGGGTGGTAAGAATAGCGTTCCCACGACTCCATTTTGGCGAACGTCTATTCGTTGAACGCCCGGTGCCATGTACCAGCGCTCGGTAGTTGCAACCGCCAGCTCAGCACTTTCTCGCTCTTTCGGAGAAACGTGACCCTCCAGCAAGGAAACGTCCACCGTGAGAGGAATCTCCACGTTCATTTGACGAAACCTTTTTATGAAGATAAAAAATGTTGTTGTTGTGCCCCTTGATGGCAAAAATTTGCGTTGAAAACAAATGGGGAATGCAACTTGGAGTCCTACATGGCAGGTTGCAATGTCTTTTTTCTTGGAACATAAACAGAAATTCACTTAAAAGTAGTGCATTTAGAACAAAGTAAAGCTATTTATCAGGTGTCTTTTTCTTTTCAACCAAAAGACCTTTGCTAAATCGTGAATATACTTATTTTTGCATAATGGCAGTGAACTCAACTCACTCAAAAACAAACAGACACTCATACCCAAAAAAGGTGAGGCTAAGGCCCAAGGGGACATTTTCCTTCAAATTTGACATACTGTAGCTCAACAACAACAATTACACCTCAATGTTGCAATGCATTTTTTGTGTGGAAGTGTGCATGTGTTTTGTTCAATAAAGCGTTCAAAAAAAAAACCTCGGGAATACTTTTTTATGTTCTTGGAATATTGATTTTAAGAACATGTACACTCACAAAAAAGGTCCGGTGCTTTGCAGAGGTATTTCGGGCTTCAAACTTTCAGCTAAAGAACTGAAAATATTTTCACTTGATAGGATTTAAAAAAATGAAATCTAAGTTAAACCAGACTGCACTGTATAAACACAAGGAAATGACCGTTGAATAATTATAAAAAAGTCAAGTGTCAGAAGCTTGGCCTGACCGGAAGGTAGTAGTTGACATTTTAAGCCTGACCAGCCAAAATTTGGAATTGGGTAGTGCTTCGGCTCAGGCTTAACATTTTACCTCCAGGCTGAAAGTGGCAAACAAAACCTTTTCCTGCTTGTGAAAGGCTTGCTTGGTTTTAAGTTGTCCAAGATTTTGCTAAGAAATCAACACAACAGCATTGTTTCTTTGTTTAACGGCTGTTAGCTCAATTGCTCGAGTGGATTACCGCCCCTAGCCACTAAGTCAGGCTGAGTTTGTAAAACCGGAGACATTTCTAAATGCCCGCTACCATTACTTCAGATGCCAACTTGAAATCTGATTGGATCTCCAGGACTGATTTCACGGGTCAGGGCCTGCAAATCTCATTCTGCGGGCCTCCAGGTAGATTTCTGAGCCCAGCAACACACAATAGCTGAAATGTAATAGGTTAAATGCTTGAATATGAAAGCACAAAATTAGAAGCCTCGCAACCAGGGAGAAGCAATGAAGGGAAGCTGCCAGAACATTTGGAATTATTTAATTAGTATTGATGGACAATATATAATTAAAACAACATATTCATGTATTTTTGGGACCAGCAGAGAAGGACGTGCAGGCCCTAACGGCCCACCGTTGAGTTTAAATGAATGAGGATTACAAATAAGGTTTTCGAAGAAGCGTTCTGGTTGTAAATTGAGCCGGAAAATTGAGCTGCCAGAGAGTGTAATTTTTACTTACTGTCAATGTGACCCTAGTGTCAAAGAAGCCAGGGTTTATAAGGAAAGTTTTACTATTAGTACCAGCTGTAATTACATTTGACCAAATAAAAATTTGGCTGTGAGAATATGCTTTAAAAAAAAACACAAATTACTGTGCAAACCTTCTTAATTAAGGACATTTACTATGTCATAGTGGTGATTAGATAAACACTGAATTGTTAAATATAATGAGATGAGGTTTTTGGTTCCACAAGACGCTTCATTAGATCACTTCAAATGAAATATTTTTTGTCCACGCACCTTAAATTCTCCCTTGCCCCAGGTCCTGGCTCCATGCCCCAGAAGAGACCCATTGGCTCACATCCCAAATATGAACCACCCACTGAATGATCCCTTGAAACTGTTGTGGAAAGAAGAAAAAAAGATAAGACACCAAAATCACAAAGAACTGCGTAAAATCAAAAATATTGTCGTTTCAGCCAATACAATTATGTGATGCATATTGAATAATAGATTCAGTGCGAATGATTCGGTTAGAAATATACAAAATTTCAATCAAACGTAACCGTCACACTGTCAAAATAATGTTCCGTGTTACGCATAACTCACGGTTGACCGTGCCATCTGCTCTTGTGTTATAATGGCCAAAAGCCTCCCATGGGTCACCGTCCTCGCTGCGCATTTGTGCACAAAAAGTAACTGGATGGTGCGGAGGCATGAAGTCTGCTTTTATGCTGATCGTGTCGTCCAACTGGGCCCGGGCCGGAGTGACTGTCAGCAAAGGGGCCGCTTTGACACTGGCTGTATACGGCCTTTCTGGTGGGGACAATTGGAGAAAACTCATTCAGGTCCGACGTGGAGGAATTCATTTACTGTAGAACCTGAATGAATGGTTGTGAGTGGGTACCTCAAAGATCATTCTTTGAACCCCCTAGTATTGAGATTTAATGACAAGTACAAAAGTTAAAAACTGATTTACCTAGGTAAATTAACAAATACTTTATTTTAAATGTGATGTTTTCCCCTCTTTTTTAAATAAATAGATACAGACAGTTAGACAGAGAGAAATCTAGACAGACAGACAGACAGACAGGCAGGCAGGCAGGCAGGCAGGCAGGCAGGCAGGCAGGCAGGCAGGCAGACAGACAGACAGACAGACAGATAGATAGATAGATAGATAGATAGATAGATAGATAGATAGATAGATAGATAGATAGATAGATAGATAGATAGATAGATAGATAGATAGATAGATAGATAGATAGATAGATAGATAGATAGATAGATAGATAGATAGATAGATAGATAGATAGATAGATAGATAGATAGATAGATAGATAGATAGATAGATAGATAGATAGATAGATAGATAGATAGATAGATAGATAAATAGATAGATAGATAGATGGATAGATAGATAGTATGCAAATAAATATGTAGCTAGGTATGAATATAATATGATATACCTGAGGCTTGTATTTAAATGTAAAGTATGAATATCAAACACGGAATCCCTTGGGCACGTGACACCCAATGTAAAGATTTGTGCAGTGTACTATCTACTATTTTCTTACCTACAGCATTATGTAACCAGCACGGCAGGCCAACAAGTCGGGTCAGCTGCTTTCCTATGAGATGCCGATTTACTGCCACTCTCACTCGAGTTCCAAACATTATGCTAAGTATGTCCTGGAAATTGACATCAGTGTTCAAACAAGAAAAAATAAGCCTTCAAGCTATAAAAATGCCCTCTACTGCCTTATAAAGATCAACTGAAAAAACAATCGTATCCTAGAATTGACTGACTTCACAAGCTTCGCAGCTTAGAATGAACCTTGTCCCTTTACTCTTTGCAGTAAGGACAAAAAAGATAATGAAGAGGTAAGCTTGCAGGTTTCCACTTGTAATATATTACTAATTTGACACGGTATTCCTTTAACTTACCGGATATGTTAGTGATGATTACGACACAACCCACACTGGTTTTATCCTGTTTGCAAACCAAACCCTAAAAGTCATTGGAAAATGCACAAAGACATACCTTACGTCTTGGTCCAAAAACCTCGAGTATGTTTTCATCAGGGGGATTCGGCTTAACTATAGATAATTATGCTTATGAGGTCACAAAAAACCTGCTCTGACGTGTCAGAATATTCTAGTGGGGAAACCGGTATCTCTTTGTTGATGAGTTTACAGAAGAACTCAAACACACCCTTAAACAAAAAATGGAAGCAGAATACCATGTAAACAAATGACTTTTTTTTTAATTGTTGCATAAAATGATACAGTATATTGGTAGACATAATTTGGCAAGTACTAGTTGGTTTTGCTGTGAGGGTCCAATACCACGTTTATTTAAGACTGATACTACCTGGCCTGCTCTGGCCTGGTCTGTTGGAATCGTCAAGCAGAATCTTCTGTCAGAAAGAGTTTCAATTCACACCTCCGGCAAAACTTGGCCCATGTCTTGAGGAAGGCGGGGGATATTGTGTCCGAGTGGACCATGTTCTGTGCCTCCATTGTCAAGGTGGCTGATCGGAGGTGTGACCGTAAGGTAGTCTGTGCCTGCCGTGACGGTAACCCTCAGACCCGCTGTTGGTCACCGGCAATAAGGGATGCAGTCAAGCTGAGTAAGGAGTCTTATAATGGCCTCCTTGCCTGTGCGACTCTGGAAAACAGATGTCAGGTATCGGTTGGCTAAGAAGACTTTGTCTTGGGAGGAGTTTGGCGGGGCAATGGAAGGTGACTTCCGGCGTCTTAGGGGGGACACCATGTGCCCTCAACACTGTGTATATTGGAGATGGGGTGCTGCTCACCTCAACCAGGGTTGTTTTGAGTGGTGGGCGGAATATTTCGAAGACCTTCACAATCCTACCAACATGTCTTCTTCTGAGGAAGCAGAACCTGGGGACTCTGAGGTGGGCTCTCATATCTCTGGGTTTTAAGTCATCAATGTGCCAGGGTGGCAATATCCACCCAGAGTTCATTAAGACTCTGGATGTTGTGGGCATGTCATGGTTGACACGCTTCTGCAACATCATGTGGACATCTGATACAGTACCTCTGGACTGGCAGACTAGGATGGTGGTCCTCCCTTTTCAAGAAAGTGGGCTGCAAAGAGTGTTCCAACTCCACCAGAATAACACTTGTAAAGTCTATTCGGGGTACTTGAAAGGAGGGTCTGTCAGGAAGTCGAATCTCAGATTTAAGAGGAGCAGCATGGTTTTTGTCCGGGCCGTGCTTCACACTATGCAAGGTCCTCGAGGGTGCATGGGAGTTTGCCTACCCGGTCTACCTGTGTTTTGTGGATTTGGAGAAGGCATTCGACCGTGTTCCTTGGGATGCCGTGTGGACTGTGTTCCTGGTGTATGGTGTACCGCACAGGCTTACCTGGGCTGTGCGGTCCTTGTATTTCTGGTGTCAGACTTTGATCCGCATTGCCGGCAGTAAGTCGTAATACTGTATATGGCACACAGAGACAGACAACTCACTCGCTTGGTCACACCCAGAGACCATTTGGACTGTCCAATTAAACTGACATTCATGTTTTTGGAATGTGGGAGGAAACCGGAGTGCCTGGATGAAACCCATGCAAGCACGGAAAGAACATGCAAACTCGAACCTTGAACTACCGCACAGAGAGGTTTTGCCCTGCACCTAGCCGCCGGGCCTAAAGATAGCTGGGATGGGCTGCAGCCCGTGACCCTACTAAGGATAAGCGGAGCAGATAATGGACAGATGGACCTATTTATATTGTAATATATATCGTTGTTGTTTTAAAGATGATATTGATGACAATAATCATTATTATTATCAGTATAACTCCCATATTTTAAGTATAACGTTTAGTCAGATTTATTTTAATATACTTTACTAGTATTTCATGTCTGGTCAGTACATTGACATTCCTGCATAAATAACATTGAGATAAAACCCATTTTACTTAATTGTTCTTAACTAATTCATGAAGACAAACAGCATAAAGTATTTTCAAAATAATTGTTGTATAATATTATATTTGAGTTACTAATACAGGAGAGTGATGAACAACAAGAGTATGAGTATCATCTGGAGGGACGAATGCATGACCAACTTAGGTGCCCAGGTGCCTAACTTGTTTGGGTGTTAGGGCAATTGGGTTGGCCATGGTCCAAAAATGTTTATGTGTTTTTTTTTTTTGCTATTTTATTTTCTTTGTTATTTTATGTGTTTGTCTTGCTGTCGGTCACCCCTCTTGAGGGATATGACCAAGGTAGATAGATAGACTAATACAGCAAAAGAATATTCCCACAAAAACTATCCTCAGGTACTCAATATTTAACAAAATAGTTTTACCCCAGTGGCTTAGGATCAAGTATCAGTATTGTCAAACGCCGCTGCCCATCAATGCCGAGGTCCGGCTCATCATGGCGACCGGATGATGAAGGTGCTGTATCTGAGTCAGATCGGGAGGCTTCTCCTACTACCAGAAACCATGGAAACCAATACTATCTGATTCATGTGCGGGGGGCTCTGACAATTATTATTATTATTATTATTATCATTATTATTATTATTATTATTATTATTATCAAGTATTGATATATAGTGGCACATCGGAACCTGAAATGTAAAAAAGAAAATCAAATGTCACGGGTAAAGATGAAAAAAGAAACCTGAAAACAAATTGATTTCTTCTCCAGCCATTGCTGTTGAGTGATAACTTAATATCCGACATAAATATGCATATTATTCACAGATCTTTGTACTTTGTTATTCATGATGTCATTTATTTATTTGGTTGTGTATTTTTTCACAGCTAAATGTTATTCGGATCAGGGGTGGGTCAAACTTTCACCTAGTACTTGTCCATGATAATCATTTATTTGAAATGAAATGAAAATGAAATGAAATGAAATGAAATGAAAATGAAATGAAATGAAATGAAATGAAATTTATTTAGTTTCATTTTTAAAACACTAAAGAAGTAAACTGAGACGGTGAAATTTATTACAGTACAGCATACCTGTCAACCTCCAGGGCTCCATGCCATTACAAACTGTATATATATATATATATACCCCAGTGATTTAAGATCAAGTATCAGTTAGCGCATGTGCAGCACAGTTAATGTCTTGGGTACCTCCTGCGTGGGTTCAAATCCAGCTCGAGACTTCCTGTGCGGAGTTTGCATGTTCTCCCCGTGCTTGCGTGGGTTTCCTCCGGGCACTCCGGTTTCCTCCCACATTCCAAAAACATGCATTTCAGGTGAATTGGCCGGTCCAAATTGTCCCTAGGTGTGAATGAGCAAGTGAGTTGTCCGTCCCCGTGTGCCCTGCGATTGGCTGGCAACCAGTTTAGGGTGTCCCCTGCCCATTGCCCGATGATTGCTGGGATGGGCTCCAGCACCCCCGCGACCCTACTGAGGATAAGCGGTGTAGCTAATGAGATGAGATATATATATATATATATATATATATATATATATATATATATATATATACATTTATTTATTTTAATTTTTTTCAAAGCGTCGTTAAAAGATTATTTTGAGTCAAAACGTTGCAGTTTATTACAGTATGTATATTTCTGTTATTGTTTTATTCTGAAAATGTATTGTCACAGCCCCAAAGTTTTGCTTCCGGTTCAATAACGTTTCCGGTTCAGCGTGATGACTTCACTTGTGTGTTATGGACTTGTCTGGTTGGAACGTAGGCCCGTGTTGGATCTTCCTAATCTTGTAAAGAGATTTTAGAACCAACAGCGTCGTTTCTTTCGGTCATAAATTTTATTCCGACTTAATGAACAGGTTGGTTCTGTTTCCTTTTTTTTCTGCATTATTTGATTAGGAGATTCCGGGTTTTTAAATCGAATAGCCTCGGTAACTTATTGTTGTAGAGCTAAATAAACCAGTGCCGAGAGGTTGTTTTACTGAAAGGCATTTAATCGAAATATATATTCTTTTGTTGCTTTGTATACATGTGTTCATTTATTACAGTCTTGTATTTAATGTGTTTTTGTTGTTCGTTCGCCCAGAATGCATTGTTATCGGCATGAGATAGCTCTCTTCTTTTTTGCCCATTTATTTTGGTTCGGTTTATTTTGCATTTGTATTTGTTGTTGATTCCGAACGGATTTAAGATCTATGAGAAACAATTAATCTCGTCTCATCTCATTAGCTGCACTGCTTATCCTCAGTAGGGTCGCTGGGGTGCTGGAGCCCATCCCAGCAATCATCAGGCAGTGGGCAGGGGACACCCTGAACTGGTTGCCAGCCAATCACAGGGCACACTGGGACAGACAACTCGCTCGCTCTTTCACATGTTGCCTAAACTGCCAAACACTCAACGTGATTCTGATTCTGAACGTCTATTGCCATTTTCAAAAAGACCAACAAAACTTCCTTTGGATCATCTATCCACAAAATGAACATCCAGAATAAATATGCACAATCCATAAAAAAATGTCTGAGTGTTTTTTAATTTAGAAAACTGCAGCTACCGCATGGAAACATGTGTAATAAGTTTTTGCATGCAAACATGGATTTCATAATTCGTAGCTAACAAATAGATCAAATGCATTGTTTTGAATCGTAAATGAAATGTTTAGATGTTGCTTTTTTTAATGTACATTTGTCGTTGAAAGGTAAACATGGATTTTTTTCAAGGCCAATAAATCACCTGGGCGTCCTTTGGACGTTGGATATGGGCTAAATCGGCCCAGGTTCGTTTAACATGGTGTAATCCCAAAGAATAGACATCTGAAATTATATTATGTTTTGCCCATTAAACCTAGACCAAACTTAGTCCCTAAATTGTCATTGTCTTTATTATGTCTGCTTTTGTCCTAATCTTTTTAACAGTCTGAAAAGTGTTGTTTTTTGTTGAAGAATAGAAATATTGTCATTGATTACAAGGTAGTGTAACTTTTTCCAAGATGCGGCACTCCAAGATATACAATTGATTAAAAAATAAGACAAAAATAAAAACACAAAATAATTTGGAGATAGATAGGTCATGTTTAGATGGTAGTGATCGTAGACTGTCTTAAATTGTTTGTACTGTACACCAGATAGTAGTGCAATTGGTTTCTCTCCTCGTTTTGTAGCAACTGCAATCAAAACACCATGGATGGCACGTTGGCCAACAGCCGGGCCAGCTGAAAGCTTCCTTTGGAGTTGCACGTTAAGTCCAAGATGGGCAGCCACTTCCGGAGCTACATCTGGGACCCGGTTCTCATCGTTTTTCAAATTGTGTTGATGCAGTGCATCTACTACAGCTTTCTCGGCTTGTGGTTAGCCGGCGTGGACAGTCTGGTGCCAACACATGGCTCATTGGATCAAATTTTCAGCTATGAAGTGAGTTGAGATTTATAGTACCTGGTGATACTTTGGTTATTTTGATGTGCTTGCACGACTGATGGCGATACTTTTTTTTGTATTCCTCTCCCAGATCCTTGGTTTTGCATCAATACTGGGCAGGCTCTCAATGATGGCGTTCGTTTTGAACTCTCTTACCTGGTGAGGCTTTGTAATAATTATACTCTTTGTATGTGTTGAATTCCACTGAAATGACTGGTTTTCAAATAGCCTGTCATTTCGAGAATGGAAATGTATGAAGTGATCCCTTCAAATAAATTTTACATGTTTGAATTGCTTTGAAAGCGTGGTTACATTACACTATGACTTCCTGAATTCAAGCCCTATTCTTATCAAAATGACAATGCGTTCAACACAACCTAAGGAACTTTAGATTATTTGTTGGTAATATGACCGCGCTGCCAAAAGTAGTGGCAGGATAAAATGTTTAAGTTCTCAAAGTTCTCATGTTTTTGAATTTTGGTACTTCTTTATTGATTGACAATTACCCAAATTATTGTAAGAGAAGCAATAAAAGACAAAATATGGATCAACTAAGTGGGAAGTCATTTAAATGCTTGTCACTAAAATACATTTGATTGTGCATTTTACTCTCTGAAGAGGAAACACGAGAACATTTCCCAAAGAACCAACAAGATCTGAAGGCAGTAACATTAAAGGGCCGGGGAAGCATTAGATTTGGTTAGATATTTGTTTCATACATAACGGAATAGTATTTATTTGGTAAAAAAAACAAGAATATTGATGTGAATCACAATCAAAAATACATGAACTATCCATATAAAAATGATTTTCTAAACACTCAGATGTCGAGAATTTCGTATTTATTTTACATAACATGAGGCTAACCTAGAGGGAGCTGACATGATTGCCCGTCATTTTGCTTCCTAGGGAACCAAAACCTGCTAAAAGGCTCAGTGGGCAAAGAAATGAGAAGTAACTTCGAGCCTCCGTAGTTTGAATATTCCTTGTTCATTTCGATTTTGTATGGAATGGTGCTCTGCTAAATTTAAAAGAAAGTATTTCAAAAACAATCTAACATTTGTTTTCTGTTGCATGATGCAGTGACATCTAGTGGTCAAATTATGCACGTTAAATCAAAGCTGGAATTCAGCGATTAAAACAAAACAACACTAAATGTCACTGTATTGTTTAGTGCAACTGAAAACAAGTGCTAAAGGGCACAAAGAAGAATACCAATTTCTGACTCTCAGTGACTAAACGACACAATTTTTATTCTCACTTTTTACCAAACGTATTGCTTTTGCTTACCTGTAGCAGCAAGACGGCGGACAATTATGTCAGCTCACATTACGTAAAATAAATACATATTTCTCGACCTACAAATATTTTGAAAAATATACGTTTATGCATGATAGTTCATGTATTTTTGCCTATCTTTCAAATGAATGGTGTTTTTAACCACTAGGGGTGCCAAATAATGCACAATGTTCCTTTAATGCACATTTCACAATGACACCTGTGGGCAAACTTTTCGGTTGGCGGGTCACATCTGTTTAAAACATTTGGCAAAAGGGCCGGGAGGAAAAAGCTGATTTATGATTTTTTTTTTGTTATTTTTTGCTTTGAGATTGAACGATTGTCGCACAAATACAGTTGTAAATACTGTATGCATTTCCTTTTCTATTCTCCGTATCTCCTGGTATGTAAGGCACATCGAGTTATACGACACACTTTTTCAGGAAAATTTGGTAGTTTTCTGTGCGCTTTACAGTCTGGAAGATAGAGAACTTTTAAAAAAAAAATTCTACATATTATCATAATGTTTTTAACATTTTTCGCTTGGTGGGCCAGATGAAAAGGCCTGATGGGCCGCCGGTGGCCCGCAGACGTTGTTTGCCAACCCCATCAATAGGACAATGGGGTCCTTTGTTTATGCAGGAAGCAAAACTTATTTTGCGTGTGAAAAAGTAACAATTGCTTATTGCTGCAGCGCTCTGGGCTTGTGGTTCTTCATCCGGCGAGGGAAGCAGTGCTTGGACTTCACGGTCACCGTGCATTTCTTCCATCTGATCATCTGCTGCATCTACAATTCTCGCTTCCCGTCCACGCTCTCTTGGTGGCTGGTCAACCTGGCCTGCATGGCCTTGATGGCCGTGATCGGGGAGTACTTGTGCATGCGGACAGAGCTCAGGGCCATCCCGGTCAATTCCGGACCCAAGTCCAACCTGTGAATGGTTTTCCCGACACACCGCCGAACGGGAACAGTTTGCGACACCTTGGGAGAACTCCTCTTTCTTCCCCCCCGCTTAAACGAAGCGAACGTGGCACATACGTCGGACTGATCTCTGTGTATCTTCTCTACATTTGACGGTCTATTTATTTCTTTTTTTGCATTATACTGTGGACAGTTTTCTCAGTGCAACCGTTGAGAAGCATTATAGGGGATGCTGTCGGCATCTTCTATGTAAACTTGATGTGAACTGCTACATTTTAGTTCTTGCTTTTTTTGATCTCAGAGGGAAAAAATCCAACACATTGCAGTAAACTTTTATTTTAATTTCAAAAAATGTGAGAAGCTTTTATCATGCCTTATAGCTGTAAATAAACCAAGATTTACTGCCATGAAAAATGTCCACTTTGAGATCCATAATGCCAGATATTACCAAGTCATATTGAGTGAACATATGAATATTTTCTCTTTTTCTGAGAATTTACAAAAAATACTCCTAAGTTCATGACATTTAAAATTTTCTGAGAAAAACTCACAATTCTCGATTGTATTAAATGTTTTGTTTTGTAGACCTTGGGAATTTAATAGTAAACTCACAAATTTGGGATTTTATGAATTGCTGCATGTGTTTGATAAAAATGAAATGTTACACAAGGACAGTGTATTATTATCATGTCCTGGTGGTGGAGAAACTGAATTTATTAAAAAAACTGATTCAAATTAAAAAAATGATAACTATCCTATAAATATCGTAGGTCCTCAGAGGTTTTGAAATTAGCATTTATTGCACACAACATGAGCGTTACCTAGGGTAGCTGACATATTTCTACGCCATCTTGTTGCTGCAGGTACCCCAAAACTTCAAATGGATTTTACCCCAAAAAAGGCTGTGCAAAAAAAAAGATAATATGACGGGTCTATTTGTGTCTCTAGTTTTTTTTTTTCTTCTCTCTGCTTAATAGCACTCATACACAAGATAGCCCCATCTAGTGGACAAATATTACACAGTGTCCCTTTAAAAAACTTACAGATTTGTACGTTTTGTCGGATGAAATTGAACAAATTCAAAACTTCAGAAAAATGTTCCTTTGGTTTTTATACATTACTAAATTTGCAAGACAAAAAAAAATTTTAGAAAACATTTTAAATTTGCATGAGTTCAAATTTTTCTAAAGACAAATTACAAGGAATAAAATTGATTTAAAAAAAGTTTTGAGCAGTCCCTCCATGTTTAAACAAAAATGACAAGATCCTCAATGATAAGAGCATTTTGAATTTTTTTTACTGCAAAACTGAGATTATCTTTTGAAAATTTGTGAGTTTCTTTCCCCACAAAGGTGTATATTTACTTCTTTAATATGTGAAACATTTTCTCAAACATTTGCCATTTTTTAAAGTCGTGTATTTTGTCACTTTATTTCTCCCAAATATGTGAGTTCTCTCCAATTATGACCCTTCCTTCGAAAGAAAATAGCCTAATTACAGGGTTTGTACGAAAGCTTAAAATCCTTGAAAATGCTGGCATTTTAATTATGTTTTCAAGGATTAAAGTGCTTGAATTTTAGGTAAATAGCTTGTAAATGCTTGAAAATGGTGCCTTGTTTCTCAACAAGTCAGCTTGAAAATGACGCAGACACGAGTCTCGAGTGACTTCGCTTTCCCATTGCATTTCTTCTTCCCTCGTGATTAACGGCAGCTGGCATTAGTTTGTTCAGCACTGTGCTATGAAGTACCATCGCAGGAAAGTTGCACGCTACACCTAAACACCTAAGGTAGTGTTTCCCAGTGGTGAATTGTAACATCAAGAACGTCCTGCAACTGGAAATGGAAGCAATGCACCCAACATCTATATGGCGAGAAATGTGTCTCAAAAACAAATATGTGATTTACTCAAGATCTAAAAATCATATTTTTAGGTTAAATGCAGACGCAAGGTTAAAAATTGCACATGTAATTCGAATATATGTTATATGTGTATATTCGTCTGCATAATACAGGATTCACACTGGATTTTCTCTTTTAATGGTACTGGATCAATTGGAGGATTGTCTTTAAAATTCCCTAAAAAGTGCTTGAATTTGGCCGTGAAAAACGTGTATGAACCCTTGAAATAGCTGCCATAATATCGAGTTCATTTTTTTCTTTCTTACCTAAAGTGTTGAGTATTTTACACAGCAAGCCTTTGTTCCCTTGTTCACTCGGCATGTCAAATGATGTCAACATATCCGCCTTTTGGGAGATCTTTGACACTGCTCTACAAAAAAGCTGTCAGTCTTCGAGGAGCTTCAAAATGGAAACATCCATTTATGCTAGGCACTGCTAGTTCAGGAACACATTTAGCATTTTCAGTCTGCCTTTAACGGTTTCATGCTAAAGCTTTACTCTATAGACGCTGCCCTACTTACGAATGAGTTGGTTCATGAGTTGAATTTGTTTGTAAGTTGCTTCAGTGCTATATTTTGTATGTTTAAGGTTTATATAAATATGTTTAAGGCTTGTATAAATAACCTGTATTGCTTTGTCCTTAAAAATAAAAATTTCATAAAATAATATGCTCTATAAAGATAAATAAAGTTGAGTTTAACTTACTTTTGGAAGATAAGCTTTAAGAGGTCCTCCGTGGTTGAAAAAGGCAGAAAAAAGGCGATCCAACCATTCTCTCAACCCAACAAGCTTCCTTATTCCACTTTTGTTTCCAAAGAAACAGCTCGCATCTTCTTTACACTTCACACCAACCATATCAAATGGATGCTCGAGATATTAAACAGTAAAAATGTCAAAGTTCTTAGCGCGCTGGAGATAGTATAGACATAGACAGTATAGAATGTTTACACACGAAGGAAGCTGATTTTTTTACTTCTGGGTGGATGCTAGGTGACCTCTTACAGCGCCACACACTGGTAGTGGCGGAAAGAAGCACTACAGTAATGACCTCTACTCAGATAAAGCTGCACACAATACAAAATCTAATTTCCAGCAATGTAATTGACATCCCGAAAAAATGTTCATATCGACCGTTTTTTCGTAAGTCGAATGGTCGTAAGTAGGGGAGCGTCTGTATTTTCGTTTAAAATTGAACTGTAATTTTGTCCATAGTGGTATGAGAATAAAATTGTAAGAAGGTATTTTGAAACGAGTGTCTTGCTGCTTTGAAATTCAGGATACTGATTTTTTTGTGGTTTGTCTTAAGATACTATATTCAACAATTCGAGAAAAATATCTTCACAATAGACTTTGTATTTATCGGGCAAATATACAGTATTCCAATTGTCAGAAGGACCAGAACAGAACAGGAAACCCCAGAGTGTTCGTTATAGTTCTTTATTTAGGGAAGCGTACAGGGCTAGCGGGAGACGCGATGGCTGTCGGACGTCAGCAGCAGAGCCGGGAAGGTAGCTTCGGAACACGTAGCCAAATGGCATGCGGAAGTCTAGCAGGTCAAGTTTACCGGGACTGGAGAGAAGATCGTAGCGTGGGACGGAAGCAGGTCGGATCGGAGGCAGGCAGAATCAGGTAAACAGATCAAGATGGACCAGGTAATCAGGAGGGTCATACAGTGTATAAACGTAATCCTGATGAGGAGGTCTGGGCGTAGCGTGCTTAAGAAGGGAAAATTAGCCAATCAGAGGGCGTCCACGTGATTGCTCCAGGTGACTCGAGTTAGCAATCACGACACTAATAGCCATTTAACACTGACGCTCTTCACATTTGCTTTGTTTACATGGAAAAAAGATACTTGATCTTATCAATTTTTGGATTCAAATTTTAAATAATATTAATACAAATATCACAATGGACCAATAAAGCTTCTTGAAGCACATGCAATATTTTTGTAGCTGTATTTAGTTGCGCAACCGAAAATGAGTTCTACAAAATCAGGAGGAAGAGTACAAACTACTTCTTTACCCATCTTTTTAAGAGGGAAAGGGAAGATAGGAAAAATAGAAGGAATGGCACAGGGAAGGGAGAAAGGAAGGAAAGAAAGATAAGGAAAAAAAGAAACAAAATAAATAGAAAACAAAATGAGATTTTAAAATGTTATTTTGCAATGGGAATTTTTTTAAAAATCAATGTTTTAAAACTGCTAACTGCCCACTTTGGGAACCACTAGTGTAGATGTAGGCTTCTAATTTATTCTTTGATTATTCTGACCAGGCTTATAATCAGAATAAGTGTCACATTCCTGCACTCTGGTTCCTCCGTTTCAGTATATTCCCTCTTTTTCTCCCCTCTAGGTCTCTCGACCTTACCTTATTTGATCACACACTTCCTGGTTCCATCTTCCTTCTTACAGCTGCAGTCTCTTGTCTTGATTTCTATTGATTTTATATCTTAACACAGAATCTCCTTGGCTCTGTGCTAGGTCATTGCTTTCATTGTGATGTCCCCAGCCTCAACCTTTTGTTATTCCAGTATATTGAACCCTTGCCTGCCCTTCTGGATCATGAGTACCTCTTGACGAACTCTTGGGAGTGCCACTTTTGCTGATTAAGTTTAGTGGACCATCGACCCCTCTCTTGCATCTTGGACCACCATTGTTGCCTCACTAGTTGACTTCCTGTGTACCGAACCCTGTCTGAATGCAGCCCTCCGTTTCTACACTTATATATTTTGGAAGTGAGCTTCCGATCCCCCAAGTGGGTCCATGTAGACATAGGTTTATATTTTTATTTTAAAATGTTTCCGCTCAGGTTTATAATATAAATATATGTGTCCATGTAGACACAGGTTTTTATTTTCATTTTTAAATTATTCCGATCAGGTTTATAATTTGGATAAATGTGTCCATTTAGACCTAGGTCTGAATTTCCCGCCTTCGATATGTACTTGTAGATGTGCTATTTTCTTTATCGAATTGAAATACAGTAATCCCTTTTTTTCACCGAGGTTGCGTTCCAAAACATCCTGCGATAGTCAAAACCCCCATTTAATTATTAATTTATTGATTTAATGTTTTATTACTCACGTCCAGAGCCAATTTACAGGTTCAAGTATGTGTTTTACATATAAAAGTACTGTTTTTTCTAACTTGTATCTATTTTATTTTACAAATGACTTCCGTAATGTCAAATTATGATTCTAAAAAGAATCCTCCTGTTTCATTGCACAGCTATGAATCAAGGGTCAGATACACTTGACTTTATATACCTCGGCAAACGAGAAAAGCTATCCTGTGCTTGGGATTTTGGGATACAGTAATCCCTCGGTCATCGCGGTTAATGGGGACCAAAACCACCCGCGAAAAGTGAAAATCCGCGAAGTAGCAACGCCCCTTCAAAAATTCTCAATTATTTTATTTTATTATTATTATTTTTTTTGACTCGCGAAGCTCTGAACCCGCAAACGTGGAACCGCGAAGTAGCGACGCCCCTTCAAAAATGCTTAAAATAATAATAATAATAATAACGTTTTTTTTTTTATTATTATTATTATTAATATCATTTTTTTAGACCCGCGAAGCTCTGAACCCGTGAACGTGGAACCGCGAAGTAGCGAGGTCCCACTGTATTTCGCTTTTGAAAAAACATGATTATTATTGTGTTTATTTTTTTGAGCACCAAGACACTAAAATATGGCACGATCACCGTTAGCCTGTTTCCGAGGCAGCGGTGGTGCGAAGGGAGAGGTAGAGAGAGAGAGAGAGAGAGAGAGAGAGATTTACGTTAATTATCTCCTGCACAGTTAGACTGCGCAGCTACGTAACCTTTCTAACCTATGTGACTTTGTTAATGTTGCCGCGCAAGTTTCTGTCTTTTTTGTGTTTTTTTTCGGTCGGCTCACCAAAAAAAGGTGGCTCTTTCGGCACCTAAACTGCTCTTTGGGTTGTTTTTGTTGCCTTTATCCATATACTACCAATTACTATGTAACACTATGTATAAAAAATGACTTAAAGCAGAAAAAAACTAGTTACAAATGAAAAAAAAGAAGACAAATGGCAAAAAGGATAAAAAAGAGATAAGATCAGAAAAAAACAAGAAATTGAAGTGATAGGAAAAAAAGCAGGCAAACATAAGTAAAAATTCATGAAAAAAATCAAAAGTAAAAGAAAAAAGTAAACTAGAGTACTAAAGAAGAAAACTAATGTGGGGAAAAAGAAATAAAAGTTTAGGGGGAAAAAAGGATGCGTTTTTTTGGGTGTCTGATGGCTTTTATGCTCCATTCAAATACTTGCAAATTATTTAAATGTAACATTCAATCTTTTGCCAATATTGTACTTCCACTAAAATGTGATTAAATATATTCTTTATTTTGCAACCAACTGAATCCAGAAAATGTGAGTATTATGTAACAAAAGATACTTAAAAAAATTGGGATATAATAGTCGCTTCAGTTCTAACTCGTTTGTAAACATAATCCTTAATTGATTCTTGTCTAGTAACCTTTTCATCATATACTGTAAATACTGGTAGGTGATCAGAAATATCACAAACCAGTAACCCGCTGACATTTGTAAATTCCATATTATTTGTAAATATATTGTCAATGAGTGTTGCACTGTGTGAAGTGAGTCTACTAGGCCTTAATATAGTTGGGTACAAACTCATACTGTACATCATATTATTATAGTCATCAATGTTTTTATGGTTGTTTGGATTCATTAGATCGATCTTGAAATCTCCACAAATGAATAGTGTTTTGGCGCTTATTGTTGAATATGTTTTTTCAGCCCAGTTTGTGAAGGTTTCCAGATTTGAGCCCGGTGTTCTATACACACAACTGACTATGATATTTTTCCTTTTTTTATTTATAATTTCTATTGTAATACATTCAAGTAAATCGTCAATGACAAATGACATGTTTTGTAATATTTTCGATTTTAATCTTTTGTGCACATATATAGCTACTCCACCTCCTATTTTGTTAGTTCTATTTACATAGTTCAGATTATAATTATTTAATTCAAAATTTACACCCCTTCCCTCACTGAACCACGTTTCAGAAACTGCAATAACACTAAACGGGTTCTCAAATTGTTGTAAGTACTCAGTGATGTCATCAAAATTTGTGTACATACTTCTACTGTTAAAGTGTATTATTGAGAATTTGTCTTCAGATTTAACAAAGGTATTGTATTCATTTCCAGTATAATATTTGCAATTGTCTGAGCTAGCTGATATGAATTTGTGGTCAGGATCGAAGTCATCTAATCTTGAATTATTGGAGTCAGTGTGATTAACAATGCTCAGTTCCGGTAAATCATGGCCTAATATTTTATGATGGATTTTTTTATTGTGATCTGTAATAAGGGTGTCCATATTGTCAGTCCAGGATGCCATTGTTACACTTCAGGCAAATCTGTCCAGCTCCTGCATTTCTCGAACCCATAATATTTTTGCTTGTTCCGGAGTGCCGTTTAACTTTATGTATACTCTGCAGTTTGAAGTCCATGTTCCTTGTATTTTGTTCGTTTTCCTCAAAAATCGAGCCTGTCTTGCAATGTCAGAGTTTTTTTTTGCTTAAGTGTTCATTTAAATAAACATTAGTCCCTTTTAGTTTTTTTCCTTGCTTAAGGATTTCATGTTTCCGTTTTCTGTTAACAAACCTTACGATGGTCGCCTTGGGTCGGTTGTCACCTCTTGTTAATGGGTGGCATGCTTCTATGTCCTCAGCACTGATGGCTATGCCTTTTTTACTCATAAAAGCAATGACCTGTTGCTCAGCTGAATCCTCATCAGCATCTGTTGCAATGTTTGTATTTGCCACAGCCTTGGCATAGGTCCGAGGTTTGATGTCCAAACCGGTGATAATGATGTCATTTATCCTGGTATACTGTTCCAGATCTGCTACGCGTCCTTCTAGTGCAATAATCCTCTTTTCTTTCTCCATGTTTTCGTTTTTTAGGTCTTTGATTTCTGCCATTAAACTCAAAATTGTGTCTTGTTGTCTGGTGACGATATCCATTTTATCCATTAAAAAGCCGAGTGACTTTTTAATTTCCTCGAGTTCTTTATCTCTGCTCGGCATCTTGAAAATTTCACGTTCCTCTTACGGCACCGTCCGCTGGTCGCATCACCCAATCGCCCTCTGAGTCTCAAGTTGTTATTTTCGCCGGATTTAGTTTCCCCGACTGTTGGTCGCTATACAAGTAGCGCCGCCATGTTTGCCAGCGTCAACAATGGCCGATCTTTAACGTTGTGGCGACACGCTTTTGGCGTTATGGCGACTCGCTCTTGACGAAGCACAGAGGTAAGAGGCGCCAGTCCGGCTGGAAGCCGCGGAGGGGCTCCGTATCCTTCCGGGCACGACAGCGGGTCGGGCGGGGACGTGAGTGCGAGCCTCAGAGGACTGAAGGCGGGTGAAGTGTGTGGCTCCGCTCAGCTCGTCCAACTTACTTTTGGAAGATGAGCATCGAGAGTTAGGCAACTTTCTCCTCCGTGATAGAAAGTGACCGAAAAAAAGCGATCCAACAATTTTTTCAACCATATCAAGCTTTCTTATTCCCCTTTAGATTCACAAGAATCGGCTGGCCTCCTTTCTACACTTTACACCAACTGTATTTAATGGATGCACGAGATATTAAACAATAAAAATGTCAAAGTTCTTAGCACGCTGGAGATACAGTATGGAATGTTTATACACGAACTAGGAAGTAAAAGCCGGATTTCTTCTTCAGGGTGGATGCTGGGTTGACCTCTCACAGCACCACCACACGCCGGTAGCGGCGGAATTAAGCACTACAGTAATGTCCTGTACCCGCAAAAATGTGGACACAATACAAAATCTAACTTACATCAATGTCCGGATATTTTTCGACATCCCTAAAAACTTTTTCGCATCTCCCGTTTTTCGTAAGTAGGGGAGCGTCTGGTATGTTGTTCTTGTATTTATTTATTTTTACATCATGATATAACATTTAAGTTGCACTTCCTCACACTTACCCTCCATTCCTGAATACCCAAAACCTCCCTAAGTGTTCTGCTTTGTTGTTTGATTACAAAAAAGCTGAGAATTGGACCTATTTTGGGGACTTTGAAAAAAAAAAAACCTTTGTTCTAAATAAAACGCTGCCACTTCACAGCGGCTTAGAAGAGCGATCCTCTGGAAATATTTGAAGATAATTGGCGTCTGTGCTTCAGATGCCAAAGTTGGCCAAATGCAACCGTGCTTTCGCTTCTCTGACCAGGTTCCACCTCAGGGCATGATCCTTCTCCTCCTCTCACCATCGCTGAAAGCGTCCAGGCGAAAAGGAACAGATGGGCGCGCACACTAGTGCTTGTTACGGTCCTCATTACCGACACTTTGCTGCCAGGGATGCCTGAAAACAGAAACTCTTCTAAATGAGACACAGAAACGTCTCCACGCCAGTGAACCGTTTCCTGCTAATTGATTACCTCCAACAAGATTCCTTCACTTATGCTTGCAAACACGAAGAATGCCAGTTTGTTTTACAGTGCTGGTGCTTTATTACAAATGTGACTTATATTGCTTATATCCTATACAGTCTTCTAAATAGTGTGCTTTTCTAGCCGCAAACAAAATCAAGAGATATCAAACAGTTTTACATTCAGAGGTTTACCATAAATTCCATTTGAATTCAAAATGACAATCTTCATGCGTATGGACGACGGATCCAGCCATATGTAGAAGAAAGGAATTAATACCTACAAATGTATTCCACATAAATAAATGAACACAAGGATAACTCATGTAATACCTAGATATAAGACATAAATGCAATTTATTCATCTATTAATGCCATTTATTTAGTCAATTATTTTTTTCAGTATTTATTTTTTCGGGTATTTTATCATGTTATTCGTAAAAGGCTAAGTTGCCTGATGAGCAATTTGCCTATAGCAGGCATGTCAAAAGTTTGGCTCGATGGCTGGATCCAGACTTTATGTTCTCAGGTCAACACCAAGTATTTAGCTTTGTTTTGCCGTACTACGCTTACTCAAGCAGCCTACATTTGTAGTCTACCCTACAAATTATAATCGCGGATCTTCTAAGCACAACATAGTTAACAGTTGAATAAATGCGGCTTTACATCTGAAACAATTTACCGCGCTAAACAGACTCAAGTGGGAGCTGATGATAAAAATATCTGATTATCTACCCTGGTCATATCCGTCGAGAGGGTTGACCGACAGCAAGACAAACACATACAAAAACAAAGAAAATAAAAAAAATGCCAAAAATGCCCAAACACCCAAACATGTTAAGCACCTTTCGTCCCTCCAGATCAAACAGGACACAAGAAAGCGGCCATGTCGCTCGGGTCAGGGTGGCACAACACATTCTTCTATTCAACAGCGGCGGCCGCTTTCACTGGTTTACCCCTGCAGCATCATACGGGTGCTCTGCCCATCCCTTAGAACGCATCTAAACATCCCACTATCCTTTTACAACGCCTCTCTACTCATTCCGAACTCTAGCCTCGACTATATTTAGACCTCTTTCCTGCGGTGCACTCATTACACCATCCATCCACGTCAACCGCGGCCTTCCTCTTGGTCTCCTTCCATTTACTTCTTCTCTGTAGGTCCTCTTCAACATTCCATCCTCTCCATGTGTCCAAACCAACCGAGTACTCTCTTATCCACACGCTTGCTCAGTTCCACTACTACTCCAGTTCTGTCTCTCACAATTTCATTTCTCAATCCTTCCAATCTTGCCACTCCTAACATACTCCTCAAACACTTCATCTCAAAAACATTTAATTTCCTTCTCAAATGTGGGTTCAGCCTTCAGGTCTCTGCACCATACAACACAGTCAGCACAATCACGCTCTCATACATCTTCTCAAAGCACCCAAAACCTTGCTTTCTTGGTTCACTCTGTGCAATACCTCGCACTCTATTCCACCAACTGCAGCTGCATCGCAAAATAAATGATGAAAATTAACTTGCCTCAATTTTCATACTGCTTTGAAATACAAAATAATAGTTCTAGCAGTGAACAGGCCATTTCTCTGTCAGGCAAATATGGAGATACTGATGCATGTTTTTATATATTCTCATTTAGATTATTGTCATGCCCTGCTCACTGGTTTTCCCAAAAAGAGTATTTCTAGCTTGCAGCTATTGCAAAACTCAGCAGCAAGGGTGCTTACGGGGAACAGGGGGAGGGATAACATTACACCAGTTTTAAAAAAATCTTCATTGGGTCCCTGTGCGTTTGAGGATGAATTTTAAGGTGCTTTTACTAGTTTGTAAATATCCTAATGGTCTTGGGCCATCCTTTAATCGTCTTGTTGAATGCGGAATGATTTTTATACAGCACTTTGAGTGGCAATTTATTTTACGGATAAAATTGATTTGATTTGAATAACATCAGATACAACTCCCAGGCCGGGCCTACTGAAGCTGAGGGAATGCTGCACAATATTGTCTCTAACATGAAACCAGATAAATCTTTCTTTCAATGATCTGCGCAAACAGATGCCATTCCATTACATCTTTTCACCTCCCTCTCATTACACTCCTGCAGTTTAGTTGCTGCTGCCTGCTCCAGAAATTTGGCATATTTTGTCTTTACAATTGTATTAATATCAGGTGTCGATTCCAACATGTTTTACAATGTTACTGTCAAGTGTTTGCTCGTTAACCTTGAGCGCTGCTTTGTTTTATTATTGTTCATTACAGATAACGCAAGTTCACAGAGATAAGTACTGTAATCCTGAACACGGAGCAGGAAGGAGGGTTTGGTTTGTATTTATTTAAAAAACAAAAAAAACATAACTTCTGATAGAAATGAGCTAGAGACATGCAGTTTTTTTTAACATACGCAAAAATTTACAGCTGGGCGAATTAAATCACCGGATCCATGGGCTGTATGTTTGAAATCCCTGGGTTAGGTAAGGAGCTAGCCAGTTTATCCCGCCCCTTCATTTTAAAAATATTTTGTTGAGAGGTAAATGACAAAAATACCTGACAAAATAAATGACAAAATACAGATTGGTTTATCAACTAAAAGAAAGGAATTGCTGTTTATTAGTGCACTCGTCAATCAACCAGTAGGAGAAAAGCTCAGCCACTTTGATTGACGCTCTCATTTAAATAACATTTTGTTGTGACAAAATTCACAACAAAATTCATAAAGAAAAAGACTTAATAAACATCAAAATACACGACAAAATAAACGACAGAAATAATAACAAAATCACAACAAAATACAGCACACCAAAATCTATGTCTAAAACCTGATTTGCCTGTGTGTGTGTGTGTGTGTGTTCGTATTTGGTTTATCGACTCCAAAACTGCTACACCGACTTTTCGTGAAAATTTGCACAGTTGTAATTTAGGCATCTTGGAGTGTTTTTACCTAGGTTTCATGGCACCCCCATTAATACCAACAAAATTCATAAACATCTGCTTTCGTGTACAAGCGGCCATGCAGCTCTTTGGAACTCACTACAGGTTTCCTGGTGCTTTTTCAACATACTACAACCCCAAAAACCTCACCCAAGTAGAATGCCTGGCAACGCCAAGCCTGGAAATGCCAGGCCATTATGCTTGTCTAAACTAAACTACTTTATAAATACCGATTTGTGTGTGTGCCTGTATGTGACCTGTAGGCTCTGAAATGGCTGAACCGATTTGCGTGAAAATGTACACAATTGTACCTTAGGCCTCCGCGAGTTCTTTGGCTAGGGTTCAGGTCAAGACACGCCCGATAAATACCAACAAAATTAATAAAAATCTGCTTTCTTGTGCTCTGCTTCCATGGGGTCTCTTAGGCCCTCTGGCGGACAAATTGCGTAATATAGCTACAGAGCAACGACCACTCCAAGCAGCCAAATACAATCTTCTTTCTACACGGCTACGATTGTAAATAACAAAATGAATGACAAATTGCATGAATATATGAATAAATTGCATTGATGTCATCTATTTAGGTATTACATGGTTTATTTATGTGTTCATTTAGTTGTATGGCATTTATTTGTAGGTATTTATAAATGTATACATTTATTTCGAATTTTGCTAGGATTAGTCTTCCATATATGCACTGAAATACACACAGTGGGAGACAATTCCTCTCAGGGAAGTGGCTTTACATATTGCTCATGCTCAAGAACGGTCGGTTTTCTCACAATGGCATTCCCACAATGGATGATATCATGCTAGCACCTGCGCAAGATTAGAGAATAAATAGAAACAAGCAGAAGGTTCATGCCGACAAAGGGAACGGGGAGGCTGCAGATTGGCTGATGGATGGGGGGAGAGGATGCCGATGCACTGCGGAGCTTCATACACGAACCGCTATACTTTTGTTATTAGGTCCCACCCTCAAAATGGTCATGCATATTATAATTAGTATAAAAAAGTCTAAAGAGCATGTCCACATGAAAAATAGATAAGACTCCTGAGGACAGGAAAATTTATGAGACTATTTGTGTCGGATCAATAAATGCAAATGTCCTCATTAAAACATAGCCCGTGGTGGTTCATTGACCAGATATGTCAAATAGCCTTGTTTGAGGTGGAGCAAACTAAAGCGAGGACAATGGAAACAAACATACTAGCGTCTTAAAAGCAATATCAGGTACAAATAATGTGCTGTATAACGGAGTCACCAACCTTTTTAAAGCCAAGAGATACTTTTTGTTACTGATTGGCTACCAGTGCTACCAGTTGAATTTGTATTTCTAAAATAAGAATTATTTAGGTTAACAATATGTCATACTAAGCAACGATCCAACAGCTTCTGTTGTTGGCACAGTCTTTAAATACCCATCCCTTGATTTTTGTCAGGTGCAGATAGTTATTACCTGTGTGGGGTCCTCCAGTATGTCTGCCTGTTGGCACCCTCTGGAGGAGGGCTAACACTACTTTTTTGGTTACTGAATATCACAAAGGGCTTTTAGTTTGATATGCATTGCTAAAAAAAACTTATCATGCTATTATGTTATTATTATGTTATTACCACGCTGTATTTAATAGAAGTGGGGTTAAAAAAGGCTGAGTAAACCACTGAAACAAATGCATTTTATAAGGGAACAGGTGTGCTTAGATATCTAAATCATAGGCTTATTTTAAAACAAATTTTAGAAGCATTGATCATGTATTTAAAGACCCTGATCATGTAAAATATTTCTCATGCCAGTTAGAAATCAAATTTCCTAGAAAATCACAATGACACATGGCTTGTGAGCTATTTTCGGAACAAATCCATGGTCTCCTCATGTGTTCTCAAGGAACAGTAAGTATTATTGGACCACTTGATGTCCCTGTGTGGTGCTGAGATTTTTGGGTCCCCGTAGCAGCCAAACGCCTGACAATTATCTTAGTTACCTTCAGGTGAAGATCATGTGAAATAAAATAAATGCTAATTTCTCAACCTACGCGTATTTTAAAAAGATGCAGTTATATGATAGTTCATGAATTTTTGGTTATTATTTAAATCACCATTTTTTTACCACCAGGATGCGCTAAATAATACACATTGTCCCTTTAAGGGTCCACACATTGGTGACCCATGCTGTAAAACCCACAACATCTAAGTGAGTGTTTTGGTCCTAGTTTTGATTTTGCACCCAACTTATTTAAATGATCGCATCCTAAAAAAATCTGAAGAAAAAGCAGCCCCCATTGCTTGGACTCTCAATAATTTGACCTGTTTTTTTAACACTTGGAATGTAAACACAATGAAAACATAAACACAAATTCAAAGACGTTTTGCATCTCTAAAGGACCGTTATCAGGATTTGTATAAAACTCGATTGTCGTGACTCAATGAGGAGTAACAACCCACTCATTGATTGATTTGCCTAGGTTTTTTTTTTTTTTTCAATTTAAGATGTACTAGCGCAGAGAAAAGTAGAGAGAAAACAATACAAATAAAAGAAAAGATGGTTAGCCTAGCTTAGCTAAACTGTTGTTTTTTAAAATTATTGTTTTTGTGTATAAAAATTACAAATGTGTGCCAAGCTTGGATCCATTGGATTTGTAAGAACTCTTTTTTATTGATTGAATGTGTTCTATATTGGTAGTAATTTACTTTTTGCTGCATTGATAGTTTTTCACAATTTTCATCTATTGGTGCTTTTATTCAAAAGTAACACCGCATAGACTTCATTTATAAGTTAGGGTAAGTGTTTTTTCAATACGTACAGTTTATATATTGCTCTTGCTCTGCAAATCAAATGATGAAAAATATCTAGGTTCATCTATTTGTAAATCTGACTGTGCCTCACCAGACACGAACCTCACCACACATCACTGATGCAAAGCTAACATAATGTTAACATGAGGATCCCATTGAGGGTATAGATCAAGAGCAAGCTATGCTAGACGGTTCCTTTCTCTGAAGTTTCTTTGATCGAATTTCAAAACATATAGACCAGGGGTCTCCAACCTTTTTCAAGCCGAGAGCGACTTTATCCTTACTAATTAGCGCAAAGGGCAGCCAGTTTGATATCCATTTAAAAAATAATAACTTGTCATGTTATTAGTATCTTGTCACTCTAGGGTTATTAATAACAGAATCAATAATATATAGACTCAATCAACCACACAAAAAAATTTTAAAGCAAAAATTTAAAAACATTTTACTGGAAAATAGCAATCACCCAGGACCGGTGAGCTATCTTCATAACAGATCCGCAGGAACCTCAGCTGTCCTTAAAAGGCACCCTGGCGCCCGCGGGCACACAGTTGGAGACCCCTGATATAGATGAATAAACGGTTAGATGAAAACAATACATAGATTAAAAAGTCACATCATGCCTATGTTTTATCTCCGAGAGCAGGGGTGGCAAAACTTTGTGAGTCGTGGGCCGCATTGGTTAAAAATATTTGGTAAGATGGGCTGTGCAAGAAGGTAATTTATTTTATATTTGTTCTTAAATAGATTTATTTTATTAAATTGTATTTGAAACACAGGGAATTAAAACAAAGATAATATATGAACTCTTCTTTTAAGTAGTAAATTGGATAATAATCTTTGAAAAGATATACACTATTATTCAAATGTTTAGAGTCAGCCAGACAATTGTGTGTTGTCCATGAAAAAGTCATACTTTTAATTATTCAATGTCAGTGTTCTTTTGCCAATTTTAATCTCTTCCCTGTGTTGGCCACTCTCAGATATGGTTTTTCTTTGCCACTTTGCCTTGAAGCCAGCATCTCGGGGGTCACCTCTTAACTGTAGCTGTTGACACTGTTAATTTGCTGGTGCTATTTCACCAAGCGGCTCATTGAGGACCACCTATTCACCAAACTAGAGACTCTAAAGTATTTGTCCTCACAGAAATGGACACTAGGGATAAAAATTGCACCTAAACAACAACAATTTGTTTTTGGTACTAGAACTTTGTTTACCATTATATATATGCCATTACATTTCTACCATTTTCGTTAATTGTGACCGATTAAAAAGCCCATGGGCTGCAGTCTAACCACCCCTGTCTAAGAGTGTTAAGCTAAATGAAGATCCAAGCATCAAAATAATCCTTATTGTTTTCCTTGGCTTTAGGCTCTGCTAGGGAAAAGTGAACCTGATGGAACCTAAGATGGGGTTCACTCTTCCCATTTAATCTCCAGCCTAAATTATCGGCATTACATAAAGGACCACCTGGGCCCGGTAGTGAGCAGCATGGCGGTGAGGGGCAGGCTCAGCGCCGCGACGGGTATGTTAGGAGGTGAGCAGGAGCTACACAGGTCAAACAAGCTTCCCTGAAATCGCATCTTTCTGGAGTCCTGCCTCAGAGTCTCCCAGATGGAACTGACCTCTTGCTGGCAGTCGGAAAGCGCCGTCAACGCGCACGAGTGGAACGCTTCCCAGTGGCTGCGGAAAACAAAGCATCAAAAGATCAGCTCACCAATCGTCTGCCGTAATATTCCCCATCCAACCCTTCTTCCTGTAATTTCTGGACTATAAGCCCCAACATTTTTCGCAAGGGCACGCAGAGGGTGATGACGCAATGTGATTTGTGCCAAGTGCTCTGAATGTCAAAGTGAAGACGTCCAATAATACACGGGTAAACTGCGGAACGAACTAGGACTCTCTTTGCTAGCCAAATGCCTGGTCATCTAATTGCAGACGCAATTTAACGAATAAATAAGATTCCCACAGCCCCTATGGAGTAAGACCACAATCTTGGCAGAAATCAGCGGGGAAATGTCTAGTACAGAAAAGTAACACATTGTTCCGTGGTCAAGTCGCTCGTTTGCGAACTCTATCCGCAGCTGTCAATATCAATGAAATTGGCATTAACATAGACGCAGGAATGTGACAAAAATATTCTCAAAACATAACTCAATGTATTGTACTGATTAAAATTCAGAATCCCGAACAATCACAACAGCCAACAGTAAACTTGCTTTGCCATGGCACTGATCCCTGCGCACATGATAAAGTGATAAAGAGGATAGATACCAAGTATTGCTTCTACTACACGGAGAAATCATTACACATTTGGACGTTAGTTACCAACTAAGGAGGGTTACATAATAATTATCGGGCTGGCAGTTATCAAACTAATGACAGCCTAATATGACATCACGTTTTTGGCCCGGTGAGAAAAATGTACCCAATAATTAGTTACTTGCTGCCACACTAAAAAAATTCAACCAGCCAACACTAATTGTTTGAAAGATTCCAAGCATTTACTGTATGTATAATGATTTCGTTGCACACATACGTATATTTGAATGCCAATTTGATTAAAATTGACTGCCGTGCTGGTTGATTGAGATTGACAGCAGCAGATACAGTCTGCTAACAAGTGTCTTGATCGCGGTACAATGTGTTACGTTTCTGTACTAGACGTTTCCCCTCTGATTTTTTTTAAATGTCAGAAATGGACATGAACGCTTTCATTTATATGGCTGTTTAAGCCTGCGGCTTAAAATCCAGTGCGGCTTGTACAAAAACAAAGATGAGTTTCATCCTTAAATTTGCAGACGCTGCTTCGATCAGGCGCACTCTGTAGTCCAGAATTTACAGTACTTGCCAATGATGGATACAGTGGCCAGCAGTAAGTCCAACTGAGGCTCAATAACCATGGCAACCGCATCTGAGAGAGACACAATATCGCGAATGATATTGCAAGTGGAAATTCTACAACAGAAGGTGTGAATCTGGCCTATGCCGGGGTGGTGGAGCGCAATAACAATGACAAAACAGTCCCCGGAATTTCATTACCGCTGCAACAAAGTGATAAATTATTTAGACGAGTGGCTCAGACTCCCAGCACTGTTCATATCTGTCTCCGTCTTCCTGGATGATGGACTGTGCTTTTTGCTTTAGTCGAAAGATGCACGTGTAGTATTCTGCGAAGTCATGGCTCATACTCAGAATTAAGATGTATACATGTGTTTCTGCAGCTCTCAGTGTTTCTTAAATCATTTTTTATTTTAAAGCAACATTTTCAATCTTATTCTAATGTTTTTAACACATATAAATTCAATTTACTCGGGGGAGGTGGCAGTGATTGGTGAGGCTAGGCAAAATCCGGTTTGCCTCAAGAAAAGCTCTGAAAAAAGAACTCCAATGTTCTATGATACATTTTATTAGAATTGGTCTACAATAATAAAAAATACATTGATCACTGATATAACACTAAACAATCAATCAGTAATCAATTATTCCATAATTTGCGTAGGGTGCACTTACATTAAAGGGGTGGGCAGGTCGTTCCCTTAACCACAAAGGTCATAGGGGCACAATTTCCTAGGGTGTGTCTTGGGCAAGCACAGCCTGCTGGTGCCCATTCCTCTCCAGGCCAACACATTATTCCACCCTGTCTCGAACTGGGGAACTTTTGCATATTAGGCAAATGTGCTAACCGTTTTGTATTATTTGACAACCAGATGTCGCTGTTTTATATAGTCCAACCGAAAACGAGTGCTAAAAAGCATAAGGGGGAACACAAATTGCGGATACTCAGATTAAAAAACAAACAAAAATAGTTTAATTCTCATTCTTTTAACTAGCCTACCAATGGCTCATGTTATGTAGAATGAATGCAACTTTCTTCACCTACATTTAATTAGAAAAATGCATGTTTGTATGAGAGTTTGTGTGTGTCTATCCATCTATCCATTAGCTGAACCACTTATCCTCGGAAGGGTCGCGGGGGTGCTGGAGCCCATCCTAGCTACCTTTGGGCAGTGGGCAGGGGAGACCCTGAACTGGTTGCCAGCCAGTTGCAGGGCATACAAATCACTCCCTCATTCACACCTAGGGACAATTTAAACTGGCTATTTACCTGAGATGCATGTTTTTGGAATGTGGGAGGAAACTGGAGTAACCGAAGGTAACCCACGCAGGCACGGGGAGAATATGCAAACTCCACACGGGAGGCTGCGGTAGCTGGACTCAGCACCGTGGGTCTGCGCACTAATCACCCATCCATCGTGCCGCCAATCATATTTAATGTTTTTTTTAGTTATCTTAATATAATTACACAGCTAAAAACTCAAATCTCCAACCATTTCTGCAATTTGAAAACATGAATAATAATAAGAGTGATTGTTTACAGTGGGGAGTCGAAACGAAAATAAGACTGATTAAGCGGATCAATTTTGTTACCTGCACACAGCCGCCACTCCCCTCTCACTGGTCACGTTTTCCTGGTAGTTGTCCATGCTCTCCCCCAGCTCCAAGACACAATCCGAGAAGTCTTTGTAAACGTTCTCACAATTCACCTCTGAAGAGTCGGCCAGCACGCAGATGGACAGGAACACTGCAACGCAAGCGATGTAGATCATTTCCTGTTACTATAGAGATCATGATCAGTACCATGTAATAAAGCAGTAAAAACATCTCACTCTGCAGTGGAATATTCAGACAATTCAATTGTGACATTGACCACCAAGGAATCTGCTTTAAACCTGCACGAGAGTCAATGTTCCCTCTAATTTTCCACGGGTCTGAGCATTCACACAAAGTCGATGAGCAACGCTTGAAACAACAGTGAGCCACCATAATCCCAAGTGTGGCAGGATAATTAATTATCAAACATGTCCAAAACTTGACATTAAGTTACATTTTGCTGAGTTTCCTGCAATGCAAAATTATTTTTCTCTTTTGAATGAATTGTCTCATGTACTATTGCAAAGGTTGTACGGCCTACAAACGTTGTTTGTTCATACAATTCTATCACAAGATATCCATTTCTTTTTATTTCCTGATATATTTTGTCGCATAATATTAACATTTTTGGGGGCTTATTTAGTCGGTTGTAAGATACAGAACTGTACTTAAACACGTTTTTAGTGGAGGTACTTAGTGGAACTTTTTTTTTCTTTTTTCGGTGTTTTTATCCACTTTTTTTAAAATTCCTTTAAAAAAATCTCATTGTGTTTATTTTTTCCGACCTGTTACTTTTTTCTTTTTGTTCTCTATTTACTTTTTTCTTACATTTCTTTCTTTTCTTTTTTTCTGGCTTTTTTCTAAAAATTTTCCTTCTTTTTTCTCTTTCTTTTGTTTCTTTTTTTCTCAGCTTTTTACTTCTTTTTCATTTTGGTATTTGTTTCTTTTTTGTTCTATCCCCCCTTCCTTTAAGTCATTTTGTGCATAATTTTACTCAATATTTGGTCATTTTGGGATTAAAGAAGCAAAAACAACCTGAAGAGCCGTTTAGGACCCGAAAGAGCCGGTTCCTTTTTAGTGAGCCGAGCCGAAGAAGCCGGTTCTTGACATACTCTACTAACTTTACTCAACTTCGTTCGACTTCAAAATACCGCATTTAGGACACAACGTCAGGGGAACCCGTGTATTTTTGCCTTCATGCACTGTAACTTTGACTTAATCGTTTCTTAATTAGTAATTTTGAGCCCTCATTTTTGTGCGCTAGCTAGATTTTCTTGTGCGCCGAGAATATGCGAGCAGTGCTCAATTGCTCACGCGCGAAGCTTAGAGGGAACACTGCCGAGAGTACAACGATTCAAAATGTAGTATAATCCGTATCCACCTGTTATCTCTTACACCAGTGCCTCTTTAGCTCTAATGACCAACGTTTTTTGCCTGTTTTCGGAAACATTGTAGCAAAAAATACAATATACAAAATAACAAAGATCATTTCAATATTGAAATGAGGTTTTTTTTAGTTTGGTAAAATACGTCATACAGAAATACCCATTTAGCATTTAGCATTTAGCAGAAAAACCCATTTAGCAGCGATGGACAAATGAAGCTTCATGAAGCACTTGTGGTAGATGGTGCCCTTGGTTTAATAATGCAATAAATAAGTAATTAACTCAGTTGCAGTAGCCTGTGCAAATCATCCAAAAGCAACATCTTCCATTGTTGTTATTTTTGTAAATGTTTATGCCACCACCTTTACAATATTTGCATGTTTGGACTGGATATCATTTGACCACTAGATGTCGTATTGTGCAAATAAAAATGAGTGCTTGAAAGCACAAGGACTAATACAAACTACAGACATGCAAAGTGTCTCTTCTATTTTATTTTGGTTTTTTTTTTGCTCAGCCATTAGCAAGGTTTTGGTTTGTTTGGTTACCCGTAGCACAGGTAACAATTACCTCTGGGTGAGTCTCATGTTTTGTAAAAATGCACATTTATACATACTCCATAAAGTTTTGCTTATTTCTTTTCAAATAATTTTTTTTCCTAATGAACAATGGTTATTTTATTATTATTATTTTAATGGTTATTTTAATACACACTGTCCCTTTAAACACATAGTATTATAACAAGGATAAACGAATGCTGTTTTTGTCCCTTGCTATATGAACAGTATGTCATCGTTTCAAAAAATATTAGCAATTATCTTAATAAGTTATGTATGTATATTAGTGAGGCAACCATGGTCAAATCCTGTAGGTGGAAAAAGCAGGAGTGAGCAGGGATCACATTAGATAATATTCTGCAAAAGTAAGCTGGCTGGCGACCAATCCAAGGTACATTCTTGCTCAAAAGCACATGGCGCAGGTCCCAATTCAATACAGAAAAAGAACTACAATCAGTTGATGTGAAACTGTCTGTCTATCCGTTTTCTGTCACTGGATGAGTGAGTTAGAGTCAATTTCCTGTCCCAAACCAGGAACGGAGACGGGACCCAATAGCACTCGTTTTCTCAGTTTTTATTGATAAAGGAGGGAGAGAATGGCTTGCTTGCTTGATCCGAGGACTGACAGATTACAGGAGCGAGCGAGGAGGAAGTGACACTTCCGTGTCGGACGGAAAAAGGCGGGAATAGTGAGTCATTGGCCGGGGCTGGAGATCTTAAGTATAGTCGTTAGCAGGAGGCAGGCAGGTGACGGGGCAAAACAGGTCAGGTAACAGGAGGCAGGCAGAACGGGCGTAATCAGGTCCATAAACAGGTCAATAACGAAGATCAGGCAGGAAAAGGCTTAGCAAAAACGTCGGACGGGAAGGCTCACTGAGTGGAATGCAACAGTTCGCAACGATCTGACAGTCAGCAAAATGAAGCCGGGGGTTTAAAAAGGGAGTGTCCACCAATCAGCTGTCCGGGCTGTTGGCACCAATTAAGCCGCCGCAGCTGCGCTCAATCAGCAATCATGACATTTCCACAAGATTCACTGATTCACTTTGATGCTGAGGACACATGCATGGCCAAAATTAAAACCTGAAACCTTTAAAACCGTGGTGGCAAACTAATTTTAGCTTGTTGTGGCCACATTGGAGAAAAACAGTTCTCACTAGTGAATTAATAGCATAAAAATCTTGCCTTTGTTGGAGGGCTGGGGATCTTTTCGGAGGCTCCCAATTAAATTATGATTTAGGATAAAATGATTATTGAGGCTTTTTTTTTTCTTGATATTTTGTTCCTTCTCTAAGATTGAAGTGTTTACCGATTGTGTATTTTTAAAAGAAAAAAAAGGAAAAAATTAATTAATTTAACCCGGTTAAACTCGTGTAGACTGCGAAGTGACAAAAAGAGCATACAAACACTAAATTAAATACTTGATTTCATGATTTAAAGTCTATCTGATTTAAAAAAAAATTATGAAGACATTTACTTAAATATGACCGCTTTGCTGTTCGATTTAATATCAATTTTAGAAAGAAGCTAAAGTACCTTTAAGCTTCTGCACCAACACCCAGGTGCTATCTTTTTCAATTGTGTATTTTTGGATTGCCTTAAACAGCGCATTCCCGACTTTTATATTTGGTAAAATAAGATCGGGATAGATTTCCTCATTGTTCTCTGGTTGATAATTGGTCATCAGAAAATACAGCTACAGTGGGTGCTTTGCAAGTGGCACCCTGCTTTGCCGACATCCAGTGGTCATATTTATAACTGCAAGTCATTGTTTGACACGATGATACTTATTCTTCTCTTGTGCTTCTCTCAGTATTGTCTATTAATGATGTGGTCGCCACATTTTCCCCGCGGGCCACGAGCTTGACATATGTGTTCAAAAATGTTCTGTTTTCTTGTTTTGGTTTTGAATATGTCTTCTAGCAAGTAGAGAAAAACTGTAACAGGGGTGGGCACTTATACGCTTCGGCTTCAGCCTACTCCCTTTGTGCTCTTATTTATGTATTATCCCATTTCACTCAGGGCAGAGAGGGGATCGTGACTTGATGGGATTTTTTTTTTTTTGTGCCTGTGTGTGCCATAATTATTTTAAATAATTCCATGTGAGTTAAACGCGTATTTTATCGTGCAATTCAAGACTTCAAATGTAGAGAATGACAAAGTGTAACTGAGTATATAATCAATTGTGTTTAATGTGCTCAACGAAACTAATCGACGATACTAATTTTGCAATGCTATTTTAAAAAAAGGGGCCAACTAAGAATAAGCACTGATGTTCATATAGCAAAACTTGTGCATGTGCGCGTACTCCGTCAACAGCATCTCACGCAACATCCCCATCCGGCGTGTACTGATGTCACTCTTATGGCCTCACGCAGAGAGACTGAGAGATAAAAATAAAAAATAAAAATAGAAACGACAGCAGAGAGGAAGCTGAAGATGTCCTACCTAAAGCAAAGCCGAGAATCTCCCCGATCTTATTCGACGTGAACAATCCCATGTCATCCCATTTCACTCCAGGCGGAGAGGCGATCGCGATGTGAGGCAGGAGAAAAAAAATGGATGCTCACGAAAGTGAGTAAATACAAATAAAAAAGGGAAAATTAGCTGCCCATATTTGATAGGAGTGTGAAAAGGCTGGCTCCCAGAAGAAAACGCACAGTGGGAGTGCGCACGAGACGCCCTTCCCATCAGCGCTCGAGGTGACGTCGTGTGTCCCTGGATGCAGAACTCATTTTGAGGCGGGGCTAAAATTGGGGGCGGAGCCAAACCTATGTGTATTTTTTTTCTCTCCCTTTTTAAAAAAAATATTTGTTTGTTATATTCAGTCAAATCAAGTCATGTTATATAGTAACACAGTAACAACATGATAAATGCTCATTTTAGAAATGCAAATCAAACTGATAGCCCTTCGTGTTAATCAGTAACAAAAATCCGGATCCGGCACATCACCATTCTCCAGACAGATTGGAGGACCCCACACCTGCTGGTATTTACCTGGATCTGATTCTAATCAAGGGTATCTAAAGACTGTGCCAACAGCAGAAGCTGTAGTATTGTTGCTTGCTTTTTACATGTTCCTCCCTGGGTATAGTACATTTCTCACCTCCTTGATACCTGTCTTTGATCAATGCTGGACTTCCTGAACTTTGAGTTTTTTCCAAACAGTTTTGTGTTTATCGCTTTCTTCCTTCCTCCAACGTACGGCACACTTTTTGTTAATTACCTTTGCCCCTAATAAACTCCTGTTACTCAGCTCGTGTGTCTGCGCTTGGGTACGGCTGCCCAAAACAATTAGCTCTTGAAAATGCATAGTTAATGATGATTTAGAACATACCTATAATTTGTTTATTCATTAAAATTTAATGCACATACATTAACGTCAATACAAAAGGCATTGGTTTGGTCCTCACATTGGTGGGGGCATAGCACTTTTTTAAGTGTTTACATAAAATTGCTGGGGACAAAACCATCACTTCTCGATATTGGTGGGGACACGTCCCCTAGTCCATGCCAGAACTGTACCTATGCATCAATGACAATAATGACGAATATAAATTAGAAAATAATGTACATTATGCATTTTATTTAAAACATTTAGTATATTACTACCTAGTTATCTTTTTGGAACTCGAAGAGAGTACTCTTAACTTGAGGGGCTTTATTGTTTAAAACTATTCCATGTGAGGTAAAACGAAAACAACTTGAATAAAAACGATACATTGGTTGGGAGTTGTGGTTGGACCCAGTGACCTATGTATTAGGAATTTTGCCAGAAGAATTATTGACTGGTCAACATAAATACACACTAAAGGTTATGCTTCTGGTAGCAAAGAAAATGATCACAGTGCACTGGCTGAAACCACAACCTCCTGACACAAAACAATGGAGAAAAAAATTAAAGCAAATGTACATTATGGAAAAAATCACTGCAAGACTTCAACTGAAACTAGATCAATTTGAGAAAAGATAGAAGCTTATCACACAATTTTTACTTGATGTCTAAACACCTCACTTTTTATTTCATTTATTTTATTAATATTTTTTGTTGTTGTTCCTTTTGTTATTTATGGGTATGTCAATTGTATATATTTTTTGTTTGTGTTGCTGTATGACAGAGGAATCAAACCTCTGTCAAAATGTGTGTGAGAAATAAAAAGATATTAAAAAAAAACATACATAATGCAAAAATGTATATATTTAGCTCTAAGGGTAAGGGGAGTTTTCTTAAGCTGTAAGCCAAATTCAGCAATATTCAAATAATAAAAGGCTTGAAATAGTTCAGTTGATGTGTAATGAATCCAGAATGTATGACATTTTTGTTTTTTTAATTGCATTACAGAAAATAAAGAACTTTATCACAATATTCTAATTTTCTGAGAAAGTCCAGTATATATGTGTGTGTGTGTGCATGCGTGTATATATATATAGCTTCAGCAATAAATATAAACTATATTTAAGGAATTAGTGGTGTATATAATGTGTTTTCAATAAGTTTTTATTTTCTCACTCTAATTTTCAAACAGATGTTGTTTTCCTCTTTCTCTTACATGATGTACTGCATGTACAAAAGTATGTATTTATGCATTTTACATAATATAATAAATATGTACGGTTTTGCTTTTGGATGTTGTGTTGCAACATTTGGTGTTCTTGGAATCGTTATTTGTTTGGCCTGCTCATTTTTTTTTTTATGATAATCATACAGTACACCGAAAGATATTTTCTAGCGTTGAGAATAAGAAAGTGCGTTATCTAGCGGGGATATGTAGTATTGCAGTTAACATTTTGCCAACTCCGGCTAATATGTTGGATTTAAATAGTGTGCATTAACCAGCGTCTCCTAGTGGTAAAAAAAACTTCATTAAGAAAAAATATTGTTTTTTATAACAAGAGAAAAAAAGAACTATAACGTAAACATGCATTTCTTTTAAATACGTGGCAAACCGGAAATTAGCATTTATTTGACATAAAATGATCCTCATTAGAGGGAGCTGATATGATTGGCTACTGCTTGCTGCTAAGGCTACCTTCAAAAACCTTTCTTCACTTATTTTCCACAAAATCACAATAATTTTTCAACAAAACAAAAAACCTATAGAACATTGTGAAAAAAACGTGTTCCACTGCAAGATCATTTTGGGTATTATCTTGTTATTTTCCGCTCTGAAAATGCTGGTCTACTAGAGATCCCAAGAGCCAAGAAGAGAACCGCAGGTTCGCGAGTGTTCTCTATTTGGGCGCCGGTGATGTGGAATGCTCTGCCCCTGAGATTTGATCTGCAACATCAGTGGAACTATTTAAATCTAGGCTTAAAACACACTTATATTCCATAGTTTATGATTTGAATGATATATGTTTCATGTTGACGATATCTGTGTAGTTTGATATTGCAACATCCGTTGCAGCCTGGTCATCCTGGAAGGGGGAGTATCTTGTTTGCGGTAACTTCTCAAGGTTTCATTTTCCTTGCCCTCATGTAAGGTTTTACATCAGAGGATGGTGTAATAATAATCTGTGTGACCCTTTGAAACTTTTTGTGATTAAGGGCTATTCAAAAAAACATTTCATTGTCGTTTTTCTTTATTTCATTATCCTCTTTATTCTTCTATCTTTTTTCCTATTTTATTTTGTCACAGTCCTGTCAGTTGTTCTCTGATTACCCTCACCTGTGCTCACTCCTTCAGCCCCAGCTGCCACTCGTGTCCTAATTACCCCTCTCACTAAATGCTTCCTCACCAGTCACTATTTATCAGTCCGTCAGCGAACTATCCGCCCGTCACCAGCCCCTGGCTTCCCAATCGTCTCCAGTTCCCTGACTTGTTCCGATCCACAACCAGGCTTTGTCCCCCTGTCCCGGCTACCCGACTTGTCCCGATGCCAGACCACGCTTTGTTCTCCTGTCCCGGCTACTTAACTTGTTCCGGTCCCCTACCACGCTTTGTTCTCCTGTCCCGGCTACCCGACTTGTTCCGATCTACGAACACGCTCTATTCTTCTGTCCCAGCTACCCGACTTGTTCCCATCCACGACCACACATCGTCCTCCTGTCCCGGCTACCCGACTTGTTCCCATCCACAACCACACTTTGTCCTCCTGTCCCAACAACCCGACTTGTTCCCATCCACGACCACGCTTCGTTCTCCTGTCCCAGCTACCCAACTTGTTCCGATCCCTGACCACGCTTTGTTCTCCTGTCCCAGCTACCCGACTTGTTCCGATCCCTGACCACGCTGTTCTCCTGTCCCAGCTACCCGAATTGTTCCGATCCCTGACCACGCTTTGTTCTCCTGTCCCAGCTACCCGACTTGTTCCGATCCACAACCACGCTCTGCTCTCCAGCCCTGTCTGTCCGCCTCGCCACCTGTCACCATCCGCAGGGGATTCCTGTTCCACCTGCCCAGCCAGCACTAGAATGCTTCTTTTTCCTCTCTCCCTGATCCTCCGATCCCTTAATATAGTGTTGTGAGAAACGTTACACAGTTGGGTCCACTGTCTGTTCCGGTCGTGACATATTTGACCTTCCCACTATTCTTTCAGAAAGAAAAAAGGGAAAATAATGATTCCTTTGAGTCTCCATACTATGTATACTTCCGTGTGCTTTTAGCACTTGTTTTCGGTTGCACAACACCAAAAAGAGACATCTTGTCAAATATTACGCACAGTACCTTTGAGGACGAAGTTTTTTTCCCGAATCCATTTTGACTACTGACAGCAAGAAATTTGTTACTTTCACCACACTTATCGCCAATAATATTCAAATACTGCTTCCACCCTGCCTCTCCCAACCTATTTGATGCATCAAAAATTTAACATTGCAACCCTTGAATCTGTACCAACCTTTTTATCAGCCCATCGCTATTCAGCCTGTGTAAATAATACAACAAACGGTAGCTACATGTCACAAAATAGAAAAAGAATCCCCCCTTTATTTGTGTCACATTTATTTTTCTCAAAAAGCCCCCATTGGGACGATGTAACATTCTGCAGGAAAAACTATTTGTTCAAATTGCAGCTGCCACCACCCCACAATATTTGAAATGTTACTCCAACGGATTAGAAAAAAGGAAGCTTTGTATTTTTGTTCACAGAGCAATGACGATAAAGATGGCGATTTTCGGGCTCTCTGTGAAAATCCGCGATGGTGTTGAACTCACCAAGTTTCATGAAGCATTGCCGATTTTGATTTTGACTCACTTCCATGTTTGGTTTTAAAGCTGCAGCATTAATTCTGTTGCAATGAAAACCAAGCTCGCTACCTAGAGGAGTAAAAAAACAATGTGCTTCATGAAGCTTCATTTTCTCCTCACAGAGCAGTATTTCTATGCCATTACCGTCAATTCAATGCAGAACACTGTAACACAAAAAACAAAGCGGACTTTTAAAAGAACAACAATTTGGTTCAACTGGCATCAACTCTGAGACCAATGGAAAAGAAATCCAAGTCCCAAAAGTCTAAAATCCGCCACACGTGTGCGGAGAAACGAGGTTTGAAATCCTCACGGACTTCGTGTTGACTGAAAGGAAGGCGACGAGCTTTATTTATTTCCTGCCGTCTGCTTGGTTCGTTTCCGCGGTGACGTTTTGGGAGAGGCTTTTTCTGGAAGGTAGAAATCACAAATTTTGGGGGAATGGATTTTAACACAATTGATTTTTAATCAATGGAGGATTTTTGTAGTATAACTCACTCATGGCATTAAGAGTCTCCTGAGGAATCCAGCTGAGGTCCACGTCGTTCATGCCTCCAGTTCCCTTCTCTATCTTAATCGGGATTCTCTTTTTCTGAAAGACAGTATTCAAAACCTTCTTGTTCATCCAGTAAAAAAAAGAAATTTAAAATTGAGTGCATAGTGGAATGTTATTATGTAAAGCAGGGGTCACCGATGTGCCCCATGAATCACTCTAATGCAGGGGTGTCAAACTCATTTTAATTCGGGGGCCACAAGACAAAACTAACATTCTCTCAGGGGCTGGACTAGTAGATCAGAGGGATAGAGAAAGAGAGAAGAGAGAGAGAGAGAGAGAGAGAGAGAGAAACGGGATACAAAGAGAAATAGTAAGAGAGGAAGAAAAGAAAGAAAGAAATCCAAAGAGAAATAGTGAAAGAGAGAAAAGAGAAAAAAGGAAGGGAGCAAAAGAAGGTAAAAAGAAAGAGACAGAGGAACAAATACAGAAAAAGGGAGGAAGAGAGAGAGAGTGAGAGCAAAACAAAAGGGATACAAAGAAATAGTGAGAGAGGAGGAAAAGAAAGAGAAAGAAAGAAATCCAAAGAGAAATAGAAATAGTGAAAGAGAGAAATAGGAATAGAGAAAAAGGGAGGAAGAGAGAGAGAGAGAGAGAGAAAGAGAAAAAAACGCAAGTACAGCGTTTGTGAGAGGCACCTGGCTTTGGCAACAACAAGTGGACACATTTCAACCTGCAGCTCGTTTTTCTCTTGTGCTTCTCCTCGTGTTTTCTCGCGGGCCAAATTCAATCCCTGACCAGGCCTGATCCGGCCCGCCTGTTTGACACCCTTGCTCTGGTGCCTTTATTTAAGGTGTATTTTCTAGTGGTTGACTGAGCCTGTTTAAACCCTACTTCAAATAACTACAACATGGTAATAACATGATAGGATTGCGGACAAATGTATCGTGTAGGTAAAATTTATCAGTTGAAAGATGTCGGAGTCATACATAATTTTAAATACAAAAAGATCAAACATTGTATCACAAAACACATTTGGGATGAACAGAAAAACGATTTATTAGTAGAAGTGCAAAAAAATCAATCTCTTACTGGATTGATCAGTCTATATGTTGTAAATGATGAATTGGATTAAATAAACTATGTTATCAAATCGGACATTTTTCATATTCAAATAGTAGAATTCATTAACAGGACAGTGTGTATTTCGCACCTAGTGGCAAAACAACCTTATTTCATAAAAAGAAACGACATTTAAATAATACATGAATCATAAAGGCATGCAATTTTGAAAATTCTTGTAGGACAAACATTTTGATTTTTTTTTTGACAAAACATGAGCCTCACCTACAGGGAGCTGGCATAATTGTCTGCCATCTTGCTGCTACTGGTACCCCAAAACCTTGCAGAAGGCTAGCAATTTTTTTGAAGAAAAGTTGTGCAATTTGGTCACTTTGAGTCTCCGTAGTTTGTATTCTTCCCTGTTCTTTTTAGCACTCTTTTTCGGTTGCACTACACCAGGGGTCTCCAACCTTTTTCAAGCCGAGAACTACTTTCTGTTACTAATTACTAAAATAACATTTTTTCATGTTACTAGTATGCTGTTACTTTGTTATTACCTGGTTAATTATTGGAAGTAGGGTTAAATAGACTCAGTTAACCCCTAACAAATTATATTACTAGGAAAATACGTGGACCCAGCACCAGTGAGCTATTTTCAGAACAGGTCTGCGGGCACCTCAGCTGTCCTTAGAGGGCACCCTAGTGCCTACGGGCACCATGTTGGAGACCCCTGCACTACACAATACAGTGACATCTAGTGGTCAATCGCACACTGTTATTTTAAGATTTAGAATAGAGTTGTCGTCATTGTCAGTGATTACAACGTAGTGTACGTTGTTCAAAACAAGCTTGGACGTGGCACCCCAGGATAAACATTTAGTAAGGGACTTTCACGAAAAAATGATGAAAAGATATATATTAGGTTGGGCAACATTTACAAAAAGCACTTGCAGACAGGCCCATGTAGTAAGTGCAAGATAAATAATGACATTAGCAGCAGGATCAAGCAAAAATTTGAAAAAAAATATGAACAACTGTGTCTATATTTTCTCATTTTTTTCAATAAAAAAACAGATTAATTTTCAACACTCACCGTGCGTGATTCCAAGACTTGGTATATCGCAAAGAGAACCAGCCCCACCAACCCAGCAAGGAAGATGTACAGAAACACTCTAAAAAAAAAAAATCACAAACATTACATTGTATTAAAACATAAATTATGCCTGTGTGTCTGTCGGTTTCACCAACAGAAACAGTTCTCTTTATTTAAATCCAAACGTTTGATAAATGCAGTATGTTTAATGAACAAATGTTTGAGAGATGAGGTGGAATTACAAAGAAAGCATAGTCGATTTATCACATCCCGCCATCCCACACCCTCAGATCATCCTCCTCCCTCCATCTCACTAGATCCACTGCCCGTCTCAGTTCCCTGGGTAGCAGAGCCTTCAGCCACTCTGCCCCTCAGCTCTGGAACTCATTGACGCCTGGCCCCTGGAATTCTGCCACTCGGTCCACTTTCAAATCCGTACTCAAAACTCACCTTTTCAGACTTGCCTTTTCTTGATCATCTGCCTCACATACCGCCCACTTTTAACTCTTTTGTGTTTATATTTGCTATTTGTTACTTGCTTGTTTCATTCTGGCTTTATTGTTGTTTATTACGATATGTACAGCGACATTAGAAGTCCTGAAAGGCGCTTCGAAGTACAATGTATTTATTATTATTTTACAGGGAAACCTAAAAAAGTTAAAAACTATGACATCATTTTATATAAGCCTGACTGCAAACAACGTTTTGCATCCAATTGACGAAATTTAGGCAGTCGTGCTGCATGTGGTCAGCTAATTCACAGTAGATGCATTTTTCCTTAGTGGTTCAAAGGAGATAACACATTTAATTGCGATTATTCACATTTGCTCAGAGTTAATTCAGTTATCCTAGACTTAGATGTACGAAAACATGTAGAGTATGTGTTTGTTGTTTTTGTTTTGCTTCTTCTCCCAATTAATTCTTTCTTAATACAGAGGACATGAATAAGAGGTGATTTTCTTAAGTACACTGAGAGACTAGATTAAAAATTGATTGTACCGTAAATTCCGGACTATAAGCCGCTACCTTTTCCCCAAACTTTCAACCCTGCGGCTTATTCAGTGATGCGGCCAATTTCTGTAATTTTTCTAACGGCAGCCAGCGGCGCTCGAGTACAAAAGGTAAGATTTAGACCGGTGGAATATATGCGCTGAGGAAGACTGCAACTTCTTGGCTTGACTAGCGGCGAGAAATCTTTCACTAAAACTGGATGCATGCGAAAGGCAACTTTTTCGCAAGTCTGCCAGTGGATCCTGACAGTGTGGGGCAGCATAAAAAAATCCACCATCACCAACGGGTTCCTAAAAGCCGGTCTGCTGCTTGACGGAGAGGAGGGCACATAATCAGGAGTGGATGAAAGCGATTATTATTATTAAAGCTTTGAAAACTCTCTTGTGTGTAATTATGTATAATATGTATTTGCAACTGTATATTTTTGTAAAGTATTTATTTGTATTTATTTTGGACACTTATTCTGATATGTTTTGGACGGGCGAATTAAAAAGAAGGGGCGTAACAAATGTGGGCTGACGTGAAGTGGGGACCGGTAAAGGTGAGTGTTTGTGGACACGGCGGACAATAGTGGATATATATTTTTCCCACCCTTATCTTTGGAAATATACACTTTTTTCTTTGGATTACTTTCAATGGGACCCGGACTCTGCCGGTCTGCATCAAACCTTAAGTACCGGTATCATTTTATGTTCATTTTGCCGGCTGTGATTTTTGGACTGTGTACTTTGATGAAGGATATTCAGTTACAATCGCGGGACTTAAAGTCGGGCCTGGGTGAATTTTGTGTTTGTGTTACATTTTTCAATGTGGGCGCATGCGGCTTATATACCGGTGCGGCTTGTGTAAGTACAAAATCGGTTTTCCTCTTAAAATGTGGTGGGTGCGGCTTATAATCAGGTGCGCTCTATAGTCCGGAATTTACAGTAATTAGGTTAAAATAAAAAAACATTAATCCTCAATTATTTTTCTTTATTAACGTTAAAACGTATAGTTTGATAAAACAAAAAAAATTACATAGTTCAGATATTTGTATCATTAGTTTACAATCTGAGTTTACCATTTCAGACTGAATCGAATGAACCTCACAGCTGCCTAAACGCTGTTAATGTTTAAGATACTTTTAGAGGCTACTTGCAAACACAGATGATTTATTTGTACCTTAAACATCAAACACAGGTTGAGTGAGACCGGATTGTTAAAGAGAAGGAGCACACTAAGAGCAGCTAGCATTAGCTAAAAATTACGCTTGTGGCTAATGCTAGTGGCCGGGAGAAGAAAGCTATATGCGTTAGCATTAACCCTTACGCTGCAACTATTTACAGCCCTTGAGCCTGTCACTAATGCTAGCAGTCACGTAAGCACGTTAAAGAGACAGTGTGTAGTGTTTAGTGCCTCCTAGTGGTACAAAAACTGTCATCCAGTAAAAAAAATATTTGAATATTAAGCAAAAATACAAGAACTACATCATACCAGTGTTAATTAAAACAAAAAAAACATAGGTTGAGGAATTTCTGTTTTTTTTTACCGGGGAAACCCTGATTACAGTACATCGGCGACATTTTCTTCCGGCATACTGGCGCCACAATCTGCAATCCATTACTGGCACTTGCGTGTACCAGACAAATTAGTGCCATCTAGTGGCCAAAATATTACACATTTAAGAACATTTTAAACTACTTTTTTATATCTAATAATCAAATTTTTAACCTCGGTTTTAAAAGTGCAAAGGCTAAAGGTTTAGTCAGTAGGAGGCGGTTAGATAGTCCCACCTCATTTGCATGGAAACCACTTGGGAATTTCTTTCACAACGAGATTATTCTCAAAAAAATATTGAATAGCAAATAAACAAGAACAACAAAATGTCTTACGTTTCGCCATCCAGTCCTTCTTCTTTCTCGATGATGGTGACAGTCTGGTTGTAAATGGCAGTCTGAAATATGTGTCCCTGAAGGCAACAGTTGGATAAGATTAGAACATTTCTGAGGTCTTTAAAGCAATGTGGTCCCAAAGAAAAACATATAAATTAACCAAACTTGGTTAGTTAAGTATATGATCACAAAAATATACACAAAAAATATAGTAAACGTACTGTTGTGCTCAGATATTTAAACTTAGACTGGGTATGAATGTTAATCTTCTAACTGATACTATTGAGATTCACAAGAGTTAGTTTACCTAAGTTTCCTTTTTCAATGTACTCAAAATTTAATACAATACTGATTAATTTACAAACATCTAAATTTTAGATGCTTTTAGATTCTAAAAGCTACTTAACATCAGGGACATGATCGATTCTCAAATTCCAAATGACGTGTGGAGGGAGTTACTGGTCAATAACTGAGGCTATTTCTTTCAAATTAATGGATTTTCGAAACTGTAATTCAATACTTCAAATTAATCTGAATTAGTAGAATTCGGTATTTGTTTATGAAGCAATATGCAATTATTTCAAGTAAAAATCAATTTGGTATTGAATAGACTTTCAGCCTCCCTGGTAAGTTCTATTCGAGGGTACTGGAGGGGAAGGTCCGTCAGGAAGTCGAATCTCGGATTAGAGAGTAGTGTGGTTTTCGTCCCGGCCGTGGAACAGTGGACCAGCTCTTCACACTCTGCAGGCTTCTTAAGGGTGCATGGGAGTTTGCCCATCCCATGTGTTTTGTGGACTTGGAGAAGGTATTCCTAGGGAAGCTTTGTGGGAGGTGCTTCGGGAGTATCCGGGCTGTGCGGTCCCTGTATGCCCGGTGCCAGAGTCTGGTCCACATTGCCGGCAGTAAGTCAGAGTCATTTCCGGTGGGAGTTGGACTCCGCCAGGGCTGCCCCTTGTCACCAATTCCGTTCAGAACTTTTATGGACATAATTTCTAGGCGCAGCCTTGGTGGGTCAAGTGGTTCGGTTTGGGGGCCTCAGCAATGCATCACTGCTTTTTGCAGATTATCTGGTGCTGTTGGCTTCCTCAGGCTTTCACTGGAGCGATTCGCAGCAGAGTGTGAAGCGGCCGAGATGAAGATCAGCACCTGCAAGTCCAAGACCATGGGTGACATGCTCCTTCCGGGTTGGAAATGAGATCCTGCCCCAAGTGGAGTAGTTCATGGGGTCTTGTTCACGAGTGAGGGTAGGGTGAAACAGGTGATTAACAGACAGATTGGTGCAGCGTCTACTGTCATATGCGGGCCCTGTATGGATCGGTGGTGGTGAAGAGAAAGCTGAGCCGGAAAGGCAGATCTCTCGATTTACGGGTGGATGTATGTTCCTACCCTCACCAATGGTCATGAACTGTGGGTTATGACTGAAAGAACACAATCCCGGATACAAGTGGCTGAAATTTGTTTTCCCCGCAGGGGGGCTGGGGTCTCTTTTAGGGACAAGGTGAGAAGCTAAGTCATCCAGGAGGGATTCTGTGTAGACCCAGAGCTCCTCCGCCAGAGCCAGCTGAGGCGGCCCGGGCATCTGATAAGGATACCTTCTGGACACCTCCCCGACCTGACCCCGGATAAGCGGAAGATGGGTGGATAGATTCTTTTAAAGATTACAACAGTGTTTCTCCTCGATTTTTACTAGTTTTTTTCACTTATTTGTTTACTATCAAAGATTATGTATATTATATCATAATATTCATTACATATGAATGTGTATTTATTGTACTAACATTATATTCTATATAAGGCGTCTCCAATATGGTGCCCGTGGGCACCAGGGTCCGGACCTCCTTAGATAATAGCTTACCATTGCTGGGTCATTGCGATTTTCTACAATAATATTTTTTTTCTTGGTGGTTAACTGAGTCTATTTAACCTTACTTCATTTAATTACCCAGGTAAGAACATAGTAATAACATAGTATTTAAAGAGTTATGGCATGATAAGTTGTTATTTTAGAAATGTATATCAAACTGCCCTTTGCGCTAATTAGCTACAAATAGTTGCTCTTGCCTTTAAAAAGGTTGGAGATAGTCATATACCATCATGTATTCTACAATAAATCATTAAAATAATTTTACTGTGAGTTCAAATATATCTGCATGATGCATCATAACCGAAAACCTTCCCGGCGTTAGGGACAGAATTAGTAAAACTTGACGTGCTAACCTCAGTGTCATGATAGTTGAGAAGAATGACGAGACCAAAGGGCCGTCCGGCCATGGGCTGAGCTGGGATGAACGAGTAGTCGAAGGAGGCTTGTGCACCGGGATGAACCACCGTGCTCAGTGGCAAAGCTGTAAACTACACATACAAAATAAATGTGCTTGATTCTGCCCAGAAAATGAGTCATGTCTTGGTGGGTTGAAATGTCTATCATATCGATTGCAGTGATTTGCATTGGAGTTTATGAAACAAAAACATAGTTCATTGTACATTCATTCTTTTGCCTTTTGGGGACATGCAGTGGTCCCTCTACATTCAAGCTATTAAGTTACAAAAAAATTGAGAGTTTCTAGCAAAATCTTGCTTGACTTACTAAATAAAACCCAATTTATGAGAATTTCCAGACGCTACCACTAGAGACTGATTGAGACCTTGAAAACAGTTTCAATTGATGGGGTGCTACAACTCTTTTAATTGACACTTGCCTTACGCATTTCTATAACACAAGCATAATGGCCCGGCATTGCAGAGATTGGCGTTTCCGGGCATTCTACTTAAACCAGGTTGTTGTGGCCGTGATTTCTAAAAGCGCCAGGGAGCAACTAGGGAGTGCCAAAGAACAGTATGACCGCATGCAGCTCAAGAGCAGCTTGTACATGGAAGAAGATGTTTATTGATTTGTCTGTATTTATTTGGGGTGCCTTGACTCGAAACCTAGCTAAAGATAATCCCAGAGGTCTAACGCACTAATGTGTAAATTCTCACAAAAATTGGTTCAGCTGCTTTAGAGCCTATTAGCCAAATACGAACACACTTGCTTGGGATTCATATAATAGTTTAGACTAGAAAGACTAGATCTAGATATTGAAGATGAAGCAGAGACAAATCCCTTTGGATAGGTTTTTATTCAAAACACCCTAAGAAAGCAAAAGTGTTGCCATCTCAAAAGTCAAAAGAAAGTTAATAAAAGTAAAAACTGAAACAGTAAAAAGGCAAATTGTGCTGTAAAGATATGTTTGTGTACAAGTTCATTTAAAGCAGTGCTTCTCAATTATTTCCGGTCATGCCTCCCCTTAAAGAAGAAAACCTCATACGCCCCCTCAAGTGAGAATGCCATTGCCCCCCAGTGTAGTGGTGGTGCAGTTGCACTTTATTCTGGGACAATCAAAACAAAGAAACTTAGAGGTCAAACACGCCTCCCTTGACAGAGCCTCAAACCAATCACCCCCGCTCCCCAGAGGGGGGACTGCCTCACTATTTGAGAACCGATTTAAAGTTAAAGTAATGTCGGGAAAAAAAACCCTGCCCTAAGAAAACGCCTAAAGAGTGATGGGCGCCGCCGGCCTACAACACTACATCATCAACAGTATCTCGTGCTCCCTCAATCCTCACGTACCTCGCGTATGCCTCTGTTACGTTAGCAACTGCCGACTTCCTCATAATAAACTTGCATTTTGTAAATACAGTGGAACATTGGTTCTCGACCATAATCTGTTCCAGAACCCTGTTCGAAAACCGATTTGTACAATCACTGAAATCGTTTTTACCCATTAAAAGCAATGTAAAATTGTTTTAATCCATTCCAACACTCTGAATGTTTACCACGAACGTAAACATGAAGCTAATCCAGGCTAATCGTACGTTCGCGTTAGCGTAAACTTCCGTACGAAAGATTACGCAAACATGAACGTGTAAAAATAAAAAAATCAGGTCGTTTACACGTCATTTAGCACCCGGGTCTCCACAACAAGTGGTGAGCGGTCAAAGGATAAAGAAAAGAATTATGAATAGGATTTCTTACCGTTCTGGTGGTCTGCAGAAGCCATGCTCTATTCCCTCGAAAGAAAGGAAACTCGCACACCTTCTTCATATTTTGCTATTATTTCTTTCTTAAATGCAATAGTTGTACGCACTACTCTTCTTTTTTCACCTGAAGCAACTTTGCTGCTTGCACCGACCTTCTTCGGAGGCATAATTAGGGGTTAAAACACTCCGTTCACCGATATTAAAAGCAAAAGCAAAAAGAAGTGCGCGTTCACGTGACAACAGTTCTTCACGAGAGGTGGCGGCAATCTACACTCGTACGCCGCTCAGCATCGCCCCTAGCGTACCGGCGTTCGAACGAAAAGCGAAGCAAGAATTTCTCAAGATTTTTGGTCGAGAACCAATTTGTTCGAACTGAGAGGCGTTTGAAAACCGAGGTTCCACTGTATCATCTTATGTATCTTATTACTGTATTTTTATGTTCAGTGATTTGAAAGATTTGTTTTATGGCAGTTTAGGCTTAGCCTGGATGATTTGGGGAGACAGGTAACAAGATAAATAGTTTTTAATTATTACTCATGGGAAAATTTGTAGAGGAGCCACTTTATAACAACTATTGTATCTGAACCAACTCACGTTCTGAATGTAGAACTGGAAGTCCTGCGGATAACGGAAGGAGGCCTCCAAAGACTCGACTGTGAAATCCTGACTGCCCTTGTTGGTGAAACCCACCAGGAACCTCACGATTTCATTGGCAGGAAACTCTAAAATGTTCATTTACACAAAAGATACTTGAGTATAAAAGTGAGATGACGAAAGCCATAAAAAGAAACTAAAAACTGCGCTCGAGTCCGACACACCTTCCCCAGTCGTGAACACGATTGTCGTGTCGGCGTCTGTGTGTGAAGTCAGCGATTTATCGTCGTCTTCGTCATCGTCTCCATCCTACGAAAAAACATCACTATTTAAAGCTCATCGGAAAGCGATGCTTCTCGATTGATATTTTGGTTACGTACAGAGTTTTGGATCTGGTCTTCTTCCACGGGAATCTCTTCTTCGTCATCTTCGTCTTCCACCTCGTCAACAGATGCATCGGGGTCAACGTCTTCCGCGGATTCGGTGTTGGCAGACACTTGGCCTGCATAAACATAATAATAAAAATATAATTTTGTATAATAATCAGAATGCATTCAAACATAGCTGACCACTGGAACAATTAATTACGCTTTAGTTCTAGTTTGATTAAACAGGCACACCAATAACCTGGATCAATTAAGGCAGTGTTTCTCAGTTTGTTTGTTTTAACCACGCAACACTTTTTTCCCATAAAAAATAGGAAAAAACCTGCTGACAGAAACTATTGAATAATTTGAATTTAGCATGTTCGATTTAATATTACACCTTGTGATTGGCTGGCAACTAGTCCAGGTTGTACCCTGGCCATTGGCCAGTGTCAGCTGGCATGAGCTCCAGCTCCCTCCCAACTCTCGTGAAGATAATGAATTCAATGATACATATATACATTTTAAAATTCACAAATATAGGTATTTTTAACATTCAAATTGCCACTGTATGCAGCCCGTGTAGTCGATGTAGCTCAGGTTGAAATAAATAAATACATAAAGATGTTTACATTTATTTGCAGTAAAAAGAGTTACACCTTAGAGAAACGCAATTATTTTAATGTGAAACTTTTTTTGTATTTATTCATTTATTTCGCAGCATAAACTCAAATGTAATCTAAAGACATTATTAATTACCAAAGAGATACACTTTTATTACCCAATGAGCAGATATTTTTTTTTTTTAAATAATGCAACACTTATGAGTATCATTTTGTTATTTTCAGACAAGGTTTCCCAGCGCAATGGTAAGGAAACAAATTAAGGTAATGGACAATTTTTGGCAAAAATACACCTACATTGCTTTATCTCAGAATAGTTTCTCCTTTGCTATTTATGAATGCAAAAAAAGCATGCCATTTTTCAGTATAATTACTTCTTTCAGTGATGGGGGCGGTATTAGCTCAGGAGGTAGAGCGATCATCTTGGGATTAAGAGGTCGCAGGTTTGATTCCCGGCTACTCTGTGTTATATGTTAAAGTGTCCTTGGGCAAGACACTGAACCCCTAAAGCCCCAGATAGTTGCATGGCTGACGCTGCTATCGGTTAGTTAATGTGTAAAAGGGAAAAAAGTAAAGCGCTTTGGGAGGTCTTCATTGACTTGAAAAGCGCTGTATAAATGCAGACCATTTACATTTATTTACATTTGATCAGCTGAGGAACTGTAACATTCATCCATATCAGTAGGTGGCAAAAGTTAAACATTTTTTCAAAGGTGTTATAGATTGCACCGCGAGAATATGAAAAACAGTCAAATACTGTAAAGTAAAGATCTTGCTAATAATTCTTCACATTTTAAATATTGTTTTAATAATTTAGATTTAAAAAGAACAGAAAAAGGTATGCATTTTTATTCCACTGAACGATTTATAGGATCATTTGTGTATAATTTCTACTATTCTTTGTGAAAAAAATACAACAAAACCTGAAAAAACAGGTTAAATTAGAGTGAAATGTAAATTTACAATAAAATTGTTAACCTATTACACCCTGAGCCACAGTGACCACAAATACTAACAACACCTTCCACTTTCAATTTAAACAACATGATAATTTAGGCTTAAAAAGGTTTAAAGAGTGCCTGGAATTCCTTTTTAATCATTTTAAATAAAAAAGTGTGCCATGGCTCCATAAAAATGGATAAACACTTGATCATTCAATCCTTATATATGTTACAATATGATATTTGTATTGCCAGGGCAAGTTTTGAGGAAAGGTGGGGGAATATTTCATCAAAATAAGGATAGTTAAATCCCATTCAAATAAGCGTGGGGCGGTTTGACCTCTGACGTCACACGTGGCTCCAAATACGAGCTATGGTGACGTGTCCCATTAAGTGCGAGTAGAAAACGTTGTTTCATTCGCACATATAAACTTTTAAAAACAGACAATACATATTAAATTCCTTGCTAGATAATTGCAACTTTTCCCGACCACTTTGGCAATAAGCGTTTACGTTTACCCCAAGCAGACGTCGATCACTTTCATTCATTCTTGATAAACAAAGCAAAAATCACTTTTGACTGCAGTTGGTCAATTCCATAAAGTTTTACGTTTCTTAATATAAAGAAAGACAGTTTAGGAACAACAAAGATGATCGGAATCACATTATCGTGTGGGAAAATTGCCACGTCGAAGTAGTTTGACTTTTTCAGTGTAGAATAAAAAACTACACGGAAAAATTTGGTGTCAAATAACTTACCCGGGCTTATTAAGCCACAAGGGAAAGCCAAGAGGAGAAGGAGCAACACTTTTGATCCAAAAGTGAACATTTTTGCAGCGTGTTTGCAGAATCAAGTTAGTAACACATCAGCGTTCTGCAGAAAGGGAGAGACTCGGTTGAAAGGGGCGGGACCAAAGTCAACTCAGACACGCCCATTAGCTAGGGGGGGGGGGGGCAGGAACGGACATTTTGTCAGTGAACCCCCGCTCATTCACGATTCAGTACACAAAGGAGTCACCCATACACTTTCTGCGCTGCAAATCCTCAATAGGGTCGCGGGGATACTGCAGCCCAACTATCTTCAACGACACCTTAAACTGGTTGCCAGCTTTTTGCAGGGCACACAGAGACAGAAAACTCAATCGTTCATTCAAACTTAAGGACAATTTGGACCAGCCAATTAACTTGACATGGATGTTTTTTGGAATGTGGGAAGAAACCGGAGTGCCCGGAGGAAATTCACGCACGGAAGAACATGCAAACTCCACACAGGGAGCAGGAATTATACCCTGGACCTCTGCATCGTGTTTGCCAGCCATGCCGCCCACGCAAAATTAAAAATATTTTTTTTGTTTAGTTTTAGGCGCAAATTCTTGAAAGTAATGGACTTCAGACTTCTGGATCTCCCATTCGAGCTACCATTTTATAAGTGGATGTTGCGGCATGAAATGTCTATAAACTCTCCTGACCTGGTTAACATTGATCCTGATGTGGCAAAATCTATCCTGCACTTGGAGGATATTACTCGCCAGAAGAAGAGGCTTTAACAGGATTGCTCACAGGTAAACTTACTTTAGTTTGAATAATCAGCGTTTGTGTGGTGGCTTGAAATCCTTGAAAATGCTTGAAGTTTAATTTTGTGTATTGAAGGTTTGAACTGTGCTTTTTGAATTTTGGGAGAAGTTCTTAATGCTTGAAATTGATGCCATGTTACTCGGCAGTCTGACTTAACAGGCCACGCATTGAATGAAGAAAAATACAACCAGTCTGCTTAAAATGACACAAAATGTGCTCTCTCGTGACTTTGTTTTACCATTGTATTTCTACTTGCATGGCCACTATTGGTGTGTGAATGTGTGTGTGAATGGGTAAGTGTGAAGCACATTGCAAAGCGCTTTGGGAGGTCTTCATTGACTTGAAAAGTACTACATAAATGCAGACCATTTACCATTCTTCCCTTGTGATTAACGGCAGCTAGCGTTAGTTTGTACGGTGTCATCGCCCCCCTAGCGTCGCTGTTCAATGGCCACAATCTGCGCGCATTGTAGAGGCAGAATGGTGGATTTTATCTCAATATTTACCAGCTGATTGATGGAAAAAGATTATTTATTGTAGATTGTATGATCTCAAACAAGCACAAAGTATGTTCATACTTTGTGCAACATGATAGCGACCTTATCCCTAATGCTCCCGATAGCAGGTAGTTAGTTACCTTGCATGGCTGATTCATGGCTGATGATATCAACCTGGCTCTCTGCCCATTTAAGATGCGACTTTAAAGTTACGTTACTAATATACAAAAGTGTGCATGGTCTTACCTCCTCTTATCTTTCCCATTTAGCCGTGCCTCATATTCCTGGTTGGAGCCTCCGCTCGGAAAACACTGGTCTAAAGTTGATTCCAAGAGCCAAGGAGAAATCTGCAGTCTTGAGAGTATTCTCCGTTTGGGGCCAAGCGCGGTGGAAAGATCCAAAATAAGGTCTTCAACCTCGGTGGAAGTGTTCAAATCTAGACTTAACGCACATTTATATTCTTTAGTTTAAGATTGATGCGAAACTTATACTCTTATTTTCTTGTCCTTTCCATCTGCCTGGCAGGTGGCTGAGAGAGGGGGAAGGACAAACCTGGATAAGTTAGTGAAGGGCCACTTAGACCTGAGACTGCATCATCTGCATTGACCGGCTGACTGAGATGAGAAGCTGCTTCGCTGTCTTGGACTTTTTGTACAATTTCAGTTATTACTCATGTTTAATGTTGATGTTGACTATTTTTTGTCCATCGGTGCCCAAGCAAGATTCATAGCAGATGGGTAGTCTCTGAAGGGGGATTACCTCAAGGTTTCTGATTTTCCGCATACTGTTTTTTTTAAAAAAGAAATGTCCTTGCTTGCATGCATGTTTCAGATCCAGGGATGTTGTAATTGTGGCCCTTGTAGTCCTTTGAGATATTTTTAATTAAGGTCTATCCAAATAAATGTTACTTGACTTGATTACCTAGTGCAGATGGACACCACTTTGGGGAATATAAATTGCTTCATGAGGTTTCATTTGTCCATCACCAGCAAAAAGCACATCGTGTTGCCCAAGCATCACTCCAGTAAAACTGGATATATTTTGGATTTCTTGCTGTTATTCTCATTACTGCCAACTTTTGATGGCATTAGCTATAAAAATGTTTATCACTGTGTGTTCCTGGACAGGTTACATTATAGCACAAGGGTTATTTTTTTGGTCTGGCTTTCAGTACCTCATTAAACTCTTATAATATATGTTTGGAGCAGTTTTACCCCCACTCTTTACTTGTTTTGATGTTATACTTGTGCTGTGGTTTTCTGTAGGAGCGCACATCCTGTGCATGAAACAGTTTTTTTTTCTTGTTTTAGATTGTGTGCCGATTCAGAGGACAGCAGTTTCTTGGAAGTCACTAATGAAGGTGCAAGTGAGTAAACAATCTGCCTGTGTTTAGAGAATCATCAAACATGACAAACTGCACTAATGCAACAATAGCAGCTGGTAAGGTTTTAATCTGTCTGTCTGTTTGTCTGTCTGCCTGCCTGTCCGTCCGTCCGTCCGTCCGTCTGTCTAACAGAAATAATCCTTTAGATGCAGATTTAATACTAGAGTCGTTGTCACATTTCTGCAATTGCCTTTTTAACCTACTTTTTAGATTAATAAGCAATTTAACACTTTTCAGAAAACAAGCCTACCTGCCTTTTCAGAAAACAAGAGTATCAGCAAAATGTGTTCAATAATTACAAAAATCAAATGGATTAACAAAAAAACAAACAAACATTATTTCAGAGAAAAAGAAATCCTATGAACTCAGGACAAGAACAAGAAAATATTCTACAAAATTTCCTAAACCAGAACAAATATTTTGAGGAACTTCGGGGGTTTGGCTTGTTTAGTGGTCGTCTTCAATAATAATTTTCCTTTGAACGTCAATGACAAGCACATTTCTGCGATATTATATACATCACTTTACCTATTTAATACATTTTTAAAGTGTAAACATGTCTTAAACTGTGCAAGCATCTGTTGCCATACTGTCTTCCGTGTCAGGACTAGAAGGAAAACAGGACCCACTTGTGTAACGTTCACCACAGGTTTTATAGAAGAAACGAGGAAGGGCTGCGCCCACGATCCGATGATCGCTGGACGCGGGAAGCGGGTCGCTCTCGTACTCGGCTTGTGATCCGAACACGGAAGTCGATTATCCGTAGCGATCGATGGCGGTGTCAGGGACGGAAAAACTGGTCGGTAGCAGGGACTGGAGAGCAAAAACTTGGTCGGGGTCAAGAACTTGTCGTAAGTCGGGACGGGAGAGCAGACGTGGTTGAGATGAAAACGGGTCATAGCCGTAGACAAACGGGAGCAAAAATGGGACAGGCGGGAGTCAGGGGTCGGAAAAAAGGCTTGCCTTGAAAAACAGAGGTTCGCAGACGGACTGACACCCGGGGATTGACCGGACAAGGTTTAAATAGTGGGGAAGCCAATCTGTCAACAAGCTGCATCTGGCGCCGCATGGGCGGGGCCAATTGGGCACCATGGCAACCGTGACATTCCGCCCTATTGTTACTAACTAACAGTTGCTGTAAAAGATAAAAGTAGGCATCATTTCTGTCATTTTACTGTGCAATTGCACTTTTTGTCAAAGTAAATAAATAAATAAATTACATAAAAATACATCTTTGGCACTGAGTTAGTTTAGAAGAAAAAATGTAATTACCGTATTTTCCGCACTATAAGGCGCACCTAAAAGTCTTATTTTTTTTCAAAAGCTGACCATGCGCCTTATAACACAGTGCGCCTTATATATGGCTCAATATTAAGTTCGCAAGGTCTCGCAACTACGAGAAACAGCCGCCGACTCCATTTTTCGCGCTGTGCATACTGGGAAATATTAAACGATTGGTTGTTGCCGGGGCTCGTGTTGTATTTGTTTACTAAGTGGCAAAATGGCTACCCCATTAAACTGCTTAATTCATATTCAACAAATACAGTATTTGTCTGAATCCAGGGTTATGACTGGTGAAGATGTAAAGCACAATTTACCTTAAACAAACGCAGAATTATTCAGAATGTCACGTTTGAGAGAGAGAGCGAGAGCGAGAGCGAGAGCGAGAGCGAGAGCGAGAGCGAGAGCGAGAGCGAGAGCGAGAGCGAGAGCGAGAGCGAGAGCGAGAGCGAGAGCGAGAGCGAGAGCGAGAGCGAGAGCGAGAGCGAGATTCTCTTTCATACGTGCATTTGTATAAGAAAATGGCTCCTGTTAAGAGACACGCGTACAACGCCGAGTTTAAACTCAAAGCGATCAGTCACGCAGCACAACACGGCAATAGAGCGGCAGCGAGAGAGTTAAACTTAAATGAATCGATGGTACGGAAGTGGAGAAAGGATGAAGATAAGCTCCGCCAAGTAAGGAAAACTCAACAAAGTTTCCGTGGCAATAAAGCAAGATGGCCAGAGTTAGAGGAGACACTTGAACAGTGGGTTGTTCAACAAAGAGCGGCAAGCAGAAGTGTCAGTACGATAACTATACGTATGAAGGCAACAGCGCTGGCACAAAAACACCGGACGTGTTGGATGGCCCATTCACTGAGATATGGTCAATTCGAACACAGCAGAAGAAGAATTCGAGGGATTCGTCGATGAGGAGCTTATAGAGTGATCTTTGTTTTTCTTTTGTGTGTTTACGTTTTACATTTTACAGTTATTATGTTATTGCTTTGCACTCGTTGTTTTTGCACATTACGAGTGTCACTTTATTGCGATTGCACTAACGTTTCATTTAAAATAACAGTATCAGACGTTTTTTTCTTTGCGTGTTGACTAAATGGACAAAAAATAAAATGATATGTCGATGTTGTTCAAAGATGTGTCACGAAAATGCTTTACCTCAGAGAAAATAATAAAACGGCTGTTTATTTATTTTGGGAGTGAATGGAGTTGTGGAAAGCTTGTTTGTTAATAAAGTTTGACCTTTTTGGATGTTTTGTTGACATTCCCTTGAGCGTGGCAACATCTAGAGGTTGCATAAAGTAACTACATTCTCTACTGTAGTCAAGTCGTCACATTTATTTACCGTAAATAGCCCTTAATCCCAAAAAAGTCTCGAAGGACTGCACAGGATTACAATTACAAAATTGCACAATTACCTGATCTTAAACCAGCATGCACTTATAGCGCCTTATAATGGGGTGCGTCTTATGTATGGCATAAGTTTTAAAATATATCATTCATTGAAGGTGCGCCTTATAACATGGTGCGCCATATAGTGCGGAAAGTACGGTACATGCAATTCAATTGTTAATCCAGCGAAAAGAATTACAATATTTGAACTATAATGAATCTATTTTTTTCTTCCAGATTGGTCCTCTGTTTTATTTTCACCACCTGTATCCTATGTGACCAGTAGTTTACTGGTCATAATGTTATTTTCTAACATTGTTCCCTGTGTTACAAAATTACATAACTCAGGTAATCGTTTTCTTAACTCATAATGTTTTGAGAAAATGTGTTATGATACATCTCAAAATGGTTTGTTCTCCTGCGTCTGACATTAGAGGAAAGAAAGTGTTGCCAGAAGATAAGACGAAGGTATGGTATTTAAATTTCCCTTCATCTGAAGGACTTATGGTATCAGAATTTTTTTAATGCTAATGCTCACTGGAAAACAAATTTAAATGTAATTTATGCGTTCTTTTAGAAAACGTCCCAATATGGAAAACAGTCCAGTATACGGAAATGTTCACTTCCAGAAAAGCAGTAAGTGGATTTAGGAAATATCTTGTATGATGTATTTGTACTGGTTGTTTACTGTTCCATATGTGCAGGTACAACTACAATTTCAGAAATCCACCCTCCACACTTAACAGTAAGCTCATCGTCTTTGAGGGATCAGTTGAGCTCTGACTCACAGGTTCTTAAATTCAATTTATAGAACATGTTTTTTTTTTGTTAAAAAAATAAAAACTACTTACAGTACCCACCACTTGTTTTGTCAGAAGGAATATACCAAAATGGTATCAGTCATATTAAAACATCAGCCCATGTCCGCCTGCACCTCGACCACTTCCAAGAAAAAACAAGTCTAACAGTCTGGCCTGAAAATAAAAATACACATTTGTTTTCAAACAATAAATAAGGATTTTAAAAATAGATACAAATGCAGTAGAATGTAATTCATTGCCAATATTCTTTAAAATATCAAAATCCATTGAAAATGTTCATTGATGTATGTTTTAGCATAAACCTCAAATTGTCAACATGGCAGTAAAAGGTTCTTTCCTATTTTTAGTCACCAACTCCAGATTGCTACGCCAACCTGAGTCTAAAGGCTTCTGCGAGCAAGTCTGCATGCATCTCTCCGCAGATTCAGTACTCAGTCGTATTTCCTTCAGACAAGTTGCGAGACAAAGACAGAGGAAACAGAATACCGGCTGTCGCAGTGTCGGATCTATATACTTCTGTGCAAACCATGCGTCCAAAAAATGGGGATGATGCTGACAGTCTGGACGACTTAGCCAACCCTATTTGAAAAAAGTCACAAGTCTGAAGAGTCACCCACCAAACACAGGATTGTACCGTTGATTTATTTTCTTTTAAATATGAAACAATGGATATGATGTTTTTGCTCTTTTTATTTTGTTTTTATATCAAACTATTTTTAGCTGTTCTTTCCTGTTTCTATAAAGAACTTTGAAATGTATTAAAATAAAATCTTTCCCCGTTACCTTTCATAATGAGAATCAGCAGGAACAGTGAAAACTTTCCGTTTTTGAGGGATTAAAGTGCAGTCCACTGAGTTGATACTATGTTTAACAACCTGTCACCTGCATTGACCTGTGCTCTTTAACCATTGTCATTAGCCTTCCTTATCTGATAAAATTGAGTATAAAAGGAGGTATTAGTATTCCAGGTAAAGAATGAGACCAGACCTTTGTCAGTGTCACAATGAATTCGTCAATGAGCTTGCGAGTGCGCCTACCAGCGCTGGTGTTGGTCTTAGAAGTGATCATCTTGACTTTGTACGCTGTTTTCGTCACGTACGATGATGACGCGAACGCCAAGCTGCAAAACAACCAGACAAACCCAATGGAGAACAGCGTGTATCGCGACTATCCTTTTTTCGCCGACGTCCAGGTGATGATCTTCGTGGGCTTCGGCTGCCTGCTGGCCTTCTGCCGATTCTACGGCCTGAGCGGGATGGTCTTCAACTTCCTGACGGCCACCTTCGCCATCCAGTGGGCCATCCTCTTTCAAGGCTTCTTTCAGTTTTACCACGATGGGAAAATTCACCTGGGCGTCATCAACCTGCTGAATGCTGAGTTTGCCTGCGCCGTGGTGTTAATTTCCTTCGGGGCCGTGCTGGGTAAGACCAGCCCGGTTCAGCTCCTGGTGATGGCTTTACTGGAGGTCCCTATTTTTGCAGTGACAGAGTGGGCTGTCTTAAAATACATTCGAATTAACGACGCCGGCGGTAGTATTCTTATACACCTATTCGCTTGCTACTTTGGTCTCGGAGTGACGTTTGTCCTGTACCGCCCGGTCCTCAATAACGGCCACCCCAAAGAAATCACCAGTTACCATTCAGATATTCTCTCCACAATGGGAACTTTGTTCCTCTGGGTTTTTTGGCCCTCATTTAACTCGGCCCTCACCCTAAAAGGAGACGACCAACACAGAGCCATCCTGCACACTTTTATCGGACTAAGCTCATCCACGCTCACTGCGTTCGCGCTTTCCGCTTTCTTCAATAAGAGAGGCAAGCTCACCATGGCCGACATCCAGAACGTAACATTAGCAGGTGGCGTGACAGTTGGAGCGTCGGTGGACATGATGATTTCTCCAACAACTGCCTATGCTTTGGGCATGATGGGCTGTGTCGCTTGTTTCATGGGGTACAGGTACCTTACCCCGTTCTTGGCACGACGCATGAAAATCCAGGACCAGTGCGGCATCCACAACCTGCATGGACTCACGGGCCTCATCTCCTCCACGGCTGGAATTGTCGCCATCCTTCTAGCCACTGAGGAAACATACGGACCCAGTATGTACCAGATTTTTTCCCACCGTGCTCCGCCTGAAGGAGATCCAAAGCTGCAGGAACTTCAGGCGCTGGTCCCCGGGTTGAAGGCGGGTTTGGGGCGTACAGCAGAAGAACAGGCTCTGTACCAAATGGCTGCTGTCTTTTCGACTATTGCGGTTTCTACTGTGGGTGGGCTGCTGACTGGTTTGGTTTTGATGTTGCCTTGCATGGCCTCCCCTTCTGATGAAGACTGTTTTGACGATGAGGTGTTTTTTGATATGCCTTCAGATTTTCAAGGAGGGGAATATGTGAAGAACTCAGTAACCTGCAATGATGCTGATGTCTATAAAAATAAAGTAACTCCATAAACCCAAAGGTCAGAATGGACATGCTATCACTTCTCTGCCATTTTTGTTATGGATCTGAGTCATTTGTTTTGTCTAATCTTCTGCCAGGTTATCCAATATAATGACTGTTATTTATCTTTATTAAATACATTTTTAAAAATCAAAAGTGCAGAGTCTTTTCAGAAACACCTTATGTTTGTTGAATTAAAAATATGTACAGTACAAAGAAGAACAGAGTACATGGACGTAAAGTTTAAAGACAGAGATGTTGCACAAATTATCAGTAGGCAATTTATTTTGAAGAAAAGCGACTGCTTATCATTTTCTTCTGGAAGGCGATACCACTGTGTGCGATAATACCAAACGCTTTAAAATCTGACAAACTACAATTAAGCGTTGGAAAATAGTGAAAACGTGTACAGTACGCTCTGAATGTTATCAGTTGGATGAATCATTCGGAAATGGCAAGCGAATACACTGTGCTTCAAAATCTATTTGACCAACGTAATCATAGACATTAGTTTTATTCTTTGCCAGGAACAATGGCTAATACTGCCAAAAGATCTAAGTTTATACACTTGTTAAAGTTGTGATCATTTTTAAACAATAGGTGGCGCTATTTACCAAAACCATTTGGATCCAGCTTGAAAAATATATTATTGTTTAATAGTGCCTTGCGACCCACGTGAAAACTAATGAATGAATGAATCTTCAACAGCCCCCTCACTTGGTTGACTTGTTTGACAATATACATTTATTTAGTGTATATACAGCCATTATTTGTTGAATTTGAAAAGTAGTTTGGATTGATTTATTTTTCCACCTGAAGTTGAGTGTAACTTCAATGGTTTTGGTAATGTGATTAGTGTCACAACACAGCTTAAATTGATAACACTTGATACTGTAAGATGAAATGTGTCATTTCCGAAAAATGTGTTCTTTGTAATAATAGTTTTCAATATTTTTCTTTCTGTTCCAAAAGTGTTTGGTACCGCTAAATTCTACTTATCTTAATTCTACTTACATAATAATTCAAGAATAAGGGCTAGGGTTGGGAATTTCATAGTTTATCGACTGTAATCAACAAGAGACCCAGGGCCAGCCCACATTCCAGTTGCAATTATGGGTTATCTCAGTTATCTTTGACAAGTCATTTTTATTGTAAACTGTCCCCTTGCTTTTTGTGAATACATTTTAAGCTGTCTCAGGTGTATTTTCATCAACATTTATAAAGTCATTAAGACATTTATTGAGCCATTGGTGCATTCAAGTAGATTTGTCCATGTAAAAAACAGTAACTGAATACTATTAGTAGCAAAAAATGCAAGACCTATTGATAAATTGAGCTAGTTTACATGTAAAGATGCACAAAAAGTACATAAATACACACAAAAACAGTAAACAATGCATAATACATCGTATTTTATGTTTTAACGTTAAAATATCGTAGGGTAGGGATGGCACAACCCGGGGGTCAACTGTATTTTTTACTGAGCAATGCAAATAGCAAGCGTGCATGCCACAAGATGTTAGACTTGGTGCCGGCTTTGCAAGTACAGAGCAAGCGAGCGAACGTCACACGTGTCAGACAGGAGAGTCTTCAAGAAATCCTACAATCCAGGGTGTCGCCATATGCAGGCAATACACAAAGAGGTAAGTATTAGTTTCAGGAGCGAGCAGCAGCAAGTCAACTGCAGGAGAGAGAGTGGGAAAGGTGAGATGGCACAACATTCAGGTAACTTAAAATTAGTTTTACCTGGTTATTTCAGTATGAGAAATTATTTTCCCCCCATTTTCCACTTATTGAAACATAAATATTTTGTTTGTTTGTTTGTACATGATTCAAATTGAATCGTTTCTTCCGGCGCCGTCACGAATGGCAGCCACTCCAGCAGCTCCCGTGTTATTTTCGATTGTTCTCGATTGTTTGTTCTCAGCTCAGGGATGCTGCTGGAAATGTGAATTTCCCTTCGGGGATGAACAAAGTATCTATCTATCTATCTATCTATCTATCTATCTATCTATCTATGACTGACTGGTCAGGATGATTGCATCACAAGTTTTTATGCAACTTGTCACTTTCCTTGAATTCCTGTTCTAACAGCTGATAAGACTGAGACTCAAACTGCCATTTATGGTAAAACTACTGATCGTTGCACAACAGCCTAATAGCTACATAACTGACAATCACTGTTTTTGTGTTTTTTAGTCAGGATTCAGAGCTTATCAATCCACTAAAATGGCCTTCCCCAGATTAACTTATGCCAATGGATTTTGACGCCTCTTCAATATTATTAATATGTTGAACAGTCAACCACGGTATTCTACTGAATAAAAATAAAAATTGAATTGATATCTGAAGATTTGCACTTGAATGGTTTAGAGACGGGGTCTCCAACCTGTTGCCTGTGGGCACCAGGGTGCCCCCTAAGGACAGCTGAGGTGCCAGCAGCCCTGTTCTGAAAATAACCCAACAGTCCTGGGTTGTTGGGGTGTTTGTGTAAAATATTGACTGAGTCTATTTAAACCTTTTTCCAATAATTCACCTCATAATGAAATAGTAACAAAATTATAAATTGTTATTTTAGAAATTAATATCAAACTGTGTGGCGTTTACTTTAAGTGGTAACTAAAAGTTGCTTTCAGCTTGAAAAAGCTTGGCGAGCTCTGGGTCAGAGCCTACTTCAGATAAGACACATGGTGTCAAGTAAGGCAATGTGTTCAATGAGCTTTTCCATGTCAGCTGAGAGTTTCCCGTGTTCGTTGGTATTTATGTCACCGGTAAATAACCCCCTAAAAGAAAATATAGAGTCAGAGAAATACCTTGAAATTGCAACTGTCCTGTGCCGCCAGGCCTGACGGGGTGTGACCCAAGCAAACCAAGCATACGAAGCCTCTGAAGTCCTTAGTACGTTCGGACAGGCCGGTGCATGATTTATGGAAGCTTCGTGGGCAGGTAGTACAGGTGATTGGGGTGTGGTCGCAGCGAATGGTTTGAAAGCACCACTGGCATTTGGACTGGCGGCCAGGGTTGCTCTCGAAGTCGCCCGCCCTAAGAAGAACAGAGAGAGGAGAGTAGAAGAGAGAGAGAAAGAGAGGGACAGATAGAAAGAGAGAAAGACAGACAGAGTAAAACGCAAAAAGGGGTAAAAGAGAGAGAGAGGTGGGGAGAGAGTAGGAAAGAGGGATAGAGAAAATGAGAGACAAGAATGTAAAGGGAGAAGAGAGAAAAGGAGAGACAAAGAAGGAGAGTGGACCAAGAAAGATAGAGAGAGCGAGTCTGAGTGGATTGAGTTGGATTCGTAAGGCTCCCCCGGGAGAGAGCCCTTCGCAGGACACCACGGGAAGGTTCCTAGTCTTTGTCCTGCCCCCGCTGTCGTGAGAATCAATACCCTAAAATAGAGCTGGTATCAGCACCGGTAGTATTGGCACTTGACGATCTGTACAACTGATAGTAAATTAACATTACACTTTTGATTTACAAACTTTAACTCCAAATGACAACTCAATACACACATTAAGGGACAACCTTGGTTTTGTAGCCATGTTGAGACTAAACCCAAAAGAAAAATAGTGTACTTTCTACTCACCGTCTCATAAATCGTGTTCACAAATAGACTATTTTTGTTTTCTGGAACGCCGGTTGACATGGCAATTCGTTGCATAGTAAGTGTGATTGTTATTACATACTATGCACCAGTAAGCCTGCATATTGACTTACATGTAGATAAATACAAGGCGGGTAGTTGGAAATTAAACAATAGCCTACTGCAATCATAAAATTAAGGGATTATATCCAAATATTCCCTCGACATCAACATAGGAACCCCTGAGAGACTCACTACTGTGTGGAATGCATTGAAATACGTTTTCAGGGGGACTGCATAGCACACAGTGGGTGGAAAATAAGAATAGCTGGAAAAGAAAATTAATACATTTGAGAAACAATTAGCTGAATGTTATGACAAAAAAAAAGGTTTTAGGGATATTCGTAAACTAAAATTGGAATTACATTAAATATACAACAGGAAGCGAAATATTAAATATTTAGATTAAAAACACTCTTTTGTGAAAGTGGTCCAAAGATGGAACGACCTCTAGCTGGACAACTTAAGCAGCTAAAATAAAAAGCTATATTTGCTTATACAGTTATGTATTTATCCTGTACACAAGGTTTTATGGTAGTATATTACAGTATATCCCCGAGATACATTTTATCTTATTTATCACACTATTTCTACTTACGGTACCACTTTGTTGAATATGTTGAGCCATGATTAAAATAATTTAATATCCTTCAAAGTCCTCATCATTTTCAGATACACCAAAGAGTTGTTTCCTTCCTCATGCGCTTTGCTTTTGTGTTTCAGGACGATACCTTGACTAAAAGTAGTATGATAATCATATAGAACGTAATGACTTTGCCTGTGTTCTCTACGTGTTCGTAGGTCCAGTGATTACCATGTGGATGTATGCTTACATTTTTTATTAATAGTGATTTTAGTAGTATCACTAATCTCACTATTAGGCCGGGCCACAACAAGATTGTCAGACATAAGACCAGTCCATGGTGCAGAAAAGTTCAGGGACCACTGAGCTAATGAGATAGAACATCAAAATTAAATAACACATGCGTGACTAGTGTATTTAATGGTAAATACCAAAAACTTTTGTTTATCAAAAAGAGGTTTGCAATTTCATAATATAAAATATTTTATTAAACAAATAACAGTCATAAATGTTTGATAACATACAATGATCTAAGGAAGATCAAAAATCTAATGACTTATGTGTATATGAGCCCGTGGTACTTTATGGACTTTTACTATATTCGTGGAGATCAATATCTTTATAGGTTTCTGAGTTTTTAAGAGCTTCTAGTCTTTGAAAATCTGATGGCACATCAAAAAACACATCATCGTCAAAACAGTCTTCAGTGGATGGGGAAGCCATGTAGGGCAGCCTTAAAACTAAACCAGTAAGCAGGCCACCCACAGTAGAAGCTCCAATAGTTGAAAAGACAGCCGCTACTTGATACAGAGCTTGTTCTTGTGCTGTACGCCCCAAACCTGGCTTCAACCCAGGGATCAGCGCCTGTAGCTCCTGCAGCTTGGGATCTCCTTCAGGCGGAGCGCGGTGGGAAAAAATCTGGAACATACTGGGCCCGTAGGTTTCCTCATTGGCCAGGAGGATGGCAGCGATACCAGCCGTGGAGGAGATGAGGCCTGTGAGACCATGAAGGTTGTGAATTCCGCACTGGTCCTGGATCCTCATGCGTCGTGCCAAGAAGGGGGTGAGGTACCTATATCCCAGAAAACAAGCGACGCAGCCCATCACGCCCAAAGCATAGGCGGCCGATGGAGAAATCATCATGTCCACCGACGCTCCAACCGTCACGCCGCCTGCCAACGTTACATTCTGAATGTCGGCCATGGTGAGCTTGCCTCTCTTATTAAAGAAAGCGGAAAGCGCGAACGCAGTGAGCGTGGATGAGCTTAGTCCGATAAAAGTGTGCAGGATGGCTCTGTGTTGGTCGTCTCCTTTTAAGGTGAGGGCCGAGTTAAATGAGGGCCAAAAAACCCAGAGGAACAAAGTTCCCATGGTGGAGAGAATGTCTGAATGGTAACTGGTGATTTCTTTGGGGTGGCCGTTGTTGAGGACAGGGCGGTACAGGATGAACGTCACACCGAGACCAAAGTAGCAAGCGAATAGGTGTATAAGAATACTACCGCCGGCGTCGTTAATTCGAATGTATTTTAAGACAGCCCACTCTGTCACTGCAAAAATAGGGACCTCCAGTAAAGCCATCACCAGGAGCTGAACCGGGCTGGTCTTACCCAGCACGGCCCCGAAGGAAATTAACACCACGGCGCAGGCAAACTCAGCATTCAGCAGGTTGATGACGCCCAGGTGAATTTTCCCATCGTGGTAAAACTGGAAGAAGCCTTGAAAGAGTATGGCCCACTGAATGGCGAAGGTGGCCGTCAGGAAGTTGAAGACCATCCCGCTCAAGCCGTAGAATCGGCAGAAGGCCAGCAGGCAGCCGAAGCCCACGAAGATCATCACCTGGACGTCGGCGAAAAAAGGATAGTCACGATACAGGCTGTTGTCCATCGGGTTTGTTTGATTGTTTTGCAGCTTAGCGTTGCCATTGTCATCGTACGTGACAAAGACGGCATAAAGAGTCAAAATGATCACTTCTAACACCAACACTAGCCCCGGCAGGCGTACTCGCAAGCTCGTTGACGATGTCATGGTGATAGCCCTCTGGTCTCATGCTTGCTCAGGTGCACTTATACCCGCTTTTGTATTCAATTTTATCAGATAAGGAAGGTTAATATCAATGGTTAAAGAGCCCATATCAAGTCATTTGACGGTTCATCAACACATGTGCTAGACTTTAATCCCTCATAAAGTTTATCCCTCAAAAGAATTTTATACCACAGAAGTTATTATAGTTGGGGTCAATTCATTCATCAGCATACCTGTCAGTCTAAGCCAAATGCTCTCCTTTTTTAATGATTAATACTCCCCTCATTAAGTGATTATAAACTTTACGAACCCTTACGGCAGCTGTTTACTCACAGTAAGACAGACTATGTAGAAGACCATGACAATATCAACAAACAATGACACCGTCGTCTGCTACCAGTAGTTTTGGGACTGTTGTGTTACAAAGGAACTTGTTTCTTGAATGGAATTACTTTTCTCAGTAAGTACTACTGTAATTTAATAAACGGCAGTGCAACATGGTGCATTACACTGCTACTGTTCTTTACCGGTTCCTCCATCAACCCGTCAGCAACACAATGCTGTATAATAATGATTTCTCCTTACTGACATTGTGATATTCTCTCTACTGTATATACTCACATCTAAGATGTATTTTAAACTATAAAATAAAATACTTAAATCATGGATAAATCATGCACATGCATTATTTTGTGTTGTTTCACCAATAGGAAATGGTGGGCAGCGATTAGAAAGGCGCGGCTTTTACAGGAACAATAAATCGAATGTGGCAAACGTCAGCACATAATTTACTGTAAAAGATTACTGATTTTTTTTCTTTTTATTTGTAAAATATTTTTGCAAAAACAATGCCTGTAAAAATAATAAAACGTTGTGGACATTACCCAGAAATGGAGATTGAAATCTTCGAGTGGTTTGAAGACAAAAGACAAAATGGATATGGAGTATCTCAGCTGTGTTCATTTGCAAGCTCTCAAGCTTGCACAAGACAAGAAATATAAGGGTTCACCACTTCCACAGAATGACGTATACGTTTTCATATTTATTTAATTACCGTTATATAGCCATTTTAAGCAGTTTTAGGGGGTTTGCTTCAATGTGAGTATTTATGGTCATTTGTACCGAGATAATGACTTTCATTGTAACACACTACTTCTGCGTGTCAGTAATTTGGGGTGTAACGCAGCCCTTTGAGACTCTGTGATTAAGGGCTATACAAGTAAACACGATTTGACAATCATGACTATTACTTTTTAAATGAAGTAATTAGTAAAGTAATTACTCATTTCAGTAACTCATTTCATTTCAGTAGCTCAACACTGGCTACCAGTGACCAACACTATCTGGATTAGAAAACGAGATCAGTCTAACAATAAAACGAGTTTTTAAAAGAAATTATATATTTCATTCCCCGTACAGAAATTGTTTTACACTGACCCAATTTGAAATGATATAAACGTAAAAATGTGGGGAAAAGGTCTAAATTGACAGTTATTCATCAGTATTTATTTAGTCAATAATATCCTTTTTTAGGTAAGTGGGAATATCGCCATAAAATTATTGTACATATGTGTCTCGACCACTTTTCAGGCTTAAAACTTGGAGTTTTGCTTTAATTTGAAATTAGGATTATGGTTATGTTTGGGATTTATATTTCTATATGTACATCTTATATACATATACAATATATACATGTGCCCTGCGAATGGCTAGCAACCAGTTCAGGGTGTCCCCTGCCCACTGCCCGAAGATAACTTGGATGGGCTCCAGCACTCCCGCGACCCTACTGAGGATAAGCGGTGCAGATAATGGATGGATGGACGTTATATACATATATATATATCCCTCCATCCATTATCTGCACCGCTTATCATCAGTGGGGTCGCGAGGGTGCTGGAGCCCATTGCAGCTATCTTCGGCATATATATATATATATATATATATATATATATATATATATATATATATATATATATATATATATATATATATATATATATATATATATATATATATATATATATATATATATATATATATATATATATATATATATATATATATATATATATATATATATAGATAGATAGATAGATAGATAGATACTTTATTCATCCCCTAAGGGAAATTCACATTTCCAGCAGCATCCCTGAGCTGAGAACAATACAATAATAAAGCCAAAAGAAAAACAATATACAAATACCCAGTGTGACGTGCAAATGCCCACTTTAGCATGTTATATAGATTAACTAAATAGTGCTACACATAATGCAGTAAGATCCAATGTAGGTGGTGTGGTTTAATGTGGGCCTTTACTCTGCCGGGTGGAGTTAAAGAGCCTCATGGCATGAGGAAGAAAAGAACTCTTCAGTCTGTCCGTAGTACAAGACAGTGACAGCAGTCTGTCGCTGAAACTGCTCTATATATATATATATATTATATATCTATATTTATTATTATTATTATTATTATTATTATTATTATTATTATTAGTAGTAGTAGTAGTAGTAGTAGTAGTAGTAGTAGTATTTTTTTTTTTTTTTCATGTGAGGACCAAAAAATGGCTTCCGGGGAATATATTCCCAGGATGCATTTCACCGCCCACGTAGGCAAACAGGAACATGGCTGCCGGTGTTTGACACAGCAGCAGAAAATTTTGCTTGTTTACGACGGTTCTTCTTTCTTCCAAATTGACTCATTAATTTTTGTGATTCGTCTGTCACGGAATAGAATTATTGAATTTATTTCAACTGAATCTACTGACAACGGTGTTTTGTTATTGGTGCGAACAGGTAAGAAGTAGTTCACCGGATAGCTCGCCGGCTAACTTAGCCTCATTGGTTTGGTATCGTATTTAATCAGAAATATTACAGTTTTTGTAAAACATTTTTTGAGTGACGCTCATGAATGAGATAAGTTGAAACGGTTTAAGGTAATCTAAGACAGTGACCACCGAAATCGGAAATCCATGCTCGCTCGTGACTTGCCACCTTTCTCTACTACGTCAGGCCTTTACCGGTTGTTGTTGTTTTAAACGCTGTACACTATTTTATTAATACAGGTAAAATGTACACCATTTTATATAGACCACATTTGTTAGCGTTATTTATTTTTCAATGACACTAGTCTCTTTTCCGTGGCTGACATGCGTTGATTTTCCCGTGAACGTTTCTGATTGGTCCACCACCGGAGTGATACGCCACCAGGATGTACTTGCCCAAGACACACCACAGGAAATGGTGCCCCTTACGACCCTAGTGGTTAAGGGATCCAACCAACCACCATGCGCACTCAACAACCCCTCTAGAGTTTTACCGTGCTTTGTACGTAAATGGCCAATTGCATTTCACAAGATATTTAAATGTGCATAAAATCTGTAATGTTTAGCCAAAAGTAATGCCCACCAGGAAAATCTGGATTTATCAAAATTTGGGATTAGTCTCCCAACTCTTTTATTCTGAAAGCTACTTTTTTTTTGCTAATTAGCGCAAAGGGAACCCAGTTTGATATGAGTTTCTAAATAATCAACAACGCTAGATCGTGACTAAATAGCTAAAAAGTAGCTTGATGGTTAGCCAGAAAAGTGATTGGGTACCCAAAAAAATCCTACAAGGAAGCTAGATAGCTAGTTAAGAGTAAACAGCCCACTAAATAACCGAATGGAAAGCTAACAAAAAGCTAGATAGCTTGATGGAAAGGCCAAAATTTAGCTTTAACTTGCAAAAAAGAAATTGGATAGCATGCTAAAAATGTAAAAAGCTAGTTAGATAGCTTGCTAACAACTAAAAACGTAGGAAGATAGCTAGCTACAAAGCTAAAAAGGTAGCCAGATAGCAAGCTAAAAAAACTGCACATTTCTTGCTCATTTTCTTTGTAATACCCATAAATCTCAATCTAGTTTGTTGCATTTCTTGTATGATAAATCAATAAAAAGATGAATGCATACATTTATTTAATACATGAATAGATTCTGATTCTATTCTCTTAACTAATTGTTTAAAAATAATTATCAATATTGCAATAGTTTTTTGTACACACAGCCCATGAACAGGAATGTATTTATTTGAATTTCTTAAAATAGACTCAGTTAACCAAGAAAAAAATAATTTTACAGAACAGGTCTGCAGACACCTCAACTGTCCTTAGGGTGCACCACGTTGGATACCCCTCCATTAGACTTACATTAGACTATATATTGATGAGACTTTAGAGATGTATGTATCAATAATGTTAAACTAATATTTTTTGTTATTTATGCATGTGGGAATCAGGACGATAAATCTCTATCGTTTGCCGGCCGTAATCACAAAAGAATGTGATAAAACGAGTCAAGTCACATTTATTTCTAAACGGCAAGAACATTTCTCGAGACCTCAACGAAAGCAACTTCACTCGTCTTTGTTCAGATCATTTTGTAGGCTCGCTGTGATTACCTGAGTGAATAACCCATCCAAGAACTAAATAATGACCGTTGATATCAGTTGATTTTACTTCTCTTACCAGCCACGAACAGACTGGTCGTATCCTTGGGGAGTTTAATAAGATTAAAACTCCTGCAGAGTGTACAAGCTTGGTCTTTTTTATCAAGATATTAAAGTCGTTTGGGTATGAAATCCCTGGTACAACGCCAGGACATGATAACGACTTTTTTATTATTATAAACTATTGGTATATATTGTTAATTACCTTGAATATTTTGTTATGTAGTCTTCAAAGCTCCGTCTATAAAGTGAGTTGCATCCTCTCAATTTTCACTTTTAATCTTGGGGACATCTTTAAAATAAAGTGACCCTCGGAAACATCTGTAGGAATACTGTATTGCCAAATAACAGTATTCTGAAAGTTATTCGAGATTTTTTTTTTTTAAGTGAAAGCATAACCTTATAAATAAATAACACCTTTCACTACATACAATCACAAGATGTTATGGATATGAGATGATAAACTCTGCTGCAAACAAAATGTAATTCAAAGTCCTTTGTAGCTTCTTTACATTTTCAATCTGTTTTCACCGTTACACACAGTATTTAACCCTTCTCTAAACTTAATTTTTTTACTTATTTTTAAGGAATCATCATGGCGAGTCCCAGAACAAGAAGAGTTTTGAAAGAAGTCCGAACACAAGATGAAAACAATGTGAGTCCATAAAGAAACCCAGTTTTGTTCAATAGCTACTTGACAAAAAGGTTAGGGCAATCGTTGCTTCATGTTTACTGCTAATCCAATAACAATACGGAAGTTGTTTTAATGGTGACATCTTGCTTCAATCTGAGTTAATGTAAACATATTGATGTTTTGTGAGGATTTATAAAACGAGGCCAAGAAAATGAAAAAAAATAAACAATACTATGTAATTTATCACTAGGTAAATCATAGTGTTTTATTTTGGAATTGGCTTAAATATGTCACCAATAATTAAGAAAAGAAAAATAAATCCGTATTTCCCCTTGGCGGCTGAACAACCTAGCAACATTCAAAGGTTAATAATAGTCATGGTTTTTCTAAATAATAAATCCGTTATATTTTGCACCTTCTTTTCCTTTCAGCTATGCTTTGAGTGTGGGGCGTTTAACCCCCAGTGGGTTAGTGTGACCTACGGAATTTGGATATGTCTGGAATGCTCCGGAAAACACAGAGGCTTGGGTGTTCATCTCAGGTAGAGAAAAATGCTGATTTGTGCATTTAAAGACACGAGTGCATACGTTTCCATCTTTGATATCGTTCAGCACCATTAATACACACACCCTTATTGGGTGTAATACAAGTCTGATAACAGGTTATAAAACATCATCGCTGAAGGTGAATGATTACCAAAAGCCTGTCGTTATTCTCAAGTGTTACCTAAACTTTGTTGTAGTCCGTCATCAAACACTTTTGTTGTGTTTGCAGTTTTGTGCGTTCCGTCACAATGGACAAGTGGAAAGATGTGGAGCTCGAGAAGATGAAAGCGGGCGGGAATGGCAAATTCCGTATGTTTCTCGAGCTTCAAGATGATTACAATCCCAACTGGACCCTACAGGAGAAGTATAACAGCAGAGCTGCTGCGCTCTTTAGGGACAAGGTGAGATATGCACCTTTACGGCGAAAAATGCTTTGTCCTGTGTTGACTGGTTGCAGTGCAGTTTTTTTTTTGTAAATATACTGTTCTGTTTGTGTAATTGACGTTTTTAAGATGGAGGTTTAATGGGAACATGGTGATAGGAGAGGTAAAAACGGGCCTAAAAACATCCAGCCCAACCCAGGCCTACGGATATTAAAGCCCGACCAATTAACTAGGATTGCAAGCCCGAGACCAAATCAAAAATTTCACATTTTATTTGTGATGACTCGGGAGGATGAGAGGTGATTTATGATAACTAATTAAAGGTCCTCTTTTGAAACAAAATCCAAGTAGTCTGTCTAAAGAGAGTCAAAGAAGCACAAGACAGCCCGTCAAATGCCTATATTTTTGTTTTTTTGTTTTTGTTTTGGTATATATTTTTATTAACATATATTTATTCTTCAAAAAGTCAGCTAGAGCGAAGCAGGTCCTCGACTTGAACATAATAGTTAACATTTTAGGCCCGACCTGGGCCAATATTCTGGTCTTGCTCGGACATGGGTTTGGGCTTAAGATCTTACTGACAACTGATAGTCATAACTTATGGAAAATTGTAATTTTATGAATATAAATCAATCTACAAGGATTCTAGACAGGGTAAGCTGTTGTCAAGGATGTCTAAAAGAAAACTATAGATGTGCGATCCCACATCTTAGAGACCCTTGACTAGTGTTGAATGACAGCTCCTAATATCTCTAGTATAAAAAGGTCCCTCTGGCCATAGAATGGCTGACTACTTTTTTTTGTTAATATTGCATTATTATTGGAAATGTAATTCCTGGAAATTAATTCTTTCGAGATAGTGATTAAATGCCCACTAGAGGGACGCTGATACTGGCTTATTTTCTGATGTTTTTTGTCTCATCAATACTATCAACAGTGCATAAAAGGCAGGTAGAAACTGCATTGCAATTAAAAACCAATTATAATGCACCCAGTTATCTGGGATCTCTTAACCAACTGGGACTTTGTATTTGGTTTCTATAGTTGATTCCAATAATTTGCTTGACCAAGCTTATGTCAAATGTTCAGCGTTTTGCTTGTCAATGTGACTGACTTACTTGGTGTTTGACTGTTCACCTGGTCAATCGAAGAATTTTCATGATTTGTGTGATTTTTATTTTATTTTGCAATTTTTACGACTTTAATTTTTTTCGCAATTTGTTTGACTTATTTTGACAGATTTATGACCCAAAATACTACCTTCTTTGCACCTAGAAATACATATCTACTTTTACTTAGTTAAAAACAGATCAACACTTCCACCATTGGAAATGATTCTTTTTTTTTTTTTTTTCGCAAATAAAGGGATAGCAATTTTATTTTCCAAGTTAAGCAAAGAGAAAACTTGCTATGCCAGTAGGAAATTGTTTACTATGTCAATTTTATATGAACTACTTTCAACACTTCCTGACTCTCAGACACATTTCCAACAGAATTTTGGCCATCGTATGAGTCAGTTTATTTCTTATACTTTAGTTAAATGTCATAATATTTGTTAAAAAACAATATGCATTCTATTTTCATTAGTCATTTGATATTATTGGTATCAGGTTGCCACCGAAGCAGAAGGGAAGGAGTGGTCTATTGAAACATCATCCGCCAAAAATTGGACATCACCTCAACCTAAAAGCACCCTTTCATCCTCACATCGGTATGGTAAATTGGACACGAATTTAAATACCTGATTATTAACCAGTAAGTGACTAGTTGCTATCTTTATGCCGCAGGTCTGGGGGACCTGGAGTGACCTCTGCCAAATCTGGCGATAAAGCATTTGAAGACTGGTTGAGTGATGACGTCAACTCTTATCAGAGGTAATAAGTTAATCTTTCTATTAATGATTGTATTTTGAACATTTTGTATGTAGATGTATTAGATTAAGAATTGTTTTCATTTTCATAGGAATAGTGAAAATTGTTTGCAAGATTAGACTTGGATATCCAAGGATAAACACAATAAAATACGTAAAATATATATATATAAAAAAAAGAATGTTAGTATACTTGGGGAAATATTTACAAGGTAGTGCAATTGAATTAGCAGCATCATAGTTCCAAAATAAGAGTCAAGAAATAAAATATGAAGACACATTTTTCTATACATAGTCAAGATATGTAGTTTTTTAGTCTTTTGTGCTGGTGTAGGGGGCTGATGGCCCTGGAAGAAAATTGTTTTGGAGCCTGTTAGTTCTTGTCATAAGGCACGTGTGTCAAAACTCATGGCCATATAATTTGATGTGGGTTGAGACAATCATGAGAGAAACACAGGAGAAAAATGGGCTGCATCGCGTCAATGACTTGCGGTCTAAAACATGTCCACTTGATGTTGCCAAAGCCTCCACTGTAGTGTGCTGATGACTGCTGTGTGCGTGCGTGGGTGCAAAAAGGATTGAATTAAAAAAAAAAAACTTTCTTCAAAAGGTGAGGAATTTTGATGCCTGCTACCATTATTAAACCAGAGAAAATTGAGGGAACCCATCTTTGTTATTTTACTTGCATAAAAGTCATGGACCCGTCTGGTAGTTTATCCCGTGGCTCATTGAAAAGTCTTAAAATGCACTGAATTCAATATTCTAAAAATAAGGCCTTAATTGGGATTAAAATGTCTTAACCCCAATTTTCAAAAGTTTTAAAAATGTGAACAAATAGGATTTATATTTGTTTGACCTAAAAAGATTTAGTAAAAAACCATGATGCATTATGTTAAAAATGCTTCATAAATATAGCAGAAGAGTTCTTTGGCATTAGTAATTAACTGCCAGTTTTGACTTAAGATCTGTGATGTACTGTTAATATACTTTTTATTTTTTGTTTTCCATGTCTAGAATTTAAGAGTGCTATGGTTTTCAGATGGAAAGTTTTCAAATGGACCAAAATGTGATTTTCAATTAAAAAAAATGTTTAGACATTTGTTTAAATTGCCTCTAAATAATGTGGTGGTTTTATTGTTTGTTTTGTTTGTTTCAATTGTGTTTTTTTTTTTAATTTGGTCTTGAAATTGATTTTAAAAGACTTAAAAAGTATCAAATTCAACTTACCCTAAGCTGTAGGGACTCTATATATAAAAAAATACAAAAAAATAGCATCCGGGTGTCTTTGCAGAAGGTCAAAGAATTATTTAGCTCCTCTCTATATAATAAATATGAAATGTAACAGCGATGTTCCCATATTCAGGTGAACATTTTCTTTTAAAAATAAAAAGCAGAAATATTTTGAAATCATTAAATGAATCATGGGCAGCACGGCAGGGCAGTGGTTAGTGCGTGTGCTGCACATTTCTGAGGTCATGAGATCGAACCTTCCTTTGTGGTGTTTGCATGTTCTCCCCATGCCTGCGTGGGTTTTCTTCGGGCTCTCCGGTTTCCTCCCACAGTCCCAAAAACATGCATGTCAGGTTAATTGGCAGGTCCATATTGTCCCTAGGTGTGAATGAGAGAATGAGTTGTCTATCTCTGTGTGCTCTGCGACTGTCTGTCTACCAGTTCAGGGTGTCCCCTGCCCACTGCCCGAAGATAGCTGGGATGGGCTCCAGCACCCCCGCGACCCTACTAAGGATAAGCTGTGCAGATAATGGATGGATGGATGAATCTTTTGAATTAGTGTTCATATATTTTTGTCACATTGCACGGTTTTCCCTAAATTAAATACTCATAACTTCACTTGTAGGTTTGCTTTATTTGTTTATTTATTTATTATTTATTTATTGGAAATGCACAGTTGATTAAAACCTACAAATCTTACTGAAGTAAAAAAAAAATCCTAAAGTAAAAACTCGTCAATTATTTTAAAATGAAATTTTACATCCCTAAATCATAACAATAATTTGAGCATCCAAATAGACCCCAGCCCTCCAGACAAGGCGCATTTATCTGTGCCTTTAATAGTCCGGCCTCCGTGAGAATATTTTTTTCTGCCATGTGGCCCCCGAGCTAAAATTTGTTTGACATTCCTATTATAAGGAATCTGTAGCGCCTGACAGAGGACAGCACATCAAAGAGGTAGCGCCTGGGGTGAGCCGTGTCCCTTTATATTGTTGTTTGCTCTGTTCCGGTATCACGAGCCAGCAATGTCCTCCAGACTGGGCAGAGAGCAGCCAATGATTTTTTTAAGATTTGTTGACGACTCTCAGTAGGATTTTTTTCGTCTGCAGCTGTGCTCCGTGTATGCCACATCATGATGCTGTATGCTTGTATGTTCCCTTCTGTGGCCTTTTAGAAGGACACCAGCAGCTTCTGTTCCAGGTTGTTTTTCCTGAGCTCTCTGTTTACTCTTTTCTTCAGTGGTGGCGGTTACAGTGGGAATCAAGAGAACCGTTACGTCGGCTTCGGCAACACTGTGACCCCTGACAAAAAGGAAGACGACTTCATTAATAATGCAATGTCCTCCATTTATTCAGTAAGACACAGTGGGATCAGTTAAACATTCTGTCTTTGGTTTTCATTCATCCTTTTATCTTTCTGCTTTGCAGGGTTGGAGCAATTTCACAGTCGGAGCCTCCAAATTTGCTTCCATTGCGAAAGATAATGTAAGAACATGCTTCAATTGAAACACACAACAACACAAAAAAAAACCAGTTTTTTAAACCAAAGTGGTGAATTATTTTTCAATTTTTTTCTAGACAACAAAATTGGCAAATCAAGCTACTTTGAAGGTAAGACTTGTATTATTACTTCTCGGATCTTTCAGGTGTGCTGAGCAAATATTTAAATGTACTAGTAATCTTGACTCAACATAGATTATATGCTTCCTTGGTTTCTTAACACTGCACACTTAAAATCGCTTTTATTTATAATATTTTTTTGCCTTCTCTGGACTTAGTTAAAGGGCTATAAGGCACCCCCAGAACCGGTAATGCAAGAAATGAGCGCATGAGCTGTTTCCTGTTTCCTATTTGTACTCACGTCATTTCTATTTTATTAAAAGAAGAAAATGGATTGCATGACAAACCTTCTTGTGCCTTGTACAGTTTATTCTTATTTTTTTTCTTATTTTATGCTTGACGAGGTGATTTATTTTGCTACCAAAGAACATTTGATATCTCCTGTCTGCTGTAGACGACTCCATTGTAAAATGTGTATTTATTTAGATTTTTATTCATGCATGTCACTTTATTTTAGTGCTGTCGATGTTTAATGGCACACAATCACCAACATCTATATTTTGTAACCTGGAAGTTTAGTCAAAGGGAATCCTACATGTAAATATTGAAACCCTTCCACTGGCAGCTACTTGTTGTCACTTCAAGCCAAGCTGTCAGTATGAGTATGTTAAAATAATAATATTCTATTCCCTCCTCTCTGACTTTTGACCAGGCCTCTGAGTTAGGACACTCAATAAATGAGAGTGTTATCAAACCTACACAAGAAAAGGTAACATTGATGTTTGAAGTTGTGGAATTGGTGGTGGGTTGCAGCTCTTCAAAAGGAAACAGCTTCAGATGTGAATGTGCTATTTTCTACAGCTTGCTTCTAGCCTCATGTGAATGCACATTATAAGGCAAAGGCAGTGTATTGATCATTGTTGCCATTTTTAACCGTTTTAATGTTTGATTTGGGTTGCAATTCGGGAAAAGAAGGGTGTTCAGGTTTCTTCCCCAGCACTAATCCAAGTTGGACTTTTTTTTATTTCTTTAAAGCGGAAGTCAACCCAAATGTATAACAGTATTATGTGGGCCCATACTAGTTTTAAACACATAATTGTTTTCGTACAATATGAGTCAAGTAGCAATATGTTTTTCTTCATCACACAATGTGGCCATTTTGCGACGTGGTGTTGATTGAAGTTGAAGTTTGAGCTACTCACCCATCATGGCTTTGCGTCGGAAAGCGTGCAAAACCGAGGTTGTTTTTTAGGTGAGCTTGATGACAGATTTGGAAATGGCGCCGCCACCACAAATGGTTTAAAAACAGGTGAATATTGAGTCTGAGTTAATCCTCTAGCAAATAGCAACATTAATTAACACGCCACATTTAGACTAGTGTTGGCCCATACAATATATTACAGAAGCTGCCCGACTTAAGAACGGGAGGTTAGTGACAATCTATCGTAAGTCAAATTTGTTTGTAAGTTGCTTCAGTGCTATATTTGGTATGTTTAAGGTTTATATAAGTATGTTTAAAGCTTGTATAAGTAACCTGTATTGTTTTGTAATAAAAAATAAACATTTCATAAAACAATTTGCTCTTTAAAGATAAATAAAGTTGGGTTTAACTTACTTTTGGAAGATGGGCTTCAAGAGGTCCTCCTCCATGGTAAAAAGTGGCTGAAAAAATGCATTCCGAACATTTTCTCAACCGCACCAAGCTTTCTTATTCCGCTTCGATTTCAAAAGAATCGGCTCGGCTCTACACTTTACATGAACCATATTGGATAGATGCACGAGATATTAAATAATAAACACGTAAAAGTTATTCGCGTCCTATTGATAAAGTACATGTTGTTATGTTTACACACGAACTAGGAAGTAGAAGCCGGATTTCTTCTTCGGGGTGGATGCTGCGTGACCTGTCACAGCACCACCAAACGCCGATAGCGACGGAAAGAAGCACTACAGTAATGTCCTGTACCAGGAAAAAGTTGCACACAATACAAAATCTATCTTACAGCAATTTTCGGATATTTTTTTGACATCCCGAACGTTTTATTGTATCTACCATTTTATGCAAGTCAAATGGTCGTAAGTAGGGGAACGTCTGTATTGTTGGGGAAATTTATAGGTTGACTTCCACTTAAAGAATTTGCCAAATTTTAGGATTATTCACGACAGCAATGTTTTTGGGGGACTAAGAAAATTAGCTTGAATTCCTAATATTCACTGACCAGACAACGGTGCAACTACCAATTGAGTATCAAATTTATCGCCTTCTGCTTTTAATTGACTAACGATTTCAATACTGTTTGTATTGTTCTCATCTTCAAAATGTGACCGTCTCAACATCAAATATTATTTGCTAATTATTTTACACAGTAAAACGATTACCATTTGTGTTGAGTCAATATAAAAAATGTAAATTTTACTGACTTAAAAATAAGTTTTCAAAAATATATTTTTCACCTCACCTATACTGTTTTGACTACAAATTAACCAGTCCAAAATGTTAACAATGAAAGTTTAAAAGTTTGTTTGGACAAACATGCTAACTTGTAGGGAGAAGCTTTAAGCTTGATGCCAGCTAATGTTTAACAATTTTGGTTACTTTCTTGGACCAAATAAATAACTAAATCATAAAAAAGAGATTTTACCAATATACTGTTTTGAATAGGGCAATTGAATTCAAAACTATTTGTCAGAATAATGCCATTTTTACACAATTGTTTGTTGCTGCCCTGAACTGGACAGTCACTCTTCTTTTGTCTTATAATGTACAATTGACATTGTTTACATAAAGCTCATGCTGCATGCACTTGTCTTTTCTGTCATTCTGGATGAGGGCTGCCACGTCTCTTTCTAATGAACTTCTATTGCTGAGTGACGCACTTGGAATCATAAAGCAGAACCAGCCAAAATGATTGCTTACTACCTGCTGTTTTCCATATCAAATGGATTGCAAAAGTACACACAGATGTTCCAATGCCAAGTTTGAGTGATATAAGAAATGTTATTAACCGCTTACAACTTACCCGGGTTTGTTTTTTGTGTGGGTGGAAGTGCTAAAAAAAATAACAGCTGTGATCTCAAAACAAAAAACATTTTTACATAAGCATTCAGAATAGGGGTGTGTATTTTTTTTTATACCTAATTTAAAACGTACTACTGACGTATGTGTGTGTGTGTATGTATTGCGTGTTTCGGGTTGGAGGGAATAATATGGTCTATTTAAAAAATAGATGTGGCTTGATAAGGAATTTTTGTTTGCCACTCCTATCCCCAGTGTCCCTTTTGAATAGATTTCATAAAGCATCAATGTGTACTGCGTTCATAGCCAACATCAAATTATCTAACTACATTTTTGTGCTTTATCTATTATGTGTGTGTATATATATATATATATATATATATATATATATATGACCTGCGATTTGCTGGCAACCGGTTCAGGGTGTCCCCTGCCCACTGCCCGATGATAGCTGGGATGGGCTCCAGCACCCCCTCGACCCTACTGAGGATAAGCGGTGCAGCTAATGAGATGAGATGATATATATATATGTATCATATTTCATGCAAAAATATTCTGATGTATTGCTAGTTGTAAAAAGATGATTAAAAAAATGTAGTGCTTAAATGGACATAATTTATTATTCTGCTTTCAAAAGCAATTTGATGAAATCAATTTATTTTATGGAAATAAAAAGACAAAATATAACATGTAGATTTCTGCTTGTTTATTCAGAAATGCATGTGAAAAACAGTCTCTTTTTTCCTCATGTAGCACAGTGGTTAGCACATATGCCTAACACGCGGAATGTCGCCAGTTCGAGACCCAGTGGAAACATATGTACCGGTACTTGCCTAAGACGACGGGAAAATGGTGCCCCTACGGCCCCAGTGGTTAAGAGATCCAACCAACCGTTGTCACAGTATCAGATTGAGGAGTACCGTCTGGTAGTAAAAAAAAAAAAATTAAAATCTAATACGAATCAGGGCTCTAAAACTATGACTCAGATCATTATAAATCTTTGTAGAGAAGAATTTGTTGTGGTCCCACAAACAATATATTTTTAAAGCTTATTTGTCATGCTCATGTTTTTTTTTTAAATCACAGAAACCTGGCATTCGAACACAGGGTTGTTGGTTCTGTTATTGCACTGTGACTGACCAAAAACATGTTAATAATATGCTAAGCTTAAATTGATACAATTTGGCTCATCCAGGTGAAAGATGGCAAATTGCTAGATGAAATGACAGTCGGCATTGCTGATTTGGCCAACAAGGTAGGACGAATGGCAGAACTCTGCCATACTGAAGGGACAAAACCAGTCTTGGGAGTGGAAAGCAGCGCCGGAACAATAAGTTATTTCGGAATCATGCAATACATGCGCCGAGGTCATGGAGGCACTCCATTTTGTCACACTCAAAAGAGACTGGTTTTGTTGAAACATGTATATGTGCTTGTATTAATTATATGTGCTGTTGTTTTTCTTGCTGCCAATTTTACCCTGGTGGTGAGTATGTGCTATTTTTTTTTTTAAATTAAAGTCTTTAATGGCAACATTTACTGCGGCTCCCTAGTAACTCCTCCAGCGGTGGTACCAGTTTTTGTTTTTAAATTGATCACAGTGCACAAGATATGTTCGGACTTTTGTTTGTGGCTATTAAATAATAATAATGATAATAATATTTAGAAATATTAATCATGACTCGATAAATTTGCAGAAAGTCACTGGCATGTCGAGCGCCACTTTAACAGTGACTGTGGGTTGCCCCCCGCCTCTTGTTCAGCAGCAAGTCTCGATTACTATTGAATTTGCTTTCATCGCGTTTACGTCGTATCGGAGATCCAATTGCAAAAAATGGTCAACTAAATGCCGCTTTTAAGTAGTACTGCTTGACTCGCGTATTTTATGTGCCCAAACCGCTCTAATTTCCTGTTTCTATCTACTGCTCAATTTACTCTCTCACCTCTCTACCTATGCCCCTCTTCCACTCTCTCTAAATCTTATTCTACCTCTCTGCCTCTCCTTATCTCCCCCCTTTGCTCTTTTCTTCTCTTTACATATCTACCTTTCCTTCTCACTTTCTATACCAATTTCTTTCTCTTTCCATCTCTCCCTTCCTCTCTTCCTCCCACTCTCCAAAGTTCTACCTACATCTCTGTACCTGCACCTTTCTCTCGCTTCCTCGCTCTCCGTCTCTTCCCCTCACTCCCTCTCTTCCTCTTTCTTTCTTTTCTCAATTCCTCTCTTGCCCAATTCCACTCATTCCTTTTTCCCCCTTTCTGCCTGTCACTCAATCTCCTCTTGCTGTCTCTTATCCACCTCTCACAAAATCTCTCTTGCTCATTCTCTGACACACTCACCCTACTCTCATTATTCTTACCCCTCTCACACTACCCTTTCTCTTATTCTTCATATATCACATTCTCCCTCTTTCGCCTCTCTCATCACCTTTTTTTCTCTCAATCTTCTCTCACATTCTCTTGCGCTCTGTCACTCCCCACCTCTTCCCTCTCATTTTTTCTCTCTTGTGCCTCCCACTCTCTCACTACTTACCCTCGCTTGTTCTTTACCCCTCTCATGCTCTCTGCCTCTTGGCCTTTCTCTTCTATGCTCCCCATCAAACATCTCCTCTTTGTGGCCCTCTCTCATTCTCCCCTTGGCCCTCCCGTTTTTTTTTACAATTTTCTCACACAATTTCTCTTGCTCTCCCTCTTTCTTTACTTATATTGTGTGTACATTTGTAGTAAGTATTTTTGAGATTAGTCTCTCCTCACTGTTAGGTGCAGGGAGCTGGTGCCAAATTGACCAATCTCTTCTCTGGAAAACCAGAAGATGGGTAAAAACTCATTTTACTTCCCGACATCGAGTATAAAGTGCATTAACGCAAACCATATATTTGCTTCAGGGCTGCTGGGGATAGCTATCAGAACATGGATGCCACCGAGGGCTACCAGGGCAGCTCAAGCGAGCCAGTCTCAAAGGACTTCTGGGAAACATTTGGTAGCAACAGCTCCCTGAAGGCTAAGAAATCCCCGAGCAGCGACAGCTGGACCGTTGCTGATAATTCGACGAAGAAGAGCTCTGACAGTTGGGACAATTGGGGCTCCGATGCCGGCTCCAACAACAAACACAGCACCGAGGAGAGCTGGGAGGCCTGGGACAACAACTGGGAGAACGGTAAAGCCAAAAAGAGTCCAACCAAACCTGCTGAGGAAGCCTGGGGTAACTCAGACTGGTAGTCAATTCGCCAACATCGGTAACTCTCATCATTCCACCGGCCCTACAGAGAAAGCGCCGTCTGCCTAACACTTCCTGTTAGTTCATTCAAACGCTCTGAGCTAAACAGATGCCCATTGGTTGACATTAACAGCATGATAAAACTCCTTACGATTGCAAATTACAGTGACTTTGGACTTATTTTGTATTCTCATAAGTGGTCGTCCCCAGAAGTAAATAATGAATCTATCAGTGTATATAAGAGTCTAAATGATTACCCCACCACCGAATGCTAAATATGCCATGTGTTCATCCTGTATACTTGTTATATTGTAATTATACTTCTCATTTCCCTGACAAAAGAAAACGCTGCATGAGAAACAAATCAAGTTCTAACTGTTAGTTATTGTAAATACAGAATGGAAGACCTAGCATCGTTCTGTTGTGGTCGCGTCACATTTTAATGATCTGTTGCAACTGAAATGGTGGTAAATAAAGTATTGTGTACTCCCAGTACAGAAAAAAATAATATAAATCAATTGTGGGGTAAATCTACTTTGTAGAAGTACCATGCATTTATTCCTTTATGGCATCCAGTTTAATGGATTGAAATTCATTGATTGTGGTCTATGTGTGTAAGCGGTGACGAACATTGATAATTATACATTTAAAAATTTTCATCCAAATATTTATTAGGGAAAATTGGTGGCTTGCCTTGAAATGTTGTCAGGTTCGACTTTCCACACTTATTTTAAACAGGTGGTTTTTACCTCCGGTACCTTGTTTTTGTGCTCAGGTTCCTACCTATTGAAATGCTATTGTTTAATACCTATATTGAAGTGAGTTGAGGAGTTTCGCTTTAAATTACCTTTACATGAACACATAATCAAATTGAAAATGAACACATAGACTATGTTTTTCAGCTAACAGGAAACGAAGCCCGATCTTTTTAGCAGTGTCGTATTTTCTATCATTTGTCGAAATATCTGCGCCACCCACACTATGTCTCTCATGTTTTGACATGAATTCATGTCCTTCCCTTCAGTTTCTACCTCACAGCATTTACAACAAATGCAGTATGTTGTTTTCATTGTCGTAATGTTGATGCAAGACAAAGTTGGACAGAAACTTCCATGTGTCTCATTTTCAAATTGGTTCTTTAATGTAAAACAAAAACTCCCGCTTAACCAGGTGTGTTCTTGATGCGTAAATGTGGAAAGCCTTAAACATCTCCGCTTTGTTGTTTTTCACGTCTGTTGTGTCAGTGTGTGATGCTGTGTTCTGTTATGATGTTGCAAAACGTAACAATATCCTCTTGTTCATGAATTCATTTGAAGTGAATTTCATTTTCGAGCGCGTTTAACTTGCAAATCGCTGAATGTGTCATGAAAAAAAATGCATCGATACGCCGCGATGAAACTTCCTTTGGTATAAATTATACAAAATACTCAAGAGCCTGTAAAACGTTGGATCTATGCTACGTCAGTGTTTCCCATGACAGATGTTATTTTTGATGTTGTGCACGAGATACTTTGTGTGAAAATTAAAAAGGAGACAGCTGTTGTGAAATGCTCAAAAGCTCTTCAGTATTTTACTTCTCCACTTGGGCCAGAAAGAATTTTACGCTGATTCGATTGTGTTGAAACCAGCTGGAGGGCTATTCCACTTATATTGTAACCATGATCGCAACCAGGGGTCACCAACATTTTTGACGCTGAGAGCTACTTTTTTGTTACAACTACCAGTTTAAGATGCATTTTAAAAATGGTTACCATTATGTTATCACCAGGTTGTAATTATAAGCAGGGTTGGGTAGGGTTACTTTAACTGGATTACTTTCAATTACTTTTGGATTACTCCAATACCAAATATGCTAATAAAAGACAAAATAAATTAAATATGAATAAAATTACTACATTTTGTGCAGGCTTGGAATACATGGAATGACAAAAATTATGTTGGCAAGCTGTTTGGATTTATTTTCGTTTTGTTTTTGTCGCATTTTATGTTAGTTTTGCCGGAGATCAAAGTGATCATAGCCAGGAGAGAAAGCTTACCACGTGTCGAGAGTCATAATTTTACTCATATTTAATTTCTTTTGTCTCTTATTAGCATATTTGGTATTGGAGTAATCCAAAAGCAATTGAAAGTAATCCAGTTAAAGTAACCCTCCCCAACCCTGATTATATCACATCACATTAGCCGTACCGCTTATCCTCATTAGGGTCACGGGGGGGCTGGAGCCCATCCCAGCCATCTCCGGGCAGTGGGCAGGGGACACCCTGAACTGGTTGCCAGCCAATCGCAGGGCACACGGGGACAGATAACTCACTCGCTCATTCACACCTAGGGACAATTTGGACTGGCCAATTCACCTCAAAATGCATGTTTTTGGAATGTGGGAGGAAACCCACGCAAGCACGGGGAGAACATACAAACTCTGCACAGGAAGTCTGGAGCTGGATTTGAACCCACGCAGGAGGTTCCCATGACATGAACTGTGCCGCACATGCACTAACCACTGCTCCGCTGTGCTGCACCCTGATTATAAGCCTGGTTAAAATAGGTTCAGTCAACGTCTTAAACATCTGTCTTGTATAAGGGCCCCCAGTGATTTACATATATAATAAGCTAATTAAAAATGTTCACGAATTGATCATGTATACAAAGACACTCATGTCAATGATTTATCATGCCAGTTAGTAATCAAATGTCCTAGAAAGTCACAATGGCTCATCACTAGTGAGCTAATTCCAGAACCGGTCGGTAGGCTACTCAGGTATTTTTAGGGGGCAACCTGGTCCCCGTGAGCACCACATTGAGAACCTTGAACAAATGGAGGCTACAGGAATTTTATATTATTTGTCCCTTATTCCGAGTACATATAGTACAAAAATATTTCAACCAGAGCTTGGCAAGTACTGATGCTTGGTATGGGTTGTTTTCTATTGGTCATTCAACGGTAAACTTGTAACTAAAGGAATAGTAAATAGTTATTGTATACTGTATATGTGATATCGTGTATTGTTATAAACATCAGTGTTTTACTTGCATATGAAAATGATTTTTTTATGCTTTTATAGTATCAAAGACGAGCTTTGGACGTCGGATAAGAGAAAATTTGTATTTCTAATTTCTAATTTTACCATGCCGACAAACACATTTTAGTTAAGTACATAAGGAGTTTAAGTGCAAAGCAAATAGCACCTAAAATGGATTCAATAGAACACAAGTCATGCTCATGGCCCACGTGCCAAATGTGGCCCACCTCATCAATTTATGTGGTCCGCGAGAGAAGCACAAGAGAAAAATGTTCAGCATTGCATCACACAATGACTTGCAGCTTTATGTCCACTGGATGTCATCAAAGCCAGGTGTCACTTGCAAAACATCCACAGTATCTGTATTTGCTTGCTACCATTAATCAACCAGAGAACATATGGGAAAACCATCCTGACATGTTTTTGGACTCCAAAAAAGTCACTGATGCCCTGTTTAAGGCAATATGAAAAATACTAAAAATAAAAAATAGCAACTGGGTGTCTTTGCAGAAGTTTAAGCTTTAGCTGTTTTCTGTAATAGGTATGAAACCCAACAACAAGGTTTTTATATTTAGGTGAATATTTTCATCAAAAAAAAAACAGACGTTCAAATCCTTAAATTAATTATTTACATTTGTGTTTGCATGCTATTTTTGTCACTTTCCAGTCTACATGAGTTTCCTGGAGTTAAATAATACAAATGCAGAGTTGATAAATGAAATGATCTGCATTTATATAGCGCTTTTCAAGTCAATGACTTCCCAAAGCGCTTTACATTGTGCTTCACATTTGCCAATAGCAGCCGTGATCTGTGCAGCCATGTAAGGCGCTAACCTGCTTATTGGGGGTAATTGGGGGTTCAATGTCTTACCCAAGGACACTTCGACATGTAACACGGACAAGCCGGGATTCGAACTGGGATCCCTTAATCCTAAAACGATCGCTCTACCTCCTGAGTTGGCACCCAGCTAGTCCCGCCCCTTGACACCGGCTGAGACAGATTGACTTGATTGCGTGTGGGATACTTTTGGGACTGCCCGTTGCCAGACCATTGCTTAACTTGAGGAAAGACCTGTTCATGCCCGTTTGACCTGAGTATACCTAGTTTGTAATTTTGATTGCCTTTAAGCCTGTTTTGTGAGTATTACCTAGTTTGAATTTTTGATTGCCTTTAAGCCTGTTTTGTTTTGTCTTTGGTCCCTGCGTGTTGGACAATTTTTATTTTCTAAATTAAAGTGACGGATCGTACACGCAAAATGAGTTCACACTTCCTGCCTCCTGGTCCGTTCCGTGACAGATACAGCACCTTCATTATCTGGTCACCGTTGTTCTTCGGTGGAATGCGTATTCCCACTCTCAAAAGATGAGCCGGACCTCCACATTGACGGGGAGCGACATGTGACGATACTAATGGGTGGGTGGGTGTTTCCCTTAAACACACAGGTCGTAGGGGCCCCATGTCCTGCAATGTGTCTTGGGCAACTACAGCCTGGTGGCGCCCATCCCTCTCCAGCAGACGTAGTGGTCGATCTAAGGACTATACAAATAAACAGGACTAAATTCTACCTCTTATAATTCAGTTTATGGTTCACAGATCTCTTCATCAAGGGTCAGCAACAAGCGGCTCTGGAGCCACATGCGGCTTTTTGGTGCTAGTGGCTTGCTGGCGCTTTTTCAAAAACTTTGACAATGGGAAATGAAATGGTTTTTGTAGTAGGACAGACATTCCTAACGTTTTCCAGGGCATATACAGTAGATATATGCAGTATGTTTTTCCTTCCTTATAAGGCTTTTATAAAGCTTTTACTTTTGGGGGCTCCAAACATGTTTTTTAGAGGGGGTCCAATGAGTTGCTAACCCCTAACCTAGGACATCGAGGCACCGCTTCCTGTGGTGTGTCTTGGGCAGAGTAGCCGGAAATTTTACTCAAGTAAAAGTACTGTTACTTCAGAATAATATGACTCAAGTAAAACTAAAAAGTAGTTATCCAAATACAGTAATTACTCGAGTAAAAATATAAAAATATATTGTGAAAAACTACTGAGTAACTGCAGCAAAGTTTTATTTGATTATTTTATTTTTATAACAACTATTAAATCAGAACATCAAATCATAAAAGTCCATCCAACAATAAATAACAGCAAGTTTGAAAATAGATTAAAACAATCAACGTAAATTCAAATACTTTAATAAACAATAACAAAAAACAGTTTAATCAAAGAAATACATTAAGCAAAAGCAGCACACTTAGAGAGCCAGTACTTTTTTTAACAGGCTGCGCAGGAAGAACTTCAAGCTAGCTGCTAGCCCATCAACTTGTATGAATTGTGTGTGTGTTTCAGTCTGTGTGCAAAAAAAGAGAAAAAAGTAGAAAAATATTAAGACAAAAGGAACAGGTTTGGGGGTCCTCTTAATTACTATATTATCAATAATAATAATAATAATAATGTCTAAAAGTATAGCAGCATGTATTTCTTCACCCTACCACAAGATGTCGCAGTGTTGTGTAACTTGTTTGAACTTTGAACACACTTTTTGTATACTTAAAACTAATGTCAACTTCAAGCCACTCGGAATCTCTGACAAACAACACACAATGTTGAATAAAAATGTTAGTTAAAACCATTGACTTTTCAATGCGACAACATATTAACTACGCTAAATGAGACGGTTCATTTGCGAATGACGCATCACTCATGCACGGTCCGCCACGAAGACAGACAGATGCGAACTTACGTGGCGGGGATTTAAATAACGGCTTCAATGTGGCCTAATGTAGCGGAGAACAAGTCTAGTCTCTGCTTTACAAATCAACACAAGTACAATTCAAGTATAGTGATTTAAAACACTCCTAGAAGTACATAAATGTCCGAAAACTTACTTAAATAAATGTAACGGAGTAAATGTAACTCGTTACTATCCACTTCTGGTCTCGGGCAAGTATAACATGGTAACAACAAAGGGTTTCTTTGTAAATGAATGTCAATTTGTTAGCCCTTTACGACAGGCTGTATGAAAAAAAGTATCTTTCGGCTTCAAAATGGTTTGTAACTCATGATATAAATAATCAAACAACTAGCTAACCCACCAGCCACTGTTGTTAGCCCCCTCCGGCTAATTGCCACAACAGAACCGACCAATCAGGACTCAGAACAGAGACGAGCCTTCCCTCCCCGCTTCTGAATGGACAGCGGTCACGTGGCTTCCCCGCTTTCCAATGCTAGGCGTCAGTCATCGCTTGATCCCGTGTCTGCTGCTACTAGTTCACTTTCTGGGAGCGTCGTGTCAACAAAACCTGGTTTTGAATGCAAAAACGGAACCCGGATCCCAGGACAGTTTCTGCATCGGGACTAGCTGCGGGGCACCAGGTCAGGAACGAGATTTTCACGGAGGCGTTGCAGGCTGGGAAGTGTGAGCATTGGGTACCATCTGCCGCATCGTGCCCAACGAAAACATGTTGACGTCGCGGAGCGCGCACGCACGTACGCGCGCGTGACCGACATGAGGGCTCGACGCGATTTGGGTTGTTGTCGCGAGAACGTCATTGTACAGTCGTGATCCACGTGATCCTCCTTTAAAGTTGATTTTCTGGAGACTTTCTTTGTGTTGTTATTATTATTCGATTAAAAACATAACGTAGCGAAGGTGATGCAAGTCAAATACAGATATTTACGCACTTTGCATGTGTTTTTAACTAAATGTTGACGTTTTTGTCTCCCCTCTCATGTTGTAGGGTTACTGTCGGTCATTCAGAGGAAGCGGGGCCCTGGTTAGGGAAGGAAATGTTCAGTCAAGAGGTTTAGGATTAAGAGTTACCTTCCACTTTTCCAGGAATGACTACATTTTAAATTTTAAAGGGACATCGTGTTTTATTTACAGTGTTAGGGTCGTTACTTTTAAAATGAATTAGTTATAGTGACTCACTGCTTCTTCAAAGTAACTGAATTACTCTAGTCAAAGTAACTAGCTGCCAGGGAAAGTAACTGTTTCTGTTACTTTAAAAATAAGTTGTATGTCAAAGATTTTAACATTTTCTGAGCAAATACGAAACAGCAATTACGCTTATGACCAGAGTTAACTCGAAGAATGGGGAATTATGACAATTTTTAGAGAATCGTTTTTTTTTTTTGCTTGTCTCACTAAAAGGAGCCAGCTCTTTCGGGTTCCGAACCGCTCTTCAGGTGGTTTTTGTTACTTTAATCCCTACATTAGCAATTAATATGTAGGATTATGCAAGGATACAAAAACACAATAATAGAGAAAAGAAACAACAGGGAAAATACAATAACAGAATAAAAGAAGAAAAAAGGAATAAACCTTACATTTTTATGTAAACACTGAAAAACACAGGAATCATAATCAATTTTATTGGAAACCAACAAAAAAAGAAGATAAAATACGAACAATTTAAACCTTTTTATGCTCAACAACTTTAAATTCAACAACACAGAATTCCCCGAAAAATACATACAGTGGAACCTCGGTTCTCGACCATAATCCGTTCCATTTCTTTGTACGAAAACCGATTTGTCCGATCACCGAAGTCGTTTTTTCCCATTAAAAGTCATGTAAAATTGTTTTAATCTGTTCCAACACCCTAAATGTTTCTGTACGAAAGATTACGCTAACATGAACGTGTAAAAATAAAAAAATCAGGTCGTTTACAGGTCATTTAGCACCCGGGTCTCCACAACAAGTGGTGAGCGGTTAAAGGATAAAGAAAAGAATTATAAGTAGGATTTCTTACCTTGGCGGTTGTCGGCAGAAGCCATGCTGTATTCCTGAAAGAAGGGAAACTCGCACACCTTCTTCATATTTTGCTATTATTTCTTTCTTAAATGCAATAGTTGTACGCACTACTCCTCTTTTTTCACCTGTAGCAACTTTGCTGCTTGCACCAACCTTCTTCCGAGGCATAATTAGGAGTTAAAACACTTCCTTCACCGCTTTTGAAAAACGAAAGCAGAGAAGGAGTGCGCGTTGCCGTGACAACAGTTCTTCACGAGGGGTGGGGGCAATCTACACTCGTACGCCGCTCAGCATCGCCCCTAGAATACCGGCGTTCAAACTCCGATTTTTTTGAAAGAAAAGCGAAGCAAGAATTTCTCGAAATTTTTGGTCGAGAACCGATTTGTTCGAACTGAGAGGCGTCCGAAAACCGAGGTTCCACTGTATTGACAAATCATAAGAGGAAAAAAGGTGTCTCTGAAGGAGCCGACAGGTGTCAGTGGGGAGCAGGCTCCTCTCGTTCTCTTCCAAAAGCCGGTTCATAGAGACGTTTCGTCCGCGAATGACACGAGCTGGGTGCTGTCAAAACTCAGCCCTCGTTCGCCTTTTCTTTCGGCGCATTAGTAATTAGGGTAATCGTAAGGTTTATCTTTATATGATTATCGTTATTTTTATTGGTGACATGATTCGTGACCTAAAACAACTCAAAGTAGAGCGGAAAACAGCATCCTGTGTGCCAAATGAATCACACCACCGTTGGCGTTCTACAGCTAAAGTAACGCACCGCTTTTGAGCATTAGTAACAATAATGGCGTTGTAAAGGCCGAAAAAGTAATTAGTTAGATTACCCCGTTACCGGAAAAAAAAAAATTATAACGCTGTTACATAACAGCTTTATTTTTGATGCCGTTTTTCCCAACACTGATTATTCAGCACCTCCCAGTGGCAAGAATTTTCAGTCATTGAAAAAAAGAATATTGATTTGAATAATAAGAAAAAAAATCATAAACCCTCAAATAAATGTGATATCCAAACAATAGATCTTTTTCGAGACCTTTGTATTTATTTTACTTAAAATGAGGGTCACCTAGAGGCAGTTGACATGATTGTCCGCTATCTTGCTGCTACGGGTACCCACAAAAGACAAAAACCTTGTGAAAGGCAGGGCAATAAATAAAAAAAATGGTGTGGTCCGCTTACTGCTATGGGTACCCAAAAACCTCAAAATGTTCGAACAAAAAAATCGGAAGTAAAAATAGTGTGGTTTGGTCACTTTGAGTCTCCGTAGTTTGTTTCTTCCTTGTGCTTTGTAGCGCTCGTTTTCAGTTGCACTACACAATACACAAAGATCACGTTGTCAACAACTAAAATTTTTTTAAAAATAAGAATAATTCTACTTAAAATGTGAAAATACTTCTGATGATTTAATAATTAATTTATTTTTATGTGCAGAGTCAAGCCGGAAAATCTGGCTTTTTGTTTGTTTCCTCTTTCAAATCTCCACCCACCGTTTGATATTTGAAAGGTTGTATGAATTTGATCGGGAACAGTGATTAGTTTGTTGGTACGCGTTGGTCAACTGAACAGATTTCTAGATTTTGAGTAGGGAGTACAAAAATTGGAGGCACAGATTGATAAATTGAATGGACAGATTACTAAAATAAGGGTACTGTACATATTAGTAAACTGTGGCTTCAGATTACTGTGATGAGGGAACCGGAACAGATGACTATATTTTATGTTTTTTAGAGTATATATTTTCATATTATTTAACTTTGGGTAAAATGGGGGGTACAGAAGAATCAACTGTAGTCACAGATTATTTAACTGTGGTTACAAATGAGTAAATTGTTGAAGAGTAATGATTTGTAAACTGTGGGTACATATAACTAAGATTTAGGTACAGATTACTAGATTTAGTGGATAGATTACCTATTGAAGGTTACATATCTAAGTTTTTGCTAGAGAGTAGTCAACTGTGTGTACACTCAGAATTAAAGTTAGTTCATGTGGGGGGTTTTGTCTCAAATTGGATAAATGTATTGATAAATTAAATAATTGTATGATTAAAGAATAGCTAGTACCAAAAAATGTATGGATACCAAGGTTGATTGTGATACCAAAATAACAGCAAATGTATATTAGTATTTTTTTTTTACATTTTCTATTTATAAATAATTTTATATAGTACTAGTAATTCTTCATTTTTTAACATTTATATATGGTATCATTATATTGTTAAGCTTCATGTGATATTTTTTCAATGCATATATTCACATTTTGTGCCTAAAAACAGGCACCTATATATTATTTTGTGTTTCGAAACCAATCTGATTAAATGAATCCATAAAGAAATTGAAACTGGGATATAACATGTAAATGTATGCATGTATATTTATTTATAGATACAAATGAGAGAAAAATGGATGGTACGACATGATTTTTTTCCCACTTAAGTATATCGAGTTATCGGAGTCAAAATTCTCGGTGCAAAAAAAAGAAAAAAAAAGAAAATCCGTAATTTTTTTCCCCACCTGGCCCGGTCTCAGCCAATTTTTTTAACCCAGTGTGGCCTACAAGTTAAAAGAAATTCCCTACCCTGTTCTTTTCCAATGCGTGTTAAGCAAATATGGAGACACAAAGCTATTACCTGGATTAAAAATAACATACATAACAATCATAGAACAATTAGAATTAAGTCCATTTTTACAATATCTATTTCTTTCTTGTTTAGATTGCCTGGCTGATTGTCCTCTTGTCCTCCGTGACATGCTTCACTCCAGGAAGAGAGAATTCGAAAGTCTCCAAAAGAAAACAAGCGACAAAAGTCTTCCAAAACGCACCAAGTCCAGATCTGGCATCCGTGATGATAAAAAACTTCAAAAACTCTAACACGGCTGCCGAGTCGGACCACCAGGTGGCAAGCTGCCATTTTTCAGCGGAGGTTCCGATTGAGTCCCGAAGCCCGCATTCCTTTTCGAGTGCGGTCTCGCATCTACTAATCTCTAGTTCTTCCGGCGACTTGATTGCTGACAGTCGGGCTGAAAACCTGGAGCACTTGCCATCTCAGTCTTCTTTGGGAGGAACCAGAGAGGTTGTTCCGGCCTCTATGGTGCCTACCCTGTCACCAAGCTTTCGTTGGGACGACACCTGTGTCAAGAAGGAAGGTTTTGAGTGTTTTTTGTGGTCAAACACAGACAAGGAACATGGAGGGTCCTTTCAGCCTACACTGGAAGAAATTGAAGAATTCTTGGAGGAGAACAAAGAACTTGTGATGATGAAACATGAAACACAAGGGAGTGGAGAGGTTGGACTCCAGAGTTTTAAGGAGGCCTCCCCTGAGCCTGACACAGAGAGCTCGGTTCAAACTATTCCAAGTTCTAGTCCTGTTCAAGAAAGTCATATTGAGACCAAAACTTCTAACCCCAAACGGGGATCCACCAATGACAGCAAAAAGAAACCTGGTGGTGAACCGGACAATAAACGAGCACCAATCGTTGTTCACATCAAACGGGAACCAGCTTTGGTGCATCTAGCACCGGTATCCCCACCCCCACCTTCGCAACTCAAATTGGCACCACTAGTGCTCAACATCCAAGGTCAGACATTCGCCTTACTACCCCAAACGCCACCTTCCCCCATTCTCAACATCCCTTCAAAGTTTGTCCGCATCGCAGCCAAGCCTCTGAGCATCTGCGAAAACGCCGGCCAACAAGGATCTGAGATACTCGTCGGAGGTTCCAAGTTTCAGAAGAACCCAATGGCGGACCTGCTCAAAATACACAAATGCAGTTTTACTGGCTGCAGCAAAAGATACACCAAGAGCAGCCACCTGAAGGCCCATCTGAGAAGGCACACCGGAGAGAAACCGTTCGCCTGTAACTGGCAGGGATGTGGATGGCGGTGAGTATCCGTCCCATTGTCTCTCAAGCGATTTTCCTTCTGTGCAGTTCATAAAATTGTCTGACTTTCAATCGTGATGGACTTTGAAGTGATAAGAATCTGATACCATGATAAGATTTCCCATTTTATTCCAATTAAAAAGGGGTGTCCTAAATGTTTTCCTGGAAGGAGCACGTACAGAAAAATCAAAAGATCCAAGGCCTCTTCTTTATATTTCTTTACTTTGTTTCTCAGGAGCAACTGAAAAATGAATGAAGTTTATGGCTTTTTAGACACACAAAATAAGGAGAGAAGACATCAATGGATTTTGAACTTGCATGGAGAACACCAGAGTGAGCACAAACCTCAGATAAGAAATCCCAACCTGTACTAAAGGTCTTCCCCCAAGCGCTTTCTTTTTATTAAATATCCTCAGTTACAAAAGCAGAGTCGCCCCAGAGGGTGTGGAAATCAACGAACAAGCAGTGTTCCCTCTAAGCTGCGCGCGTGCGCAATTGTGCACTGCTCGCACATTCTCGGCGTACAAGAAAATCTAGCCAGCGCACAAAAATGAGGGCTCAAAATTACTAATTAAGAAGCGACTTTAGTCAAAGTTACAGTGCATGTAGGTAAAAATACACGGGTTTTCCTGACGTTGTGTCCTAAATGTGGTATTATGAAGTCGAGTCGAAGTAGAACGAAGTTGAGTAAAGTTAGTAGAGTTTGTCGAGAACTGGCTTCTTCGGCTCGGCTCACTAAAAGGAACCGGCCCTTTCGGGTCCTAAACGGCTCTTCGGGTTGTTTTTGCTTCCTTAATCCCAACATGACCAAATATTATGTAAAATTATGCACAAAATTACTTAAAGGAAAGGGGGAATTGAACAAAAAAGAAAAAAATACCAAAATGAAAAAGTAGTGAAAAGCTGAAAAAAAAAGAAACAAAAGGAAGAGAAAAAAAAGAAGGAAAAATTTAGAAAAAAGCCAGAAAAAAAGAAAAGAAAGAAATTTATGAAAAAAGTCAATAGAGAACAAAAAGAAAAAGTAACAGCTCGGAAAAAATAAACACAATGAGATTTAAATTTTTTTTTTCTTTTTTAAAAGTAGAAAAAAAAACACGGAAAAAAGAAGAAAAGGTTTGTGTTGCATTCAAATAATTTCCAATTATATCAAGTGAATCTTGTTGCCAACATTGTACTTCCACTAAAAAATGTGATTAAGTACAGTTCTGTATCTTGCAACTGACTAAATAAACCCCCCAAAATGTTAATACTATGTGACAAAATATATCAGGAAATAAAAAGAAATGGATATCTTGTGAAAGGATTGTAAGAACAAACGATGTTTGTAGGCCGTACAACCTTTGCAATAGTACATGAGTCAATTCATTCAAAAGAGAAAGATAATTTTGCATTGCCGGAAACTCAGCAAAATGTAACTTGATGTCAAGTTTTGGACATGTTTGATAATTAATTATCTTGCCACACTTGGGATTATGGTTGCTCACTGTTGTTTCAAGCGTTGCTTACCGACTTTGTGTGAACGCTCAGACCCGTGGAAAATTCGAGGGAACATTGCGAACAAGTACACGATTGCCCGTTAACAGACAATGATGTAAACCGTGCATAATAGTCAAAACAATTTACAACGACAAGGTTTAATCGTATTGGACTAAATTTGGACAACAACTTTTTGATATCTATTTTGAGACTAAATCAAGTAAAAAATGGACCAGACCAGCCATAAATTTAAAGTCTAGCGCTGGTTAGGTAAGTTAAGTTCAATTTAAGTTGACTTTTTCATTTCAGCATACATTTTCTGCCAATAGGACAAGAATTTATTCTTCCTGTTTTCTGCATCAGCTTTGAAAAATTCAATTTGTAACTAAAAGATAACTAAAAATGTTAAAACAGCGAACCCTCGCTATAACGCGATTTACTTTTCACAGTCTCTGTACTTCACCGATTCACATCGTGTTATGCATCCTGGTTGGCTAAACAGTTTCTACCGATTGTTATTGTTTAATAAATAGTCCAGTAGTTATTTGTGGAAAAAAATAAAGAATTTAACGTTTATATAGTATAATTATTTATTAAGCAAACGCTTAAGCCTGTAATAGGGGTCGGTCTTTGGCTTCAATGTATTGAACCTTTGCACACACGTGACCTAATCAATTGCGGACAACCTTGACAGACGGTAGAAACCCAACACAACAACAAAAAGCTAAATACTACTCAACACTATTGGCAATGACTAGACAAACGAATATAGTGCAGCTGTCGGATAAGGTGTCTCACCTTGTCGGAAAGCACAAAGAGTGCTATTTGGAAAAACTGAGGATAGCATTAGCAATGCTAGCTACCAACCCATACAGTCTTCCTCCTGACCTATTCACTCATCCGACCAAATCGCCCAGTCTGCCTGACTTCAGTCCACACGATCTGTACTTCTATATTGTAAATGGAGTATCCCCATACACCTGTGCTTATCTAAAAGTTTATAAGAGTCTGGATGCTTAGCACTTCTTTGTAGCTGGTACCTGTTACTGTGCTTAGTTTTGCCGACAAACGCAAGCCGTGACTGAACGTTACTGAAACTACTATATATCTAAATCTTCGGGGAATGTAATAGAACAGTAAAGCACAGGACACTTGCACCACATATAAGAAGTACTTTTAAGCATATTGAAAATATTTACTTCGGCGAAATAAGGGTTGTTTTTTTTCCTGAACTATCGTTCCGATTTCATGGCCTGATGATTTGACAGATCATTTTGGCGTAATATGCTTTATGATAGAGCACATATCAGTTTTTAATACATGTTCTATTTGGAAGTTTACTGTTTTGATTCCCTGGGTAATCACAATAAAAGCAACTCATTTACGTAGTAGGAAATAGCAACTGTAAGCCACTAATATAGCTAGTTAGCACTAGCTAGCTTATTATATTGAGTGTCTTCGATGTGACTCATACCTACTTAACATTAAATAGCTCAAACTTGTAAAAAAAAAAATCCTTGCCGCAAATCTTGGAATCCTTGGTACTGTTGTACCTTGGCCCAACAGCAGTCCCCCGCATGACTGCAGATAAACATTGCTGTTTTCTGTCTTCATCTAAAGCAGACCTGGGCACTCCGGTCCTGGAGGGCCATACGTCCTGCCAGATTTTGAGGTTTGCTCTTCTTTAACTCAGGTGATACAAATTATAACCTCGTTAGCAAGCTAGCAAGTGCTCGTTAACGATACTGGTGATTGGAATCACCTGTATTGGATCAGAGAAACCTCAAAAATCATGCAGAACATACGGCCCTCCAGGACCGGAGTGCCCAGGTCTGATCTAAAGGGATACAGTTCCAAATCAGGCTTAGAAGCCTGCCACAGGAATAATTCACCCTGGTAAAAAAAGTGGTGGTTATATTCTTTTATTGTGGTTATTGGTATTTGTTTGAACTTAACTGCCTATTCAACACCGTGCGCTCAAGTGCTTCCTGTCGCCCGTCATGGCTCTAATTCTGCCAGTGAAGGCAACGTGACGTCACGTGCAAAGGGTCAATAATAGAGTATTTAAATGTGGGGTGCATCATTTGAGGTGTCCTTTAAAAGTTACAAGTAGTTAATTTTCTCTATTAAGTATTGTTAACAAGGCCCAACTGAGTTCGAATAGCCTTTTTATTTCTTTCTCTTTTTTTTTACCGGGCCTATTTGTTTCTATCTTACTTTTATCAGAGTTGTTTGGGACGCACAACCCACTAGAAACCAGGAAATTTGGGTGGGAGCAGGGGAATGGAGAGTGATTTCATGCTCATCATCACAGTTTTTTGTTAGTGTAGCATGGAATTGGCAAAAGTAAGAAAAAGATGGTTTAAAATACCCAAACTTCCAAAAAGATGAAAAAAGAAGAGTCTGAGCTCTTTTTAGAAATGCAATGTACTTTCAAGCGCCACACAAAGGCTGCAATGATGACTTAAGCCTGAAGATGGCATCAGCAAGTAGAAAGTTTTCAAATTCCTGACAGCACCTTTAATAACATTTTGATAAGAGTTGTGAATAAGGGTTTCTACTTAATGGATTTTTTTTTTATCACTGGTTCTTTTTGGAACGTAACCACCGAGATATATTAGGGTTCACTGCATTAGTACCATTATTGATGTACTGTATTTACTGGTCTGCGACTGGCTGGTAACCAGTTCAAGGCCCACTGTCTGAGGATGGCTGGGATGGGCTCCAGCACCCCCGCGGCCCTACTGAGGATAAGCGGTGCAGATAATGGATGGATGGATGTATTTATTGGTTTTCCATACTTAGCACCAGAGGGCGCCAACTCACCCAAAAGTCCTTAAAACGATCCGCTCTGCTCAATTGATTCACACGTGTTTCCGCCCCGCAGGTTCTCCCGTTCGGACGAGTTGTCGCGACACCGGCGGTCGCACTCGGGGGTGAAGCCGTACCAATGTCCAGTTTGCGAGAAGAAATTTGCTCGCAGCGACCATCTGTCCAAACATGTCAAAGTGCATCGATTCCCACGGAGCAACCGGACGGTTCGTGGACGTCCGGCCGTGGCTCACATCGCACTTTAGCACGCGATCTCGCACACGCGCTAAGCTCATATTTCTCTTGTCTTTTCATCAAATTTACCAATCTGTCATGGAAGGACATTTCTTGACTTTGTGGTGTATTCCTTTGGAGGACGTCCTGCATTTAGGGCCTTGAAGCCCGCCAGTCTTTTTGACATTCCTCATGTTATGCAAAGTAAAGGCTAACTGAAAATGCTAAGACAAATGCTAAAGTACTGTAGTACAAGGAGAATATGAAGACCTAAAACGTAGTTTAGCTATGTAGACATTAAGCTTTTTAGGATTCACGCATGGCAGTGGTTCTCAAATAGGTTTATTTCATAAATATTTATACCCAAAATGGGTAATTTTCTTACAAACCTAAAGTAGGCTGTTTTTACAACTTAATCTTAACCGAAATATTGGTTTCATTTTTCAAAACAAACTCCTAAATTCCTTGTCCTATTGAATGAATTGCCCCTCTCCAAATCTGGGTCAATATGTTTAAAAGTTCCAAAAGAGGCAATTTCGTTAAAAACGCCATACATTTTTTGTGTTTGTTTACAACAGGGGTCCCTAACCTTTTTTGAAGATGAGAGCTATATCATTGTTCAAGAGACAGTGTGTATTATTTGACCACTAGATGCTGTAGTGCAACAAAAAAAAAAGTGATTAAAAATCACAAGGAAGAATACAAACTATGGAGACTCAAAAAGTCAAAAAAACTAATTTACGTTTTTATTTTTTTGCCCAGCCTTTTTGAGGATTTTAGGTACCTGTAGCAGCAAGATGGTGGACAATTATGTTAGCTCCCTTTAGGTTGGGATCATGTCATGTCAAATAAATTAAAAAAAAAATCAATACAAAATTCTCGACCTACATGTAGTTAAAAAAATGCATGTTTGTATGATAGTTCATGTATTTTTGCAACTAGGATGCCCCAATTAATACACACGCTCTCTTAAACCAAAATATTGGTCCATTTGTATATAAAAAAACCTTATGGCATTGTATAAAATAACCCACGCCAAAACTGGGTCAATGTGTTTAAAGCAACTCCCAAAAATTCGCCACAATAACGGTGTTGTTTTTTAAGCTAAAAGCTACTGTATATCATTTTTAAGGATTAGCACAAAGGGCTACCTATTTGATGATAATTTCTGAAATAACAAATGTTATGTCAGGAGTGTGTTCTTAACATGTTATTATTATGTTATTACTAGGTTGCTAGTAGGGGTAGGGCATAAATGGCCTAGCCTCCTTCTCAAAAAAGGGCACTGGGCGACTGCATATGTAGTTTATAAACTAGTTATAAAAATACTATCAATATAACACTTCTATAAATATCTTCCATCGTTTACATTTTTTTTAAGTCCAAGAAAATCACATTACTGGTGATGTATTTTTAGGACCAGTCCATAAGCTACCCAAGAGTTCTTGGGAGCTACCCGATCCTTGCCGAGGACCACGTTGTATACTTAGGTTAGGGGAATTTTGGCGAAAAACAGTACATCTCTTGATAATAGTTGAGAACCATTGATCTAGAGCAGTGTTTGTGAGTTGCAACCTAAAAGTGGGCCGCTGACCGGTTTTCAGTGGGTTCCAGGCCTCTACCCTGTCAAAAAATTGTTAAGAAAACAACAATAACCGAGGGTCAATTACATTCAACAATCTATGGCAATATTGACCTGCAGATACGGTTACACTCCTGCTATTTGAAACCACAGAAAAAGACCAATCAAGTTTGTTATGTTGAGATTGGTGTAACCCAGATACTATATTCTTTATATTGTGTGAACACGGACCAAAAAACCAAGTAGGCCCCCATTTTCAACATGTGCTCTGCTGCCACCACCGTCTGCCACTCGCAGTAATAGCCGATTGGGGTTAATGGATTGCATTCCATTTTAGGCGGGCCAGAACGGCACACCTCCCGACAGGTGTGCTCTGCCGGTTTTTGCTCACAGCATTATGCGATCAGAAATAATGGACCGCGGCCACACAAGGCCAGGTCATTTTTTGTGGCCAGAACAGCAGAAGAGCCACCATGCGCTACAAAAATGTTGCACTCTTTAATTTTTTGTGTGCATTTTGAGTGTATTAAAAATAGCTGAAGCTACTGAAGTGGAGTATTTTGGATATAATTGAAAATGCAGTTAATTGAGCATTGACGGGCATGTTAAACCCTGAAGTCGTTTTAGTTTCGCAACTTGTTTTTTAAAAAGGCACCTGAATATATTCTGCCATCTCTGGTTTAAACCGCCTTTCATTCAATACATTTGAGAAGTAGACTTTTTTAAAATTTATTTGTGTTCCAGCTTATAATTAGGTTGAGATAGTGGGTCCTTAAGTCAGTCCATTTGAGAACCACTGATCTAAAAGAGCAAAATAGAAAACTGCTTCAAGAAGTTTCCTTTATCCCCTCACCAGAACCTGGTTCAGATGACTGGTTTCAGATTGGTTGAAACATAAACTCAAACTCTTACTCAGTTTCACTACAGAAAACTTCTGGATTTTCCTCTAGCAACACTTTTAACGGTCAATGGACAATTAGGACAATCATATTGTTTGGTGCTCAGTCCGTTACCATAGTTACAAGATGCGAAATGTAACAGTAAACACCAAACTGCCTCAAATCCACTTCTGAAAAAAAATCTCTTAAAAAGAGGAGGCGAAGCCTTTAAAGCAAGCGACGGCATTGGTTCCGGGCAGAGACTTAGGCCGTCGCTTTTTGATGGTGCTATTGTCACTGAAACGGAGCAAGCTAAATAAGAACATCTTTCCGTTAATTTACCTTGAGTCTGACCTTGATCACATGTATGTAGGACATAATGTTTATCACACGAGGAAGTCTTTGTTGTGCAGTGCCGTGCAGGGGCGTTCAAACAGAAAAAACATATTTTGGATGTACCGTGTTTATCTGTGTATAACTCACTTTGTTTTTTTTTTAAAGTTGTGTCTGAGTTATACACCAGGTATTGCGGTAGTATATAACCATACTCGCGCATTGATGGACAGTCGAAAATATCGATGACCAGAATCACAAAACATTGAATGCAACCTCATCTTTTGACCCTCAAGACAGCTAAGGGGTATTTTTGATATATATTGGACGTTTTATAATGAATATGGTAATTATTGATGGCTCGTGTGCAGAGATGAGGCGCTACTTCATTTCATTCCTTTCCTCGTCCACACAGAAACAGGAACCTAGCATTGCTTTTTTGCCCAAATACCAACATCTCGTTGTAAAGTTTCGATTAAGTCTTCTTTATATTTTTAATTATATATATTAGATATATTGGTCCTCCTTAGATGGCAACTCAGGCTGTGAAGAGGAAACGTTCTGCTCAAAATTGCCGATCATGCTGAAGTTCACAGAAATCGAGCAGCTAATGAAAAATTCACTGTACCAGAGGCAAATGTTAGAGAATGGAGAAAACAGAAAGTTGTCCCGAAAGATATAAATAGACCCAAAGAAGCACAAAGTGGGAAACAATTCTTTGGTGTATCTGATGAATCGGACATAGACATAGGACATTAAATTTATATACATATATATATATATATATATATATATATATATATATATATATATATATTGTAAATTTTGCTTTGGTATTGTGTTCATAGTTCACAATGTCAATAAAGGATTTTTATCGGCACGTATTTAACAATGTTTGTCACTCACAATGCTTGGTTTGAGCTTAGGGTCCGTGCTATACTCAAGTGCACGTTAAACACGAATGAATACAAATGATTACTTTTCTTTCAGGCTAATTTTTCAAACGTTTTAAAGTTTAAAAACATCTGTGAAAAGTGTTTTTATGTAAGACCTAAAAATAATCTTTTATTATCGTTATGTTTGTGGAATATCTTCTTGGGATGTGTTATAAGATTTCGTGTAAAGCTATGATGACATTTTTGTTAGTTCTCCTGCTTCCTTAAGCACTTCCAAGATTGATTCTTAGCCTGAGCATTTGCGATGTCATGGTGTCAAGGGAAGACACCATCTCTCAAAATGGCTGCCCAGGAGATGGATTAAATCAGGTAGATATTGTTTCTTTACCTGTATTATACATACTAAAAAAATATTTTGAGACCAGTCCGGCCCCATACATTATGATATTGTTCGGAAATTCTCCAAGCACTTCCTTGCGAAACATTCATGTGGTATGTTTACATTTTGAACTTTAACAAGTGGAACACATTTTTACCTATGAAAACGTTGGGCTTAATTGTCTGCGAGGATGAAAATACTGAATTTGTATTTTGTATTTTTTTTCTGTCACAAATGGAGATGGTGAAGTATAAATGCCATGTATCGGTATCGGTGCTAATGAGACCAGCCTTTTTTAAGGTATCTGTACTCGAGAGTGTGCCGAGAACCATATTGCCTCTCCTTTAAGGACCATTTAACAATCAAGATCCTGGAATTAAACGAATGGTGAATTGCCATTAAATAAATACAATATTAAATAAAATATACTGTTCTGTAAAAGTATTTCCTGTGGGAAATGTACTTACTGTCTGTCATGGTGACTACTCAAGGTTTAGTATTAACTCTAAATATGTCCATAATTGAAGATTTCCCTAACTCTGACAACATTTTCCCCTTTGCACCTTAAATGATGCAGTTTCAAAATAAAGTTGAACGAAACCCATTCTAACAGAGTCCTTTATTTGAGATCCAAAATTTATTAGATCATGAAACGAGACAAGGTGAGACTGCTTTCTTCTTACTTTTTTTTTGCTTTTGAGTATAAATTTCTGAATCTTTAATGCCACTCTGCAAAATGTCCTGGTAGAAAACAAGAAAATGTGGTAAAATAATATCAATCATAATTTTGAAATTTTCTTTTGTCAACAGATAATTTTGCTAATTTTAAAGAGAACAACAATTTTAATTGCATGTTTGCTCTATTATAATGGTTTATTTTTTAGTAATAGTCTATTCTCTAAAAAAAAATGGGACTTAATCGTTGGGTCAATTAGACCCATTTTCCTGAGAAAGACAGAAAAAAAGAAGGAAAGAGAAAAGAAAGAGAGAAGAAAATGAGAAAAACAGAGTTAAAATCATGAGAAATAAATCTATCTATCTACCCAGGTCATATCCCTCAAGAGGGGTGACCGACAGCAAGACAAACACATACAAAAACAAGGAAAAAAAATAAAAAAGGGAAAAAGTTGCAAGAAACACACACGAAAATTTTTGGGCCATGGTCAACCCAAATGCCTAAAACCAAAACAAGTTAAGCACCTCGGCACCCAGGTCGGTAAGGTTTTCCTCACTCCAGATGAAACAGGACACAAGAAAGCCGCCGTGTCACTCGGATCAGGGTGACACAACAGCAGGGCCTGACAGCTTTCACTGGTTTACCCCTGCCGCATCATACAGGTGCCCTGCTTATCCCTTAGAACACATCTAAACATCCCACTATCCTTTCACAACACCTCTCCACTCATTCCCATCACAAATAAGAGCTCTATATTTAGACCTCTTTCCTGCAGAGCACTCATAACACCATCCATCCACGTCAACCCTGGCCTTCCTATTGGTCTCCTTCTATTTACTTCTGCTCTGTACATTCTCCTCACCATACAGAAAAACTTAAGTCTGTGAAGCCCTTTGTGATTAAGGGCTATACAAATAAACATGACTTGACTTGACTTTCCTGGGTTGTTTTACACAAAACAACCCAAGTGTTTGAGTTGTCCTCAACAAATTGACCCAGACCGTTTAGTGTAAAATTAATTAATTTTGGGGGGAGATTTTTTTTTTTTTTTTTTTTACAAAAAATACAGGTAATCCTTTTCGCTGAATTATTTTGTACAAGAAATTACACAATTTTTGTGTTTTTTTTTCTTTCAAAACAACACAGAACATTTGTCATATTAACCCAGACATTGGGTTGGTCAATTATTGAACCAAACTTAGGTTATTTTTAACCCAACTGTTTTTATAATGTACGAGGCAATTTTTATACCTAACTTCAAATTTTCAAAACATTTGAAAAAGCGTCTTATATACCAGACAATACGGTGGATAAAATCGGAATGCATGGTTACAATTAAATGATACTACATATGATAACTCCCTTTGAAAAACATATAGAGTGGTCTTCAAGTGCCCACTTGTGGTTGAGATGTTAATTGCTCAAGCCTAAAACTAATTTTGGTGGTAACACTGGATGTCAATATTAATTTACATTCTATGAAATACGTCCACCAAATTGTCCCTAGGTGTGAATGAGCGAGCGAATTGTCTGTCCCTGTGTGCCCTGTGACTGGCTGGCAACCAGTTCAGGGTGTCCCCTGCCCACTGCCCGAAGATGGCTGGGATGGGCTCCAGCACCCCCGCGACCCTACTGAGGATAAGCGGTACAGATAATGGATGGATGGAAATCCATCCATTCTTTTGCTGCGCCACTTGACCCCACTGGGGTTGCGTGGGTGCCAGAACCCCTCCCAGCTATGTTTAGGCAGTGGGCTGGGGACACTCTGAACTGGTTGTAAGACAATCATGGAGTGCACAGAGACAGATAACTCACTCATTTTGCACCGGGGAATTAACCTGACATGCATGTTTTTGGAATGTGGGAGGAAACCAGAGTTCCCAAAGGAAACCCATGCAGGCATGGGGAGAACATGCGAACTCTGGACAGAGAGGCTGTGGTAGCTGGAGTTAAACGCTGGACCTCTTTACCGTAGGGCTGCGTGGTAACCACCCAGCCGCCATGCCGCTGTTCTCTGAAATAAATCATTAATATTGCTAATATTTTATTTTATTTTTTTATTAACGCAACTCTATCGCTTAATGTAGTTTTAATTGTATGTTCCTCATATTCCAGATAGCTTATATATGAAAAAATGCATCACAAAAATACTATATACAGTGGTGCGGAAAATAGGGTTATTGGTCTACCAACAATCCCCATTGGTCCCTAGTCCAAGGTTGCTTCCACCACATGGTTCGTGCCTCGGCCGAGTCATACCTAATTGGTAAAATGGCGGCGCCCTCTGTTGGCTGCGGCTGCATCGGCTCGCTACAACGGGTCAGGTGTATCGACATTTCGTTCTGTGTACATTGTTACAAAGAATGACAATACAAAGGAAATTATTAAATTATTAATTATAATCCAAAGTAAGTGTTCTGAAAACTGCTCAACAATCCCTTTTGTCACATGAGAGGTGCTTTGAAATAACTGGAAAGAAACAAACAATCTGTGCCTCTGACAAAATTTTTGAGAGACTTATAATGTCATTTTAGCAAGATTAGGTTCCTTTAAAGACCCCCAAGAGCGGATAGGTTGCCCCTCGTAGTCTCATGCTCGGCCTGTCCAATCCTTGCCGACTATCGCCTTACGTAACGGACGGCCTGCACACGGGGCTGCTAGAATAAAAGCACAGGTCTCAAGTTTTAACACTCTTTTTAGCACACCAGAGAAGTGTCGACTTTGCAACAAGAGGTAAGTCACATACACACAGTACATTGACATTTTTCTGCATTTCCTTCAAAAACAATAAATGTGTTTTGAAATTGACCTTGCTCTTGAACTGAGAAAAAACTGATGTCATTGGTTTAAAATTAGCCACAAAAGAAAACTTCAACTGCAGTGCTTTTTAAATTGAATCAACTTTTGCACAAATTACTCCCAACATTTAATTGAATACATTTTATGCAAAGTACCTCCTGCAAAACATGTGTACATACACTTGCATGCATCTCCTACTACGCTGATAACCTTACGAGAACGTTACTCAATTTGGTCTTTGACCCGAGTCAGACAACAATGACTTGCATGTTTGTGTGACGAAAGCGCTGTTTGTACAGTATATCAGTAGTCGACATTTTTGAAACTTAATATTACATATCAAAATTTGGATTTGATCGTTAAGTCACGTTCATATCTTAAGCAGGTGTTGTTGCACAAGCATATTTGACCAGATTTAATAGATAAAGCCCTTTAAGTGATGGCATTGTATAAAAATTCAATTGAAACACTTAATCAAGATACCATAGAGCACATGTATTAAATACTAAGCATTGGACATTGAAAAATGTGCCATAGAATGAACAGTACAATGTATAAAATGATTCCAGGTTTTTCTTTTAATTAAGATTACAATACAACTCATATTTAAACACTAGATATGTAAAGATGAAAGAAAAGTTAGCTTTGTTCACGCTGCAAAAATTAAATTCTTATACCACTGGCAGAAAATGTTATTGTAAGCATATTTTTTTCTTATTTAATCTTGTTTTTATACTAAAATAAGAAACTGTTGACTTGACATAAGAAAATAATTTATTATCTAGCAGACAGTTCATTGTTTTGCTTGTTTTGAGTACTATTTTAAAATATTAGTTCAAGTCAAGTCATGTTTATTTGTTAATCACAAAGAGTCTCAAAGGGCTGCACAGATCAAAGACTATTGCAAACTACAGACTGTTATGACACCATCCCCTCATTTAAAACCTATATGAGGACAAATAATACACAGATTTTGTCAACATAAAATATAGGTTATTCATATGCTATAGATTAGAAGTGTGTTTTAAGCTTAGATTTAAACATTTCTACTAAGGTTGCAGATCGAATCTCAGGGGGGAGAGCATTCACAGCACCGGGGCCCAAATGGAGAACGCTCTCGAACCTGCAAATCTCTTCTTGGCTCTCGGGATCACTAGTAGACCAGCATTTTCAGAGCGAAGGCTCTGGACTGAAACATAGGGGCAAATTAAATTGTAGTTGAATTATTAATTAATTATTAATTAATTAGTTTAAGTTAAATTACGTTAAAATATTTCCTAAAATGTTATCTACCAAATGCATATTTTCAATAAAATTTTTTTTATTAATTTGAGAAATATCATAAAATAAGAAAAAAGATGCCTTTTCAGGCAGAATGATCAACAGTTAGACAAGACAATTTATCTTATTTTATAGATGGTTTATTTTATTTCATTTGAGAAACAAGATTAAATACAGTAAAATAAGAACTGTTTTACCTAATCTGTGCGCGTTTTTTCTAAAAATGGGGTAAGAATGTATTTTTTTCTCCACGTTGGGGCCATCTAAAAATGACAGTACGATGACACAGCAAAATAGTATTTTTAATAGAATAAAAACTTAACCCATTGTCTTAAAATGTGGCTTTCGTTTAGATTTGTTTTTTTTCAAATTTGAATATATTTTAAATCGTTTCTGTAGTAGAATAAGGTTAAATGTATTTTACTATGCTAAAATTTTACCTCTTCTACCTGATCGGAAATAATTTTGCCCATTTTAAGTACTTTATTTACGATTTTGGAAAAAAATATTTCTTAAAACAATTATCATTTCTTGAAGGGAAAAAATATCATCTCATCTCATTAGCTGCACCGCTTATCCTCAGTGGGGTAGCGGGGGTGCTGGAGCCCATCCCAGCAATCATCGGGCAGTGGGCAGGGGACACCCCCAACTGGTTGCCAGCCAATCGCAGGGCACACAGGGACAGACAACTAGCTTGCTCATCCACACCTAGGGAAAAATGAATTTGTTCATTTATAACAATATTAATTTAAATAACAAACAAACAAATGTAAGGAAACAGTGCTTTGTGATTTTCAACACTTGTTTTGGTTGTACTACACAATACAACGACATCTTGTGGTCAAATAAGGCACACTGTCTTTTCTTGATTTATTACTCAAACAGGAAACATTCTGTATCTTAAAACAAGATGAAATTATACCCAAACTGACTAACATTCTTTGCCAAGAATTGAATCTCCATCGACGTAAGATGATAGTGATTTCGGATACATACAGGAGAAATTAAAACAGACAAAATGATACGTGTTGTCTTCACGTCAATAGAACTACATTAAAAGGGGATTATGATAAAATGGTGCTCAGTGATTGAAGTGGAGTCTTCATTTTAATAATTATGTTTTTTGAAATCTATTTATGACCTTACATCTCCATCCCTGTCCCCAGGCCTAAGGATGAAGATTGCTGTGATTGGTCAAAGTCTGTTTGGACAAGAAGTTTATCAAGAACTGAGAAGAGAGGGCCACACCATTGTTGGAATATTCACCATCCCTGACAAGGACGGAAAGGCAGACCCTCTGGGTAAGTACATTTTATGTTGAGGGAAGGTTAAAAATCTTTTCTACGTACTTTTCCATCAGATTAATGCTTAATTAATTATATTTTCCAAAACTCGGGTAAACTTAATATCGATAATAATGTCAATTCACTTACTCAACCTACATCAGTGGTTCCTGAATAGTGTGCAGGCTCCCCTAGTAGGACGCGAGACTCTGGCAAGGGGGGCACGGGCACATTTAACTTGCGAGAACTTTTGTTTTAACCTTCCCAGAGTAACATGCAATTGCACCTCCAGTACACAAGGGGGCAGTGGCGTTCTCAGTAGCATTGTGTTTCGTTTACGTTTAGCCTTGACGCAGTTTGCATAGCATACAAACATTGAATATGAAGTGTAGACACAAAGGGTAGCAGTGAAAAAATCTTTAACATGGACGCAGAGCTAGTTAAAAGAAATGGGGTAAAGAAATAAACAAAAATCTCCTACCGTAGCGCCTCACTGCGACCTTGGAGGGAGACAATATATATATATATATATATATATATATATATATATACTGCCCTACGACTGGCTGGCAACCAGTCCCCTGCCCACTGCCCGAAGATAGCTAGGATGGGCTCCAGCACCCCCGCGACCCTACTGAGGATAAGCGATAATGGATGGATATATATATACAGGTCTGTCTCAAAATATGAGAATATATTATGATATTTTATATTTTCTGGAACGCAATTTTTAAAAACATACATTTTGGATTCCTTATAAATAAACTCAAATATTGGTCTTTTTAACATTGCAGATTAACTCCCACCGCATATAGTATACCTTTTACGACATTCTAATATAATTAAGTTTTGGCCATAATCGACAATATTAAAATCAGAGCCAAGTCAAGTCACGTTTATTTGTATAGCCCTTAATAACAAGAAGTCTCAAAGGGCTGTACAGACCAATGACTAGTACAGACTACAGACTACAGACTACAGACTATTATTACACCATCTTCTGATCTAAAACCTACATGAGGGCAAGGAAAAACTCCAAAACTTCAACATAAGGAAAATGTAGAAATCTTGAAAAGGGACCGCACATGAGGTAATCCCTCTTCCAGGATGACCAGGCTGCAATGGATGTTGCAATACACAGACATTTTGTCAACATTAAATATAGGTCAATCATAAGCTATATTATATAAGCTTTACCACTGGGAGGCGCTAAATAATAGATGTTGTCCCTTTGACCTGACACATTATAATTTTTATTATTATTATTATTTGTAATTCATCATCCTTTTATTAGAAGCAATATAACAAACAATAAACCAATTAGGCTATTAATAGAAGCTAGTGGTAATACCCGGATTTGATTCATGCTTTTCATAGGTGATCGATAAGATAACACAGGTAGCTACGGCACCAGCAACCTGCTGAGTGAATGCTAAAGGTCATAAGTAGGTGGGTGAGGGCGTGGGAGATAACATTTTTGGATGGAGGCGGGCAATCGATGTTTATGGGCATTAAAACAGCCATCAGAGGTTCAATATTTCAATTGATTTGTAATTAATCCAAAATGTATGTCATATTTGCTTTTATTAAATTGTATGGCAGAAAATAGATCACTTCATCGCCATATTATATTTTTTCCGAGACAACAAACAAGCATAATGTAAACGATTAAAAGATAAAGATTTATTCAGTTTATTCTGTTTCTAATGTTCAATACCTGCAAAGGAGATTGCATTGGATACCGGGGTTGTTCATTATTTAGACCAGTATGCACTGTTGTCATCATTATAGCTACAGGCTAGTAATGTTGCTGTTCTTTGATTCCACTCCCTAAAGTAGATCTCCTTTTTTTAAACTAGGAGAAAAAATGGCTCAGGAGTGGACCTTAAGATTGTACTTTTTACTATCTTAAGGATTTGTATACAGTTCTTTACAGTCCTGTCCTGTTCTCCTTGCAAGCCAACATTCCCGGATGCCTTCTCTCCTTTTATTGAGTGAATACAAAATATTAAACTTATGAGCAATTCATAGTTCACGGTTCACGGATCCCTTAACCACCTATAAGGGTCGAGGGGCACCACTTCCTGTAACATGTCTTTGGCAAATAGAGCCTGAGGACACCCGTCTGTCTCCAGGCCTGGTTTTTGGATTGGGTTTTGCTCCCCCAAATGAAACAAATAGTACCGGGTTCCATGGTCAACAGTAGTAGGAGATTTCTCCTGATCTAACACAAATACAGCACTCACATCATCTGGTAACTGTCGTTTTTCGGTATAAAGCGATTTCCCGATCTTCAGAGACGAGCTGGATTTGAGATTAACGGGCTTTGGCATTTGTGGCCTGAATTAATGGTAAAAAACTCTTTGATTCTGACATTTAAAGTATACCTGTTTGGTTCATATCCACATCATACAATATAGCATTTTCAAACCAAATTGCATTTTGACCACAGCCACCGAGGCAGAGAAGGATGGGATCAGCGTGTTCAAGTTCCCTCGCTGGCGTGTGAAGGGCCAGGCCATCCCTGAAGTGGTGGCCCAATACAAAGCCGTGGGCGCCGAACTCAACGTCATGCCCTTCTGCTCTCAGTTCATTCCCATGGAAGTGATTGATCACCCCAAGCACGGCTCCATCATCTATCACCCCTCGTTGCTGCCTCGCCACAGAGGAGCCTCGGCCATCAACTGGTGTGTCCCGGCAACTTTATGACTCGTGAACAGTACTGAGTTCTGAAATTATGCAGAAGGGCCTGGTTCGTGTAAAAAATGATTGGTTTTATTTTAAAGCTCCAGTGCGTAAAATTTTACTACTAGATGGCAGTGTTGTCTAATGCTGCTACGCTATGCTCTGTGGCGCTGGTTTTCACCCGCAAGACGTCAGAAAAACATGGCGCAGCCTCTAGGTATAGATTATTTTTTTATATAAAATTGTACATTGGTATGATAGTTTATGTATTTTTGCCTATCCAGATAAACGTTGTTTTTATTTAGTTAAATTACATGTTTTTGTACCTAGAGGAGGCACTAAATATCACACACTTTCTCTTTAAGTATCTTCCGATAGATTGTTTGGATCTGATACATGTCATCAAATCGGTAGGAATACAAGCTAAATTATGTGAAATGTCTAGGATTAACAGTGCGGAAAATATACAGATATATTTTTTAAGCATTTATATTTTAAAAAGTGTTGAAAACTCAAAATGAAAAGATGTTGGTGGGGTTTTTTTTTTGCTCAAAATTAGATTTTTGTGGCAAAATATTTAGAGTATTGTTTTTTTAATTTTATCAAAAAACTTTATCCAACATGCATTTACAAAATACAGAAAATTGTAGCCATAATATTTGTATTATTCAAAATTTGCCACTCTTATAGGCAGCTAAGATACTATATAAATAATGTATTGTTCATTGGGGGGTTCACAATAGGACTCTGGGGACAAGAGTATTTTTCTTGCTAAAAATGCAACGTAGTGACTTCTTTCACCACCAAATAAGCGCACCCTATTTTAAAAATTGCAAAATTCTACCAATGGGGACAACGCTTGCATGTTTGAATAATTAGTACTCATTTAAAACGTATTTGAAATTATGTACCACACAACTGCTAATTACCGTCATAATCGTCCTGTCACCTCTCCGATCTTGTTGGTGCACCGTTCAATGTTCATTTAATTTCATCCGCCAGTATTTTTTTAAATGAAGGGATTAAGTGTTAACTAATAACAGACTGTAAAGAGAAGCTTTGATGGTACAACATTATAAAGTACTCTTATCTCCCCGGCCACCACGTCTTTAATCTGTAGCCCTCTGGTAGGCACCGCAAGTCAATTAAAACAAGGACAAACAGGTCCAAAGACAGTTTATTCCCCAGGGCTATCACCAACCTAAACAAGCACACAAAACTGTGAAAAATACATACATTTGGGCTTATTTGGGTAATTTTTGTTGCTGTTCAATATTGGTAAACTACTTTTTTTGCACTATTGTTACCATTCACTATTTTTCATTGTACTATTTTATAGCTTAGGCCAGTCTCTAAGCACTATGTTGTAAATATTTTTGCCTATTTATCCTGACAGTCTTTATGACGTGTTTACCTTGGAGTGCCATGTCTAATCGCATTGCATACAATGTTTTAGTACATTATTATCAATGGCGATAAAGACAATTGAATTCATACTATCTGTTCCATGCACAAAAGCCTCACTGTAGTTTCAGTCACCGATGCAGCTGGCAATGGAGGGCTTACTTCCAACAATGTGCAATGTGGTTTGAGTGCATCTTTTTTTTGTGAAATAGATAGATAGATAGATAGATAGATAGATAGATAGATAGATAGATAGATAGATAGATAGATAGATAGATAGATAGATAGATAGATAGATAGATAGATAGATAGATAGATAGATAGATAGATAGATAGATAGATAGATAGATAGATAGATAGATAGATAGATAGATAGATAGATAGATAGATAGATAGATAGATAGATAGATACTTTATTCATCCCCGAAGGGAAATTCACTTTTCCAGCAGCATCCCTGAGCTGAGAACAATCGAAAATAACACGGGAGCTGCTTGTGGGCATTGCTGTAAAAAATATATTAGTAATACTTTTTGAACGTAATATTTTAACTATTTCGGTTCAACTGGCTGGATTCAAAAGCCTAACAGGCCGAATCCGACCAGCGGGTCATAGTTTGCCCAAGAAAATCTTATACGACAATACGTACAGTGCTGTTAAAAATAATAGCAGTACAATTTGGTTAACCAGAATGTCTCAGGTTTTAGTATATTTTTTATTGCTGCATGTCAAACAAGTTACCAGTGGGTACAGTAGATTCTCAGAAAACCAACAAAACCTAGCCTTCATAATAGGCACGCTTCGAAGTTTGTGCAAAAGGAGCGTGGTAAAAAATATAGCAGTGTCTGCTGTTAACTGTACAAACTCAAAACTCTTTTGTATTTCCCCAAAAAAGGTAGGATTTTCCAATCTTAATATTTAGTTGCATGACCACAGTTTTTATAACTGCTTCAAATCTGTGTGACAGAGAGTCAACCAACTTGTGGCACCTTTCAGTTGTTATTTTGCTCCATGAGTTCTTAACATCCATCTTTGCATTATCTGCTCCTCAGTAGAGTCTCAATGGATTGCTTAACAACATTTCACAATTAATTTAGATTTCTTGGTTTTGCTTCACAAACCGCATTTTTTATATTAGTTCTCGATTGGATCGAGATCTGGGTATTAGGCTGGCCACTCCATAAAATTAATTTTATTGGTTTGGAACCAAGACTTTGCTCCTCTACTGGTGTGTTTGGCATCATTGTCTTGTTGGAACACCCATTTCAAGGGCATGTCCTCTTCAGCACTGTATTTGAAAGAAGCAGAGAAAGCCTTTAAATAAATATTATTTCCGCTTAAGGACGTTGATCCACGGAGACAAAAAGGGCGGGTTCACCGTTTTCTGGGCCGACGACGGACTGGACACGGGGCCCATCCTGCTGCAGAGGGAATGCGTGGTGGACATCAACGATACGGTCAACACACTCTACAAAAGGTTTCTCTTCCCAGAGGGAGTCAGAGGAACTGTAAGTGCATGTGTAAATGATGCAGAAGAGGAGGACGGAAAATAAATATCTCTTCCTGGTTAAAGGTAGAGGCTGTCCGGTTGATCGCCGAGGGGAAGGCGCCACGAATCGTTCAGCCAGAGGAAGGAGCCACTTATGAGGGCATCCAGAAAAAGGACAATGCAAAGGTGAGGAATGCTTTAGGAGGAAAATAAATTATTTTATTTAGGCGCTGATAAAGGTATTTTAACATTTAATTAATCGCGTGAGTATTTTGTCGATGAATTGGCTTCTGCTTTTAAAACAGAACTGATATCAGCTTGGCTAAAAATATTGAGAAAAAAATGCGTTTTGTTTAGAGACTCCTTCCAAAAAAGTACTTCATGACCAGATTTATTTTCTTATTTTCATTTTTCTTTTTAATTTTTATACTTAATTTTCTAATGAATGGATTAAAAAATATATTTACTGTAGTTTTATTGATGTTTCTAGTAAAAAATAATTCCTAAAATGCACAAAATAGTCGTTTTGTTGTGCCTTTTACAAAAAATGCCTCTTTCCGTGAATTTGTTTTCCTTTTATATATTAATACTTGATTTTGTCGCAAATGTAGCAAATGTACCAAAATTATCTTTTTGTTCTTCCTTTAAAATATTTATTTGTCTACAGACTCCCTTTAAAAAAACACCTACCTCGTTGGCAGAATATTTTTTTTATTTTAATTTTAATTTTTAATATAAATTGATTCCCTAATGCCCCTAATAAGCAGGTCGGCGCCTTGCATGGCTGCATGGCCGCTATTGGTGTGTGAGTGTGTGTGTGAATGGGTAAGTATGAAGCACATTGTAAAGCGGTTTGGGAGGTCTTCATTGACTTGAAAAGCGCTATATAAACACACATTAAACCACCCCACCTACATTGCATATTACCGAATTTTATTGCAACATGTATTCTGTGTAGCACTATTTAGATATTCTCTATAACACGCTACAGTGGGCATTTGCACGTCACACTGGGTATTTGTATATTGTATTCTTTTTGCTTTATTATTGTATTGTTCTCAGCTCAGGGAAGCTGCTGGAAATGTGAATTTCCCTTCGGGGATGAATAAAGTATCTATCTATCTATCTATCTATCTATCTATCTATCTATCTATCTATCTATCTATCTATCTATCTATCTATCTATCTATCTATCTATCTATCTATCTATCTATCTATCTATCTATCTATCTATCTATCTATCTATCTATCTATCTATCTATCTATCTATCTATCTATCTATCTATCTATCTATAAATGCAGACCGTTTACCACTTTTATTATATTAGTCAAAACTAGTAAAATGAGAAAGATAATCTCTAAAATCTGCAAAATTGATTTTTGTTCTACCTTTTAAAAACGTTTTTGTTCATAGACCCCCTATTTTTTTTCCAATTTGCATTTTTCTAAAAGAAAATGATACATAAAATCTGCATGATTGTCATTTTTCTACTATTTTTCTTTTTTTGACACAAAAATATTTTATTAAAAAAACAGTTGTCCGCCAACTGCTATTTAAAAATATGTTTTCTTTTTTTCAGAATGATTGTGTTGAAACTAAAATTAATAAATCAAATAAAGTAATCATTTAAAAAGGGGAGGGTAGCACGGCGGCGCAGTGGTTAGCGCTTGTGCGGCACAGTTCATGTCATGGGAACCTGTCGTGGGTTCAAATCCAGCTCCAGACTTCCTGTGCGGAGTTTGTATGTTCTCCCCGTGCTTGCATGGGTTTCCTCCGGGCACTCCGGTTTCCTCCCACGTTTCAGGTGAATTGGCCGGTCCAAATTGTCCCTAGGTGTGAATGAGCGAATGAGTTGTCTGTCCATGTGTGCCCTGCGATTGGCTGGCAACCAGTTCAGGGTGTCCCCTACCCACTGCCCGGAGATGGCTGGGATGGGCTCCAGCCCCCCCGCGACTCTAATGAGGATAAGCGGTACGGCTGCTGTGATGAGATGAGATTAAAAAAGGGGAAGAAAATGCCAATGCTGAAAAATAGATATACAGTGGGACCTCGCTACTTCGCGGTTCGACGTTCGCGGCTTCAGAGCTTCGTGGTCTGTAATGGTTTAAAAAATAAATAAATAAAAAATACATATATATATATATATATATATATATATATATATATATATATATATATATATATATTTTTTTTTTTTTTTTTTTTTTAAGGTGCGCCGCTACTTCACGGATTTTCACTTATCACGGGTAGTTTTGGTCCCCATTAACCGCGATAACCGAGGTCTCACTGTAATTTTTTGCAGTGTAGCTCTATCTGACCACAAAAATAGACAATTATTAGTCATTGTGTTTAAGGTAAACCAATTAAATCACCAAATTCACATTAAAAGTTTTAAAATAAACACTTTAATTAAAACCCAGAAACTGCATTTTTTTCCGAACATGAACTTTGAAAATTCCCCTTTTAGATTGGTCAATCTTTTGTAAAAAGACAATTACTGTGGAAAATATTTGTGTTTTATATTTACTTACTTATTTTATCTACCGTTGTTGAAATTTGTAGAATTCCTCTTCCAAATAGTATGCAAATAAATTTAATGTTGATCACCGCTTATCCTCATTAGGATCACGGGGGTGCTGGAGGCCATCCCAGCTATTTTCGGGCAGTGGGCAGGAGACAACCTGTAGTGGTTGCCAGCCAGTCGCAGGGCACACAGGGACAGACAACTCACGCGCTCATTCACACCTAGGGACAATTTGAACCGGTAAATCAACCTGATATGCATGTTTTTGGAATGTGGGAGGAAACCGGAGTGCCCGGAGAAAACCCACACAGGCATGGGGAGATCATGCAAACTCCACACAGGGAGGCTGTGATAACTGGACCTGGAACCCTGAACCTCTGCACTATGGGGCTGCGCGCTAACCACCCAGCCACTGTGCCGCCCGAGATATATATCAACGGATCAATAATAATTTATTAAATTGTTTAGTGGACCTTACTGATATTTTTCTTTTGCAGCAGAAAATAACAATTACTAAATGTTGTCCCATTCTAAAATGGTTACTGTTTGGATATAATGTGTTACATGAATAAAAACAAGTAAAGAGACGGTGCGTCATATTCAGTGCCTCCTAATGGTACAAAAAAACTTTTTTTTTTTTTTTTTAACTTTTTATTTCTCACACCAATTTTGACAGAGGTTTGATTCCTCCATCATACATCAACACAAAATATATACACTTGACACACTCATAAATAACAGAAGAAACAACAAAGAAGAAAAAAATACTATTAATAGAAAGGAAGAATAAATGTTCATACAATACATCCATACAAAAAGAAATATATATATATATATATATATATACACACATATATATACATATATATATATATATATATATATATATATATATATATATATATATATATATATATATATATATATATATATATATATATATATATATATATATATATATATATAAAATAATAAATCAAAATATACACCCAAAAAAAAAAAAAAAAAAAAAAAAAAAAAAAAACAACAACGCACATAATAAATAGGGGGAGGTGTTTAGACATCAAGTAAAATTTGTGTGATAGGCTTCCATCTTTTCTCAAATTGGTCAAGTTTCAGTTGAAGTTTTGCAGTGATTTTTTCCATAATGTACATTTGCTTTAATTTGTCTCTCCATTGTTTTATGTCAGGAGGTTGTGGTTTCAGCCAGGACACTGTGATCATTTTCTTTGCTACCAGAAGCATTACCCTTAGTATATATTTCTGTTGACCAGATAGTAATTCTTCTGGCAAAATTCCTATTACGTAAGCCTTTGGGTCCAACCGCAACTCCCAGCCCGTGATTAATTTTATTTCTCTCTGGATACTTCTCCAAAAATTTAATATTACAGGGCAATTCCAGAAAATATGCGTAAAGTCACCGACCCCCCCACAGTTACGCCAGCATAGATTTGAGGTATTTTTATATTTTGAAGTGATAGAGGGTGTATAGAAGAATCGCATTTTTACTTTCCATTCAAACTCCCTCCATGTCGGGCTGTTGGTTATTTTGTGTCCCTCTTTCAATGTTTTTTCCCATTCGTTGTCTTTTATCGCTACATTAGTTTCTTGTTCCCATTTTTCCTTAACTGCCATGTCCTCATTACTGAGATCCATTCTCAGGGCTTTATATAGTTTTGATATAACCCCCTTTATTGATTGTCCTTTTGTATACGATATTAATAATTCCTCTACCTTAGTTGGCTCCTTACATATTTTCCCCCATTCCTCGTGTTTCTGGAGGTAATGCCTTAGTTGCAAATATTTGTAAAAATCATTTCTGGGTAGGTCAAACTCTTGTTGGAGTTGTTCGAATGATTTCATTGCCTGTGCTTCCAATACTTGGGTAATCAACATCAGTCCTTTTTGGGCCCATTTTTGAAACCCTACCTCCATACCCCCAGGTTTAAAGTCTGGATTTTTCGCTATTTTGGTAGCCCTATTCACAGATCTTGATATTTTTAATTTTTTTTGTATTGTTGACCAAGTTTTAATAGTTCCCTTAATCCATTCATTCTGGATTTTTAATTTCTTCCACCTCGTGACTGATATGTATGGTAACAATTCCACCAGCATATTTGGACAAGATCGTTGCTCCATGTCCACCCATATCGCATCTTTGTCTGTAGTAATCCACAAGATGAGTGCTTTAATTTGAGCTGCCCAATAGTAATATTTAATATTGGGTAGGTCTAGGCCCCCCTTTTCTTTAGGAGCTAACAGGGTTTTGTATTTTATTCTAGGTTTCTTGTTTTGCCAAAGGAATTTTGCTATTAACTTATTTAACATTTTAAATAATAGTCTTGGTAATATGTTCATTCTGATTGTTTCTATCCTGCCGATAAGACTTAAGGGCAAAATTTCCCATTTTTCCAAATCTTTCCTTATTTCTTTTATCAACATTCCATAATTTGCATCAAACAGCTGTGTGGAATGTGGTGTAATGGTCACCCCCAAATATTTAAACCCTTTATTTGTCCATTTAAAATCAAACCTTTCAATCACATCTGTTGGACATTTTCCCGATATCATCATTGCTATTGATTTGCTCTCATTATTTGAATACCCAGCTACTTCTCCATATATTTTAAGGCTCTCCAACAGTGGTGGTATTGATAACGAAGGTTCCTTCAGCATTACCAACAGGTCGTCTGCAAACAATGATATTTTATGTTCTGTTCCTCCTTCATCCAATATCCCCCTTATTTGCTCATTTTGTCTAATTGATTCTGCGAGTGGTTCTATGCTTATTGCAAACAAGAGTGGGCTTAAGCAATCCCCTTGCCGGACTCCTCTTTTGATTTCAAAGAAATCTGAACAGTGACCATTTACACGAAGACGAGATTTCGGATTTTTATAGATAATTTTCACCCATTCAACAAATATTGGAGGGAAGCCAAAAGCTATAAGTGATTGATGTAAGAAGCTCCATTTCACCCTATCGAAAGCTTTTTGTGCATCCAAGCTCAGTAACATCGAGGGTTGGGTCTTAGATTTTGTGCTCGTAATTATGTTTAGTATCCTCCTAATATTGTTTGCACCCTGCCTTCCCGGAATAAACCCTGTTTGATCATTTCTAATTAATTTCGCTATAAATTTCTGCATTCTTTTTGCCAGTATGCTTGTAAGAATTTTTAGATCATTACAAAGTAAACTAACTGGTCTATAGCTTTCACACAATATTGGGTCTTTTCCTTCTTTGTGCAGGACTGTTATGATGGCTTCCGACCATGATTTGGGGGGATCTCCTTTTGTTAGAGCATAGTTAAATACTTTCTGCAGTACTGGTGTTAATTCTTCCTTAAAGCTTTTGTAGAACACCCCCGGGAATCCATCCGTTCCTGGTGATTTATTTATTTTTAAGTTATTTATTGTATCTTGTATTTCCTGTTTTGTAATGGGGCGAATAATTTCTAATGTATCCCCCCCTGTTAGTGTTGGTAAATGTAGTTTTCCTAAAAAGTTTTGTGCCTTGTAGTTATCTAAGTCATTTTCTGAGTCCTTGTATAATTCTTTATAATAATCTGCAAATGCTTCTGCTATACCTTTGGGTTTTACTAAACATTGTTTAGAGATAGGATGTTTTATTTGTGATATAATTCTATCTGTTTGGGCCTTTTTAAGTTGGAAGGCTAGCAGTCGACTGGCTCTATTGCCCATTTCATAGTATCTCTGGTTCACAAAGCGCAGAGCCCCTTCTGCTTTATTTGTCAAAAGTTCATCTAATTTGCTTCTGGTTGTTTTTAATACCTGTAATCTGGATTCATTTGGTGTTTTTTTATGTTCTTCTTCTAGTTCCTTAATCTTATCCTCCAATTCCTTCTGATTCTTTAAGCGTATTCGTTTCAGCCGGGACGATATTTCTATTAATTTCCCCCTTATTACAGCTTTCCCTCCTTCCCATAATATTGTTGGAGAAACCTCATTGTTGTCATTGATTTGGAAATATTCTTTTATACTCCGTTTTATTTCCTGTACTACGTTTTTATCTGAGAGGAGAGATACATTCATCCTCCAATACCTAAAATGGGGTTCATTGTCTAAACTTAATTTCAAAGTAATTGGAGAATGGTCACTTATAGTAATATTCTCTATACCACACTCTACTACTGTATGCATATGTTGTCTTGAAATGTAAAAGTAATCAATTCTCGAGTAGCTGCCATGCGGGTTTGAATAGAAAGTATAGTCTTTAGTTTGGGGATTCTTCTCTCTCCATGGATCTATCAATCCCAATTCTTTAGTTATGTTATTTAACATCCTCGACGTCTTTGTATTTGTTCCGTGTACTGAAGGATACTTGTCCACTTTGCAATTCTGTACAGTGTTAAAGTCACCTCCTATAAGTAACATTCCCTTCGCACAGTTGGTTATTACTTTAGCTAATACTTGAAAAAAAGTCCCCTTTTCCTCAACTGGTGCATAAACGTTCATTATTGATATTTCCCAACCGGCCATTGACCCTATAATCATTATATATCGCCCCAGATTGTCCTTCACTTCTTTTTCGACTTTAAACGCCACCCCTTTTCCAAGTAAAATTGCTACTCCCCTCCTTTTACCATAGGATGCGTAGAACACCTGGTTCACCCATTCTCTTTTTAGCTTCTTATGTTCAATTTCGGTCAAATGTGTCTCTTGTAATAAGGCTATTGAGCTCTGCAATGTCTTGAGTTGATTCAATATCTTTTTTCTCTTGATGGGGTGGTTTAGCCCATGTACATTATATGAAACAATATTTAGATTGCTCATGCTTTGTATTGAGTCTCACTGATTTTTGAAGCATACAGAAACACTACATTAATTACTAACACCTCCATTGACAAAACAAACCAAATTACTAACAAACATATTGACAAGCACACATAATTTCCCACCAAAAAGAAAAAAAACACACCCAAAAAACAAAAACCCATGTCTTCCAAGAGTCCAATTGGAGAGTTGTGGCTACCCTCCTGGAAATATGCACTCAGTGCGTGAACAACTTTTGTACCGTCGTCCATAGTTATAACTAACTAAATATTTTAAAGTAGCTCTATGCCAATATATATACATACATTGTTTTAATTCAAAGATAACAATTTTACTTGGTATTTAACTTACTTCTAACTTATTGAATTTATAATAGAAAGGGCATATATGGTCCTTACTCTTTCTCCCCAAATCCGAATATGGCTTCGTTTTGCTCCATAGGAGCTTGTAAGTCACCTTCTATGATGGGGGTGTTCCCTTGTCTTCCTCTCGATTCCGGTCACTGTGGTCCAAATGTTCTTTGACAACATCTTTTGCAGTGTCTCCGTGTTGTCCTCTTCCACTTCGATCCCCATTTCTTTTAGCAATGTTGCTGCCTCCATCAGTGTAGAGAATGTTCTTATTCCTGAGTCCAAAAACATCTTCAGCTGGGCGGGATATGGTGATTGTGCCTTTACGTTCTTTTCCTTTAACTTTTTGATAACGTCCCTTACTTGTTTCCTCTTTTTTTGGATTTCTGTGGTGTAATCTTGGTTGAAGTAAACGGTCTTGCCTTCGTACGTTGTCTTCTGCTTCCATGCTTCTTTCATGACGGATTCTTTCACTACGTAGTCGGTGAAACGTACGATAATTGCCCGTGGCAGTGCTTTATCTTGAAACGTGTTCCCCAGTGAGCGGTGTGCCCTCTCAATGCGCACATCCATATGCTCGGTTGTCGGAATGTTCGATTTAATAAAGTTTGTTATGAAGCCGATTGTGTCTTTTCTCTCGGCACCCTCGGGAATCCCATGTATCCTAATGTTGTTCCGTCGTGATCTCGACTCCAAGTCCTCACACTTTGTTGCTAGTTTGGTGGTTTGTTGGAGCAAGGAGACTGTTAATTGCTCTAGTTTTGACGTTCGCTCTTCCGTGTTAGCATGTAGCTCCTCCATGCTTTCCACCCTCCGCTCCAGCAACACAGTGCGCTCCAGAAGTTCTTCGATGCTCTTTTCCAGTCTTGTCATCGCAATCTTGCTATCCCTTGCTGCTTCAGTGTGTTCTTGCCGTAATTTACGGATTTCGTGGAGGATGGCCGAGTCACGTCCCTCGTCGACCGATGCCATTCCTTCTGCTCCCTCGATCTTTTTCTCCTTAGCGCCCTTTTCCTCGTCAAGTTTCCCCTTCTTGACCATGTTTTGTTGAATAATTTGTCTTTAATATGAGTCACAATTTATACCTTTTCTGTCTTTCTCCAAGTATTACATTACTCTTTAGTGATTTTTGTCAGAGCTACTTTCCTTGCTGCCGTCTACCTCATTGCGCCACCGGAAGTCCTCACAAAAAAACTTTTATCCAGTAAAAAAAAAAAAAATCACATTGTTATAATACTAGGCAAAAATACTTTAAACTAAAATACCAATCGTAACATAAACATCCTAGGTAGGGAAATTTGAATTTTTTACACTGTGAAATACCAACTTAAGTCAGTGCCATTTTTGTCTGGCATCTTGCTACCACTGGCCCACGCTCATACCATACAACACAGTGCCATCTAGTGGTCAAATATTACACATTAGGGCTTTAAATGAATATCACAATAATTTTATTTTCCTTGTAATTACAATTTGTTTTGAAGATCAACTGGGACCAGTCGGCTAAAGCTCTTCATGACTGGATCAGAGGGCATGACAAAGTTCCCGGTGCCTGGGCGGAAATTGATGGACAGGTATCTCAAAATTCTGATGGCCTACAAATACAGTGATCCCACGCTATACCTCGTTTTACTTCATGGATTTGCATCGTGCTTTGTGTTCTGCATTCTGATTGGTTCAAGAGTCCCAAAGATAGTAGTTATTGGTCATAAATGAGTACATGTTTACAGTATACAGAAATTGTATTTGTTCACCGAATGTTAGGGCCTGTAAAAAGGTTTTGTTCTCTGGTTTGAATGCAGTGCAATTGTATAGTTATTGTAAACAGAGGTTTCTACTTGACAAATTTTGCCTATCATGTGTTCCTTTTGGAACCTAACCCCTGCGATAAACGAGGGATCACTGTAAATGAAACGAGAATATTGACAAGGAATCAAACTGAACATTTTAAGTGTCTAATCGCATTTGGAAACGCATGCTCAATCTCTTTCCTCTTTTGTGTAGAAGGTGACTTTCTACGGCTCCAGGTTAGTAGATGGCGAAAACGACAGAAAGGGAAAGCCCCTGGAGATCCCTGGAATGAGTCGACCTGGCCTGGTCACGAAAGAAGGCCTCTTGCTCTATGGAAATGACTCAAAGGCAGTAAGTTGCCCAACCACAGACCGTGCGGACTACTAATAAGGGATTAGGCTTTAAACGAAAATGACCCTGTGGGCTGATGCTAATTCAAAAGAGTGAAACAACAAATGTGTTGCAAATATAGTGCATGTTTATGTACACACGTGATATATCCCATTTCCTCAATGCTAGTTCCTCTGTATCAGTGTTTTTCATATTCTATAATTGATGAACACTTGTTAAAAAATGAACACACCTCAACTTTGTATACTGCCAAATAATAGTCTCATTCACAGACATTTTAAGTACCTCATTTATCACGGTTAATGAAAACCAAAACCCCCTCACAATATGCAAAAGTTTGCAAAACACCCCCCCATGTGTTCTCCTGGCGCCCACCCGCAACAATAGTACACGGGGACAATGGATCGCAGCTGCATGGGTGCAGTTCATTTTAGGCAGAAATAACTGCAAAAAAAAGTTGCCTGGCCCGAACAAAAATGCTCTGCTAGTCCCCTCTTGCAGCAATATGCGATCGGGATAATGAATCGCGGAATATTTTTTAATCTGCGATGCACTGAGGTTGCAAAGTACAAAGCGGGAAGTAGTCAGGGATTACAGTTGTTTTCTCATTATTATTAATGTTTTTAGGATTTTCAACCCAGTAAAATACTAACATTGTGTTGTTATTGACTATTTTAAATGTGATTTATATTTTATTAAATAATCTTTAATTATACCATAAAGGAATTTTTAAGAATAAATCATGAATTTTTATTGAGAATTATTTTACCTAATTAAAATTTATTTCACAGTGTTTTTGTAACATACTTCATATTGTATTAAAAATAAGAATTTTTTTTTATTTCAATTTTTAAAAACTCTTTAACGAGAAAAAATATCTGTTGGGATAATTTTTTCTTATTTTGTGAAAAAAAAAACATGTAAAAAATGCAATTCAACCAAGATAAAAGTGTTGGAAGAATAGCCAAAACATTCCTTAAAAAAGCAAAAAAATCTGTTAGAAATGAGTCGTATCTTTTTGTTGATACAAGTGTTGATAATCATTAAAATGAGCAAATATGTTTGCCTGGGAGTCTGTTTTGGGGGTGTTGGACGCAGGTGGGCACAGTTGCGCCGCTCCCCCCATGTTGGCACCCTCTGTGGGAAGAAAGATGCCAGATTCCGACAAATTCTAAATGTCATTTAAAAAAAGTACATTTTCAAGTACTTTTAAATAACTGTTTGCAAGGTTTCTAAGTCAACCTTTAAGATATAACTCTTTCCGCTTGTAGCTTTCGGTGAAGAATTTGCAGTTTGAAGACGGGAGGATGATCTCTGCCTCGAAGTATTTCCATTCTGGGAGCAAATCAGCTGTGGAATTAACAGAGGAGGAAAAAACTTTTGCTGGGAAGATCAAGGTAAGAAGTCTTTTTGACTCGACCAATAAATTGCTTGGGAGCTGCATGCTAATCCAATAATGTGTCACGGTTGTTTTCAGTCAGTGTGGCAGAGCATTCTGACTAATGTCAGCCATATTGAAGACTCCACAGATTTCTTTAAATCAGGTGCTGCTTCAATGGATGTAGTCAGGTAAAAAAATATATACATATATATTCCATTTTCGATAGCTTTCTATTATTATATTGTCCAGACTATAATGTGCACCTAAAAACCTTGAGTTGGCCAGACCGTACGCCTTATAACCCTGGCCTTATATACAGCAGAATATGGAGGATAGGAGTGATAATTCATACACTTTGTACAGGGTGTGCATTGCCACAGGCGGTTTTATTCTCCGCTACCGTATTTAAGTAACATCTCAGACCTAAATCGCAATACATTGTATATAATGATTAATTGTCACACAAATAATCATGATTGACAAATATATTGTCATTTCCCTCTCTGTCTAATATGCTACTATACTAATATGGGCTTAATATTGCATATACTGCACACCTTAACACAGAAGAGCATTTTATTGGTCAAGAAATGATGACGAAATCGATGTCAACTTATCTTTCTGTTCCTTTTATGAAAACAACTGCAACAGTACAGGATTTCAGCCAGTTAGGTTAAAACCTTGTGAGGAGCAATGCAGAGGTGAAGCAACAGGTCTTTGACTCAACTTTTCAGTAATAAAGTGCAAAATTGAACAAAGTGCAAAAATGAGGTGCACAGTTCAGAAAAAAATAGTCTAATTTCGACACACACACACTTGAAGTGAAAACTGCAGCAGAGCTCTCTTTGCTTCGCTTCACGTTTTAAGATTTCAACATATATAAAGGAAATGCAGCTAACAGCAGCATGCAAATGTATTTTCTTTGCTACAAGTCCTGAAGAGTTTAAAAAAACTGGTACAAAGTAAAAGGAGGTATAGTAGACGGTAATAGAAAATGTTAAAAACATTCGCGAATAACTTTCATATTCGTGATTAGACAAATATGTCATATTCGGGTCAACCCTAAGGGCGCACACACTATCCACTAAACCATCAGTGGTCCACCTGACATATGAAAAGGCACCGGAGCTGATCTCATTATCACACTTATTTTACTCAAGGTTCCAGAAACACTGATTTGCATTGTGCATTTGTTCAGCATTCTGAATAGGTTAAACCGTATCTCCACATCTTCACCTGTATGTCAATAACGTTGCAAAAGGTAGAAACAGAAAACAAAAAAGTCTTTCAACAAAATACTATACAAACTCTTTACATTCTATGGCTTATGAATGACCTATATGTCATGTTGACAATATCTGTGTATTGTTTGTTAAGGCTACATCCATTGCAACCTGAGGCGTGTTCAGGAGAGTGATCAGACATGTAGTCTCTTGATAATCGCTTGCTGCGCACTGCTGAACGTTTTGTAATCGCTCACTGTGATTGCCTTACTGATCCAAAATGGCCGACGACAGTACAATGGATTTCGTTCTACAGCTTGCTTTGAGCGAGTTGGCTGATATGAGCGACAGTTCGCATATTGACACAGTTAAGGTTATCCTAAACGCAGTGGAAGGGTCATACCTGTCTTGCATTGTTCACAAACATTACCAGGCAATGTAAGACGATATATTACATCGCCAACAGCACTCGTCAGGGTGAGATCCTCCATCTTCTGCACTGTCGACGCCATGTTGGAAATCAAAGTAAGCGGTCTTTCTCCCGTGATTACTCGGGCACGCGAGCGCTCAATAATCACTAGCCGTTCAGAAGCTAGCGATAGCTCGCGATAGCAATCACTCACTCTCCTGAACACGCCTCTGGTCATTATATTATCCATCATCCATTATCTGGACCGTGTATCCACAGTAGGGGTGCTGGAGGCCATCCCAGCTATCTTCGGGCAGAGGGCAGGGAATACCCTGAGCTGGTTGCCAGCAAGTTGCAGGGCACACAGAGACAGACAACTCACAAGCTCATTCACACCTAAGGACAATTAGGACTGGCCAATAAACCTGACATGCATGCTTTTGGAATGTGGGAGGAAACCCACGCAGGCACAAGAACATGCAAACTCTGTTCAGGAAGGCTGGTAGCTGGATTGGATCCTATGACCTCAGAGCTATGCCGCGGACGCGCTTGTCCACTCACTCACCGTGCTGCCTGTCATTATATTATACTTTAATTATTTTAATTTTATTGTTTGTTAATGCAACATCCATTGCAGCCTGGTCATACTGGAAGGGGGATTACCTCATGTGCGGTCCCTTCTCAAGGTTTCTTCATTTTCCTCATGCTGAGGTTCTGAGTTTTTCCTTGCCCTCATGTAGGTTTTAGATCAGGGGATGGTGTAATAATAGTCTGTAGTTTGTTATATTCTGTGGTCTGTGCAGCCCTTTGAGACTCCTTGTGATTAAGGGCATGACTTGACCTGACTTTTACATGTATATACCTTTCAAACAGTAATCTTATGACGCACAGGTGAAGAATTGTGGCGACTGTTTAACCTATCAGAAGGCAAAACAAAATGGACTATGCAAATCAGGGCTTCTGGCATCGTGAGTAAAAAATAGTGTGATAATGAGATAAGCCCTAATGCATTTTTCTGTGTCATCTCTGGCACTAGTGTCCGAGGGGTAAAGAGTCGCCACTCTCATCCCCACAACTTGAGTTCTATTCCCGTAGCAAACAGTATTTTGCAATTTTGATCAGCGACACGTACCGACTGATATAAGAACAGTTATACATGAATAATCACTCTCAGTTTCTTAAGCCTTATATTCTGGTGCGCCTTGTGTATGAAAATTATAAGACCAAAGGTCTTATGATCCGGTGCGCCTTGTAGTGCAGAAAATACAGTATTTCTGTTTCACATTGATATTTGTTTTTTTTTTATATGAAGGCTGGTAGAAGAAGTGAAGCTATGCGCCAGCGCCTGCCAACTCCAAAACGAGGACGTCTACATGTACACAACCTTCCAGGATTTTATTCAGATGTGTGTCAGGAAGCTGCGAGGAGAAGAAGATGAAGACGAACTGATCATTGATTATGTGCGATACGTATATTTTGAACGTTAGTTTTTTTGCAATTGGCTAAAACGCAGGCACTGGAGTCTTTTTTTAAACTTTATTCATTTGAGTTTCTTCAACAGGTGGAAAAAAACATCAACAACATGACTATTAAAATGCCTCATCAGCTATTTATCAATGGGGAATTTGTCGATGCAGAGGCAGGACAAATCTACAAGACGATAAACCCAACGGATGGCACAGTAAAGACAAACAAATCAATTAGTCATGGATTTTCTGTCATCGAACACTTGCCTACATTTTAGATGTAAAAATCGTGCATTTCTATTTTGCAGGTGATCTGCGATTTGGCTCTCGCGCAGATAAGTGACGTGGACAAGGCCGTTGCTGCAGCTAAGGAAGCTTTCGAGGAGGGGGAGTGGGGAAAAATGAACCCGAGAGACAGAGGCAGACTCATGTACAAGTCAGTATCTAAATCACAACATAGACTATTTTCATTTCACCCAAAATAGATCAATCGTACTGAAATCTCTCGCTGTATCGCAGTTTACTTTTCGCGATTTCACTGCTTAGCATATTTTCGTAGTGCATTATGTTCTGCATTGTGATTGGCTAAGCAGTCACCCTGACCCTTTGCTGCCTGTATCTGCCTGTGGGTCAATAGAATTGCGGTTTAAGCTGTACACATAAGTAAAACAACTTGACGAACCTACTCACGTATGCCCCAAAGTGCATTATAAAACGAACACTAGTGGTGTAAAATACTTAATTCATTATGAAAATAATGAGAAAAAACACATGTTTTATCTAATAATCCTGTTATTTTTTTAAAAGAATATTTACGTTTCCTTTAAAGGGACAGTGTGTATTATTTGACCACTAGATGTTGCTGCATTGTGCTCTGCAATCTAAAACAGATGCTGAAAAGCACAAGGGAGAATACAAACTACAGAGACTCAAAGTCATCAAAAAGCACCATTTAATTTTCAATTTTTTGCCCCGCCTTTTTTAGATTTTGGCTCCACGTAGAGGCAAGATGGCAAACTATTATTGTCAGGCCTTTTAGGTGAGGCTCATCTTATGTAAAATAAAAAGAAATTTCTGGATCAATGAGTATTTTTTTAATGCTATGATAGTTCATGTATTTTTTTTAAGAAATGAAGTTTTATTTTTACCACTAGAGTCACTAAATAATACACAATGTCCCTTTTACACCCCAGAGGGAATTCTGTAGGGCACCCTAGTGGTGTAAAATGTATGCGTTTATATAAAATACTTAAGTAAATGAATGAGCAAAAAAGTTAATAATCTCATAAAGAATAGTCTCGTTTCATATGGGCTATTTATTGATGCTCCAGTCGCAATTATTTTTGAAACTCAACAAACGACTTGAAGAGCCAGATTAGACTATTTTTCTGCATTTCAAAAACAGAGTTTGTTCTTCAAAACATCCCTAGCCTGAAGACGTAGTCTCTCCAGCGTGTCCTGGGTTGTCCCGGTTGCCTCCTGCCGGTGGGACATTCCCAAAACACCTCCATAGGGAGGCCTCCAGGAGGCATCCTTATCAGAAGCCCGAGCCAACTCAATTTAAGTCTTATTGCAGCGGTTTGCAGCTGAGTGTGAAGCAGTTCGCAGTGTGAAGCTGAGCCATCTCCAGATGGAAGAGAGTCCAACCCCTCTCGAGAGGACTGGTACCAGAGCCCAAGCTTTGTGTGGAGTTGAGTCTGACTATATCTAGTGGACACGTTTCAACCTCACACACCAACTCTGGCTACTTCCCCGCCAGAGAGTTGATATTCCATGTCCCAAAAGCCAGTTTCTGTGGCCGAGGATCGGTATGCCAAGGACCCCTCCTTTGGCTGCTACACGGCACTCCCTGGACTCGACCCTTTTGGCCCCTCCCACAAGTGGTGAACCCATGTGCAAAGGGTCCCACGTCATCCCTTCGAGCTATTAGGATATAATATTTAAAGCTGAGCCGTGAAATTAAGTAACATCAATATCTCTGTACTATTTGTAATTGCAACATCCATTGCAGCCTGGTCATCCTGAAAGGGGGATTACCATATGTGTGGTCCCTTCTCAAGGTTTCTTCATTTTCCTCATGTTGAGGTTTTTGAGTTTTTCCTTGCCCTCATGTTGGTTTCAGATCAGGGGATGGTGAAATAATAATCTGTGCAATAACCTGTGCAGCCCTTTGAGACTCTTTGTGATTATGGGCTATACAAATAAAAATGACTTGACTTGAAATGTGTCCAAGGCCTTATTCATATGATGTGGCTTACTTCAATTCCAGCTTCAAGGCACAACTTTGCATGCCCGTGACAATTTCATTAGCTTTACTTTCCCTGTGTGTCAACACAGGCTGGCTGATCTGATGGAGGAGCATCAAGAGGAATTGGCTACCATCGAATCCATTGACTCTGGAGCCGTTTACACGCTAGCCTTGAAGACTCACGTCGGCATGTCAATTCAGACCTTTCGCTACTTTGCTGGCTGGTGTGACAAGATTCAGGTGAGAGCTAAGGAGGGGCAGATCTTATCAATACTGAGCGGTACTTGGATCGGAATGATACTACTTTCTTAGGACTGATATTCTCTTCACATTTTAACTATCACTATGATAATGTTGTTGGCGGGTAATACAATTATTTATATACATTATAACTTTCTAATTTGATCCGATTGTGTTAACACTTTATCTTCACTACTGACTTTATTTTTAAAATAATGTGCCACTGATAAATATTTTAGTTGCCTTGTTGACATTCTTGTTTGGAATTTGTATTTTTTTATTTTTTTGTTTTTGTTTTGACTCTTTTGACTTTTGTTCTAAAACAGTTGTTGTAGAAGAAGTACTTTTTAAAATACTTTTTACACTCTTTGCACTTTGTCTTCATTTTAAACATTTAGTGCAAATGGAAGGTATTTTAGTTGTCTTCTTTATTAATACTTGTATTTTCGTTACGTTGCTGCTTTTTGGGGTTTGACTCACTTGACTTTTGTCCTGAAACAGTTGATAAGAACTATTTATGTTGTTTTGTTTTAATGCTGTCAAAGTTTGCATTGTAGTTATTTCATTTTAAAAAAGAACATTTTTAGTTCCTACAAACTTTTTGCTATGTTGATCAGAGTTCTAAACTATCTCAAGGGGTTCAATTATTCAATGACTGGTATTTGATCCAATCAATTAAGGCTATTCTGTATTTATTTAGAATGGACCGATACAAAAATTCCCAGTATCACCTACGCTTCGTAAGAGCAAACTAGAAAAAAGGGCTTTAAACAAATGCATGGATCAATTTACCCCACAGGTTCATTTCAATGTCCTTGTTTTCCCAAATTTTAGGGCAGCACTATCCCAATCAACCAAGCAAGGCCCAATCGCAACCTTACCTTCACCAAAAAGGAACCAATCGGGTAAGAAGAAAAAGTTTACAATATGGAGCCCTGTCAAATTTTCATTACATCCATTGTTATTTCCTTCAAAAACAAGTTGATGGCTAGTCTCACCAAAAACTATTTTAATTAGAATTGTCTCGGTTGTAGTGTCACGAGAGTAGTGAACATTGTTTACAATTTATAGTTTTTATCTTGTGATAAGAACAGCAGTGGGCAAATTATTTGAGTTGCGGAGCGCATTGGATGAAAAATTATGGCAAATGGGTCGGACTAATGGGAAATAACTTATTGATTGATTTGATTTTTTTGTATCTGCTGAAAGGTTTGCCTCGGTCTTATCAAAGGTAATGCCTCGTCTTATACTATCTTGGTCGCTCTTTATGGAGTTTTTGGTCGAGGCTGTTCTGTATTTGTGCGTTGAAGTACTTAAGTGCACCACTCTCCAAGAATGAGAGTAGACGTGGAGTGACTCGAGAAGGACATGAAATAAAACACTTAAAAACATGGATGAATAGGGGAATATTTAAGAGGTGGTCCTTGTAACTTGGCCTTAATTGTAAGCACTTCAGAACAATAGTGCAGCAACCCATGTCCAAAATAAGAGTAAAGAAATGTAATGTACAGTAAATACTGTTTATATTTTTCTATACATACATGCAAGATATATTTTTCTTTTTCCACAGCCTGGTTTGCTTGTTTATGGTGGTGATGACCCAGGGCAGGGATCAGCAACCTATGGCTCTGACCAGGCTGCACCAAAATAATGGCTTTCAGCAGCTTTTCAGAAATGTTTGGAATTGGGGGAAGGAATGATGGATATATTTGTTTATCAGGGGGCCAAATATGAAATAAACATTCTTTGTCACGTTCCAATGAGGTGGACCCACACGCAAACAGACGAGCTGACTGACTAGAGTTTATTTGGGAGAGTGGACAAAAATGAATAACCAAAAACACAATCTAGAAAACTCTCTCGGCTGGCAAAGTTCAGACAGTCCAGAACAGATCAGCAGGTACACTCGAGCAGGAAATCAGGAACATCAAGGACAAACAACTATCTGGCAGCTTTTGCTGTCGGCACAGTCCTTTAATACTAAATTCCTGTTTAGAGTCAGATGCAGGTGATAAGGAACGGGTGTGGGGTCTTCCAATTCATCTACCCATTGATACATTCTGGATAAAGGTGGCGTGCTTGATCCAAACATTTCTTAATTACTTCCATACCTTTATAAATATTTAGAACATATATCAAATATGGTGGAAACATATGTTGTTTATAAAAGTCCTTATTTGTGGCCCCAGGCACATTTTTAGTTTTTTTTTAGGTCCGTTGTGGCTCTTTCAAAATTTTGGGTTGCTGACCCCTGACCCAGGGGAAGACACTAACCCTGAGTCTCTTCGTCCGTTTTTTAATAATTGTGATTCTACTTGACTATTTTTCTCTTTTTTTGTCTGGTGCACTTCCCATTGTCCTCATATAAAAATGCTTTTTCTGTCTTCAGAGTATGTGCCATCGTGATTCCTTGGAATTATCCTCTAATGATGCTGGCTTGGAAGACTGCAGCTTGTCTGGCAGCAGGCAATACAGTTGTCCTGAAACCGGCACAGGTGATGCTCTAAAAAATGGTTGAGCCAAAAAACATTTCACTTACTTGCTGGTTCAAAATCTTAATATTTTATTTGCAGGTGACTCCATTAACAGCGCTCAAGTTTGCTGAGTTGGCAGCAAAAGCAGGATTGCCCAAAGGGGTGATTAATATTCTACCTGGATCAGGTACGCTGCACTCATCACTTGAGTGGCCCTTTAACTTACATTTTCAAAGAAATAATGAAAACAAGAGAAAAAAATAGCTGACTTAAAATATATGAACGTCGTTGCATAGGGTTTTGGTCTTTCTTGTTCTATAAAAGGAAATTCCTGGTACTATAATTTTCATTATTTTAGTAAATCTGTCAACAGAGTAGTTTGCTTATGTAAAGGATTGTGTTTCATATTTCTCAAATTATTTTTCAGGTTGATCCAATTATTATTCTTATAATGGTGGCCAATGTTGCCTCTAATTTTCCACGGGTCTGAGTGAGCGTTCACACAAAGTCGGTGAGCAACGCTTGAAACAACAGTGAGCAACCTTAATCCCAAGTGTGGCAAGATAATTAATTATCAAACATGTCCAAAACTTGACATCAAGTTACATTTTGCTGAGTTTCCGGCAATGCAAAATTATTTTTCTCTTTTGAATGATTTGACTCATGTACAATTGCAAAGCTTGTACGGCCTACAAAGTCGTTTGTTCTTGCAATTCTTTCACAAGATATCCATTTCTTTTTATTTCCTGATATATTTTGTCGCATAGTATTAACTTTTTTGGGGGCTTATTTAGTCGGTTGTAAGATACAAAACTGTACTTAATCACATTTTTAGTGGAAGTACAATGTTGGCAACAAGATTCGCTTGATATAATTGGAAATTATTTGAATGCAACACAATTTTTTTTCTTCTTTTCCGTGTTTTTTTCTACGTTTTTTTAAATTCCTTTAAAAAAATCTCTATTCTCTATTTACTTTTTTCCTACATTTCTTTCTTTTCTTTTTTTCTGCCTTTTTTCTAAACTTTTCCTTCTTTTTTTCTCTTCCTTTTGTTTCTTTTTTTCTCAGCTTTTCACTACTTTTTCATTTTGGTATTTTTTTCTTTTTTGTTCTATTCCCCCCCTTCCTTCAAGTCATTTTGTGCATAATTCTACATAATATTTGGTCGTGTTGGGATTAAAGAAGCAAAAACAACCTGAAGAGCCGGTTCCTTTTAGTGAGCCGAGCCAAAGAAGCCGGTTTTTGACAAACTCTACTAACTTTACTCAACTTCGTTCTAATTTGACTCGACTTCAAAATACCGCATTTAGGACACAACGTCAGGGGAACCCGTGTATTTTTACCTTCATGCACTGTAACTTAAGTCGCTTCTTAATTACCGGTAGTAATTTTGAGCCCTCATTTTTGTGCGCTGGCTAGATTTTCTTGTGCGCTGAGAATGTGCGAGCAGTGCGCAATTGCGCACGTGCGCAGCTTAGAGGGAACACTATTGGTGGCTGGAGGCTTATTTGAGGTCGCTGGCTGGGTCCCACCGGTTTGGCCGCTGGCTCGATCAGGCTCGGCCGGTGACTAAGCAATGTTCTCCGGTTACTTGTTGAGCTGGTACTTGGTCAGAACCTCTTGAGTTGCGTACGGACCAGGATTTGGTCCCGCACTGCTTGTTTGGCTGGAACCTGGCTCTCTGGCTTTGGAGAACTCTTTTGGGCCTTTGTTAGCCAGACCTCTTGCCTCTTAGCTGGCTAAAAAAACAAAATTGCGAGGTGTCAGGCGTCCTGGCTCCCAGCTCCGGGGGCTCCCACTGGTGTAACCGCTTCCTGGGAACCCGAACTGTTTCTTTGTTTCACACATGCAAGATATTATATTTTACACCCAGGTGTTACTAGATAACGTTCTGATGTTTATGTTCTGACATTGTTTTAATATTGTTTTTGACATTGTAAAACGGAATTCTGACCCAACGTGAATGTGCTACACATTTTAATTATCATTCTCATTATCAACTTGGCAAAAATGGGGCAAATATAGTAAATAAGAAAAAAAATCTGTTTATCCGACATTTATCTTCCAAATGGGGGAAGAAATAGTTTTGTTCTGAAAAATATTGGAAAACCCATTTCCCTTCAAAACTAGTCTTGTAGACTGGTTGTTTTGCCATCTTGGCCTGTGATTTTCCCCTGCATGTTTCCAAACTACCGTTTAAAAAACACTTGACACTTGCCTTGTAGGTGCACTGGTGGGTCAGCGACTCTCTGACCATCCCGATGTTCGGAAACTTGGCTTTACTGGCTCCACGGAAATTGGTAAACACATCATGAAAAGGTAAGAGGTGAATTTAGAAACAAATCACCCCTAGCATTTAACAAGCTTTTAATTAGTACCGATTTGTATTTGTCTAAAGCTGTGCAATCAGCAACGTTAAAAAAGTGTCACTGGAGCTCGGAGGGAAATCCCCTCTCATCATTTTTGCTGATTGCGACATGGACAAGGCGTTGCGCATGGTACGTGCATTTCGTTCTTGCAGACGAGCTGTCAGTCAAACTAGTGGTTTATGTGTGTTCAAGGGCATGAGTTCGGTGTTCTTCAATAAAGGAGAGAACTGCATCGCCGCTGGGAGACTATTTGTGGAAGAGAATATACATGACCACTTTGTGACGAGAGTGGTATGTGTCCTTTATTTTTTATCTTCCTACCATGGGGGCACCAGCGCCTCCATTTTACAAATGCTGTTTAAATTACTGTAAATCTGCGACCATTGGGCTAAAGAGAAAATTCAAACAGCTCCATGAGGGAAGAGAAGACGGGCTTTGCGGCAATATAAAATACATCAAATTAAATCAAAGTATTTTGCCAAAAGACCCACAAAGTGGCAGCAACTACCCACAATCGGATCTCACAGGCATCCACGTGTGGCAACGGACCAGTCACTGGCAAGAAATGAAACAGACGGGGCATACATAAGTCATGCACCTTTGTTTGTTATCCATAACCAAAAAACACAATTGAATTATTTGAGCATTACTTAGTTAGTTTTGATTGTCAAGTGTATAATGTGGGTCTTTATTTTCAGTAATTGCTTTACCATACACCACACAGACCCATTAAATGCCTGGTCATAGTGAAAAATAGTTGACAATATATGGACAACTGAGAGAGAAAGACACAAAATCTTTATTGGTATACATTTATAAAAGTTCACATTTTTCCAGTTTATGTTATCTTACAACTTGTTAATGTTCAGTTCCAGTCTCTACTTCATTATAATCCTCAACATATCCAAGTCCGTCATGAGTCTTGTTTTTTATTTTAAACTGTTATTACATTGTCTTAACACATATTTATGGTAGATATTTCCAGATATTGAAAGTCTGAGTTGTTCAGAGGTCATCACTTATTTCATTGCCAAAATAACAAAAAAATTCCAAGCAGCCAGTATGATACTTGGTCAATAAAGGGTTAATATTTATTTTTGGCAATAAGGAGAAAACATTAGACTATCGTATACATCTTATATATAATCTTATACTGTATATTATATATGTACATATATATATATATATATATATATATATATATATATATATATATATATATATATATATATATATATTACGGGTGCCAACTATGGTTAAAGGTGTGGTGCGTTTGAGGTGTCTATAAAAAGTTTAAACTTGAATATTGTCCCTGTGTTAACAATGTCCAACTGAGTTCAAATAGCCTTTATGTTCTTTCCCCACTGTGCCTATTTGCTCTTATTGTACTTATATCATAGATTTTTGTCAGTGTAGCTCAAAAATGGTGCTTCAAACGCCAACCCAAACTCCAAGAAAGATTAAAAAAAGAATCGTTTATTTGGGCGCATCTAAGAAATGCACATACTTGCACGCGCATTAGGAATGAGCTGACTGAGGCTGCAATGATGACACAAGCTAAGAGATGGTGGCGGGGAGTAACAAAGTTCCAAATTCCGTACAACTCCTTTAAGTTGCAATAAAATGATTGATTGAAATATCTTGGTGATGTGACATGGAGTCATAATACATATAGTAACATGTAGAAATAAAATTCTCATTCAAATTCTTGTGGTGCAGGTTGAAGAGATTAAGAAAATGAAAATCGGTGATCCACTGGACCGCTCAACCGACCACGGCCCTCAAAACCACAAAGCCCATTTGGAGAAACTGGTCCTATTTTGTCAGACTGGTGTCAAAGAGGGAGCAACTCTGGTCTGCGGGGGCAAACAGGTAGATAGGCCAGGTAAGGCGATGTCAGACATTTTAAAACTTGGATGTAAAGTTGTTTAAGTTTAAATATTCCTTTTCGGCAGGATTTTTCTTTCAACCTACGGTATTTACCGACGTGCAAGACCACATGTACATCGCTCTAGAAGAGTCATTTGGCCCGGTGATGATCATATCGAAGTTCAAGAGTGGGTGAGTGACATTCACAGGATATTTTACTCCGAGAAATAAACGATGGTTTGATATTCGGACACTTTGTGTTGATTCTGTTTAGTGAAGTCGACGATGTCCTGAAAAGAGCCAACGCTACGGAGTACGGCCTAGCTTCAGGTGTTTTTACACGGGACATTAACAAAGCTCTTTACGTCAGTGAAAAACTCAATGCAGGAACAGTTTTTGTAAACACGTATAACAAGACTGATGTGGCATCTCCATTCGGTGGCTTCAAACAGTCCGGCTTTGGCAAAGACCTGGGTAAGAATTTTTGAAAATTATGTTAATATTTATAAGTTCAAAATAAATGTCAACACTTCCTCTTTACATGTTACACTACCGATTTTCCCCCCTTAAAAACCCCTATTGTTTTTCAAAAAAATATATACTACTTTTTCAAATTTAAACAAAGAAGTAAGACTATTATTTTAGTCTACGGCTGCTTTATTTTGTGCATGAATAATCTGCTCCAACGATCGCATTAGAGTTCCGTATTTGTTAAAGTTTCAGTCAACCTTTAGTATTAAACAAGCACATGCTGTGTTTGTTGAAACAATAGCATCAATCCAGGTGTTCCGATAGAATATTAGATTTGGCTACTTGTCACAGTTGGTGGTCGGGAACTGCAGTACCTGATATGGCCGCCGGAAGGTATTAGAAACCTCACAAAAGCATACCCCACAAAAGCAGATATTTATCATTTTGTTGATATTGGCTGTGTCTGGACATAAAACCTAGCTAAAGACACTTAGCGAGGCCTCAAGTACAACTGTGTACATTATCACGAAAATCAGTTAAGCCATTTCGGAGCTTACAAATCACATACAAACACACACACAAAGTGGGATTTATAAAAGAAATATAAATTAGATTAAATTTATTTAGATGTTAAAAGATTCATGTTGTCTCATCGTCCTATCAGTTTCAGTTAATCTTCAGACTGCCCTGTCTTCCTCCACCAAATTACAACAGCCCTGTCCAAGGTTTATTTTCGGAGAATTCCATTGAGTGAAGCAGATTTTGTTATTGTAAGGTTGACGCTTCAAACGATTTTATAACATTTTTACTCAGTCGCCAACAGGGAGAAGCAAAACCACATAAATACTTTAAATATCATGAATACTCCAGACCCCAGGAAATGACATTATCGGTTCTGAGGTGGGGATTGCAAAGTGAAATTGACAAATAGATGGGGACATAATCAATGGTCATTAATTACTTCCAAACCCCTGGTATCCCAAATAAAAACATTATAATAGTTTAAAATAAGTACTTCTTATGTGTTATACATGTAGATATGATTAAATAACATTATAAACGAATAAAACTTCCACTTGTATGTAAGGATTGCCATGCCCTCAGAAGACTTAGTTGCTTTAACCGCCTCCTTATTCTTAAGAATTGTCTTGATTATTCTTCAGCAAAGGGTAATAATACTATACCTGTCAACCTGTACGTATTTGCCGTACAAAGTACGCTTATTATGCATTTTAAGACGTGTACGGTGTACAAGAAAATCTGTCCAGAAAAACGCAAATTTGTCAATTATGGGTACCGTCCGGTAAACACCGACTATCACGAAACGGCAAATCAATCAAGTCAAACGAGTTCGCCGCGGTAGCCTCTATCTCGGTATCGTTTTTTTTCGTTGCAAACGAAGCGAGCGGTTTGATGTAGTGTAAGGATGTCCGTCTCTTTTCAGAGAACCGGCTTCTCAACTCATTAAGAAGAGCCGTCTCTCAAACGGCTCACTTGCTTTTATGCATTATATTACGAATTATTATGTTGTATAGAGAAGTTAAGAAAAAAAAGAAGTATAAAAGGAAAAAATGAAAAAATACAGGTTTGTGGTTATCCCTTTAATTAGCATATTACCAACAATAATTTAATGCAGAAAATGAATTAATAATTTGAATAGGAAAATGTACTATTCTACTTAATTATATTTGCATGTATTTTTTCCTTCTACGGTGAACGTCCAAGCTACTTCATTTTTGAACTTTTTTATAATAAACCTCATTCATGTCGACCACCTCAGTATCTCACAACAAAATGTTAATTAACAATATATGTGATATAACGAAAGACATGTACATTATAACATGTTAAACTACATAAATAAACAGATTTGAAAAACTTTTTTGTATTTTGTAAGGGAAAATACAACATTTTGTAAGGGCTTGAAGCCGTGGAGGTTGACAGGTATGTAATACTTGTACCTTATTTGTATTTATTGATAATAGCAAGCTTCCCTTCCATGGTTATAATATTTTTGCTTCTCCCTTTTGCATCACTGCAATAGCCGATAAATATAGCACAAAGAAATACAGTACTGTACAGTATCACACTACTACACAAAATCTGAATGAAGCAAGCATAATTCTGAATCGAAAGCGGAAAGGGAAAGACATCTTAAAAGGGTGTTCAACCAATTGTATATCGGCGTCTTCATAATACTGTACAAAAGCCAATAGCATACCAGCATTTAATTTGACCTTGACTAACAGCAGACAGGGGTCTTAGACATAACTCGTGATACGCAAGTACACAGCATAATTCAGTTTCTGGTATGCAAAATAATTTCTTGTTGATGTCACATTACGGGGAAAGTGCCATAAAGAGGGCCAACAAATCATCTCATTCCACATCATAAAGTGAAATTATCGTAATGTGATATCAACGTATACCGGGGTCAACTGCATCAGAAAAATAAAGAAAATGCCAATTTCTGAAATGAATGATGACAAAATAAGTGATGAGAAGCTTCATGAAGCATTTCAAATATTTTTGTACTCCTCTGCAAATAGGGTCTGAAAAAACATCTTATTCCACATCATACAGTGAAAATATCGTAATGTGATATCACCTTATATCGGGGTCTACTGCGTCAGAAAAATAAAGAAAATTTTTGAAGAGGGTGATGAGAATTTTTTTTTAACAGACAGTAGTTTCGTGTAGTAGTGTGATTCAGAATTATGCTTGCTTCATTCAGATTTTGTGTAGTAGTGTGATACTGTACAGTACTGTATTTATTTGTGCTATATTTATTGGCTATGGGTTCCAAGACTTGCAGTGATGCAAAAGGGAGAAGCAAAAATATTATAACCATGGGTGGCAGTAGCTCAGGAGGTAGGTCTCGTCTTGGGATCAAGGGATCCCAGTTCGAATCCCGGCTTGTCCGTGTTACATGTCGAAGTGTCCTTGGGTAAGACACTGAACCCCTAATACCTCCAATAAGCAGGTTAGCGTCTTACATGGCTGCAATACAAGGCCGCCATTGGGAAAAGTGGAGCACATTGTAAAGCGCTTTGGGAAGTCATTGACTTGAAAAGCGCTATATAAATGCAGATCATTTCATTTCATTTCATGTACTTCTATGCAAAGAGGGTCTGAAAAAACATCTTATTTCACATCATAAAGTGAAAATATCGTAAGGTGACGATGATGTCAAATAAAAATTACCGTATTTTCCGCACTATAGGGCGCACCGGGTTATAGGGCGCACCCCCAAAAAATAGTTTTTGGTCCTATATCTTCCATAGATAAGGCTCACCGGATTATAAGGCGCTACAATGGGAACGTCGACAAAACAGTCAGATAGTTCAGTCAAACTTATTACCCCCTTAACATTCCCAAAGCTTGCAAAGAAGCAAATACGTGTCGTAGACACGTGTGGATGCGGTGTCCGTACGATGTCACTTAAATGCGTCATTTCAAATATCATTCGGAAGGTTGAAGTCTTGGGATTCAAGAAATGCCAAACATTTCTATGTTTCTATTTTCTTTTTCGCTCACAACTTTACTGTGCATATGACAATAAACACTTGGAATTGAGTTTAATTCACTCAACTCATCACAGCAACATCAAGAGCGTTCTAAAACAAGATACCGGGAAAATATAAAGCCGCATAACTCACCTAAGTTCTCACGTTCAATAATGATACGCAATCATGGTCTTCTTACAACCGTGAGTGAAGTAAATCCAGGAGAGTAGAATAATTACAAAAACAGACTAATGAAACATGTTTCTTTATGCCGTACTTTAGCAAGCTTGCTACGCCATTGCTAAACTCGGCCGATTGCAGGGTTTGTTTTGGCCCTCTAGCCAATCCGAGGCTCCGAATAACTTCAGCCAATAGCGATCGATTTGATGGATGATTGACACATTGGTTAGCCAATGAAACGCCGGTATATAAATCCCAGCATACACCGCGGACTTGCTACGCCATTGCTAAACTCGGCCGATTGCAGGGTTTGTTTTGGCCATCTAGCCAATCCGAGGCTCCGAATAACTTCAGCCAATAGTGATCGATTCAAATGATGATTGACACATTGGTTAGCCAATGAAACGCCGGTATGTAAATCCCAGCATACACTGCGGACTACTCCACGTTCGGGGTAAAATCGAGTCGGCGGCTGTTGAGTAAGTTGCGAGACCTTGCGAATGTAATATTGAGCCATATATAAGGCGCACTGTGTTATAAGGCGCATGGTCAGCTTTTGAAAAAAATTAAGACTTTTAGGTGCGCCTTATAGTGCGGAAAATACGGTAAAATACCGCCTTTTCTTCCAGGACAAGAAGCACTGAACGAATACCTGAAGACGAAGGCTGTGACCATCGAGTATTGATTCTGAGGCTCGGTGTGTTTGTTTAAAGGGCTGTTTCTTTTTCTTACTGATTCTGATGTCCTGTTTTGTCTGTTCAAAAATTGCACCCACTTGTGTCAATAATATGCCTTGTTTTCGTGAAGTAATTTAAGCCTTTGTGAGACATAAATTGCTTCTATGTCTTCCATGATGTGACAAGGATCTGGACATATATTATTATATTCCTAGTGACCCAATTAATGTGATACAAATACGAATTACTTTTTGGAGTAAGGTTTGTTAATTGACATTGATGATATCCCATTGATAGAAAGGAATAACAGTACACAATCGTCAAAGAAGCACTTTTTAGTTACAAGTAATTGCTGTTACAATGAATATCTGCATCTACTTAACAGTTTTAGGTACTCATGGTTCAAATAAAATCTGCAATTTGAATGTATCCTTTTTTCTGTGAGTTTCACTGTTCACAGGATTCCCGGAGCACTACTTTCTGTGGTGTGTCTTGGGCAAGTACAGGCTGGTGGCGCCTGTGCCTCTCATGGTTGTTTTTTGGGGTAGGGGTATGCCCCCCCTACATTAGATTACTTTAGATAAGTTTCAACTTTAATGTTACTGCACAAGTCACAAATACAAGGCAACAAAATGCAGATTGAAATGCAGTGTCCAACCAGAAGTGCACAGCAGCCTATGCATATTAAATATTTATGTATAAGAGTGCAGGAGTGAACTATCTCTCTCTCTCTCTCTATCCCTCTCTATCCCTCTCTCTCTCTCTCTCTCTCACTCTCTATCTATCTATCTATATATAAAAGAAGGACATGGTCGTGCAATAAATATACATATTATATAAGTAGTATGGAACAGGCATGTGCAGGCTATTGACTATGAAAAAGCTTTAAACTTTATAACTCAACACTGCCTCAAGGCTATAAACTTTATACTTTATAGTATAAAGATTCCCTCCATTATCTGCGATGCTTATCCTCAGTAGGGTCGCAGGGGGTGCTGGAGCCCATCCCACCTGTCTTCGGGCAGTGGGCAGGGGACACCCTGAACTGGTTGCCAACCAGTCGCAGGGCCTACAGAGAGAAACATCCATCCATCTATCATCTACACCGCTTATCCTCAGTAGTGTCGCGGGGGTGCTGGAGCCCATCCCGGCTATCTTCAGGCAGTGGGCAGGGGACACCCTGAACTGGTTGCCAGCCAGTCGCAGGGCACACAGAGACCGACAACTTACTTTCGGAATTCCTATCTTTTCAAGTAAACTGTGATCAAAGATGTCACTGTGGTGTTTCAAATTCGCTCCGAAAAATTCTAACTCTTTGACAAACAACTTCTTTTTTAAGTCATGGAAACAGTAACCTTCCCTTGTAACTAGTTACTTATACTATAGAGTAATTCAGTTACTAACTCATTTACCTTTTGGAAGAATAAGTGAGTAACTATAACCAAATACCTTTTACAGTATCGTGCCCAACACTGAATTCATCACATTAAATGTATTTTCCGAAATCAATCCGCTACTGCAGAGATCATGGGTTCGAATACAGCTACCAGCCTTCCTGTGCAGAGTTTGCATGTGCTTCTTGTGCTTGCGCGGGTTCACTCCGGGATCTCCGGTTTCCTCCCACATTCCAATACATGCATGTCAGGTTAATTGATCGGTTCAAATAGTCCCTCGGTGTGAATGAGCGAGTGAGTTCTCCGTCTCTGTGTGTCATAATATTTAATATTATATGATATACTACATTTAATATATACTAAAAAAAATAAAAATAAAAAATATATATATATATATATATATATATATATATATATATATATATATATATATATATATATATATATATATATATATATATATATATATATATATATATATATATATATGAAGTTGTGCTGGACATCAAAAGCATCGTTGATTTCTGTGGCACGTCGGTGTGTCCGCCATATTTGATTTGGCAGACATGGCGTTAAAGCAATGCAGGTTATAAAAAAAATATTAATTAGAGAATTAACTATTATATTTATCATCAATCCACTAAAACAGACTGAAATTGAAAATTGCATGGACTCAAAAAAGTCACTATTCATTTTTAAAGCAATATAATTTTAAAATCTGATCATGCAAGTAAAATCAACAGGAAGCACATCCCCGACGCCATCTCCGGGCTCGAAACGCATCGAGGGTGGAGCTACGAAAGAAAAACAAGCTTGATGCACCGTATTTATTATTTATGATATTTTCCCAAAAGAATAGTCAAAGAAGCAAGCATTTTGGAGCAACAGACTGAGGACCTGTCATTTTCAGGTAGTGCGTTTAATAGACACAAAAGATTCGACAAAAGATGTGTTGATGCCTACTGCCATTGCGCCTCTGATTTTAAGATTGTGATATTTTTGGAACGTAACATTCAGAAGCACGGCATGTATCTCTAAAACTACAATGCATCCCGGATTATGGGCTATTATTTCAATTGCTTTGCATTCAAAATACGAAGGCGCGTTTATGGCTACGATGCTCATTAAAAAATCAATTAATTGCAAAGGAGGCCAAGAGAATAATTACTGTTGCAAATAGCTCCAAAGTACACATTTTCACTAACATTTTTAGTGTATAATGTGCAAATGTTTTCAATTTAGCCAACGGAAAAGAGACGGGAGAATGTATAAAATGTATGGGGCGCTTACAATATATTTTATTCCGCTGGATGGTGGTCTTGTTTAGTGCAATGGAATTCATTACATATCGTTTTTCTTCTTGCATCCATACCTGTCAATCTCCAGGGCTCCATTCTCTTACAAACTGTCGTATTTTCCCTCACAAAAAACAAAATAATCTTACACCATATTTTTTTTCAAACGTGTTTATTTATGTAGTTTAACGTGTTATATTGTACATGTGTTTCGTTATATCATATGTATTGTTAATTATCATTTTGTTGTGAAATACTGAGTTGCTCGACATGAATGAGGTTTATTATAAAAAAGTTCAAAAATTAAGTAGCTTGGACGTTCACTGTAGAAGGAAAAAATACATGCAAATATAATTAAGTAGATTTTTCTTATATTCAAATTACTAATTCATTTTTTGCATTAAATTATTGTTGGTAATATACCGATTAAAGGGATAACCACAAACCTGTCTTTTTTCATTTTCTCCTTTTATACTTCCTTTTTTTCTTAACTTCTTTATACAACATAACAATTCGTAATATAATGCATCAAAGCGAGTGAGCCGTTTGAGAATTGGCTCTCTTTAATGAGTTGAGCCGGAAAAGCCGGTTGTCTAAAAAGAGATGGACCTCACACAACTACCACGGAATGATGCATGATGCGAAATTCCCAGGCAGCAGACGCATGCGCACAGTAGCAGCATCAAACCGCTCGCTTCGTTTGCAACGAAAATAAACCGATACCGAGATAGAGGCTACCGCGGCGAACTCGTTTGACGTGATTGATTTGCCGTTTCGTAATAGTCGGTGTATACCGGATGGTACCGATAATCGACCAATTTGCGTTTTTCCGTACAGATTTCCTTGTACGTCGTACACGTCTTAAAATGCATAATAAACATACTTTGTATGGCAAAAACGTACAGGATGACAGGTATGTGCATCTGTTTTGCCATATAGAATTTGAAAATGTCACGTAGGCGTAATGAAATGCAATTTGCCTATTTCTACTTCTTACTCGTCAACGTCAGCCAAATACTCCCCTTATTGATTATTGCATTTCCCTTTTTTCCCCAAAAAGAAATTTTAGAAATATAACGTGGTTCCATTTTACTCACAGCATGACAGATAGGTAGACTGATTTGTGTCAAACCAGTATATTTTATTTACCAAAAAACTAATCTAAAATTGTTTCAGCATCTTTTTTAGTTATTTCCTCACATCAAATAAATTTAGTGTTGACTATTATACGGAGCAGTATATTTAAAATCAAATTCCCATATATTTTTTATGACGTACGCACACAATTTGTAATGATCTAAAAACGTATAAAATACTGGGAAAACGTATACGTTGTCTTTGATATTGATATATGTCGCTGCCTATGTTTAGTCATGATGATGTACTTTCATCATTTATAAATGATTCATTGTTTAACCATGATTACGATATGTAACTTCAGTTGTGTTTTGTTTTATAACAAAACCGCTGGGTGTTAAGCGCGTCTGTCGGACGGTTCTGAGGTCATTGGTACAAATCAAACAGTCTTCCTGTGAAGAGTTTGCATGTTCTCCTCGTGCCTGTGTGGGTTTACTCCGGGAACTTTGGTTTCCTCCCACATTTCAAAATCATGCATGTCATTTTGATTGGTGACTCCTAATTGTCCCTGGGTATGAATTAGCATATCAATGCTTGTCTCTGTGGGCCCTGGGAGGGGCTGGCAATCAGTTCAGGGTGTCCACTGCCTACTGTTGGAAGACCGCTGGGATGGGATCCAGCACCTCTGTCAATCTAGTGAGTATAAGAGGTACAGATAATGGTTGGATCGATCGTTCTTTGAGTAGAATACACAATAGAACATAGGAAACATCAATTTCAGTTTATGAGATCTATATACAAGCACATTCCTGTGAAAATCTCAACAACCGTCCAGCCGTATCAAACAAAACACCAAATGCAATATAACTTCATCATTTTAAGGTTACAATCTACACTCGCACGCAAGCCAACTGTCATTTTCTCTCACACAAATTTTCTGAGGTCCACCGCTCCTCAATTCTAACACCACCCCAAAGATGTAATTTTCAACTCATAATTTGATGGATCTAGTAAACCTTATCTAAAAATCCCTTTTACATACGTTCAGTTGACAGGTATGCTACTTTGCATTTTGTGTTTCAGGCAAAGTGTCATCATCATCTCCTTTGCAATGGATCCAGTCATCCAGCACTTTGCCCAACATTGCAGACCGTTGAAGAATTATCACAAAAACAGGATCAAAATTACTGCGGAGGACACAAATATTACAGAGGAGGAAAACAGTGACTCTGACGTGTCTGACTCCGAAAGAAGTTCTACTTTACCTTCGGGTGGAGTTCCTCCAAAGCTTGAGCTGAGACCAGAAGTCATCCAAACCATAGACTGTACGTCTCACGTTATCAAAACCAAGACTCAAAAACTCAATGGGTATGACTTCCCGGACTTTCTCCCTCCTCCGTTTAACTCGTGGACAATAAGTCAGCTGTGTTTTTTCTACAACATAGAACATCGAGGGGCTTCGCGACACAAGCCTGCAGCCCCTCTGGAAAGGTACTTGGAAAGACTTCTGGAATTGGAGTCCCATCAATTTAGAACTATTCAGGAAGAAGGTGGGGCAGCCACCTGTCATAAGACACCTAGTGCTTTTTCATCTCGTCTCAGCTCTCCGAAATGTTTTCTTCAGTGTCAGCGCGCTTTCCCTATGACTTTCCTTTCTACTTTTGCTGGACGTTGCACCGGCCACGCTCACAGAACTTCAAATTGTTACCCTTGCAACCACCAATCAAGACTCACCCCCTTGACGGGGCATCACGGTGCCGTATTCATACCTAAAAGGAGTTCCAGTGAGAATCGCTCACACCTTGAGAAAAACAACTTTCGAAAACCGAGGTCCGGCAGTCCCGCCAGGACTAATTCGATCCACGTAAAGAGAATGCAAGCTTTGGGAAACATTCGCAATCCTGCCCAAGAAGCTAAACACAAACCCGCCAGGTGCTCCAGCGCCTCGAGGGAAGGTCCAAATCAACAAGGAGAATGCAATGGAAACAAGGCATCCCGTTTGAGAAGAAGCGTTTCCGAGCAGAGAAAAAGTGGTGCCGAAAGACAAGCTGGATTTGAGAGAACAGGAAGAGGTTTTCAAACAAAACATAAAAGGCAAACGGCTCTTCCCAGAGAGAAGGAAATTAAACCTGATGCCGTCAATGCAATAAAGGACAATTTACCTGGGTCTAAATATGCTGCAATGGACAGACTAAAAAAACTTTCACTTGTTCCGTAATAAGTGGTGACTTTTTTATATATTTATTTTGTCAGGACTTGCAAAATGTGCTGCTCTTTTAACACCTGCAAGGGCAGATTGAGAAAAAAAATATACAGAAGCTGCCCTACTTACGAACAAGATAAGTTGCTTCAGTGCTATATTTTATTTGTTTAAGGTTTATATAAGTATGTTTAAGGCTTGTATAGGTAACCTGTATTGTTTTGTACTGAAAAATAAACAATTCATAAAATAATATGCTCTATAAAGATAAATACATTTTTATTTTAACTTACTTTTGGAAGATGTGCTTCAAGAGGTCCTCCTCCGTGGTAAAAAGTGGCCAAAAAAAGCGTTCCGACCATTTTCTCAACCGCATCAAACTTTCGTATCACACTTTCATTTCAAAAGAAACGGCTTACCTCTTCTTTACACTTTAAACCAACCATATTGAATGGATGCATGAGATATTAAACAACAAAAAGGTTTAAGTTCTTAGCGCTGTAGCGATACAGTACACGTTGTTATGATTACACACGAACCAGGGAGTAGAAGCCGGATTTCCTCTTCGTGGTGGATGCTGGGTGACCTCTCACAGCGCCACCAAACGCCGGTAGCGGCAGAAAGAAGCACTACGGTACTGTCCTGTACTCGGAAAAAGGTGCACACAATAAAAAGATCTAACTGACAGCAATGTCCGGATATTTCTTTAAAATCTATTAATCAAAATCGTTATCCCAAATTGAAGATCATCCTACATTTGATTTGGATTTATACAAGTGCTTGAAATCCTTGAAAATGCTTGAATCTTAATGTTTTCTTTCCAAGGTTTCAAAAGTGCTTGAATTTTGGATGAAGTGCTTGAAAATACTTGAAATTCTTGCCATTGTTTCCTAGCAGTCTGAATCGATAGACAATGCGGTAACTGAACAAAAAATAATAATCAAGTGTTCTCAAAAGTAACACGGACACGCTTGCTTTGGTGGCTTCATTTTGACATTGTATTTCTTCTTCCTTTGTGACTAACGGCAGCTGGCATTATTTTGTATGGTGTTGTCATGGGAAGCCTTATCCCTATGTGTCGTAGGGGGACAGGTGAAGAGACTAAGATGCCGGATGGTGGAGAAAATTGGGAAATTTGCTGAAATGCTTAAAAAATATTTAAATTTGGCCATGGAAAAATGTGTACTAACCCTGTTTCATACAAATGTAATTTCACGTTAATTTTGAAGATTATTTTACGCAAAGTATTTTTGTTACAAGACGTCCTCTTGCACAATGGACTTTTATTTCAGAATGCTCTACAGTAAATACACGTTTCTAATTTGAAAAATGCATATTCATATCTCATAATTGCCTGATATTTAGCTATATGTTTTTTATTTAAAAAGTTCATTTTTATTTATTGCTCTGTGGCACTTTCAGGACCGTTCTTGACTCCTGAATGTAGTTTGTACAAATATTTACTCCCACCAAAAAATTAAAAAATTAAAGTTTTGTTTTGTATGTGTGTGCGTTGAAGATGCTTTCCAGTAATCTTAATTAAAGGACGGGGCATTTTTGCAAACACGTATTTAAAACTGACAAATGAAAAGCCACGGTCAAAGTTAATCAGTTCTTGGTTTGGCCTTTTTTTATTTTATTTATTTTTGTTTTTTGTTTTTTTCTTTCTGGGGTGGGATAAGGGATGGGGGCTTGGCAAAGGATAATAAAATATGATCGTCATTTTCTGAATGTAAAAACAAAGCACAGTAAAGACAAATCGACCTTATAAATGCTCTTTACGTATTCTGGCTTGAAATTGAATTGAATAAAAACGAGTTTTTTCAATGAGGACAAAGTTTGTTTTTAAACCTTTCAGTCCTGATCGTATCAGTAACGTCACATGCCGCTTCCGTCAATGCTGAGGTCCGGCTCATCTCTGAAGAGCGGGATGACGCTTTACAAAGAACAAGAACAGTGACCAGGCGATGAAAGTGCTGTATCTAAGTCAAATCAGGAACCTTCTCCCGCCACTTGGTAAACATGGAAACCAGTACCATCTGTTTCATGTGGGGGAGCAAACCCCTAACCCTCTAAAAACGGCCTGGAGAGGGATGGGTGCCGCCGGGCTGTTCTTGCCCAAAAAACACCACGGGAAGTGATGCCGGACGTCCCTAGTGGGATGCGTGAACTTGGTTGAAACTTACTAACTCTATAGCCTAGGTTGTTTTGGCAGGTCAGAATCTCGTAAATGTGTCCATTCAGTTCACTTATTTCTTCACAATCGTTGAAGACGAAAAAAATCTCCATAGATCCCAAAAGGCATCACTTTTATGCAAGTGACATCACTGTTCAAGAAATGTCAACAAAATCAGCATCATATATTTGAGATGCGAACTAAACAGCAATCTTCTTTATGGTGATAAATAATTAGGAAATCTTGCATAAAGGTACTAATCCAGCACATTTCTTCTACCATACATTCAATCTAACAGAAAAACAACTTATACAATGAAAAAAGACCTTTGAATTTCTGAATGAAAATGCGCGTCTCATTGCTGAGATGCTACAAACGTAAAGTCAGTGAGGCTGCAGACTAAGCTAACAGGAACATTCCTTGTCCTCCATTCTAGAACTGTGGTGGATGTTAGCCGAACTATCTGGAGACATTGACGATAATAACGGGTCGCTTGGAGAAATCGGTGACAAAGTGTTGTCCCTGACGAGTTCTTTCATTTTACAAGACCTGGGATTTCCGTACGGGCCGCAATCCCCGCCACTTGCGGGAATCGGATCAAAGCTTATGGTGCCGTTGTTGAGGTCCAGTGTGGTCGGAGGGGACATGTCGGGACCCGAGGCGTGGTGATAAAGATCCGAACTGCAGTCGTCCAGGATGGGCTCCTGCTTGATGACCCGGCCCATCATCTCCGACGCGCACACCGATGGAGTTGATACAATTGTGAGACCATGAGCCCGTGCTTGGATCTCCAACTCCTGTGTGAAAAATATAAAAGGATTCAGAGACACCCTAGATGCCAAACTACAATCCCTTGAAAAAACCTAGGCATAACCACCTGAATCTATTACATTTACACTTCATCAGGTAATTTATGAATTGAATTGTCGTTATTGTCATTGATAACAACGTGGTAAATCATTGTACGCAGTGAGATTAGATATGGCACTCCAGGGTAAACATGTAATAAAGTCTTTAAAGAGAAAAATAGGATCAAATACTGTCTGGATAAATATGCTAAAATATTTACAACATAGTGCCTGAGACCGCTATAAGATATAATGAAAATAGTGCTATAACATTAAGAGGCAACACAAATTCCCAAATGAGTCACAAGTTATATTTTTTCACAGTTTTGCACGCCAGTTTAGGGTGGTGGTGACCCTGGAAAAGAAACTCGAGCCTGTCTGTCTGTTTTAAGCGACCTGTAGCGCCTACCATAGGGCAACAGATCAAATGGGTGGTGGGTGGGTGACAAGAGTCCGTTTTTATGGATAATAAAGGTATTTTTGAGTTTCCATTGGAATCAAATTTATTTAAAAAAAAACAACAACTTTCGTTTCTACGTAAGCCTTTCGAGAATAGCTTTGTTGTCTATATTCTATAATTGTTAAGTTGATTGAGTTGGTGAGCTAACCTAATCTCTTTTTCGAGTTACTTTTGTTAATATCATATTTTAAAACTTTATATTTCATAGCTATCACAGCTCCGTGTTTTCTGGTTTTAGTACTGTGTAATGTGACATTCAGAATAATGTTGAAAATATTAAATATATTAATCAGTATCATAGGGCAGCTCTTAACTTAATTCTTAATTCTTATTCAAAATGTTCAAAATGTATCCAGCAAATTCTTCAAAAATTATCTGCAAGTTATAGTAAACACTTTATTGTGATCACTTGTCTATACTTGTGGGTGGCCAATCCAATTATCAGTTTTAGGGGCCAATTAATCTATGAAATGTAATGGGGGTGCTTATGATATGAATGGATGGATGAATGGGTGAATAAATGAATGAATGAATGAATGAAGGAAGGATGGATACTTTATTTCGAACACGATAAAAACAAAACTACAATTAAAAAAAACAGAGTTGACACAACATGTGCAAAAAGGAACAGGAAGAAGCACAATATCTGTTTATTTATATTTATTTATAGTTACATTTACTAAATCTATTGACGAAATGGCCCAGTTATGTTTAAACGGGCGATTTTAGGTTCATAGCCAGAGTTTCTGGCTGATTATTATTTCTTTTTTAGCGTTTTTCATCATACTTAAGCATATCGCTAAGGAAAAGAGTTTTAAAAATGCTATATCTTTGGGGGGTGCTTGGGTTGAATTTGGGGGTGCTTCCGCCCGTGGGTTTAAAAATGCGGCAGTTAACGTAATTGGACTATAAAATTCAAATATGATAATTGTATACGTTGAGTACCCGTTGAGCGCCATCTTGTGGTGTATAATCGTATATGTTACGATGACATCTTCAACATGGCCTCGCAACGTTGAATCGCTCCTATGGATCTTCGTCTTAATCCTTTATGTTGTAAATCAAACAACAATTGTCCGTAAGTAGGATTAAAAAAACCCATCATTATTTTAATAGTGTTGTTGATAGTTTTGGTCAATTAGAGCTGGCAGTAACTTCCTTTAGGCTATCTGTTTTGTTGTCTTAGCTTAGCGTAAGAGCATGTCATGACGTAATTTACAGTTAAATGATTTAATTTTTTCGTCGTCCCATTTTTTAAAAAAATAGAGAAGAATCATCTCTAAGTATAAATGATTACAATAAGTTATTACAGGAATTGTTTTGGTTGACTAAAATTGTCTTGAACTATTCCCCGTGATAGCGTAGAATAAGAGCATAACATGATGTAATATACGGTAACTAACTTCACTTTTTTGGTTCTTTATGTTTTAGTTGTTGTTTTAGGACAATATAGATTATGTGATGGTTAGTGGCAAGTGTATGAATAATAATCTGCAGAAAGCAAAATAGTAATAGTAATAATAACAATTCTAGGTTTTTGAAAATACAGTGAGACCTCGCTACTTTGCGGTCCCACGTTTGCGGGTTCAGAGCTTCGCGGGTCTAAAATATAATAATAATAATAATAATAAAATAAAATAATTATTGAAAAAAAAAAAGTTTTTTTAAGCATTTTTGAAGGGGCGTCACTACTTCGCAGATTTTCACTTTTCGTGGGTGGTTTTGGTCCCCATTAACCGGGTCTAAAAAAATAAAAAAATAAAAATAAATAAATAAAAATTATGTAATAATTAATATGATGATTTTAAAATTGTGCTTCATAAAACTTCATAACAATAATAATAATAATAATAACCATACAAGTATTTGTAGTAAAAATAATTGTGGTTACTGAATTCAAAGAATAGTTTACTAGCTATACACCTGAGATCCAGCACAGTGTAAAAAAATAATTAAGATGATGATTCAAAGAAGGAGCTCCATGAAACTTCCTTTTCCCATTTCTACATCCGACGTGGATGAAAGTTTTCTCACTGCCCTTGTGTTATTTGCAAGCCTGGAAACCCACCTGAATCCGAAGCATCAAGTGACGATTTGTATGCTCCAACTTCCGCTGTCTGCACTCGAGCTCTTTGGTCCTTTGCTGCTCCCGCTGAAGTTTCCTTATATAGTCCACTGAAGCTTTTAGAATGGTTCCCTTATTCCAGCGCATATCTCTGGGGTATACAGGAGACAAAAGGTCTAAAGTCAAGAGTCAGCTGAGCATCTGTCCGGAACAACAGACCATTCTTCATGGGCAATATGAACAAATAAATCATTACACTTAAAGGGCACAGGGGCTGGGTGGGAAGGACAGTGAACCCAATACCGTTGATAGCTGATTTAAAACTGTGAACGGGGGGAGGGGGGGGGGGGGGGGGGGAAATCCCAAATGTGTGTGCGCGTGAGCTTTGATGCATTTCAAACATACTCACGGATCATTTGACTTTGGTATTAAAGTTCCAAGTTCTTTGATCCGATCGTTTATGTTGAATCTTCGTCTTCGTTCAACTGCAAGTTAGACAAAAAGAGTTAGCTTTGGAACTCTTTTTTTAGCTTTAAAAGATAAACAGTAGATCCCTGGGATATTCCATTAACATAAATCCGTTTTGAGGTGGGAATCGCAAAGCGTAATCTCTGCATTTTTATGATGTGGCGACGCGAACCAACAGTAAACCAGCATTTTTGAAATGATGTCCACCAAAAGCTGAGAGGTATCGAAAACTCTACATAGGCACGAACACCACAAAGTTTGAATTTTACAAGTTCTTTGGCAAGCAAAAGTAATATTAAAGGGACAAAGCCGTGAAGTGGGGCCGAAAAAACATCTTATACCGCACCATAAAGTGAAAACACTATAAGGCCGGACGGCCATATCCCAACGTCTACTGTTTCAGAAAACGAAGGAAAATGTCCGTCTCAAACAGTGTCAATAATTAATGATGCAAAAATGAAGTTTCATGAAGCACTTGCAATATTTTTTTTACTTATAATAACATTCACATCCATCCACCCATATAGTGAAATTATAAAATAAATCTAAAAGCGACTCACTCAAGTTGTGGTTGTCCTTTTTCTGTCGCTCTTTTGCCAGAGCACGAACTTCAGCCTCTTTAAAGCAAAAACAAAGTGAGATTATTGCTATCAAGTAATCAAAGACTGTGAAATCATCTCATTTCCTGTTTGTTTTTTCTAGTTGTTTCAATTTCAGACACTAACGTTTTCACATTATATTTTTGGGTTATGTAGTAAGTAAGGCACTTTTTTCATGTTATGTGACTTTTCTCAGTAGTGATGGGAAAATGAAGCTCCATGAAGCAGTTGCAACATTTTTACCCCTTTAAGTGGTGCCTTTGTTTTTTGTTTAACTCATGGCAAAGTGCAATTAAATGTTGATCATTTTAAGAGTGCAATAAATGATAAAACAGATGAAAACAATTAAAACATCACAAGTACTTCATAAAGCTTTATTTGTCCTAGTACTAAGGTCTAAACTGTATATACAAATTCGAGCTGCTGTTCCCCAAACCTCTTTACGGTGGAGTTAAATATTTAAAAATATTTTAAATCGTATATTTTAAACCTCAATTCTTTTCTTTTTAGTGTGGAACGGCTACCTAAAACTACAATTAATTCTCGCATTGTGCTTAGAGATGTATTTTTTTTTTCAAATTGGCATATTGCACAAAAATGAAAGCCAACATGTTTTTCTTCTAAGAAATTTTTTTTTTTTTTAAATTGTTCTATTAGGAGCTGTGCAAAATATATAGTGAAATAGAGTAGTTGAAAACGGTTGTATTAATTCAACTCAGTATTTATTCATTATTAAAAAAAAATGTAAATATATCTTCCTTTATGTGGGAGTTTTTAATCCAAATGAATCTTGTTTGCTTTAAATCAGAGTCAACTTTTTGAAGATAAGGGCTAATTTTTGTTACTGATTAGCGTGAAAGGTTATCCGTTTGATAAGCTTTTCTATATTGGGAGTTTGTGTAATTACTGATTTGTTAATATGTTATTATGTTATTAGAAGGTTGTAATTTTTGGGGAGTTGGATTAAAAGAAACTCAGTCAACAACTAAAACATCTCACTGGTATAAGGGCACTGAGTGATTTACATATATAAAATAGGCTCATTTTGATTTTGGGGGGGAAGAATTAACTTATTTGAAAATACTGATCATGTCCCATCACTGGTGAGCTATTTTTAAAACAGGACAGTGTATTTGTATTTTTTTATAAACTAAACTTCCCCAAAACTTTGCTCAAATTCCTGTGCTGCTTAGTTTACATAGGTTTTCCTTTCGATGCGGCATTTTTGATTGATGAGATTGATTTCAAATTAGAATCTAAAAATATGGTACATTTAACAATATGATTTTTTTAAATGGCGAAATACTTTTAGGATTAGCCTATAAAAACAATCCCACCTTTTCAAATTCAAGTGATTTATATTGTGTGCAATTTTAACGTTTCACAAAATGTGCTCAAAAATCCAGATCAACCATGTTTAGAATCTCTTTTCATTTTGCTTACCTACTGGAAAGCCATCTGATCTTTGATAGTTTTCGTACCGGCCACACGGTCCAGGTTTGCCCAGTACTTGCTTCATGCCAGGAGCTGGAGCAATTGTTTGATAAATGATTGACATAATATTCATTTTTTTGTATTTTGTGCATTTTTAAATTGCACACAATATAAATACAATGGTGCATCGTAATAAAAAAAATGTATTTTAAAAGATAGGAATTTACCAAAATGTCCCTTGGTTTTTCACCGATAAATTGCAATTACAATAACTCACAACAAAAATCGGATTCATGAGGATATTTTGAACAATAATGCATCCTTAGTTTAAATCATTTAATTGTTCGGACAAGTCCACTGCAAACTATTTTTCTACTCATAATTATATTTCTTATTTTCCAATGCTGCTATTGTGTTTATTTAGTCCAACAAAAATGCTCAAAACGAGTAAAATTATCTGATGTAGAATACAATTTCGCCCATTTGAAATAGTAGTGTTCATGTTTTTACAATATTATAATGAATGATCTCAAATAGATCAATAAATAGTACTTTTATCAAAGTAATGTAAGTAAAACAAGATGTTTACAAAAAGATCTCTTAAAAGTTAATTTCTCCTAGGAATAATATTTGACATATTTTACTTGTTTTTTCAATGCAATGTTCAGCAAAACTAATATGTTAAAAAATGTCTCAACAGTGAAATAATCTGTGTTTTTCAGTACTTTACCTGTGTACTCCCTTTTGATGTTTGGTGGGCAGGAGTTGCTGATGGCGTGGCCTGGTAGGGGGAGTCCCTGGTTGCTATATACTTCGAGAAGATTTCCCGTTACAGGTATCTTTGGACGGATAAAAAGGAAATTAAAGATTTTTAATCTCCATTTTGTAATAGAAAAAAAGGAATAAAGTTGTAGTTACTGCGGTGCTTAGTTGAATTCCCTGATCCATGAGTCCGAGAACCTCTTCATTGTAACTTGATTCCATGCTGATAATGTCATCAATGACGTCATCCATCTTTATGAAAGGAAAAGATGCATTCCTTTCTAAGAATACTCCAAATGGAAATAAGTGCACTGTTGATAATATCGACCTTTGCTGAATGTACCTCTTTCTCGCAGTTGGAAGTTAGGGTGAGATGAGCCATGGGACTGTTGGGGGCACTGCTGGCGGGCCCGGGTGGCATGCCGTGTTCGGGGGGCTGGCTCGGGCACACTCCGCCAGCTTTGCCCGCGAGGCCGGGGGACAGATAAGGTCTCACTTGCTGCCTTTGGTTCTGCGGGATGTGGTACTTGCTGGGATTGTCCAGATGGGATTGCACCTACATAAGCACAAGATAAGTGTCAATGTTTCATATGATGGATTTTAATACTGCTTTTTATGCTGCTATTTGTAAACCATAGTGGCGAGCCCTATATTTCACATTGAGGCCTACAGTAGTGCTATGTCCGATTCAATCTAATTCTCAATAACTTTTTTATGGCTTCAAAACATTTACTGCAGCTACATCTGGGACACATATAAGCATACATCACTAATAACCTCATAAAATTCCACAATTATTTAGGAACATAGTCACTTTTTAATCACTCATTATCCTTTTCATGTGTGCCCAAGATTAGTCCTTCTTTCTTTCTATTAGCTTTCAGTTACTTTGTCGTAACGATTATCTGTGCGTTTCTGTTCCACCAAGAAGTTTTTTTTTAATTGCGATAGACGCTAACGCTGAGAGTCAAGCCTGTCCTGTCGTATTTCTGGCCTAGATTATTAATTCGACTTAGGGCTGAAAATGTCTGTACGACAGAAGCAGTGGACACAGGGATATTTTTCTTCACCTTTTTATTGTAAACCTTTGTTACGCCCTAGCCAACTATAGTTTGTGAAAAAGCAGACTTTTCCCTAAGCCAACTAGAAGGCCCTGTGTGCATCAACTCAAAATCTAATTGGATAAACAAACAGCTTTTTTTGGCACTTATTCTGTGTCTCAGGGCCTGCAGAACTGATGTCTAATTTTCTGACCCTGGAAACTTGAAACGTGATTGGTTAAATGCTTAAATATGAAGACACACATCTGGAAATAGCACGACCAGAGGAAAAGCAATGATAGGAAGCTGACAGACAATTTGAAATTATTTAATAAAGGTTCGTCGACAAGATCTAATTGCCTTCACATGATTCAGATATGTTTAGGCCAGCAGAGAAGGCCTTGCGGGCCCTGACAGCCCACCACTGGTAAAGCGCTAGATTGTAAGGTTTAATTATGAATTGATTATTGAGTGTATTTTTTTCTTTTAATATTTTTTCTCCAGTGAGATTGAATCCCTTGTAGTGTTTATCAACTGTGCATTAGTTGAAAAAAGAAAAAAAGAGCAATTTAATTCATTTGCACTACAGGTTATTTAACTTGAGGAAACTCATGCAGACCTGAAAACAATAATCACACTTTTCTTTTTTGATTCTCTCAACATTGTCTCGCTGCCCACATGAAATGAAGCGGCGGGTCACATTTGGCCAGCGGGCCATGGGTTTGACACATGTGGTTTCGAAAAATGGAAAATGTTAACACTTTCCTGAGCTATCCAGTACAGTGTTAATCTTTAACTATTAGATAAACACTGAAGCTCATTAAAAAACATGTTTTTTTCCTGAATAGTTCATCACTTCTCGGGACGTTTTGAATCATTTTAGTAGAATACTGTAAAATAATGGCAATAATCATCAATTTATCCACTACTAATTCTCATGAAGCTTATAGATGACGTTGAGTTTGTTGGTTCTAATCTAGGCCTATTTTGTATGTGTGGGATCCACTGTTTGCCTAAAACCATGTAGGATTGTCTAGAATAGGCAAAAAAATCCCGATAAAAAAGTAGAGGTTACTATTTTTCCATCTTGCATTCAAAGCTATTGGTCAAGAAAATTGGTTATCCGCACAGAATTGCTAAAATGATCTAACATGAAAAGCTTTGCTTTGTATCACTCAATATTTAACGAAGTAATCAAAGTAAAATAAGTGAAGTACTTCTGTATATATGACAATGAGTATAATAACTATATTGGCAGCGGCCATGTAATTCATTTCACACACACAATTCAAATGAAAATAGTCTGAGTGAAAACACGAGTATAAAATCCAGCCATCTTACCTGATAGTGACTGTACTCAAGCATTTCCAACATGATAGGTTTTGTAAAAAAATAAACAATTCACACTTTCACTTCGCTAGGTTTGCTATCTCGTTTTACCCTGTTAGCCTAGCGTGAGTCAATGTGGTGGCAGTCAGCCTTCCCTGGCTAAGTTATCAAGGATTTAAGGCTCATTAGTTATGCAAGTTAAAAAACAGAGAGGGACACCTCCCTCTGTTGTGTTGTTCTGGCTAAACTATGAATTTATGTCTTTATGGAGCCTGTTTGACGTCACTGCTTCCAGCTCACAAAGAAGCCTTTTTATGATTTGGCCAGAAGTCTGCGAACTGAAGCTAGCTTAAGGCCAACTAACATTTATTCTTTCGTTCTGCTCATCAAGTATAGAACATTGTTTGTTCTGATTATCAAGACTACAACTGAGTGCTTCTGTCCGCACACAAGCCAGACATAGCAAAAAAGCTGATGTATGGCGGGTGTTAAAAGCAGATTTTTAGACATGGTTTTTATGTGCACGATTTAGGGGGGTTGTTTAAAAGTTGAACATTTTTGGGCGGGGGTTGGCGATTTTTTTAAGCAGCATGAAAACATTGAAATGCGTTTTATTTTTTTGATCAAATTTTTTTGGGTATTGCCACGGGCATCATTCTCTCGAGCGGGCACTGCTTGACATCATCTGTCATATTTATAGCACTTTTAAGGCTTCTATAGAACATCTGTGCTAATGAACATTATAACCTTATTATGGGTAACACTATTGACCACAGTGTCAAACATCATTATTGGCAACATCCCAAAGGGCAAAGTGAAAATTGTAGAAATGGAAATTTGTTGGATCAAATCGCAACTACGCTGGTCAGTATGAATTATGACTTTGAGATGGAAAAACAGATTTGGATTTTATTTATTGTTTGACAAAAGCCTCCCAGAGTGTGACAAACAAAAGCGGTTGTGCGCCATTGGCCCTCAGTACCGTTGAGAATGCGGAGTGGAAAAACAGAAGCCCTGGAGTGCTATGGAGGGTCTGGCCAAAGAAGAAGATAAAAATCCTTCAAGTCACCATCTAGAAAAAAACCATGCTCAGCACCTCTGACGTTATTATCTTCCAACACGACAATTTTAAAAAATGCGTAGCGAAGAGAATAAATATTCTGAGAAAACTGAGAAAATAATGGGTTAGCCCAGATAAGTTAAATTCAGTTCGGCTCTGGGGCCAGATCCAGGATTTCTTTTTTCAGGCGGGCCGGATCAGTAAAAGAATATCAACTCAAAATGTTTAGCCCACCGTCGTTTTTCAGTACAATGTCTTATCCTGAGGTCTACTAAGTAGCCTACCCTACATATTAAAATAATGGATGACAAGGGATCTTTTCTAAGCATAATACATTCCCAAAAATATGATTTTCATGTTTGGTATGAATGTGTTAACTGGTTTATTTTACCAGTTAGAGTGCATCCAGTTTTACCCCTGAACCAACTTACCACGCTATACAATCTAAAGTGGGAGCTATGAAAACAATTATCATTTTTGCCTTGATCGTCATAATGGCTTATAAAAGAAAAACACAAAATATATTTTTTAGCAGTCCATGGGCAATAAGACTAGACTACATCAGATCAAACTAGTGCCTAGTAAAGCTATATCCTTTAATGCCCTCTTTTGGCCGTATAGAACATTTGTTTGCATTTACAGATGCTCCCCTACTTACGACCATTCGACTTACAAAAACGTTAGAAATTAACATTTTTTTCAGGATGTCGAAAAATATCCGGACATTACTGTAAGTTAGATTTTGTATTGTGTGCGTCTTTTACTGACTACAGACATTGCCCGACCTACGAAGTGTAAAGTAGAGGCGAGCCGTTTCTTTTGAAATGAAAGTGGTATAAGAAAGCTTGATGTGTTTGATAAAATGGTGGAAATGCTTTTTTTCTGCCTTTTTTCACCACGGAGGAGGACCTCTTGATGCACAAGTCTCAAAAGTAAGTAAAACCTCACTTTATTTATCTTTATAGAGCACTTTATTTTATGATTTTTTGTTTTTTTTTAGTACAAAACAATACAGGTTACTTATACAAGCCTTAAACATACAAAATATAGCACTAAAGCCACTCACGAGCAAATTCAACTTACGAACGATCGCCCTGATGGTTTGTAAGAAAGCAGCGTTTGTATTTAAAAAACAAAACTTTTGATAGAAATTACCTAGAGACTCGCTTTTTTTGACATACTCAGAATTTTGTTATGGGCAGGATTAAATTATCCAACAGGCTGCCTCTGGCCTGCAGGCCGTAAATTTGATAGAATCAAAACATTGTGAAATATATTCCAATATTTTACTTCTAATGTGCCACATCCCATTCTTGTTTTTGTGAAAGACAGAACTTGAGACACTTGAGCACAAAATGATTTGAATTATGCATAGCAATTACTATTCTACAGTGCTTTGAATTTTAATAAATTAGATGAGCTAAACTGCTTTGATCAAAGAAAGGAAAAACAAAAAATGGGTGCCACCAGGCTGCACTTGCCCCAGACACCCACAGGAAATGGTGCCCATACGACCCTCGTGGTTGAGGGGTCCTCCTTTAAAAGAAAACTGTCCAGCAAAAATTCTAATTTTTACATACAACAGAAGGGTGTCTTTTCCTTACAATTCCACACTATTGCATGCCAGTGGAGCAAATTTAACCAGACCTCCCACACCAAGATTGGTAGCTTATATTTGCATCCAGGATTTTAGCCCGCGACTTCCAAAAGGATTAACTTATTGGTCACACATAACATTTAAAACACCCTGTGTCTAAATTTCCCACAGCTTCATATTTAGCCTATGTTTCCATGGAGATGGTCCCAGAGTGCCAATTTCTTTGACAAAGCTACGCTGCATTATGCTATGTTGCTATGCTTTTCGTGTACTTCACTCTCCACCATTTTTCTGACATACTATGAGATATCTGAAGTATATTTTTAAATTACTGTACAGACTTTAATACCCAAAATAGTTGCTTGAAATAATTGTTTAGTTTTTTTTTTCCAATGGAGGATACATACGAAAGAAGGAGCCTCCAGAAGTCTTCCACAAGACCTCTGTTTTGACACAGTAATGTACTTTTTTTAGCTTTTAAACCAACTTTTAAAAAAAAAGAAAGTCCAATCCACTTTGAAGTATTTACAGAAACACTAGCAACTGAACTCAAAATTGTAAATGGAGTAATAAACAGAGTTGCAATACTAGCACCGATTGTTATTTGCTAGCAGCTTTGGCTATCAAGCACATGCTGGAATGTAAGGTAGCTTGAGTGTTTGACTAAAAGGTCATGTTAAAAATGAGTTCTCGGGCAAGGGACATTCTTCCTTCGAGGAAAAAAAATGATTTATGATAAAATATGGAAAGAAAAAAAATCATTCAAAAGCATGTAGCAATCAAGCTGATAATACGCTGATAAATAGCTTGGAATTGTGAGACAGTACGTCTCATTTAAAGTTGTGAAACTGCTGTGTAATGATTGCTGCTTTTGTTTTTATTTACTTACATTGTTTAAATTGAATAATCTGAGTAAAATTTATTGGGCTAGTAGATTTATCCTGTCCTAAATATGGCACAGACCATTGTGTAAAATAATTTCCTCATACAGTAGATCCCCCGATCTAACCTTATTCCGTTCTGAAATCGGAATCCTAAAGTGAAATTGCCATATGGCAGGGGATAGAAAGTATTGGTATTTCGTTAATATTTTTGAACCCCGGTATAAAAAGAATAAAATAACAAAGAACGTAACTGAAATGCGTAACGACTACTTTACGTAGTATACATACGTAGAGACTATGGCCCCAGCCTACTCCACCTACAGGAGCGACCAGACAAGTGACCAGACTCTTCAGCTGAAATAATGATAAGTGGTTATCACATTTGCCTAACACGCGAAAGATCCCCGGTTGGAGACCGGGTGAAAACATATGTTGGCCTGGAGAGGGTTGGGCGCCACAGGCTGTACTTGCCCTAGACAAACCACAAGAAGTGGTAACCCTATGACCCTAGTCGTTAAGGGATCCAACTATTGATAATAATTATTATAGGAATAGGGGGCCACAGCGGGGCAGTGGTTAGCGCGTGTGCGGCACAGTTCCGATGTCGTGGGAACCTCCTGCGTGGGATCAAATCCAGCTACCGGCCTTACTGTGCGGAGTTTGTATGTTCTCCGCGTGCTTGCGTTGGTTTCCTCCAGGAACTCCGGTTTCCTCCCTACGTGTGACTGAGCGAGTGAGTTGTCTGTCCCCGTGTGCCCTGCGATTGGCTGGCAACCAGTTCAGGCTGTCCCCTGCCCACTGCCCGGAGATGGCTGGGATGGGCTCCAGCCCCCCCGCGACCCTAATAAGGATGAGCGGTACAGCTAATGAGATGAGATGAAATTATAGGAATAATGAAAGAAATAATAATAATGAAGAATTGAACCCCCAAAGTGTTCATATGAAATCAAAAGTTAGTTGAACTGTATCTGTGTGTCATGTTCATACAATTATGTCTACTATACTCAATTATGATTATCAGGATAATCATAATCAACTAGTTAGAGAACTTCATTTTGAAAAGCAGGAACTCTCTGGTCACAGGACCGGTCTCGACGGCCTTGGCTCCCTGGGGACGATGAAGACCAGGAAGGCCAAAAGCCACAGCCTCGTCTTCCCAGCCAGAAAACGGCAAACCCAAGTCAGGGTTCTCCTTCTTCCTATCCCTCGGCTGAGGGATGCGACGAAAGGGATTGTGAGACTCGTCTGAAGTTTATATATATATATATATATATATATATATATATATATATATATATATATATATATATATAGCACGTGTGCGGCACAGTTCTGAGGTCGTGGGAACCTCCTGCGTGGGTTCAAATCCAGCTTCCGGCCTTACTGTGCGGAGTTTGTATGTTCTCCCCGTGCTTGCATGGGTTTCCTCCGGGCACTCCGGTTTACTCCCACATTCCAAAAACATGCATTTCAGGTGAATTGGCCGGTCCGAATTGTCCCTAGGTGTGAATGAGCGAGTGAGTTGTCTGTCCCCGTGTGCCCTGCGACTGGCTGGCAACCAGTTCAGGGTTTCCCCTGCCCAATGCCCGATGATTGCTGGGACGGGCTCCAGCACCCCCGCGACCCTACTGAGGATAAGCAGTGCAGCTGATGAGATGTGAGATATATATATATATATATGCCATGTCATCACATAATGCCATTAGCACTCACACAAAAAACTTTTGTTTGGATAGCTGGAATTTGACTTGGATTTGAGGAGATAAATACAAACTCAGTGGAAGTGCCTTCCAGCGCAACAGCTAACTGATAAAAGCCAGGGAAGAATTCATTCATTGTTGAGTCGTAACCAAGTCTTCCTTTAGGTTCCCTTTGCAAAGCAGCCTTCTCCTTCAGCCCAACTTTTGGGTGGAAGAGGGAAATCTAGACAAAGGATGTCTCTTTTATTCCGTACAAGCTCTCGTTTTATTTTATTACCTTTTCAAAGAGAACACATGACTCTACGTTTTCAACTTCGCCTTCAGGACTGATAACATTTCAAGCAAGGGGCGTCAATGCTTGACCCCCTAAAAGAAATACATCTATTGTTATCGTTCCGGCAAGTCAAGTTGTTCCTGTGTCGACAAGCTGCACCTGGGGCGCATCTTATCTTCTGGAGATGCCAAACATTTACTCAATTTTATTACGATGTTCAAATCCGAGTCTTTGGGACGTGTTTGAAGTGCGATGTGAAAGGCTATTGACAAAAAAACTATACAACTAAAAATGTTTTGCTTTTAAATGCGATGACAAAAAAATATCATATTGTAAATATATTTTGCATTCGGTGTAATATTTTGTCTTTTTTTTTACTTTTGAATTCTTGTCTTTTTTTCATGCTTTATGGCTAAATCTGTGGTGTTGTGTAAGTCATGTTTGGAAATAGACTTGGTTTCATATAATTTATGTAATCAAATGTATGTATAATTTGTTTAATAGAGGACTGTGAAAATTAATGAAAACTTAAAAAAAAAACTGGAAATTGTCTGGAACATAAAGAATTGCATCAAAAAATGTCACATGTAGCAAACTAGATCAACCACTAGAGGACATTTTTATTTTAAGCTGCATAAATACACTTCAAAAGCATGGCTCATGCAGGTCATTTTGTGCTTCAGCTATATGAGGGGAGCTGCTTTAAATAACTGAGAGTGGGCCGCATTCCTCAACAATAAGGCCCATTGTATTTTAAAAGCAAATCTTCTGCAGTTTAAATAACTATCCATCTTTCCAGTTTCTCAGCCAGTTATCCCTCTAGAGGAGCCCATCCCAATTATTTTCGGGCATAAGCCAGGGGACCCCTTGAACTGGTTGCCAACCAGTCACAGGGAACACAGAGACATACAACCATTCACACGCTCATTCGATAGATAGATACTTTATTCATCCCCGCAGGGAAATTCACATTAGCGAGTCCGCCTCCTCTGCGCTTCCCGCAGGCTTTTCTGTCTCTGTCTGCTCTAACAGTGCAGAAGCCGGTTAGCTCAACGTTAGCGTCCGGGATGCTAGACGTGAGCCACGTTTCCGTAAAGCAAAGCAAACTGCACTCCCTGTATGCTTTGATGTATTTCACAAGCACAGCCAGTTCGTCAATCTTATTTGGTAGGGAGTTGACATTCCCCATGATTATGGACGGTACCAAGGGCTTATTTCGCCGCTAGCCGCTTAGCCTTTACCTTAGCACCGGCTCTGAACCCCCGATAGGGCCGCCTCACCTCGTCAGGTAAAAGGGGAACCACGCCGGCTCGAGAATTCTTCAGGTAGAGGAGTTGATTCCTCGAATAAACGCATTTTTGTGCGTTATAACCCATATCCATAGGATAGAAAGTAATCCCAAGTGCTGCAAGGCAAACACTGAAGATATAAGCAAAAACAAAACAATAAATCACAAAAGTAGCGAAAATAACACGGGAGCTGCTGGAGTGGCTGCCATTCGCGACAGCGCCGGAAGTAGTCATTCATACCTTCACATTTTGGATTGGCCGATCAACTTTTAATATAACGCTTCAGCATTCATAGTTCATTGCACCACACTCCTAGCTAAGTGTTCAGCTTTTTCATTTAGCACATATGATTTTGAACTGCTCTTCATATAGTTCATTTTTTCCCCAGCATAACAATGATCAGGTTATCAATATATTGATTATTTTGTTATATAATGTTATTGCATAAATACTTTCACCCAAACTTGATTCATCAAAAGCATTTTTAGTTTATTCTGAACAGCGATATCAGATCTTGTAGGGACAAAACCACTTCATTAAGAGGAGGAGCACTAGACAAAGAGTCATCTTTGCTCCTTAGCCTTTGGCTAGTGGTTAAGATTAGCAAGAATTAAATATCATTTTCCAAGAAGAAAACACATCCCATCTGTCCAATCTCTGTGTGAACTTGCACTTGTTAAAGTCACTTACAATAGCTTTTTTTTTTTTTAACCCCTTTGGGGCTTTCCTGTTGATGCTTGTACGAAGCATCAATACTTTCTGTGATATATGACATCTAACATATTTTAAACATACTTGAGTCATTCGGTACTATTGTGTATGTAGAAATCGGAAGTCCCCCTATTTGATCTACAACCTTTTGACTATACAACGACAGCCATTTTGTCCTCAGTTATACTTGGTTTGTACTTGACAAGTGCATAGCACTTGTTTAGTGTGTATGCGCCCGGTGGTATTAAGACTGGCCAGAAAAATGACTGAACTTAGCATTTTAAATTGATTTCATTTAGAAGATGAGGACTTTGTTGGATTGTTCGATGAATATTACACCTGAATTAAAACGAGTACCGAATAAAAATAATAATTGAAAAAGTTATTTAAACTCGGATTTTTAACCGTTACCGTCCTATAACATGCTAGTGTGTATGCACATGTATATGTTAGTCAAGTCAAGTCATGTTTATTTGTATAGCCCTTAATCACAAGAAGTCTCAAAAGGGGGTACAGAAGACAGACTGCTATTACTATTACTACGATTACTATTACCACTATTTCTACAACTACACCAATACTGACCTAAAACCTACATGAGGGCAAGGAAAAATTCAAAACCTCAGCATGAGAAGAGAAGAAACCTTGAGAAGGGGCCGTTTTACAGCTTCGTTCATAAGCTATAGAGACGTGTGTTTAAAGCCTAGATCTAAACACTTCCACTGAGGTTGAAGATCGAATCTCAGAGGGCAGAGCATTCCAAAGCACAGTTAGTTAGTTAGTTAGTTTGTTTGTTCGCATGTTTCTGTCACGAACCAGGAACGGAGATGGGACCCAATTGCGTTCGTTTTACTCAGTTTTTATTAAGAAGGATCCACGATGATCGTCGGTGACGGGTGGCAGATAGCAGGAACGCGGAAGTGGCACTTCCGTGTCGAGCGAGGGTAGTCCTAGACAGCGATAAAACGGGTCGATGACCAGGCCGGAGGAGCAAAATCAGGAACGGGTCCAGAAAAAGGTCGGCAACAGGTATCAGGCAGGATAGAGTCAGGAGTCACGAAGGTTTGCATAGCGTGTAGCGTAGGTTCACAAAACGCTCCGACGAGTGTTGTCAGCAAGGCGGGGTTTAAAAAAGAGAAAGCAGCCAATCAGCGTCCACGGCTGTTGGCGCCAACGAAGCAGTTTCAGGTGCCCCGCATCAGTAATCATGACAGTTTTCATGCATAAGTCCAATAGGATGGAGCTCTTTTTGTTAAAAGGACATAAGGTATGATTAAGCGCCTCCAAGTGGTAAAAAAAACAACCTTTAGTCATTAAAAAAAAAAAAACATTGATTTGACAATACACGAACGATCATATCAACATGTATTTAAAATACTCAAAGGTCGAGATATTTACATTTATTTTACATCTCATCTCATTAGCCGTACCGCTTATCCTCATTAGGGTCGCAGGGGGCTGGAGCCCATCCCAGCCATCTCCAGGCAGTGGGCAGGGGACACCCTGAACTGGTGGCCAGCCAATCGCAGGGCCTACAGGGACAGACAACTCATTCGCTCATTCACACCTAGGGACAATTTGGACCGGCCAATTCACCTGAAATGCATGTTTTTGGAATGTGGGAGGAAACCGGAGTGCCCGGAGGAAACCCACGCAAGCACGGGGAGAACATACAAACTCCGCACAGGAAGTCTGGAGCTGGATTTGAACCCACGACAGGTTCCCATGACATGAACTGTGCCGCACAAGCGCTAACCACTGCGCTGCCGTGCTGCCTATTTATTTTACATAACACATATAAAAGGAATTGATATAATTGTAGGCCATCCTGCTGCTACAGGTATCCCCTACCCCCCCAAAAATCAAAATGTGAAAGGATTTGAAAAAAAAAAAAGTTTGATTCGATCACTGAGCCTCTGTCATTTTTTTTTTAATGTTTTTTTGGCACTCATTTTCAGTTGCACTTCCCAATAGTGAAACATCTAGCACTTCTAAGTGGGAATGTGACATAATAACTTATATTCAGTGAAATTTGGAGCATTGTTTTCCTTCCTGAAATCAGCAGTAATGGTACATAATCTTTTTTTTTTCATTCGAATTTGTGTATTATGTGTGTTATTTGTTATTATTGTTATTTGCTAATTATTTTGACGTAAATTTGGATTCTGGTAATGTCACCACAGATATATATATATATATATATATATATATATATATATATATATATATATATATATATATATATATATATATATATATATATATATATATATATGGCTGGCAACCTGTTCAGGGTGTCCCCTGCCCACTGCCCGGCGATGGCTGGGATGGGCTCCAGCCCCTCCGCGACCCTAATGAGGATAAGCGGTACGGCTGATGAGATGAGATATATATATATATATATATATATATATATATATATATATATATATATATATATATATATATATATATATATATATATATATATATATATATATATATATATATATATATATATATATATATATATATGTGTATGTATGTATAGATAGATAGATAGGATAGTTTTTATACACATTCGTGAAAAGGCCACGAAAGGAGCAAGAAAGTAAGGCTGCAGGTACTATTTTTGACGACAACAAACAAAAAGCTCGTTTCTCTCCGATTTATTAATCAACAAAAATCAAAAAGTCAGCAAACACAACTGTATCATTATTCCTCTCAATAAGCCTCCAGTGCAGAGGAAAGGTCAGTACTGAACCGCAAATGTCTGCACGTGGAGTTTGTAGTGTATGAGAATTTTATAAACTCTCAGGGCTTTTTTATAGGCCATCACGTTCTACCTATTGACAAACATAAGAAGAAACTAAGTGCAGTCTGTGTTTTCACAGGATTTTGTTTAGCCTTCTTATTGCCAAGGGGGCACCGGCACCCCTGTTTTACAAGTGCTATTTAATCTAACGTAACTCCCCGAATATTGGGCTGAAAAAAATAAAATAAAATCGTTCCTGGTAGAAGAGAAGATGGGCTTTGCGGCGATGTATTAAAAAAAAGACATTTGGTGAATTTAAAATAATCCCTACTTTAATTTACTATAGTTTTAAACTGTTCTTCTTGTTAAACAATTTTGCCAATATTAAACTGGGGTTATTTTTTTCTTTATTTTTCGTATTTTGCAAATTTTAAGTATTATTTTTATATTTTATTTAAATTTTCAACTCATTTCAAGTAAAAAAAGAAATCCAAAACTTAAAATTAATGGAGTAAGATACAGAACAGGATGGGACAGACGGGATCGATACCCGGTACTGGATACTGGATACAATAGCAAGATACCGGACAGGACAGACGGGATCAATACCGGATACTGGATCCACGAGCAAGATACCGGACAGGACGGGACAGACGGGATCGATGCCTGATACTGGATACACAAGCAAGATACCGGACAGGACGGGACACGCGGGATCGATACTGGATACAGGATACACAAGCAGGACACCGGACAGGACGGGACAGGCGGGATCGATACCGGATACAGGCTACACAAGCAGGATACCGGACAGAGTCAAAATAGTCTGTGGATAGCTGTGAAGCCAATCAGGCAACGAGCAGCAGCTGGCCCCAAACGAGCGGGCACAAGTGAGGGCAAAGGGTTACTGTGACATCTGAAAATTATTTTTGCTTCTTAATTCAGTTAAAAACTAAGTGAAAAATGTCTAGCTAAATTAAAAAAGGAAAAAAAACACTGTTTTTGCCCTTCAAAATGTTTTGATTAACTTAATAGAAATACATACATTTTGCTGGGGGTTTTATACAGGCTTTGTGTATCGCAGATATTACTTAGTTACACATTTACAACACATTTAAAGTGTGTAATTAGAATGTTATGTGTAAGAAATACATTGTGTCAGATTCAAAAGAAGGAATGTTTTGATGATTGCATTATTTTCTCGCATTCCTTATTATTCTAAAGTCTATCATGATGCCAAAAGTTCAGAGAAAAACAAAACAAAAACATCTTGCCTAAGACTAATAAAAGCATCATCAGCGCGTTCATAATTTTTTGGGGGCACCTGTGTTCAAAAATGTATTTCCATCTCTGTAAAAAATCTTGTGGCATTCTAATATTCATTTTAAGGGAAAAAACAAGCTTTTTTTTTTTTTTAAGCAACCAGACACGCGCCGTCTGGTGTGCACATTATAAATTGCTGGAATTTGCTGTTCATGCTTCACTATTTAATCAAATAGAGCCAAGCCATTATATTGATATGCTATCAATGGAACTCATCATCAAAAATGTGATGTCAAATCAGAAATTCTTGTTGTTATTGCTAGCAAAGCAAATTTAGCACAATATTCAGAATAATACCGGCATCCCTGATAAGTGGAGTAAACACACCAATGTGACATTAACGCTACGTTTTCATATTTGTCCAAACCTATGAGAGTTAATTTAACATTTTAAATTACAGTAGTAAATTCAAGTCAAGTCATGTTTATTTGTATAGTCCTTAATCACAAAGAGTCTCAAAGGGCTGCACAGATCAAAGACTGTTGCAAACTACAGACTATTATGACACCATCCCCTCATTTAAAACCTACATGAGGGCAAATAATACACATATTATCAACATGAAATATAGGTTATTCATATGCGATAGAATCGAAGTCTGTTTCAAGTTTAGATTTAAAAAAATTTCACTGAGGTTGCAGATCGAATCTCAGGGGGAAGAGCATTCCGTAGCACCGGGGCCCGAATGGAGAACGCTCTCGAGCCTGCCGATCTCCTCTTGGCTGTGAAATCATTAGTAGACCAGCGTTTTCAGAGCGAAGGCTCCGGACCGAAACATACGGGGAAATTAAATCTGAAAGATATGAGGGAACAGGTCCATGCATGATTTTGTATACTACCAACAGAACCTTAAAATCACATCTTAAGCTAACAGGGAGCCAACGCGGGTTAGCTAAAATCGGTTTATTGTCTTTGTTAAAAGCCTCGCTGCAGCATTTAGTGCACAAAAATGCGTTTATTCAAGGAATCAACTCCTTGCCCTGAAGAATTCTCGTGCCGGCGTGATGAAAGGGCCTATCGTGGAGGAAGAACCGGAGCTATCTAAGCGGCTAGCGGCGTTATAAGTCTTCGGTACCATCCGCAATCATGGTAAATGCAAACTCACTACCAAATGAGATCAACGAGTGCTGGTGGAAAACATCGAAGCGCACAGGGAGTGCATTTGCTGTGTTTTGCGGAAACATGGCTCACGTTTAGCATTCCGGACGCTAACGTTTAGCCACCCGGAGATACCCGGAGCAATCCGTCTTTAGCGTTGCTATACAGAGACACGAAAGCCTACGGGAATCGGAGAGGAGACGGACTCGCTAACACGAGGTGGTGTATCCCTGGACACAAAGAAAAAGTTTTCCATCTGCCGCAGGGATGTCGAACCTTTGGACTGGCGTGTGACGTCATCCACTCCATTACAAGCACCCCTAGGGCATCATGTTAATCTGTTAATAAACAACGGGGTAGACTGCTGGAAGTGTGAATTTGCCTATCTATCTATCTATCTATCTATCTATCTATCTATCTATCTATCTATCTATCTATCTATCTATCTATCTATCTATCTATCTATCTATCTATCTATCTATCTATCTATCTATCTATCTATCGTCCCGCATGCACAGAAGAGGACATGTCACGTCAGAGGCAATGTGCTCAGTATTTGCGGAAGTACTCATGGATGTTCTCTTGAACTATTATTAAAAACTGCCCCATTCTGATAATTTCCCTCTAATTTGGCCTCTCAAATATTTAATCAAATCAGAAAATTTCACTTTCCTTCTATTGAATGCTCTCTGTGTTTTTGTCCGCAACAATTTTTGATTCCACCGCTTCCTCCCTGCATTGTTGAATGCATAGTAGTGACGTCTGTCGCCTATTGATAACGTGCAGGTCGCATAAATGGGTCTCGAGCTTTCACAAAGCATTCCAAAAGATCAGATGTATATTCGATTTAGGACCACATTTGAAAGTGGCCTTGGTCTGGTGTGAAAAAACGGATATGTGCTGTACGGGAAAAAAAAACTGATTTTCTTGTCGTGTGAACCGAGTCCAAGATGCCTCTCAATTATTGGTCGACGTCAAATAATATGCTTGTCTGTTATTTGTTTGAGTCACGGCGCCATGAAAATGGGTACATACTATTTACTAAACTCTATCCCATAATGCCTCTCTTTTCATTCAATTCAGAATCTCGCGTGGTTCGTAAAGACGTTTCAAGACAGCAGTACAATACTGTATTTTTTTTTTACTGTATTAATTTGCTGAGTGGCTCAAGGCTGGCAGGGAGAATGAAAAAGATGATAACCATAGAAAAAAAAGCTTGCGATTCTTGATGAATTCGAAGACGGCACACTGATCACACCGTTTGCTGAGTCGCATGGCCATAACCAATCGACGATTAGTACTCCTATTAATTATAAAGAGGTGATTAAATCGAGGAAAAAAACATGGCAATCCTCGCAAGTGGAAGTTTTGAAATTAGTTTAATTTTTAATGCGCCGTCGCATACACCTGTTACACCACTCAACCAACTTAAGTCATGTAACACCAAAAGGTAAAAACAAGTCATTTTACCTTCACATGTATATTTATTTTAAAGTTGTATCATACACTTGTATATGACACATAAGTAGTATTACTGTTTACTATTTTGTAATTGTAATCTTTTCATCTGGGGTTAGAGGGGCATTAGCTAATTATCATTAGGTTTCGTCGCCCTCTATGGGGCAATTTCACTTTGCGATCCCCACTTCAGAATGGATTAATGTCACATCACTACTGTGTTACAGTTTTTTTTAATAGAATTTTACTTTATAGATTTTTCACTCCACAAATAATTTCTAAATTTGCTAAATTTCTAAATTGGATTCAGAATGAACGGTTAAACAGATACCCTGTGACCCTTAACCCTTTTTTGCCAATTGATTTTACAACAAAAAAACCGCAACTCAATAGCACATCCTAAACTTCAATGAGGCATTCCAAATCAATCAATTTGTGATAATCACCATAGCAGCTACAGGCCAGTCCAATTTCAGGCGTTCATGATACGCTCAATACTTGGTAGCAAAGTTGTACATTTGAGAAAAACACTCAGGACAGACACATCTGATCTGGTTCAAGGAGCTTTTCAACTTAATTCACCCCCTTAATATGGCTGAATACTAGAGGTGGGTAGAGTAGACAAAAAAAATACTCGAGTAAAAGTACTCTTACTTCAGAATAATATGACTCAAAGAGAAGTAAAAATGGCCTGTGACTGGCTGGCAAACTGTTCAGGGTGTCTCCTGCCCACTGCCTAAGGATGGGCTCCAGTCACCCTAGTGAGGAAAAAAGATGAATGGATGGGTAGAAGTAAAAAGTAGTCATCCAAATAATTACTGGAGTAAAACTAAAAAACTACTTGGTGGAATGAAAACTACTCAAATACCGAGTAACTGTAGTCACATGTCCAGTCAAGTCATATTTATTTGCATAGCCCTTAATCATAAAGAGTCTCAAGGGTCTGCACAGACAACAGATTATTCCGAACCACAGACTATTATTACACCATCCCCTGATCTAAAACCTACATGAGAGCAAGGAAAAACTCAAAAACCTCAGCATGAGGAAAGTGAAGAAACCTTGAGAAGGGACCGCACATGAGGTAATCCCCCTTCCAGGAAGACAATGGATGTTGTAATAACAATTACTACACCGATATAATCAACATGAAATATAGCTCATTCATAAGCTATAGAATAGAATTGTGTTTTAAGCCTAGATCTAAACAGTTCCACTGAAGTTGCAGATCGAATCTTACGGAGAAGAGTATTCCACAGCACTGGGGCCTGAATGGAGAACGCATAATGTTCATTTTACCTATGAAAAGTGATGGGTCCCGGGGACTCGCATGCTCAAAAATCTATGGGTCCCAACAGAAATCTATGGGTCCCCAAAATTTAGTGTTATCGAGGTTGAAATTGTAAATCGGCGACAAATATATAAATAAATCTCTAAATCTATATATTCATTCAGTTTTAATAATCACAAAGGTAATACAAAGCAGTTATAGTTCACAAAAATACTGTACATTATACAAAATTATATTGCTGAAATATTAGTCTATATATTCATGCAGTTTTAATCACTTCAGATTTTTCAGTTCATATATTCTTCGTGGTTTGCTGTCCCGCCACAATTGTAATGCCTTCTCAAGGTCCAATTGCAGCAACAGAATTTCCATAGCTAATTTGTGGTTTTCATTGTCGTTGTGCCGATCCAATGTGCTTTTCTGAAAGTTCGTATTGCGAAATGATTTATGCAATCCAGTTTTTTGTCACGCTGGGTGCACGCATCACAGAACATGTAGCCTCCATTATCATCCTCCTCATAGCGTAACCAGGAATATAATTGAGTCCATTTTGGCAGAAAAGTCCTTTTCTTGCTAGGAGTATTCTTTTGTTTATCTTTCGTCGAATCGTTCGCCTCAAAACATGTGTTTTTCTTGCCTTCGCAGTCTTCTGAAGAATTTCTCCGCCGTTCTTTCGTGCCGGAATTATTGCCGTTGTTACCACCATCTGTATTATGTTTCGACTTATTACCGACACTGAAGAAATTAGAATGTTTTTGTTGATTTGCACCTAATACCAACTGTTTTTTCGGAGGCATACTTCTCTTTCACTGGACAACCACCAAAACAATGACGTCATCTCGAAGCAACGCGATTTCGTTTGCCGAGATCTCGTTTGCTGAGATCGGCGCGAGACCAAAACAACAAAGGCGGATTTGCCTGACGAACAGTTTGGAGTGGGGTAAATCTTTGTTAAAAAAAAAAAAAAAGTAATCGGGTAACAATGACAATTTGGTGTCAAAAATGGCACGCACGCTGATTCGACACAATGCGTCCGCGGGAAAACAAGAACACTGTTTTATTGATTTTTTTTAAACAACCATTCAATCAGATCATCAAATCATAAAAGTCCATCCAATCAACAATACTGTAGATTCAATTTTGAAATAGATTAAAATATTCAAGGTGTATTGAAGTACTTAAAACAACAATTGTATAAATCAAAGAAATAAATTAAACACTAGTAGCACATTTAAAGTCCCAGTACTTTTTTAACAAGCTCTGCAGGCAGAACAACAAGATAGTCCCAGGGTTGGCGACCTAAAATGATGAAAGAGCCATATTGGACCATAGAGAAAAAAAAAATGCAAGAGCCACAAAACGCTAAGAGCTTTATGTAAGCAATATAATGAATACAACAATGCTACATATACATCCAAAATATCTATATTACTATCAAAAGTTAGATGCAGCACATCCTGTGGAGAATGATATGACTACTCTGTTGTATGACAGTTTAACTTTGTTCCTATATTAATGAATGACAAAATATTTAATTGTTTTGATCAAGTTAACCAAACACAATTAGAAAATTTTATTTTGAAGACCGGAAACAACAACAAATACGTTTCATAACGTGCCCCTATCTGGACAACAAAAAGAGTGCAATAAAACACTGCATGCATTTATCAAAATAAAATAACCTTTTGAAAATGTAAAGTAAATAAAATCACTTCAATAAAGTTCAAGTTTGCTTTCTGTGAGTTCTGTCAGTTTGCTACCTGCCTGGCTAGTGACACTTCACACTTAAGTAACGGGTTCAATGTAGTCTAATGTAGCAAAGTTAGAGTACCGTTTCCTCTTCACAAATCTGCTCAAGTCAAAGTAAAAAGTATAGTTGTTGAGAAAAACTCTCACAAGCAATGTTCCCTCTAATTTTCCACGGGTCTGAGCATTCACACAAAGTCGGTGAGCAACGCTTGAAACGACAGTGAGCAACAGCAATCCCAAGTGTGGCAACTAAATCATTATCACACATGGCCAAAACCTGACATCAACTTACATATAGCTGAGTTTCCGGCAATGCAACATTTTTATTTTTATATTTTTCACTTTTGAAGGAATTGACTAATGTACTATTGCAAAGCGTCATTTGTTTTCACAACAATTCTTTCACAAGATTTCCATTTCTTTTTCTTCCTGGTATCTTTTGTCGCATAATACTAACATTTTTGGGGGCTTATTTAGTCGGTTGCACGATACACAACTGTATTTAATCACATTTTTTTAGTGGAAGTACAATGTTGGCAACAAGATTCACTTGATATAATTGGAAATTATTTGAATGCAACACAATATGTTTCTTCTTTTTCCTGTTTTTTTTTTTTTTTTTTTTTTAATTCCTATAAAAAATCTCATTGTGTTTGTGTTTCAAGCTGTTACTTTTTTCTTTTTGTTCTCTATTTACTTTTTTCCTTTGTTTCTTTCTTTTCTTTTTTCTGGCTTTTTTTCTGAATTTTTCCTTCTTTTTTTCCTCTTCCTTTTGTTTCTTTTTTTCTCAGCTTTTCACTCCTTTTTCATTTTGGTATTTTTTTCTTTTTCGTTCTATTACCCCCTTCCTTCAAGTCATTTTGTACATAATTTTTCATAATATTTGGTCATGTTGGGATTAAAGAAGCAAAAACAACCTGAAGAGCTGTTTAGGACCCGAAAGAGACGGTTCCTTTTAGTGAGCCGACCCGAAGAAGCCGGTTCTCAAAAAACTCTACTGACTTTACTCAACTTTGTTCTACTTCGACCTTGACTTCAACATACCGCATTTAGAACACAGCGTCAGGGGAAGCCGTGTATTTTTACCTTCATCCACCGTAACTTTGACTTAATTCGCTTCTTAATTAGCAATTTTGAGCCCTGATTTTTGTGAGCTGGCTAGATTTTCTTGTGCGCGGAAAAGCTCTGGGCAGTGTGCAATTGCGCATACACGCAGCTTAGAGGGAACATTGCTCACAAGTACAAAATGTCCCAGATTTGACTCAAGTAAATGTAACTCGTTACCAGGGTTGGGTAGGGTTACTTTAACTTGATTACTTTGGAAAGTAATCAAGTTAAAGTAACTCTCCCCAACCCTGCTCGTTACTACCCTGCTCTTATGAATACCAAAAAATGAAAGGGAACGTTTTAATATGTCACGCTACCAGACAAACTTCACCCCCCCAGCCTGACTTCTTTGGAATGCTCTCATCCCCACAGGCCGAATGCAAAAACAAAGATGATAACATCAAATAGAATTATTACAAAAACAAATTTCAGTTTGTGACGCGGATCCACTTAAAAACTATCTTAGAATAGATGAAAGGCAAGCGACACACCCTCAGACTTTCCCTAGACTTAATTTCCAAGCTTTTATTTGCCATAGCATTGCTCATCCACATTTTACACTTTTTGTAAGTCCCGAGTTGTCGAATTTCGATATTAGATTTGGAGTTAACGTGTTTGCAAAAGTGCACAAGTTTCCTTTTATTTATTGATTTGATATGTCAGGGCGGCGCGGTGGTTAGCGCGTGTGCGGCACAGTTCTGAGGTCATGGGTTCAAATCCAGCTACCAACCTTCCTGTGCGGAGTTTGCATGTTCTCCCTGTGCTTACGTTGGTTTCCTCCGGGCACTCCGGTTTCCTCCCACATTCCAAAAACATGCATTTTAGGTGAATTGGCCTGTCCAAATTGTCCCTAGGTGTGAATGAGCGAGCCCTGCGACTGGCTGGCAACCAGTTCGGGGTGTCCCCTGCCCACTGCCCGGAGATGGCTGGGACGGGCTCCAGCACCCCCGTGACCCTACTGAGGATAAGCGGTGCAGATAATGGATGGATGGATATGGTATCATGTCATTCAGTTATTGTTTACCAGCCCTTTGAGATACCCCGACAGCTCAATTGAGTTCTTCTTATACAGACTGTGCATTATTTCACCACTAGATGTCGCTGTATTGAGTAATGCTTCCGGTATTAGATTTGTGTACAAGTTTCCTTTTTTTTTATTGATTTCATATGATATCATGTTATTCAGTTATTGCTTACCAACCCTTGTAAATACTCTGGCAGCTCAATTGAGTTCTTCTTATACAGACTGTGCATTATTTCACCACTAGATGTCGCAGTATTCCAAAAACGAGTGTTGAAAGCACAAAGAATATAAACTACAGATACTGTACTCAAAGTGACCAAACTGCACCATTTTGGTGATTTTTTTGCCCAGCCTTTTGCAAGATTTATGCGTACCCATAGCAGCAAGATGGTGGACAATTGAAAGGGCAAAAAACATATTTAAAAAAGCTTAGTTTGTTTAAGCTTTCGGCGACAAACGCTAATTATTGGAGGGGCCAAATGCAGTCGTTTTCGTGGGGGAATCTGCTTTTCAAATGTATTTTGGGGGGTTGTAAAACAAAAAAATTTTGTTAATTGACTTTTTTACAGTGAATCAAACGACTGGTGCCATCTTTGTGGATGGGATGAGATAATATTAGCAACAAAAAAGTGCTTTAAACACAGTTTAAACACAAATCCTCCATGTGTTCAACTTGAAAGAACATTGAAACATGATGATAAATGTTGGGAGGTTTTGTTTTTCATGTAAAACATCAAAGAATAGCACAATTTTCCGCAGGGATATTAAAATATTCCCCTCTGTTGTTATATTCATCTCATCTCATTAGCTGCACCGCTTATCCTCAGTAGGGTCGCGGGGGTGCTGGACCCCATCCCAGCAATCATTGGGCAGTGGGCAGGGGACACCCTGAACTGGTTGCCAGCCAATCGCAGTGTTGTTATATTATTATTATTATTAATCAGTATTATTATTATTGTTATCAACACAAGAAAATAAGTTACAGCGATCAAATAGCATGTTACAGTAATCCCTTTTTTATAGATGAATCCATCCATCCACCATCTTCCAAAGTCAGGTGGTGGGGGCAGCCGGCTTTGCAGTTAGGGCAAGCTATAGACGCTATAGCGTGTCCTGGATCGTTCCAGGGGCCTTCTGCCAGTGGTACATGTCCATGTCCAGGAGGCATCCTTGTCAGATGCCATAGCCACCTCAGCTGGCTCCTCTTAACACGGAGGAGTAGCGGCTCTGCACTGAGTCCCTGCCGGAAGACCGAGCTTCTCACCCTAAGGGAGGGTTCAGCCACCCTGCGGACCAAACTTATTTCAGCCGCTTGTATCTGGAATTTTGTTCTTTTGGTCATGACCCACAGTTCATGACCTTAGGTGAGGTAAATCAAGAGCTTTGCCTTTTAGATCAGCTCCTTCTTTCCTACAACGGACCGGTAGAGGGTCCGCATGACAGCAGACGCTGTATCAATCTGTCTGTCGATCTCCCAGTCCATCCTACCCACGCTCGTGAACAAGACCCAGAGATACTTAAACTCCTGTACTTGGGGCAGGTTTTCATCCCCGACCCGGAAAGAGCATGCTACCGTCTGAGAACCATGGTATCAGACTCAGAAATCCTGATGTTCATTTCAGCCACTTCAAACTCTGCTGCAAATCGCTCCAGTGAAAGCTGAAGATCACGGCTTCAGGAAGCCAACAGCACTACATCGTCTGCAAAAAGCAGAGATGCAATTCTGAGGCTCTCAAAACCCTACCCCTTTCCTGCGTCAGGTGCGCCTAAAAATTCTGTCCATCAAACTTATGAACAGAATCTGTGATAACGGGCGCCCTTGGCAGAGTCTAACTAACACTGGAAACGAATCCGACTTACTGGTGGCAATGTGGACCAATCTCTGGCCATACAGGGACGGTACCCCATATTCCCTGAGGAACACGTCGAATGCTTTTCCAAGTCTACAAAACACATATATGTCACGAACCAGGACAGGAAACAGGAATGAGAACCCAATCGCGTAATGTTACTCAAAGTTTATTAGGAAGAAGAGGAATGCGCGCACCCTTGATCCGGGGATCGATGGTCGCGGAAGTGGATCGAAATCACAACTAAAGAGTGGTCAAAATCGAACTGATCGGACAGAAAATAAAACAGAATCAAACACAGGCATATTCACACGCAGAGTCTAGCAGGAGTTTCGCAGACGCTCTGACCCCAGGCAACTCGCAAGACCGCGTTTAAGTAGTCCGGCAGCAATCTGTCAACAAGTTTCAGCTGGTGTCAGTGGGCGGGACCAATTGGGCGCCGTGGCAACTGTGACAGAACCTGGCGCCACACAGTGGGGACCAATTGGGCGCCATGGCCATTATGACAATATAGTCCAGATGGGCAAACTCGCATGCTCCCTTAAGGACCCTGCAGTGCGTTAAGAGCTGGTCCACTGTTCCAAGGCCAGGACAAAAACCACACTGATCCTCTTGAATCCGAGATTTGACTTTTTGGCAGACCTCCTCTCTAGTACTCTTGAACAGACCTTACTAAGGGAGGCTGGGATGTGAGATTCCCCTGTAGTTGGAACACACTCCCCGGTCGCCATTCTTGAAAAGGGAAACCACCACCCCAGTTTTTTTATCGTTTTAACAAAGACCAAAACCCCGCCCACGATATTCAAAAATCTGCAAAGTTCACCCCTCTACTCATTTTTAACATGCGTTCTGCCATCCCGCGCTTGCAGCAATAGTCTACTAGGGATAACGGATTGTGAGTGAATGGGTGTTATTCATCCTAAGCGAAAAGAATGGAAAATAAGAGCTGCCACAAGTGACTCAAATTTCAGCAAAAGTCGACTGGGGATAATCGAACGCGGCCAAAACAGTGCAGTTAATTTTAGGCGGACTACAATGGACTGCCTAAGCGGCCCCCCCCCAAATGTGATCAGGGATAATGGATAACCAAATCTTTTTAAACCATAATCCACTAAGGCAACAAAGTATGAAGTAGCTAGGGATTTTAGTTTTGAAAAAATTGGATTATAATTTAAACAAGGACCCTCACTTATATAATTGATTATGAATGAACTTGTATCAGTTTGTTATCGTTTCCCCACGCGGTTGAAAGAACGTAAATGTCAAGGCTGCTGTGCATCTTCTAAGACAGGCGTGTGAAATGTCTTTCAGGATGGATTTGCTACAGTGGGCGACGAGAGTCAAAAGCCTCTTTGTTGGCTATTTCAAAATCTCAATTTTCACTAACTAGCGTGCACAGAGTAACAAGGGCGCTCTAACACTCTGGAGATGACAGCCGAAGCTCATTCATGATGATATTCTCATACAAGTACTTTTCAAAGAAGTGCACGATATTTCATAAATCCGTACATCTTGAAGACTTCTGAAATGATCACTGTTTTACGACTTTTTTTGTTTTGCCATTTCTTGAGAAAGTAAGTAAGAAGGAAAGATGTACATTTTTTTTCTGTTTTTCTTTCTTTCTGTACCCCTCCCTCTCTTACTCTTTTGTTATTTCTATCTCTTTCATTTCTTTATCTCTGACTTTTGCTTCCTCTTTCTTTTTGTATCTCTCTCTATTTTCTCTATTTCCTCTCTCTTCCTTGTTTTCTCTTTCCTCTTTTTTTTCTCTCTTGTTTTCTCTTCATCTGTCTTTCTGTCCCTCTATTTCTTTTTAGTCTCTTTCTTTCTCTTCTCTCTTTCACATTTTCTTTCTGCCTCCCTTTACTACCCCTTTTTTTTCCCTCTTTCTTTTTTTTCTTTCTTTTTATCTCTGTTCCTCTTTCTGTTTTTCTCTCTTTCTCATTCTTTCTCCTTCTTGTTTTCTCTGCCTTTCATAATTTCTATCTCTTTCTTTTTCATTTCGCTTTCCATCTTTCTTCCTCCGTTTCTTTCTCTCTCTGTCTTCTCTTTCTCTCTTTATGTCTTTCTTTCTTTTTTCTCTCAATTCCTTTTTTCTTTTTTCTCTCTCTTTCTCTTTCAATCCATATATTTCTCTCTCTCTCTCTCCCTCTCTCTCTCTTTCTCTCTCTCTTTTGCGCTCTATTTCTCTCTTTTCACTGTTTCTTTATCTATCTATTTCTTTCTCTAGCTTCCTTTTTTTAATGTACTCTTACAGCCCTGTGAGAATGTTATTTCTACCACGTGGCCCCCAACCTCAAATGAGTTTGACACCCCTGTTTTAAAATTTAGACTTGAGTTTGGAGAGTTTCTTCTGCTCAAGAGGTCCTCAACATGACTTTTTTCTGTTTAGAAATGTACTTAAATAATTCATTACATATATAAATAACAAAAAATCTACTATAATTCCTCCAGAGACAATCATTGCTTGTTGAATAATTTCCTAAAAGGCGGAACATTTGTTTTATGGCATTTTTACTCTTGTTTCTTTCTTTTTTTTCTTTGACCTACTAACGCTGCAAAAACAAAGAGCTTTTAATTAAGCTGTTTTTTGTTTCCGTCCGTGTCCAAACCACAAAACCAATTTTTTTGACACGAACGCTGCGTTTCTTGGGCGTATCTTTTACTAATTGTTCGGATGTAGGACTGTTCAAGCAGAACGTAGCGAATGAGTTCAGTTAAAAAGAGACAAAAGAAAAGGATGCTTTTCTCAGCAAAAGAGAAAAACATAAAAATAAGAACAAATCTTACCATTTAGTTTTCATGCTGGGTAATGATGCAAATGAGCCAGTGTTGCCAGATTTTCCTTCCATGACAGTCGCATGCATCACTCACAGATTGATGCCATGTTAAATCCCAGTCTTGATTTTTAGAGAAGGAAGTGCATTCGTTTTATGTTTTGCAACGGGAATATTTCCCCTTCAATGAATGAAGTAAAGAATTATCAAATTCAGGGATATCAAACTCCAGACTTTCTGCACTGAGGCGGGCCGGATGAGTAAAAGAATGAACTCCACATTTTTAACTTTGTTTTTCAATAGTATGCTTTATCATTCAGCCCTACTTATTGTAACCACAGATGACAATGGATCTCTTCTAAACACAACACATTTATTCGCAAAAAATGGTGGGAAAAGGTTTTCATATTTGGCATTGAATGTGTTAACTGGTTTACCTTCACAGTTGAATCAATTCAGTTTTACACCTGAACCGACTTACTACGCTATACAAACTCAACACTGCCCTCTAGCTGCCGGAGAGAGCAAATTGTTTTTTATTTCATTTAAATAGTCGTAACTTTTGATAATTACCCAGGGACTTGCTCTTTTTTTTTCTTACATTTATAGCAGGCCAGATTAAATCATCCATCATTTGCCAAGGACATAATCAGACATGCCATCAAAAACAAACTTGCTATTATAGGGACAGTGTGTATTTTACGACCACTAGATGCTGCTGTTGTTGTTGTTGTTGTTGAGTCACTCAAGGCGCCTAAGGTAATCCTCAGTAGCGCTAGACTCGCTTGTGGGAGGCTCCGTAGTTCTCCGAAGGAGAGGGGGCTGCGACTGTCCTGTGCCGCAAGGCCTGACGAGGTGCGACCCAAGCAAACCAAGCATACGAAGCCTCTGAAGTCCTTAGTACGTTTGGACAGGCCGGTGCATGATTTATGGAAGCCCCGTGGGCAGGTAGTACATGTGATTGGGGTGTGGTCCCAGCGAATGGTTCGAAAGCACCACTGGCATTTGGACTGGGGGCCAGGGTTGCTCTCGATGTCGCCCGCCCTAAGAAGAACAGAGAGAGGAGAGTAGAAGAGAGAGAAGGAGAGGGACAGATGGAACGAGAGAAAGACAGAGTAAAACGCAAAAAGAGGAAAAGAGAGTGAGAGGTGGGGAGAGAGTAGGAAAGAGAGGGATAGAGAAAATGAGCGACAAGACTGTAAAGGGGGAAGAGAGAAAAGGAGAGACAAAGAAGCCGAGCCGAAGAAGCTGGTTCTCCACAAACTCTACTAACTTTACTAGACTTCGTTCTAATTCGACTCGACTTCAAAATACCGCATTAAGGACACAACGTCAGGAGAACCCGTGTATTTTTACCTACATGCACTGTAACTTTGACTTAAGTCGCTTCTTAATTAGTAATTTTGAGCCCTCATTTTTGTGCGCTGGATAGATTTTCTTGTGCGCTGAGATTGTGCGAGCAGTGCGCGATTGCGCACGCGCGCAGTTTAGAGGGAACACTGTAGACAGGTATTCCCTCGTCTAACACAGTGGTCGCAGTGAAGCTGATTGCTACATATGCTCCATTAAACAAACTGATCTTAGCCTTTCGGAGACTTTCATTTTCCATTCTATCCCCGTCTCTCTCTTCATGTCTTTTCATCCCTGTTAAATATTTTTTCATGGGGTCACTGGAGGGCTCGCAACACTTCATGTCTACACTTCATACTCATTCTCTCATCTATGTATTTGCAAAGTGTGGATGCTTTACAACCGAGTGTAAAAACCCCGAATGTAGAGGAGGTTTAATTGCAAAAGCTCCCAATTTCAAACCCGCACCCCCGTCCCCTACCTGGCGGAGCCTCGCACCACTTTAGGGGGGCCCGTCCCACTATTCGAGAACTGCTGCTTTAATGGAAGTAACGTAATAGTTGCAATATTAGATTGAAGCATTACATGTTCTTGGGTGATTTGAATTTCTATCTACATACATTGCACTGAAATACAGAGTTCACCCTTTTATTTTCTTACAGTGTTTGTTCTGTTCTTGCATTTGTATCCCTGAGCCTTCGATACCATTTTACAGCGGTAACAAAATCACCCTTGAAACAAAACAACATATTCATCGCATCGAGTGTCCCCGATGAACTCTCTGTGGAGTAACCACTTTGGCTATTTCTATCTAGAAAGATAACGATGAAAAGACTTTTGGGACACGGTGACGGTTGAGGGCGAGTTTCAGCTGTCTTTCAAAACGTTCAACTTTGCCAAACGATGATTCTTGTTTTGATATTTCTGCCCTGAAAACAGGAAGCATGGGTTGTGAGTCAACCATTTTATTGCTGAAGTTCAAAAATGTCTGCCCAATGTTCCAGACGGTTGTATCATCTTCCTTTGATCGCGTGAGTAGAGAATAGAAAAAAACGTTCTTAAATTATTGCACAACATATATTAAAAAAAAGTATGCCAACTTTTAGAAAAAAATATTCTAACCATGATGATTTGGAATAAACATGAACACCCTACGACAGCTGAGTGGCTAGCACTCATCCAGGATTACCAGACTGCAATAGATGTTGCATTGGGTAACAATACACAAAACGTGAACATCGATTAAAAAAAGACAACAACCAAAAAAAGAAAAAGGTCATGTGTAAAATTTCTCCAAAAGTCCAGGACAGCAACAACATATCTGGCGATGCAGACGTTGACATGCTATAGGTTCAGGTGCTGGTCAGCTGACTCATCTTGATACGTCCTTCTCCCTCATTTTACCACCAACCAGAAAGCCAGAAAGGACAGGATAACAAAAGTACAAGGTCAGCATCAACCTTAAACTATAGATTAGAAGTGTGTCTTATGGCTTGATTTAAAAGCTTCAACTGAGGTTACAGACCTTAGCTCCAGAGGCAAAGCATTCCACAGTACAGAGGCCCGGATAAATAACGCTCTCGGGCCTTCAGATTTCTTCTTGGCTCTTCAAGGCTACGTGCAGGAACATAAGGGAAATCAAATTAGAGAGATAAGAGGGAGCAAGTCCATGCAAACATTTGTATGTTAGTAAGAGAACTTTAAGGTCACATCTTAAAAGGAGCAGGGACCAGTGCAAGTTAGCTAATATAGGAGTGATATGGTCAAACTTTCTTCTCTTAGTCAAAATTCTCGCTGCCAGCTGCAAATCTTTGATGCAAGACGTCACGGGTTAAGGCGCAAAAAAATTAAGTGACATCCGTCTTTGTATCCCAGTAAGGCAGGACTCCAAATTTCTACAACTCAACGGAGCGGTTGTCTCCAGTGGTCGAGGTTGTTAACCCAAGCAATCTCATCTCTCATCTCATTAACTGCACCGCTTATCCTCAGTAGGGTCGCGGGGGTGCTGGAGCCCATCCCAGCAATCATCGGGCAGTGGGCAGCAGACACCCTCAACCGGTTGCCAGCCAATCACAGGGCACACAGGGACAGACAACTCGCTCGCTCATTCACACCTAGGGACAATTAGGACCGGCCAATCCACCTGAAAATGCATGTCTTTGGAATGTGGGAGGAAACCGGAGTGCAAGCACGGGGAGAACATACAAACTCCGCACAGGAAGTCCGATAGCTGGATTTGAACAGGAGGTTCCCAAGACCATAGAACTTTGCCGCACACGCGCTAACCACTGCGCCGCCGTGCTGCCCCAACCCAAGCAATATTAAAGTCATTTTTATGCCAAGGCAAGGACACAGTTGCTGCTGGTAATAGTTCTATTAGAACCAATGCAGATATTTCGGCTGCTCAAAGTTTTCCTTATCAGAATAAACTTTAAACAGCACCTCACATTTAGCAAGAGAATAATCAGAGATAGCGTTAGTATATGGTAATACCAAAATGTTTGAAGCTATCACGCCTCGGGTCGGAACAAGGTCAAGAGTATTCAGATCACTAATAAGGTAATCGGCAAGTAAAGCTTCGGAAGCAAGTGATCTAGTATTCAGAAGCCCAAGCTTCAGCAATGTGGAGGGAGCTAAACCTTTTACCAAATTTCAAACCTCAGTGGTAACCTCCATAAGATTTCGCTTCCTGTCCAGGACTTGTCCCATGAATGGCAGCAGGTGAGGCCCGGATTCCACACAACAGGGATATCGTAGACAAGTGCAGTAGCAGTAGAAATAACAGTAGAAAATAGTGTTATTTCTTCCTCTTATTAACCTACCAAGGGAGAATCAGAGGGTAAGAGCACAGAAAAAGATGCTACAGAAGAAAATAGATCAGGGTGTGTGGTGCGGGCAATAGAACGCTCCAAACTACAAAAACTATGCGAATTGCATGAATCTAGCATAGCGCTAGTTAGCTCTAGCATTACAGACTCCACACCCCGGGCCAGTTATCCACAATTTGACTACGAAATCCACAATTTGCGTGGGCTGCTCTTACATTGATTGATTGAATGATTTATTAACTGATTGAAATAAATATATTTTTCAGATGATCATCATATACAAGATTATAATGCTGTTAAAATCAAGTTACATAAACAGTGCCTCTTCATTACGCCACGAAGACCTAAAATGGGAGGTCAAGGTAGAGGGAATAACCCAGGGAATTATGGGCACATAGACATGATCACCAGCTTTAATAAACAATTGACAAAACAAAAGGGAAAAAAGAGCTGACAGGAAAAAGCCAGAGCTTATGTACCGTATTTTCCGCACTATTGGGCGCACCGGGTTATCGAGCGCACCCCCAAAAAATAGTATTTGGTCCTATATATTCCATACATAAGGCGCACCGGATTATAAGGTGCTACAATGGGAATGTTGACAAAACAGTCAGATAGTTCAGTCAAACTTATTACCCCCTTAACATTCCGAAAGCTTGCAAAGAAGCAAATACGTGTCTCAGACATGTACGGAAACAGTGTCTGTACGATGTCACCAATCACTCAAATGCATCGTTCCAAATATCATTCGGAAGGTTAAAGTCTTGGGATTCAAGAAATGCCAACCATTCCTTAGTTTCTATTTTCTTTTTCGCTCGCAACTATACTGTGCATATGACAATAAACACTTGGAATTGAGTTTAATTTAAAAAAAGACCCATCACAGAAACATCGATATCACTCTGAAACAAGATACTGGGAAAATATATAGCCGGAGTAGCTCACCGAAGTCGTTGTGTTCAATAATAATGTGCAACCATGGTCCTCTTATAGTCTTGTAGTAAATCCAGGAGAGTAAAATATTTACAAATACAGTACAGAAAAGTAAAATACTGTTTTCTCTATGCCGTCAACCCAACATGCAATTTACATTCATCTTTTTTGGCCAATCGCAGGCTTTGTTTTGCCCCTTTAGCCTATGCCAGCCTGTAAATGATAAAAAGGATCCGCCCTCTTTACCTCCGAATAACTTTAGCCAAAAGTGATCGATTCAACAGATGATTGACACATCTTTTTCGGCCAATTGCAGGCTTTGTTTTGCCCCTTAGCCTTTACCTCTGAATAACTTTAGCCAATTGTGATGGATTCAAATGATGATTGACACATTGGTTAGCCAATGAAACGCCGGTATATAAATCCCAGCATACACCGCGGACTACTTTCGCGTTCGGGGGAAAATCTAGTCGGCGGCTGCTTGCCTTAGTTGCAAGACTTTGCGACTTAATATTGATCCATATATAAGGCACACTGTATTATAAGGCGCATGGTCAGCTTTTGAAAAAAATTAAGACTTTTAGGTGCGCCTTATAGTGCGGAAAATATGGTAGTTCCTTTCCCCTTGACAATCAAAAAACATTTTACATTAATCATCTTGTTTCTTTTCTCCCTGAAATCTCCCCCTCATTTTGAATCATGTCTCAATTTAATGTTCGATTAATTTCTACAAGAAGAGCCAAAAGTCAATCTTGATCCAATTAAACCGGTCTAGCTGGTCTGTCAGTCAGTAGTTTCCATTTTGACGTTGAGGACCTTAAACTTATCGTCAAATTCGTTATACAGATGCTTCTCGACTTACGAACAAGTTAGGTTCCGGACAATCCTTTGTAAGTTTATTTGTTTGTAAGTGGCTTCAGTGCGATATTTTGTACGTTTAAGGTTTATATAAGTATGTTTAAAGGCTTGTATAAGTAACCTGTATTGTTTTGTACTAAAAAATAAACATTTATTCAAATAATATGCCCGATAAAGATAAAGTTGAGTTTAACTTACTTTTGGAAGATAAACTTCAAGAGGTCCAAACATTTTCTCAACCGCATAAAGCTTTCTTATTCCACTTTCATTTAAAAAGAAACAGCTCGCCTCGTCTTTCCACTTTACACCAACCATATTGAATGGAAGCATGAGATATTGAACAATTAAAATGTCAAAGTGCGCTGGAGATAGTGTAGGCGTAGAATGTAAGGTGCGCATGAATGATGTCAGTAGGGCGACGAATGTCACAATATTTGGTGTGAGAGTGTAGGAGAATGCGAGAGTTTAGTTTCGGAGAGAGTTTGGTGTGTTTACAATTGTTGCTCTCCAAACAGTGTATTTTAAAAAGTGTATTTTTTCATAATCGAGGAATAATCCGTTACCCACACAAAATTACACGCTACAATGGTGGCAGCGGTGGGATTCTGAGCAGGTGAAGGAGAGATGTTTACATTCGTACTAGGAAGAGGAAGTGGATTTTTTTTTCTACTTCGTGGTGGATGCTGGGTGACCTCTCACAGCGCCACACGCTGGTAGCGGCGGAAAGAAGCACTACTGCACTGTCCTGTACTCGGGAAAAGGTTCACGCGATACAAAATCTAATTTACAGCAATGTCCGGATCGTTTTTGACATCCCGGAAAAAATGTTCCTATCTACCGTATTACGTAAGTCAAATGGTTGTTAGTAGGGGAGCATCTGTAAAGGGACAGAGTGTATTATTTGACCTCTAGATCTTGCTGTATTGCAGGGGTATGCAAACTTTGGCCCGCAAGCCAAGAGCGGCCCATCAGGATTTTTAATCCGGCCGTCCAGATTGAAATGGTCGAAGTATAATGACAAATGTATATAATATAAGTAATACTTTTCTTTTTTAAAACGTAGTGTTTTGTGCCAGATTTATCCCCATTGTCCTCTTGTGTGTCTACTAATAAAATACTACAGCAGAAATACTACAAAAATAGTACAAATGTTTCAAATTAGTGCTTAAAAACGGGGATTTAATATATTATTTTGCTTTCATTCTAAAAAGATAAAAACCACAAAAATACAACAAATATTTTACTAGCATAATACTACAATACAGAAATACTACAATACAGAAACGCTACTACAGAAATACTGTACAGTACAATTCTACTACTAAAATAGTATAGAAATAATACAAAAATGTGAATATGAAAATACTACAAAAATCGTAGTACAGAAATACTACAAAAAATACTACAAAATACATAAGACAACACTAAATAGTGCTTAAAACATATTTAATATATTATTTTTATTTCATTAGTAAAAGAAAAAAATAAACTACAGTAATACTACAAAAATACTACCATGAAAATACTCCTAAAATACTACAATGGAAAAACAAAAGAGATACAAATACAGTAAGGCTACAAAACTGAATATCAAATTTAGTGCTGAAAACAGAGACTTAACAAGTTGTGTTGCTTTAATTGTGAATGTTTGATGGGACTTATTTTTATTTTAAAACAAATATAAAAAAATATATTTCGTGCAGATGTCAAAATGTATATTCATTCCTAAATTACAAAATTTGTATTGGTCTTCAGGACCGCCCCCTTGGCCAAATCTTTTAACCCAATGCTGCCCCCCCCTAGTATGTTTGCCCAAATCTACTGTATTGTGTAGTGCAACCAAAAATCAGTGCTAAGAAGCACAACAAAGAGAAAAAATTAACAAATATGATTCATGTATTTTTGCTTAATTTCTAAACCAATATTGTTTGTTTTTACACATTCAGTGCCATAATGTATGAATAGGTTTTCAGAAGCATTGTAGTATGGTAGCTTTTTAATTTATAAATATATAAAGGTTAGTTTTTGAAACATAACACAACCTCTTTTTGCTAAGAATTATTCATTTACCACCCGTAAAGTGGAAGTCAACCTGAATGATCCCCTTGCAATATTATATTCTATGGGCCTCTACTAGTGTTCACAAGGCACTTTCTGTTATTGGAAAATGTATTAAGAAGTGAAGATAAAAGTTGAAAATATAATAATAATACGTATTAAATGGCAAAAAATAAGGTGCTATTAATCCCACATGCGGCCCGTTAGGCTTTTTCATTATGACTGCCAAACGAAAATATTAAAAACATAATGATAATATGTATTAAATAGGGATTAGATAGGGATTTGGTGCCACTCCCTCTCAAAGTTTCTTCATTCTTCTCATTCTGAGGTTTTTGAGTTTTTCCTTGGCCTCATAAAGGTTTCGGATCCAGGTATTGTATAATGATAGTCTGTGAAGCCCTTTCAAACTTCTTGTGATTAAATTCTATTCAAATAAACCCAATTTTATTTGACTTGACTAGAAGGCAGGAATGGCTTATTTCACCTCTTTATTCACACATTCAGGAGCCACCACTTCCTCTTTTTGCTTCCTCTAACCAGCAATTGAGAGTGTGTGGGCGGCCCCCGAGTGACCAAAATTTTGGGATCACGTCACCAGAAACAATTGGCGCTGAAAAGCTATTGCAAAGTTCTTAGAGTTCTTGCAGTAGATTGGGATTTTGCAAACAAAGTGTTCATGGAAAGCATTGTTTAGAAATTGGAGGTATCAAAACTGTAAAAAAAAAAAAAGCACTAATGTAAAAGTTCTTCTGAATATGTATCCTTTCACCAAAGCTGTTTTTCTCAGAAGCTTTCTTGGAAACCAGTATTTTCTATAAACTTAGCAATGGTCAGCTGTTGTTCTCTAAACAATAAAAAAAGCTAGAAGCGTCCTATCTTCTAAGGAAAGATGAGGGTTCACGCTTTCTTTTGATATGTCCTATGCTATACAGCCACAGAACTCAATTTTCTGTAGGCCTTAAAAATAAGTCAAAAATTGCCAGGACCGGCATTTGAAAGAAATGTCTGGCATTACCATCAGTAGGCTCTTAAAACTGTCCCACTTTCATATGAAGGCGAGGGCCTCAAACTACTATCCCCGGGCCGCGATGGGCCCCCGGCAGTAAGTTTGAGACCCCTTACTTGAAGCATTAAGTGACGATTGTGTGGCGTTTAGAAAAAAAGAAAAAAAGAAAATAAGATGAGCCTTGTCAAATGTGTTTTGCTCCAAGCGGGACGGACGCCCCAAAGACCGCCTTGTAATTCCGCGCTCCATAACTAGGAGCGTGAAAATGCGTTTTGCTGATTGATAAGCACGGATGCAACGTGTTACAAGGCTTCTTGTTTACGCGCAAAAAGGGGATTCAAAGCCCCGTGTTGTGCTCCCCCTCCGTGATAATTGAATCGTCAAAAGATCAAATGTTGGATGCAGATGCTGTGCTATTTTTTAACCTTTTGACTGTTGGAGTGTAAGATCCACATAAAATGACATTACGGGGAAAAAAGAAACTCCTGAGGTCATATTTTTAGAGAGTCGGATCCACAAATATTTTAGATTTTTTTTTTTTTTTTTTTACACTCATCAAGTCATACCGGTTGGGTCAAAGGGGCAGCGGTGTGAGGTTTCCTCCATGCAGCACACTTCATCCGGTTCGGTGGAGACCTCTTAGGTAGCCACAATTAAAAAACACAATGGAATCTATGCACTGCTCCTTTTGATTAAAAGCATAGTAGAAAACAATTTATAGAGCACGCCTAATTAAAAGCCACATCCGCAAATGTAAGGAAGAAACTCAACTTTATTTGTGTACAAGCCTCACTGGATTTTAAGCCGCAGGCTTAAACAGCACTAAAAATGAACTCATTCACGTCCATTTCTCAAGTCTAGCGGGGAAATGTCTATTACAGAAAAGTAACACAATGTTTCTCAGTTAAGACACTCGTTTTTGGACTGTGTCCGCAGCTGTCAATCAATGAAGTCAATGTTGATCAAATCGGCATTACCATAAATGCAGGATATAATGGGTTGCTTGACTTGCTGTTAGCCTTTTATTACTATCACAAATTTTTTTTTTGGGCCTGAGGTGTATGTCAAGTCACAATACTGGATCTCACTATCGCCCCCAGCTATGAGGCTAAAGAATTACATGCCTCACCCTGCATTAGCAGACGCACAGTACAATTATATGTTACATACTGCGTCATTAATAAAAACATCAATACATCGGTGATCTTCAATTATAAAAAAAAGTCCACGCAGAAAGAAAGAATACTGGATGGCTTGACATGCTGTTAGCTTGCTAACATTAAATCTAATTCTATGGTTTGGAGCCGAGGTGCTCACCAAATCAGAATCCTTGGTCTCACTATTGGCCTCTGCCATGAGGCAAGGGAATTGCATGCCTCACTTGCCATCTGCAGACGTTGAGCTCAGTAATACATTACATTCTGCTTCTTTTGAAGCCTTAATCGATAGGTTATCCACCATGATGTAAAAAAGTACACGCACGATTACTGGATGGATTGACTTGCTAATACTATCACTGTTTGTATCGTTTGGGGCTGAGGTATTCGTCACATCAGAACCCTTGGTCTCACTATCTCCATCTGCACATGAGGCGAGAGAATTGCGTGGCTCAATCTGCCTCAGCACAGTAATATGTTACAAAACAATTATTTTTATACTATTCATAATGTAATGTTTAATTTCAGTTTAGGAAGTTAAATGAGTAAGAAATTTTACACTGAATAAATATAACCATTTAATTTATTTCTTTTTTTTATATGCTGAAGACAGTTGATACCCACCAAGATGCTTGGACTAACCCGCCCCTCAAAAACATTTGTTTTCCTCAAAGAATTGCCCTATCTAAAAATCTTTTGTTGTTGTCATAAATTAATTCATTCATTCATTTATATTCAAAACACTTATATTCACAAGGGGCACGGGATGCAAAAAACAATTATTGCTTTGGTAAAAATCAGAAAAATAAAAAAAATAAAAAATAAAAGTAATTAAATTGCTGACCAAAATAAACAAATTTGTAATTTTCCTTATTTTACATGATTCTTCTCGCTTATTTTCTATTAAAGTTAAGAAAAATAATTCTAAAAAAAATAACTTTATCAGGGGGGGTCATTTTGAGATGTCTTTTTATTTTATTCTAGGGAAATAAGTAAAAAATAAAGAAAGCAATACAGAACTCAGAATTTCTGACAATGTCTGCAAATGTTGGTATTTTTTATTATAATTCATCTTAAGAAATAGTGATTATTTTTACTAGGGAAAGAAGCAAAAAAGACAAAAAACATGTTTAAAAAGTGGTCCAATATGGGTTGTAATTTTCCTTATCATATTTTTGATGAATTATTATTTAAAATGATAAAAAAAGGTGACTTGGCTTATTTTGTATTGTATTTTCTTCCTTGTGCTTCTCAGCACCTGTTTTCAGTAGAAATGCCCAATTCAGCGGCATATACAGTTTTGACATAATAACACTCAATCTCTCTTTAAAATAAACAAAAATGAATTCTGCTTATTGTTTTAATGAAATGAAAATATTTATACTTAAAAAAAACCACCTTATCTAGCGGATGTCCGATAATTTTGCACATTTTAAATATCATTTTCAAAATCCATCCATCAATCCATTTATTCTCTCCACCGCCTCGTTTCAATAGGTCACGGGTCCCGAAGCCTTTTCTAAATATGAATGAATGAATGAATGAAAACTTTATTTGAACATCAGGATAAGAAAACAGAACAAAAACAATAACTCAACACAAAAATAACGTTGCATAATATGTTCGAAAGGGATAGTAAGAAGCAAATGCTTATATTACCTACCCCTTCATCTTCCCCACCAAATGTACCGATGATTTTGTTTATCTTGTTTTCTTTTATTTATCTTTTTCTCTTATTTCCCCAGTAAAAATAAGAAATACAACTACAGGTAATAATCTAAATAAAACAAAATAATTGTATTGAATAAAAAGAAAAGAAAAATGACCTACCTATCAGTGAAATGTTAGGTGTTATGTTGCAAATTGTACTTTTTCTTTTTCACTTATTTCTGTTTATAAACTGTTTATAAATAAAATGAAAATGAAGTAAAAATCCTGCATATCAGACACGTATTTCTGTATTACTGACACCCTCACCTGTGCCCGCTCGTTTGGCACCAGCTCCTGCTCGTTGCCTGATTGGTTCCCTTCCTATTTAAGCTCAAAATCTTGTTCACTCCTAGTCAGTCCGTCAGCAAAGCTCCGCACATGCAAGGCAAGCACTATTTGACTATGGCTCCCGTCTGTCCCGTCCTTACCTGTTTCCTACTCGTCTGCCCCTGGCTTCCCGATCGTCTCCGGCTCCCTGACTCTTTCGTTCCTTCGACCACACTCCGATCTCCTGCCCGGGCGACTCCACCCGTGTTTGCCCACCGACCACGGCCTGATTTCCCGTCATGGCTACTCGACAGGTTTCTGCCCATAGACCATGCTCCGATCGCCCGTCCCGGCTACTCAACTCGTTCCCGCCATTCGACCACGCTCCGATCCCGTGAGCTCCCTCATCCTCCTGCCAGATTGCTGGCGCTTGATTTCCCATACCTGACTTCTCAGCCCCCGCAATAAAGTTTGTTGTGAAACGTTACGCATTTGGGTCTAACATCTGTTCTGGTCCTGATGATTACGAAATACGAAAATAAATCTTGATAAAATTTCATTTAGATTTCAACATTTATATTTATTCACAATTCAGAAAAATTTGCTTTGTTCTTCAGGACCGCCCCCTTGGCCAAATCTTTTAACCCAATGCGGCCCCCCACTCAAAATGTTTGCACGACTGTATTGTGCTGTGCAATCTAAAATAAGTGCTAAAAAACACATGAAAAACACAAACTAAGGAGACTCAAAATGACCAAAAAGCACAATTTTTGGTCATTTTTTTGGGCCAGCTTTTCACAAGTTCTTGTTTATTTGGGTACCCGTAGTAGCAAGATGGTAGACAATTATGTACTCTTGGTAAGGCTAATGTGAGCTAAAATAATTGCAATTTTCTCGACCTTCGTTTATTTGAAAACATGAATTTTGAAAAAATGATTCACATATTTTTGCTTAATCTTTAAACCAATATTGTTTTTACTCATTCAGTGCCATAACGTATAAATAGGGTTTCAAAAGCATTGCCCCTCAGTACTAATGTTTTTGTTTGTTTGTTTTATTTGAAACAGTAAATCTATTCTAAAGCCTTCGGTGTTGCTGGTCAGTATCAAGCCTCTGGGAATGATATCAGTATGATAAATCACCACAGTACGGTAGCTTTTTGATTTCTGAATATATGGATGTCAGGTTTTGCCATATTTAAAACAGCCATATAACAATTATCACTTTACCACATTCTTTTACCCTTGAAGTTTCTGTATCTAATTCTGACCTTGTTAAAAATAAACATTCCTGAGAATAATTGTGGATTATAGATCAGTAAAATTACCGTATTTTCACGACACTAAGGCACACTTATAAGCTTTCATTTTTTATAATTTCCTAACCAATGTGTCATTTGAATCGGTCACTATTGGCTAAAGTTATTTGGAGGTAAAGGAGGCGGGTCTTTTTTTTTTTTTTTCATTTACAGGCTCGTGCTAAAACGGCGGAACACAAGCCTGCAATTGGTCGAAAAATATGTGAATCACAAGTTAGGTTGCTCTACGGCCTGGAAAAATCATTTTTTTACTCCTGTAGTCTGTAGTTGCAAACAGGAATTATGGGGCTAAACAGACAGCAACGGCCATCGATGCAGCGATGCTTCTTGGCGGATTTTTTGTGTGTTTTGGAGTACGTAAATATTTTACGTGGTTGGATTTACTACACTCACTCACGAATGTGAGAGGACCATGGTTGCGTATTATTATTGAATGTGATGGCTGCAAGATGACTTCGGTGAGCTTGTTTCAGTATCTTGTTTCAGACTGATCTGAATATTTCTGTGATGAGTCTATTATTGAATTAAATTCAAGGTGTTTATTGTCATATGCTTAGTAAAGAACCACGTTTCCCTGCACAGTGAAATTCTTACTTTGCTGTCCACACAGTTGCCAGCGAAAAAGAAAATAGAAACTAAGAAATGGTTGACATTACTTGAATTCCAAGACTTTAACCTTCCTAATGATATGTGGAATGACGCATTTGAGTGATTAGTGACATCGTACAGACACCGTGTCCATTTGCTTCTTTGCGAGCCATTGGAATGTTAAGGGGTTAAAAAGTTTCACTGAACTATCTGACTGTTTTGTTGACGTTCCCACTGTAGCGCCTTATAGTCCGGTGCGCCTTATGTATGGAAAATATAGGACAAAAAACTATTTTTGGGGGTGCTCCTTATAACCCGGTGCGCCTAATAGTCATGAAAATACGGCATGCTCATATTAAGGGATATTTTAATAGGAAAACAGCTTAAATATATAGTAAAATATGTAAAGTAATACCCAAAATGAGCACATTTCTCTTATATGTCAATGCCAATAGGACAACAGTTTTTTTTTTGACTATGAAGTCATTGATTTTACAACTACTACTCAAGATTTGTGAATTGCTGTTTTTTTGTGGTTGTTGTTTTTTCTTTTCAGAAAAATATAGCTCCCCAATGGAAGGACGATATAATCAGGGGCTGTAACACACCACTGAAAGTGAGTTATTGGTAATTTTCAGTTACACTTGAAATAAAGCGTGCAATGATGATTAGGCACTGTGCTGTATTTTTTGGTACTTGGTGTTTTGTTCTCTTTGTCTTGCTTTACTGGTGAAATAGTTGTGAAGTAGGAGATGTCACGGTAAGTTTCCATCAGACACATGGGGTCACTGTCTCTGTAAATTCTATGCATGTCAGACATTTTCCACATTTAAAATGGAGTGGAACGAGTGGTACAAAATACCTCATAAAAGCTGTGTGCGTTGGAAAACGTGGTCCCCCTTGGAGTATTTGCACTTTTTACATGCAATAATTTAATTAACAATAACAAAACAATGAACAGGGTTAATGTTGCCTTACACGCCTTTCATTTATTCTCAATTCTGGTTTGACTGCAGAAACACATTGAAAAGATATAAAGAAATAAGAATATAGACAAGGAAAAACTCTGTTTAAGTATTTTGCTGTTTTTAAAAATGAATGTTACTCAATGGAGGATAATTGTAGAATACTGATCATTGAAATTATAGATAGTACGTCTTTTTCTCATTGTATATATTATTCCCCTCAATGTTTGCAGCCCTGCAACGCAAACAGTCTTGTTGTTGAGTCGTAGTTTGTTAATAGCAGGGGCGTTACCGTCTGGGAGGTGAGGAGGGGGGGTGTAGGGATGGCCAGTGCCCACCAACAGACACGCTCTGCCCCCTGTAGTGTTGAGGCCAGGATGAAAACATTTTTTTTAAAGACAAACAAATTAAAAAAGGAAATGCAAAAGAAAAAAGTAGAAAACAATAAAGAAAGAAAAAAATAAGTAAAAACCTTGGGGAAAAGGAAACAAAAGAAAAAATGATAAAGAGAAAAAAGCTAGAGAGGGGAAAAAGATATGGAAAAAGTAAAAAAGTGCTGTGGAATGCTCTTCCCCCTGAGATTCGATCTGCAACCTCAGTGGAACTGTTTAGATCTAGGCTTATTATACACTTCTATTCTATAGCTTATAAATGATCTATATTCCATGTTGATTATATCGGTGTAGTAATTGTTATTACAACATCCATTGTCATCCTGGAAGGGGGATTACCTCATGTGCAGTCCCTTCTCAATGTATCTTCATTTTCCTGATGCTGATGTTCTTGGGTTTTTCCTTGCCCTCATGTAGGTTTTAGATCAGGTGTAATAATAGTCTGTGGTTTGCAATAATCTATACAAATAAACATGAATTTACTAGAACAAACAAAAATAACTTGACTAGAACAAAATGAGAAAAATGAGGGGGGGAGTAAAAAATGCTAGGGGGGAAATAAATAACAGGAGAAAAAAGTAAAAAAAAGAAATTAAAAAGAAGAAAAAAAAAACTGAAAAAAATACACGTTTTGAAGGGGATCTCTTTGTTCAATATATCACTACTAATAATGTAGTATTCTGCACACAATAAACGTGTACTTCTTTTTTTAAATAAATCAATTCTACTAAATCATAATAACATGTATTTTTCAGTTTACTGTAAACTCTTAGTGGATTTCAATTTTTTTTATTTTACGCAACTTAAAACCCTTGCCCGAAACAACAAAATGTCTGTTAATAAATATTGAATTTTCGGTGCAACAACAAATACACAAAATACAAGAATCAACAAAACATTTTTTTTTTAAAAAAAAGCTAATCGGGAAACACAAGCCTGAAGATTTTTTTTTTGGGTGGGGTTGGGTAATAATAATTGTGACCACCCCCCTCCTGCATATTTGATGGGCCCCGCTGACACTCATGTCTGTCAAAGGCTCTTGTTAATAGAATTAAGATATGAAGGTTTATTTAAGGCTTCAACTCAAATTGACCACTAGAGGGCGTCAGTAACAAGACAGGAAAACCTACTACTGTCCGGGTTAGAGCAGTCTCTGGACCAATTTATTTTGCATTTCATTTTTTTGACTTCTGGCGTCATTGATGTCAAAATCATAGTTTACGAATGCTTTTATTTACTTACTTTACTAAATTTACGCTTATTTTAAGAACCTCTGGAGCTATTTGAAGTTTCTCACTCTTGATGGCAGTAGAAAAAAATACTATAAAACAACAAACCAGGTTTCTAAAAACTGTTCTGAGGTAGCAGCATACAATAAAGTTTGAATTTGTTATTCCTGAAAAAAATATTGTAAACATGTAATGTTGTTAATTTCTTTGTTGTTGTTTTTCCATTGTGTGGCAGCAGTTTGATATGAGTTTGATATTTTCAAAATAAATAAACGTACATGTTAACTGAACTATCACCTCTATTTATTTTTTGATATATATATATATATATATATATATATATATATATATATATATATATATATATATATATATATATATATATATATATATATATATATATATATATATATATATATACTATTTAAAATATTTGAAAAATATATTTTTCAATTTTGTTTTATAAACCTCGTCAGAAACAATAAGACTAGTTAAAAAAAACAAATGTCAAGCCCAATGCCTAGTTTTAAACTCTAGTATAAACACTTAACTGTAATTTAAAAGCCCCTTAAGTCATTTTTAAATTTTCGTATGAAGCCCAAACTCTAGTTTTGAACCTTAGTTTTAAAGTTTGGATACCCAAAGCAATCTCAAAACCCTAATATCAATCCCAAACACTAGTGTTAAAATACAGTTAAAACCCCTAAAAGTATTTCAAAAGCCTAAAAAGAAGCCCCAAACCAAGTTTTATACCCTTGTATGAACCCCTTAAGACAGTTTTAAACCTAGTTCAAGCACCTAAAGCCATTTAAAAACCCCAATAAAGTTTCCAAACTCTAGTTTTGAATCTAGGTTTGCACTCCTATAGCCAGTTTAAATACATTTAATGCCCAAACCTGGGTTTTAAATTCTTGTTTGAAATCCTCCAGCCAGTTTAAAACCATAATATGAAGCCAAACCCTGATTAAAACCCAAATTTCAACACCTGTTTTATTCTCTATTGGCTAAAAAACACACACTCACATACAAATAGGATTTTATATAAACCTGCAAAGAGAAATGCGTGATTTGAGGTGTCCTTAAAAAATTAAACGTAGAATATCTTCTTTATTGAGCATGTCTTAACAATACCCAACTGAGTTCAAATAGCCCTATGATGTTTATTTCACCTGAGCTATCTGCTTTTATCTAACTTTGAGCAAAGCTGTTTGGGGCGGACACATTAGGTATGAGGAATAAGGTTTGGAGGCGAGTGCTGGAGAGTGACTTCAGGCTCGCCACCGCGTTTGTTTTGTTTATGTTTTTATTCATTACCGAGCATGAGAATGGTGAAAGTAAGAAAAGGCCTGCTTTGAGTAGAGTCTAAACGCCAACCTAAGCCCCAAGAGAGATGAAAAAAGTTCATTTGAGCATGTCTAAGAAATGCATGTACTTGAATGTGCATTATGAACAAGCTGACTGAGGCAGCAATGATGACATAAGCCAGGATAAAGTTTAAAATTCCGCACAGCTCTTTTAAGAATAATATTCCTGAATAAACACAAAAAAGACCAAATCCAACCCCACAGTTGACCTGCTTTTATGAAGGCAAGTATATGTATAGTGGGTAAAGGTCATCCTCTCCATTTGTATAAGCTCCAAGAGACATAACCTTTTCTTGGTGTGAGTATATATATATATATATATATATATTTCCTGTTTTATTGCCCATTGTCAGTCGACAACAAAGGAAAAGCATATTACTGTTCCATCAGGGTCAAGGCCGACAGTATGGGGGACACAGTTAATCTGCCCTGGAGGGATCCGGGCTAATGTGCAGCTAAAGACCAAAGGACAACATGCACACTGACAATGGGCCAATAACTGGGGGACAATGTGTCAATCCGAGCCGGGGAGGATTGACCTCACTGTGTTAACATCTGTTACGTGAATGTAGTGTAATCTTTGTTAAAATCCCAAAAATCATGAGCCGTATTTGCGTTGATTTTGATTAGTCATAAAAATACAGACAGGTTTTTCCCCATCCCTCTAGATACATGCATAAATATACATATATATTATATTTCCATATATATAATTTGGTAGTGTCATCAGAAATAAGAGGCTATTATCAGTGGGTCCAGGGGGACAAGTGCAGATTTTGTATGGGTGCACACATGGCAGTGGGCTGAAAGCTTTGTCACAGCTTGCACAAACCGTCATCGCCTAAATGGGGGAGGGGGAGTCAAGGGGTGACTCAAGCTTTAGTGAAAGCCTTTTGTCAACTGCTCAAAAAACAACAACAATATTGTTTATTTGCATATATTTTTCTTTTACAACAGGGGTGTCCAAACTTTTCAGAAATTTGGCCAGATTTGGTCAAGTGAAAATGCCTGAGAGCTGACTATCCAGCCTGGCATTTTTTGAAACAGTCTTTGGAGCTTGCAGTGCTCGGTGATCAGCGTCACGACCTCGCAGATCGCCTTTGTAGTATTTTCTTTTGACTTGCAGGGTCTTGTGAAAAAGCGCTGTTTTTTTGTTAAAACAGGTTCATGTTGCTTCACCTTTTCTTAGCGTTCATTTCCAGTTAGCTTTTGTAGTCGGCATGTTTCGTCCGGCAGTGCGTCTTGATATTATATTCTTTGAAAACAGCCAGTCTCTTGGCAAATTAGCCAGAAGCAGTTGTTTTGAATTTCAGTGAAAAAAATACTCCAATCTCCACTTGTCCTGGAAGCGGCTGCCCTCACAGTCAACTTTTCTTTTTCTTCAGTTGCTAATTCGGAAATGAGATTGGTTAAGATTCCTACAGAAAGCCAAGGGCAAGGTGGCTCAAGGGGTACTGCCATCATCTGGTGGAAGGGTGATTTTTTTGGGAGGGGGGCGGGGGTATAAATTTGTTTTAAACTGCAGTCAATATTAATGGCAGCCAAATATTATTCCATTTATGACAAAGGCCGTGGGCCAGTAAAAATTTGATCACGGTTCGTAACAGGCCCCCCAGTCTGGAATTTAGACAGGCCTATATTATATTATATTAATATTGCCCATGGATGAGACAATCTGTGTATAAGACATGTACTCTGCATAAATTTGCTCTTTATGGAAGAGTTAGAAGCAGAAAGCCCCTTCTGAAATAATAAATTAAAAAGCCTCGTTAAGCCACATGGGAGACACAAATATCATGTGGAACAAGGTGCTCTGGTCAGATCAGACCAAAATGGATTTTTTTGGGCTGAATGCGATACATTTGGTTTGGCGTAAAAAGAACACTGTAAGTCACCATGAAAACCACATCCCCACTGTCAAACATGGTGGTGGCAGCATTATGCTCTGGGGCTGATTTTCTTTGGCAACGGCTGGGAAGATTGTTACAATAGATGGGAAGATGAATTGAGTCAAATAGAGAATGATTCTGACATAAAATATGTTGGGAGTCTGCAAGACATCTGCGAATGGGGTGCAGGTTCACCTTCTAACAGGACAACGACCATCAACAGAAATCAAAATCTACAACGGAAAGGTTTAAAACTAACAATATAAAGGTGTAAGAATGACCAAGCCAATTCCAGACCTCAATCCTACAGAGCATTTGTGGAAAGATCTGAAAAATGCTGTGCACAAACCATCACCCTCACAAAAACTTTTGTAAGGAAGAATATTTCTGTTTCAAAATGGGCAAAACTTTTCAATTGTTTATTTGCTAGCACTTTATGAAATGATGAATAAATTTGGTTTCTTTTCACGACTATGTCTGACATGAGGTTGATTTTTTACAAATATTTCTAGTTTTTTTGTATTTATAAGCAGGTCAGTTGCTAGCTATTTTGGGTGCCCTAAGCACAAATTCTATATGTTTTTTTTTTACAATTTTGTTGTATTCTGGTGTTTTACTCTGTGATATATCCTTGATTAAACCACAATCAAACTCCGTTTTTTGTTTTTTTTAATACGTGCACTTTTTTTGTATTAAAGGTGGTCGCGTGAGACTCTCATCTAAGAGGTCAGTGCCCCTTATGAGCCGACAAAGAATAATTTGAGCCAAGGAGAGCGCGCCCTTTAAAACAGTGCCCCAAATGGGTGTGAAAATACAAGTTTTTTTATTTTAACATTGACGACTGACAAGCAACGCATGAGCATCATCTTGTTTCTTTTTTTTCTATTCTCCGCTCCAGACTCTCGTTTCGAAGACATGTTCGCACAGGTATTCAAGAAATTACAAATGAGGCATCATCGAACATACCACTGTCACAGACCAGAAACGGACACAGGACCCAATAGTGCTTGTTTTCTCAGTTTTTATTAATAAAGGGGAGAGCAGGGCTTGCTTCCACGATCCGATGGCTGACGGACAAGAGGAGCAGGAGATGCGGAAGTTACAGGCGGGAATTACGAGTCGCTAGCCGGGACTGGAGAGCAAGGGCGATGTCAAGTTCGTAACCGAGATCGGCAACAGGAGGCAGGCAGGTAACGGGGCAAAACAGATCGGGTAACAGGCAGGCAGAACGGGGCAGAGTCAGGTCCGGAAACAGGTGTGCAACGAGGATCATGCAGAGAAAAGCAGGGCAGGAACAGAGTCTGATGTAAGGGCTTACTGAGCTGGAGGCAACAGTTCGCATAACGATCTGACATCAGCCAATCAGCTGTCCGGGCTGTTGGTGCCAATTATGCAGTCGCAGGTCTCTGAATCGGCAATCATGACAACCACTGGGAAGGGAGGGGGGCACCATGAGCCGGGGCACCAATCACATTCACCCCTTTTCGCAGGAAATTTGGTTTATACTTCTTTTGTATTGTTTAACCATATTAGCGCATATTATTAAGAGTTTATACTTCTTTTTGTCACGACCCTGATTTCTTTTGGTACCCTCCTGGCACTTGATGCCCTACGCAGTGTGTGTTACGTGCGTTTGCGGGGCTACCGCCCGGTTTATTAGTGTGAAGCCTGAAATATGGTAATATATCAAAGTTCTTTAGGAGCAATACTTTTGCAAAGCATTTTTTGTCTTACCCTTAACAATTTGCTATTTCAAGTTTGCAACAGAGTGGGCCTGCTATCTCCCTCCCATTTCCTTACTGCCTCAGTTTCGGTGGATCAGTTGTCCTTCCCATTGTTCTGAGAACATTGAAACCTCATCGCTGTGGCATTCCTTTCCTTCCCTTTCCCCCACCTTGCAAATTCAGCAATGTGTTAGAAAATCTTGACACGTTCAATTTAAATGCACAATAAAACATTAGAATGCAGAAGTTCTCAGTAATCTCTCTCTCTCTCTCTCTCTCTCTCTCTCTCTCTCTACTTATTTCTCTCTCTCTCTATCTCTCTCTCTCTCTCGCTCTCTTTCAAAGATGAGGCTTTAGTCATGTGACAAAATAAACAATCACTAGACCTCGCGTAGCTAACCTTTTGGAAACAATAGAGACACTTCTTTGTTGCAGATTATTGCAAAGGGCTTCCAGTTTGACATGCATATCTAAAATTTGCAACTTAACATGCAGCTCAGAAGATAAAACGCTCGTCTTGTGATGAAGAGGTCGCAGGTTCGATTCTCGGCTCCTCCGTTTCGTATGTCGAAGTGTCCTTGGGCAAGACACTGAATCCCTAGTGCCCCCTATAAGCACGTAGTTGCCTTGCTGCTATAGGTATGTGAGTGTGTGTGTGAATGGGTAAGTGTGAAGCACATTGTAAAGTGCTTTGGGAGGTCTTGAAAAGCACCATATAAATGCAGACCATTTACATTTACTATGTAGGTACTACATAGTTATTATGTTACTACCGGGTTGTTATTAGGTGTGGGGCTAAAATAGGCTCAGTCAACCGGAAAACGCAACTTCCCCATATAAGGACATTCCACACATGTAATAGATGGGCTAATTCAAAAAGTTATTATTAAAGGGACAGTGTGTAATATTTGACCTCTAGATGTGCCGAGGGCGGCACGGCGGCTAGGCAGTTAGCGTGTTTGCAGCACAGTACTGAGGTCCGGCTACCAGCCTTCCTGTGCGGAGTTTGAATGTTCTCCCAGTGCTTGCGTGGGTTTCTTCCAGGCAATCCGGTTTCCTACCACGTTCCAAAAACATGCATGTCAGGTTGATTGGCCGGTCCAAATTGTCCCTAGGTGTGAATGAGCAAGTCAGTTGTATGTCTCTGTGTGCCCTGTGACTGGCTGGCAACCAGTTCAGGGTGTTCCCTGCCCACTGCCCGTAAGATAGCGGGGATGGGCTCCAGCACCCCCGCGACCCTACTGAGGATAAGCGTGCAGATAATGGATGGATGGATAGATGTCCCTGTTTTGTGTCAAACAGAAATAAGTGCTGTAAGGCACAAAGAAGAATTAAAACTATGTAGTCTCACTGGGACCTTTAATTTTTTTGCTCACCTTTTGTTTTTTGGGGGGTTTCATTAATTCATTAGTTCTTTTTTTCTTTTATTTTCTTCCTTTATTTTGCTCTTTCTTTCTTTACATAATTTATCACGTGCTTATGCATGTGTTATTTCATTTTCTGCTTGTTTATTATACATTTTAAGACGTGTACAACGTACAAGAAAATCTGTACAGAAAAACGCAAATTTGTCAATTATGGGTCCCATCCGGTAAACACCAACTATCACGAAACGGCAAATAAATCAAGTCAAACGAGTTCGCCGCGGTAGCCTCTATCTCGGTATTGTTTTTTTTCATTGCAAACGAAGCGAGCGGTTTAATGCTACTGTGCGCATGCGTCTGCCGCCTCGGATTTAATGTGGTAGGTTTGTAGTGAAAGAAAGTCCGTCTCTTTTTAGAGAACCCGCTTTTTTGGCTCAACTCATTAAAGGGAGCCGGCTCTCAAACGGCTCACTTGCTTTGATGCATTATATTACGAATTATTATGTTGTAAGTTGAGAAAAAAAGGAAGTATAAAAGGAGAAATGAATAAAGACAGGTTTGTGGTTATCCCTTTAATCAGTCAATTACCAACAATAATTTCATGCAAAAAAAATGAATAAATAATTTGAATAAGAAAATGTATTATTCTACCTAATTATATTTGCATGTATTTTTTCCTTCTACGGTGAACTTCCAAGCTACTTAATTTTTGAACCTTTTAAATAATAAACCTCATTCATGTCGAGCAACTCAGTATCTAATCACAAAATGTTAATTAACAATATATATGATATAACAAAACACGTGTACAATATAACATGTTAAACTACATAAATAAACACGTTTGGAAAAAAATATGGTGTAAGATTATTTTGTATTTTGTAAGGAAAAATACAACATTTTGTAAGGGCATGGAGCTGTGGAGCTTGACAGGTATGATACACTTTTTTTTGATCAATCATGTTACTGAAAAAAAAACAACACAGCGATTATTCGCCACCAACTTTTTCCTTCGGACTGCTTTTTCCGCGCATGCGCGCTGTCAACGCGCACCTCGTTAATGGATGTCGGTTCCGCAGAAGCGAGCGCCCCTCTATTGACCGACAAGCCGGACGGGGAGGAAGAAGGAGAGAGAAAAGAAAGATGTTGGGACCGTCCGGTCGTCTGGAGTGAGCGCCGCTTTCGCTCCGACAACTCTGAAGGTTTCTCTTTTTGCCGGTTGAGACCTTTGTTGCCTTTTTTCCCTCGCGTGTGCTGAGTTCGCCTCTCATCCGTGACGGGCGTCCGGCTGACATCTCGTCAGGACAATAACAAGCCGGGGCGACCCCCAGGACAACAAAAGACACAAAGTAAGAGCCGTTTTTTCGCTTTTATTACAATATATCATTCGAATGACTTTTACCTTGCTTGATAATCACGTGAGTAAGGTGGCTCCGTGTTGACTTTTGTCCGTGTCATTTTGCCAACACAAGGTGCCATAAAATAGGATGTGTTTTTGCTGTGTACTGTATGTGGGATTGTGAAAGGTCAGCTGTGAATTGTTGACATGTCAACATCAGAACTTGTCACCGTTCAATTCCTGATGTTGTGATGCTCCGCTCCTCAAATGGGGATAGGAGTACCCCTGGGGGTACTTGAAGACACTTGAGGGGTACTTGCCTTTATTTCCTTTTTGATACACTGCAGTAAGAATGATGCATACCTGTCAACCTCCACGCCCTTACAAACTGTTGTATTTTTCCTTACAAAATACAATATAATCTTACACCATATTTTTTTTCAAACGTGTTTATTTATGTAGTTTAACATGTTGTACATGTGGTTCGTTATGTCATATATATTGTTAATTAACATTTTGTTGTGGGATCCTGAGTTGCTCAACATGAATGAGGTTTATTATAAAAAAAGTTCAAAAATGTAGCTTGGACGTTCTCCGTTGAAGGAAAAAATACATGCAAATATCATTATGTAGAATAATACATTTTCTTATTCAAATTATGAATTTATTTTCTGCACTAAATTATTGTTGGTAATATACTGATTAAAGGGATAACCACAAACCTGTCTTTTTCATTCCTTATCTTTGATCAGCTCGGTAGCCTAGATGGTAGGGCTGCCCGCTCCGAGACTGGGAGGTCGCTGGTTCAAGCCTCGGCTGAGTCATACCTAAGACTTACAACATTCGTACCCATTGCCTCCCTGCTTGGCGCTCGGCATTAAGGGTCGGAATTGGGGGGTTTGGTCACCTAATGACTCCCAACACAGCAGTTGGGTCTAAAAACCCGGCGCCGATCGAAGGCGACGAGTCACGTCGATAGCTTCGCGTGACAAAATGATTTCCGGTAGATATCATGTTGATGGTTGATACTGGCTGAATAAGAATAATAACAATAAATGAATAAAAAATACAACATAATAATTCGTAATATAATGCATCAAAGCAAGTGAGCCGTTTGAGAGCCGGCTCTCTTTACTGAGATGAGCCGAAAAAAGCCGGTTCTCTAAAAAGAGACAGACTTCCTTTCACAACACAACTCGAACTCGTTTGACTTGATTGATTTGCAGTTTCGTGATAGTCGGTGTATACCGGATGGTACCCATAATTGACAAATTTGCGTTTTTCCGTACAGATTTTCTCGTACATCTACTCGTCTTAAAATGCATAATAAACGTACTTTGTACGGCAAAAACGTACAGCTTGACAGGTATAATGATGTTATCATGTGACTCTTTTGACAGATTTTCCTATACATAACTATATTTTTTACTTACTTTATGAAACATAACATATTTTTACAAATGTTGTGTTTTTTAATATTTATATTTTGTAATAATTTTAACACATCAGAAAACTAGTTATAAATATAGTGAAACAATGACTACGTGGTTGAAACAAAAAGTGGGGAAATTAATAAGAAACAAATCCCGGTTAAATAATAAAAATTATTTTGGGGGGGAAAAGAAAATAATCTTAAATATTACAGTATTACTTTTGCTAGAAAAGCCATTAAAATGATGATAATCTGAAAAAAAAGAGCGTTTGATTTTACTACATAAATGCATTTTAAAATGAATTAATATAATGGTTGAAAAACAAGTTTAAAACATGGTAAAAAAAATACTTATTAAAAAAATGTGAAAATGTATAAAAACAAAAACAAAGAAATCTTAGTAAAAACAACAAATAAAATTATCAGGGGGTTTTCTAGCAGAAAAAGCAATATTTTAAGTATTACTGTTCTGACTGTACAACAAAACACACACAAATGAATACTGTACTATTTTTTTTTTTAATGAAGAAGAACGGACTTTTCTCGAGAAATGCCAGGCTAAATTTTTCAGACTCTTGATCTCACGTCAGCTGGTTTGCTGTGCAAATTTCCTGTTTCCTTAGACAAAAACAAAGAACGGGCAGGCGAGAACGTGATATCCTGCAAGGCTCTCGTGTCACTTTAAATAGTAAAACCAACGCGGTGCGACCAGGTTTATGGAAATTTCTGTGATACCGTCCGCACCTCTTTGATTTGTTGCACCATTTTCTTTTTATCGCAGATAAAAAAACAGCCCGGGATTGTTTGTGTTTATTGCGAGCGGGTTGTTCTTCCATGAAAAGCAACATGTGCTACAGATGCAGTTGCAGCATTTTGTTAACTTGTGGCCAGAGGAGTACATTTACTCCGTTACATTTACTTGAGTAAGTTTTGGGAAATTTTGTACTTCAGGAGTATTTTGAAATTCCTATTCTTTTACTTGAGTAAATTTGTGAAGAAAAAAAAATACTTTTACTCCCCTACATTAGGCAACATTGAAGTCGTTACTTCGTTACTTAATAAATAACTTCTATGAAAGTACGTGTCTGTCTGTCTCCGCTAAGGCACATATGTTATGACAGAGACCTCCGGCAGGCTCTACCATGTTTAACCAATCAAACGTAGCAGCCTCGTCACGTGACCCAATTCAACTTAAGCCGGAATTTTTTTGTTTACGGATGAACCAGATCAAAAATGTTGCTTAGCAATACCGACTATGAAAACACAGAAGAGGAGAACCCCCCCTGTCCTCATATTAAAAGCATGTTCCCCTTAAAAAGGGTGCGAAACCCTAGCTTTAATATGCAATGTCTCCTTTGTTCGAGTTCATGGGCTAGCTTGTTGTTCTGCTAGCAGAGCCTGTTAAGACAAATATTTTAAATGTGCTGCTTGGTGCTACATGTGCTTTATTTATTGATTAGATTAATACTCGGGGCAGCACGGTGGAGCAGTGGTTAGCGCGTGTGCGGCACAGTTCTGAGGTCATGAGATCAAACCTCCTATGTGGAGTTTGCATGTTCTCCCCATGCTTGTGTGGGTTTCCTCCGGGCACTCCGGTTTCCTCCCACATTCCAAAAACATGCATGTCAGGTTAATTGGCCGGACCAAATTGTCCCTGGGTGTGAACGCGAGTGAGTTGTCTGTCCCTGTGTGCCTTGCGACTGGCTGGCAACCAGTTCAGTGTGTCCCCTGCCCACTGCCGAGGACAGCTGAGATTGGCTCCAGCATCCCCACAACCCTACTGAGGACAAGCGGTGCAGATAATGGATGGATTTATTATGTATATATATATATATATATATATATATATATATATATATATACCTATATAATATGGATTTATACTATTTTTATTTTATTGTTCATTAAATCACTTGAATTTATGATGATTATTTTAATCTACTTTAATATGTAAAGTTGTTTTTTTGTTGATTGGATGGACTTTGGTAATTTGATGATCTCATTGGTTGTTTTAAAATATCATAATAAATATGACGTTTCTATAGTTACTCAGTATTTATCACCAAGTATTTTTTTTTAACTTTTAGTCAAAGTGAGTATTTGGATGACTACTTTTACTTCTACTTGAGTAATATTATTCTGAAGTAACGGTACTTTTACTGGAGTTTGGCTACGCTACCCACCTCTGCTTGTGTCTGGGACATCGGGGTGATTTGAATGCGGTCAGCGCTTCCGATTCAATAAAGCTATTAACCCCCTTGGAACACTCCGGAACTGCCGTGAGGCCCGGCACAGATACTGTATTTACCAATCAGGGCCCGTTAGCAACCTTAATCATATCGTGTAGCTAGTGACATGCGGTCAGGTTTATATCTGGTGAGGCACAGTCAGATATACAAATAAATGAAGCTACATCTTCATCATTCCATTCGCAATATAAACACAGTAGAATAGAAAACAAATGTTAGCTTAACGCAGTGCTTCTAGATTATTTTCTGTAGCGTCCCCCCCTTTGAAGAAGAAATCCTCTCGCCCAAAAGAATAATCTGTAAAACTGTTTACAGTAAACTGCTGACCGCTGCATAACACTGTATCCTGTATAACGCTTAATAGAATTAAAAGGGTGACAAATATGGACCAACTTACAAAATGAATAGCTTTATTAACTTTAACACAAATGTTTTAAAGCGCATATAAAATAAAAAATAAAAATCCTCAAAATTTTTTGACTATGTCAAACCATAAACTGAAAAATAAAATGACATAAAATCAATAAATACGAATACAGTAAAACATAAACAATGTTATTAACCCAAAAGCACAAAATAAAAAAAAACTGAAAAACTAATATAAGTCAAATATTTAGTGCTGATTTTTTTTAAATCAAAGACGATTTGCAATACACAACTATGTACCTCTCACGAGTGGAGTTAAGGTACATTTGCACTTGATCAAAAAAAAAAAAAAATCAAACGTGCCCCCCTGATGGAGCCATGTGCCCCATCAGGGGGACGCGTCCCACTATTGAGAACCGCTGCCTTAACTTAGAATTACGCTTATGTGATGCTCCTTTTGAATAAAACCAGTAGTTAAATCAAGTCCATGCAATGAGAAAAATACTGTATGACTTGACTTCCTGTTAGCTTGCTTATGATATAGTCTGTGCGCCAAATCAGAATCCTTGTTCTCACTATCGCCCTCTGCCATGAGGCAAGATAATTGTGTGCCTCACGCTGCAACTTAAGACTCTCAGCACAGTTAATTTCTTACACATATATGGGAAGCTTCTGGGATTTTGAAAAAAAATAGTTCTAAAATATTATTTTAGAATTCCAAAATGACAGGTGAGGCACACCCTCCACTGCCTCTCCTGACATCACTGATGATTAGGCTTTGATTTTAAAACCATCAGTCAGGAAACTTTCTCATTTGTAAATATTGGTATCTCTGACAACTAAAGAGTCGAATATATGTACAGAACAAAATGTTGCTCTTTTACATATTTTAAATTTGTTTTTTCTTATGCAATTTTAAGTATTACTTTGTTATCTGTTTTTTTTTTAGCTTTCTTGTACAATTTCAAATAAGAATCCCAAAAAGTCAAACAAGGAACAACTGAAAAAAATGTAGCCTGGCATTTCTCGAGAAAAGTCCATTCATTTTCAATAAAAAGTGGCTTAGGAGGTAGAGCGCTCATCTTGGGATCAAGAGATTGCAGTTCAAATCCCGGCTTCTCCGTGTTACATGGCGAAGTGTCCTTGGGTAAGACACTGAAACCCTAATGCCCCCCCAATAAGCAGGTTAGCGCCTTACATGGCTGCACGGCCGCTATTGGGAAATGTGAAGCACACTGTAAAGCGCTTTGGGAAGTCTTAACTTGAAAAGCGCTATATAAAGGCAGATCATTTCATTTTTCATTTCATTGATTTGTAATTTCTATAATAACAGGTGAGGCACAGTCTCCCCTAACTGCACTTTACTGTGTGTAGCTGTTGTTAGGGAAAAAACCCAGTTTGGGTCATACATGGTTTACACAGATCTTTATCTGTGCAACAAGTCAGCATTTTCTATTTTTTTCCCACATTTTTTCAACTTAATGCAGGCATGCATGAGAAACTTGTCAGTTGGGCGCCATAATGAGGTTGACACACTGATCCTAAGAAGTCAGCGCATCAGCAAAAATATTCCTCTTGTCGGACTGGTTATGGTACTTGTCAGGAAAACACTGTTTATTACGTATTCTAAATACTCCCCTCAATTTCTTTAAGATGGCAGGACGGCGGCGCAGTGGTTAGCGCATGTGCGGCACAGTTCATGTAATGGGAATCTCCTGTGTGGGTTCAAATCCAGCTCCAGACTTCCTGTGCGGGGTTTGTATGTTCTCCCCGTGCTTGCGTGGGTTTCCTCCGGGCACTCCGGTTTCCTCCCACATTCCAAAAACATGCAATTCAGGTGAATTGGCCGGTCCAAATTGGCCCTAAGTGTGAATGAGCGAGTGAGTTGTCTGTCCCCGTGTGCCCTGCGATTGGCTGGCAACCAGTTCAGGGTGTCCCCTGCCCACTGCCCGATGATTGCTGGGATGGGCTCCAGCACCCCCGCGACCCTACTGAGGATAAGCGGTGCGGCTAATGAGATGAGATTGAGATGAGATTTCTTTAAGATATCTGATTGCACCTTTTAAGACCGACACCAGTACAGTAGACCCCCAAGATATGATATGAGTAAAATTGCCTTATAGCGGGGGAAAGAAACCTATACCGTAGTTCTGACCCCCCTGGTACCTTTAATAAAATCATTTAGATAACAAAATATTGTACAATAAGTAATACTTACATGTAATTATATGTGTATATGATGTTCTAAATAAATACATGTAAAGCAGGGGTATCAGAACCAGAACAGATGGTCTACCCAAACGCGTAACGTTTCACAACAAACTTCATTGCGTAAGCTGAGAAGTCAGGTACGGGAAAGCAAGCGCCAGCAATCTGGCGATCTCTGGGCAGGAGGAGCAGGGAGCTCACGGGATCAGAGTGTGGTCGGAAGGCGGGAACGAGTTGAGTAGCCGGGACGGGAGATCAGAGCGTGGTCAGTCGGCAAAAACGAGTCGAGTAGCCGGGGCGGGAGATCAGAGCGTGGTAGAAGGAACGCAAAAGTCAGGGAGCCGGAGATGATCGGGAAGCCAGCGGCAAACTAACAGGATACAGTTAAAAGCAGGACAGACAGGAGCCAGAGTCAAATAGTGCTTGCCTTGCATGTGCAGAGGTTCACTGACGGACTGACAAGGAGAGAATGGAAGCGTGGAGTTTAAATAGGAGGGGAAGCAATCAGGAAACGAGCTGGAGCCAAGCGAGCTGGCACAGGTGAGGGCAATGGGCAAATCATGACAAGGGGTGTCAAACTCATTTTAACTCAGGGGCAACACGATAGAACAAACATATTCTGCTGGGCCGAACTAGTAGATTAGAGAGAAAGAAACAAGAGAAAAGAGGGAGAGAAAAGGAGAGAAGGTGGGACAAAGAGAGAAAGGGAGAGAAACTGAGAGAAGAGAGAGAGAGAAAAAGAACATAAGAAACAAAAGGGATAAAAAGAGAAATAGTGAGAGAGGGGAAAGAAAGAGAGACAGAAATCTAAAGAGAAATAGTAAGAGAGAGGAGAAAAGAAAAGGACAGAAGGGGAAAGCAAAAGATAGATAGAAAAGAGAGGAGAGGACAAAAGGAAGAGAAAGCAAAATAAGGTAAAACGACACAGAGAAAAAGAGACAAAGAGGAACAAAGAAAGAGAAAAAGAGAGACAGAGTAAAAGAGAGAGATAGAGAGTGAGAAAAGGGGAAGAAGAGAGAGAGAGAAATAAAGAAATACAAGTACCGGTACAACGTTTGTGATAGGCACCTGGCTTTGGCAACATCAAGTGGACATATTTCAACCTGCAGCTCATTTTTCTCTTGCGCTTCCCTCAGCTTTGTCTTGCGGGCCGGATTCAATCTCTTAGCAGGCCTGATCCGGCCCGCGGGCCCCCAGTTCTACCCCCCCTGATGTAAAGGAATGATATAATGGCACCGTGGAATTGACGGGTGGATGCAGGTGGAGGAGGAAACAGCAGATCAAAATGATACATATTTTTCTATTTTTTACATAGAAATCTGTACTTAAGGTCGTCTGTTTGTCTGATGTCTTCCTCTTCAGTCTGGCACTGGTTTTTGTTTGTATTAGACAACAGTGCCATTTAGTGGTCAAATATTACACACTGAGGCTCCTTATTTCGATAATAATCCTGGTTCAATTCAATACAGCCACTTACAGAGTTTAGTAATTCACGTGCCTTCTTTGTATTCCTTGATAATCACAAGCTTTGTTTCGATGGTTATTATAATTTGCTTTTCCTTTTAGAAACACTGCAAGCCCTGGCACCTCAAGCGAATAAATACAGGACAAAAATCATACAGTATTTTATCGCGTTTACATAGCACATGTGATTCTGAATGGACAGAAAGACATTGTGGGAGGGAGTTTAGCCGCGCATATCTGCATTTTCATATACAGAACAGCAATATATATGAAGTCAACCAATAGCAGAGAGGCATCCTAGGGATGTAAAACATCAAAGGTTGAATTTTGGGCACTCAAAACAATTTGATAGATAGACAGACAGACAGACAGACAGACAGACAGACAGACAGACAGACAGACAGACAGACAGACAGACAGACAGACAGATAGATAGATAGATAGATAGATAGATAGATAGATAGATAGATAGATAGATAGATAGATAGATAGATAGATAGATAGATAGATAGATAGATAGATAGATAGATAGATAGATAGATAGATAGATAGATAGATAGATAGATAGATAGATAGATAGATAGATAGATAGATAGATAGATAGATAGATAGCTGGCTGGCTGGATGGATGGATGGGTGGGTGGGTGGATGGGGGGATAGGTAGGTAGGTAGGTAGGTAGGTAGGTAGGTAGGTAGGTAGGTGGGTAGGTAGGTAGATAGATAGATACTTTATTGATCCCCGTAAGGAAATTCACACTTCCAGCAGTGTCCTTGTGTTTAAAATAAAACAATAATAAAGTAATAATACATATCTACCCAATGTAACTTTGATGTCATATGGTGGGGCAAATGCTGTAAAGAGGGGTAAGTATGACACAGTATTCTACACTGTAACTTGAATAGTGGCAAGGCGGGATTGCCATATTCCAGGGTCTACTTTGCTGTATTCACTTTTTATCAGTCATGGTTCTTACATTTGGTAAACAGGAACCTTCCCCTGGTTTTGCAGCGAGTTCATGCAAAAGTGTTTGTTCTTCCTTGTTTCACGTCTGCTTTGTCCTCCCAGACAGGACATCCTGACTAAAACAAAGAGTTCACAAAACACACGAGCTCAATACCAGCACTCGCTTGTAAACAATACCTATCTTCAGGCAATTCCAAGACTGTATGGAGAGGGAAAAGAGGAGACGTGTATCTTCTATTTACTGTATAAAAATAACACATTTTCTTTTCCGTTTTTCTTAAAGGGGCAGTGTGTATTAAGTAGCGCCTCCTAGTGGAGAAAAAAACTTGGGGACATTTAAAATAACAAAACAACATTGATTTAAGTAATAAGCAAAAATATAGGAACTATCATGTAAACATGTATTTTTAGAAATATTTGGCTGTCGAGGAATTAGCGTTTATTTGACATAGGTTGATCCTAACCCAGTGAGAGGTGACATGATTGGCCGCCATCTTGCTACTCTCAAAACCTGTTTTTTCTTTTATTTCTTTTTTCAACAACAAAAAATTTAAAAAAAAATTAGAACGCTGTGAAAATGTTTGTTATTTTTCGTTTTTCTTTTTTCTTTTTGATATTTACTTGTTTTTCTTTTTTTATTTTTTTTCCTGTGTTTCTTCCCTTTCCTCTTTTCGTTTTTGTTTTTCCCTTTTTGCTGACTTTTTTCTCTTTTCATTTTTTTCTTTCCTTTTTCCTCATTTCTTTTTTTGTTTTTCTATTACCTTTTTTCCTTTTTTCTTTTAGTGTTTTCATATTTTTTCTCTTTCCCTGGTTTCGTTTTTCCTTTTCTTTCCCTTTTTCTTTTTTTCTTCTTTCATTCTTTGAAAGGCTTGGCAAAAAGTGAAGTAAAATAATATCGTGTTTTGGTGACTCTGAGTCTTCATAGTTTGAATTATTTCTCGTGCATTTAGCACTTGTCTCCGGTTGCGGTGCTTCCTAGTTTGTTTTGATTCAGAGATGTTGAACTTATTTTTGGAAGATGCGCTTCAAGAGGTGTTCCTCCGTGGTAAAAAGTGGCAGAAAAAAAGTGTCCGACCATTTTCTCAACCGCATCAAGCTTTCTTATTCCACTTTAATTTAAAAAACGAACGTCTCGCCTCTTCTTTACACTTCACACCAACCATATTGAATGGATTCAAGAGATATTAAACAATACAAATTTCAAAGTTCTTAGCGTCCTAGAGATAGATAGATAGATAGATAGATAGATAGATAGATAGATAGATAGATAGATAGATAGATAGATAGATAGATAGATAGATAGATAGATACTTTATTCATCCCCGAAGGGAAATTCACTTTTCCAGCAGCATCCCTAAGCTGAGAACAATCGAAAAATAACTGAGAACAATCGAAAATAACACGGGAGCTGCTGGAGTGGCTGCCATTCGTGACGGCGCCGGAGAAACGATTCAATTTGAATCATGTACAAACAAACAAACAATTGAATCATGTACAAGAAACGATTCAATCTGAATCATGTACAAACAAACAAACAATTGAATCATGTACAACAAACAAACAAAATATTTATGTTTCAATAAGTGGAGTGTTAATAAAATGGGGGGAAAATAATTTCTGATACTGATATAACCAGGTAAAACTAATTTTAAGTTACCTGTCCAAATGAATGTTGTGCCATCTCACCTTTCCCACTCTCTCTGCTCGCTCCTGAAACTTTATCAAATAGTCCAAAATTTTACCTCATCTTCTCCGCTCACCTCGTCGTCCTCTTCTCCTTCCACTTCGCACTACAGAGACTTTTTAGCTGAGCCGTCTCTTATGACACCATCCCCTGATCTAGACCAAACTAATGCAAGCAAAAATGCAATGGCAAAGCAAAGCCACTGAGGAGCTAAACAATATGCTGTGATTGAAGGAAAATAGGTTATTAAAAGATATTTTATACTTCATATTTTAATTAAGTGTGAATTCACACAAACCAGGAAGTAGAAGCCGGATTTCTTCTTTGGGTGGATGCTGGGTGACCTCTCACAGCGCCACGCGGCAGAAGCACTGCAGTACTGGCCGTTACTCGAAAAAAGGTGCACACAATACAAAATCGAACTTACAGCAATGTCCGGATATTTTTCTAGCTCTCGAAAAAAATGATTTTAGCTACCGTTTTTCGTAACTCGAATGTTCGTAAGTAGGGGAGCGTCTGTAAATGTGAGTGTGTCAAAAATGAAATGACAAATCAGATCAAGATATCCATCAGTAATTCAACATAGTGTGAAAAACAGATTACTTAAAATGAACCATCTTTCTGTGAGTAATGGGAAACAATTGTATTATTCTTATTATTCTCTTTTTTCCTTATTATTTTCCTAAACCATGTGACCCTGGTGAGGATTAGAGGCTCAGAAAATGGATGGATGTTTTCCTTAAAAAAAAAAGCCAAACCTTTTGAATAATGAAATATGAAATATAGTAAATAATGACAAAAAATGAAACGAGCAAAATATAGTTCTTGCCTCAGAGCTTCCTTTTCTCCGTTCACCCGCCCACTCATGTCTGTCTCACCCCACAGGTACAAAGGGAAATGCGATAGACGAACTGCTGTTATTTCTTCTTTCTTATGAATGGCGCAAACAAAATAAGAGAGGAATTCCACTGCCTTGAGCCTAAAAGCAATCGATAAGCTCCAAGCCTCTTGTGAATGTTTCTCACGTTGGGTGCCAAAAAAAGACGAGGTCAAAGTGGAGAGACACCCTGGAGACGGGGGAGATGTTCTCTATCTCTATCCCTTCCAGTCTTTTAAGTCCACCGTTATTTCCTGGCTAGTTGAAATTCTACTTTTTTGGGGGGGGGGTTTTGACTGGATTATGTCAGTTTTTTCATGTGCGTGCGTTATTTGCTTTGGGCAGAGCTTGTTTATTTGTCCGTGTTTAGGACTCCTCGTACACGGAGTTTCTGTTGAGCCTTTCCCTTTGGCTCACAGAATTTTCCCATTTTTTTTTTGATATTATTGCAAGAAAATCAACGTATTTTCCGGACTATAAGTCACATTTTTTTTTTCAAAAGGTTTGCCAGGGGTGCCATCTATACTCCGGTGAGACTCATTATTAACAAAATATTAGCGAGTATATCATTTCACATGTTATTTTCACAATAAACTGCAAGAGGGCACTCTAGGCCTGTGTTGCTAATCTCAACCTTGCCTTGTCGTGCCGAAAAAAGCATAAAAATTCACTACTCCTCAGACCGGACTTATACCCCAGAGGAAGGTGGCCCAACATCAGCATCCGGAAGCTTGGCTGGAGCTGGACCCGGAGGAGGCTGAGTGGGCGGGCGTCGAAGGCGGGCGGACTGGCGTCGCAGGCAGGCGAATGAGCTCTGGCAGGGGGGCGGACAGGCGAGTCAGGCAGGCCGACGGGCGTGGCAGGCAGGCTGACGGGCGTGGCAGGCAGGCGGGTGAGGGAGGCAGGCAGACGGGCATGGCAGGCAGGCAAACAGACGTGGCAGGCAGGCAGAAGAGCGGGAATTCCTCGGACGGCTGACTCTGACGGCGTACGCGCTGACAGCCCGAGCAGGACAGCACGAGCTCGCGTCCAGGTGCAGCGGCAGAGAGGTGGTCTTGGCCTTACTGAAGACCTCCTGAAGCTGTTATCAGCAGTCGGGAACCTTGGACGGATCAGGCGGTGAAGGAGTAGGACCGGACCGGATGAGAGGCTGTGCGTAGGCAGGTCTGGTGGCATTCAGACCCCCCACTCCAGAACCGTCCCTGTCCGCCAGTTGAAGTGAGGGTTGTGCTGAATCAACCAGTGATTACACAAGGTTGGCCAGAAGAGGGGAGCAGGTGGAACCGTATCATCTTGAGATGGTTCCCGGAAAGCCTCATCTTCACGAACTCCATAATGTGTGTCACCGTGCCCAGCAGGTGACCGTCCAGAGCTCGGGCACACCATATGTACCACAATATTTTAAATACGTGTCCCCACCCAATGTTGCTGAACTTAAAGCTTATAAAAGGATGTGTACAGTTCTTCTTAGTTGGTACAGAAGGGGGAAGAGCTTTAACCCCATCCTCCGGGCTAAGGCCGTGTCCAGGATGTTGGCCTGAGCGCCAAAGTCAACAAGGGCGGACAGAAACTGTGTGGAACTGGAATTTGGAAGGTGTACCTGGATCACCGGCCTTCCGGTCTTGGAAGTCTGGGTGTGGATTGAGCTCAGTCGGACTCCTCCAAACGTCCGGTGAGCTCCGCCTTTTGACGAGCATGATGATACCCAGTGTCCTTGACCGCCACAGTACAGACAAAGCCCCTCAGACGGATGTCGCTGGCCTCCGGAGAATCTTGTTGGATCGCGGGTGGTGGCTGGGATGCAGAGGCGGTGCCTACAGGTTCGGGCGAGCAGGAAACTGGACAAGTCTGGCGAACTCTCTAGAGGCGTCACCCCTGGACCTGACGATCGATGCAGGCCTTCAGAGGCACGGCAGGAAGAGAATCCCTGGCGGGCAGGCCCAATCACGGCAGCGGACGCGACAGGAGCTCCATGAGTTTAGCTATTTGCTCATGCTGATGCTGCAGGAGCTGTTGTTGTTGTTGGACTTGCTGCAGAAGGACGGCGACGTCAACTGACATTCGCCGGACCTTGCCCTCAGTCCAGTGCAAACGCTGGAGGGCAGAGGGAGCTTCCGTCTCTCCCCGATCAGCGCTTGTGGAAGCTTTAGCTGGGTCCATTTCTAGTCAGTCCATCATGTCAGAACCAGAACAGACAGTTGACCCAGACGCGTAACGTTTCACACCAAGCTTTTTGAGGAAGTGGAGAAGTCAGGCCCGGGAAAACAAACACCAGCGATCCGGTGCTCACTGGGCAGGAGAAGCAGGAAGCCCACGCGTGGTCGGAGTCGAGCAGCAGGTACAGGAGATCGGAGCGTGGTCAGTGGATAGAAACAAGTCGGGCAACCGGGACGGGAGATCGGAGCATGGTCAGAGGAAGGAATCAAGTCAGGTAGCCAGAGATGATCGGGAAGCCAGGGGCAGACGAGCAGGATACAGGACGGGATAGACGGGAGCCAGAGTCAAAAAGTGCTTGCCTTGCATGTGCGGAGCTTTGCTGACAGACTGACCAGGAGTGAACGAGATTTTGAGCTTAAATAGGAAGGGAACCAATCAGGAACTTAGCAGCAGCTGGGGCCAAACGAGCGGGCAAAGGTGAGGGCATTGGGCAAATCATGACAGGGACACATACGTTCAGAAGATAAAGCGTCATTTTGCCAAAGTAAATATTTTCAAACTGCCCGCTCACTAGTTTTCAGGTCTTTTAAATATCCCAAATGTTTGTTTTTAAAGGGACAATATGTATTATTTAGCACCTCCTAGTGGTGAGAAAATAACGTCATTTATTTTTTTAAACACATTGATTCAAATAATGTACATAAATACACGCAGAATCATAAGAACATGCTTTTTTTTTTTAAATACTCGTAGGTCAAATAGTTGAGCATTTATTTTACATATCATAAGCCTAAAGGGAACTGACATAACTATCCACCATCTTGCTGCTACAAGTGCCCCATACCTCATAAGGACCAGTCGAGAAAACGAGTAGAAAAAGTTGCGTTTTGGTCACTGTACTGTCGTATTGCATTACAAATCATTCTTAAAATGAGAGAAATTGGCCATATCAAACTATTTTGATCAATTACCGTATTTTCCGCACTATAAGGCGCACCGGGTTATAGGGCGCACCCCGAAAAAATAGTTTTTGGTCCTATTTTTGACATACATAAGACGCACCGGATTGTAAGGCGCTACAATGGGAACGTCGACAAAACAGTCAGATAGTTCAGTCCAACTTATTACCCCATTAACATTCCCAAATTCTGCAAAGACGCAAATACGTGTCGAGAACACGTGCGGATGCGGTGTCTGTACGATGTCACTCAAATGCATCGTTCCATCATTCGGAAGATTAAAGTCTTGGGATTCAAGAAATGCCAACCATTCCTTTGTTTCTATTTTCTTTTTCGTTTGCAACTTTACCGTATATATGACAATAAACACTTGGAATTGAGTTTAATTTAAAAATAGACACTCCATTCCATCCATTATCTGCACCGCTTATCACAGAAACATCGAGTTCAGTCTGAAACAAGATACAGGGACAATATAAAACCCGGAGTAGCTCACCGAAGTCGTTGTGTTCATAATAATGTGCAGACAATGTCCTCTTATATCCGTGAGGGTAGTAAATCCAGGAGAATAAAATATTTACAAATACAAAATAGTAAAAAATTGCTTTCTGTATGCCGTCAGCCATGTGCTATACGCATTCATCTTTTTCGGCCAATTGCAGGCTTTGTTTTGCCGTTCAAGCCAATGCCAGCCTGTAAATGATAAAAAGGATCCTCCCCTTGACCTCCGAATAACTTTAGCCAATAGTGATCGATTCAACTGATGATTGACACATTGGTTAGCCAATGAAACGCCAGTAAATAAATCCCAGCATACACCGCGGACTACTTGGCGTTCGGGGGAAAATCTAGTCGGCGGCTGCAAGTTTGTTGCAAGACTTTGCGAATTAATTTTGTTCCATAAATAAGGCGCACTGTATTATAAGGCGCATGGTCAGCTTTTGAAAAAAATAAAGGCTCTTAGGAGCGCCTTATAGTGCGGAAAATACGGTAAATGATTTATTTTATTTTGATGGGAAAAAATGTCTCTCTGTCTGTTTGTCCATCTGTCCATCCACCCACACACCCATCCAGCCACCCACACATCTATCTATCTATCTATCTATCTATTTATCTATCTATCTATCTATCTATCTATCTATCTATCTATCTATCTATCTATCTATCTATCTTTGCAGTGTAGCCACTTCTTATAATTCTGTTCTTCTTCCATAATTAGCTCCTTTTTTGGCGATTGACAAGGACAGAAAGTCAAAACACTCTGCACTTTACATATGGTTGCATAATATACAGTGCATGATGTCGGTTTTTGGAAAACCGTAGCCTCAATTTTCATGGTTGCATGTTTTGCGGTGTTGCGGGTTACATTCGGGCATATGCTACTGTGATTATCACAGTGTAATTCGTTTAACTCTGCGGATGACTGATGATCTGTGCGGCTAAAATGAAATCAGTCTGATAATGGGACTAAACATGGAGCTTCACTGTTCTCACTGGTAAGAGGGATTTGACTTGACGTCCTTTTATTGTGCATATGAATTTGCTGCACATGGATATAGAGGGGATTTATCCATTTTCTGCTTCTCTGTATTATTGTTAGATTTATTTGTGGTCCTCAAGATTATCAAACACCAAGACGGGTGCACGGTAGTTCTGTTGCGCCCTTTTGGAATGGCCTTTAGGCATTTGGAAGACTTTTGTTTATCTGATTGGCAAATACATCTCTAATCTTACAAACAAACACGCCTGTAAATTTCCTTTTTAGATAACTTGACTTTTTCCACAGCCCCGAAGGCCATTAGAGCCTAGTCATTTTTTTTTTTTTCAGTTCTAGTGTGGGGCCTTATCTGGATCTTGTGTGGTCCGCCTAATCAGCTTCTGTTGCTGTTTTGGTTCAAATGGTCTAGGTAGAAAATTGGAATGATGGGCATATGGTCATCATGATGATGAGTACATGTTGGATACAATGAGGGAGGAAAGGAGGGATTTGATAGGGATGGAGTCTTGAAAGTATCACACTGCTGCATCTGCCTTTCACCTCTGCTAGTTTCCTGACTATTTGAGTCAGCTAAGAGTGGAAAATATGCAGGAATGGCCAAAGTCTTATGACAATTTAAACTGAAAAACGAAAACACACACACACACACACACACACACACACACATGTACACAAAACAGGGATTAAAAAATAAAGGGATAAATAATCACTAATCAGATAGATTGAGGTCCCAGGAATAAAGATAAAAAAGTCAAATGAAACTGGATGGTTAGCAAAGCTACCTACAGTTTGGGTTGTGAATTGAAATCCATTGTATTCTAATCGATTGAAAGGGAAATCGTTTTTAGTCTCTCTCTGCTTTTCATTGCATTCATTTAAAAAGACAGACAGACAGAAAGACAGAGGGGGAGAAAAAGAGAGAGGCCACAAAAAAAGGAAAACTAAGAGAACGAGGGATAAATGAGAAAGAAAGAAAGAAAGAAAGAAAGAAAGAAAGAAAGAAAGAAAGAAAGAAAGAAAGAAAGAAAGAAAGAAAGAAAGAAAGAAAGAAAGAAAGAAAGAAAGAAAGAAAGAAAGAAAGAAAGAAAGAAAGAAAGAGACACTGTTTGAAGGAGAGAGAAACAGAGAAAAAAAAGACAGAGAGCAAAAAAACAAGAGACAGGAAGAAAGAGAGAGAAAGAAAGAAAGACACACACAAGGAAAGACATAAAAAAGTGAAAGAGAGCAAAAGAGAAAGATGCAGAGAAAGAAAGGGGATTAAAATCAAGTAAGAGAGAGAGAAGGTCAAAGGGAGAAAAAAGGAAAAAGAGAGGGTGGAGAAAGAGAAAGAGGAAAAGAGTACAAAAAGAGAGTAACCAAGATGAAGAGAGAAAAATCAAGAGTACACGATAGAGAGAGAAACAGGGAGAAAGAGATACAAGGAGAGAGAGAAAGAGAGATAAGGAGAAAGAGAAACAGAAAGTGAATGAGAGAGAGAATCAAAAGAGAGAGAGGGGCACAGGAATAAGAGAAAAAAGAGAAAGAGAAAGAAAATGCAGGAGAGTAAGGGATAGAGAGAGAAAGAAAGAAGCAAATATACCTATCGCGTCTTTTTGAGTAGCGCCTGGCTTTGGGGACATCAAGTGGACATATTTGAGACTGCAGCTCGTTTTTATCTCGCGGCAAGTGCTTTGCCTTACCGTATATAATGATAATGAGAGCGCTACTGCCCCATCTTGTTCAGGAGGAGCAATTACCCTCCACACCGACGTCTGAAACAAAAAAACTAATGTTACTAACTTGTTCTGTGATGCATAAATGTTATCAAAACAAGCTTTATAACACCGTATATTTTGAATTAACGGTGCTAACAAAGCAGAAGCTTATCAGGAACCAAATTCCAAACTCCCCACACAGTCCGCTCTTGTGCTGTCTGCCCTCCGATTGCAAATAAAATTAAACAGATGCCCTTTTTTGTCACTGTTATTACCATGAAAGCGATTAAAATTTGTGCATATTTCTGGGGCAACAACAGCCCACGGCAGCATGACTCTGAATCAAAACTGTGTATTTGTATTTTTAGGAAAACTTGTGGTTTAGGCAAGTATGGGGAAAGTAAGCAAAGACAATTCATTTTGCTGACGTCATTTGTACTCAAGCTGCACTTCCTCTTTTGTAAACTTGTAACACTAATGTCAAATATGATTGTTATCATGGTAACATTTGTTGGCCTGGAGAGGGATAGGCGCCACCAGGCTGTACTTGCCCAAGACAAACCACAGGTAATGGCGCCCCTAAGACCTGTGTGGTTAAGGGACCCACCAACTGACCACAGTGCTCTCTTGAAAATAATATGCCCATAGTGGGGTGACCCATACATTCCATACAGGCAACGCATGATGTCACTGTGATCCAGTGCTTCTAAATTATTTTTGGTCGCAGTAAAGTTATACATACCTGTCAACATCCAGGGCTCCATGCCTTTACAAAATATTGTATTTTCCCTTACAAAATAATCTTACACCATATTTTTTTCCAAACGTGTTTTTTTTATGTAGTTTAATATCTTATATGGGCAGCACGGCAGCGCAGTGGTTAGCGCTTGTGCGGCACAGTTCATGTCATGGGAACCTGTTGTGGGTTCAAATCCAGCTCCAGACTTCCTGTGCGGAGTTTGTATGTTCTCCCTGTGCTTGCGTGGGTTTCCTCCGGGCACTCCGGTTTCCTCCCACGTTCCAAAAACATGCATCTCAGGTGAATTGGCCGGTCCAAATTGTCCCTAGGTGTGAATGAGCGAATGAGTTGTCTGTCCCTGTGTGCCCTGCGATTGGCTGGAAACCAGTTCGGGGTGTCCCCTGCCCACTGCCCGGAGATGGCTGGGTTGGGCTCCAGCCCCCCGCGACCCTAATGAGGATAAGCGGTACGGCTAATGAGAGAAGTTGATGAGATGAGAGAATATCTTATATTGTACATGTGTTTCGTTATATCATCACCATCATTAGCCGCACCGCTTATCCTCAGTAGGGTCGCGGGGGTGCTGGAGCCCATCCCAGCCATCTCCGGGCAGTGGGCAGGGGACACCCCGAACTGGTTGCCAGCCAATCGCAGGGCACACAGGGACAGACAACCTACTCGCTCATTCACACCTAGGGACAATTTGGACCGGCCAATCCACCTGAAACGGATGTCTTTGGAATGTGGGAGGAAACCGGAGTGTCCGGAGGAAACCGACGCAAGCACGGGGAGAACATACATACTCTGCACAGTAAGTCCGGTAGCTGGATTTGAACCCACACAGGAGGTTCCCAAGACCTTAGAACTGTGCCGCAGACGCGCTAACCACTGTGCTTGCCCTCGTTATGTCATATATAGTGTTAATTAACATTTTGTTGTGAGATACTGAGTTGCTCAACATGAATGAGGGTTATTATAAAAAAGCGAGCCGTTTGAGAGTCGGCTATCTTTAATGAGTTGAGCCGAAAAAGCCGGTTCTCTAAAAAGAGACGGACTTCCTTTCACTACATAACTACCACGTGAAATCCGAGGCTGCAGACACATGCGCACAGTAGCATCAAACCGCTCGCTTCGTTTGCAACCGGAATAAAAACGATACCGAGATAGCGGCGAACTGGTTTGACTTGATTTATTTGCCGTTTCGTGATAGTCGGTGTATACCGGATGGTACCCATAATTGACAAATTTGCGTTTTTCCGTACAGATATTCTTGTACGTCATACAGCTCTTAAAATGCATAATAAACGTACTTTGTACGGCAAAAACGTACAGGTTGACAGGTATGAGTTCTACGCACTAAAAAGGTTTGCCTGACCCTCAGCCCAGTTTGTTTATTATAGCTTGCTAGACTAAAAAGAACCAGGAGACGGCAAATTCTCTGATAAAGTATTTACTCGATGCCAGAAAGATTGATTACATAGCTGTGGAAGCTCTTTCAACATGTTGCAGAAGAAGTCTGTCTTATCTAAGATAGAGCCTGAACTTATACGGTCTTGGCCACCTACCCACACGATGGGCTCAGCCTCATCCTTGTGCCAATGTGTGACTCAATGTTTCTGAGTGGTTCAAACAGGAAACGTGCGCAAGAGTGTTTTTTGATAGGAAGTCGCCAAGCAAGGACAAGTCACAGCGAGCTAAAGCCATAGCTCAAGACTGCAATCTAATATGTGAAAGGCCTAATCTAAGAATACACTTCATGAAACGTCCTCACTTTCAGGAGGAGACTTTTGTTTGTTTCATCACATGTCTAGGTATAGGTGTTAAATATTTCTTCCATCGGGTCTCATGAGAGTCTGATACATTTCGTGTCTACACTTCATACTCAAACCATATACTCTGTGCTTAATGCACTGCGAGAAGGCTAAATGTAAACAAAACACTCTACCAATGAGAACGCCACTGCTCCCTAGTGTAGTGGAGGTGCAATCGCACTTTATTCTGGGAAAGTTAAAAAGTAAAAAGTTGACGTAGCCCTGCAACCCCCCCCTCCCAGGGGAACCCGCCCCACTATTTGTAATAAGAAGGTGGCTCTGCCTCATCATATTTTCTATATACTGTGGCTCTTTGCCTTGTTTCATGTTTAGTTTTTTTTTGTGTGTGTATTGAGGGTGGACACTTTCCTTGAAATCAACACAAGAACAATACTTGTTGTATTGTAAAGAGAGTGTATTATGGGAATAATATGTCCTTCTGTCATGGCAGGTCAGTGCGTGGTGTGGCTCTTTGACTCTCACAGTTAAAAATTTTGGCTCTTTCTGTCAAACTTGTTCTCCACCCCTGTTCTAATAACAAACCCTTTAGACGCCCTCTAGTGGACGGAGGCGCGCTACACCAAAACATTTATTTACACATGCATACAAAATCAGCATTTTTGACAGCTGGCTTGCTTTGACTTTGAACAGTTCTTGGTAGAGAATGCACACGAGGCCTTCCAGGATACTCACACGCATGTATTTGCGTTGGTACGCAAGAGTAGCACATGTCTTGCATCCAGCCTCCGTCAGCTGCAATTTTTAATATTTGCTCCGGCGTGTCAGCTGTAGGCTTGTGTGCGCTTGACAGCTGTTTTTTTGTCTGTGCTCCATTCACGCAGCGCCACTTCACTCACATGAGGGTTTCCTGACCAAACCCCCCAGCTCCTTTGTTTTCTTTCAAACAATTAATCTGCCGCTTGCTCTACGTGTTAATTGCCATCCTAGGTGTAAATGAGATTAGGGAAGTAAGGGGTGTGATAATGCTGGCAGTACATATGCCTGGCACGACCTACCTTGTATTCGCAATGGATCGATGCTTGCAAGGCATTCGAGAGACAAAGGAGAGAATAAATTCAGAGACGTCACACATGGGAAATGAAGGCACAACTATGAGCTTCCTGGTGCACACTTCATCAAATGTAAACTCATACCTGTCAACCTGTACGTTTTTGCCGTACAAAGTACGTTTATTATGCATTTTAAGACATGTACGACGTACAAGGAAATCTGCATGGAAAAACGAAAATTTGTCAATTATCGGTACCATCCGGTAAGACGAAACGGCAAATCAATCAAGTCAAACGAGTTCGCCACGGTAGCCTCTATCTCTGTATCGTTTTTTTTTTGTTGCAAACGAAGCGAGCGGGTTGATGCTACTGTGCGCATGCGTCTGCCGCCTCGGATTTCATGTGGTAGTTATGTAGTGAAAGGAAGTCCGTCTCTTTTTAGGGAACCGGCTTTTTCGGCTCAACTCATTAAAGAGAGCCGGCTCTCAAACTGCTCACTTGCTTTGATGCATTGTATTACGCATCATTATTGTTGTATAAAGAAGTTAATAAAAAAAGGAAGTTTAAAAGGAGAAAATGAAGAAAGACAGGTTTGTGGTTATCTCTTTAATCAGTATATTACCAACAATAATTTAATGCAGAAAATGAATTCATAATTTGAATGAGAAAATGTATGATTCTACTTGATTAAGTAGCTACATAAACAAACACGTTTGAAAAAAAAATGTGGTGTAAGATTATTTTGTATTTTGTAAGGGAAAATACAACATTTTGTAAGGGCATGGAGCCCTGGAGGTTGACAGGTATGTAAACTTATTAACGTCATTATCAGTGACGGGAGGCAGGGAAAGCTGTGCCTCACCTGTCATCAAGGAAATCTAAAAATAAAATATATATAATGCTAAGGTTTATTCAGTGTTAAAGTTATTATTCATTTAACTTGTTTTTGATGTTCTCTTTTCATGTGACAGTGTGTATTATTTAGGACTTCCTAATGGTAAAAAAAACACTATTGATTTATATAACAAGAATAAAATACATGGACTCTAATATACTCTAAGTGCAATCTTGAGAGCTTGCATGGCTGAGACACTCAATAACCATTTTGTCTTTTCTCATTAAACCACTTGATTACTTCTTTTTCTATTTCTGGGTAAAGTCCAAGACGTTTCCTGATTTAACTCCGGCCATGGTGTATTGCAAAAACAATTTCACAAACGAAAAGATCACAATTCAGCACTCTTTTAACGTAAATTCTGTGATCATGTTTGCCCAATTGATTCCTATTTTCAAGTCAGGTCAAGTCACATTTATTTATATAGCCCTTAATCACAAAAATGTCTCAAAGGACTGCACAGGATTACAATTACAAAATGACACAATTACCTGATCTTTATGAGAAAGAGGGTGCTAAATTCTGTCATCTGGTGTTACTGACAAGTATTGCAGTTGACAGCGGTGCATTTGAGGACAAAGAGAGGAACAGCCTGCGAACAATGGACCTTTTAATTGTGTGCAGCACATGAGCTGTTTTTCGAGGAACGTTAGCTGCTTGGGGGGATTCTTCCAAGTGTGACGTCGAATGGCATTAGGTCATCACCATTGTCGGTGTGGTGCCAGCCTACAGATAAGAGAGGCATTAAGATTTTATTACAGGCTGTACAGAGTGAGCTATTGACCTGCAAGGCATTGTTTATGGCTGTACCTTTTAAGTGCTGTAACAGGGGTCAGGACTCTTTTTGACCCAAAGAGCCATAATAGCATCAATATTTGGATTTTTGTTTTGAGAGAGCCACACAGAATATCAATCACGGGGAGAACATGCAAACTCCACACAGGAAGGTTCGATCTCATGACCTAAGAACTGTGCCACACAGGCGCTAACCACTGTGCCACCGTGCCGCCCTGTGTCCCATCTGAATATAAATATACCACTTAAAATTGGTCTCCTTCCGTCAGTTACCTAAGAGTGTTGGGGCTAATTTTTGTCCCAGATAATGATTTCAAAACAAGGTGCGAGCAAAGTTCTTTAAAGAAATGTCACAAAATACTGCAAACAAGGATACAAACGTATTTGCCTGCAGTACAGGTGGCAAAGGAGTAAGAATCCATGTGCTGTTTATAGCTCATCCTATTCTTACAGCTGTGTAAAAGGGAAAAGTGTGAAGCACATTATAAAGGGCTTTGGCTTTGGGAGGTCTTCATTGACTTGGTAGCGCTATATAAAATGAAGACCATTTACATTTACTCACCCAATTACATTGCTATACATTTTCTGCAAGTGCTTCTGGGTGTTTAAAGATGGTTAAGTGGCTTTTCATCGTAAACTCTCTCAACATTGAACATAGATTGTTTAATGAGCTTTCATATAAAGGATCATTTAGCGATTTGGAGCCAAACGGGGCTGTTAGTTGGACACCCTGACTGTAAACTGAAGTTAAAATTGTGTTCTATATATACCGGACTGAACTCAATATTGCTGTTGTTTGGGTTTTGCACTTGTGAGTTTCATTTCTGAATTCAACAATACTTACTTACTGTTGACCTATTATATCTCTGAGCCATATGTGCTCATAAAAATAGCCAAATAAGTCTTGCGAGCCATAGGTCCTGAGCCCTGTGCTGTAATATTTGCTTTTTTTTCCTTATTGGTTGTTTAGCATATACTGTCCGACTTTTGCTCGTGACGATAACATGCCATTCAAGGACCAATCTGAACTCAAAATGTACTATTATTCCGGCTGGCGATCGACATTGATTTGTTCAATTGTTTTGATTTAATCGTATTTGATTTTTTTTGCAAATTTTTCTTCCCTCCAGGTTCGAATCTCTGCAATTTATTAATTTAGAAGCTAGTCATTGCGGAGCATTCTACCTGAGCGAGGTTGTTGTGGTCGTGGTTTGTTGTAAAAGCACCAGGTCAAGTCAAGTCAAGTTATGTGTATTTGTATAGCCCTTAATCACTATGACGTGCCAAAGAGTTCTATGGCAGCATGCAGCTCCGGGTCGGCTTGTACGCGAAAGCAGATGTTTAGTGATTTTGTTGGTATTTATTGGAGGTGCTTTGACACAAAACCTAGCTAAAGACACTCCCAGAGGCCTAAAGTACTACTGTGGTAGTTTTAACAAAGATCAGCACAGCCGTTTTTGAGCCTAAAAGCCACATACAAACACACACGCACTATACTTATATAATAGTCTAGAATAGATTTATAAAGGATGGATGCTATTTGTAAGATCGTTATTTACCACACAGATCAGGGCAAAATAACGATGTCTCTGTTTTTCGGTCGGGTAATTGGCACCGCACAGCAGTGTTTATATCTCGAAGTGTCCTAGGGCAAGACACTGAATCCCTAACGCCCCCAAAAAGCATGGCTGAGCGCCTTGCATGGCTGACTCCCTATTGGTGTGTGAGTGCGTGTGTGAGTGTGTGTGTGAATGGGTAAATGTGAAGAACATTGTAAAGCACTTTGAGAGGTTTCCATTGACTTGAAAAGTGCTACATAAATGCAGCCCATTTACCATTTACCATTGACCAAAAAATATATATAATATATATAGTATAAGACATAATGATTATTATTGCATAGCCTGCATTTTATTTTCATTGTTATTGTTTGCATAATGTATATATTATGCAAATACTAAGCTCGGTGGCCTTGGGGGTAGGGCGCCCGCCCCGAGACTGGGAGGTTGGTGGTCCAAGCCTCTGCCGAGTCATACCTAAGACTTACAACATTGGTACTCATTGCCTCCCTGCTTGGCGCTCAGCATTAGGGGTTGGAATTGGGGGGTTTGGTCACCTAATGACTCCCAACATATCAGTTGGGTTGAGGGAGGGGGCTGGGAATCCCCTCCTCTGTATCAATCTCCCAGAAAGAGTCCAAAATATGAACGTGTTCCTGACTCTAGCCACCTCCCGCTAGGGGAATATGGCTCCGGTATATATACATATATTTATGTATATATATTCTATGTACCAGGTAATATACCCAAAAATGTTTCAGTATACAGCACAGACGCTGCCCCTACTTACGAACGAGATTCCGGACGATCGTTTGTTAAGTTGAATTTGTTCGTAAGTTGCTTCAGTGCTACAATGACAATAAAGGTATATTCTATTCTATGTTTAAGGTTTATATAAGTATGTTTATTTTTCCACATCCCGAAAAAAAAATTCTGATCTACCGTTTTATGTAAGTGGATTGGTCTTAAGTAGGGGAGCGTCTGTGTATGCACAGAATATAGTGTCACTGATTTATTTTTATTGACTGTATTTTGATTTTCTTTTAATATACCCCTAAAATATGTCAGTATTTCTAAGTGTACATTAATATGGAGGAGAAGCAGAGTATAAGTATCAGTATTGCTCGGAAAAAATGTTACAGTGAATTTTGGAATTATATTTTAAGTATTAAATAAATGGAATTAAACTAAATACTTTTGTAATATCTGGGCATAATGGAAACTCCTACAATTCAAAAAAAAAATTTCTGAGAAAAAAAACTGCCAATTGATATAAATTATATATGTCAAAGACTGTTTTAATAATTTGCATTAATCACAAATTAAAAAGATTCACAATTGTTTTAAAATGCCAGTACTTTGAATTTCGTCAAAGCTGCAAAATACATAAATACAATCCTTTTTAAATGAAATGCCTTCAAACTAAACAATATTGAATTAATTATTTTTTGTAGTCTAAGATTCATGTAAAAAAAGATCTATATTAGTCGGAACACATACCAATAATATTTTAAAGCTATACACGCTCTCATTTATTTATTTTCTCTTTATGTATTTGTCTTTCTTGCGCTGATGTTTATGGCACGGCTTGTTGCCAGTATTTCACAGCACCTTTAGTGCTTCTAATATAAACTCAGCTAGCAATGCTAACACTAACATGGCTAGCATCACTAGTTAGCTAAAAATTGAAGAGGTTGTAAGTAAATGTTATAAACTGACAACCTTGCCGTGTTATTTATTAAAATTTGTTAAAAAAAACTAAGAAATATAGACGACATGGTCACATCCGATTATCCGTCGTACGTAAATGCTGGCCTGCAAATGCCTTTATTCCCCACTCATGTGACCCTTTCCCATGTGATCAAGCAGACAGTAGATTTTATCGTATACGTATGGAAGTTACTCTTGACAGCTGTGGCCTTTCAAGCCTGTCCTTTCTCAGCGTGAATAATGAGTTAGTTAGTTACGGTGGCCCCGTCACATCATAACAAATCTTGACGCCGTTGTGTGTAATTAACGGTAAAATGGCACGAAGTGTATGTTCTTTGTTCCCCCGCTTTACATTCCCTGGTTATTTATTTGTGGTTCGTGCATTTGTTTATTGGTCACAGAAAACATCTGGTAGTGACTGGAAAGCACTTAAGCATCCTAATGTTTAACTTCAAAAGCTTTCCAAAGCCGCATTCCACTTTTAAATGTGCCGTGTCAGTTGCAACACCCTGGCGGACGCATAACCAGCCAATTATTTCTAAGGCTGCAGCAGGGAGGAAAGGGTGGAGATGTCTGGACCCTGCAGGAAATTGTTCTCACATATTAGACCAGGGATGAGCAAACTGCGGCCTGTGGACCGCATGCAGCCCGCTAGGCTTCTGTATCTGGCCCACCCAGATAATGATAAAATGTGTGGATTTGGCTCCACTTGTCATGTATTTGTCAGACGGACCCAAATGCGGGACGCGAAAAGACAATAGCCATACCACCCTGAGAACGGCCAATCTCAGGAAGCTGAGCAGAGTCAGGCCTGGTTAGTACTCAGAAGGGAAAACCACCTGGAAATAACAGGCAGGGTTGGGTAGGGTTCCTTTAACTTGATTACTTTCAATTACTTTTGGATTACTCCAATACCAAATATGCAAATTAAAGACAAAAGAAACTCAATATGAATAAAATGATGACTCACAACACGTGGTAAGCTTTCTCTCCTGTCTTTGATCTCTTTGATCTCCGGCAAAACTAACATAAAATGCGACAGAAACAAAATGAAAATAAATCCAAACAGCTTGCCAACATCATCTTTGCCGTTCCATGTATTCTGTTACTCCCCAAGCCTGCACAAAATTTAGTAATTTTATTCATATTTAGTTTTTGCATCGTTATGGGAAATGTGAGGCCACTTCTCTCTGTCATTACTTCATCAAACTTACAGTAAACTTGGCAGTCAAATCAACTTGTCAAATCAAAGCTTCTTTTTATAAAGAAACACAATTAATATTACAAAGACAATAATATTAGGCCCCCTAGGAAAGAAATAACTGCCCACCCCCGTAATAGACTAACTCATAGTCAGTTCACTCAGTTTTTGTGAAAAATAGAATACGAAAAAGATGTCAACTGTCTTCTTGAATCAACTGTGCAAAAGATTACCGGTACTATGTTTTGAGTAAAAAAAGTCCCCTTTTTTCTTGATTTTCACTATTTTGCTAAGTGCTCACTGAATTCTTTTGAATGAATATTTTCATTTTATTCAGGCGTCATACAGGGAAAAGGTTTTTCCTTATTTTTAGGAATATTCTTCTTGTTTGTTTTACACAATTACCCTGGAGTACCATGTCTCACCTTTTTTCATACAAGGTTTCACCACGCTGATATCAATGGCCACAAAGAGTACTTCATTCAAATGATGTTTATTTGTATAGCACTTATTCACTAGAAGTCTCACAGACTATCATCACATCATCCCCTGAACTAAAACCTACATGAGGGCAAGGAAAAACTCAAAAACCGCAGCTTGAGGAAAATCAAGAAGCGTGCAAGTACATCCATAGACAATACACAGACGTCATCAACGTGAAATATAGGTCATAACATAATGTCCGGTTGACAGCCTCCTGTTCCAAAATCTTGACCGATGCAGCAGGTTCCACATGATGACGTACATCAGTCTTATATTTAAACGTCCATTGATGTTGCAGATCAAATATCGGAGGGCAGAGCATTCCACAGCACCAGGACCTGAATGGAAAATGCTCTCAAACCTGTAGATTTCTTCTTGGCTTTTGGGATCACTAGTAGCGAAAGCTCCGACAGGAACATAGGCAGGAATTAAATCAGAAAGATGTGAGGGGACAAGTCCGTGCAAAATTTGTTATAATACCAACCGAATCTTAAAATAACATCTTAAACCGACAGGGAGCCAATGCAGGTCAGCCAAAATGGGGTAATGAAATCAAACTTTCTTTTTAGTTACAGTAGAAGCCTCGCTGCAGCATTTTGTAGCAGTTCTATTCTTTAATCCTCAATTTTCATTCTAGACTTTTGTAATGACCTTTACAGTTTCATGTCAGCTTTTGCAAAAGTAGAGCATCACGTTTGGTTCCAGCCTGATACGGACCACTCTGATGATGACATAACGTCAAGCGGGCCACAATGTGTGCCTGTCCCTTAGAGCTTTTATCACAATTAGGCGCTTTGAGTTCTACTAACTCAAGCGAGCTGCAAGGGTCCATCGCTGCTCGTTCTGTGACCCGTCTGAAGTAGGGACTGGAGTGTCAAAGTCATGGCGGTAGGCATGATTCGTGGGATGGACGACCTGCTGGCTTCTAGCAGTCAGTTTATTTGGAGTGTGGCGCAAGAAACTTTGAGGAGATGGTATAAAAGTTTGCTGTTGCCATGCCAACACTTTCTTGTGGCCTGGTTGAGGATTGGACGGGGCTACCAGGTATGGCAGCTTCTTGGCTGACACTTTAAGATTTAATAACAGCAATAAAGTTTTAGTTTGATGTTGTTTTGTTTTTGTTTTTTTCCGCCGTTGTTGAATTTCTTTATATTTGACCTAAATTAATCAATAAGAAGTCCTCTTTTTTGGTTCTGCATACACATTAAACACGTTTTAGGATAAATAAACCTCACTTAAATGGATGGTTGAATCGTTAATTAAAGTCTGCACTTGTTAACTGGAAGCATTCAGAAGAAAAGGGGACCTCGACCATATTCTTGCAATACCGTAGACGACCACTAAGAGGCAGCCACTATTTATTTGTTTACAAAAGTCTGATATATCGTGTTTATTATATTGTTTACGTTGTACGCCACCAAGTAAGTAACTAACAAGATAACTAAATAAAGTAAATACGTTTTAAGACTAAAGTTAGTACAAGAAAAAGAAAACATATTATCAAGTAAAATGTTCTTGTTCTGCTTTATTTATTTTCTTATGAAACAATACGTTTTCCCATTTGACTGTTTTTTTACTTTGCAGTTCCACACTGCCCAAAATGAATAGATAAATAAGTAAAAGCATGAATTAATCGATTATCAATCAATAGGGTTGGGTAGGGTTACTTTAACTTGATTACTTTCGATTACTTTTGGATTACTCCATTACCAAATATGCTAATAAAAGACAAAAGAAACTAAATATGAATACAATTATGACTCACAACACGTGGTAAGCTTTCTCTCCTGGCTTTGATCTCTTTGATCTCCGGCAAAACTAACATAAAATGCGACAGAAACAAAATGAAAATAAATCCAAACAGCTTGCCAACATTATTTTTGCCGTTCCATGTATTCCGTTACTCCCCAAGCCTGCACAAAATGTAGTAATTTTATTCATATTTAGTATATTTTGTCTTTCATTAGCATATTTGGTATTGGAGTAATCCAAAAGTAATTGAAAGTAATCCAGTTAAAGTAACCCTACCCAACCCTGTCAATCAAGTACAAGGGAGGGGGAAAATGAAATAGTAGAAGAGGAATGATATTGTCGGGTAAAACTGTCCTGATATATTTTGTATTTCAGCTGTATCTTTATATTTTTAAGTCATCTTTTGCATTTCCAAACTACAAAAAAATCAATAAATAAATTTGAATAAATAAGTAATCACACATGCCCTGCGATTGGCTGGCAACCAGTCCAGGGTGTCCCCTGCCCACTGCCCGATGATTGCTGGGATGGGCTCCAGCATCCCCGCGACCCTACTGAGGATAAGCGGTGCAGCTGATGAGATGAGATGAGATAATTACATAATCTAGTGCAATAAATTAAAATTTAAAGTAAAAAAATCAGTACAAGAAGAACAAAAAAAACTCCACATCAAATATTATTGTTCTGATATATTCTGTCCTACTTAATAATATGTTTTGTTTTCTTTTAACTCTACATTTTCTTTAATGGCTTCAGTTTTATAAAGCAATAAGTCAAAGACAAAAATATCGTTTAATCACAATAAGTAGTAAAGTGTGAGTAATAATACTTGAGATAATCTTCAGTATTTATCAAAAGAACGTGTTAATAGTGTATGAAGAGGAACTGTCTCCAACCAGCACCCACATATTTAATGCAATAATATACATATTTATTTATTTTTAAAGTGAAGAGTACAAGTTAATTAAACACTGGGAGAGGATAAAGGGGAAAAAGAGACACACACACACACATAGAGTGAGACAGGCCCTTTGTCATTGCCCTCAAATTGTATTGTATCGTTTTTATTTTAATGTTCTGCAGTGACAATATGTCCAGTGATTCAACTCACAATTTTATCACTCTTGGCAGCTATAAGTCTTGAAGAAGCACAACCTTGTGCCTTTCTCTGGATTGTGCTGGAAACGTGTTTGCAATAAAAGCATCAGGTTGCAAACGCTGCTCTGTGTAATGTTTCCTTTTCCCCACTCTTCCAGATGACTGAGGGACGTCAGTGCCAGGTACACCTACTCGATGGACGGAAGCTGGAGATCTTGGTCCAGGTACAGAAGTAGACCTTTCTTTTATTTTTTGGTGTGATTTTAAAGCGATTGAGTTCATGAGGAATTATAGAGTAGAGACTCTAGTCTTTATGCTGTACATGATTTTCATACCTGTCAATTTATACGGTTTCCCCGTATTTTATGTTTTATTTTATCATTTTAAATTGTGTATGTTGTATAAAAAGATTTGTACGGTTAAAAAAAACTTTATTGGTCACACCGATCTCATCTTGTATATTTCGGCTCTAATCTGCTACATATAATAAGCAACACTACATTTTTTTGCAAAAGGGGGAAGGAACTAATAAAGATGCTGATAATTTTGGGGTGTGGTTAATTTGGTTTGAAAAAACTTGATTTTTTTATTCTACATAGTCTTTGCTGTGAGTAAGTAGAAGCGTTATTTCAGTAAGGTTTGTTGTTAACTTAACAAAATAAATTGCAAATCGTTAATATGGGGAGGGCGGCACGGCGGCACAGTGGTTAGCGCGTGCGCAGTACAGTTCTGAGATTGTGAGATCAAACCTTCCTAGGTGGAGTTTGCATGTTCTCCCTTTGTTTGCGTGGGTTTCCTCTGGGCTCTCCAGTTTCCTCCCACATTCCAAAAACATGCATGTCAGGTTAATTGGCCGGTCCAAATTGTTCCTCGGTGTGAATGAGTGTATCCCCTGCCTACTACCCGAAGATAGCTGGGATGGGCTCAAGCACCCCCGCGACCCTACTGATGATAAGCAGTGCAAATAATTAGATGGATAATATGGGGAGCAATTGACTGAAGTTGACAGGCATGTATTTTGGATTATTTACATGCTTTTTTAATATGAACACATCTAACACTTTAAATATTATATCACAGTAATGAAAATATTTAGATTTACAATGTATTGGATAAATATCAATCTGAGAGCACTGAATACATTTTCTTTTCCTTTTCAAGCCAAAACTTTTTTCTAGAGACCTGTTAGATTTGGCGGCATCCCATTTCAACCTTAAGGAGAAAGAATACTTTGGCCTTTGCTTCATCGATGACACGTAAGTAAACTCGTATAATTATACATTTTGTTTTTCATTGCAATCTAAGTTTACTTCCTTCCCTGGCATTTAGTGGTCAGAATAACTGGCTTCAGCTTGACCGGAAAGTCCTCGATCACGACTTCTCCAAAAATTCAGAAGCACTGGAAATTAAATTTCTTGTGAGGTGAGCATCTTTGTACAAATCACTAGTATCAAACTCTTTGCTTGTGGGTCAAAGGTGGCCCGTCACATCATTTTATGTGGCCCGCGATAGATTAAAATGGCTAATCAAAAGAGTTATTTAACCAAAGACGATTTACCCACAATGCCTGTCGACTACATTATACCCGCAAAGTGACGGCTCAGCGCCACAACACAGGAATTGAGGAATAAATGAGCCCCAAAATGTCAAATTTTCCATGTTTTGTAATTTATTAATTATATATTGACTTTATATATCTCTCATCATCTCATCAGCCACACAGCCTATCCTTAGTAGGGTCGCAGGGGTGCTGGAGCCCATCCCAGCAATCATCGGGCAGTGGGCAGGGGACACCCTGAACTAGTTGCCAGCCAATCGCAGGACTTTATATATATATATATATATATATATATATATATATATATATATACAAAAAACCTCTTTGTTTACTATTTAATTGGATATTTTTAATGTATATAAAGTTTGTATTTTCCTTTCTCTTTGTATTATTTATTTGGATTTTTCATGTGTTTTTTTTAAACTTATTTCATTCTTATTTACAATGATTATTTACATAGCCTTTTTATTAGCTTGTAAGATCTTTTCAATGCAAGTGTAATGTTGGTGACTGGAATAAGTCATACATTCAGCGTCGTTTCACTTGAAAGAGTAGTTATATATGTGGTATGGTGTACCTTTATACGACATTTAGTTACATTTATGAGTTACCTCAAGCCATTTGTGGGCAGCAGTTATGGTGATGTGGCCCTCAGTAAAAAATTGATTTGACACCAGTGATGTAAATGTTTTTGGTTTTTGGTTTTCAAAAGTTCCTCGCAAAACGAATCGGAATCACTTTATTATCATTGTCTTGTTACAACGAAAGGTTACACTCCAGTTTGCAAAAATATATAGTATAAAAATAATAATAATAATTGGAAAAATATAAAGTATTCACCTTTAATATAAAGTACAGTGTGTACATCCAAGATGAAACCTGTACCGTATTTCAGTGATGAGTGCCTAGTTTAAAACGAGTCTAAATTTAACCAGCAGGTGGCAGTCATGTAAGCATCAGAACACCTCTAACCTGCGTCGAAATTATGTCTAAAGTTATTTAATTTAATACTTGGTGTTTTTGTTTTTTTTACTCTCCACAGATTTTATATTGAAAGGATTACCTATTTAAAAGAAAACACAACCGTGGAGCTGTTCTTCTTGAACGCAAAATCCTTGGTGTACAGTGTAAGTTTTTTATTTATTTTATTTCTTTAATGAATTTGTTTTTACTCCAACAAAATGTTATGTTCATTTTCGCCATGCCCCATTTACTAAACGACATGCCTCTTACTGTGTTTAAAGTAAACTAATGCTTTTAAGATTGTTAAGGCGTACAAAAATAACAAATCGACAATGCAACCCCTGCCATGTGTATTTAGCGAGGGAGGGGTATTTGAGACAAATCCGAGGAACACGTGAACGCAACAAACGGTCAAACTTTTTTTCTTTCGCGGGGAGTGCAATACTGGTCACCATGGGAGACGGAGGCTGTTGAACCTGCTCGGACTGTACCACTTTAAAGTGGGTTGAAGTTTTAATTCTAGCCGCTCAAACGGTCTTATTAAGGATATACATTTTTGGTGTATCAATTTATGACAAAACAGAAGTTATATATCCTAACTGAACATAAATTCAAGCTTAGAAACGTGTTTTGTTCGGAAGCGTATACGAGTTTTTAATGGTACAGTCGGTAGGGAGCGGACCGAGGTACGCCGAATTGTTACAAGTGTTTGGCTCGACTGCACTTTGTGCAATCGTTGGCTTCTTTTTACATTCTTCTGGTTTTGCGTACAAAGTACTCCATTTAACATTAACCATCTTTTTTGCGATCAAACAAGGAGGACATCGAAGTGGAGAGTGATCACGTTTTCAAGTTAGCCGCATTCGCGTTGCAGGTAAGGAAAACAAGCTGCTGATTTTACTTCCAAGTTCCGAACGATAATTCGAATTTGTTCCTATTAAAACCCTAAACATGGTCCGTTATTGTTTATTCAAAGTACTGAGTGCAAGTAATTGTCAGATTAAAGTTAACTGATCACGTAAAAGTAGCCACTATTCTCACTCTAGTTACTTTCAACTGTGTTTTATCTTATTTTTATATTATTGCCTTAACCCATCTTGAGTGAATCTTGTATTTGTATTTTTTAATATTCGTTATATTCTTTTATTTTTATAGTTTCTTAGTTCTATTACGCTGGAAACTGTGTGGTCAGCAAAGTAATAATGTCATTGTGCAGGAAATCGTGGTTCTTTACTGTGCATATGACAATAAACACTTTGAATTTGAATTTGAACCATCTCCTGTTAATGAGCGCTGAGTTTAGAATAGAATGCCTTTATTACACAAAGTGTCAATGAAATTCAAAGCTCCCACATGTAGTACACTTATACACATAGATCTTAAAATAACATATTATTTAAACGTAGTGCAATTACCAATATATATAACAGAATGTTAAATCCAAGTATGCAGCAACTGAGATCGCAGTGATCAATGATAACTATTAGTTATTTAAAGATAATTGGTTATTTACAGTGCAAATACAGAATACATGATATGAAAAATGGGTGCATTTTAGTTAGTTAGTTTAGGTTGTTACTTACTCTGTTATTATCTCTTTTCAGGAGGTCAACGGTGACTACACATGGTAAGAAAATTTTGTGCCAAACGGGAAAGTTACTTATGCAAGAAAGCCTTTTTTTACACTTAAGTTACATTTCTGCACATTATAACCACAAAAAGGAGTAATATGGTCATTAAACTAGCTTACAATTCTAAGGAAATATTGAGCCTATAGTCCCATTTGATTATAAATGCCTCTAAAACATTACTAAAACATTGTTATAATAAATACTGAGGTTGTCTGATACCACAGCAAATACTGATACCACCAATATATAACATTTGCTTCAAGCTGTAAATAGTTATTGGTATTTTCTAATAGCTAACCATACTAATTAAATTCTAAGACTATTTATCTACATTCTTCATAAATGCTCTCTAAATAAGAAAATAATAATTACTAAGAATGTCCGATACTACATTTTCTTCAGATTCATACCTATACCAGATACTAATACAAGTCCAAAACATTATGTTCCCTATGCAAAAAATACTGGTATTTTCATATAAATTAACTAGCTAACAATGCTGATTAAATTCTGGGACTATTAATCTACATTAGAGGTGAGATCTTGGGCCCGAAATTCAGGCCGGGTTCAGGCATAAAATGTCAATCAAAGTCGGAACCGGCTGGCCTCTTCTCTTGCGTTTTTTCTTTGTGGAGGATCTACACAGCATGCACACTGTTTGGCGCACATACTTTTACTCAAGCCTACTTGAGAAATATTATTCTGAAGTAACATTACTTTTACTTGAGTAACACACTTTGGCCCTTTACTTCGGCACCGCGAGTACTTCCGTGCCTAAGTGCACACTTGATTTAAGGGGCCGAGGCCGAAATAAACCCGGAGCTGCACTTTGGCGCTGCACCTGGGCACCAAAGTACACCTTCGGGTTTACCAAAATACACCTTCGGGCTCAGTCCCTCAAATCAAGTTCGGTCGAGTTTCGGGCTGGTTCGGGCTTTTATACCCGCGGTCTGGGTCGCTTCGGGCTGGAGTTTTTACGCCCGATCTTACCACTAATCTACATTCAATATAAATTCCCCCTTCCCCCAAATAGTAAATAATAATTAGGATAATTATTCATGATGTATGCTACTACACTTCTTTTCAGATTGATACCAATACCCAAAAGGAGTAGTCCTCTATACCCATACTACTACTGATACAATTACTACAGCCCTCTGCAAAAAAGACAGATATTTTCTTTTCTTTTTTATATAAAATTGTTAAATATTAATTTGATACTAGCCATAATGTTAGATGTATTTTTTAGCAATTTACCTTGCCTATAATTTCAGATTATTCCTTCTGTTTTAATGTCCAATAGTAGCGTTAAAGAAAGTGTAGTTGTGTCACTGATACAATAAACTATTTTCCCTTTTATGTTTATTTTTTGTTTTTGTTTTCCCTTTTACTTCTTTCTTTAAAAAAGGAATATTACTTTAAACTTATTCGGGTGAGGTGACATGTTTTTGTTTATTTTTTATTCTTTTTTTTCCTTAAATTATATTTACTTATTCCCGCTTTTTTATATATGCATTTGTGTATTCGATATGTCAGGATGTTTGGTTGGGAGAACGGTAGTCATTTTTCTTATTATACATTGACATTTTCTACACAGCACTGAGAATTGCTTTTCTGTATCTGATATGTTCTATACAAATACATTTTGATTTGATTTAATACTGGTATCAATATGCATCTATCCTAATGATCAGAATCCCTATATTTCATTTATACCTAAATACATAAAGTCAAAATGAAATCAGATATTACAGCACACAGGGGGTGTAGGTAAACATGCTGGTTTCAAAGTTCAGAACTCAGAAATGTGTATTAGTTTTGTTCGTGGTTACAGTGTAATTATCGCTTTACAGTAGCTAATGGTCAACCAGCTCAAATCAGCTCTTGTTACTTCCCCTATTTAGTGATTATATGGTACTAGTTTCTTCTTGTGGTGCCTAAATAAATCTTAAAACATTATATCTGCAGAACAATGTGTTAATTGCACTGAGAAAGAGAGGGAGAGAGAAAGAGAGAGAGAGAGACTCTGTTAAGAGATTGTGTCCATAATCTGTCCACCGGTGGAGATAAGCTTAGTGGGCCTCAGAGGCTTGACCTGCTGATAAGGTATGTGGCTTTATTTTGGCAGGCAGAGGAATGGGGTTCATTCATTGGCTGTGAGTGGTAAACAGGGCTCAGCAATGTGTCATTTGGGTTACAGAACAAGTGTATTGTCCAAATGTGCTGCCCCCCCCTCCAATACGGCCCCTGTTGTTGCGTGTCACACAAATTAGTTGTGATTAGAAAATGAGGTGTGGATGACTGCGCTTTGCAAGACACCGTATGTTTATAGCTGCTGTCTAAATTAGTTTGTCACTTCTTTATGAAAAATTACTTAGACAACATACTCACCAACACTACCCAGGGTTCCTAAGGGTGCTAAAAATCCTTGATAATGTTTGAATTTGAATGTTGTGTTTTCAAGGATTGAAAATAACTTGAATTTTGGGTGAAAAGCTAGTAAATGCTTGAAATAACACTGCTCTCTGGCGGCTTCACATTGCCATTGCATTTCCCCCGTCCCCGTGATCAACGGCAGCTGACATTAGCTTGTGTAGCATTGTCTTCTGAAGCATCATCGCTCCCTACAGGTTGAGCCCAAGAGGACAGGTGCATGCTACAACTAAAAAGGCCACTATGAAATGTTTGTTAGTGCAAGGATTACGTATTATTTATGGATATTTATTATTATTAAGGTGGCGTATAGCAGCGGTAAATTGTAATGGAAAGAACTTTCTGCAGCTTAAAATGTAAGCTACATATTCCTTTACCCAACACCTACATTGGGAGGGATTTGTCTGAAAATATTTAGACACGTATAGTTCAGATCCTCAAATATATTCTCAATTTACTCAAGATCTTAAACACATATATCTTGATAAAAGGACACGCAAGATAAGTACGTTTGTGGCTCTGCAAAATACATGATTCACACCAGATTTCTTTTGTTATTGGTACTTGAGAAATCGGGAAATTGGCTTTGAATGTCCTTAAAGAGCCATGAAAAAGATGTACAAACCCTGACCAATTTTCTCCCCTTGGAGATGCCTACTGATTTTTCCCAAAAATCTACCGCTTTTTCAAATTTCAAAAATAACAAAGAATCTTGACTCGATACTAGTATTTTAGCCTTCGGACAATTTATTTTGACGCAAGTCTTGGTGCGCGAATAAACGCCCAAACGATCGCATTAGACTCGCGTTCTGGCAAAATTTTGCCTCTTCCGATTTCAAAAGAGTTGTTTTAGAGCAAGTGGCACTGTTTTGAACTTGGGTAATTGTGACTCACATCCTCTTTGAATTGAATCCCCGTAGGTGTTGAGTTGTGGGGTTTCTAAAAACAAAAAATAGGTTTCTTTGTGTAGGGAACTAGCGAGTCACGAATGGTTAAAGTTAAATTCCTTAGCAGAATGTCTTTAGTTGGGGTAGGCTGAGAACTACTTTTTTGTTAGTGATTAGATCAAAGAGCCCTCTGATTGATAAGAATTTCTCAAAATTAGAAGTTAATTTTGTTATTACGTTATTGTCATGTTACTAATATGTTATTACTAGATTGTAATTATAAGTATTGTTTTTAAATCATCTCAACCGCTTGAACATCTGCCTTGTATAAGGGCACCGAGAGATTATGCACGTTAATTATAGGCTAATTTAGTATAAAATGAAGGGTTGATCATGTATTTAAATACACCTATCGTGTCAATGATTTATCATGCCACTAATATATCACATTTCCTCAAAAATAACAATGACCAATCACTGGTAAGCTATTTTCAGGACCGGTCCACGGGCTACTTTGGTGCTCTAAGGTTTGGTGGCCCCTGGTCTATAGGCAATATTACACCGATAAATAATTTACTTGGATTTTCTTGAGTCAATCAAAAAGAAAAGGGTAAGGCAAGATTTGATTTTACGATTATATTACAGTAAGTAGGACATAAACTTTGGTGCATCCCTCATTACACCATGGCATGATTTCTCTTGTCAATGAATCCTTTTGTTTGTGCTTCTTTTCATGAAGACGCTCTTTAAATCCCTTAAGTATAAATGGGCCCCCTCCACGCTGTATCAGCAAATGGTCCTGTAGCTGTGAGATTAGCTGGAGATCTCCTCTACTGTTAGCTGTCTTAAGAGGGATGAGATGATTCCACTGTACGTGGCTAGACAATTGTGTCAGACTGGGGCTCTGTTTTTATTCTAAAATTTAATTTTTAGAATAAAACTTTGGGTCAAAGTACTACTAAAGACTACCTGAATTATCAAGAACGTAACTACTTGTTTGGCTCTAACTATATCAGAAAATTACTTGAAATGTTGATAATTTTTACCAAGCCTAACCCTTTACCTATAAATGCTGGCCTTGTACAGTCAGAGACAATGAAAAAGGAAGATATTAACTTTAGAGAAACTGATATTAAAGGGACACTGTGTATTATTTGAACTCTAGATGTCGCTGTGTCGTGTGGTGCAACCTAAAACGAGTGATACAAAGCAAAAGGAAGAGTACAAACTGCAGAGACGTGACCAAACCTTACCATCTTTCTTCTCATTTTTTATCTTTAGCCTTTGATAAGGTTTTGGGATTTTGGGGGTAACAATAACAGCAGGTAATTTAATGATGGTTACCACGTTTTTTTAATAGTGTAGCATGAAAATGGTGAAAATAATAAAAGGTCTGTTTGAAATGCATTCCAATAGCCAACGCAAACCCCAAAAAAGATGAATAAAGACGAGTTTGTTTTAGAGTTTCTAACAACTACATTTATGTGCATGCGCCCCAAAAGAAACTTGACAGAGTCTGCAATGATGACTGAAGGCAGTAGATAGCATCAGCGAGTAGAAAATTTCTAAATACTAGACAGCAACTTCAATAAATTGGCTGTTCCTGCAGCCAACATATAATGTGCCACGATTTATATTCTGGAAAGTACGATTGAAATTTACTACCTGGAATTTCATATCAGCGTTAACGTAATTGTACTACAGTTGGGCATTCATTTCATTCCTTTGACCGAATAGAAGGAAATTTAATTAAGGAACAAGCAGTGAAAACACTGCGAGCAGCCAGTTGCTACAATTTTAAAAAGTGTATTTTAACCTCAACCCCGAGTGTTGTCAATAGTTCTTTGTTTCAATGTGCTGCACACCCTACATCGCAGCTGCGTTAGAACAGCTGACGCCAAAATATTATGTCCAGTACGCCGGATCGCTTGGGCAGGGCTATAGAAATTGTTCTCACTCTGCAAGCTGTGCGGAGATAACAGACGTAGTAATGAATCCCAGATTGCTGACTGAGCAATGCTGCTGCGGAGTAGATCACCCGGACAACATCAGGCACCAGCTCCTCATAAAACGTACGCCATCAAACACGCCGCAAAATGCCGTGGCAGCAAAACTTGGGAGAGGTAACCACAGGGAGCTGTGAGCCAGCGCTTCTACCCTTCGCTCAATTTCTTTTTTTTTTGATTTGTAAGCTTGTTCACGTAACTGGATCTGCCTTAAATGTAATTATTTGTAATCAAAATGGACTTCCTCATACTAAGGTCAAGTTGCGAAATGGGTTTCGAATTTAAAAACAATCCATTTATTCTTCCATTGAGGTTTCTTGTTAGAAGATTACCGTATTTTCCGCATTATGAGGTGCATAGGAATATATAAGGCGCATCCCCAAACTAAAGTCTTTTGTTATTTATTTTTTATACATAAGGCGCAGTAAGAACATCCTTGTTTACCGGTACATAAAAAATGCAATGCAATAAAATGTGCCACAGACCTAAATCGCAAAACACTGTATGTAATGGTAATCAAATCTGAGTAGAGGTAGAGAGAAGTGATACATTACCACTAGACCAACAGCGGTTGAAATGACATATAAAATTGCATTAGAGCTTATCTTATTATTACACTGTTTACTCACAGTGCCACAACATTGATTTGCATAGTGTATTCTGATAAGTGAAACAGTCCCTCCACTTCATCCCCTGTGCGTCAACAGCCTCTCATTTTAATATGTATGCATGCGTAAAATAGTTTGTATGGTATTTTGGTAAAAGACTCTCTGTTTTCTCCATTCTCTTAACATTCATTGGTGAAGAAGTGGAGTGATTGTTTAACCTTTTAGAATGCACTAGGCAAATCAGTGTTCCTCGCACCAAGTAAAAATAGAGTAAAAATGAGATAAGGTCAATGCCTTGTCTAATGTTTTTTGTCCCACTGTTGGTCTAGTGGTGCTGTCACTGCCACCACTCTGGTTTGATTCCCGTTTCATACAAGGTTTTGCAAAATAAGGTCAGCAATACGGTATTACTGTATAACCTTGTAAGGTAATGCATACCTGTAGTCACTGTATGCATTTACATTCTTCTCCGCCGTATTCCGCTGTATTTAAGGCAGACCGGGTTATAAGGCACAAATTTTTGGCCAAATTGGAAGTTTTCTTTCTTACTAGATAGTATCCTGTGTTGGATACTGTGTCCAGAATTGGGACTGTCCCCCCTGACCTCAATCTAACCTTTCTACCAGGATCTTGTGAATTCTGTAGTTTTTTTGGGTGCCCATTAGACTACCATACCAAACTGAGCCCCCCTTTTTTTCAACAGCTTTTGCTGTCTCTGACGCTCCACCGTTTATCTGAACTAAACCGATAACATGGCCAGTCTGTGTATTTCTCGCAAGGCTCTTGACATTTTTGGCACGGATCCTGGGAGCCTTGCTGTGAAATCATTAGTGGTTGAGTGACTGCAGAGCGAAGGTACAACAAGTTAAATGGCTGTCGTGAGCCGACGCTATTTTTGAAACAGCTTGTCTGTTTTTTTGTTAAATAGCCTGGGTAATTCGATTTAATATGTCTTCTGAAGGTCTTTAAATACTTTGTATGGCTTAGAGGCCCCCCGTGTGTTATATATATATTAAATCTGGCAAGACATCAGTGGAGCTGAAGTTTAGTCTTGGAATACATAGTGCTTCATTGTCTTTGTATGAAAGATCTGAGATTAAACATTTTTCTGATGCTGCAGTTTTTCTTGAAGGGTTTTATGTTGATTGTTATTTTTGCACTCAAACTTTAAATATGAACTGCAATTCAGCTGGAGGATAAAAATACAAAGAATACAATTACTTCTTTTAAACACACGTTGAGTAGTACACCTGTGATTTGGGAGTTGTTTATAGCCCAAGGAGCTTTTAAAAATCCATGCTATGAAGTGTAAACGAGAAAAGTCATATTTTGTTTCAAAAGATTCACTGTTGTTGCTATTTTTGCTCTCAAAACAGTACTGAAACAGCCAAATCCAACCTAAAGCATCTCCAGGTTTTGCCTACACAAGTTCTCAGGAAACACCCGTCTCTCAGTTTTTGGTAAGTGGTCTAAGCAGTTTGTTGTTATAAGTTTTACAGGATCAACACCTGCAAAACTGTAAATCGGGGCCACTAATATTTTTTAGGCTGACATCTTTTTTTTTAAAATTTTGATTAGCACATTTCTAAAACAACAACATATCATTTTGTTATTATTATTTAGTTATTATGTTATTATTGTTACTTTCAGGTTGTAATTATTAGAAGTAGGATTAAAATACGCTCAGTGAACCACTAAAACATATGTCTTGTATAAGTACACTAAGTAGCGTATCTTCCGCACAGGATTATAAGGTGCACCTCCAAAAATAGTCTTTCTGAAATACTTTTCACATATGAATTGCACCGGACTATAAGGTGCTACGGTACAACCCGGGGTTGCAGTAAAAAGAAAACACGTTTAAATTTTCGAAAAATATATCATAGAACATTAACTAACATCTGGTTTCACAACTAAAATGAGTGAATTTAATTATAAAGGGTTACTGTATGCAATATAATTTAATTGTAACTGCATTTCCAAGTTTATCCACTTTATGTTCTGATCCATTAGGCACACTGGATTGTGAGTTGTACATTCATACCTTTGGCAAATTTGGGGTGATCAGAAAGGCCTTATAGTCTGGAAAATACATTTGGGCGGCAGTAGCTCAGGGGGTAAAGCACTTGTCTTAGGATCAAGACGTCACAGGTTCAATTCCTGGCTCTTCTGTGTTATAAGTCTGAATCCATAATGCCCCTGATGAGCGAGTCTTCAGTGACTTGAAAAGTGCTATATAAATTTATTATTTAAAGACACATGTCACTGATTTTTTTATGACGGGAATCAAATTTCTTGGGAAATAACATTGACCCATCACTAGTGAACTTTTCGGGTGTTCCTGGTGTGCCACCCAAATAATTCTAATTTCTCTATTTCTCATTGTAAAAAAAAATGTTTTTAAGAAGTAAAATTAACTGTGTTATATCTTAAATAGCTTAAATATCGGATCTTGATCTACATCTGAATTTGTACGGGAACAAAATATGTTCACATTGCATGAAAGATAGTACTTTACTTGTTTTTTTAGAGGCTTTACAATTTTGAATAGTACTGTCTATAAAAAGATAAAACATTTAGAATTTTCCTGTAATAAAGAGAGAGTTTTACTGCATAGCGATGTAAGAAATGGTTATCGTAAATTTAAGTCATGATTGTACTAGATTGCTTTTGGTAATTTTACAATGTTTGTGCAAATAATAGATCCTCAAGAGTTGTAAATTAAAACCCTCCTTTTATTTTACTACAGTGAGGACAAAGTAATTGAACATTACAAGAAACTCAAAGGGCTGAGCAGAGGACAAGCTGTTGTAAAGTAAGTATTCATAGGCAATACAACTGTTAAATGTATTTTTCTGTCTATCTATTTGTATTTTATTTGATTTCCCCCGTGTTCATTTTGTGGAATGGAGTTGATTAAATGAATGAGAGCAGACCAGGAAGTAAAAAGCTAATTAAGCCGGAACTGTATTTATGTTCCATCGTAACTCAACAACCCTGTCCCGTTTACATAGTGATTTTTCGTGTCCTTGAGTTGATCAATGGACTGTCCTCTTCTGTTTTTACAGTGGGGAGCACATTGATTTGCTTCCTACTGTAAATCACTGAAACCTCCCCATTGACTTGAGCTTCACTCTGCCGTTTGCAAAGATTTGCAGTGATGTAGTGGAAGTTGAAGTGTGAGCGTGTTCCTTTTCAACCTGTCCTTCTCACTTTCTCTTTAAAGGTATCTGACGCTGGTGGAGTCACTGCCAACATATGGGGTCCATTATTACCCAGTAAAGGTAATAATATCAGTAGCTTCAGTGAAATTCACTGCTCCAATGATTTTTTGTCATGCTTTCCTGCAGGACAAACAAGGCATACCCTGGTGGCTTGGTATTAGCTACAAAGGTGTTGGGCAGTATGATTTACAAGACAAGCTGAAACCAAGAAAGGTCGGTCCTTTTTTCGTGTACCACACATTGAGCCATTCCAAAGGATGTTGAAATGTTTATTGGTATATTCCACGCTAGTAGGTTTCACTTTTTTTACAACAGTACTTCCTTATGTAACGTAACTAGGTGGTTGCAGTTAGCCTTGATTTGGTTAATGATCCATTGGATGTGTAGATAGGTATCATTAAGATCTCCATTCCCATGTCAGTCAAAAGAAATCGGAGAGTGGGTGTCAAAGACATTCCCCGTGTGGAGGTACAGAATCAAGGTTAAAGTGAATAGCGAAAAGGAAGTAGTAACTGTATCTGAGTAATAAATGATTCGAATTAGCCATTTTGCAACACCTCCCAAAAGGTTGAATGTCAAAAAAGGCAGTTTTAAATGATCATCAAATGCCTGTTTCTAACTTTGAAATGGGGAAGAGATCAATTGCTAACAGAAGGTATATGCAGGGTTTGTACAGGTGCTCAAAATTCTTGAAAATGCTTGAATTTTAATATTCTGTTTTCAAGGATTAAAAAGGGCTTGAATTTTGGTTAAAGTGCTCGTAAATGTGTGAAACTGTTGCCTTGTTTCACAACAAGTATGCTTAAAAACGATGCCAACACTGCTCTGTTTTGGTTTTGCTTTGCCATTGCATTTATTCCCTCGTGATTAACGGCAGCTAGCATTGTATGGCATTGTCCCATAAAGTGTCATCCCCCATGGGTCACGTCCAAGAGGAGGTGCATTCTATACCAGGGCATGGGCACTATGAAATGCGTTTTGGTGCAATGATTACGTATCAATTATGGACATTTATTATGGGCCATTCCAAAATTAAGGTAGTGCTGTACAAATGCGGAACATTTACTTGACAAATGAGAAAATTTGCTTTGAAAGTCCCTAAAAAGCACTTGAATTGTCCAAGACAACCCTGGGTAAGGGTGGGTGAAAGTATCATATATTGTTTGTTTATTTATTGATATATTTGTAATCAAAATCTTGATTTTATTACATGTATTTCTTTTTTAAAGTTTTATTTAAAAAATACTTGCTCGTTCATTCCCATTTCCCTGTTAAGTTGAACTAAAAAGGAAGACTTTCAGTCGTTTTTCTTAGTCGCTAAGTCCAAAGAATAGGAAGCTGAAAAGATGACTATACTAACACTTTTACAGAACTGCTAAACATCGTAAAACGTTTTTCAGAATGGATAGAGAACATTTTCAGAGTTTTTCGTACTAGCATTTGAGCGTGGCATTTTTAAGTAAAAAGTGGGGGAAAAAAACACATCAAACCTGTTACTGCAAGTGTCCAGCAAATGACAGTAATGCACCCTAAATAACCAAGGAACAGTTAACGTACAAAAATCGAAATTGATTTTATTTTATTTTTGTAGTTTTTATGTATAAACTGGCATAGTACACTAGGGAACAGTCATAGTTTTTGGTAGCACTGCTTTTACAGTACTGTTTCTCCCGGACTAGTCACTCCAAAGTACAATTAGCACCAGTCATTAAACGCATAAATAAAGAAGCAAAAAACATACTTAAATTCCACTGGAGTATAAGATACAATTTGGAGGATGTTAATTGATAAAATGCAACGCCAAGAACAGATATGCCATGTGAAAGTAAATGAAAACCAATTTCAATTAAAAATAGAATGTAGGCAACAACCGTTTGAACTGTATGCTTAGTCACATGACAACTGAGAATGTTAACATATTAAGGGGTAATCCGACAACTACAGCATAAATAACATAATAAGAAGGTAACCAATGTGTGTGATTATATTAATGTGATGACTCGCAAAGACAATTTACAAATGGTGTAGCAGACCAACACTTTGTTTGTATTCTGTTGAGGTGTCTGCTCGAATATCAGTTGTGTACACATTGAACCTGGCTTGAACTACAGGCAGGATCTGAATAGTCTTATCCAAAATAAAACCACAGGCATCTCTAACTGTACTGAGAGATATGGCAAAAATGCGGTTGTCAACACTGTGTCGGTTTTTACTTTTTTTATATGGCTCCTAAAAATGGCTTCTGGTTTTATGCTCGTTTCCTTTTGCAAAGCTTTAGGTGTGCCACATCCCAAACATATTTTGACAATGGCTTCAGACGCATTCTGTGAAGTTCTCCTGATATACTTTATGTTAGCGATCCTCTCTTAACGGCTACCATCAAATTTAGACTTAATTTCAAGATTCTTGTTCTATCTCCAAGTCACTCAACAGCTTTGGCCCATTTTACCTCTGAAAGCTCCTTCACTAGTATGCATCTGTCAGGTGCCTCAGGACAGCGAACTAGATTCTCACAGAAGTGTATGTGTATCTGTTCGTACCCCACATCTGGTTTGTAGCAAATAGGTAAAAACAATTTAAAATGCTTACTTCATCCGGCCAAATTGCAAAACAATCTCATGCCAGTGTGTTAATGGCATTCATTACTGTTATCTGTTGTCACAATGCAAATGATGTTAAGTGATGTATGGTGGTATCAGTCAAGTGTGAATTTGCACGGGAGTGGCCAACAATAAGATCTGTAGAGACTGGTTCCTGTTCTTCTTTATTCTTAGTATCACATTTTTTTGTTCCACTTTGCAATTAATAGGACCCCATTGACTTTTCTTAACGGATAGCACAGAAATAAATTTTCTGCTCCTTTCTGAATGGACATGTTTCACGCACTGAAAGTTCTGGCGTGTGGTCTCCAAGTCATACTCAGAGATCCTTGACTCATAGTTTGTGATGACTTTTTTCCAAGCAAGTCTATTCTTGTCGGTCTTATCACTTATGATGAAGAACGCTTAATGACCAGCAGGAGGAATTTAATAGTTTCAGATTACTGTCCTCTTTTTTTTTTTTTAATACCAATTATGTATCTTTTAATATCTATCTCTCTGTATCGCTGTATGTCCGTTTGTCTGTGTCTGTTTGTCTATCTATTAATTCATCTATCAAACTATCTGTTGAGCTATCAATCTACCTGTCAGTTTAGCGCAGATATCGTCCATATACTGTCCATATTTCTGTTTGCCTGTTTGTCTGTCAATCTGTGTGTCTATATGTCTTTTTATCTATCTATTAATCTATCCTTTTGTCTGTCTGTCTGGTTGTCTGTCTGCCTGACTGCCTGGCCCTCTGCCCATCTTTTTTTCTCCCACTATCTTTGTATATATGTATATCTATCTCTTCCTATCCCTTTATACAGTGGATCTTTATACATATCTCTATATCTCTTTCCATCTTTATATCTTTCTTTTTCTCCCTATCTCTTGTCAAAATCTCCTATTTTTATTTATGTGAACACAACCTGTTTGTCCGGTCTTGTTGAAAAAAAAGGAGAAAAAAAAAGGAAGGAAGAGCTACGCATAGGCATGAGAGTGAGGGAGCAGCCCAGAACGAGGGTGAGGTGTACTGTGTGTGCGTACGTAATGTCAGAGGACGGGGCTGGTTAAATGAAAGAGGAGTGGCTCGGCTGAAACTCTTGCAACACCTATCTGATTCCCGGAGAACAGACAAGAAAGAGCATTGTTCAAGGAAGCTCAAGCCCTGTGGGAAACTCAAAGTCAGTGGGATTTAACATACGGGACATAGCAGGAATAAGTCGAAAGTAAACCTCAAAGGTAGGCTTTTTTCGCTTACACTTAGTCATTTGGTTATGACTCTTTAACTTGGCATTGTTTATGTATTCATGTATTTAATTTTTTTGTTTGTTTGTTTTTAAGATAGTGATTGTCATTGACATCCGTAGATGTCAATCCTTCAATTTTCTATTCTGTTCTGGCAGTAAATGGTTTAATTTGTAGATCAAGTTTTTTTTTCTTTTTCTTTTCTCAGACACACCTTTTTTCTTTTACGCTTTGAGCGATTCACTCAGCTCTGTGTGTGGTGTAGAGCAGAAATACGCAATAGAGTTGTAAATTGAATTGCTCCCGAGGGAGTGAGAAAAAAATTAATGAGATCCAAAATCACATGCAGCAGTCCTGTAGCACGACAGGAAATTGTTTGCCGCAATGGTTTTCACCGTAAGATCAAGATAGTTCTTACTACGCAAATATTTTCGTTTTAAAAATGCCAACTCAAGTCATGATTTACTGAACAAATATGTCTTTTTTTGAGACAACATGCCATCTAGTGTCATGTGTTATTTACAATGCTCAACAGAAATAATCAATATCTCGTTATGTTAATGTGTTTAAGATTCAAACAATATTTCAAATACAATGTTTACATTTGTACACTTCGTTGTAAAGCAGATGTGTCTAAAATAAAATAAACTACAATTTAAGAATAAAATGGAGGCCATATTTAGATTCTTTCTTTCTTTCTTTCTTTCTTTTTTTCCTTCAATACAGTATAATGACATACTCTTTAAAAATAAAAATAAATATTATTATAATAATTGGCGATATTTACATGGTAGACTTTACAGGGTGCTTGTAACTGACCCAAGTTGTAAATGCATCAGAATAATGTGCAATGACATGATGCACCTAAGCATTCGATGTTGAAAAAACCTTTAAGAAACATTGAAAATCTCACTTGCAGGCGTTTTTTGTTTTCTTATTTGCAGTTGTTCCTGTGGAAGCAATTGGAAAACTTGTATTTCCGAGAGAAGAAATTTGCCGTGGAAGTAAACGACCCACAGAGGTCAGTTCACGTGTCTTTACAAATCTTTGATCTTTTCTCTTTTGCTACGATGTATTTATTACAGCTATCGCCGTGGCTATTGTCATGGAATTTCCTATCCTACTCCTTGCTAGGATCCTGTCGACAGTGGCCAAGTGAGGGCATCCGGTTAATGGTTGAAACCTGCCTAATAAACAAATGCTTTCTGGCAGCACTTCACTTGATCTTAGATGTGTCGCTTACCTACAACAGAGTTTTAATTAAAAACAGCTTGCAGTCTTAAAATATTTTATGGTTCTCCATAACTTTCTACATTAACAATTTAAATTAAGATGGCTTTGGAAACTTTGTAATGGTAAGCAGTCAGACAGAATTTATCTTCTGCTGCGTACAGCTTTTTGGATAATAATTTGCATGGTCCTTGGAGATTTGATTTCTTCTGATGTTGTTATTTTTGGTGGCAAAAACAAAAGGATCCACAAAACTTGTTGTAATCAAGCGGTAGAGCGTGACAAAGAAATCACTTTTTTTTTGTATCCAACAGTCAAACAGTGGGCAGGCGGACCTTTGGACAGAGTGGCCTTGTCATTCACTCCTGGTATGCTAGTCATTCTCTAATTAAAACTATCTGGGTGATGGCCATCAGTCAACACCAGTTCTACCTGGACCGAAAGGAAAGTCGAGTGAGTGTTCTCCGCTTTGTCTCTACTCCTATCATTTCATCACCTGCCTGTTTTTAATCCATTTGCAAGAATAAAGCTAGGGTTGGCGATATTAGATCGTGAAATACTTGAACTCGATTGTGAACTCAAATAAATTGAAAGATTGTTAGATTGTCCCTGGGGAATTTTCCAGTCCCTGGCATGGATTACGTTTATATTTTCGCAAAGCTGCCGCTACCTGCATTGGCCAATATTATCTCTTTGGTGGCTAGCTTTCTTTTCCTTTGCCGCCAGCATCACTTTAGTAGCTATAACAATATTAGATCATAAAAGACTTAAACAAGATTGGGATCTCAAAAAATTGGAAAGATTGTTAGATTGTGTCAAGTGCCTGGATTTTGCTCTTTAACGCTGCCGCTAGCCGCATGAGCAAATAGCATCGCTTTGGTCACTAGTTCCGCTTTAATCTCCAAGATTCACTTTAGTAGCTATGACAATATTAGTTCAAGAAAGACTTAGACCAGCTCAAAGAAATTGAAGGATTGTTAGATCGACACTTAGGCCTATCTCATTCTCTGGCATGGGTTTAGCTTATATTTTCACATACTCTGCCACTAGTCACCTTAACAAATAGCATCTCTTTGGCTGCTTGCTTTGCTTAATCACTTTAGTAGCTTTAGACCTGAACACGATCGTGATCTAAAAAAAAAATTGAAAGATTGTTACATCATCGGTAGAGTCTATCCCAGTTCCTGGCATGGATTTAGCTCTTTTTTTCAAAGCTGCCGCTAACTGCATTAGCAAATATAATCTTTTTGGTAGCTAGCTTCACTTTATCTGTTAGTTTCATTTGAGTAGCTATGACAATACCAGATCATAAACTAAAAAAATTGGATTGTTGTATCGGTTTTGGCCTATTCCAGTCCCTGGCCTGGACTTAGCCCTGCCCCCTTGTTGCATTAGCAAATAGCATCTTCTGTTGGCTATCTTTTCTTTAGCCACTAGCACCACTTTAGTATTTATGACAACACTAGATAGTGAAAAAGTTAAACACCGATTGTTAGATCGTCTCTGGGGTTTATTCCACTCCCTGGCATAGATTGATTTAATATTTTTGCTAATGCCGCCATTAGCCGTATTAGCAAATAGCATCTTTTTGGTGACTAGCTTTGCTTTTGTTGCTTGCATCATTTTAGTAGGTAATGCTCAGTAATTTATAAACTAACGCTAGTGTCACCAACCTTAACTACCAATGCTAGCTGCGTTTAAAAATATCGTCGATAGCTGCTAATGCTATTTTCTTTGCAATATTGCTCAAGTTAAATTAAGCAATTTCTTATTTCCTCCCCACCTAACTGAAATTATTTTTGGATTTTCCCTTCTCGTAAAAGTTGAAAGGAAAATGGTCAGAGAGTAGATCATTTGTCACAAAAAATATTTGTATAGAAATGGGTTGAACTCAAGCAACAATTTTGTTTAGGGAAACATATCACCCACCCCTAATCTCAAGCAATTTCTAGAAATCGGTGCGTGTGTGGAACAAACGATGAATAGATGCCAAAGGGGTGCTAACAGTTTCCCCCAAAATGTACACCCGTAGTTTGAAAGCAACTGTCTCCCCATGCTGTATATTTTTGTGCCAAGTGCATTTAAGCGTAATGGTTAAGGAAAAAATGTTCAGCTAGTTAGAACTGTTGATGCGCAAGAACCATTACCTATGCTGAGCGAACATTTCCTTTCTCAGTCCGTTAGGCTGCAGGAGTGGTGAATCAGTAGAACTATCCTTTTTTATTATCCTGGTTGTTAGGAGACGTGAAAGGAAATGCATACCCTGTATAAAATGTGCAGCGTTAAGCTTTAATTGATAAAAGCGCTTTAAAAACACATAGCCCAAGATTATAAACAGGCAAAAGGGCTTCTCTTGTTTTTCTCATTGCTCCAATTAAAGATTCAAATATGGGTTTTTTTGCGTTTATGCTTCATGGAACACATGAGCTAATCTAATATGATGGATGAAAGATTTTTACAAGGTACATAAATGGGATTTAAAGCTTAATTTTGGACGGATTTACTTTTACTTTGAAAAGAATAGATAATGGAAGCAATGTCTGAAAAAATTGAGTGTTACATTTTCTAAAAGATGCGACTCACCCTTTAGTCATTATGGTATTAGCAACCTGGTACAGTAAAATTTAATGATGAATAAGCATTAAGTATTCTAAAAATGGAGTTGAGTTAATCTAAGGCAAGTGATTTCACCTTTGAAATTATTTAGTTATTAAAATCTTTTTAAGCACTTGATTTCTTGGAAAACAACAACAACATGATTGATTAGAAGACACTAAAACAGACCAATACATTTTAATCAACACACTCATTTTTCTTTCAACATTACAAGCCTCCGAACTTGAAATGGTCCATTTTGAATAATTTAACAAAATACAAATGTAATAATAATAATTTGATTTCGATTTAAATTATGCTATCATCATATTTGTAACAATGTCAAGATATAAAAGGTTTTTTAATCTTGTTTCACTGGCAAATTATTTCACTCATTTTAAATATTATTTTTCCTATTTTGTTTTTTAAAACAAGAAAAACAATGGTTTGCATGTTATTATGATACCATATCTTAGAATGTTTTCCGAGTACAGAGTGTATCAAAAATGTGATATTTTTTCAAATAATTACATTCATTTCCCTGTTCTAACTCTCAAGAAGATACTTTGTGTAAAAAGAAAAAAAATGTAATCTGCTGGAGACTTTTATCCAAGATATTCCTAAGCACGTTTGTCATAAAATGGATTACCAAATGCATGTATGCCGTGTCTCAGGCGTTGCACATATTGGACATTTGTGAAATCGTTCACGGAATCCAAATGCTTTTGAAATATTATGATCTTCAACATCAATAGCTTTTAATTTCATTTGCCTAAATCATGCACTTTCTGTGATTTTCACATCTCAAAGGATATCAACATTTTGAAAAACAAGATTGAAACATTTATTGTATATATTTTAATTAAAATTATTTTTGAAATATTATTTGAATATGTCTTTAAAATAAGAAAAACAATCTTTCAAAATAGAACAGTTATGTCAAACAAGACTATACAGTATTTACGTCAAATGCGATAATTGCTTTTTGTGGTGCAATTTTTTTTCGCAACTTTTCTTTAGTTAAGGGGTTAACCAACATTGTAACCTTACTTCCAATAATTACAACTGGTAATTACTTGATAGTAACATAGAAACAACATCGATATAACATGACTAGTGGTTGTGTTAGAAATGCATTTAAAAAAAAAAGTATCTCTTAGATTCATAATTTAAATTCTATTCAGGCTACAAATGAATGATATAGAATTGGATTTGGTATTTGTTTGGTATTATTTAGGGTATTGGCCAGTGACTACAGTCAAAACAAACTAGGTTTACAATGAACAGGGATTATTAGACTTGGTGGAGGAACCCCTCCTCCACTGCATGTCTGTTCACGCCTCTCATGTCCATTAATCCCTGGTAATTCCCCACTTTGCTGGGAATTAACCCAATTATTTGTTGGAATAATATACACCTTTTGGTGTTCTGTTTTTGTGAAGTTTGTGAGAAAAAAATGATCAAATTAGGCCACTATCTTAATACAATATATTCAAATAGAACATTCTCATTTTCACCTTATTCAAATGCACTTTTTTCTCCATGTAGTCAAATATGAGCTCTACAAGAAGTACTGGAGACATTGCCATGGATCTTACGGAGATCAGCGCCCAGCGGATCGGTAAACTTCCAACTTCTGAAAGCAAAAACCATCTCATCATGGCAAGCAGCGGAAGCCTCATCTCTGCCGGTACGTCATCGCTTCATCCGCACGGTTCTCGGTGGCCCGTCCACTTGACTCGTAGTCTACCCCGTACATGCTCTGACAGGTTCTGCTGATTCCGACGTCACAGAGGAGCAGAAAAAAGAGAAGATCTCTCAATTGAAAACAAAAGAGAAAAAACTACAAGATGTACTTGCACAGAAACTGGAAGAACTGAAGAAGATCTGCATGCGAGAAGCGGTAAGTCTGTTAATCTTCTTTATTTTTTATTCCATAAAACTATCGGTCAGCTCTAATGCAGTGTTCAGCATATACTGGGCCACGGACCAATACTGAGCTGTGGATCTTTGGGTTCCAGCCACACAGAAAGAAAAAAAGTTTTTGCTTATACAGTATTTATTCATGTATAAATACATTTTTTTCTACCCTCCAAAAAACCCTCAAAGTTTGGGTGCACATTACACACTAGTAGTATATTAGTTTATTCGAGCAATGATTTATTAGTTGACAATTACTGCTGACCACAATTGCTGAGCGTTGCATGCAATGGGAATTGAACCTGGATTGCAGCGATGAGAGTGCTGAATCCTAACCTTTAAACAACTAGGAATGTTGATGACATAGAAAAAGGCATTATGTTTTAATCTCATTTTTATCCCACTATCTTTACTCACAGTGCCACTTTAAACAATGCAGTCATTGAGAATTATGAGAAAGAGTTCAGCTGAGTTAGCAGGTAGTTGCCTTGCATGGCTGACGGTTAGTTAGTGTGTAAAAAGTGAAAAATGTGAGGCACATTGTAAAGCGCTTTGGGAGGTCTTCATCGACTTGAAAAGCGCTATATAAATGCAGACCATTTACATTTACAATGTGGTACCGTGAGTAAAAAATAGTGTGATGATTATGATGAAAATCAAATGCCTTTTCCTATGTCATCTATTCTAGATTCTAAACGGTTTAGTGATAGGCTTATTATTATTATTATCATCCTTGTTGTCGTTATTACTACTTATGTACTTACTGGGCTTGTCCGCGATAATATTGTCAGAAACGGTTGCAGACTTCGGCTCAAAAGCACAAAATGTGTATTTACTTGATGATTTTCATTTTTAGGAACTTACTGGCAGATTACCTAAAGAATACCCTGTGGTTTCTGGCGAAAAGACCCCCCATGTTCGAAGACGTGTGGGCACAGCGTTCAAGCTTGATGACCTTTTCCCCTACAATGAGGTTAGACCAAAAGACCGTTTTGTTGTGTTTCGCTAACGTTTGATGTGTTGTTAGCTTGGCAGCATTGCTGCTCCATTGCGCAAAACGTCCCTGTAACGCTTCTGTTGTCAGAACATTGCGTCGTTGTGCTAAAACACTGGCATTCATTTTTGCGTGTCTTCCCGACGAGATGACACCTCACGGGTAGTTGTCGAAAGTGTTAAGGTTCGGGCTGTCTTTATGGAAAACATGTGAAGGAACTTACAGTATAAGTAAAACGTCTGTTGAACAAATGAAGTCACCGAATAAGTAAGAACATTCAGAGCATTGTTTCTCTAGTGCTTTGTACGTGTCACAGATTGAGGGTGCTGCCAATATGCTGGGAAGTAGAAACCGAGGCAGACGTGTTAAAAAAAAGATTGTTGTTTTACAACAAACCCAGGTACAAAGTAGCAAAAACCAACCAGTAACTTGGCTTAAAACAAATAAAAAAATGTCCAAACCAGAAACAAACCTGATGTGACCATGACAACGGCAGTGACCTGAGAACCTCTGGAGCAAGTCTAGAGCTAGAATAATGAGGGGCAAGTGTGGTCACTTATCAGACGCAGGTGGGCACTTCGTAGCCACTCCCCCCAGTGTGGCGCCCTCTGGAAGGAGTAATTAATTTCCAGATCCTGGCAATAAGCCTGGCCGGTCTTTTATTGTCCAGGCTATCAATGAAGAGTAATGTCCAACTGGTGTTCAAACTCCACTCTCAAATCGACACTTCCACTCCTCAAATATTAAATAATAAGCCGTCCCACCAAGTGAAGAATATGATTGGTCGAGCGATATTTACCCAGGTTAAACTGTGTTCCTAAATTTGCCCTGTCCTGGACCGCCAGGCCCAAGATGTTAGCACTGTAATTAATACTCCAACTGTGTCTCAAATCTCAAAACTTGTTGGCAATGATTCTTTGCATTGACGTTTGAAAGAGATTTTTCAATTGACTCCCGTGCGTGTTTTTCTTTAGGACCCTCATTTGAGGGATCTGGAAAGCCAATTTGCCTTGCAGCAGAAGATCGTGGAAGCTGCCATCAAGTTAACCAACGAGCTGGACCTGACCAAGACAGTGAAAAAAAAGAGAAAAAGTCGATACCTGGATGAAATGAGAAAACTGGAGGAGATCGAGGGAGAGATCAACGCCTATAGGATCAGAAAAGGAAAAAATCCCACCCAAAGGGCTTCACTAATTTTAGCAGGTGCAATAAATAACCTACTTATGCAATACATTATCATCCAGTATTTCAGCGTACTAATTTTCTTCCATTATAACTCATAGATGAAGTCAATCCGTCAGACCTCAGCTCTCTCTCTGACAGCTTCACATTGGATGAAGGTATGACCCATTTTAATCAGCGTTCAGGGAGGGTTCGAATGCGGATTTTTGCACAACCCTATTTCTCTCGATAGACGACGAACTCAGCTCTCAGAGGCAACGTTCGAGTTCAGTTCAGTACTCTCCAAGACCGCACCATGCAGAAACACTAAGCATCCACTACGGCAATGAGAGACGAGCTTCAGACAATGACCAGCACACAAACAGCAGGTATGAACGGCCCTGTAAGCATGTAAAACAATATTAAATATAGTACTTTTATGTGACTTTGACCGAAAATGGAAGATTGTAAATATATTCCTTTAAAAGTTTCTGGTCATGGAAGGCCTGAAAAGTTTTCACTGATGCCGGTTGATAAGTTTATAGTTTTAAAGACACTAAAATACGAAGAGCAAACGAAGCAAAGAGAATAGGAAAAGACTGCAAGATATAAGAATCCAACTAGTACTAAAGGTCCTCTTATAGTCTACTGTTTTTATTAAAATATCCTAGGTTTCAAAAAGCAGATCAACCCAAAAAGGTGTTGAAATCATAGAACAGCAACACGATTGGCAAATAGTTACAATGATGCAAATAGTGCACACGCGCTCTTTAATAATTAAAATAAAGAACAGTGGGAATTAATAGTCCAAATAATATAAGCAAAAAGGTTGCTACCAACGTTAGCAAATAGCTTTGAAATGTCTCCGTCCTGTTTGAAGCTAGCGATGTAGATCTGGCTGTCTTTTTACTTTGGCAGCTAAAGTCATGGAGGGCTAGCATCGCTAATGCGACTGCTAAAGTTAGCGGCTAGCGTACCTCGGTACGCGAGAAGGGTATACCCAACTGCTTATTTGTTAGCGTAAAGTTAATCAAAATGAAAACCTGTTGGTTGCTCAAATGTTTGATCCCTTAAATTTTATAGCTAATAATTTATATTTTTATCTCAATAAGCAAAACATTAAATAAACAAGATTTCCTGTTTATGTCTTATTTTTTTGTGTCCACAAAAAAAACCTAATAATTGATTTATCATTTATATTTATATTACGTAATTTATGATTCTTTTTTTTGTTTGTCTGTTTTTGGACTCTCATGAGACATTTCACTTATTAACATGTATGTCCTGTTCCATACCTTATCCAAATCCAGATGTATAACTTATCAGACAGAAATGCAACTCGAAGTGCTGTATGAAACATGAAATGTGCAATAGAATAAAACGCTTACATAAAGTACCTTTTAATATAGAAAAATTGCAATTAAAGCTATTTAAAATCACACAGTTCACGGATCCCTTAACCACCAAGGTCATCGGGGCACCACTTCCTGTTGTGTGTTTTAGGCAAATACAGGCTAGCGGCGCCCATCCCTGTTCAGGCCATTTTTATGGGTAGGGTTTTGCTCCCCAACATGAAACAGATACTACTGGTTTGCGTGGATACTAGTAGTAGGTGAAGCCTCCTGATCTTACTCAGATTCAGCACCCTCATCATCTAGTCGCTATAGTTTTTCCGTGTAAAGCAAGAATACTGATTATGTGAAAAAACTAATTTGTTATTAAATAATGAGTATCAAATGACTATCACATCCTACAATACCCAATGCATCTCTTGTTGCTTTCTATGACAAGGAAAATAATCTTAAAATAAAAACAAACAAAAACAACATTTTCTTTTAGTGATACCTTTTTATAACTTTTGGTCCAGCATGCCGGAAAAGTTAGCTTAAATTATTTGTTGTTTTTCTTCTCACCTTTAAATGAACATGAAAGATAAAATCACCATCAATGTTGAAACAAGTCCAGAAATATAAAATAAGATAATTCTAATTAAAAAGTGATTGTGACATTTAGAAAAATAATAATATATATTTCCCCAAAATCACCTATGATATTTACGCATTTTGCTAGCACTTTCACACACTTCACTGTGTGTACGTGGAGTTTTTCCAGACCTGTGAAGCCGCTCCAGATCTGCATTCCTGCCAATTGCCTCCTCTTTTTCTTCGCAAAGCCCCCCTTATCATCCCAAATTCATCAGTTTTAAAAATAGATGAACAAACATAGCAACCAACAATCCACATATGGTGTCTGAGAGGCAAATCTTTAAAGAGCTAGCGCTTCTCTTTCCTGTGTTGCTTTTGGATGTAAGCTGATGTTGAGCAGTCACGATCCGAGCTGACCTAAATGCTGTAATCAGGTCGACGCTGTAGCATACTTGTTTTTCTTCAGACTAGTCCGGAAATAGATGCGAAGTGTGTTAATCATGCTGAAATCAAATTATTTTCTTTGTTCCAGATCAATTTACAGTCAAATCCAGGAACCAATGCACCACGGTCACCATGATGCCTTATTAAGTCCGTACAAATCAGTTCCCAGACTGCAACGGGATTCCCGCAGTATGCCTCCCACTCCCATGCTCACGCGAAATGCTTACAGCAGTAACCACCTCAAGTGAGTAATTTTCAAAGTGGATGCATTTTGACTAACTACATTTATTTGTGTGTAACACATGTTCTTGTTTTTTTCCTAAAAAAGAACAAAGTTTGGGTGTGCGTTATACACAAAGTTTCACGGTAGTATACTACCGTATTTGTGCAAACAATTTAGTATTGCTGACCACAGTCTCAAAACAATGGATGCAAGGAGAATCGAACCCGGGTCGCACCTGTGGGAGCGTCTAATTTTAACCACTGGACCAACAGAGAAATAGATGACATACATCTAGGTTTTCAATTTTATCTTATTATCACACTGTTTTTGACGGTACCGGTATTGATTTTTTTATGGTGCCTGTTTAGTATAAATCATTTTTGTTTTGTATGAAAGCCACAGTTGTAAACTGCCAAATATTTTGGGAATTACACGTTTTTTGTGCCTAGAGGCTGTGTCAACAATGATTGAGTAGGCATTTACAATATACTGTATTTTTCTGTGCATATGTAAGAGTTTGTCTCGTATCTTGTCTCGTTTCCGCTGTTTCTATCCTTCACAACATTATTGAAGCACAGGTGAAGAAATTGAGGGACTGTTTAAGCTATTAGAATGCACTATGCAAATCAGTGTTTCTGGCATCGTGAATAAAATCAGTATGACAATGAGATAAGCTTTAATGCCTTTTCTTATGTCATCTGTGCTACTGGAGGTCTGATGGTAAAAGTCGTGGCTCTCTCACCACCATGACCTAGGTCCAAATCCTGTTGCATACAATTCATTTTGATTTGGGCCAGCGATAATTATTGATCAATTATTATTTTCAATTATTGATCAATTGGTGCTCAACTAAACCTTGTGTTGTACCGCTCACAAGAGGAAGATCCTGAGCCTGACCCGAGATTCAGGTCTAGTCGGGCCAAAAATGTCAGGTTAGGGACGGGCTTCTCTCTCGCTGACTTTTTATTTTCAATTCCCCACTTGTCATTGTTCTTTGTTTATTTTTATTTGTGTCGCATGGTGGAGGATGAATTGTCCACTCTCATGCAGCGCGGCCCCTGACGCTGCTCGGCCGATTCTCCACTGTGCGACACAAATCAAAAGAAACATAGAACAGTGACGGGTATTTTTTTTCTTTTTAAGTCAGCGAGAAAGAAGCCTGGGTCAAATTAAAAAACTACCTCAAATCAAGTTAATTGGTGGGGCTCGGGCTGGGTCGGGCTTTAATATACGCGGGTTGGATGTTTTAGGCCCAATCTTCCCTTTTAACACACCTCTACAACTACCCGGTACTGTATGTTTTTCCAATTTTTTTTATGGTATTCTGCGGTATCTAAGGCACATTTTGGGTTTAAAGGTGTGCTTTATTGTCTGAAAAATATGGTACTCTAATTTCTAAGATAAGCTCTAGTTTTTATAAGAGGGTCCATGTAGCGCTAAGTGCTTCAGTCCTCAATGAGTGATGGAACCAGAGAACCGGCAACAACTAAGGTTGAGGTCTGCCTTGGCCTATAAACCACTGTGGTACCCCCTTGTTTCATGTCTGTGTTTTCAACTTCCAGATCAGAGGACAGCTCCCAGGTTTTTCGTCAACGCAGCGGGAGTTTAGAGTCCCAATCCAAGTTCCAAGCTGAACCCGAATCGCGTGTGCCCGCCATCAACCTGGCCCCTGCCCGCCGCAGCAACAGCACCGAGGTGCTCGACGACGGATCTTCTTACACCAGCCAATCCAGTGTGGAGTACGCAGTTCCTGGCAACCACAACCCCCGACGTCGAGTGCGAGGCCGCCACAGGAGAGACATTTACGCCAACACGGGCAGCATGCCCAACCTTGCGCAAGCAGAGACCCAATGCTACGCCTACCAGCCCCGTTCGCGACCTACCACCACCGCCTTCTACATCACGGGATATCCTCACCACGCCGAGCCTGAGCCGTACTCTAACGGCGTCTATATGTACGACAACCAAACAGAGGGCCACTATAGCGTCAATCCGTCGTACAATTCTTCTCACGCTGCCTACCGTGCCCACGATCCCCGCGGTCGCTACGGCCACGACGAGTTCGATGGCGCTCCGCAGAACCTCTATGCAACGTTACGACCGCCCAGGAACCGCCAAGCTCCTCGCAGCGAAGAACAGACGTCAAGGAATTATCAAAAAGCGGTTGTAGCCGAACATTTAAGAGGCTGGTACCATCGTAACACCGTGTACAAGCAGGCCGGGTACGGCTGCGACTACGATCAAGGCTCCCAGCACAGCGTGAACTACCAAACCATTCCGGCTCCCTTCAGCCACAACAACAGGAATCTCTCCCACTCTTCAGGTTAGACGGGTTCCGAGGCCGAGGCGATCGTCTAATCCTGTGTTGAAATGCGAGTGATTCAGTACTAACTTGAGACTTTCTTTGTGTTCTCAGTCTCCTCCAATGGCAACTGGCATGGCCATATTAGTAGTCATGGTAGAGTGGATTGTGATATGCCCAAGCAGATGCCACCCACTTACAGCTATACCACAGCTCCATTCAGCCGCTCCAACCACAGCAGGTAAGAAGCAGAATTTAGATCTGTATCACATATGCAATCCTAGAACTAAAATGCTACATTTTGCATACTGGGAATTTATGTTTTTGGAACACAGAATCTGAAGCAAGCCCTCGTCTGCACACCTATAGTAATAACGATGGGCACAAATGCACTGCAAAACTTGGAGGCACAACAACTAATGGATTAATCAACCATTAATCATTTAATAAATTAATCTCCAACGTTTCAGATTGGATATGCACTACACAATCTATAATTACTTAAAAACATTAGAATTAGATATTTGTTGATTTTGTTTTAGGGGGGTTCTATAATACAGGACCAGGTCTTAATTGAAATAAAACACATTTGATAAATTTCATATTTTAACCCCAAAAACATTTAGTTTATACAAATTCAGGCAACTGTATCAGAAAAATGAAAAATGATCGTCGGATAAGAATGGAATCTAGAAAAAGGGGCATTTTGTGGGTAAAATTGTTCTTGTCAGGACCAGAACGGAGACAGGACTCACTTGCGTTACGTTTCTCTCAGTTTTATTAGAAGAAAGGAAAGGGTTGCACCCACGATCCGGTGATAGCTGGACGCGGGAAGAAGGTCGCTCTGAATGCGTAAGTGGGACTTCCGTGGCAAGCGATGGCAGTGTCGGCAACGGGAAAAAACGGGTCAGTAGCCGGGCAGGAGAGCAATAAACGTGGTCGGGATCAGAAACGAGTCGAAGCCGGGAAACAGACTGGAGCAAAAGCAGGTGGGAGTCCGGGTCGAAAAAGCTTTCCTTGAGTACACTGAGGTTCGCAGACAAACTGACAACCAGTGATAGACGTGGGTTTAAATAGTGACAGGGAGCCAATCAGAGTCCGAGGCAGTTGGCGCCAAAGGAACGTGCACAGGTGCATCCCATCGGTAATCATGACAGTTCTTCCTAATTTGTTTATTTTTGGGGGAAAAAAGTACATTATTTTCCAATCACCTGACATGCTGTGAGCCTAAACCAGGAACAAAATAAAGTCATTCTTTAGTAATCGTTGGAAATTTTCATTACTTGTGATGTTGGCCGATAACTGAGTTTATGATCAAGATATGACACAGTATAATCATTTCATTTCAAAGAAATAATTTCCTGTTTTGGGGCTATCTACCATGGAAATAGATCACTAATGAAAGCCTCATTTTATGGTACTGGTAGTCTAACCATGGACGCCTTTTGGTGGCCATTTTCAAGGGCGTATATGTGGCATGGACAGAGAGGGTGCGTTTCTACCAATATTGAGCAATCATATTTCGTCCCAATCAATTTTATGTGCTCACTTAAAAAACGAGTTATGTCTCGATAAAAATTTAGAAATCATTTTTTTGTCCCCAGCAATTTTATAGTTACTTGAAAAAAATGCCCTACGTCCCCTACCAATGCCACGACCAAACCTATACCCTTGGCCAATTTACCACCATGAACTACAAATCATAAGACTTCAATTTTGCGAAAAAAAAAAAAGTGGTCTTCTTTGAATGTATCCGCCATTGTTTTGAGGGGGGACAAATTCTTTTTCTCAGTGCAGGTATCTGTGACTCCAGAAGACCATCAGTAATTAAAAGTTGAAGTGCTATCGGTGCTCGGGGTTAGCGAACAACTAATCATGTTTGGCTGAGCAGTTTTAATTTTCCTCCTCTTACCTTCCCTGCTGTTCCTTCTCCCCTGGCTGGCGACGGCCAGACCTCCCCAGCCCCGAGGAGTTTCAGGCTTCACTAAGGTGCCCCTCGCTAAGGCTAAATCATAGTAAGTGAACGCCAAGAGGTTGCGCGTTTGCTGCTTTCTAGACTCTTATGGTTAGCTCGCTGTCAATGTTTTGTCTTGAACTTTGCATTTAAGATTTTTGACTGACTGATCAGTGACATGCACGCTAAGCTAATTGCATGGCTTTGCTCTTTTGCTCGTTGTCTTTGTTGTTCGGCGGTCACATTCCTCTGCAAAAAAATTTGTGCTGACCTATTTCCCCACTTAATGACATTCACCCACATATGCAGATTTTTCCCATTGGCAGATTAGTGAGGCATTAAGAGAGGTGTGCCTATAGTACTGAAAGAAATCCAATTTGCCTAAGAATAAGTCTATAAAAGGGAGGCAACGGTGTGACTTTAGCCCAAGTGGTTTCCCAGGTCAAGGTGACCTGAGTTCTTGCGTGTCAGATTGGCCGAACACTCCCAAGTCTTTACCTCTTTGCTGATTTCAAGCGTGTTTAGAGGTGAGAGGCACTCAAGTGGCAGAGGGAAATTGTGGCCCCTGAGCGTTTCATTGCTATGCGTGTTTGTGCGCTATCTGCTGTTTTGCCGCGTGGGAATGTTGACCACAAGTTCGAGTCATCTCAAGTGTAGCTCGCCTGGGATGTGAAAAGGGACTTTGACACAGTCTGGTGTGAATTGGTCTAAGTCTAGACTACGGTGGTAAATCCTCATAAACGCTTTTCACAACAAGCATTTTTTGTAAGGGATAAGACGAACTGGTTAAAAATAAATCCCCCCCAAATGTTTCTTTGATTGGCCCACAACATAAACTGTGATTGGTGATTGAATCTTTAATATTATTTCTGCTGGTAATAAATTCAATACCAGTGCCAGTTAGTTATTCCCCTCATGGAATAAGGCCGCAGCTAGCCATTTTTTTGTTTTTCATAGTTTTGTTATAATTATAAGTTATTCAAAGAAAAGCCAAAAAAAACCCAAAACGTTTTTATAACATAGTTTTGGTCATCTACTTGTTTTCAATAAACCAGCACACTTGAGTAAGCCTGTGTTGTATCCATTCACGCCAATTAGAGCAACTAAGTAGTGTTAGCACTGCTAGCATTAGCAGCTAGCACTGCTTATGCTAGCACTAACATTGCTGACGCTATCGGTATTCTGGTAGCCTGGTCGGCGAGGCAATTGCTAATGCTAGCGACCGTATCTGCTAAGCAATCACGAATCCTAGCAGCCGCATCTGTGAAGCATTCACTAATGCTATCAGCCACATATGTGTAGAAATTGCTAATGCTAGCCGTACTAAGATCAAGCAATTGCTAATGCTAGTGGCTTTTTTGTTGACGCTAATGGCTAAAGCCGCTATTTTTATTCCCGAATCTGTCGCAGCAATAATGCACGAGTAAGTAAGAAGGGTGGTAGAGGCATAAGCAGTTCAATTGGTCTGAGATACGGAAACCCATGAGGGGGCACAAATCCGATGTTAGCGTTTTTGTAATAACAACTTCAAGAAGACAGGATTTGTACATAATCCTCTCCTAATGTATTCATTCACAAACTAACCAGTTAATATTTTTTTGTCCATTCATTATTTTAAGAACATTGTTTTATACCTTGTCTTCATTAGTCAATGGAAGTTCCAGAAGTTTCTTAGTAAGGGAATTTCCGTCTAGTTTAGTGAAATGAGGTACAACCTGCGAGTATCCAAATATGTTTACGTTTATTTATTGTTGCCGTAGGGAATCAGAAAACATGACCTGTATGTATGATGAGGTCCTCTTCAGTTGAAATTTCGTTTTTTAGCTTCTGAATGCTCAGCCATGCCTTGCCTAGACCTGTGTTTTCCACACTTTTATATCCCAAAAATCTCGAAGCACACAGCCCGTCAAAATGGTTTAGAATTCATTCCAAATACTTATGTATACATGTTTCTTTATCATTGGTGGTCACCGTGGCTTGGGGAGGGTAATACAGGTTATTTAATTAGGTTGGAATATTTTTTATATTTTAAACCTGATTTGGTGTATTGTATCTGTTTTTTCTAGAAGAAAATGTATACGTAAAATGAGCACAAATTCTCAATTCAACTAGAACCAATATTGTTTTACTATGTTGCCATGTTTATTGTTTCTTAGACACTCAAAATAAGAAGAGACGACATCAATAGATTTTTGAACTTGCAAGGAGAACAGGGGAGAGTCCAAACCTTAGACAAGGAATTCCAACCTGAATTGAAATCATTCCACTGAGCCCTTTCTTTTAATAAATCTCATAGGTTTCAAAATCACATCGGCCCTAATGATTGTGGGTACCAAAGAACAGCAACAGGATTGGCCGATAGTGGCTCATTGTCAAAATAACGTTATGGCATCCTATTCAATCTCCTTTGCAGGTGTCCATTATTAAAAACAGAATTAGTTTATCATATGTCCTAACTTTTTTTTAAAGTAAAAATATTTAAGAACAGCAAAATGATGTGCAAAATGTCGTACAATATTTGATTCATTTTGTTATTTTTTGTCTTTCAATCTTAAACAACATTTTAAGACCAAATGAATTATTTAGTTAAGTACTACCTCATGATGATTATTGTATATAAATGATAGTAAAATAGTAATCTGCTGCCACCTACCGATATGGATGTATGTTCCAGTTACTCTGGTGATGTTATTTATTTATTTATTTATTTATTTATTTATTTATTTATTTATTTATTTTTCAAAAACAAAATTTGACAATTTCCTGCAACACATTAGACAAGGGGTGCCAAACAGGCAACACGCAGGCCGGATCAGGCCCGCTAGGGGATTGAATTCGGCCCGCAAAACAACACTCAGAGAAGCGCAAGAGAAAAAAGGCTGCAGGTTGAAATATGTCCACTTGATGTTACCAAAGCCAGGTGCCTCTCACAAACGCTGTACTTGTATCTCTCGCTCTCTTGCTCTCTCGCTCTCTCTCTCTCCCTTTTTCTCCGTGTCTTTTTACCTTCTTTTGCTCTTTTTCCTTTTCCCTCTCTTACTTTCCCCTTCTCTCTTTCTCTTCTTCTCTTTTCTCTCTTTCACTCTGTCTCTGTTTTTCTTTGTTTGTTCCTTTCTCTCTGTGTCTTTTTACCTTCTTTTGTTCTCTCTTTTTCCTTTCCCCTTCTCTCTTTCTCCCCTTCTCTTTTTCTTCCGTTCTCTCTGTATCTTCTTCTCTTTTCTCCCATTCCCTTTCTATTTCTCTTTGGATTTCTTTCTCTCTTTCTTTCCCCCTCTCTCACTACTTCTCTTTTTATCTCTTTTGTTTCTCATGCTCTCTCGCGCTCTCTTTTTTCTCTCTTTCTTTCTTTGTCACACCCTCTCTACTTTTCTCTCATTCTCGTTCTCCTATTTCTTTCTTTTTTTTCTTTCTCTCTAATCTACTGGTCCACCCTCCGAGAGAATGTATGTTCTATCACGTGGCCCCCGACTTAAAATGAGTTTGCCACCCCTGCACTAGACAAACTCTTGAAAATCACTGGTTGAAAAACATTAGTCTAGACAGTGAGTGTGGTTGAACTTTGTCTCATATCCCTTTGGAATATTTTGCCAAATGTAAAAAGAATAGAAACTTCTTTTTGGTAAAATATCGGCATGACTACTCCATTTTGCTATGCATGAGTCAAAAGAGGCTCCTCAATAACAGTAATATCTCCTCCGGTTTGACTCTTATCCTTTTTGTTTCAGATCGTACGTAGATGTCAACCAAATAGACACCAGCAACCCAACAAGCACGGACCCACAGGATGAGATACACTGGCACGAAGACTCAAAAGCAGGAACAATAGTTTAGCTGCTGGATCAATATTTTTCTCAAGTCCTCACTGTGCCTTTAGGCCAACCGCACTTAGCAGCTTCCAAAGAATGAAGGGATTTACACACAAACGCAAAACAGACTTTTGGAGACGCCGTGTGTGCACTGTACCGGGAGCTGCTCCAGTGAGTTGAGTCTATGGAAGCCGTACCGAGCCGCAATGAACAGTTTCGTCACAAGTGAACAAAACCATGAAAGACTACACGAGGCCGATGGATTAAAAATGAAGGAGCTCATAAGGAGTGGACCGAACAACGTCTGGACTACAAGCCGCCATTTTTTCTATATTTTAAACACTACGGCTTACAATCCGATCCAACCTAGCAGTTGGCTTGGAACCAGTTCATTAAAACGAAGCATCGCGAGCGTACGCGGCGGGTGATGATATAATTTAATTCTGCCAAGTGCACTGAATGTCAAAGTGAAGAAATTAAATAAAGCATAGGTAAACGGCAGGAGTAACTATGACTCTCATCGTGAGCCAAATGCCTCGTCATTTAATTCAGTGGTCGGCAACCTTTTCCGTACCACGGACTGGTTTAATGTCTGACTATATTCTCGCGGGCCGGCTTACTCATAATGTTACGATGTAATGGAGCATTATGAGAAAGAATTTTGCCAAAATAACATTGTGCAATGTAAAATAATTGTGAGTAAAAAAATAATGTGATGATTAGATAAAACCTACTGGACACCTACTCTCCGAGCGGCAAGTATTGGGCGCTCTCTCCGTCGTGATCCGGGTTCAATTACCGCTGCATCCAATTCTAAGCAAATGAGGTCAGCAATAATTGTCGACGGATCAAATACGGTGATATAGTATAAAATTTGGTATAAGCCAAAACTATGGCTTTTTTTTCTCTTTCTGTGCGGCCGAGTACCTAACGACCCACGGCACGGTACCAGTCCACAGCCCGGTGGTTGCCGACCTCTGATCTATTCAGTGACACGCATGAAAGCATGAACAAGATTCCCACCGTCCCTTTGGAGTGAGATCACAATCTTGGCAGAATCAGCGGGGAAATGTCCAGTACAGAAAAGTAACATATTGTGCTGCAATTGAAACCCTCGTTTGCAGAGCTGTCAATTTTAATCAACTAGTGCAGCAGTCAATATTAATTCAATTGGCATTGATGTATATGCAGGTGTGTGACACAAACTCTCAAAACGAAATTTAATATCTTACATTGACTAAAATTTAGAAACTCATACACTCACAACCGCCTTTACAAATTCTGACCCTTGTTACTGGTCTCAAGCTCTCCCATCCCTTGCCCACATGACAAAGTGATAGAGAGGAGACCAAATATTGCTACTACTAGATTTAAAAAAGCATTATACATCCCAATACTAGTTACTAAGTAGGCGTACACGATAATTATTGGGCTGACAGTTATCGGACTGATCGCAATCAAATATGACATCACAGTTTTTGGCCCGATTGGAAAAATATACACGTTAATTGCTCTGCTGCCACGCTATCATATTCAATCAGGCGACACTACTTGTAGGAAAGATTCCAAACATTGACGTATGTTTTTTGTCACACTCCTGTGTAAATGTTTATGCCAATTAAAATAATATGAATGCTGCGATTGTTGATTGAGATTGACAAATGCAGGGTCAGCAGACAAGTGTCTTAATCACAAGGTGTTACTTTTCTTTACTAGACATTTCCCCAGTGTTACGTACAGTTTTAAAATCCGTAGAAAAACAAAGTCGAATTCCTTTCTTAAATGTGTGCATTGGGCTTTTAATCAGGTGCACTATGAATTCCGCAAAATATGTTACACTGTGCGGCGGTGACATTTTAGCGGACAAAACTGAGTACAATTGTTTTTTTGTTTAACACCAGTATTATTTGCAAGAATCTAACAATAACTGCCACGCTATGACACAAATAAGGAGTTTAAAGCGAAAAAAATCGGCTGTTTTGCATCCATGCTGGAACTCATGGACTGGTGCTCCTGATTTCTTTTAAGGGAATGCTTCACATTCTGGGGGATTTTTGATACACTGGTTGTTTGTAGAGCATCTTTTGAATTTGTGAAGCATGTAATATATGTTGTAAATGTTAAGCTGGTTCTTAGGATTTTGTATAATTCCACCCGTTTGAATAAAAACAAATCAGATTCGGTTTGAATTTGTCCGTCGCTCGGGAGACACAAAAACTCGGCTAATCCGGTCCGATGGAGGCGCGGCACAGGATTAAATATAAATCGTTCGAGTTAGCTCATTAAATGTCTGTTTATCCAACCCAGTTAATTAAATGGGTTTGGGAATATTTTTAATTAGGCCTGCTAGAGCATAAGGAGGCGCTCATTGCATCCATGTACATCCTATAATGTTTTTTGTTTAGTCGGGGTGGGGGGGCAGCCCTGTAAAAGATTGTTTTGTATTAATCAGCGCCCCTTAGTGGTAAAAACGTCATTAAAAACAATAGTGATTCCAAAAACAATCAAAAACACATGGGGGGCAGATTTAATTTCTTAAACAAATTAACTAGGTGAACTTCATCGAATATGGCCGAATTAGTGTCGCTCGAGTCTCTGTCAAGCCTCCTCTCTCGATCTTCCCGCTTCTCTTCTCGGCCCACGTTTTTTGCGGCAAGCTGGTGTGCCGGCTCCTCACATGGGCGTGCCAGGAAAGCCCCCATGTGGGGCCCACCATGTCGGAGAAGAGCGTCGCGATGTATGGAATTAACCAAAACAACACCGGGCGTTTCCACGTCATCGGGGCCGTGTTCTCCAAACATCGCCTGCCGTCCTCCGTCAGAGTCCTGTTATCAAAATTCCCCAGCCAAAACGTTCCGCATTTGGAACAGCGTGACCTGAAGCCCACTCAGTGAAAATCTTCATTGCACTCAATGAATGTAACTTGTATTCAATCGTATAAAATCTTTTATAGTCAAATGTATAGAATCATTGAATATGTAAATCACTCAGTGCCCTTAAACAAGGCAGACATTTTAGTGTTTGACTGAGCCTATTTAACGCTACTGTTCATTACAACCTGGTAACTAGATTTTAGTAGTAACTACATAGTAATAACATGATAAAGTGTTATTTTAGAAAGGGGTAGCAAACTAGTAGCCCTTTGCGCAAATCAGTAATAAAAACTAGTAGTAGTATCGGTTTTTAAGAGATAGTAGACCCCTGCCATGATCTGTCACAAAAATGTGCTAATTTTTTAGCTGGTCTGCAAGTATGAAAATGGATTTTTTTTTTCCTAGTGCAAAATCTGTGTTTTGATTCTTCTATTTTCTTGACACGCTTCTGTTTTGCCAGGCTGCTTTTCCTGTCTTCACAGAGCTCAAACCAACCAAACCGGTCTTTAAACTCACCACACCTACTGCTGCCCTCCTACTTGTATTTATTAACCCGAACCCTTCCCTTAGGCAGAAATCTGCTTTACGCGTAGTACCTCCCCCATTCTTATTCTAACCTTTCACCTCATTTTCACAATTCCCGGTGGAGGTCTGGGACCACGATGAGTGTTTTTCGGACACAGTTCGGTGGGTTGGAGTGCCTCTGAGTGTTAGGCTTCGCGGAGGGAGGTCTGGCACAATGCCGGCCCCCCGACTTTAGCAAGACGACAGGATCGTGTTTGGCATCCAGCTGTCTCCAATGATTCGGACCAGCTGCAGGAAGAGCTTGTGGGCTGGTCCAGCTGACACTTCACTAGATAAACAAGGAGCTTTTATGTACTGTATTTTCTGGACTATAAGGCGCACCTAAAACCCCTGAAAGTGCGCCTTATAACCATATATGCGCAGGATACGGTAGATAAGAATGGAAATGCATACAGTAATTATAGGTGTGCAGTGCCACATGAGATTTTACGGCAGGGGTCTCGAACTCGCAGCCCTCGGGATGATTGTTTGAGGCCCCCGCCTTAATATGAAAGTTAAAGGGACAGTGTGTATTATTTTCCTACAAGATGTTGCTGTTTTCTGCCGTGCTACCCAAAATGAGAGCTCAAAGCATAACATAAGAGGACATAATCTTGAAAATTTGACTTGATCAAAACGCAACGCATTACTTTTGAAATTAAGAGAACATAGCTAAAAAGTAATAAAAATCCATCCATCCATTATCTGCACCGCTTATCCTCAGTAGGGTTGCGGGGGTGCTGGAGCCCATCCCAGCTGTCTTCGGGCAGTGGGCAGGGGACACCCTGAACTGGTTGCCAGCCAGTCGCAGGGCACACAGGGACAGACAATTTGCTCGCTCATTCAGACCTAGGGACAATTTGGTCCGGCCAATTCACCTGCAATGCATGTTTTTGGAATGTGGCAGGAAACCGGAGTACCCGGAGGAAACCCACAGGAGCACGGGGAGAACATGCAAACTCCACACTGGAGGTTTGATCTCACGACCTCAGAACTGTGCCGCACAGGCGCTAACCACTGCTCTGCCGTGCTGCCATAATGAAAATGAATAAGAAAAAGTAAAACTCCGAAAAAAAAGGAAAATAAAATGAAAACAAGAAAAACAGATAAAATAATGTGAAGAAAAAGAAGAGAAAATTGCTTGACTTTTACATATGTGATTTAAAGTACGAGTTAAAAACAATGTTCAATGAGAAATTAGGTAAAAGTTCTGGTTAAAAAGAAAACAAACCTGACTTTTGATCAAAACTGTGACACAAGTAAAAAAATCAGGGATTTTCAAACAAGCAATCTTGAGGCCCTGGCGTCCATTGAAATTCCATTTCAAAATAAAAGTTCGATTAGGCAGCATGGGGTAAGACACCTGTTGGGGCGTGCACAAAACACGTGCTGCAAAGGATCGTGAGCAGCTGTACGAGAGAGAACAGGGGCCTCCTGTGTGCGGTCTGAGACATGATTCGACTTGAGCACGTTGCCAGCGGCGCTTCATTTCTGCAAGTTGCGCAACGTGGAAGACAACACGCTGAAAAACTACTTAAGTTGGGAAGGTTCCTTTTAACACACCCGTAAACATAACATGCCACGTTTGCCAACATTTTTACGTTAAAAAGCTCTAGATTTTATCAAGCACTTTGTTTGGACAAAACACAATATGTCTCAAGAATATTAAAATAAAACAAAAAATGTGCGGTTTGAAAACAGAATTGTCAAACTTTAGCCAAAACAAAAATCAAATACGATGAATTCACGCATGAAGAGGCTTTCTTCAAAGTAAAGCAGTCATGAGTCAAGAGCTGTTGTTGTTGTTTACATTTGAAAAGAGTTTTTTTTTAAAGAATCGTCAGGCTTATCTCAGGGGAGAAAAGAGGTAGACTAACGCGAGGGTCAGCAGCCCAAAATTTGTAAAGAGCCATAAAGGACTCCAAAACCAAAGTTACAAATATGCCCGGAGTCACCAAGAACCAATTTTTCTTTTAAATAAAACAAAAGAAAACCCATGGATCAAAGTAAGTCATTTCATATTTGAGATCTGCTCTGCTGAATTGAATCATTTTCTTCACTTATTAGCGCAAATGGCTGCCAATTTGATACGCATTCCTAAAATAGAGTACGTTATTACCATGTCGTTACTATGTTATTATATTATTACAAGGTTACAACTATTAGAAGTAGGGTAAAAATGCGCTCATTTAACCACTAAACACCAACCCTGTATAAGGGAACTGAATGATTTGAATATTCAGCATTAATTACAGGTTCATTTTAAAAACAAATCATTTGGGAAGAATTAATGGAGTACAGTGGAACCTCGGTTCTCGACCATAATCCGTTCCAGAACCCTGTTCAAAACCCAATTTGTTCAATCACCGAAATCGTTTTTCCCATTGAAAGTAATGTAAAATCGTTTTAATCCGTTCCAACACCCTGAATGTTTACCATGAACGTAAACATGATGCTAACCCAGGCTAATCGTACGTTCGCGTAAACTTCCGTACGAAAGATTACGCTAATATGAACGTGTAAAAATAAAAAAAGGATTATGAATAGGATTTCTTACCTTTGTGGTGGACGGTGGGGAGAGAAAAATCAAAAGTTTTTCAACCTCTTCCAAAACTTGCGGCAGTTGCTTGCTTATAGCGCTAACTTCCTTAGCCGCATGACTCGATTTCACAGCCTCCTTATTCTTTACTATCGTACTGATAGTAGATTTAGCCATGCCGTATTCACTAGCAAGATCGGAAATTCGTACACATCTTTCATATTTAGCTATTATGTCTTTCTTAAAGGCAATAGTTGGACGAACAACTTATTTTTTTTTCACCTGTCCTGCTTGCACCGACCTTCTTCGGAGGCATAATTAGGGGCTAAAACACCCGTACGCCGCTCAGCATCGCACCCTAGCGTACCGGCGTTCGAACTCCGATATTTTGACCGAACAGCAAAGCAAGAATTTCTCGACATTTTTGGTCAAACGCCGATTTGTCCGAACTGAGAGGCGTTCGAAAACCGAGGTTCCACTGTATTTAAAGATTGATAAGGCCAATGATTTGTCCTACGTGTTAGAAAGTGAAATGTCCCAGGAAAATCACAAAGATCCATCACCAGGTGATCTACGGCGGCTCTGTCATTTTCATTCACAGTGTGTCCAGGTTATTCACAATATAAAGAGGAAAACATTTAACATTTTGTCACTCAACACTCGGTAAAGAAATCTTGACACAGCACTCTGCTGACATTTAGAGTCAGGTTAAATGATTCACACACTAAATCACTGCTCCAGCCCTAAAAAGTAGAGCGTCCCATCGATTCACATCAGAAAGATAATCAGTCAACTAGAGGGCCCTGTCAAGATGAAAGCCTCGGGGGCGTGCTGAAGGAATCCTGATGGATTTGCCTTTAAGAACCCTTTTGAAGTGTTCCCCCTTAAACATTGACACAGTGAAGTGACTCATGATTTCGATTCATCATGATTCCCAACAACTTTCTTTTATTTTATAGAATTGGAGTTTGCAAGCACATGGCAAACCTAATGTGGGATTACAAACACTCAAATGTGAATTCCTTCGGCATTTCTAGAGATACGTTCGACTTGAGGGAAACCTGGCAGGGTTGGCGTCTGTGAGTGATAAGAGGCAGATACTAGAATTAGGGAGTCGTCGGATAGGAGTGGAACACCCCTTGAGTAAAGCACAATGTTTGATTCTTTTCATCTGGTTCGGATAAACTCAGTGAGTCGGGGTCTTTGGTCGACAGACGGATCAGGAGGAGTGTGTTGTCTTTTCCCGCTTTGGTCAATCCCTCATTCTGGACTCCAGGAAATTCTGAATCTTTTGTAAATTCTCTTCTTGCTGTCCAAGTGCCTCCAAGATCATCCCCATCGGTGACCTTTTGAGGCCGGAGCACTCGATTTTATTCTCCAGTTTATTCTTCATGTTCCGGAGGCGACAAGACGAATGGGCCAGTATTACTGAAAATGTGAACAGATGTAGATGTTTTGAAACGTTTTTTAAAACAACTCATAAACCCATGACCTGGAATGTAACTTACAGGTGATGGGTAACGTGATAGCTGTCATGAAGACCATGACGCTCCCCAGGATGGAGATGACCATGCAGCTTGCCACCATGACAGCAATAACGAAAGCGGTTGGGTTGTCCCTTTTGAAGTTCCCGATGAGGCTTCCGTTTTCTCCAGCCCACACGGAGCCCAGGAATACCCCCGAGACCACTGCCATGGCAGTGAACATCTGGAGAGGGTTCAGGAGCCTAGAGGAGACACACAGGAGCATACTGCTACTGCCGTGTTCTGCTTGCCGATGAGATTTTAATTAATATAGTCGATAGCGCTCCTAAGTGGTGAGAGTGGAGTATTACAGTAACATACCAAAACGAGGCTCAGTGGGATAATGGTCTGATAAAAAATATACACCTTCCTGGTTGCATTGCCCCCAAAAGTGTACATAATTAAATGTTATGCCAAATGTTGTGACAAATATATGTCAGACTTTTCAATTTTTTCTTCTTAAAACCCAAAGTCTATCCATACTGGAATAGTTCTATGTGCCACCTAGCATGAGCTGTCTATTATTTAAAGCACAGATGTCATATCAGTGTAATGACTGTTTCATAATGGCCTGATATAACTTATAAATACAACAATGCAATTTGTATGTAAAATAAATGTAACTACACCTTAATATGAAGTAACTCTGAATTTATTTAATATTCAATTACAAACATAACAGTTGCATTGACAAAATGCAACAACACATACATAGTATATTATGAATTAAATACAGTGATACCTTGACATATGAGCTAAGAGAAATTCGAGATGGGATTTCTTTCGAGCAATAATTTTGCCCAAGACCCAAGTGACAATTTTTTTGAGTTTTTTCTTGCCCTCATGTAGGTTTTAGATCAGGGGATAGTGTAATAATAGTCTGTGGTTTGCAATGATCTGTGGTCTGAGACTCCTTGTGATTAAGTCACAATAAACGTGACTTGACTTGACAAGAATTTTCAGACGTAACTACTAGAGACCGGGACATCTCATTTAACTAACGGCTGTATTTCTATGTTCAAATACTTTTTGAATTTGTTTTTAATGATCAGATGTGTTTTATGGCTATTTAGGTGTAATTTAGATTCTTTTGGGAGGCCGGGAACAAATTACGTAGTTTTCAGTTAAATTGTATCGGGAAATTTTGCCCGATATACAAGCAGTTCCAGATATGAGCCCGATCTAGGAACGAATGTCTAAAGTCTGGCCTGGGGGCCAGTTATTGCCCGTGATCAAATTTTTACTGGGCCGCGGCCTCTGTCATAAAATTAATCATACGTGGCCTGCCAGTAATGTTGAACTATAAAATAAATTTGGACCAAAATAAACATTTGACTAGATAATGACAGTAGACTTTTGGCCACCTTGCCCTTGGCTTTTCGTGAAAATTTTAGCCCACCCCATTTCTTTGGCAACTGTAGATAAAAAAAGGAAAGTTGACTGTGAACACTTCCAGGACAAGTGGAAACTGAAGTATTTCCCCCAAAAATCCGAAACACCTGCATCTGCCGAATTTTCCATGAAACTGTGGTTGTTTTCAAGTCAGGTCAAGCCATGTTTATTTGAATATAATATCAAGTGGCACTGCCAGACAAAACATGCTGACTACAAAAAGCTAACCGGGAAACGAACGCTCTGAAAAGGTTAAGCTACTGGAAGCTGTTTTAACGGCACAGCAACGCTTTTTTACGAGACCCTGCATGTCAAATGAAAATGCTACCAAGGTGAGCTAGGAGGTCGTGACACTGATCACCAAGCACTGCTAACCTTTCTCGGATGTTGAATTTATTAAAGCCTGTTCAAAAAATGCAAGGCTAGAGAGTCGGCCCACACACATTTTCAGCTTAACAAATCTGGTCCGCTTTTTGAAAAGGTTGGACACCCATGATGTAGAGGTATCAATGTGAAACCAAGAAATGGGCATTTTTAGTATAATTTCTCAATCCCACTCATGGATATGGATTTATTGTCGTGTAGCAGTGCTGAGCTGTCACTTTGTTGATATCGCAGTCAGCAAGCATTTTGTCAACACACTCTTTCGACCCATCTATTCGGAGAAGCTCAGATACTTTACGCTCCTGCGGACCACATTGAAGGATGTGGCGGGCCACATTTGGCCAGCAGGCCATGAATTTGACACATGTGATTTAACAGGACACTGTGTAATATTTGACCATTGTATGTCCCTATATTGTGTAGTGCAGGGGTCTCTAACCTTTTTAAAACTTAGAGCTACTTTTTGTCACCAATTAGTGCAAATGGCACCCAGTTTGATATGTACTTCTGAAATTAAAACTTATCATGTTGTTTTACTTATGCTATTACTAGGTGAATAATGACAAGTTGGGTTAAATAAATCACACAAAAAAAGTATTACACTTAAAAAAAAATCACAATGACCCAGCACTGGTTACTTTGAGAGCAGGTTCTCAAGTACCTCAGCTGTCCTTAGGGGGCACCCTGGAGACCTCTGGTGTAGTGCAACCTAAACTGAGTGCTACAAAGAACAAGGAAGAATTCAAACTATGGAGACTCAAAAGTGACCCAACCGCAGAAATTCTTTTATCATATTTTGCCCAGTCTCTCAAAAAGTTTTTGGGGGTACCAGTAGCATCAAGATAGCGGACAAACATGTCAGCTCTTTCTAGGTGAGGCTTATGTTATGTAAAATAAATGCAAATTTCTTGACCTAAGAGTACTTTTATAAAACATATTTATACAATTGTTCATGTATTCCTGCGTTTCATTTAAAATCAACAGTTTTTTTCATGATGTTTGATACTTAGAAGTGCTAAATAATACACAACATCCCTTTAAAAAAATACACACATATATACATGAATATATAAGTTAACTTATCATCCTGGGGATTTGTTTTCTATGACATTAAGGTGGACACATATTGGTCGTATTTTCTTATGTTGTATAAACCTGTATTGATTAGTTTTAGCTTCATTAGAGCCTGAGTGGAAAACTCGCCATGGGAACCTTTTGTTTTTCCTTGGATTATTATTATTCCAATTATTATTATTATTATTATTATTATCATATCATTAATATAATTGTTATAATCATTGTTATTATTATTGTTATCATCATCATATCATTAGTATAAATATTTTAATCATTATTATTACTACATAATTATTATAATAATCATTATTATTATTATTCATAATTATTATTTATTTTAACAATAATTTATTGCCCAAACAAATTGCGTTTTCCAGGGTCTAAACATTCTTGAAAACTCAATAAATTTTACAGGCTCTCCAAGATCTGCAATTATTTTTATATTTTCATATGTGAACATACCCCCCCCCAAAAAATCTACAAATTATTTTATTTATATTTACATACTTTACATAAAGAAACAAAACATAAACAAATTTCCCCCACCGAAATTTCTCCTCATGCCCAGTGGTACCTAAAACTATAAACATAGAATTAATCATCTGAAAATTACAGAACTGCTTCTGAAAGTTTGAATATTGTAAAAAAATTGTTTCATTTTCTGCAATGCAGTTAAAATATTAGAATATAATTAAAACATATACTAGTGTTTTATAGTAGGCTGTAAGCCCTGTTGAGCTATGTTGAAAAAAACAAAAGGATTACAATAATCTAGTTGATTTGTAATGTCATCCAGAATGCTTGACTTTTTTATTGCATTGCAGATAATATATACAATTTCACATGATTCTTAATTTTCGGAGACATTTTCTAAATAACGATAAACTTTAAAAAAAAAAAAAAAAAAAAAAAGAAGACTGCATTAAATGAATATCGCCCTGTTTAGTTGAATTTGACGATGCAACTTTCATTTTTTTCCTAATTCAATTATTTTTGTAAAAACTACTTAATATGCTTGCACATTGAACAAAATAAATTGGGAAAAAAGGAAAGTCGTAGGATAAATTAGTCGCCCAAAGTCATACAGTTAACGGGCAAAGTTCCCCTGCCAAGGAAATGAAGACTGCGTCATTGCTGTCGTGCACTTTCTGGACAATTTTCAACAGATTACTTATTGTTCTCTTTTATTGATGTTCATTATTGCACCCTGGTCATTCTGGAAGGGGGATTACCACTTGTAAGGCCCCTTTTCAATGTTTCTTATTTTCCTCCAGCTAAAGTTTTGAGTTTTTCCTTGCCCGCATGTTGGTTTAAGATCAGGGGATGTGTAATTGTAAGTCCTTTGAGACATCTTGTGATTAAGGGCTATACAAATAAATGTGACTTGACTTGACGACAGTTAAGCGTTTTGTGTGACTGTCATCAGAAGAAAAACAAACAAACTAGTACGCCATCGAACTCAAAAAATGCCATGTTCAGATCAACAAAGACACAATGACGATGACAATCCATTGTTTCATTGTTATTATGCAAATTCGAATCTACTCACCCGACAATAAGGAAAACCGCAACAGACATCGCTAGATAATTAGTTTGATAATAGAGCAAGTTGCTAACCACTCTGTTATTCCATTTTGCCATATCTTTTGTATCAGGTTTGGCGAATCTCTCCCTCCCGGGATAGAAGTCTTCCCACGATCTTATCGGCGCTATTTCCACTTTTGCCATATTGTATTCTTTCCACTTTACTAATCTGACAGCACGGCAACGGGAAATCGCGAAAGAAGATCTCGCGGGATTATAGTGTTAACGTGACCTACACGCCAGGCTTTCTATTGGTCACCTTGTGACACAAGACTTCCTGTTTAGCGACACCTTCGAAAAGTGATGGCGAGTACTCAACGCGAAGGATTTTAACATTCATGTTCAGGTGACTAAATTGTTTAATTCACGCGCACATGTCGACGTTTTATAATTCTAGTGCTTTTTAAAAAAAAATGTAGGACATTCAGTGGCTCCTCAAAGTCCTTCGCTAAAATGTCAACACTCCAGCGTGGTTTCCCTGCTGCCATGACAGGTTAAAAACACGCTTTGTAATTGTTTTCCTATCGCAGATGTGGTGCAGATTTTTGAGTCTTGGCGTGACTAGTAGGACGTGTTTGTGGCGAAGGAGTCTTTTCACGATGCAGCTGAAGAGCAGCCAGTTTAAGGTTTTGTTCACGGATGGATTGAACGAACTAGCAGGTGAGAGGAATTATGTATGGTAAGGACATGTGACCATCAATATACTAAACAAATCTACTATACTAAACAAGTTCTCACGAGAGTCACCGAAAACATAACACTTTTGGAGGGTTATAAACCTTACAAAAGTTTTCATTTTGATCTTATTATACAAGGAACAGAACGTTTAGTTAATGATATCTTGATTATATCTTTACTTGATTTCTTGACCGTTAAATTGTTCTTCTTTATTAAGGTGTATGCAATATCACACTTATATTATAATAGTAGCATATAATGCCAATGTATATCCATCCATCCATTATTTGCACCGCTTATCCTCAGTAGGGTCGCGGGGGTGCTGGAGCCCATCCCAGCTGTCTTCGGGCAGTGGGCAGGGGACACTCTGAACTGGTTGCCATCCAGTCGCAGGGCACACAGGGACAGACAATTCGCTCGCTCATTTACACCTAGGGACAATTTGGACCGGCCAATTCACCTGACAAGCATGTTTTTTGGGAATGTGGGCGGAAACTGGAGTGCCTGGAGGAAATCCACGCAAGCACGGGGAGTACATGCAAACTCCACACAGGAGGTTCGATCTCATGACCTCAGAACTCTGCCGCACACATGCTAACCACTGCTCCGCCGTGCTGCCTGCTAATGTATATATTACCGTAACTTCCGGACTATAGAGCGCACCTGATTATAAGCCGCACCCACCACATTTCGGGAGGAAAACCGATTTTGTACATACACAAGCCGCACCTGTATATTAGCCGCATGCGTCCACATTGAAAAAACGCAATACAAACACGAAATCCGGTTTGAACAAATTTATTGACACTAATAGCAGCAAACAAACAATCTTAACAGCAATCAAGCATATTCACAATTTCGTTATATAACATCTTTGTTAGTGTCAATAGATCCGTCCAGGCCAAAGTCGATTGTTTTTTGGTCTGAACAAATCCACCGACACCAACAGCAGCAAAACAAACACGACAATCTCAACAGCAAACAAGCATATTCACAATTTTGTTATATCTGACAATATGATGTTTTAACATTTTTTCCTGACATTTTCAACATCAATTACACAATTTCAGAGTTATTATCTTTTAACAGTAGTTAACCAATGGGTAAAGGGCAATACTATTGTGCAAGGGCATAGCTCTGCGGGGGTTTGGGGTTTTTAAGGGTTATTGTTCTATCTTCGTTATTCATTATCCATTATCCGTTATCGGTCAGTTCATAATACGCTACAAAGCCAAGGAGCCGGGACTCTTACTCTCAGCCAAAAGGCCAAGCTAAGGTCCTAGCCCTAAAGCCTTGCTGCGATCATCGCGAATGCACCGTTCCCGGAGGTACTGCAATACCGGGCCGATGCGTGGAGTGGACAGAGCAAGCTCTTATTCCATCTCCAGATTGCAAAAATCTGTGCTCACCTTCATGATCATGGTATCTCCCGTTTCTTCATAGATTGTTCACATTTCCAGAACCCGATACAGTTCAAAAAACACAGCCGGCAAAATGAACGGAAAATGATACGGGTACTTAAAATTTAATGCAGACCTGCAGAGTCCAGGTGCCTGTTGAAAGTAATCCAAGGACAAAAGTGTATATGTCCAAAGGTAAGGGTGGAAAAAATATATATCCACTATTGTCGGCCTCCTCCACTAACACGTCTCACCTTTACTCCACTTCCCATCAGCCCGCGTTTGCCCCGCCCCTTCTTTCTCATTTGCTCGTACAAAACATAGCAGAATAAGTTTCTAAAATAAATACATTACAAAAATATACAGTTGCAAATACATATTATACATGGTTACACATGTTTACAAAGAAAGACGTTACACCAAGAGAGTTTTCAAACCTTTAATAATAATATTACAACTTTCATCCCAAACCGTGCCTGTGAAGGGTAGCAAAACGCCACTAGCAACACGCTCGCGACACAGTAATCAGCTCTGTTAAATAAACATACATAAATTGGCCGCATCACTGAATAAGCAGCTGGGGTTGAAAGTTTGGGAAAAAAGTAGCGGCTTATAGTCTGGAATCTACAGTAATTGTAATTATTTGTGTGACAATTAATTGTCTTGAGAAATTCCGAATCGTGACAGCCAAACAAGGACCATAACTTTCTGACCCTGTATATTGTCTTCCAAACTTGGAATAAACGTGTAAACTACACTGATCGATTCATATTTGCATCTTAATCTATTGTTGCATGTAATCCAATATGGTGATTGCTAAAAAAGTCATGTGACCCTTGGAAGCCTGTTTTTGTTGTATTGTCTGCCCAATGCATTTATTTAAAATATTTTCCTTCACAATCAAGCCCTTACTAAATAGATAGATGAAAAATAGAGCAAGTGTCATGTAAAGCATACTGACAAAATCACTTGACTGATGAGCTTCTGATAAATCTTCTGAAATGTTCATTGAACAATCTTATCAGAAATGTTCAAGAAGAATCAATACGAATTGAGGATAGCCGGAGGTGCTGTGCGGGACCTGTTAACCGGAAAAAGACCAGAAGATGTGGATTTTGCCACCACCGCTACACCTGAGGAGATGAAGCGCATGTTCCAAGCTGCGGGGGTCAGGATGATCAACAATAAAGGAGAGAAACATGGGACCATCACAGCAAGGGTAAGCTTCTGTAAATTGAGATTAAATTGTAAATAGTCGAGTACATTTTTCAGGTCCTTTAAAGTAATATGTGCAGCCTGCAGTCAGTCAGTATACATTTTATTTCTACCCCAGGCTGGTATGGTGATATCGATACTATTTTTTCCTGATCAATTTCATATATATATATATATATATATATATATATATGTGTATAATATATATTATTTATGTCCCACTTAACAAATTATATAAAATTATCTTTCCTCATCAACCTTGTTTCACCTACATTGGCTTGCATAGCTTTTAGTCACCATCAAATGGTAGTTTTTTTAACATTATATATTAACTATTTAGGCCGGCATACATACTCAAAAACCACCTGTTGCAGTTTGCCCATGCCTGCATTAGCTGCTATCTTAGCCGACGATGTCAACAGCATTATTTGCTAGGTCATCTTTTTCATGAGCAAACTGACTAATGGACTTTCCGTACGTTGTGGCCTTGTATTTATCAAAAAATGCCAAATGTAATCAGGAAGATTAGCTGAGCCCAGATGGGTTTCAAAAATGCTTCAGTGCCGGCCTGCAAAAATGGAGGTGGCCAGTGAGTGTCACGTTTTCCCCACAAATTCCTTCCGTGAATCTTTAAAACAGGGGGTCGGAAACCTTTTTGACAGTAAGAGCCATGCAGGCAAAATGTTTGGATATTTTTATGTTTTGCGAGAGCCACACCCTATATTTAAGACAGAATTCAACCAAGCTGGCAAACGGGATTTCCAGACAAAAGCTAATTCTTCAGTGCATTTTATTTCACTTTGTGACCCTTGATGATTTTACTCAATTCTATGACATAATGATAATGCCAGAGCTTGTGTCTGCTATCAAAAAAATATCCCACTTAATATTTGTCTTCCTCCCCACATTTATGTTACAGCATTAAGGTTCATTTTGACCATCATTTTTGTTGGGAATAATGGTTTCAAAACAAGCTATGAGCATTGTTCTTTTCTAGAAATGTCATGAAATGCTGCGAACAAAAAGGATATGGATGTATTTCTCTTCGGGTATGGGATGTTTATACAGTTCTTACCTTGGAAATGGATCGGCCATTATTCGTTCTTCATTTGTTTTGGATGCAAATCTTAAAACATATTTTGAAATGTACAAACATTCATCTTAAAAGTCCTCAAGTGCATCGTTTAGTGTTCTTTCTTTTTTCATAACTTGCACAAACTACAAGCTTGAAAAAAACTATCTAGGAAATGGCAGAAGGAAGAACTCACAATGTATTTTGTATATTTATTCTTCTCATTGGCTAAATGACAGGAAAACAAACGATAATGATATTTCTTCTTAATGGTAGAAAAGCGCTATAGCACCTGCTGCTAATGGTAGGAACACGGTGTTGCACCTCTGGCTTAAATACGTTGAAAACTTGAATTTTATCCCCGAGCCAGATGTTCTCATGAAAAGAGCAATGCCTGGCTTGCGAGAAATATATTCCTGACCCCAGCTCTAAAACTACAAAACAATTGTTTGGATGCAGTTTTTTTTAAAAAAACATCAAGGTAATTAATCATCGCACCCATCTTTTATTTTTTCCTAGCTTCACAATGAAAATTTTGAGGTGACTACATTGCGAGTGGATGTCCAGACAGATGGCCGGCATGCAGAAGTGGAGTTCACAACAGACTGGCAGAAAGATGCAGAGAGGCGAGACCTAACTATCAACTCCATGTTTTTAGGTACACATTCTGTTGATGTTTTTTTTTTTCGGTAACATTCTAGTTTAGTTGTTTTGGCTCTGTAGGTCTAGATGGGACGTTATATGACTATTTCAAAGGCTATGACGACCTCCAGAACCGAACGGTCCGCTTTGTTGGCAGCGCAGAGCAAAGAATCCAGGAAGATTATTTAAGGATATTGCGTTATTTTAGGTGAGCTGATACTTATGTTTAGTTGATTGATAAAATCAAAGAGACAGGTTGCTGATGTTTGGTTTCTCAACAGATTCTATGGCAAGGTGGCTCTGAAGCCAGATGAGCATGAACCTGAGACGCTGCAGGCCATCCAAACCCATGGCAGTGGGCTAGCTGGCATTTCGGGGGAACGCATTTGGGTCGAACTGAAAAAGATTGCCATTGGTTACCACGCTGCTGAACTGCTGGAGTTGATGTACAGCTTGGGTCTGGCGCAGTACATTGGTGAGATACTCTATCAACTTGTCAAATGTTTCAGTCCAATTACTCTGGTATGTCAAAGTGTACTAAAGTGCCAATTACACAGTTTGAGCATAAAAGTTCTGAATCCGTAAATGCCATCCGTTTCAAATTATTAAAGTTCTAAGCTTTTTATTTCGGACCACAATAATCAAAACGTGGTCTTGGTAATATATACTGCTCATTAAAATTAACGGATGTTGATATATTGGGTGATCTTTCAGAGCCATCCATAATCTTGCTTTCTTTCAAATTTTTTACTTTTATTATGATGAATCGGCTGATTATTGGAACTGATTGAAAATAATCAAGCAAGTATCGTTTACTTCAAACATCAATAAACTACGAAAATGAAGTTATTGATGTGAAAGCACCGGTAATGTATAGTTTTGCACATGAATCATTCACTAGTGTTGCATCACTTACGTTTACATACAGGCAATAATCAAATTGGAAACGGAATATTTCAAAAAATCTGATTATGTAAAGCTATGTAAACACACAATATTAAAACCGAGATCTTAATACAACGGCAAATTTTCCAATTGCAGTGATGAGGTTAGACCTTACGATTTGGATTGTGCGTGCATGTATAGGAATTCAGGTAATCCGATCGCTTGTTAGCACGTGCAATTTCCCGCATCCTGCATATTTTTATGTAGCAAAACATTGTGGGACTTGTTGTACAGAGGCGACTGAGACACACAAACTGTGGTTTAGTCTTTAAAAAATACCTCATGTGTATTGGCTGATTTCTCCGGAGCATTACCGTTTTTCACCACAGGTGTATCCATCTTTATAGTCTATGTCACAGTTGAATTTGTCCAGACCCAATGCTTCTACAGGAACAACCAAAAAGTACTTTACTGTAGCTGTAAACAAATATTTATTAATTTATTTATTTTACCATTACCTACTCTCATAGGGACTGCCAATAAGAATGCAGAATACAATTCATGATAAAAATATGTGAAACAGTTAGACCGTGAAAGGTGAACCATGTTATTGCACGGAACTGTTGTATTCCGTTTCCAATCAGATTTTTGCCTGCATGTAAACATAGTCACTGTTATTTTGTTTGACCAAATCCTAAAACAGATCATGAAACCTGATGGTTCTAAATGAAAAGGGAGGAATCAATTCTGGACCAAGTTTCTTCACAGTCGGCGAGCGTTTCAGGGGACTTGGGGACTAGGCAACGGATCAATATTCATTCCTGAGCTGTGTTTTTGGTCCGTTATCTGTTAGGCCCTGAAAATTGTGTTTACTCCACTCTTTAATCAACAGGCACAGGTTTTTATCTGTTATTCAACCTGAGCTCACTATTGCTCACACATTTCAAAAAGGGAAAGTGAACCCTACTGGAAATAGATATAAAAATGTGTCAATTGGAATAAATGTATTAAGAAAATCTTGATTTTGTTCATTTTAGAGATTACCATATTTTATGCAGTATAAAGTGTACCAGATTATAAGGGGTACCCCCAAAATAGTCCTTAATGATTCTTTTTTTCATGTACCCTACCAGTAGTTCAAATTTGTCCCCTAAGGAGGACATTTCTCAACCTAAATATCTTCCACCAAGTGCATACAATTTTGTCTACCTCTTTGAGATCTATAGAGGACTTTCAGTTCTTTCCAATGATACCAAATTTGTAGGGGGTGGAGCTTTGTTACGTTGACTTCACCATAGAAGAAAATGGCTTCCCTCATTGCAACCACCTTTTATGGGAAGAGAAGTGTTTAATACTTTTTATCAAACACATTTTGTCTTAAAATGCTGTTGGCATTTTATTAATAAGACTCTTATGAACACATTAAGGTGTTGTTTGAGTTAGTTTAAGTGTATTTGAGTGTTCAAAAAATATCCTCTGTAGTGGACATTTGAAGTCTGGTAATCCATTTCGCTCTTTTATATCCAAACATTCAAATACATCGGGCCTTAGTACTAGAGTATCAATTGCTTAATCCATGACCATAAAGGTTTTACAAATATAGAAACTCCAAGCTGGTCCATGACATTGGGTGTTTCAATATGTCCTTACCACTAGAAAAAAAGAAGTGTCCTCTTGTGAAGAATATGGCTCCTCAGTTAAAGGAAATATGTCTGAGTCTGCCAAGAACAGGAATAGTTCCTTTTACTGGTTGATGCCCTCTGTGCCAGTATGTACCGGGCAAACCAAACCCAACCGGACTAAAGGTATTTGTCTTGGATGCACCAACTGGTCTAGTTTTGGATTTTGTGGTTTACCAAGGCAAGACGACTTTCAAAGCTACAGAAGGATAGGGCATTGGGGAACAAGCTGTTCTTCAATTGAGAATGTGTTCCCCAAGGCACCCACCGGTTCTTTGACAGGTAGTTTATAACAATCAGCCATCTTGATGGCAAAAGGAATGACAGTGAGTGAAACCAAAGGTCAAAGGACTGCAAGATCATAGTACGAAGACCTCTTACAAAATATAGGGTCAGCAGAATTGTGGTGAGACGAAGAACACCTGAACTTGCTGTCATCAAATATTTGGACAACAAGCCAGTGGTCATAGCTTCATCTGCCTTTGGCAGGGGTGTCCAAACCTTTTAAAAAGCGGGCCAGATTTGGTAAGCTGAAAATGTGTGAGGCCCGACTTTCCAGCCTTGGATTCTTTGAACATTCTTTAATAAATTCACCCTCCGTCAAAGGTTAGCAGTGCTTGGCGATCATTGTCTCGACCTCGTAGCTCACCTTTGTAGCATTTTCATTTGACATGCTGGGTCTCGTAAAAAAGAGTTGCTGTGTCGTTAAAACAGCTTTCAGCAGCTTCATCTTTTCAGAGCGTTTGTTTCCAGTGAGCTTTTTGTAGTCAGCTTGTTTTGTCTGGCAGTTCAACTTGACATTATATTCAAATAAACATGACTTTAGTTGACTTGAAAACAACCACAGTCTCATGGAAAATTAGACCGATGCAGTTGTTTTGGAATTTTGGGGAAAAAGTACTTGTTTCCTCTTGTCCTAGAAGCGGCGGCCCCTCACAGTCAACTTTCCTTTTTTTTTAATGCAGTTGCCAAGTCAGAAATGGGATGGGCTAAAATTTTCACAGAAAGCCAAGGGCAATGCGGCTGGAGGGTACAGTAAATGGTTTAAAAACGTTATTTATTAGATTTATACTCGTATTTTAGTCTTTATTAACTACATAAATAAATAATTATCAATTTTTAGGTACATGCTCATTTGATATTTTGAATTTCTTTTCTTATTTGGCTATTTTAAAGCAGTTTTAGGGGGTAACTTTGATGTAATATAGGTTTATATGGGAGTATATACCTTACTTAAAGTCTTTTGGGTTTTGCTGATCATTTTGATTTTTGAAAAATCTCTTCTCTAAACTGCACGATTATTTTCTCGATAAATTAGAGAAGTGGAAATGTTTTTTTTTTTAATTTGTTTGAAGCTTGTCACTATGGGTCCTTGAAGTCAGACCAGTTGAGAACAGCTGGTCCAGTTGATAAAATCCGGTGCTTTCTCTGCCTCGATCCGGGTTCGAACCACTGTTGGGCATTTGTAAACAACCATTCATGTCACTAGCAACCTGGTGGTTAGGATTTGGTGCCCTTACCACTATTGTTATACAATTGTGGTCAGCAATAAAATCAATCAACTATTTTGCCGCATGCAAAGCGCATTGGATTATAAGGCTCATGTTTTTGGCTGGACCTCATAGTTCTGAAAATACCAGTTTCTTTCTTTTCACTATTTCTTATTTATTATTTTTTGTCTAAACTTTGTCTCTAGGATTACCATCCGACGGCAACGTTGCTGAGATGAAGCGAGTTTGGCAGAACGCCAAAAGTCACTCTCCCAAACCAATGACCATTATTGCAGCTCTCTGCCGCCGGTCGGATGATGTGGAAAAGATTGACATCCGTCTGAAAGTTTCCAAGGAAGAGAAAACTCTAGCTCTCTTTCTAGTCAAATACAGAACAGTTCTCTGTAAAAACGGCAACGAGCAAGATGGACTGAAAACTTTCACCGACTTCATCATAGATGTAAGTTTGATTTTACGGTCTAGTACCATATTTTCCACACTATAAGGCGTAACCCTAAAAAGTAGTCCTTTTTGATAAATCCGGATACAAGATGCACTGTACTATAAGGTGCATGGAGTTAAAACTATTGTAAGAGCTACTGTACTTTTTTGGGTTATGACTGTTGCTCTTTTTATATTCTTACAGTATATATTAGTGCATTAGTGATTGATCCGCTGTCCAAACTCGCAAATTATTGTATGCAACGGGAATTGAACCAGCTCGGGGCAGTGAGCGCTGAAACCTACCCACTCCATTACTATTGATACTTATGACATGAAAAGGCATTTAATTTTATCTCAATATTGCAATGCTTTTGCTCACTGTGCCATAAATGAACGTTAGAGAATGGAGAATAAAGTAAGTTGTCGTGAGAGATATAGATCTGGGTTGTCAAACACATTTGAGCTTGGGGACCCACACGCTAGAAAAAGCACTCTTACAGGGGCCTGGCTTTTGGATCAGAGAGAAATAGGGAATAGAAAGAGAGAGAAGGCGAGAGTGAGGGTGAAAGAGAGAATGAGAAATGATCCCTGAAAGAGAAGAGAATCAGAGGTAAGAAAGATAAAAGAGGCAGGAAGAGAGAAATGGAAAAAAAGAGTAAGAAAAAGATAGAAAGATAGGAAGGAAGAAAGAGAGATAAAGAGACAGCGAGAGATGAAAAAGAGAGCAAGACAGACGTCAGAGAGAGTGAAAAGAAACTGAATGAAAAACAAAAAGAGAGAAAGAGACTGAAAAAGGAAAGAGAAAGACAGAGATGGTGAGAGAGAGAGTGAGACAGAAAGAAAGAAGGTTAGAGACAGAAAATTACACTTCCAGTTCTTTTGGGAGTGGCACCTGACATTTAATACTGCAGGTTTTTTTTTTTAAACGTATTTTTTTCTTTTGCTTTTCTCGCGACTAAAACCATTGTCGGGCCTGATCCAGCCCAAGGACTGTGTGTTTGTCACCCATAATATAGATGAACACAAAAAAAGCACCAAGTAGGGAAACAACTCTTTGGTGTATGTGTATCTGGTGAAGAAACGGACCTTATTTATAACTTTCAGGACGACATTCTCCATTCTCTAACATTTTGTCTACCGCACCGTGAGTAAAAATTGTTTGATAACGACATAAAATCAAATGCTTTTCATATGTTTTCTGTATCACTGTTGGTTAAGTGTCAGTGCTCCGGGTTCGATTCCTGGTGCATACAATGTTTTGCCATTTTGGTTATTGATTGTTTTTGATTGTGTAAAATCTCGAATCATGATGTAGTAACGCACCTGTAAAAATGCTGTATGCATTTCCAATCTTACACTTTGTATAAGCCGCACTTTAAAGTGTCTGGCCGATTTAAGTTTTTTTATGTGCGCCTCATAGTCTCGAAAATATGGTATGTTTTTATTTAGTTTATTCTTTTCACTATATTTCAGGCTTTTTTCCACTGCTGTCATCTTTTGACAGATAAGTGAAGATGGTACAAAGATGAAGAAAGTAATGTTTGGATTTAATGGGTTCTTCGATGCTTGGCCACTGTTATTATTTTCGAAGTGCCGTTACAGCCTTTAAACCCTGGAACCAGCAAGGTTTTGATTTCTTGTTTTATTTCTTTTTTCGCCCTTTGAGTCCCTTCCCATTGCGCGCTAGCACTTTGCGAAACAGTGGCAAGAAAAATAAGCACACGGGGAGATAAGTGAGCACTATTAGTAATGCGCCCGAAGTGTTGTGTAATATATTACTTGAAGATGTCAAACATTGACGACAACATGCAGGATTTACGCAGTTTCTCCCAGGAGACAAAGCTGGTACGGTATGTTTGTAATCCTAAAATTACAGAATCAAAGAGAAAAAGCAGTTGTCAGAAAAAAGATTACGGCAGTAGTTATTTGTTGAAATAATAGACCCTCCTGAGCATTGACCGGTGGTGTTGATTTGTGATTTTCCTTTTTGTAATTCAGGCTTACGCGCTTTCAGCAAGACGATGTTTATCAAAAATTAGCAATTGCCGGTTGACAGTTTAAAAATACGCCATTTTAGAATCAAACTACAGTTATTATCCTGTTTTTAAAAGTGGCTTATATTTTTTGAATTGAAAAAAATATCACTATTCCTGAGAGTTCTTACAGGTGTTTGAAATCCTTAAAAATGCTTGAATATTCATATTGTGATTTCAAGGTTTGAAAAGTGCTTGTATATTCTTGAAATTGTTCCCATGTTTCTCAGCGTTCTCGATAGATCATGCATTCATTTAAGAAATACATATCAAGCCTGCTTAAAAAGGACGTAGACACTGATCTTCGGCGGCTTCGCATTACCATTGCACTTTTTTCCCTTATAATTAACGGCATATGGCATTAGTTTGTATGGCGTTGTCATGTAAAGCGTCACTGCCCCCTATGTACTGCGCCCAAGACGGCAGTTGAAATGGCTAAGAGGCCAGGAGGCTGCAGGTTTTATTGCGCAATGGCAAGAATATGGAAACGGTAGCTAAAATGTGGAACAAATCCATGCACAGCATGCTGCTGCCAAGTAGGCAAAAGGTTATTCACAGAGATTGTTGGCTTTAATATGATTTTTGTTTTGTTTTTTGCTAATCGTTTGCTACATACTACACCTTAACAATGCAATGTGTATTAGTTCAAGGATAGCGTATTAATTATGGACGTTTATTATGGGGCAGGAAATAAATTAAGGTCGTGTTTCCCAGTAGTAAATTGCAGTGGGAAGAATTTCCTGCAACTGAAAACGTAAGCTAAATATTAGTCATTTTTACCCAACACTAATATGGGGATAAATTTGTATCAAAAATATTTACACAAGTATTGTTAAGATCTACAAACATATTCGCAATTTACAAGTCAAGTCACATTTATTTAAATAACCCTCAATCACAGAATATCTCAAAGGTCTGCACAGGTTACAATTAAACCATCCCATTATCTTTCACAAGGTCTAAAAATCATGTCTCCCTTAATGCACACGCAAGATTAAAAATCTCAGATGTATTTGTGGATCTGCAAAATACATGCGTGACTATAATAATGGCTCTATCAAAGCAGTAATGTGGTTTTTGAGAGCAGACGCTTGTGTTAGGTCTACCTACAATACACATAGCAACTTCGGACAGAGACGTTGACTTTGGGCCATACCCAGAAAGTACATTTATTGAGAAGTAGTGGTTGGACGAACGTTTTTAGTCATGGCTAAAGGCTCCGCCAATGAATGTGTATGAGGCATGATGTATTGTGTGCAAGAAATATTAGTGTTTTTTGTTTTGTGAGGTTCAATTATGTTTGTTGACTTGGTCTTGAATTTGATTGAGACAGTCTTGAATTTAACTTCCCATAGCTGATTACAAAAGTATCACTTATATGCAATGTGACTTTTATCTTTGGTGTGATATGATATGAGCTGGTACAGTGAAGTTAGGGGGTAGATGCAAAGGGGGAAGGAGATTGCAACTGCATATTAAAATCACAAAATAGTTTATAGTAGGTATTAATTTCATGTAATATATGTGTTTATGATGAATTGACATCAATAGATATATACGAAAGAACAATGACATTTTATTTACGGTACCTTTGGTGTGACGTAAATTGAGCTGGTATAGTGGAGTTAGTGTGTGGATCGAGCTTCTCTCGCCCTGAGGATTTAAAAAAATTATTATTACCCACCAGTTATTTTTTTCTATCGTTATTTTTCTTTGTGGAGGTATGCGCAGCATGCATGCGCCTCGGCCAAACCCTTCCTTCCTCCAGAGTTCTCACAAATAAAATATGAAAATTCTGGATTGCTTTGGCTCTGACCATCATTTATTGATCAAGTCGGGTCGGGCTTTCACACCCGTGGGTCATGTTGGATTTTTTTAAGCCCGATCTTACCTCTACCCAAGGATTTACGGATGCTCCCATCCTTACAAACATTCGAGTTACGAACATTTTTCTCGGGATGTCGAAAAAAATCCGGACATTGCTCTGTTAGATTTTGTACTGTGCACCTTTTTTCAGAGTACATTTTTATTGTTTAATATCTCGTGCATCCATTCAATATGGTTGGTGTAAAGTGTAAATAAGAGGCGAGCCGTTTAATTTAAAATGAAAGCGGAATAGGAAAGCTTGATGCGGTCGAGAAAATGGTTGAATCACTTTTTTTGGCCACTTTTTACCACAGAGGAGAAGGTAGCCTAACTCTTGAAGCTTATCTTCCAAAAGTAAATTAAACTTAACTTTAACTATCTTTATAGAGCATATAATTTTATGATTTTTAATTTTTTTTTACTACAAAACAATACAGATTATTTATACAAACCTTAAACATACATTGCATACAAAATAAAGCACTGAAACAACTTACAATCGTCCGGAACGTATCTCGTTCGTAAGTAGGGGAGCATGTTATGTGTACTTTATTATGATGAGTCTGTTTTTCCAGTGAGCTCCTTTTCATGGACGCTATACGTTACTATTTTTGACAGAATCGCGAGCTGGACACGCGGTGCAAAGTGACGGAGCTTCTCAAGTATCAAGGCGAGCACAAAATACTGTCTGAACTCCTCTCGTGGACCGTCCCTCGCTTCCCTATCAGCGGACATGATCTCCGGAAAATGGGCGTGGTCACGGGCAAGGAGATCGGAACCACTTTACTGAAGCTCCGGGACATCTGGAAGAAAAGCGGTTATCAGATGGATAAAGACGAACTGCTCAGTTATGTCGATTCCTAATTTTCCCTTTGGGATGCGTTTGTCAAAGTCCGTGACTGAGAATCTAAGATTGCTGTCTCTGGAATCAAGTTTTTAAAAGAAGCGTTTTTGTTTTTTTTCCTGTTTTAAATTGAATTAAGTTTACACTAGATGGACATTACCATAGACACGCGCCCTCATCGATTGATGCAATTTCTTTCTAAACGACACCGCAGGGCTGCTTTCACAAACCACATAAAAAGGACAATGTGGCAATCGACGTCGCGTTGCACTGAATACATTACCGGCAATTCTCTTGCATTTCATTTGCATTTTTTTCAATCGTTACTCAAATTCATTTATGGAGGTTAGGTTGCAGCATAATGGGGAAAACGCATTCAGCGCATACCAGAATCTACTGTACAGTCAAAGTTGTGGAGTTTATCATGAATTTGTCTCCATTAAGGAATGGAAATGTTTTTGTTGGGGCTCATTTGCATTTGTTTATGATTTATAGTGGAGAATGAGACCTCAAAGACGCAATGTCATTGGTAAAAGTATATTTTCTGTTATTTTTTCAACATTATGATCATTTTTCCTAGATAAAAGTAAAAATATGTTTTGAATAATCACAGGAATGGATTATTATGACGTTTTGCACATGCGAGATAATCTAACCATGGATAGAAATCGGTTGAGTTGTCGGGTTGGTTATTTTTTTGGCACCTGTTGCTTTTCTTTCCAAAAGGAAGTGGGCTACTTATGAAAGAACAGCATTAAAAGCAGCATATAAGAGTTCATTTGTGTTTGATTTTTTTACGTCCATGTAACTTAGCAAGGGAAGTGATTCGTGTGCCTTCTTCATATTTATTCATAATAGCAATCTTTGTTTTAATGCGTATCGTGGTTTTGCTTTTGACTATAGCATCACTACAAGCCTTGAGAGTCGTATAAAATACACTGCAAAAAATACATTAATGTCGCAAAAGTCTTGATGAAGGATGAGACATTCTGAACAGAGTGAATAGAAAGGTATTGTGGGGGGTAATTCATCTAATAATATAGTGACATTTTTATGATGTTGTGACTCACAGCAAAAGCAGACGACCGTCCTAGAGATGTAAATTGTCACACCAAAAAGTTCAATGAGAGTCTATTATTATATATATATATTTTTTAATTAATGTACTATAGGGAATGCCCCCAAAAAACATCTCATTCCACACTATAAAGTAAAAAATCGTAGGACGAGGTTGCCGTATTCTGGGTGTCTACGATACTTGTTGGTTCGTATCCTCGGCGCTCTGCGGTTCCTATTTAGGCACACACCCCGACAACTTCAAACTACTTTCAACTTTAGCCACGCTTTCCAACACTACCATTTTATACGTTAGACAACTGCTTTTCTTCTTAAAAACGCCTCCTAAAAAAACACATCTACCACTTTTTCATATATAATTACAAAAAATCTTGACTCAAAACTAGTGCTTTAGTCTACGGCTGTTTGATAATAAACCGCTTTGGTAAAAGTTTGCCATTACCAGTTTTAACCAAGCATGTACAGTATTCTTTTATTTTTATTTTTAAATATTCTGGAGACTAATTGTTTTTCTCATTCACAAATAGTGTTTGATCAAATCTACCACTTTTTAAAGTCAAAAGGTGTGCATGTATGCGTTCAGTGCAGAGTTAAGATGAAACTAAAGAGATGCAAATGTGTACATTTTTAAAATGTGAAAAACAATATGCTGATGCTATATAGTAAATAAAGTGATCCCCTTGCTGTCGCGGTTTATTTATCGCGGTTTTGAATTTCCATCTTGCGTGTTCTGTCGGTGTAACAGTCGCTTTTCTGCCTGTACGTCACTGACGTTTGGGTGCAATTTGGACATATACATAAAACAGTTTGCTCAACCTACATTACGTACGCGCAAATGTTTTTCAATTTCAAGTTTCTTTAAAAGCCAACATGCCAACAGCACGCCTCGGACTAAAGCATCGGCGGCCGACTTGCCCTCTAAATTTGTGCTAGAGCCACATGCAGCTCATTGGTGCTCCCTCGTGGCTCCCTGGCGTTATTTAAAAGATATGGTTTTGGACAACGGGACAAAAACGTTCTCTGTTTCCCAATGAGTATAGTCAAGTCATCTTTATTTGTATAGCCCTTCATCACAATGAGTCTCAAAGGGATGCTCAGACCACAGATTATTGCAAACCACAGACTATTATTACACCACCCCCTGATCTAAAACTTACACGAGGGCAAGGAAAAACTCAAAAACCTCAACATGAGGAAAATGTCAAGTCATGTTTATTCGCATAGCCCTTAATCACAAGGTGTCTCAAAGAGCTGCAGGATGGAAGGAAGAAAGAGAAAAAAGAGAGAACTAAAGAAAGACTAGACGAAAGGGAGAGAGAAATAAAGGATGGAAAGAAAATAGAATGAGAGGACAAAAGGAAGAGAGAAAGAATGGATGAACAGTTAATGAAAAGAAATAAAGAACAGTTCAACAAAGAAATAAAAGAAAGAACAGTTCAACAAAGAAAGAAAACAAAATGAAGAAACCTTCACAAGGGACCACACATGAGGTCATCCCCCTTGCAGGATGACCAGGCTGCAATGGATGTTGCATTAACAAACGATACCCTGCCCACTGCCCGGAGATGGCTGGGATGGGCTTATTTTTTACAGTTCTCTTATTTGATAAACAGATGCCTGAGCCTGGGTTTGTTCTTTGAATTCAGCCTTTTGAGACTCTGTGATTAAGGGCTATACAAAAAACATGACTTTGATAAATTAATATATTTTGAAGGACCTTTTGGGAACACAACACCCGTGAAAAACGAGGTATTACTGTATTTGCATGTGGGTTAGTGGAAGATAAGGGATTTCAGTATCATACCAACAAACAGAGAGATATTCTCCTCCCTCCTATATAAAAGACAGACGTGCCATCCTCTTCAATTCCATTCAGCTCGAAGGTGCGCAACAGTTGGAGCTCACCATACAGCCACGCGTAAAATGTCCCACTGGACTGCGAGAGAGCGCCCTGGCGCACCATCCCGGATCGACTAAACGACAATTGGAACAAAATGCGCCCGGAGAGCGAGCCCCGGGACGAGCGCTTGGCTCGTCTAGAAGTCGCGCTCCTCTCCCTCATCTTTTTCACAGCCGGAGCGCTCAACTTCGGACTCTTACTAGTTTTATGGAAGAGGAGAAAGCAACATTCCAGGATGCGCGTCTTCGTCTTGCACTTGTGCGTCGCCGACTTATTAGTCGCCTTTTTCCAAGTCTTCCCGCAGCTCATGTGGGACATTACGGATCGTTTTGTAGGTCCGGACGCTTTGTGTCGCGCAGTTAAGTACATGCAAGTCGTTGGCATGTTCGCTTCTGCGTACATGATCGTGGCAATGACGGCGGACCGGTACCGAGCCATCTGCCACCCCATGGTCACATTCCAGAGGCACCGAGCGCGCTGGAACGCAACCGTGTGCGCCGCCTGGTGCGTTTCCTTCCTCGGTGGAATCCCACAAGTCTTTATCTTCTCCCGGGTGGAGGTGGCCCCGGGTGTGTACGATTGCTGGGCTAGTTTTGCCACCCCGTGGGGCTTGCGAGCCTACGTGACGTGGACCGCCGTGGTGATATTCGTCTTGCCGGTTCTCTCCGTTTTGGTGTGCCAAGTGCGCATCTGTTGCGCCTTGTACACTTCGCAGTGCGTCCTGGAAGAAGCTGCGGGCGCTAAGGGGATGTCCTCCAGAGCTTGTAGCGGGGCAGGTGTTTCTAAGGCCAGGGCGAAAACGGTGAAGATGACCGTGGTTATCGTGCTTGCCTACGTTGTATGCTGGGCGCCGTTTTTTACCGTGCAACTGTGGTCCGTGTGGGACCATAAAGCGCCCACAGAAGGTACGGCCTCGCATGACAATTGCAGTATGCATCTACCTACCTCCCCACCTAACTACCTACCCACCCACCTACCGACCTACCTTATAAGGCGCATGGTCAGCTTTTGAAAAAATTAAAGGCTCCCATCTCTCTTGCCCTATTCAGGGTGTCTCAAAAAATGTACTCACTCTTAGAATGACGAGAAAACTTTTATTTATGAACATAGAGTGAAGTGAAATAGCATCGAATACATGAGACAAATGTAATTGAAGAATCATGTTCGCAAATGTTCAAAGTGATGACCATTATTGTCCAGACAACGCTGATAATGCGCACCAAGGGATTCGCAAACGTCGCGAAACATGTCATTAGGAATATCACGACATTGTCTTTCAATTTCCAATTTCAATGCATCAATTGTCCTTGGTTTGTTGGCATAAACGTGGTCTTTTAAGTATCCCCACAAAAAAAAAGTCCATGGGTGTTAGGTCTGGGAAAAAAAAGAGTGTACTTTTTTTGAGACACCCTGTAGTGCAGAAAATACGGTATATTTGGACGGATCTATTGACACTATCAAAGATGTTATATAACGAAATTGTGAATATGCATGATTGCTGTTAAGATTGTCGAGAAGGGTTGTTAAAACCTCACATTGTTTGTTTGCTGTTATTAGTGTCAATAAATTTGTTCAAACCATAAAAAAAATATTTGTAAAACAAACTGATTTCAAGTAGTTAAATCACATAAACAGTGAAATTATTTTCCCCGTTAATTTGTTCGTAATGTCACTCACATCGATGTGAATGTCAAAAACCGGAACCGGATCAGGACCCAAACGCGTGACGTTTCTCACACAAGCCTTTAATGTTACGGGAAATGGGGAGACATGCACGTTAGGCAGCAGTCTGGCGTGAAATGATAGGAAGCTCGATGGGGTCGATACCGGACAGGATGGGACAGACTGGATTGACCAGACAGAATAATAAAAAGGACCAAAATAGACGGGAACAATACTGGAGACCTATATTAAACAGGACAAAAATAAACGGGAACAATACCAGACAGGAAATGCCACCAGGAAACAGGACCGAGTCAAAACCCACGTCTTGCGGGGCAGAAGTTCGTTGACGGACTAACACAGGAACGTGAGAGCTCTGAGCTTAAATAGCAGGGAAGCCAATCTGTCAACTAGGGCCAATTGAGCGCCATGGCAACCGTGACGGCAAATTTTGGAATGCGCAATATTTTGAAATATATGTGAATAAACATAACATAATGTTATTTTTTCAAGAAAGTATTCAAAAAAAAGAAAGTAACCTCGTCATTATTTTATGAATCATCAGATTGCGAAAACACAGCATTTTAAACATTCATTCATTCATCATCTGCAGTGCTTATCCTCAGTAGGGTTGCGGGGGTGCTGGAGCCCATCCCAGCTATCTTCGGGCAGTGAGCAGGGGACACCCTGAAATGGTTGCCAGCCAGTTGCAGGGCACACAGAGACAGACAACTCACTTGCACATTCTAGGGACAATTTGGAGCGGCCAATTAACCTGACATGCATGTCTTGGGGACTGTGGGAAGAAACCGGAGTGCCCAGGGGAAACCCTAACAAGCACGGGGAGAACATGCAAACTCCACACAGGAAGGTTCGATCTCATGACCTCAGAACTGTGCCGCACACGCGTTAACCACTGCGACGCCGTGCTGCCTAACATTTTTAACAATAAACAGAAAAATAAACAATAGATAAAAAAAAATCTTCTTCACTCTTGGAAAAAAATAAACACTTCTAAAAAAATAAAAGTTCAAAATGTATTTATTTAGGAGTTTTAGTACACCTTTCAAATTCTTATTCAAGAGTTTGTTAATGATTTATGAATCCGTTCATTTTTAGGACATGTGCGAGTATCGATACACGCATCAGTGCTGATACCAGCCTTTTTCAAAAGTTTCTAATAGTCAGTCAAGTAAAGTCATGTTTATTTGTATAGCCCTTAATCACACGAGTCTCAAAGGGCTGCACAGACCACAGATTATTGCAAACACCAGACTATCATGACACCATCCCCTGATCTAAAACCTACACGAGGGCAAGAAAAAACAGCATAGGGCGTATTTTAGCAATGTTGCAAAGATGGAAAAAAGCTGTTCTAGTAATATTCTTAACGTGTGTTTGAAAGGACAGATTGGGGTCAAATATGACACCTACATAGTTGACTTAGTCACTCTGGGTGATATTACATTTGTCAATGTTCAGAGGAGTTTTTGAGAACAAGTCACGGCATTTAGATGGACCAATAACTATCAATTCGGTCTTATCAGAGTTAAGGCGCAATAAGTTGAGTGACATCCGTTCTTTTATCTCAGTGAGGCAGGCCTCCAAATTTCCACAGTTTAGGAAGATATAGTTGAGTGTCATCTGGGTAGCAATAGAAACTGATATAATGATATCACTTAATGGAAGCATGTAAATGCTGAAAAGAAGGGGGCCAAGTACTGACCCCTGTGGAACACCATAGGTAATACTAAAGGGTTCAGATGTCATTTTACCATATTTAACACAGTGCGTCCTATCTGAGTTGTAGGATCTGAGCCATAAGAGGACGGTTCCTGAGAGACCAATCCATTTTTCCAACCGTTCTAGTAAGATATTATGGTCCACAGTGTCAAAGGCAGCACTAAGGTCCAGCAGCAGCAAGAGTAATGAAGCGCCAGAGTCCATTGCCAGTAGAAGATTATTGGTTACCTTAATCAGGACTGTCTCAGTAGAGTGGTTAGCCCTGAATCCTGATTACATAGAATCAAAAAGATTGTTCTCGGATATAAAATCATTCAGCTGCTTTGCTACAACCTTTTCAAGTATTTTAGAAAGAAACGATACGTTTGACACAGGTCAATAATTACATGAGCTTTCTGGATTAATTTTCATGGGCAGATTCAATGATGTTTTTGAAAAGCATTTCTTCATAATCATTAGGTGTTTTTTTAATGTAAAAGGAGGGTATTCTAAACTGTGGTAGTGACATCAATACATCGTTTTGGTGTCAGGGATTAATGAGTTGAACATCGGTATTATTTTCGAAAAAAAAGGAAAACCCTTGTATTTTTTATCACTTATATTTGTTTGTGAAGCTTATTTTAAGTCCCAACCTAGTAGATTGAATAGATCCAGCTTGAGGGACCAAATGATAAACGTATAGTTTAGTAAACAATCAAAATAAGGAGAGAAGACATCAATTAATTTTGAACTTGCAAGGAGAACAATACACACAACAAAACCCTGAAAAAGCTAAATTTGAACCTGTTTTAAAGGTTCTCCCCATGCTCTTTCTTTTTTAAATCTAATGACCTAGATTGCGAAAGCAGATCAGCCCTAATGGGGGTGGAAATCAAAGAACAGTAACATGAGATGCCTCTCTCACTTCCCTGTTTAACAATAGGTTTTCTTGGCTCTGTGCTAGTTCATTGCCCAATTTGTCACGTTCTAAGCCTTCTTGCCACATTCTACTCGTTATCTTGGTGTATCGAACACTTGCCTTTCCTTCTGGATTATGAGAATCGCCTTCTAAATTATTGAACTGCCGCCGTTGCTGCCTTGCTGGATCACCGACCCCTCCCCGGCCTCTTGGACTATGACTGATTCCTCTGATGTTGTTGCTACTGTTGGCTTAATCCCTGACACCTTTTGTACTGAAACCTACTTAAAATTAAGACCACTGCACTTTTAGTTTTTGCATTGTGCTTTTGCAGCCCGAGTCGGGCCCAGACACATCAAATGGGTGTAGGGCCCAACAAGGGGATATGCCACTCCGCCAACCAACCAAGTCCTCGAGGCCCAGGCAGCACCAGGGAATGCCATTCTCACCCTTGCCAGAAGCGCCAGCTAAGAAACCAGCCCCGGCCCCATGTGGCCCTAACCTGTCCAATCGCGTCAATGATGTAAACAGCGGATAATAGTTAAAATAGCAAACACCTGTGCGCAACAATATTCAAAATAACGAACAAGCAATCTACTTTGCAGTTGTCCCATATAGTAAAAACAATATAAACAAATCTGTATGAAAAAATTATTGATCATTGATATATGACCTCATCAAATGACAGCCCCTCTGCCGCTCTTTCCTTTCCTTATCTTCTCATCTTTCTGTCTTACCAGATGCAACCTTCACCATCTTGATGCTGCTCGCCAGTCTTAATAGCTGCGCAAACCCTTGCATTTACTTGCTGTTCAACGTAAAACGCCCAAAGAGGTTTTGGAATCCGTGGTCCACGGGCCAGTCCCATCGGCGGCAATCGGCGCAGGACGATGCCACCGTGGTCAGCTCCCTTTTCATCAATCTCAAGAACTTGTCAGAAACCAAACAATGAGCAGCCTTTGGCGCCATTGTGCTAATTAATGTACTCGGTATCAACAAGGTGCTTGAATGTTTACTGTAAAGTCGTTTAATTCGTCGAAGGTTATCTTAATTGATCGTGTAGCAATAATGACTACGATGCATCGTAGTCATTGTGGGGATAATGAAAATGGTGCTGGTCTTTTTGTGATTAGTTCTTTGCAGAAGATAAAGAATATATGTTTAAGTATTGTGACTTAAGTTTGAATGTGGTGCCAAAGTGTTTGTTTCAAATTCCATCCATCCATCCATCCATCCATCCATCCATCCATCCATTCATAAGTTTATAGGTGTTCTTTGTAGAAGCTAAAGAACATATTTAATGCTACCGTGTTGCTCTTATGCTCTCGTTCAAAATGTCAGTTGCCTAAAGTGTTATAACACAGAAACATAAATGTTGTGTATTTTTTCTCGTGGAATTAGTGATGCTTTCATTTTCAGGATTTGTAATTATACGTTTTATGTTCCTTTGAAATGGCTGTTTATCAGGGAGTTTTTAATAAAGATTTCCAATGCCGGAGTGACTAATCAGGAAGAACGAAAGATTTCCCGAAGGATCGCTCATGTCAAGGTGGAGTTTGGGCTTGCTGGATGAGAAAAATAATTTAAACATGTATATGTTGGCCTGGAGAGAGATGGGAGCTACCAGGCTGCACTTGCCCAAGACACACCACAGGAAATGGTGCCCCTACAACCCGAGTGGTTAAGGGATCCAACATAACAACAACACATATGTTACTTGCACTATCTATCCTTACTTACTTGTGCATATGTTATTTAGTCAGCTATTAGAACACATTCAGCGCAACAGATGAGGTTGAGTTTTACCCTCTGGAGGAATTCCCTCCTCCCAAATTTGCCCATCTTGTCAATTTTCTGTAGCTGTTAAATGAACACAGTCAGATTGAAATATAGGTCAGGTACGATGGAGGGCAGAAAGTTGCTAGTTGGAGACGAAAAAGCCAGGAAAGAAAAAGTGTTAAAAGAATGACTGTTAGCAGTTAACTGCCTTGACCTGGTAGCTTAATAAGCTTGCATTCATGGAAATTCTGTAGAGAAGCGTCTCTTTCGGCTCGGCTCACTAAAAAGAGACAGCTTTCGGCTCCCAAAAGCCTTCTAAGATTGTTTTTGTTGCTTTTATCTATATATTAAAAATACATCATGCAATATTATGCACAAAATAACTTTTGGGGGCAAAGTAAAGCTAAACTGGAAAAAAAGACGACAATGAAAAACAGAAAACACAATAAAAATTTAAATAAAAGCAAAAAGAGAGATAAAGAAGAAAAAAAGTAAAAGGCTAGAAGAATCAAATGAATACAAGGAAAATAGGAAAAAGGAGGCAGAAAAAAAAGAACAAAAAGGTTAGCAAAAAAGAAAAAAAGAAAGGAAAATAAGAAAAAAAGCAGGTCCTCTCACTATATAACCTCCTCACAGATGCCTACCATATCATTGTCACACTATATTTCTTTACGGGAGCTCAGTGTATCTGATCTGTGTTCATTTTCCCTATCTATGGTCTAGAGTCTAGATATATCTCTAGTCTCATCTTTTTTTTGTACAAGCAAGTGTGTGTGGACAGTGGGACCTCGCTACTTCGCGGTTCCACGTTCGCGGGTTCAGAGCTTCGCAGTCCTAAAAAAGTAATAATAATAAAATAAAATAAAAAATAAAAGCATTTTTGAAGGGGCGTCGCTACTTCGAGGATTTTCGCTTTTCGCGGGTGGTTTTGGTCCCCATTAACCGCGATAACCGAGGGATTACTGTATTTGTGCTCTTTAATAAAAACCTTCATAGAACTTAGGCCATTAACACCTAGCGGACTCAAGGGAAAACAGCACAGTAGAAAGGCAGCTGTACTTCCATACTCAATCCAATCAGCTCAGTGTTGTGAAAAAGGCACAATAAATAAAAAACAAAGAAAGCAATATGATATAATATCATATCATATCATATCATATCATATCATAGCATATCATATTCACGTAATATATTATTATATAGTTGTGCTGTCCTTATATTTTGTTGAATAAATAAATTACTGTGTTTGAGTTAAAAAATATCATGAAATAATAGTACTTCAGAGTTTTCTGTGTCACCTCCTGCTCTTTGATCTAGTTGTCATCAGTAGTTACACACAGGCTGACAGGACAAATGCGTGTTCGAATCCGTCTCTATCCATGTTGAGCGTCAGCCTCTCCAGCAGCTCCGTGTTTCTCGCACTTTTTGTGATTTATTGTTTTAATTGTCTGCTTCTATCTTCGGTGTTTTTCATCCCGTTTGACAACTACACTTTGGATTACTCTCCATCCTATTGTTATGGGTTTTAACACACAAAAATGCGTTTATTCGAGGAATCAACTCTTTGCCCTGAAGAATTCTCGTGCCGGCGTGATGAGGGGGCCCTGTCGTGGATGGAGAGCCGGAGCTAGCTAAGCGGCTAGCGGCGTTATAAGTCTTCGGTACCGTCCGTAATCATGGTAAATGTGAACTCTCTACCAGATAAGACCGACGAACTGGCTGTACTGGTGAAAAACATCAAAGCGCACAAGTAGTGCAGTTTGCTGTGTTTTACGGAAACGTGGCTCACGTTTAGCGTCCCGGACGCTAACGTGGAGCCACCCGCAGCTACCTGGACCGGAGCTATCCGGAGCTACCCGGCTTCAGCGCTGTTAGACAGAGACACGAAAGCCTGCGGAGAGCGGAGAGGAGGTGGACTCGCTAACACGAGGTGGTGTATCCTTGGGCACAAAGATTTCCATTTGCCGCAGGCACGTTGAACTTTTGGACTAGCGTGTGACGTCATCCACTCCGCTGTGGCTAACTACAACACAGCACCCCGAGGGCATCCTGTTAATCTGTTAATAAACAACAAGGGAGGCTGCTGGAAGTGTGAATTTCCCTGCGGGGATAAATAAAGTATCTATCTATCTATCTATCTATCTATCTATCTATCTATCTATCTATCTATCTATCTATCTATCTATCTATCTATCTATCTATCTATCTATCTATCTATCTATCTATCTATCTATCTATCTATCTATCGAAACACATTTTTGTAAATTTCCTTACATCTATCTATCTATAAGTTTCTAGAATTATTTATATGATGTATAAACAACTATATCTTGTGATAGTTTTGACAGATGTTATGTTTATGTACTTTATTGTCATGAACTTATCGGCAAATGGACTCTATGCATTCTATTGTACTTCAGTTTTTATCATTCGGAGAAGGAATTAAAGCTACAGTCACACGTCCACTGTGGTCATGGTCCTTCTTTGATTTTTTAGCTCAATATCATATAAATGATACTACAATAATACAATACAATATAAGAAGGCCCAAACGATCTGGAAGAAGTGAGGTGCTGGATCTGAGATGGATGAGGTCTTCTGTTGGTTTAGCAGTTCTTGATCCTTCTCTAGGCAAATTCTTACCAAGATAAGGTTCCAGGATCAGAAACTAAGAAAGAAATGAGAATGAGATTAACAGAGGCGGAGTGAATTGGGATTACCACTTGTGAGGCCCCTTCTCAAGGTTTCGTTTTTTTTTTATGCTGAGGTCTTTGAGTTTTTCCTTGCCTGCATGTTTGTTTCAGATCAGGGGATGGTGTGATTACGGCCTGTGCAGTCCTTTGAAACATTTTGTGATTAAGGGCTATACAAATGTATGTGACTTAACTTAACCACAGTCACCAGTATTTAACATCTAAATCAGTGTTTTTCAGGCAATGTGTCGTAAAACATGATCCAGTGTGCCGCATGAAATTGCACCATTTTATGATTGCAAAACAGCAAACCACTTTGCTTGCTTCCAGTGACTTACATATTTTCATACCAGTAAGTGGCAGTGTCTTCTCATGAGAGGAAATGCTAAAAATCATTTTGTTATACGAATCGGTTTAAATTTGCACTGTAAAATCTAATAATTCAAATAAAGTTAAAATCTTGCACATAATTTTGCCAATTTTATTATTATTTGTACTCACAGTTTTGCTGTATTTGATTATCCTCTTCTTATTTTATTCCCATCGTTGCACATATGAAGTTTTATTTTTGTCTTAGAAATATAGTAAAACTTGAAAAATAGGTCAAAATTTAATAAAATCTCCAATTATAGCAGAATTATGTCCCAAAATATATAGCCTGTATTACCTCCTGAGCCACAGTGACATAAATATAAAGAACATTATATACCGCCAATTTATGCAATATAAAAAAGTATGCTTTAAGAAAAAGAAAACATAAAAAGGTAAAGGAAATGTTTTATTTTTTTAATTTTTAAAGATTTTCGATTTTCTGTGTGCCTCGAAAAAAAAATTTAAAATCTGTTGGTCTGAAAAATATTTGGGGGTTTGACGTTCAGAATTATCGTAGGTAATGGTGTGGTGGAAAAGCAAGAAATTCATATTGTCACAGTTTTGTAACTCAGTTTTGGTTTCCTCCCTCTCTCTGTCTGTCTGTCTGTCTGTCTGTCTGTCTGTCTCTCTCGCTTTCTCTCTCTCTCTGTCTTTCTCTCACCCTTCCCTTATTTAGTACTCACCTCTTGGCTCTAATTTCCACTCCTTACCTGGTGTCACTTGTCCTGATTACCCACCAATCACACTCTACCACTTCCCTATTTAACAATATGTTTTCTTGGCTCTGTGCTAGTTCATTGCCCATTGTTTCACGTTGTATGCCTTCTTGCCACATTCGTTTTGTTATTCCAGTGTACCGAACACTTGTCTGCCCTTCTGGATTATGAGTATCGCCTGTTAAATTATTGAACTGACGCCCATGCTGCCTCGCTGGATCACCGGCCCCGCCCCAGCCTCTTGGACTAAGACTGCTGTCTCCGGTGTTGTAGCTACTGTTGGCTGAATACATGACACCTTGTGTACAGAACTATGCTTGAAATACAGACCACTGCACTGCTTTGTGCTTCTGCACCCCCCAATGGGGGCCAGACACATCAAATGGGTGTAGGGCCCAACAAGGGGTATGCCACTCCGCCAACCAACCAACTCCTCAAGGCCCAGGCAGCACTAGGGAATTCTATTCCCAGCCCCTCCAGAAGCGCCAGCTAAGAAGCCAGCCCCTGCCCCATCTAACCCCAACCTGTCCATCCCCTTTCCATTAAATGCATTTAGATTGGGGTCATACGCCATACTACAGAAACAATATGATTTTCGCATTCAACCTTTGTACATGAGATGTACAAATGGCCAAGTTTCTCCTGCAAATTAAAAGTGTGCAACGATGGCGAACAGCAATGTTTAATTCATGTCCCTCACCACAGCGTAATTAGAATGAAAAAGACGTCGGATGCCAGATTGTCCCCTGGAACTGTGCTATTCATGCTCACTTTCACGCCGGGCTCTCTGGATTCATTAATCAAAGTGAGGACATTTTTAGATGTGGTAATATTTTGGGCTTGAATATGTAGCGGAAGAATAAATTAAGTTTTAATTAAGGAGAGTAGATCCTAATGTTCTTGCAGGGTTTTAGTAGGATGTGTTCATTAAAAGGAAAAGGTTAGATGAGCAGATAATTGACTTTACTATTAGGATTATATTTCTTTGTCTTTTACATGTGTTGTTTTTTTTTAGCAAAATAAAAACACCATCACCATTTTAATTACAATGATTTTTTTCCCACTTTTTAAAGGAACACAATAGTGAAGGCACAGTGTGTATTATTCAACCACTAGATGTCGCTGAATTGTGTAGTGCAACTGAAAATGAGTGCTAAAATGCACAATGAATTATACAAATTACAAGGAATCAAATATTGCATGTAGCACAATTTCTCTTCTCATTTATTTTGCCCAGCGGTTTTTTTTTTAGGTTTCTGGGTACCTATCGCAGCAAGATGACGGACAATTATCTCAGCTCCCTCTAGGTGAGGTTTATATTATGAAAAAAATTCATGACCTATGTGTATTAAAAAATGAATGTTTATATTATATATTAAAAAAACAAATTGAAATACAGGATGGTAGTCTTCCTGCTGGGCATTTCTACCTGACGCTCCTCCTCCGGCGCCTTTGGAATGCTCGTGTGCCCTGAACACTCGGGCCTGACTGGGTCATCAGCTAGGGACCACCGGTCATTGATGTTTCGCTCCTTTAACCCCAGGACATCTCCCGGTGGCGGAGCGTGGGCTGGGAAATCTCCCTGCCAACCCTACTGATGCCCTGGGTGTTTGCTTGAAGGCCCCCTGTCATTCCTCCGCAGCCACAGCCAGAAGCTGGCCTTTTCCGCCTCTTCTGACAGCTCTTTAGTTGCTCTCCGGTTGCCAGCTCCTGTGCATCCAAGGTTTCTGAGCAGGCGGGAGGTTGAGGAGCCCACAAAACCCCTGCACTCCACCTCCACTGGGCATACTGTGGTTTTCTAGCCCGCCTCCCTGCACTCGGCTGCCAGGTCTTCGTACTTTGCCCGTTTCCTCTCGTATGCTGCCTATATTCTCTCCTCCCAAGGGACAGTGAGCTCAACCAGGAGGACCACCTTGCTGGCTACAGACCACAGCACAATGTCTGGCCGCAATGATGTTTCGGCGATCTCCCTGGGAACTGCAACTGCCTTTTGAGGTCAACTTTCATTCTCCATTCACTGGCGGGCAAGAAGAGCCTTCCAGAGTGTAATGGGCGAGGGGCATTGGTGTTTTTGCGAACGTTGTCGCCAGTCCTTGCAAACTGGATGAGGTGATTTGATGGAGGAGCTGGCTGACTGTTTGCCTTCTGTCTGCAACCTTCGACTACCTCTGCCAGCTTCTTTAGGACGGCATCGTGCCGCCACCTGTAGTGGCCTTGGGAAAGTGCCATCTTGCAGCTTGAGAGGATAAGCTGAAGGCTGGCATTGATGGTACTACAGAGGGGGCAGATCACATCAGTGACAAACCATAGATGTAGATTTTGGGGGCAGAGTAGTGTGTTGTAGGTTGCCCAGATCAGAAAGCTGAGCCTGGCTTGAGGGATCTTCCACAGGTCGCGCCACGACAAAGGCCTGTCCATGACCCCTTCCCATGTTGTCCAGATGCCCTGTCTGCTCTGGGAAACCGCTTTGATGGTATGGCGTTCCTGCTCAGTCCTTATCACTTCTGTCACCACCATCTCTTTCCTCTCCCGCCTGGAAGCCTTTGACCAAAAGAGGGGCACGTTGCTCCAACAAAGACCTGCTCGCCCTACTTCTTCTGCCTTCCACCTTCTTCCTGTTTGAACTTTGGTGCCCGCTGACCTAAAAAGATGATCGGAGGACACTCTCAAATCCATAACCATCCGGGCCTTCTCCTTCGTATATCCAAGGACCTAGGCTGATGGAATGCAGCGGCAGTTGGAGTATCCAACGACCAAAGAGGCCCACATCTAAGAAGCATCTTGGCAGCCCCAGCCACTTCCTACTATAAGAGTTTGCCAGCCTATCCAGCTTGCTTGCCAGTGAGGAAGGGACCTCACTTACCTTCAAAGGCCACATCACCTGATGGTATAGTATGTGCTGGTAACACCATACTTTGTATTTGCCTGGGAGCTGGCTCTGATTGATCCTGGCTAGGCCATCCGCAAGCTGTTTCTCCACAGCCTCTGTCGCCTGCTTGTCTGAGAGGTCTGCTGTGTAGGAACGCCCTAGGCTACGGATGGATTGCTTTAATAGTAGCGGGATCTGCTCTCCTCCTGCAGTGAAGATTGTATGGTCGTCCCTGATACCTTTCCTTAGGGACAGGCTTCGGGATTTAGATGGCTTGATCTTCATTCTTGCCCAGCCTACAAGCTCATCAATCCTCTTCAGCAGTTTTGATGTGCATGCTGCTGTCTGGAGAATGGTGGTCACATCATCCATGAAGCCTCGCAATGGTGGTAGCCTTTGGCGAGATGGCAGTTTCACTGCGCCAACCATCTTCCTAGCCCCGATGAGGATGATTTGGAAGGCCGCGATGAACAGTATGAGAGAGATCGAACATGCCATTGCTATCCCCACTTCAAGCTGCTGTCATCCTGTAATGAAGTCCTGGTGAGCACAGCACATCTGCAAGTCTGCAAAGTACTTGGCCACCATTCCTTTAATGCAGTCTGGCGTGTGGAAGAAGTCCAAGGCGAAGCTGATCAGCTGGTGCGGGACAGACCAATACGCATTGGCAAGATCCAGCCATACAACATTGAGGTCGCACTTCTCGCTCCTTGCTCTTTGTATTTGCTCCCAAATTATTGCCGAGTGCTCCACACACCCTGAAAATCCTGGGACACCAGCCTTCTGGCAGCTGGTGTCTATATAGCTGTTACTTGTGAGGTAGCTGTTCAACCTCTTGGCAATGATGGAAAAAATGATCTTTCCTTCCACGTTCAGAAGTGCAATGCTCCTGAATTGGCCGATTCTGATGACATTTTCTCCTGGTTGAAAGCTACAGTCACTTTTTGAGTCAATGGGAAAGGTAGCACTCATTTGTGTGTTATAACTTGGACAAGTCTGGGTCACCAGTGACTTCCAGGAAAGGCTGGATGGCAACCAAAGAAGATTAGTGTCGCTGGAAAGACAGATGACCCTCAGGAAAGTTTGCCACAGGTGTGTGAGGCTAGCAACCCCACCCACAGCACTCGCTAGAGGGCACCAACTATTACTACAGAACAGAACAATGAGCAATACCCCTAGAGCAGGGGTCAGGAACCTATGGCTCGCGAGCCATATATGGCTCTTTCTATGAATATCTATGGCTCAGAGACAAATTTGATTGCATGCAAAATTTCTCCATCCTATTCGAAACTTGAGTTGTCCGTCCTATTCAGGTACACGCAAAGCCAATCCAGAGCTAAGTCTTACGACGTTACTTCGCAGTATATATAGGGCACATTTTTCACTACAATTTACAGTCAAGGTGTCACACAAAAAAGGGGGGAAAAAAACTCGTTTTGGCTGTACAACGCTAAAGAATCCTTTATATAAAAGTTCACTATATAATCTGTGTTCAGTGTTCAGATACCTTATGATGAATCCACAGAACACACTGTAAATACGCCAAAACACCGGAAGAGAACTTAGTTTTTTGATTGGGTGAGTGGGAGGGATGGGTGGAGCCATGCAAAAAGCGCAAGCATCTCCCATCTCTCTCCCTACGCCATCTGCGCCAAAAGTGAGCTCATCAGGCTCCCTATTTGCAGAATGTTGTGACGTTTTTTTGCATCTGGTTTTGAAACCAATATGTATGAAAAAAAAGGGTCAAAAGGAGTTTAACCGATCTTGAGTAATTGCAAGAAAGAGACAATTTTAAAGTGGTATGTTTGTTGATTTTGGGACAGGGGCTCTGGCATTATTCTCTTTTCATAATTTTTATCAAATCATCAAAAATAAATGTGCTGAAGACTAAGCTTTTGTCTGGGGTGCGGGTTTAGCAATTTTGTAAATTTGTCTCATAATATATGGTGTGGCTCTTTCCCAAAATAAAATTAATATTTTTTGCTTTTATGGCTCTTTGAGTCAAAAAGGTTCCCGACCCCTGCCCTAGAGTATCCCGGGAGTGGGGGAGGATGAAAGACTCTGGAGGACGGATTCAATGGCAACGTCTATGGCGCGAATACAGACAACTTACCGTAACCACACTACCGGTGGTGTCCAACTGTCCCTGGGCGTTTCGACCCTGAATCACACCGCCCTCAAGTTGGCGGGCCGGCAGTGATGGCCGGTCACTGCCCATCTTCTCCGGGTCCCCAGCTAAACTTCTCTCTCCTAATCCAGAGCTGGCTTCCCCACCAGGGTTGTGTGACAGGGGTCTCTGTGGTCAAAGGCTACAGCAGATGCGGAAAGGTCTCCTGTACTGTGGGGTGCTTCCTGACCGCTGTCCTCCTTTGTGTCACTGAGTTTTTCTATCATGCGCTGCATCTGTTTACCACAGATGGTCCTGGGTTGATGTATTTTGAGGCCCCTTGCGTTTTTGCAGATTTTCCTAGTGTGGCACTTCGCTTCTAACACATCCCCCGCTAGTATGGTTACGGTAAGTTGTCTGTATTTGCGCCCCCCCCACTCCCGGGATACTCTAGGGGTATTGCTGTTTGTCCCTACTGTGGCAATAGTTGGTGCCCTCTTGCGAGTGCTGTGGGTGGGGTTGCTAGCCTCACACACCTGTGCCAGACTTTCCTGGAGGTCAACTGTCTTTCCAGCGTCACCAATCTTCCTTGGTTGCCATCCAGCTTTTCTTGGAAGTCACTGGTGACCCAGACTTGTCCAAGTTATAACACATAAATTAGTGCTACCTTTCCCAGTCACTCAAAAAGGGACTATAGCTTTCAAACTGGAGAAAATGTCATCAGGCGGTGCCCAAATGTCACTGGGTGTTTCGACCCTGAACCACATCGCCCTCAAGTTGGCGGGCCGGCAGTGATGGCTGTAACTGCTCATCTTCTCCTGGTCTCCAGCTAAACTTCTCCCTACTAATCCAGAGCTAATAAATGTTGAACTTTAAATTATATTCCATTCACTGCCATAGACTGCTAATGACATCCCAAATTGTTTCTTTTTTCTTGGACTGATAAGGAAATATATTTTATAAGAATTATATGGAGCTCACTGACATATGTTCATTGTTCAATCACCCTTTTTTTATTTTCCAAAAAAACATCCGTGATTCCGAATCACATTTTATATGCTAAGTTATGCATGTTTCTGTTTGTGATGTGTGGTGGGTTTTACAGATGTTGTGCAGACACCGAGCTATACGCTTCACTCTAGGATTGCACACTGATTATATTATTGTGGTGGACTCACGGCATCTGCATATTCCCCTGTTTTATGCAGAATCCATTTTGTCAAGGACCGAAGAATTCATTTAAGGGCAAAAATAAACTGATGACGGCTAAGAGTAACAACCTGGAGCCCTCGGTCGTGGTTGAATCAATCAATGCATGATTTTATTATTTTTAAAATTTCATAAACATTCCCCCGCAAACGTGTATGTATAGTATGTGGGCGAAACAAGTCTAATTCAATGAAAATAACCTGATAGTAAGAAGGTGGGATGAAAGAAACACATAATGACTTTTGAAGATGAGAAGAATGGCTCGATAATCAGATTCACCTATCCTACGACCTCTTGGTTAAGAGGAAAAATTGAATCCCTCCAATGACGGTCGCCATGCTGTGTTATTTTGTTCAGAGAACCTATGGAAAAATGTCATTTAACAAGTCCAATGTATGGGTGGCTTAGGTACCATGGAAACTGATGACAACCACTTATCTGGGACCGGTCCTTTGCTTAATGGATTTCTATTCTGAGAGACTTCAAGTGGACCCAGTGAAATGCAAATGGTTACACTGGACTGGCAAAGCATGTTATCTCTTGATATAGAACAAAAGACAACCACACTTGCATCTATTTGTATGCCACTTCCTGCTCGTTTATTAAATTAAGACAGGATATAAGTTCTAGAAGTCAATAGTGGAGTGTGCTCCACCACCTCGTAACTGAAACCCAGTCCCCCATCGCAATTAAAAATATTTATTTTGTGTTTTAATTTTAGTTTTTACTAGTTCAGACCATTGTACAACTGTATGCCAATGCCAACAGTATGGTACTTAACAATGGTACCATTGGAGTGTGGTTTCAAACCCCAGCAGGTGTGGGACAAGGCTGCATTCTCTCTCCAACTTTATCCAACATCTTCCTGGAGAGGATCATGTCCGATGTTCTGGGGCAACATGAAGGTACAGTCAGTATTGAGGGACACAAAATCACTAACCTCAGTTTTTCCGATTTGAACGCCGGTTTGGAAGGAGACAAACAGGAACTCAGAGATCTGTTCAATCGCCTGGACAAAGCATCGACCAGATATGAGATGAAATCAGCACAGAAAAGTCAAAAGTAATGACCAACAATCCCCAAGGTATCAACACAAACATCACCATCAACAACAGAGAGCTACAACCTCTCACCAAATTTAAATATCTTTGAGAGTGGTCAGAACCAGAAATCATGGACAGGATAGCTCAAACCACATCCGCAATTACCAGACCTAATCCCACCTGAAGGGGCAAAAACATAGCAGTGAAATCAAAAAGACTCATGCAGGCGCTGGTCACTTCCATCTTACTCAACGCTTGCGAGACATGGACTAAGCAAAACTGGAATAGAAAATCCAGGCCATGGAGTTGCGATGCTACAGGAAACTTCTAAGCATCAGCTACTTAGCCCCTGAGACGAACGAAACGGTGCATAACACCGTCAAAGGGGAGATTGGACCCTACTAAGAACTGTTGTCAACTGTGCGCAGACGGAAACTTCAGTGCACCATCGGGACTGGCCAACATAATTCTCCAGGGCACAGACCAAAGGGCAGGAGGAGAGGAAGACCAAAAAAGAACTGGGTAGACAACATCAAGGAATTGACTGGTGCCATGACACAAGAACAGGCCAGGGACCTTCAACAGTGGAGAGGGCTGTCCAGAGTCGGGTCCTCATTGGTGCCCTGTCGACCCACGCGGTTAAGGGATCTGTAAACCGAACCGTGAACTGTGATTATGTTTTTAAATAGATTATTACAACTTGGGTTAAATGGAAAGTGATATTTTCTGGGCCTCCTTCTACAAAAACAGTTTGTTCTAGCTAATTGCTAGCATTAGCAAAAAAGACAAACTGACAAACAAAATACTTTGTGACCACCACTGTTGCAACAGCTTTCACTGGCCAAAAAGTGAAATATTTGAGTAAAACATATTTGTAAGTAATTAGATAAAAGTCGCGTGCAATGTTTGAGGTGTCCTTGAAAAGACTGAGTTCAAAGAGCCTTTATTTTAAAAAAAATCCACTGTGCCTATCTGCTTTTATTTTATTTTAGCCCTGATGTTCTGTAACTAATAGAACATTAGTAAGCAGGAAAGGGGGAGTGGGAGGAGGGATAGAGAGTGATTTATGCTTGTTCCTGGGTGTTTTTGTTAGTGTAGCCTGAAACTTGTAAAAGTAGAAAAAGGGTCTGTTTCAAACACTGTCAAAACTCAAACCCCCAAAAGATAAAAAAAATAAGAGTTAGTTAGTATTGAGGAATGAGCTGAATGAGGCTGCGATCAAGATTTTAAGCCAGGATATGGCGGCAGAGAGTAGAAAAGCTTCAAGTTGCGGACACCACCTTAAAACAAGACTGTCTCAACATTTTTTGTCTTTCAGCGTCTGCAGAGCTTACATTAACCAGCAATTTTCCATCATTGAAGTATTTTTTTTAAAGAGTCAACACAGGAATTTTAAGGCTGTCTGTTATTTTGACGGGTTGAAAATTGGGCCACAAACCATAACTGCAGTACTTGCTAAAGGATCTAGCGCTGTACGAGAGAGAGGGAAAGGCAGAGAGACAAAGAAGAACAATGATGGGTGGATAACAGACAGAGACACAAAGGACTTTGTTAAATTGACATAGCAAGAGTTTAGTACAGTACATGTTGTGATAAGGTATTTTTTAAACCGATATTTATTTTTTTAAAGTCAGCAAGAGTCAATTTTTTTCAAATTCAAGCTTTAACAAAACACTAGACAACAAAGTTGAACTTCTCTGCATGAAGGTAAAAGCAGTTTTCAATAATATCCACATGATGGCGACAAAATATTATCAAATAAAAATGTAGTGTGAAGTCATATCCGCCACTAAGTGCTATACGGTATAGCAGCAAGATTATTTTTGAAATTATAACTTATTATTATAACAGTGAAAAAGTTATTTGTAAAAAAAAAAAAAATAATAATAAAAAAAAATCGAATTTAAAAACTAAGGTTTCTTCTTTATGGGTTTTGAATACAGTGGGTTGTTTTGGAACGTATTTACTGCAAAAAGCGAGGAACCACTGTATTATGTATTATGTATTTTATATAAAATTACAATTTGGGTTCGCTAAAACAATAAATTTGACCTAAACGTTAGCAATAGCGGAAAAAAGACGAACTCCCGTTGTTACAAATAATTACCCTCAAAATAATTTTTTAACAACTTTATACATTTTTCTGCCTCAAAAGTTGATATTTTTTGTAACATTTTATTATATGTAATTATTTAAATTCCAGAATTTTTGAACAAAACAAAAAAAAAGAAATATATTAATTCGCCGCCAAATATTTTCTCCTGTGTATGTGAGATTTCCGACTGCGGCTTGGAATTAGTGATGGGAATTCCGTCTTATTTGCTAGAACCGTGTTTTTCGCCTCGGCTCACTAAAAAGAGCCGGCTTCCAAAGGGCTATTCATATGTTTTTGTTGCATCATTGAAAATTTACCAAATAAAGATTAGTTATATTTATTTGTATAGCCCTTAATCACAAAATGTCTCAAAGGATAGCACAGACCACAATGACACAATTCCCTGACCTGCAGATTTCTTCTTGGGTCTCAGAGTCACAAGTAGGCAAGCATTTTTTGAGTGGAGGCTCCGAGCAGGAACAGAGGGGGAAATCAAATCAGAGAGATAAGAGAGGGCAAGTCCATGCAAACCTTTGTATGCTAGTAAGAGTACCCTAAAACCACATCTTAGGCGGACTAGGAGTCAATGCATGTTAGCTAATATTGAAGTGTTAAGTTCAAGCTCTTTTTGTCTTGGTCAAAAGTTTACAAATGAACTGTTATTAGTAATTTAATAAAAGTAGGATTCTACCAAATACTAAACTATTTTTTCACTCAACGGTAAACGTATAACTAATCTAAATGTGTAACTTTATTATTCAGAGCAACTCTAAATTCAAGCAACACACAGCTCATCAAAATGTAAATTAAAAATATTTATTTCCCCACATTTTCAATTATATGTATAATCGACAGAAAGCCCCGACTTGCATAAACAGAGGACTCCAATTTGACCTGAAAAACATCGTTTCTCTTTCAAACATGAGTGCAGGACGATTTTAACTACCTCACACAGAGGCTCCGCGAAATATAATACTTCACTAAAGGAGCCACAAGGTGTCAGTGTTGTCCTGCTGCTGCATTTCACTAAACTAGCCACAAAGTGTCAGAGTTGTGCTTTTCTATCTATCTATCTATCTATCTATCTATCTATCTATCTATCTATCTATCTATCTATCTATCTATCTATCTATCTATCTATCTATCTATCTATCTATCTATCTATCTATCTATCTATCTATCTATCTATCTATCTATCTATCTATCTATCTATCTATCTATCTATCTATCTATCTATCTATCTATCTATCTATCTATCTATCTATCTATCTATCTATCTATCTATCTATCTATCTATCTATCTATCTATCTATCTATATTTATCGAAACACATTTTTGTAAATTTCCTTTACATTGCAATTTAGTGTTTCATTTTTATTGTCGAAATGGACAATATTCATGAATTATTTGCGATAAATGGTCATTTTTTTCTTATGATTTATCAATGTTTCGTTTTTGTGCTGACTGATCTTATTTCAACCCAAATGGTAGAAAGAAAGTTTTGATGATTGCACCAAGTCAAGTCATGTTTATTTGTATTGCTTTTAATCAATTATTCGCATACACTTCAAACAGACCACCAGCATGGTGCCCACGGGCACAACGTAGCCCCTTACAACAGCTGAAGAGCCTGTTGAATGGATTTGGAAAATAGTGATTTACTAGGAAATTTGATTTCAAAACGGCACAACTTGGTTGCGTAGGGTTACTTTAACTGGATTACTTTCAATTACTTTTGGATTACTCCAATACCAAATATGCTGATAAAAGACAAAAGAAACTAAAGATATCAAATAGATCAAAGCCAGGAGAGAAAGCTTACCACGTGTTGTGAGTCATAATTTTATTCATATTTAGTTTCTTTTGTCTTACTGCAGTATTACTGTAGTTGTATTTTTTGTATTTTTATAGTGTATCTTTAGTTGGATTTTTTTGTTTGTAGTATTTTTATAGTATTTCCATAGTATATTGTTTTAGTATTTTTCTGGTATTTATGTTGTGTTTTTGTTGTATTTACATAGTAGAATTGTTTTAATATATCTGTAGTATTTATCAAGAAATTCTCTAATATTTTTTGGGATTTCCATAATGGTATTTTTATTGAGTTTCTTTAGAATTTTTGTAATATGCTTTAGTTGTATTTTTGTAGTATTTCTCTTCTAGTATGACTGTAGTGGTATTGTTGATGTATTTCTATAATATTTTTATTTTCAGAATAAAAGCAAAATAATATTTGGTTCCTGTTTTAAAACACTTAGTTTAATATTTTGTTTCGTAGCAATGTTATAGTACTTGGTAGTATTTCTGTAGTAGTATTTTATACAAACGGACAAAGAAGACACAATTTGAAACCAAAATCATGTTTTATTAGCAGTCCTTTATTTTATCTACTGTTGTTGCCCCCGATAAGCAGATAGGAGCTTTGCATGGCAGACTCCGCTATCGGTGAATGAGTGCGTGTGTGAATGGGTAAGTGTGAAGCACATCATAAAGCGCTTTTGGAGGTCTGGAAAAGCGCCACATAAATGCAGACCAGTTAAAATTGTATATTTTGTTGTTATATAGTATTTTGAACATTATTATTTGGCCAGACAAAAAACCCTGATGAGCTGTACGTGGCACCCGGGCCGTAGTTTGCCCACCCCTGTTATAGTAAATGTATGTAATTCACCCAGTAACTTTCTACAGGTCAGGTGTTGTTGTGGTTGATTGAGCCTATTTTAAAACTATTTCTAATAATTCACCCTGGTAATATACTAATGCCATAGAAACAACACAGTAATAAAAATGATATGGTGTTATTTTAGAATTGCATATCAGACTGGTAGAAAAAAAACTGCGAGAAAAAAGTTTTTGAAAAGTAGAAAGGTTGTAAAAAAAAAGTTTTTTTACGCGCTACCTAATTTTGTCCGATACGGGTTCCAAAACATTTTGCAGGCCTAATCTGCAAACAATTGACGAACAATGTTGAGAAAAGGTGTGCAGTGAGCACAGCTAACTTGAAGAGACGCCGTCCCTATCCATTGCTGTCATCTCAATGACACGCGTGAAAGATATTTATTAGTTGGACTCAAATCTGACAAACAATTTGGCACAGTGAGGCCGGTCTTATGCAAACTATTGTTTTACCTCCTAATGCATGTCAACAGAGCTCAGAATTCCTAATAATGGAAGTAGTCATGTTTATTTGTACAGCTCTTAATCACAAAGAGTCTCAAAGAACTGCACAGACCAGAGATTATTGCAAACCACAGACTATTATGACACCATCCCCTGATCTAAAACCTACATGAGGGCAAATAATACACATACACATATAGGATATTCACATGCAGTAGAACAGATGTGTGTTTTAAGTTTGGATTTAACCATTTCCACTGATGTTGCAGATCGAATCTCAGGGGGAAGAGCATTCCACAGCACCGGGGCCCGAATGGAGAACGCTCTCGGACCTGCGGATCTCTTCTTGGCTCTTGGGATCACTAGTAGACCAGCATTTTCAGAGCAAAGGCTCCGGACCGGAACATAGGGGGAAATTAAATCTGAAAGATATGAGGGAGCAAGTCCATGCATGATTTTGTATACTACCAACAGAACCTTAAAATCACATCTTAAGCCCAAAGCGACACCTGCTCATGCACGCTGCGGTTTGAGGAGTCGAGTTAACTCATTGGCGCCAGCTGTTGCTCGTTGCCTGATTGGTTCCCCTCCTATTTAAACTCAGTACTCCATTCATTCCTTGTCAGTCCATCAGTGAACCTCAGTCACAATCGCGGGACTTAAAGTCGGGTTTGGGTTACTTTTGTGATTGTGTTACATGTTTTAATGTGGGCGCATGCGGCTTATATACAGGTGTGGCTTGTGTAAGTACAAAAGCGGTTATCCTCTTAAAATGTGGTGGGTGCGGCTTATAATCACGTGCGCTTTATAGTCCGGAATTTACGGTATGCAAAAAACACTGAATTCAGGAAGTGGGCAAATACTTTTTCACAGCATTATATTATGCGTATTGCTGTCAACGGCACTGAGAGTACCATCGAGTGCAAAATCAAAAGCATTCCATTTCGATGCGACGCCGTCTTTGAATCAAAACGGATTCGTGCAAAGTCGATCCATTTTTTGCTGTTTCATGCTGAGTAAACAAAGGGAAACAATGTAGCAATACATTTTTCATTGTGCGCTCGGCAAAAAACGGCCATGTCAATAATTGATCACTTTTCTTAAAAAATAAATAATTGAAGAAGATATTGTTGTTGGCTTTTTCCGGGAGAGTACCGCTCGTTTGTTTTTTGCCTCCAGCACTTGTCATTGCCCACCACATTTTTGTTGCATACACTATTTGGTGCAATTTTGCTTTTAGTCAATGCTATAATTCATCTCAAATAACCCTTTAGTCAAGTCAAGTCACATTTATTTATATTATATAATCACAAAAATGTCTCAAAGGACTGCACAGGATTACAATTACACCATTACCTGATCTTAAACCAACATGCGGGCAAGGAAAAACTTTACACTTTAGTTATCCATGACAGTACAATTGTTCCTTCTACTTCAAAAGAGACTGCTAAATATAGATTTTGGGGTATTGCTCTTTTACTGTAGACCCCCAGGATAATGTGCTCCGCCTTATGGCGTTTTCATTTCACCGTGTGGAATAAGATGTAGGCAGCACGGTGGAAGAGTGGTTAGCGCGTCTGCAGCACAGTTCTGAGGTCATGGGATCAAAACCAGCTACCAGCCTTCCTGTGCGGAGTTTGCATGTTCTCCCCGTGCTTGCGTGGGTTTCCTCAGGGCCCACCGGTTTCCTCCCACATCCCAAAAACATGAATTTCAGGTTAATTGGCCGGTCCAAATTGTCCATAGATGTGAATGAGGGAGCGAATTGTCTGTCCCTGTGTGCCCTGCGACTGGCCGGCAACCAGGGATGGGCTCCAGCACCCCCGCAACCCTACTTAGGATGAGTGGTGCAAATAATGGATGGATGGAGTAAGCTGTTTTTGGGCCCCTATTTTACGGCATTTTCCCCACTATACGACATCAACAACAACATTTTTTTAGCATATCCAAAACACTAAAATTCAAACTTTACGGTGTTTGTGCTGTAGAGAAAATTGCTTTAAATCATATTTATTTGGCTCAGAATCTTATTCGGTGGTTATCGATTCGGCCAGCAAATGGTGCTCACGATTAGTCCTCAAAATAGCCTATTTTTGTCTTGTATCAAGAAGGAAGAAATCCTCACAACGTATTGTATTTTAGTTTTAAATGAACGGTCCCTTGATATTGATAACGATCAGTCCAAAAAGAAAATATAGAGAAACACAAAAAAAGGCACAGGTTTTGATTCCAACAAACGACGATTTGTTTACATGGCAAGGAAAATTGAATGGCACTCTCTCTCTCTCTCTCTCTTTCTCTCTCTGCAGAAAATACTTTCCATCCAAATGGTTGACTTTATCATGCTTTTAAGGGCCCGGTCACACAGCCGTTTGCGTCTGAATCGCGGCTGAATCACGACCAGAAATTTCTGCCCGTGAAGCAGACGCTGTTGGACGCTTAGAGATCGCCATACAGACAAGATACAGCCGTGCTTTACACGCGGCAAGAAATTCACACGCGGTTGGCCGCGCGAAAAAGTTTTGCGCTGCTCAAAACTTTAGACCACGGGTAACCGCGGGCGGCACACGTGGTACACACGAGGTAATGACGCGGTACAGACGCGGAACGACGTGCTACGGCCGCGGCCAGGGCGTGGTTACACGCGGGTAGGACGCGGAATTTTAGCGGGTAATCGCGGGTGGAGCACGGTCATAGCACGTTTGTTCTGCGCCTGTATCGCGGCGTTATCACGTGAATTAGCGTGTGTAACGCGTGTGACAGTCAAACGCCTTTCTCCGCGTATATTCAGCGCGATATGCCGAGCACACGTCAGTTGTGCTCGAGACGTCAAGGGGTGAACATGGATCCCCGTCACCGTAGTGACCTCGTCTTAATCCATTTTTATTTCTTGACATTTCTTTTCATTTCATAACAAGATAATAAAATGAAAATGAAAAACTATTACAATAATAACATATTGGCTTCTTCTTCGGTGCCATAGCTTGAAATCTTGATCTTCACGGGACTGTGTCTTGAGCGGTTATGATTTCTACAGCCCGGCTCGGCAGATTTTATACCCGTGGTCCACACGCGGAAAGGACGTGGAACTGACGCGATGAGGAAGCGGAACAGTCGCCGGCGTCAGTTTTGCGGGCATACCACGGATGAATAGCGGGTTGGCCAATTTTGCGCATTTTCCATCGCGGGCAACCACGGGCAAAAAAAAATCGCAAAATTTTACCCGCGATACAGACGCAAATTCTGTGTGACCGGGCCCTTAAACCGATGGAGAGGAAAAAAAAGGAACATAGACAAACACATGACTAATTTGCACCAGGCCTTTTGGCTGAGGAGACAGGGCTGTGGATCCCGGTCTCCTTCGTCTCCATTTTTCCAGGGGGCAAAGCTCACAAGGGTCCCCCCCTCGAGCAGTCGTCCAGGGAAAAAAGCGCGGCGATCGAGTGATTGATAATAGGCGAAATTTTATCCATACACTCAATGAAAAAACTCTCTAGCATGAAACATGACACACATATGCAAATGATTAATCTTTTGATTACAATGAACACTTTGGAGGTGCAAATCATTATCATACAACTGGAGAGTATGGTCACTTCCTGTGAGTAATTGCAATGTGTATCCGTGGGCCCAGGTGTGCATGCTCTTTTTTTGCATTTTTAGGAAAAGGGAAGTCTTGTGAACCAATTGTGGGTTTGGAGAAGGTTAGGGTAAAATGGATTTGTGGCAGCTTAGGTCCTCTACATTGTGTATGATTCCTAACTACTATTGGTCTTTAAAATACTGTTCTGCTATTGGTTTGCGTCACTTCATCATGCTATCGACCTAACTACCTCCCACAATGTGTTTCCCTTCATTCAGTTCACAAACTCTTGTTCTTTGTAGAGACTTAGCGTGTCTGTGATATAATGCTGTATTTTTTGTACTGTAACTATTCACTTTGGGTGTTGTGAAGGCAAAGGGAAAAGCAAAAACATGATAACCGTGGAATCGGAGCTATTGTCAAAATTACAAGATGGCACATGTATCACTTCCCTCGTTAAGCCGCATGGCCTTAATCAATCGATGATTGTGACTTTTAAAAAAAAGGGTTTGGTTCCCTTTTTAATCCGCTGTCACTGTTCACTCACACACTGATAGCAAGAGGCAGCTTACCTGCTTATTCTGTGTCTTGCCCAAGGGCACTTCAATATTTAACTCGGATGAGCCGGGAATCGAACGTGCGACCTCTTCCAAGAGGTGCACTCTACCTCTTGAGCTACCTGGTGGTTGTCTGGGTCATTGCTCAAATCTAGATAAAAGAAACAAGGTCTCTGACAAAATAAATTGACTTAACAGAGACCGACAGACGTGTACTTACATGGAGAGATTTACATAACGGGTTCAATGTAGCCTAATGCAGCGGGGTAGGAGTCCGTTTTTTTCTTCACAAATCTACTCAAGTAAAAAATATAGTGATTTAAAAATACAAAATATCCCAAAACCTATTCAAGGAAATGTAACAGAGTAAATGAAACATTTCAAAAACATACCTGTGCATACAATATAAGGTTTGTCTTTGTGTGAGCTATTTTTATTTCATAGTGACATCTTTATTTGGACTCTTCAAAAATACAAAAGGAGTCTAAAAATAGGATATCAAATGTAACAGAATTCGAGCAAAAATAGTTCCACTCATCTATTTTAGTAACACTAAAACTTCAACGACACAGGGTTCTGTCTTTTGTCACTCTGTCATCTATTAGGAAATCAAGCCTGTTTGTTCGCATCTCGGCCGCTTTTCCGCTTTCAAAGACGTTAGTGAGGCGAAAAGTGCAAGACGTCGTTTGGATTTCAAAGACCCTGCAGAACATCTTGCTTGGATCAGCAGATTCAAGTCCCTTCTGACGAGAGGCGCCTTCCGAATGCATCATCAGGAAAGAGATGCCTCTTGGATGCCGCTTCCTCTTCCTGATTGGCATTAAGCCAAAGATGTGCCTGTTTTGCAAAATCTATTTAGTTCAAGCCAGCTGTTCTCTATCTTGAGAAACAATAACCTCATATGTTACAATTGTATTGATATGAGTTCTTTTGTAAATGCTATCGTCAATAGTTCGGAGCGAGTGCTTTAAAGCAGTGGTTCCCAATTGCTCTTACTTACCTCGCCCTAATGACAAGCCTCGACCCTAATCGAGAAAAAAATTGTTCCACTTTTTTAAGCGTATGACGTCTTTGTCGGGTACACAATAACCTGTCTTTTTATCCCTCTTGTTGTTCTTTTTTTCTTGCTTTTTTCATCTCTATTTCTCTTTTCCCCCTTTTCTTTTTTTTTAAATATATTTTTCTGCCTCTTGGCTCTCTTTTTTTTCTTTCTATTTTTTTGTCAATTTGCTTTCCTTTTTTTCCCCTGTTTTTCTAAAAATGTTTTTATTTTTCTCTTTTTTTCTTTCATTTTTCTGTACTTTTTTCTCTTTCTCCATTTTCCTTTTGGGTCTTTTACTTTTCTTTTTTTTTTCTTTTTTACTTATCGCATCTCATCAGCTGCACCGCTTATCCTCAGTAGGGTCGCGGGGGTGCTGGAGCCCATCCCAGCAATCATCGGGCAGTGGGCAGGGGACACCCTGAACTGGTTGCCAGCCAATCGCAGGGCACACGGGGACAGACAACTCACTCGCTCAGTCACACCTAGGGACAATTTGGACCGGCCAATTCACCTGAAATGCATGTCTTTGGAATGTGGGAGGAAACCAGAGTGCCCGGAGGAAACCCACGCAAGCACGGGGAGAACATACAAACTCCACACAGTAAGGCCGAGAGCTGGATTTGAACCCACGCAGGATGTTCCCACGACCTTAGAACTGTGCCGCACACGCGCTAACCACTGCGCCGCCGTGCTGCTCCTTTTTCACTCATGTCTTCCCTTTTTTCTTTTTCTTTCTAGTTTTCTCTCTTTTTGTATTTCCAAAAAAAGAAGAACAATTTTGCTTTTTGGTCACTTGAGTCTCCGTGTTTTGTATTCTTCCCTGTGCTTTTTAGAACTCGATTTTGGTTACACTTTGCAATGCAGCAACATCTAGTGGTAGAATAATACACACAACCATTTTTTATGAAATTCAAAACCCCTCAATTCAGTAGTTTTCTTTTCAATATGATCAAATCCATATCTCATGTATTCTTTGCTTGATCTGTGTTCGGCCTTGCGAAACATCGCAGGTTCGATTCCCGGTTCCTCCATGTTATATGTCGAAGTATCCATGGGCGAGACACTGAATCCCTAATGCCCCCAATAAGCAGCCCGGCGCCTTGCATGGCTGCATGGCCGCTATTGGTGTGTGAGTGTGTGTGTGTGTGTGTGAATGGGGAAGTGTGAAGCACATTGTAAAGTGCTTCGGGAGGTCTTCATTGACTTGAAAAGCGCTATATAAATGTAGACCATTTACCATTTAACGTGTGTAAACCATCTTTACCGGTCTTTTTCTTTGGTGTGAAATGACGAACGCAACACGCATCTGCTTGGCATTATCGCCATCTACTGTTAAAAAATGTAATTGATACAAGTTTTTGTTTTTTCTTTCATTACCATTATTTTGGCAAGGCAAAGGGCAGCAACCCACTGAAAACGTGTCCGCGACCCACTTTTGGGTCCTGATCCACTAGTTGAGAACCACTGCTTACAAGTAGTGGTTACTGACCTTAGCGATGAGCCTCCAAAATATTTTTTTCAGCCTCTTCTGACCAACATATTGTTTAGGCATGCTTTACAAAAAATGGCCCGGTACAATAAAAATAAAAAACATGGGGGTTGCAATAGGCTCAGTCAACCACTACAACATCTGCTGCAGGACAAAGACTAGGAACCTTCCCGTGGTGTCCTGCGAAGGGCTCTCTCCCGGGGGAGCCTTACAAATCCAACTCAGTCCACTCAGACTCGCTCCCTCTTTCTTTCTTGGTCCTCTCTCCTTCTTTGTCTCTCCTTTTCTCCCTTCCCCCTTTACACTCTTGTCTCTCATTTTCTCTATCCCTCTCTTTCCTACTCTCTCCCCACCTCTCTCACTCTCTTTTCCCCCTTTTTGCATTTTACTCCGTCTGTCTTTCTCTCTTTCTATCTGTCCCTCTCTTTCTCTCTCTTCTACTCTCTTCTCTCTGTTCTTCTTAGGGCGGGCAACCCTGGCCCCCAGTTCAAATGCCAGTGGTGCTTTCGAACCATTCGCTGCGACCACACCCCAATCCCCTGTACTACCTGCCCACGGGGCTTCCATAAATCATGCACCGGCCTGTCCGAACGTACTAAGGACTTTAGAGGTTTCGTCTGCTTGGTTTGCTTGGGTCGCACCCCGTCAGGCCTGGCGGCACAGGACAGTCGCAGCCCCCTCTCCTTCGGAGAACTACGGAGCCTCCCATGAGCGAGTCTGGCGCTACTATGGATTACCTTAGGCGCCTTGAGTGACTCAACGACGACGACAACATCTGCTTAGGGTGATTTAACATTTATAAAACGGATGCAGATTCAGAATAGTTATTGTTATTAAAAAAGAGCGATGTCTGGAACATCAATTCATTTATTCATAGTTAAAAAGAAACTACAAAATTCACAGAGTTGTTGGCTATTTATAAAAAAAATCCAGATATACAACACAACAATATAAATAAATGAAGAACTATATATTGTACGGATAGGTCTGATTCCACTGAACATTCTGAGTGGTTGGAAGTCAAGTCAAGTCAATTTTTTTTGTATAGACATTAATCTTAAAGAGTCTCAAAGGATTACGCAGACTATTTTTTTCAGACTATTATTACAACATCCCCTGATCTGGAACCAACATGAGGGCAAGGAAAAACTCAAAAAACCTCAACATGAGGAAAATGAAGAAACCTTGAGAAGGGACCGCACATGAGGTGTCCCCCTTCCAGGATTACCAGACAGCAGAAGATGTTGCAATCGCAAATAATACAGAGATATTGTCCACGAAAAGTTTAGGTTATTCATATGCTATAGAGTAGAAGTGAGTTTTAAGCTTAGATTTAAACATTTCCACTGAGGTTGCAGACCGGATCAAGTCCGAAATATTCTTAATTGGCTGAATTACTTTTAGTTCACGCCCAAATAATGTACTCTGACAAGTTTTGTGTCACAAACAAAAAAGCAAAAAAACATGCAACGAGGGATAAAGACACTGACCATGTGCATAATTTATTATTTCATTTAGAAATCAAATATCATCGAACGGCTCAACTACTTATCACTAGTGAGCTATTTTCAGAATTGGTTTGCTGGCCATTGAACTAGATTTAAAGAAAACACATTGTTGCTGTTATTTATTATATGTTTTATATTTATTTTTGGCCTTTTTTTCATTGCAATTGTCCCATTCATGCAGAAAATAATGTCAAAAGAGAGATGTTTTTAGAATAACAGATAAAATATTAACCTAGAAAGCTGATCGTACTTTTGTTGGGGTTTTTTGTACACAAAAATGATCTTTTTTTTTCTTAGTTGTACAGGGGTTTGAAATAAAACGTTCCCATTTTTTTGGGGTCGTTTTAAACAAAATTTTTGATGACGTTTTGAACAAAGTGATCATTTTTTTGTATTTGCTTTAAACAAGCGTCTCAAAATTTGGGGTTTCAAACCAAAGTCCCAATTTTTGTTGGTATTTATTGTCTATCACTTTAATGCTATTCAACTTACGAACGATTGTCCGGAACCTAACTCGATCATGGGTTGGGCAGCGTCTGTAGTTCACTCGGGCAGGAGTACTCGATTTATTTGTGTGTAACCTGAATGAGATTTCTCATTATCGCACTATTCATATTCACAGTACCAGAGACGAATGTTAAGAGAACAGAGAAAACACTGTCTTGTACCACGGACAGAATGAAGAGATCTTTTCTTCCACGTGTCATGAGGCTCTTTAACTCCACCCGGCAGAGTAAAGGCCCACATTAAACCACACCCCCTACATTGCATATTACCAAATTTTATTGCAATAAGTATTCTGTGTAGATACTCTATAGAACACGCTACAGTGGGTATAAGCACGTCACATTGGGTATTTGTATATTGTATTCTTTTTGCTTTATTATTGTATTGTTTCTCAGCACAGGGATGCTGCTGGAAATGTGAATTTTCCTGCGGGGATGAATAAAGTATCTATCTATCTATCTATCTATCTATCTATCTATCTATCTATCTATCTATCTATCTATCTATCTATCTATCTATCTATCTATCTATCTATCTATCTGTCTATCTGTCTATCTATCTATCTATCTATCTATCTATCTATCTATCTATCTATCTATCTATCTATCTATCTATCTAAATAAAAGTAAAAAGCATGATGAGGGGAACAACTCTTTGGTGTATCTGATGATGAATGGACCTTTGAAGGACATGAAATAAAGACATTGTAAATTTTCTGTTGTTTTTTGTTCATAGTTGTCAATAAATGATTTAAATTTTCGCCGCATACATTAAACGATTGTCACTTTCAACTCTTCGTTTAAGTCAAACACAATGTTATGTCGATTTGAAAATTAGAGGTGGGTTTTATACTCAAATAAGGTATTTCCTCCCCAGCCTAGCTCACCTTTTTAAAGCCCTGCCCCATTTTCATGCCTATAAATGTCCTGCAACATCAAACATAACCATAAAAGCCGTGTCAAAATAATTCTTGCAAGGTGATGTTCACAAGTTTAAGGTCCATTCAGCGCAAACAGTGAAAGCATGTAATCGTGCGTGTTCACATTTTCCTCTGCAAAAAACAAGTGCCTTTTGGATTCTTTGCTTTGTTCGCAATTCACCTTTAGGATGAAAAATAAAATAAAAATGAATGTGTTCGGAGACACCAGAGAGCAGCTGCCATTGCTATAACCAATTAAGCGTCACTAATGTGCGTCCGTTCCACTTTTACTCGCTTTGATTTGTCGGGTTCGTCCCTACCGCATCTCTATGGAGATGATCTTTATGGTCTATTTCAAGTCTGCACACTAAATTATCCCATTAAAGAGAGTTTATAACTGTTTAGCAGAGTCAGTCCATGTCTGTGCGAAGACCCTCAGGTAAACCTTTGAAGAAAGATGTCCTTTGACTTTTGAGGCCACACAATAATGTTGTGCGATTACCTCCATTTATAGAGAATTTAAAGCATGGGTCACCAACATGGTACTCGTGGCCCCCTATGAACATCTGAGTTGCCCACCCACCGGTTCAGAGAACGGCTCACCAATGATGGATCGTTTCGATTTTTTAGGAAATTTGATTTCTAATTTGTTGAGAACTATTTGACATGATCAATGTCTGATCATTTCTTGCTAAATTCTTTAAAATAGCCTTTATGTAAATTACTGAGTACAAGGCCGATGTTTTAGTGGTTAACTGAGCCTCTTTTTTTATCTTACATCTAATAATTACAACAAGGTAATAACATAATAATAATAATAATCTAGTAACAACATAGTAATAACTTGATAAAGTGTTATGAATGAATGGCCTTTGTTGTCATTAAACAATAGCATAAGAAATATTTTAAAGCATTATTGATGAAATTGTAACATGTACTTGGTCATAAAATAATTGAGAAATATTTGAAGCAAAACAAGTTGCAAAAAAAAAAAAAATATTCATTTGATGGTTTTGTTAATTGATGAATCAGATAAAAAAAGAGGTTTCAGTTTCTGTTCTGGTTCAGACTAAAAGGGGTGTTCCCAGTGTTCCCCATTAGGGAAAAAACGAGCCACCAGGATTTTATTGCTTTTGTATATGCATTTTTTATTAGAAATCGGAATAAAATCTTGTCTTGCATCTCTCAGCTCAAACTCTGCTGTTGGATGCAACAGGAATCGAACGCTGTTAGCAGCAGTATGAGGGCACCGAATTCTAACCACTGGAACACCAGTGGTATTAAGTGCTAAGAAGGAGTCAATCTTATGTCATTATTACACTATTTTTGGTCACAGGGACAAAAGTTAATTTTGTTGAGCGTTTCACATGTTACAACGACAATAAATTTGTCACTTACAATGCTTAGAATAGAAGGAATAGTAGGTCACACATTGATCATACATATAGCTTCTGGATTTTGCTCTAGAAATTCACCAGATCGATGCGTTTGAATTTGAAATATACAAAAGTTTCCTTCAGTGGGCCATGCCCTCGAGCCTTCAAGACAGCCCACCCACCAGTGTCTCAAAAAATTATTTTGGTTGGGTTTAGCGATTATATTCACATTCCGATTTATTCCATGAAATAATTACAAATCTTTATCAAACAAAGTTCATTTAACATTTTACCTCCCTGTAAACCTTTAAACAGAATTATCTGGGGTTTTTAACAATTATTTTTTTCACAATTTTCTGTTTAATTGCAAAAAAACAAATCACAGTTTTTGTTCAAACAGATCCACTACTTGAAACTTTTTTTTTTTTGATGACTTTTCACTTGTATTAAAGTTATTTTTGGGACGAGTGATGCGGCCAATTTATGGAATTTTTCTAACGGCCGCCAGCGGCGCTCGAGTACAAAAGGTAAGATTTAGACCGCTGGAATATATGCGCCGAGGAAGACTGCAAATTCTTGGCTTGACTAGCGGCGAGAATTATTTCACTAAAACTGTCCGCATGCGAAAGGCAACTTTTTCGCATGTCTGCCAGTGGATCCTGACAGTGTGGGGCAGCATCGAAAAATCCACCATCACCAACAGATTCTGAAAAGCCGGCCGGAGAGGAGGGCACAGAATCAGGAGTGAATGGGAGCGTGGGATGGCGTCTATATGACAACGTTTCTTTCCGACACTGAGGAAGACTTTGATGGCTTCAGTTCTAAGGAGAAAGATGAGGACGGTTTACGGTAATTTTTACAAGTACGGTATGTTTTTTAACAGACCCGTTTACTGTGTTGCGAGCGTGTTGCTAGCGTTTTGCTACCTGTCACAGGCACAGTTTGTAATGAAAGTTATATTATTATTATTAAAGCTTTGAAAACTCTCTCGGTGTACTGTCTTTCTTTGTAAATATGTGTAACCATGTATAATATGTATTTGCAACTGCATATTTTTGTAATGTATTTATTTTAGAGACTTATTCTGATATGTTTTGTACGGGCGAATAAAAAAAGGGGCGAAAACCACGGGGGCTGACAGGAAGTGGAGTAAACATGAGAAGTGTTTGTGGACGCGGCGGACAATAGTGGATATATATTTTTCCCACCCTTACCTTTGGAGAAATACACTTTTTTTCTTGGATTACTTTCAACGGGACCCAGACTCTGCAGGCCTGCATCAAACCTTAAGTACCGGTATCATATTCCGTTCATTTTGCCAGCTGTGAATCTTGGACTGTGTACTTTAATGAAGGACATTCAGTTTCAATCGCGGGACTTAAAGTCGGGTTTGGGTTAATTTTATGTTTGTGTTACATTTTTAACGTGGGCGCATGCGGCTTATATACAGGTGCGGCTTGTGTAAGTACAAAAAACGGTTTTCCTCTTAAAATGTGGTGGGTGCGGCTTATAATCAGGTGCGCTCTATAGTCCGGAATTTACGGTAGTTGTTTTCATCTCATTATCATAATGTTAAACAAGATATTTCGTTTCAGCAGCATTTAAACCTCAATACAATACCATATGTTACACTTTACTTATACACAGTAACTGACAGTGGGAGAGAAATAATGTTAAAATCACGATTTGAAAAATAAGATGAGAGAACATTTTATTTCAGTAGTTCATCAATAACTGTGCAAACAATTATAAGCAAGTGATTGCAGACATTCTAGCAAGATAAAAAGTATTCAAGAAAGGTAGAAAGCTTTACATCACTTCAGCTACTTTCAGACATTCAGGTTTCTATTGCTGGTTCACGGTATTCGCTCCGTAAACAAAGTCTAGCTCAAACGTGATTATCAATGTACACATCGTAAACGTAACAGTTGATACAACATGACTTAGAAATCGCTAACATCAGCCGATAGACGGCCTATAAATTGCTTTTGTCCGTTTACTTTTAAATTCATAGATATATTTTCAGTGCACCACAGTCAAGAGGCAGATTTACATGGGAGTGATTTCATGTCGACCCAAAGGATTTCATAAAACACATGTACCGCTAGTGTAAATAGGGCATTTTCAATAATATTGTATTTGTAGAATTTGAGTTGCGATCCTGTTTTTAGCGTTCTCTGGGGGAGGCAATTTTGAATGTTGCTGTTACAGGATCAATGTGGCCCGGGGGCTCAACGAACAACCAATTACGGCACAACTGTTCTCTGAAGCATAGCCCCGATTAATCATGAGTATCTGAGCGACATCAATGGTTATGTTAACATGTAAGCAATAATCAAATTGGAATCAGAATATTGCCTGTATTCCCATTATATGAAGGCATGTGAACGCGGACAATAACACAAAGAAAATTTTAGTCCGACTGCAAGGTTTGTTATTGCAATGGCTGGGCTATACTTCCATTTTCCCGGTAGCTCGTGCATGTACAGATATTCAAGTACCGGTACTGTTTCCTTCATCCGAGATATTTTTCTGACCCTAATGCCCTATTTAAACTACAACATACTATTTTTAGGGAATACTTTGGGTTTACCTTCTGTTTTACTTCCTGTCAGGGAAACGAGCCCAACAAAGTGTGGCTAAGAATCAGTGACAATACTCATGCTCGTGTTCTCAAAAATTGGTATAAATAAAACAAAGCATCTACTTTATTCAGTAGGACAAAGCAGTGTCAAAACTGACACGACCTCAAAAGACAGTACGTGAAACTTAGGAGCCAAAAACGCTCAATCTGAGATCCAAAGAAAACAAAGTGTGAAAAAGATAAGGTAGTTCACTTTTACAGTACATGCACATATTACACTATGTGCTTGTGACATGTGTCTTCTCAAATATTATTGGCACTTTCACCACATGTAGTAGCTGCGTGTTGTGTCCACCTGGCTCGGTTTGCTCTCAGACGAGCCTTCTTTCTCTTTTTCACTATCGGCCTCCCACAGGTTGATCAGAGGGGGGTAAAGCTCATTCAATGGGATGGAAGAGGTTTTCTGCATGTACTTTTTCAGGGAATGATGATAGTTTTTCCTTTTCCAGCGCTTGGCGACGCACACGCTCAAGGATGCTAAGCTAACCATTGCGAACATGGTCCCCATCACGGCTGCTAATGCCACATTGGTGGCTTGGTCAGACACTTCCACGGCGAAGGCGGTCTGCTCCGTGGTGACGTTCACACACGACTTCTGCGTTTGTTGCTGGATGTTGGAGACGGTGAGGCAAACCTCGTACTCAGTCGCTGGTAGCAGATGAGTGAGGTTGTACTCGTGTACATCCACGGGGACTTTAGCTGTGTATGTAATATGCGGGTTGTCTATTTTCACGGTGGCAGATGCCCACTTGAGGTTGGAGGTCATCATGTTGGAGTTCACCTGCCAGGAGACCAAAATGGAGTGGGAGTCTGTCTGCTTGACATAAATTTTCATAAGCTGAGTGCTGTCCAGCAGAGTGCCGTTGACTCGGACGGCTGTCACGCGCGTGTCGGCTCCTTGTGAATTCTGAGCCACGCAGGTATACCGCCCGGAATCTATAACCTGAATGTTGGAAATTCTCAATGTCCCTTCGGGGCTGAGGTTGTACTTATCAGATAGGCTATCTGTCATAACTTTGGTCCCTGTTGGTGTTACCCAATAGATCTCTGGTAAAGGTATGGACACAGCTCTGCAGTCCAAGACTATGCTTGCACCAATGTCCACATTGAGGTGAGTGGGAAATGTATCATGGCTAATTCCTGGCAGGCATTGGCTGGCAAGGTTCTTCTGCATGACATCCTGTACATGCTTACCCCTAACTTCCGTCGGGGCTGCGCAAAACATGGATTGAGGTTCCATAAAACGGATTGCGGTCTTGTTAGGGCCCATCCATTGGATAACGCAGTCACAGCGAAAGGGGTTGCCATGGATGCTGATTTCACGCAGGTTGGGAAGAGATTCTATGGTGGTCTTATACAAGGAGTTCAATGCATTGTTGTTTAGCATTAGACTCTCCAAAGCTGGGACGTCACGGAAGGCGTGACTGTCGATGTAAGAGAACTTGTGATTGTTTGTTGCCTCCAGTTTAGTGAGCTCAGGAAGATGATCCAGAGCATAGCGCTCTATGTATACTAACTCATCCATGTTGTTTATGCCCAGCTCGTTTAGCTTTAGCATGTTCTTGAAGTCTCCCTCCTGAATCTTGCGTACTGGATTTTTGTTCAGATCCAAGAACTTGAGGCTAGGCAATTTTTGAAGGGCCCTTTGAGGAATCCTCTGTAGCTTGTTATCATATAATGAAAGACTTCCTAGCTTGTCAAGGCCCACAAAGGCATTTCCAGGGATGTCCCTCAAGTCCATCCCCGCCAAGACTAAGCTTATCAGGTTGCCCAGAGGCTTGAAGTTAAAATCCGTAATTCCACGAACAGGATTTTCCCCAATCATTAGGATCTCAAGATTCGGCGTGGATTCAAACCATTTGCTGCTGATGCTCTCCAATTTATTAGAATTGAGGTGAAGCCTTAACAAATTATGGAGTCCATAGAAAGCCTTAGCAGAAATAGTGTTGATCTGATTGTGGTTAATATACAGCTCCTGGAGATTGCTGAGGTCTTGCAGACCGTAATCGGCCATTTCCGTGATCCGGTTCTCTTCGAGATGAAGCGTTGTGAGCTGTGACATATTCGTCAGCCCGATATCTTGAATGTTACTGAAGTTGTTCTGGGACAGATCCAACTCCGTCAAGTTGAAAAGCTGCTCCAGCTCTTCACTGGTTCTTGCTATAGAGTTGCTTTGAAGCAAGAGAACCTGAGTTTCACTCGATAGGTTTCCAGGGATGCGCGTCAGGTGCAGGTCATTGCAGTCCACAGTGGTGGCATATCTGTAAGTGGACTGAGGGGTGAACCAAGGTCGGACCTCGCACACACAAAGCTGGGGGCAGTCATTACTTTGTGCAAGGGATATACTTGTTGATAACGTAATCAGGACAGCAAACATCTGGCCTTGACCAAAGCGCCCCAACCCCCATCTAGCCATGCTATAGGAGGGCTGCAAGTGGGGCAGATGACTTTTGAAGGGAGTACCTAACAATCATCAACCAGACTGAAAATGCTTTGGTGTCAAGAGGAAGCACTAGCAGGCAAAAATAATGTCTTGCTCAACTGGATGATGCTGAAGAATAACCTGTAAAAAAGCAAAAGAAGATAAATTAACCACAATCTAAGTTTCAGACATTTTACATTCAATTAAGAATCCACGGAATAATCAAACATTCTCAGAGGTGTGAGTGAACTTCTTTTGCCTTGTAAAAATATGGCTGGGCATTTGATAAAATCAATATGATTCATCCATTATCTGCACTGTTTTTCCTCAGTAGGGTCTATCCTAGGGCAGTGGGCAGGGGACAGAGAGATGGACAACTCACTCGCTCATTCACACCTAGGGATAATAAACCTGACATGCATGTTTTTGGAAGGTGAGAGGTGACCGGAGTGAACATGCAAATTCCGCACTGGAAGGCTGGTACCTGGATTTGATCCCATGACCTCAGAACTGTCCCACGGACGGTTAAGCACTCAGTCGCCATGCCGCCCAAATTAGATTCATTTGTCATTTTAAAAATTGTCAATTTTAAAATATGCTTTGTTGTGAGATTGAACATAAAAATATTAAAGTTTAAATTCACCTATTCAAAGCTGGTTCTGTTCATCAAACATTAGTAAGAAGTTGACTTTGCTGTTTGAGCAACTCAGCTACGGGTATGTTTTTTGCACGTGTTTTTTTACACTTTGAATTTTAATGTTCTGTTTAAACTTGTTCAAAATTCTTCATTATTGTTTGAACTTTTTGACTTATCCGTTTTAAACGCATTAAAATTGTAATGGTAAAATTGAGAATTTTTTTGACACTATCTCCCAATTTTGTATAACATAAACAACCGCTAACCCATTTTCCTTGTAAGGCAATAAATTATGCGCAGCATCAACAGTTTGAGACTGCAAGTCAGCTCATTATGATGCAAGCACAAAACAGCGCTGTGAACTACTTGGAAAAGACTCAAAATCCTCGAAGAGCTTAGGTCTATCCAGCGGACCCACAAGGGCTCGATCATTAGGTTTCCGCATTACAACGAACATCATTAAACGCAGAGGACATTCATGTGAACCAAAATGCGTACTAAAATTTTAATGCAGCAACATCAGTGAAAAAAATAGGACGGAATGAGAAAAAATATGTGTTCCTTGTATAAGTGTTAACTTCTTCAATAGATGTCCCTGATTTGAAATTCGACTGAAAAGTTCAAGATAAAGGGGAGTCCCATTGGTTTTTCAATGGTGAAATACTAGAAATACTACTTTGTCACTTAGACCAAGACCTTATGTGTATAAATCATCAGTTTAAAAAACTCAATCTGTTCCAATCATTTTCCGTGTATGGGTAAGTCAAGCGATGGATTGGATTTTAGACCGGCCAAAAGTCTATAGTAAGTCGTGATGAAAACGCTCATTGGTGGTAGATGCATCTGGTTGGTGTGATTTTCTATTAGTTAAATAAATATAACTTTTTTTTTGAAAAACCCATTTGATTTACTGTAAAAAACGTAATATGTCTGTTAAAAATAAACTTCAACTGGGCACAAAGATGAGCTTCACTGTGTCCAGAAGTGGTTGGTAAAGATAGATAGATAGATAGATAGATAGATAGATAGATAGATAGATAGATAGATAGATAGATAGATAGATAGATAGATAGATAGATAGATAGATAGATAGATAGATAGATAGATAGATAGATAGATAGATAGATAGATAGATAGGTAGGTAGGTAGGTAGGTAGGTAGGTAGGTAGGTAGGTAGGTAGGTAGGTCGGTCGGTCGGTCAATAGATAGATAGATAGATAGATAGATAGATAGATAGATAGATAGATAGATAGATAGATAGATAGATAGATAGATAGATAGATAGATAGATAGATAGATAGGTAGGTAGGTAGGTAGGTAGGTAGGTAGGTAGGTAGGTAGGTAGGTAGGTAGGTAGGTAGGTAGGTAGGTAGGTAGGTAGGTAGGTCGGTCGGTCAATAGATAGATAGATAGATAGATAGATAGATAGATAGATAGATAGATAGATAGATAGATAGATAGATAGATAGATAGATAGATAGATAGATAGATAGATATATAGATAGATAGATAGATAGATAGATAGATAGATAGATAGATAGATAGATAGATAGATAGATAGATAGATAGATAGATAGATAGATAGATAGATAGATAGATAGATAGATAGATAGATAGATACTTTATTCATCCCCGTAGGGAAATTCACACTTCCAGCAGTCTCCCTTGTTTTTTATTATTGTTGCATTTACTCTGTTAAATCTATTTGGGTACGTTTTGGCATATTTTGTATCTCTGGTGGTATTTTTATTTCACTATACTTTTTGCTTGTATTTGAAATGATTTTTGAAGAAGAAAGAATACTCTTACTCTGTTGTATTATGTATTATATATTATACATTATATACATTATACTGCATTGAAGCCGTTGCTTAGTAACTTAAAACACTTTCACGTATGTACGGCATTTCTTTAAGACCTTTGCTTGCTTATTTTCTCTCTGGTGAGAGCCACTGTGCGTCCTAAGCCCCGCCCCTTTTAAAGGGGCAGCTTCACATACCAAGCAGGTGGCTGTTTTAAAGCAAACCGGCAAGTGTGTGATTGGCCATGGATCCCAAAAGTAAAAAGAGTAAAATAACTCCACAGAATTTCAACTTAAACATTACTAATGTGATTTTTTATTTACTTTACCGTTTAAAACGGTTGCTTTATTATTCTTTCAATTGCATGCTAAGTTTTATTGAATTGTTTTTGTTGGCCATGTAAGGGGCCCATTATGCACCTTTGTTATTGTTTTTTTTCATACCTCAAAAATTTGATTTTTTAACTGTATTTATTTAATTTTATCAAAACATTTTGACGTAATTCAATAATAAACTTGGAGCGGTATCATACACCAGAGTAGTCACGGTATTCTACACAGGGTGTGCAGCATCCAACTTAGTCATTTGGACAATAGGCTGATCTAAATACATACAGCATGCGTTGCGTTTATTATAAGGCTTATATAAGGCTTTTAATTTTTTTTCCGGCTCCTGACAATTTTTTTTATTTTTTTTATCTAATATGGCGCTTTCAACTTTTTTCTGCCCACAGAGCCTGTTGAAAAAAAGCACTCAGGCTTTAAATGTGCTACTTGTGTTAATTTATTTCCGTCATTTAAACTTTCAAAATGTCATTGTCTATTAAATTACTTAGATTAAAATAATCATGGTTAATTCATTGTTAAATTAAAACATAATTTTTTTTGTTGATTTGATGGATTTTGATAATCTGATTGAATAGTTGTTTGTGAAAAATTAAGACGTTGCTACAGTTACTAAATAGTTGAATAGTTTTTTTCACCATGTACTTTTTTTACCTTTTACTCAAGTAATAATTTGGATGACTACTTTTTACTTCTGCTTGAGTATTATTATTCTGAAGTAACAGTACTTATACTTGAGTAAAACTTTTGGCTATTCTACCCCCCCTCTGACTGTATCTTTGCGGTGTGTCATCCTTCCCCACTTCCTTGACATAAAGCTTAGTAGCTCAACTTTAAGAGGCTTTACGGCAAGAGAGCTGACTAATTCTTCTATTTGGATTCTGCCTAGCAACCAAGGCCGGAAGACTGAAGCAGTCACCTTGCACACTCGGAATTCCCGACGGTACCTGAAGCTGCATTAACGATAGCAGCAAGTGATGCGCTTAATCTTCAAGCAATAGGGCTTCATAGTTTGTTGTGGTGGCTACTCGGACAGCATAAGGCAAGTGCAAACTTAAAAGTGTGGTGCATTGTTCGAAGTGTCCTAAAAAGGTGGAAATTCAATATTTTCTCTATTAAGTATGTGTTAAAATGCCCAACTGAGTTCAAAGAGATCTGCCTTATTTTTCGCCACACCTATCTGCTTTTATTACAAAGCTATGCGAGGTGGAACATATTAGGTAGGAGGAATGGGTCAGTGCTGATTGACATAATGCTTGTTCCTGCATGATGTTTCTATTTGCTAGGGTAGCATGAAAATGGTGAAAGTAAGAAGATACCTTCTTCAACTACAGTCCAAACGCCAACCCAAACCCCAAGAAAAATGAATATGTATTCATAAATGTATTCGTATGTATTTAAGAAATACATGTACTTGCACACGCATCATGAACAAGCTGATAAAGGCTGCAATGATGACAAAAGGCACTGAGTTCAAACGTTTTGAATTCTGTCAAGCTCTTTTGAAGATAAAAATGCTAAATTTTTAAGTGTGTCAGGTCCATTCAGTTTTGCATTATCGTGTATGAAAGAAATTAAATTTTGAAGTTACTCTCGTTTATTTTAATTGGGTAGACAATGATAGCCTTTTTGAAACTAATTATAAATAATGTTTTTTTTTAATATAATCTAAAAATAAGGGAAATATTTTATTTTTATCTTTATTTCTTAGCCTAGGCATGTATACCCGTCAGTATTGGAGCACATGTATAATGTTTCAAAATTATGTTTTTTTAGATAGTAAATATATATATCCCCGCGACCCTACTGAGGATAAGCGGTGCAGATAATGGATATATATATATATATATATATATATATATATATATATATATATATATGGATATAAGTCAAGCTGTGGTACCTCCAACATGACTTTTTGCAGACATTTACCAGAGCAGTATAATGTTATCTTTATTGTAGACAAAAATAAAGACATAATACAACATGCAATATAAAATAATATATATGAAATCAGTAGTAAAAAAACGTTATCGTGCATCCCTAATACCTGTCAACCTCAGCTAATTGCTCCTCTTATTAATGATTGCAATTCCCATTATTAAGCGATAATAGACCTTACAAACACAATGCAGCATTTATTTATTCACAGCAAGATAGACTATGTAGAATAAAAACAAATACAATTTGCGTAATGTAGTTTGTTTTATTTCTCCAATAGACAACACAAACAATTATTTCAGCATCTTCCACACTTGCAGTAAATGTATTGATTTTTCTTATACGTAGTAGATCAGAAATCAGTCTAACCAAAATAAAGTTATTTTTTCACTTTTCCCGTACAAAAATTGGGGTAGAGCTTTTCCCCATGGAGTTGGATTTGGAACAGAAGTCAAGGGATTGCCTTCAGAGCGCTCTGAGCTATCTTCTATTAAATTAACATTCGTCTCTGGTACCAAGAATAAAAATTGTGATATGGTGTGATCAAATCGAGTGCCTTTTTGCAAATCATATATACGTTGGTTCGGTGGTTAAGATACTGCGGGGCGCCACAACCTGGGTTTGATACCAATTGTATCAAACCACAAAATTTGATTTGAGAAAAATTTGAAACTAAATTTTACACAGAAATTAATCAAACATGGGTGCAAACAAATACAAAATTAAAAACATTTTATTCGGTCAGGGCTGCTCATTTCATCTATTGTGCTCTACCGGTAGATCACAGAGTTGTAGTACTGGTTGATCACAAGAATGTATATTCAGGGATTTGTGTTTGGAGGGACATGCTACCATGTAGCAGTCAAATGCAGAATCTCAGCAGTGCAGTGTTACCTATTATTTCTTTGCTCATTTGAAAGGAACATTGGCCATGAACTTAAGACTTGACTTGTACTGAGTAACTCTTTGGACAGTTACTAGAATTTTACTATTGTGTTTTATTTTGATAAACTATATTCCAAAAACATGCATTTCAGGTTAATTGGCCGTTCCAAATTGTCCCTGTGTGCCCTGCGACTGTCCCCTACCCACTGCCTGAAAATAGCTGGGAAGGGCTCCAGCACCCCCGCGACCCCACTGAGGATAAGCGGTGCAGATAATGGACTGATATTTGATTTATTTAGGTGTGCATCGAAAAATATTGTCGGCATTCAATGACATGGATTAGGAAGTTTATTCTGAATACTAGGCTGACCTTGAATTTTCATTCCATGTACAAAGAATCCTGAAACATTTGAAAATAATAAGAGTTTTTGCATTGAGCACCCATACTGTAGATCAGGGGTCTCCAACCTTTTTCAGGTTTTGGTTACTAATTAGAGCAAAGGGCACCCAGTTTGATATGCATTTCTAAAATAAGAACTTATCATGTCATTAATTTGTTGTAACTATTTTATTATCAGGTAAATTGTTGGAATAAGGGTTAAATAGACTCAGGCAACCACAAAAAAAACATTAATACTAGCAAATCACAATGACCAAACCCTGGTGAGCTATTTTCAGGACAGGTCCGCGGACCTCAGCAGTCCTCAGGGGGCACCCTGCTTGGGTTAGGGTTAGGGTTGCAGACCCCTGCTGTAGATCTATATGAAAAAAAATCCGAACAGCATAAACTGCTGCTCAAACAAACTTCATTACATCAACAAAGTCCCCACCCTCTCACGTGACTGTAAATAAATCTTAGTGCAGGAAGACAACAAGTACTCGATAACCATCAGCACCACTCGTGCTATTGATTTTACACAACTTAATTGCTTTGCTCACTATAAAGTGTACAGCTTCGGTGGACTAATGTGGAGAAGTGAGATGTGTCGAGTTATATGCAGTACTTTTTATATTCATATATGCCAGCCGTATAAGAAAAATAAATCTCAGAACAAAGCTCAAAAAGCTTGGCTGGCATTACGTAACGAGGTCGACGGAAACACACAAAGGATGATTTAATGTTTGATGATGGAGCAATGTTTTGCGGCTGGCCTGCCATCTCCTTTTGCTCATGTTTATCTATTTATGAGCCTTTGGGTGAATAACACATCGGGTAAAAAAGTTTCAAGATCGAGATTTCTCGGAACTAAAATAGACAGGGAATATTCAAATCGGGTCAAGGAAATCGATAAAAGTTATCCGTCTTTCAAAACTCAAGGGGTTGTGATTTCACTGTAAGAAAAAAACATTTTGAAATATTGTTTTGATTGCAAATATGAGATTGAATGTGTTTTTCAGAGTAAAATATCACTGTTCACCTAATTTAAATTAGTGTTTTTTTGCTAAATGTCCATTTTATTCATGATGCCGCTCACACACAAGTGTAGTAACAATAAGTGGATGGATACAAACCAGCAAGACATTTGAATAATACATTAAAAATCAACATGGTTTTGAAAATCAAAATTGGTAGAAAATGCTTCAAATCATTAGTTTTACTTGATACATTTGTATAATGTATGATTTTTTTTTAATGCAATTTATTTTCCAGTATTCTGAAGACATCCCTATTAGTAAAACAAAATCAAGCAATCGATTCAATGCGTCTCAGCTGGTGTCAAGGGGCGGGGCCAGCTGGGTGCCATGACGACCGTGCAGGACATGACATCAAGGGATTGACTGTGCGACCAATTTACCGACAAATGAGACCAAATTTACTATGCATGCATTTGTTAAAAAAAAAACCCTCTCTGCAATTTGTTTTAAAGCACAAAACTCCAAAATTGCAGCATTGTCTAACAAAAAGCGTATTCTACCACATCCTGTGCTGTGCGAGCACCGAAAAAAACTTTGTTCCGCTTGGTGCTACCATTAGAAAATACAGCATATAGCCCTGCTAGTTTTGAGTCTCCCAAACACCTGTTAACCGAAACCATACATCAGCAAAGGTGAAACTGCGTGAGCCAGATGGCACACAAACGCGTCTAACCGAGCGTATAGAAACAATCCTGTATTCATTTTTCCAATGTCTGCAGTGAAGCTCATTGGAGACAATCTGAGCTGGTCTGTAACTACATCTGTTGTTTCTGAGAACCCCAGCACACAAAGGCCGCTAATACCTTAGTCCTTCTTATATGAATAATGGCTAGAGGCTTTAGTCCCATAACCAGGCTTCCCCCACCGTTCTCTTATCTCTCGCCGCCTTACACCCCCTTGAGACCTAAATACTGCTTGGGCCAGGGAGGGGAGTTGTGGTTCTGGGTCCCCGTCAGCTCTGCTATCTCCTTACATGATTTCATTGAAATTTTGCCAATGTTTTAGTCTAATTTTGGTTTTTGAAACATTTACCTGATCCTGATTTTAGTCTGTCAAGTTTTAACTGACCATAAGTCAAGCATTTTAAGTCTTTGTTGTAGTCCAAGTTGACACAATTTGTTTGTCTAGTTATGATAGAATAAAACATAAAATTAAACATTTTAGTGGAGTTTCAGTCGGGACAATCATAAAAGTGTTTTTTTCCATCTGATCTGAAAAAGTCTAAATTTAGTGTGAGTTTTAGTCCAATTTTAGTTTATTTGTGAGGGTTTTTTTTGTCAGCGTTGTTTCATTTTTATTTAGTCCAAAGTGACATCATTTTTATTGACAACTTTTGAAATTTTAAATTTTGAATGAAGTTTTATTCAGAATAATCACCAAACAATACATCACCTAAGTCCAATTCCAGCAGGACCCTTAACTTTTTATTTAGCATTTACCAAATCCAGATTTTGTTGTTTTAAGTTTTGGTTGACTATAATACATTATAATTATATTTTGGTCCGTCTAGTTGGAACATTAAAAAAAACACCTTCTTTGTGGTGTTTTATTAAAGGAAAATCATCTGGTAATACCTTTCTGTCTGATTTGAAATTAGTTGTATTTAGTCTAATGTCAGTCCCCATGTTTTTGTGTCAGTCTCAACTTGCTTTTATTTAAGTTGCCACAGGCTTTTTTGTCTAGTTGCGGTTTAAAAAACAGGTTTAGGTTAGTTGTATTCGGGACACTGATTTTGACTTTTTCTATTATTTGTCGGCCCTTAATATTGAAGCCTTCCATTTAATCTGAAATGGGTTAAATTTTGTCTCGGTTTAGTCTAGATTTAGTCACTCTTGTTAGATTTTTACAACATGTATCAGCCTTTTCCCATTTTGAAATATTTTGAAAAGAAAATATTTAACATTTCTATATGTTCTGTAATGGTTACATTTATGCAACTTCATTTCATTTGTCTAACAGAAAACCTTATTAAAAACTCAATATTTCTTTTAAGTCATGACAATATATTGTCACCACATCATTTTTATATTTCATCTAATCTAAATTTAGTCCTCATGACATTTTCATATTGGTGTCACGGTCGCCTTGGTGACCAGTCTGCCCCGCCCTCTGGGCAACAGCTGAAGCAGTTCCACTAATTGTGGGTCTGCTATTTAAGGCTGCATTGTGGGCTCTGCGGTGGCTGGTTCATTACTCTTATACACAATCCCGGTCTGTTATGCTTGTCATGTTTTAGTCTGTTATGCCATGTCCTGTGAGTTCGTGCCGGAGGAACTCTGTATTGTTCTGTTTTGCCCCGGAGTATTGGGCGACTTTTATTTTATTAAATAAAACTTATGGATCGTCAACGCATTTGAGTTCTCCCTTCATGCCTCCTGCCTCCGTTCTGGTCCGGTCACCTTCCACGCCACCACGCCTCGTGACAATTGGTCAGTGAAAACAATGAACAAATAGACAAATCCACATGTGGATATTTTTTCTTTTACTTTAAAAAAAATACATTTATCAATGAAGCAAAATGTCAATAGTCAAGTCAAGTTTATTTGTATAGCCCTTAATCACAAGGAGTCTCAAATGGGCTGCACAGACTACAGATTATTGAAAACTACAGACTATTAGTACACCATCCCCTGATCTAAAACCTACATGAGGGCAAGGAAAAACCTCAACATGAGGTAAATGAAGAAACCTTGAGAAGGGACTGCACATGAGGTGATCCCCCTTGCAGGATGACCAGGCTGCAACGGATGTTGCAATAATAAATAATAGATATTGTCAACATGGAAAATATAGAGTATAAGTGTGTTTTAAGCCTAGATTTAAATAGGTTTAAGTTCAGTTATCATTTCGTGAACTCCATTTTTGTTTTGTTATTTATTAGTTGAGGGGGAATCACACTAATCTCAGTCCTTGATTTTGTTTATTAAAGGCAGTTTTTTTATTTAGACAAAATTAATTAATCCATGAACCAAAATGTCAATAGCGTGAATTCTCATCAACTAATACAATGGAGACAAATATGGAGTTTGCAACCTATTTTCATTCCTGTTATTTTTTTATTAATGGCAGATGCATTTGATTTAGCATTTTTTTATAAATGTAATACTTCTTTTTATCATCCTGATTGAAGCTCACGCCTGCTTGCTCACAGAACTCACCTAATTAATGCGAGCATGTCGAGGGAAATATATCGCAAAATAGAAACTACATTAAAAAGGTAAAGTGGAAACTGTCCCATTGGAACAATTAAACGAGGGTGAAGCCATCAGGGATCACAATAGTGCAACAGCTGCAGCAAGCAAGCAAGCATCCTAAGCCATAATGGACCCCCTACCAACAATCCCCCCCATTTAGCATCAAGAGCATCATCTAGAAAGCCTCTTGACAGACCAACTTCTTATGCTTTTAAAATGCTGCAGACATCTGCCCGCGTCCACGTTGTCATTAACATGCAAATCACACGCGGAGACCGTCTGTAATTCCAGCGGGCGTTGCAAGCGCTGCAAAAGACATCAAAGTTTTGCTTTTGACGCATTGCCGAGTCGGCATATTTAGTTCAATCGACCCATCCCGTTGAAAACTTGCTACTTTAAATAATAAAAAAGTCTGACTTTGTTAAGTAATGCGTCTTAAACGGTGAGCTGTTTAGTGGCCATGCCCTTGAGTGCATTCTGAATAAAAGCTGAGCTCATTGTCGCTTTGGCATTGAAGGAAATTTTGCAATGAAATAATAATAATGATAAAGAAACAAAATATTCTCAAAGCGCGATGATCTCACCTTGTTGTCATTAGAGTTCAATGACATTTAACGTGCCGATCGAAAAGGGCAACGCGTAGCCGCAGAAAGAACCCCCGTCCCCAAAAAATAACGTCACTGGTTGCTTGGTCAGAATAAAACCCGAAAAAGACGTTTATTCCGTGGTGGGGCTGTTGCTGATGATGGTGGTCCAACCCAATCAGTCCCGGGGCTGCATTTTGCTCTTCGGAGAGATGACCAAGCCCGCTGCCTGCTATCCTCCACACAACAACGGTCGCCCCGCGATACACTTGTCTCCACCAACTAGCGATGGGTCGTTCGCGAACGATAGGACTCTACTTGCCGACTCTTGGCGGTGAACGACGAGAGACGGCTGCTTATTGATTGGGAGCCGGCCATTTAAGAAATATTTTCTTTCTTTTTCTCTTTTTATCCTTTGATTACTCTTTCTATCTCCTTTTCTCGGTTTCAATCTCTCTCGTTATCCTGTTTTGTTTCCTTCTTCCCCGAACTCTGTTTCTCTATCTCTCACTGTCTGCCTTTCTCTCTTTCCCTCTTCTCAATTTTCCTTTCTCTTTCTCTTTCTCTCTATCCCTCTCTTTCACATCTCTTTTTCTCTATCTTTTTCTCTTCTTTCACTGTTTCTCTCTCCTTTTCTCTATCATTCTGTATCTTTTGCTATTTTTCTCTATTTTTCCCTCTTCTCACTTTCCCTCTTGCTTTCTCTTTCTCTCTTTCTCTCCTTCTATCATCTCTCTTTCTCTCTATCAGTTTCTCTTTCACTCTCTCTTTCTCTATCATTCTGTATCTTGCTATCTTTCTCTACCCTCTTCTCACTTTTCCTCTCTCTTTCTCTCTATTTCTTTCTTTCACTCTCTCTTTCTCTTTCTCTCTCGATCATTATGTATATTTTGCTCTTTCTTTAGCTTTCCCTCTTCTCACTTTTCCTCTCCCCCCTCTCTGTCTCTGTCTTTCTCCTATATATATTTATATATAATGAAAGAATCTTGTAAACCTATTGTACATGAAATATATCAGTTTTTATTATAAATGGATTCAGTGGTACCTCTACTTGCGAATGTCTCTACATACGAAAGTTTCACGTTACGAAGTATCTGAAAGGGAAAATAAAACTTCTTGTTAGAAAGGCGTTTCAGGATAGGAAGTCAAAAATACAGCACAGTACGCACTGTTATTTGCCACTCCCAGAGTTTCCTGTACGTAAACAAACTGGCTGCATGTATCCCAGCATGATCTTCATGTCACCGTCACAGTTCAGAGTTCAGAAACGAGGAGGAGGAGGGGTTCTAGCAAAATGGCGGAGAGGATGCTTTATTCCTCTTTGTTTTTTTTTGTTTTTTTCAATAGTGCCTCTTGTTTGATGTTTATTGTGTGGTAATCTAATTTTAACATGTATTTGTTTTCATGTCCTGATGCTCTCCTTATTTATTAGAATAATATCGTACTGTACCTTTGCGGTGCTAGAACAGATTATTGCAATAACATTCAAAATACGTCTCTACTGTTAGGGAAAAAACTATATTACAAATGTAGCGTTTACCAAATTGCTCGAATTAGTTATCTGACTCTATTAACCAAACACAAACTTCATTTTCCTAACAATGCATGCTCGTTTCTTAATTTAGGGAAAAATATTGACAAGAGACAGGCATTTCCACACGGGGGCAGATTTATTTTCTTAAAGTATTTAACTGAGTGAATTCCATCGAATTTAGCCGAATTATTGTCGAATTAGTATAATTCTTCTTCGTCGAGCCTTCCTCTCACGATCTCCGATCTGCTCTCCTATCTCTGCTCTCGTTTCCTCTTCCGTCATCAGTCTTTTCAGACGTCGGGGCGTCGGCCACCGCCCATGAGCGGGCCAGGAACTCCCTACGTGGCCCCCACCTGGTCGCCACCTCGTCTGACCAGTGCATCACGAAGGCCCCTCCCATGGGGCGGGTCAGGTGCCAGCTTCACCACCTCCTCACCGAAAGGCGCCGCCATGTCTAAAAGACTCACACCAACAAAGCTTATCAGAACAACTTCTTCAAACAATGTCTGCTTTCCCGCGTCACAGATGCTCCTCCGGCGTCCGCCCTTGTCCCAGCTCTTGCTGTTTTCTGTAAACATCATTCTTGTCTAGGCCACACTGACCCCAAACATTCCCTGTGAAAAATCCCCACTGCATTCAACAAATGTAATTTGTATAAAATTATATTAAATCCCTTATAGCCAAGTAAATAAAATAAAAAATCCTTCACTACTTACTAAGTTTTGAGGTTACGAAGATACTCCCGGAACAAATTCAATTCGTAAGTAGAGGTACCGCTGTATTTTAAATGCAAACTACATGTTCAAACTATATCAGCATCTTTAAACTTAGATTAACGTTCCTGACATTAGATTGAACTTCTTGTTTTAAGAACAAAGTTCAAGTTGACGTCCATGAGAAACCGCAAGACCGTGGTTGAAACAGAACTAGGCAAAGAACTAGAAGTTCAAGCTCATTATCAAGAAACCGCGAGATGATGGTAGAAATAGATGTTAGGCGAATTTTTGAGAAACACTTAAAACGGGATGTGACACTAAACTCAAAATCTGAGAATTGGGTGATAACACGCAAAATGTGTGATCAATGGCAAGCAGTAGACTAAAATTGCAGTACCCTGTGGACCTATACAACGCCCCAGAAACAGTTATAAGAATCTTGCTTCAGGATGTCAAAGTCAAACTATTCCTAGGATTGTCCAATTAAAGAATTGTATTGCAACGGTCTCCAGAATATATTTTGCCTATGAAAAACGTTCTTGAGAAGCATTTCATCTCCAGCCTTTGATTTTACAAACATTCTCCTCAGCCAAAATTCAACAAACATGCAAAAGATAATTCAGAAACCTCAATCTATTTTTACTGTACATATATCTATTGTTCTATTTCCTGTTATCTTTCTCTCATATTCTCTCTCTCTGTCTCTCTCTTTCTCTCTTTCTTTTCCTCATTCTTTTTCTCTCTCCATCCCTCTCTATCTTGAAGACGCTCATGACTGGTTAATATGAGTAGGGTCACCTCTCTGTTGTTTGCTAAGTACAAACCAGGGGTTTTATACAAAATAAGCTATATTGGACCAAAAAAAAACATGTTTGGAACACAAAAAAGAAGTTATATATAACCTTATAAGGAAGGCAAAACAAGCTGTACTGTTTATTAATACTTTCATTTGAAAACGTTTGATATGTTTGTGTCATGTTTCTTCTCCTACATAAATCATATCATTTTCCATTATCAAACATTTTTGAAAAAGCGCTTGGGAGCCGCTAGGGAATGTCAAAGAGCCACATTTATTTAGCTCCAGAGCTGTTGGTTTCTGACTCCTGGTATTAACAATTTTAAAGTTTAAATGTGTTAAAGTTAACTGTCTATCGAAACAATAAAATATATTATAATATTCATACCTGTCAACCTGTACGTTTTTGCCGAACAAAGTACGTTTATTATGCATTTAAGACGTGTACAAGACGTACAAGAAATTTTTTACGGAAAAACGCAAATTTGTCAATTAGTGGCTCAGGAGGTAGAGCTCTTGTCTTGGGATCAAGAGATCACAGTTCGAATCCCGCCTCCTCCGTGTTACATGTCGAAGTGTCCTTGGGTAAGACACTGAACCCCTAATACCCCCAATAAGCAGGTTAGCACCTTACATGGCTGCACGGCCGCTATTGGGAAATGTGAAGCACAATGTAAAGCGCTTTGGGAAGTCTTGACTTGAAAAGCGCTCTATAAATGCAGATCATTTCATTTAATTTCAATTATGGGTACCATTTCCCCGTAGGGAAATTCACACTTCCAGCAGTCTACCCTGTTGTTTATTAACAGATTGACATGATGCCCTAGGGGTGCTTGTAGCGGAGTGGATGACGTCACGCCAGTCCAAAAGTTCGACATCCCTGCGGCAGATGAAAATCTTTTCTTTGTGAAAATCCAGGGATACACCACCTCGTGTTAGCAAGTCCGCCTCCTCTCCGATTCCCACCGGCTTTCTTGTCTCTGTATAGCGGCGTTGAAGCCGGATGGCTCCGGGTAGCTCCGGGTGGCTACACGTTAGTGTCCGGAATGCTAAACGTGAGCCACGTTTCCGCAAAACACAGCAACTGCGCTCCCTGTGCGCTTCGATGTTTTCCACCAGCACTCGTTGATCTCATTTGGTAGTGAGTTTGCATTTACCATGATTGCGGATGGTACCGAAGACTTATAACGCAGCTAGCCGCTTCGCTAGCTCCGGCTCTTCTTCCACGATAGGCCCCTTCATCACGCCGGCACGAGAATTCTTCAGGGCAAGGAGTTGAAATTCCTTGAATACACGCATTTTTGTGCGCTAAAGACCATGTCCCATAGGATAGAAGTAATCCATAGTGTAGTTGTCAAAACGGGAAGAAAAAACACAGAAGACAGGAGCAGACAATAAAACAATAGGGCAGCTGCTGGAAAAGGCAGCCGCTCGTGGCAGCAGCGCCGCTATGACGAAACGGCAAATCAATCAAGTCAAACGAGTTCGCCGCTATCTCGGTATCGTTTTTTTCGTTGCAAACGAAGCGAGCGGTTTGATGCTACTGTGCGCATGCGTCTGCAGCCTCGGATTTCATGTGGTAGTTATGTAGTGAAAGGAAGTCCGTCTCTTTTTAGAGAACCGGCTTTTTCGGCTCAACTCATTTAAGAGTGACGGCTCACAAACGGCTCACTTGCTTTGATGCATTATATTACGAATTCGTATGTTGTATGAAGAAGTTAAGAAAAAAACGAAGTATAAAAAGAGAAAATGAAAAAAGACAGGTTTGTGGTTATCCTTTTAATCAGTATATTACCAACAATAATTTAATGCAGAAAATGAATTAATAGTTTGAATAAGAAAATGTATTATTCTACAGTTATTTTTGCATGTATTTTTTCCTTCTACAGTGAACGTCCAAGCTACTTCATTTTTGAACTTTTTTATAATAAATCTCATTCATGTCGAGCAACTCAGGATCTCACAACAAAATGTTAATTAACAATATATATGATACAACGAAACACAATATAACATGTTAAACTACATAAATAAACACGTTTGAAAAAAAATATGGTGTAAGATTATTTTGTATTTTGTAAGGGAAAATACAACGGTTTGTAAGGGCATGGAGCCGTGGAGGTTGACAGGTATGTAATATAGTAGCGTAGAACATTTTCAAAATGAATTAGTGTGGTTCAGAAAGTGACGGCTCTTTTCAGTGTTTCAGGCTGAAAGAGCCGTTTCTCTAAAAAAGAGCAGGAAATCCCATCACTCCTGCCAACAGATGGAAGCGGAGGGGTGAGGGAGGGTCGTTGGGGCGAGGGGGGAAGAAGGAAAACAAATGATAAAAACACCTGGCGCTGGCCACACCAGTCAGCTGATTTCCTGGCATCCGATTGGCTGAGCGCGTGTGTCCGTCAAGTGGAGGCCAAGCCAAGCGTGCGCCATCTGTTCAGCCTTGCAGGGGGGCGGTGGGTGGGATGGGGGTTTGAGGGGAGAACAAAGGCGGCGGAGGGTGGCTGGGCTAGGGCGGGGTTAGGCGGCCCCTCCCCCTCTCCCCCTGCCCCCCTAGAGTCTATGTGGTCATGTAAACATATCGGTGGCGGAAGTGCAAAAACACCAATTCGTTTTTCCTTTTTTATAAGAATAAACGACACAATGGACTATATCTCTAGAAATATTAATTTCTTAGCTCCAGTCTCATTTTCAATCTTCTATTTTTTTTAAATTGGTTATAATGTGTATAACATACCTGTCAAGTTCCAGGGCTCCATGCCCTTACAAACTGTCGTATTTTCCCTTGCAAAATACAAAATAATCTTTCACCATATTTTTTTTCAAACGTGTTTATTTATGTAGTTTAACATGTTATATTGTACATGTGTTTCGTTATATCGTATGTATCGTTAATTAACGTTTTGTTGTGAGATACTGAGTTGCTCGACATGAATGAGGTTTATTGTAAAAATGAAGTAGCTTGGACGTTCACCGTAGAAGGAAAAAATACATGCAAATATAATTAAGTAGAATAATACATTTTCTTATTACAATTAAGAATTAATTTTCTGCATTAAATTATTTTTGGTAATATAATGATTAAAGGGATAACCACAAACCTGTCTTTTTTCATTTTCTCATTTTATACTTCCTTTTTTTCTTAACTTCATTATACCACATAATAATTCGTAATATAATGCATCAAAGCAAGTGAGGCGTTTGAGAGCCGGCTCGCTTTAATGAGTTGAGCCGAAAAAGCCGGTTCTCTAAAAAGCGACGGACTTTCTTTGAAATGAAATGATCTGCATTTATATAGCTCTTTTCAAGTCAATGACTTCCCAATGTGCTTATTGGGGGTATTAGGGGTTCAGTGTCTTACCCAAGGACACTTCGACATGTAACACGGACGAGCCGGGATTCGAATTGGGATCCCTTGATCCCAAGACGAGCGCTCTACCTCCTGAGCTACTGCCGCCTTTCACTACATAACTACCACATGAAATCCGAGGCTGCAGAAGCATGCGCACAGTAGCATCAAACAGCTCGCTTCGTTTGCAACGGAAAAAAAACTGATACAGAGATAACGGCAAACCCGTTTGACTTGCCGTTTCGTGATAGTCGGTGTATTCCGGACGGTACCCATAATTGACAAATTTGTGTTTTTCCGTACAGATTTTCTTTTACGTCGTACACGTCTTAAAATGCATATTAAACATACTTTGTACGGCAAAAACGTACAAGTTGACAGGTATGGTATAATGTAAAAGTAATATCCATCCATCCATTATCTTTCGCTTATCTGGGATAGGGTTGCGGGGGCAGCAGCCTCAGCAGGGAAGCCCAGACCTCCCCATCCCCAGCCACTACATCCTGCCCATCTGACACACAGCAATACCTCTACATGCAAAAGTTTCAGGTTACTAAGTACCTGAACGGGAAAATATTGCCTGTACTTACAAAGGCATCTGAAGATACCAAGTCAAAAATACAATATAGTTTGCGCTGCTGCTAGCCGCTCCCAGAGTAAACAAATGGCTTCAAATCTGTCTGGAAACCCAGTGCGCCTGCTCACTCCATGCATGCTCTTCGTGTCACTATCACAGTTCAGAGTTCAGAGACAAGGAGGAGGAGGGATTCCGGCAAGATAGTTGGCAGAAGGAGGCAGTCATCATTTAATCTCCCCAAATTAAACATATTTTAGCAAAAATACCATAAGGTTTCTGAATTTGTGGAAACGAGTCAACCGGAAAATGTGCTAACATGTCGGGCTATTGCTAAATCTGCCTTGCGCGTTTCTGACGGATCGTCAAAAGCCGGCAAAAGCAGACCTCTTTGTATCCGTTTTTCAAGAAAGGTGAGGCAAAAAGTTAAAGAAGTATTTTTATTATTTTCTTTATTCTTAGTTTTTTTTCACTCTATGTACCGTATTTTCCACACTATAAGGGGCACCGGATTATAGGGCGCACCCCCAAAAAAATAGTTTTTGGTCCTATATTTTCCATACATAAGGCGCACCGGATTATAAGGCACTTCAATGGGAACATCAACAAAACAGTCAGATAGTTCAGTCAAACTTATTACTCCCTTAACATTCCGAAAGCTTGCAAAGAAGCAAATACGTGTCTCAGACATGTACGGAAACAGTGTCTGTACAATGTAACCAATCACTCAAATGCATCGTTCCAAATATCATTCGGAAGGTTAAAGTCTTGGGATTCAAGAAATGCCAAACATTTCCTAGTTTCCATTTTATTTTTTGCTGGCAACTGTGTGGACAGCAAAGTAAGAATTGTATTGTGCAGGGAAACGGGGTTCTTTACTGTGCATATGACAATAAACACTTTGAATTGAATTTAGTTTAAAAATAGACTCATCACAGAAACATCAAGATCGTTCTAAAACAACATACCGGGAAAATATAAAGCCGCATAGCTCACCTAAGTTCTCTTGCAGCCATCACATTCAATTATGATACGTAACCATGGTCTTCTTGCAACCGTGAGTATAGTAAATCCAAGAGAGTAAAATATTTACAAATACAGAATAGTAAAAAATGTTTTCTCTATGCCGTAGTGCAGGGGTGTCAAACTCATTTGAACTCGGGGGCCACACCATAGAAAAAACATTCTGTCGGGGGCCGGACTAGTAGATTAAAGAGAAAGAAAAAGAGAGAAAAAGAAATAAGAGAAAGAGGGAGGGAAAGGGAGAGAGGGCAGGACAAATGAAGAAAAAGAGAGAGAGAGCGTGAGAAACAAAAGATAAAAAGTCGTGAGAGAGGGGGAAAAGAAAGGGAGAGGAAGAAAGATATCCAAAAACAAATAGAAAGACAGAAGAAGAGAAAAGAGAAAAGGAAGGGCGAAGGGTTGGAAGAGAGAAAAAGAAAAGAGAGAAAAGGAAAAAAGGAAGTTAGAGCAAAAGAGGTTAAAAGACACAGAGAGAAAGAGACAAAGAGCAACAAAGGAAGAGAAAAAGAGACACAGAAAGTGAAAGAGACAGAGACAGAGAGTGGGAGTAAATGGGTGGAAAAGAAAGAGAGAGATAAAGAAACAAGATAAAGAGGGAGTGAAAAGGAGAGAGGGCGGGACAAAGAAAAAAAAAGCGAGAGAGAAAAGGGGGAGAAACAAAAGATAAAAAGTCGTGAGAGAGGGAGAAAGGAAAGGGAGAGGAAGAAAGAAATCCAAAGAGAAATAGAAAGACAGAAGGAGAGAAAAGAGAAAAGGAAAGGCGAAGGGTAGGACGAGAGAAAGAGACAAAGAGCAACAAAGGAAGAGAAAGTGAAAGAGACAGAGACAGAGAGTGGGAGGAAAAGGGTGGAAAAGAGAGAAAGAGAGAGAGAGAGAGAGAGAGAGAGAGAGAGAGAGAGAGAGAAATAAATACAAGTACAGTGTCTTTGTTCGAGGCACCTTTCTTTGGCAACATCAAGTTGCCATATTTCAACCTGCCGCTTGTTTTTCTCTTGCGCTTCTCTGAGTGTTGTCTCGCGGGCCGGATTCAATCCCTTAGCGGGCCTGATTTGGCCCGCGGGCCGCCTCTTTGACACCTGTGCCGTAGTGCAACCCAACGTGTGATTCACATTCATCTTTTTCGGCCAATTGCAGGCTTTGTTTCGCCCCTTTAACCTATGCGAGCCTGTAATGAAATGAAATGATCTGCATTTCTATAGCGCTTTTCAAGTCAATGACTTCCCAAAGCGCTTTACATTGTGCTTCACATTTCCCAATAGCGGCCGTGATCTGTGCAGCCATGTAAGGCGCTAACCTGCTTATTGGGGGTATTGGGGTTTCAGTGTCTTACCCAAGGACACTTCGGCATGTAACACGGACAAGCCGGGATTCGAACTGGGATCCCTTAATCCTAAAACGATCGCTCTACCTCCTGAGCTACTGCCGCCCCGTAAATGATATAATCTAATTATGGACATTTTAACAAATATTTTTAAAATGATTGGATAATAGGACAGTGGCCATCTGCATGGACAACATTGCTGGAACAACAGGAACTCAGGGGTCTGGTCAATCGCCTGGACAATACATCAACCCTGTATGGGATAGTTAAATTAGCACAGAAAAAAATCCAAAAGTAATGGCCAACAACCCCCAAGGTATCACCACAATTTTCACCATCAACCACAATGAGCTTAAACCTGTCACCAAATGTAAATATTGTGAAGCTGTCTTATGAGAAAGAGGGGTCAGAACCAGAAATCATGGCCACGATTGCTAAAACCACAGCCGCACTTGTCAGACTCAAACTCATCCGGAGAGAAACGACGTTGCAGTGAAATCGAAGATCAGACTTGTGCACACCCTGGTTACTTCCATCATTCTCTAAACTTGCGAGACACAGACTCTCACTGCAGAGCTGGAAAGTGAAATCCAGCCCACGAGGATGCGATGCTACAGGAAACTTGTAGACATCAGCTACATAGCCCATGTAAAAAACAAAACAGTCGCAACACCATCGAAGGGCACACTGAAACTTACAAAGAATTGTTGTCAACTGTTCACAGACAAAAACTGCAGTAATATGATTACGCCACAAGATCATCGGGACTGTCCAAGATCGACCTCCAGGGCACAGTTCAAGGCAGAAGGAGTGGAGGACAGAAAAATAACTGGCTTACAAGATCAAGGAAAGGTTTGGTGCCAACTTTGCCATGACCCAAACTCAGGACAGGAACTGTCAGGAAGGGAGAAAACTGTTCTGAGTTACGTCCTCAATGGTGCCCCGACGACCCGTGCTGTTAAGGGACAACATTGTCAAGACATTAGTTGTTATTGCTTATTGCTTTCAAGTATAGTCCTTTAAGACACAGCATCACTTTTTAAAGAGGGTTCTTTTTTTTTTCTTTTTTACATGACTCATTTTCTGACCAAGCCCTGATTCCAACCCTTAATGTTGAGTGCCAAACTGACAGGCATTGGGTACCATTTTTGTAAAGTAAATTCAGCCAGGGATTGAACCTCTGACCTACCTTTTGGTGTGGATACTACCAGAAGGACACTGAGCTGGACAATAAGGAAAATTGCACCATGGAGAGCCAAAAACCACCTAACTGAATTAGAACTATAGCCCAATGCATTAAACCATATGCAAATACAACATCAAGAATTACAACCAATATTAGTATGAGTATGGATGATAAGAGGGGACTGTATGAGAGTGTGATTGTGCCGACTGTGTTGTATGGTGCAGAAACTTGGAGCCTGAACGCAGATTTAAGAAAGAAATTGAATTGAATGTTTTTGAGATGAAGTATTTGAGGAGTACGTTAGGAGTGACAAGATTGGATAGATTGAGAAATTAAATTGTGAGAGACAGACCTGGAGTAGAGGTGGAACTGAGCGAGCGTGTGGATAGGAGATTACTCGGTTGGTTTGGACACATGGAGAGGATGGATGAAGAGAGAATGTTGAAGAAGATCCACAGAGCAGAAGTAAATGGAAGGACACCAAGAGGAAGGCCGCGATTGACGTAGATGGATAGTGTTATGAGTGCACTGCAGGAAAGGGGTCTAAATATAATGGAAGCTAGAGCTCTTGTTGGTGATAGGAAGGAGTGGAGAGGTGTTGTGAAAGGATAGTGGGATTGTGGATGCCTTCTAAAGGATGGGCTGGGCACCCATATGATGCGGCAGGGGTAAACCAGTGATAGCTGTCGGGCCCTGCTGTTGAACAGAAGAGTGTGTTGTGTCACCCTGACCCGAGTGACACGGCCGCTTTCTTGTGTCCCGTTTCATCTGGAGGGACGAAAGCATGACCAACTTAGGTGCCGAGGTGCCTAACTTGTTTGGGTGTTTGGGCATTTGGGTTGGCCATGGTCCAAAAATGTTTGTGTGTTTTTTTGTTTGTTTGTTTTTTGTTCTTTTGCTATTTTCTTCCCTTTTATTTTCCTTGTTTTTTGTATGTTTGTCCTGCTGTCTCTTGAGGGATATGACCAAGGTAGATAGATAGATAGATAGATAGATAGATAGATAGATAGATAGATAGATAGATAGATAGATAGATAGATAGATAGATAGATAGATAGATAGATAGATAGATAGATAGATAGATAGATAGATAGATAGATAGATAGATAGAACGTTGCCCGGAAGATACCAGCTTTATTAAATTTCATTTTCAGATTTTTTCCTTTCCTATAAGACGGTAGCAACATAGTTTTCAATGCATTTTGAGGGATGACTCTATCCTAAACTTACTCAGAATATACGCTGTTTAATTTATATTTTGTAACTTTTAATGAAAGTCTTCAACTGACCTGCTCTCTTCAGCTCCTTTTCCTTTGTCCAAATACTTGGTCTAAATACCGGAGGTTGAGCACGCAGCGAGACACAGATTGTCGACGCCAAGAATGTCCAAAAAGGAACATTTGAACTCTTATATTTTAGGTGAGTCTATTTATCAATTTATTGTCACGAATTAGATGTACAAAACTCGTTTAAAAGGCCTTAGCATCAGTAAAGTTTTGTAAATGCTATATAGTTTAGCCAACCTCAATATTTACCATCAGTACAATACATAAGTGTCTCCGGTGAAGGTAAATTCTGCAGTTTAGGGGAATAGTTCCTGGCACGTTTTGCTTTTGGCCTTAACACTTTGCATAATCTTTTAATAGCGAACATTTCCACAATACGTAACTAATGAATACATTTTGCGGTTGCCTAGACAAGCATACCCGTAGGCTTTCTTCAGGAGCAATTCAGCGCTGCAACATATCCCTTTTGTCTGATATGCATGTTGAATTTCCAACGTGAAGGATTTTATACATTTGACTTTAAAAGATTTTATACAATTGAATACAAGTTACATTTATTGAGTGCAATGAAGATTTTCACTGAGTAGGCTTAAGTTCAATGAGCAGTGAATGTTCAGGGCACCCTGGTAGAAAATATTGTTTACAGGAAGGGCGGGAACGGGACGTGAGGCTGATAAGACAGTCACCACATCCGACGACGCAGAAAGGCCCTGATGACGGGGGACGGCAGGCATTGTTATGAGAAACGCTCTCCGCTGCTTGAGTTAAGTGGTGGAGCTCACGTTGGGCTTCATTGGCACGCCCATGGGAGGAACCGGCCCACCAACTTGCGGAAAGACGTGGGCCGAGAAGAAAAGGCTGGAGGACTGGAGAGAGGGGTTCCCCAGAGACTCCAGAGACAGTAATTCGACTAATTCGGCCATTTACGATGGAGTTCACTTAGTTCTATTGTTAAAGAAATTAAATCTGCCCCAGTGTGAAAATGTCGGCTTTTCTTGTTCCACCTCCGGCAGTGGCTCGGGAGGTAGAGCGCTCGTCTTAGGATCAAGAGGTCGCAGTTTGAATCCCGGCTCCTCCGTGTTACATGTCGAAGTATGCTTGGGTAAGACACTGAACCCCTAATACCCCCATTAAGCTGGTTAGCGCCTTACATGGCTGCACGGCCGCTATTGGGAAATGTGAAGCACAATGTAAAGCGCTTTGGGAAGTCTTGACTTGAAAAGCGTTATATAAATGCAGATCATTTCATTTCATTTTTTCCATCAAGAAACGAGCGCGCATTGTTGGGTGAATGTAGGTTGTGTTTGGTTAATGGAGTCAGATAACTAATTCGAACAATTTGGTAAATGACACATTTTAATATTTAATTCCCAACAAACTTTAGATAAAGTAGAGGATTATTTCTTGTGTTCATTTGATTTTTAAATGCACCATTTGTTTAGTCCTTTCCTTGCAATGTTTCTGATGGGCTGAACAGTCGAGGCTTGACACAGCAACCACCACCCCATACATTTCAAAGAATAGTTCTTCGTTGTCATCCAAATAAAGACAATAAGTTTTATTTTTGTCCTAAATTGTCATAAATCTCTGTATTTTTAATGTTCTTCAATGTGTTTTTACAGTCTTGTTAAGCTTAGATTTAATTACAAAAGAGAGGCTTTAATTCTTTATCATAAATCACCTCTCCTTTCTGGCTGCTTCGGGTTTGATCCTGCAAATCAAGTTACCTGTGGGCCTGATTTGGGGCGGGCAGGAATTTTTTTTAGAATTGATCTTACCTCGGCATCAAACCTTTAAAGGATTTTATACGTTTGAATACAAGTTACATTTATTGAGTGCAATGAAGATTTTCACCGAGTAGGCTTAAACTGTATTACTATACCAAACTGTATGTAACATCCTACATGCCGACATTTCTTGTGTAAATATTGTGTAGATTATAACTATAACCTTATCCTCCTTGTTTTATAACCTTATCTTCTCTGTTCCATTATCTTCTTGGCTTTTTTACCTCACTGTGAATGTGTGAAACTGGAGTGTCATGCCCAATTTCGTTGTCACAATATGTTAACCCATTTTGTAACAATGACAATAAAGGTATATTCTATTCTATTCTATTCTATTCTATTCTATTCTATTCTATTCTATTCTATTCTATTCTAACCTCACCATGACATGAACTCATTTGACAATCATAGCGAGGGTTTGTTCCATTTGCAAAGAGAACAAATCCAAACTCTGTTCCTTCTTCAGGAACTTTCTGTTTGAATTGCCGTGGTGAGTATCGTCTCTGCGGTTAGCACAAGGTAACAACAATTTCTTTTTTGGGTGTTGTTTTGATCAGTTCCAAGCAACCAACATTCAGATGTTTCTAGGCCAGTGTGTAGCTAAAGAACAAAACAGAATTTTGCTGGCTGTGGTTTTATTTTTAGAGTCTTTGTCAGTTAGAACAGCTGAAGGTGCTGATAATGCCCTGCTTGAATTAACAGCTGCTTTTTTTTAGGCTATCGAGTGTCGCTATTGATTTCCTGTGTTTTCTTTTTTTTTAAAAACTTAATTGTGTGGGTTGTCAGATCACGCAAAGTGAGAATATGCACATTGGAAAATTAAAATAAACATGGTACAAAAACAGCTTGTTAGCAGATCTGCTTGATGACACCTTTACAAGGTGCGGATTCATTTGCAGCTGATGTACAAGTCGAGGAGGAAAGTGCCGGAGGTGATTCGAGGTGTGAAAGCGATGGAGGTTTCTATGAGAGCTTGACGAGACGAGATTTCTTGGAGGTCAAACTGTCAGCACAATTGATAGCCAGCTGGGCTCCTGCCAAGCGATTCAACATGGGGTCAGGAGCTCCGTGCTCAACACAACTAAAAGGTATGTTGTCGATCAGGGATGTCAAAGTCAAATGGATGGAGGGCCGAATCAAAGATTTGAGTACAAGCCCAGGGTCGGACTGATGGAATGTTGAGAATTTTTCAAAATGCATGTAGTCTAGTGCAGTGTATATCAACTTGTGGGTGGCGATCAAAAATTGGATCACTGAACAGCTTTTCCGTTTTGCGGGGTTTTGTTTCGGGAGAATAATGCTGGATTAAGCTGGAAAACACACATCAGACATATACAAACTAAAGTATCTAAAAACATTCCAATAATTAATAAAGCCAAATTCATTTTAAACTATAATGCATTGTATTTATTAAATTGTTCTCTAGTTCTGCCATACTTAACATATTGTGCAGAAGTCTGGGGCAATAATTACAAAAGATTACTACTGCCCCTTTTTATCCTCCAAAAATGTGCAATTACAACTACAGTATACACAGGGTAGGATATCGAGATCATACTAATATTTTATTCCTGCAGTCCAAATTGTTAAAATTGCATGATTTTTTTTTTTTTTTACTGCACAACTGCTTTTTGAGGTCAACAAAAACATAGTGCCAGAAAACATCCCAAAATTAGTAGTAAATTCATAGTCCCAAAGGTGAGAACCACCAGGAAAAGGATGTGTGTGTCTGTGTGTGAAGTCAAACTTTGGAACATTTTAGAAGACCAGAGGAAACAATGTCCAACTATTCACTTGTTCAAATTTAAATACAAAAAAACATTCCTGGCGGAATACAGTGATGAAGAAAACGGGGTGTGAGTGATATGAGAGATTGGGAATAGAACTATGGTTAACTTTGTTGTTATTGTTGCTATTGTTATATCATAACTGTTATAATTAATGATATTACTATTGTTGTTATTATCATTGGTGTATTTAATAGGAATGATGAAGGGGTAGGGAAATTGACCATCTGCTTCTGACTACCCCTTTTTCGAAAATATTGTGTAACATTATTTTGTTGTTGACTAATTGTTTTTGTTCTGCTTTTATTTTAATGTTCGAAATAAAACTTTTCATTCATTCATTCATTCATTCATTCATTCATTCATTCATTCATTCATTTAATGCAAAGAAAATAATAGAAATGTGGTTCAATTGTACTCCTTAACAGTAGATGGCAATAACGTCCATTAAAATGTTATTTGACACCATAGAAAAAAACACTAGTAAAATTAATTTTGACTTGTTGAGCATGTCCAACCAGAGTCAAAACCAAAACCTGGATGTCTGGAATATTGCTTTATTTGTATTCGATTTTTTTTATTTGGGTGAATCGATGAAGATGATACCTAAGTGTCGCCAATGTAGGAGTGGACATAGAGTATGTTTTTTGCTTTCCGGCCATTTATAAACAGCTTTTCTTTTTTCCTTTGAATTCAGTGTAGTATTTTTTTAGTTCAACCTTTTTAGTGACGTAGCCCCCAGTGAAACAGTTACTCCAGCGAGATATCACCCTACCCCTGAACTGTTTTTCACTGAGGATCTTTGACTTTGCAAACTGGAAAAGGTTAATATTATTATTCTTGTTGTCATTATTTTTATTGATGTTGTTATGATTTTTTTCTCATTTATTTTTACATATTCTTATTTTTCCGGCTTTTTTGTCTATATTATCATTTATTAATATTAATCGCTTATTTCTATCATTATTGTTAGTATTATTTCTAAATTATTGATCACAATTTTTTTCTATTTTCATGTTTTTGAATGATGTGTAGGAAAATAAGAAAATGGAAGATAATTTTGTTCTTTTCAAGGTGTATATTCCATTGAAATCTTAGATACGATGTTTCTATTGGAACATTTTTTTTTCCTAAAATAAGAAATAATTCTTAACAACAATAAAATGCATCCTTAAAATTGTGGATTTTAGTATTTTGCAAATTGGTAAAAATGTAATAAAATGTAAAAAAACAAAATCCATATGAAGAGCGGAACTATTTGATAGTCGGACAGGATTGTTCTTGTTTATTCATTTAATGTCATGATTACCGATATGTTTGACCTGTGCCCGCTCCTTTGGCGCCAACTGCCTCGGACTCTGTTTGGCTCTCTGTCCCTATTTAAACCCACTCCTATGTATCCCCTTTTGTCAGTCTGTCTGCGAACCTCTGTTCACACTAGGCAAGCCTTTTTTCGACCCTGACTCCCACCGGTTTTTGCTCCCGTTTGTCCCCCGGCTTCGACACGTTTTTGATCCTGACCACGTCTACGCTCCTTTCCTGGCTTACGACTCGCTTACGACCCCGACCACGTTTTTTACTCTCCTGTCCTGGCTACTGACCAGTTTTTCCATTCCCGACACCGCCATTGCTCGCTATGGAAGATCCACTTCTGCGTTCAGAGCAACCTTCTTCCTGCGTCCAGGAACCACCGGATCGTGGGCGCAACCCTTCCTCTTTCTTCCGATAAAACTTGAGAGAGACGCAACGCAAGTGGGTCCTGTCTCCTTTCTGGTCTTGACATATAATGCATTTTTTATACCGACCTATTGTTGTAAGTGATGCAAATTTGGATTGAGGACACTTCTTTGGATATATTTGTAAAATAGTTTGAATATTGTGCCTTGAGACGAAAAATACACACCGTGTGTTTTATTAACTGTTCAAAACATCAACTGGCTTGTTCATGTAAAGCGATTAATACACAGAGCTTTTGTGTTGGGGTTGTTGAGGACTTTTCAAGGGTTTTTAGTATGCTCTTTTGAGAAGCACTGGTCTACTCAAAAACTGAATCACGGCATGTCATGCAGTAAATCAAAATGCGAAACGAGAGTTTATAAAGAAATGGTGAAGGTCCTCCACATGTGAATGATGTAAAATCTCAAACACTCCTACAGACACAAAAAATCCCTTCTATTGTCACAAAATCCTTTTTTAAGGTGGAATTTCAAACCCACCTCGCACATTTCGAGTCATCAGGTAGAAGTGTTAATTGGCACTCTCACAATGGTTGAAAACTGCTCTAAATTCCTTGTGCTGAATATTTTGTGTCTGAATGAGGGCACGGTATACAGAATATGCTCAGGAAAACTCTCAGTAAGAGGTTTTCTCTGTAGTCTGTCGGCATATCGTCACCACGACAGAAGAACCGTCTGCCTCCAGAGATGACATCACAGACCCCCTAAGGGGAGTTACCAAGCTTTCACACCAGTATAGAAGTGAATTTACACCACAACATGCGGAAGAACACACTCTTTAAATATTAATAACATCTGCCTGGTAACCAAAGGCAGGGTCTCCATGGGACATTCTCCAGCTGTGGTATTAGTTGCAACGGGAGGTCATCTGTTCACTTTAGCGGCTTCGGAGAAGATAAAAACAAAAGGGATTTTTTTTTAGTAACTTGCCGTTCGCAGCGGATGATAGAGACATAATTACAGGTTTGGATTATGTGCTTAATATAAAATAAGGTCTGTTGGAGCTTGAATATGGATTTGACTGAGGATAAATGTCAGACTAAAATGTCCCTAATCTATATAATCTGATCAGTGCACTGTGTATGATCGTAATCCTCTTGCAAACATGCTTTTTCTCTGAGATCCATTAGAACAATAACATGTTGTGGAGTCGGTGTGCTTCATCATGTTGACATCCAATCAAACGGTTTATTATCAAAAGGGCACTTTTGAGATTTCCGGCATTTTTGTTTAATAGTCTTGCCTGTGTTGCTAGCTATTGTTGAGGGATGGCTTTTTCTTCATCGTGTTTTGGTCCTGATACCCACAAGGCAGGTTTGGAAATGGAGGCTGAAAACAGATGAGTAGTTCCTTTGAAGGTTTTATTACGGGATATATTCTGGGCAGGTGGGCATGGTAGCTGAGTGGTTAGCGCGTCCACGGCACAGTTCTAAGGTCATAGGATCAAATCCAGCTACCAGCCTTCCTGTGCGGAGTTTGCTTGTTCTCTCTGTGCTTCCGTGGGTTTCCTCCGGGGACTCCCAAATTCCCAAAACATGTTTGTCAGGTTAATTGGCCGGTCTGAATTGTCCTTAGGTTTGAATGAGCGAGTTGGTGATCTGTCTCTGTGTGCCCTGCAACTGGCTGGCAACCAGTTCAGGGTGTCCCCTGCCCACTGTCCGAAGATAGCTTTTATGGGCTCCAGCATCTCAGTGACCCTAGTGAGGATCAGCGGTGTAGATAATGGATGGATGGATGAACACACTACTCTTTTTCAATAGTCTTTTTTTAAAGCAATACTTTGGGGCCGCCGGAGCCAGGGTCTGGATGAGGTTTGGCAGAATCAGGTTTTCTACAAGTAAACCCCTGATAAAAACATTCAACTGTTCTCAAATATCTTTTGTTTAGATGCTCGACAAGATAAGATCTTGAATAGAAATAGAACAATAATAATAAATATGAAAATTCTTAGGCAGCACGGCGGTGCTGTGGTTAGCGCGTGTGCGGCACCGTTATGAGGTCATGGGATCAAACCTTCCTGTGGGAAGTTTGCATGTTCTCCAGTGCTTGGGTTTTCCTCCAGGCAGTTTCCTCCAACATTCCAAAAACATACTTGTCTGGTTATTTGGTCGGTCCAAATCTTCCCTAAGTGTGAATGAGCGGATGAGTTGGCTGTCTCTGTGTGCCCTGCAACTGGCTGGCAACCGTTTTAGGGTGTACCCTGCCCACTGCCCGAAGATAGCTGGGATGGGCTCCAACACGCCCACGACCCTACTGAGGATAAGTGGTGCAGATAATAGATGGATATTCTAGGCATACATTAACTAATAGACAATTGCGGAAGCAACTCGATTGTTCAAAAACTGTTGAAAATGTATTACGAGTCAAGCATACAGTCGAATAGAGCACTATTTGTCACGGTTGCCATGGCGCCCAATTGGCCCCGTCCATGTGGCGCCAGCTGCGGCTTGTTGACGGATTGGCTTCCCTCCTATTAAAGCTCAGTGCTCTCACTCACTCTTTTTCAGTCTGTCAACAAACCTCAGCCCCGCAAGACATGGGTTTTGACTCTGTCCGGTTCCCTGCCTGTGTTTCCTGTCCGGTGTTGTTCCCGTCTATTTTGTCCTGTTTATTATCGGTCTCCTGTATCCTGTTTAATTTCGATATCCAGTTTTGATATCAATCCTGTCTGTCCCGTCCTGTCCGGTATCGCTCCATCTGTCCGATATCTGCTCGGCAATTGGTATTGATCTCGTTGGCCCCTGGCTTCCTGTCATTCCACGGCAGACTGCTCCCTTACGTCTTCCGCCCAACGATCGCAGAATCTCTGGCGTTTGGGTTAACGTGCATGACTGCCCCATTTCCCGTAAAATAAAAGCTTGTGTGAGAAACGTCACACATTTGGGTTCTCCTTCTGTTCCGGTTCATGACACTATTCTACTGATGACCGACATTTTTGGGAAAATCTTACTTCGGCCGCTCATCCTTCATTCGGAAATCAATTGTATTTTGTTCAACTGGACAAAAGCTGGGTTTTACTTAATGTGATCTTCACAGACTGAAATTGATTCTTCCTGTTTTTCATTGTGTATTCCACTCAAAGTACTATGGTGTAATCATAACATGTAACACAACTGAAGATAGATATTTAAGCCTAAATAAATGAAGTTGTAAATTAAGAAAGTTTAGAATAAAAGCTGAATATGGGAAGTGGAATATTCCAACATTACAACACCAGCCATCTAAACTCCCAAATTGAGATGCATGGAAAAATTGTTTGGCTCCCTATTGGTACATCAGTTACCCGGGCAACACTGGGATTCATACTTGATCAATACACAAACACTTTATCTAAAATACAAATCATGCTGCTAACTGACAGTCTACCAATGCACATGCTTTTACATAATCTCTTAGCCATTAAGCAGTAAATGCTTCACAAAGGGGGTGATTACACCTGCTGGTCCTTAGTCAGAAGACTATAATAAAGCGCTTTTAAACACATTAGTGTGACGTTGGCAAAAGAGGATTGTTTGGATGTCCTTCCCCCCACCCTCAAATAGATATACAGGCAGATTGAGCTCCAAATAAGAGTGTAGGATCCCAATATCGGCTCTTACATACCAAGAAGCAGCTTGGCTGACAGTATGAAGTATCTGTAGTAGCTCAGCAATCGGCTCACTTTTAATAGACTTTGAAAAACACACACACAAACAAAAGGTAATTGAAGATTGAATATGCATATTGGGCTTAAAATATTTTATTCTTGGGATAAAAAACTATGACAAACAAAAACATATTATATGCATGCCCACCGGCATTTGTTGACTAGTACAAAAAGCACAATAGGGAGATATGATACAATATCTGTATTGTCATTGATAACAACGCACTGTATATTGCTTACAATGACATTAGACCAGGAAGTCCAGGATAAACATGTAATAAAATACTTTAAAGAAAGAAAAAGTCAAAAATAATATCAGGAGAAGCAATATCCATAAGGTATTGATTGCAGACTGACTTAAGTTGTGAGTAGATCAGAAAATAGTGCAACAAAAATATGTGCAATGACATGAGCAGCATCATTGTGCAAAAATAAGAAACAAGCTTTAGTTATAATTATTTTCTACTCAATGCCAAGTCGGCGCAGTGGTTAGCGCTTGTGCGGCACAGTTCATGTCATGGGAACCTGTCGTGGGTTCAAATCCAGCTCCAGACTTTCTGTGCGGAGTTTGTATGTTCTCCCCGTGCTTGCGTGGGTTTCCTCCGGGCACTCCGGTTTCCTCCCACATTCCAAAAACATGCATTTCAGGTGAATTGGCCAATCCAAATTGTCCCTAGGTGTGAATGAGCGAATGAGTTGTCTGTCCCCGTGTGCCCTGCGATTGGCTGGCAACCAGTTCAGGGTGTCCCCTGCCCACTGCCCGAAGATGGCTGGGATGGGCTCCAGCCCCTCCCCGCGACCCTAATGAGGATAAGCGGTACGGCTAATGAGATGAGAGATGAGATGAGATGAGACAATGCCAAGATATCTTCTTCATAGTCTTGCTTGTTTAGGGCGGCGATGGCCTGTTTTTCTCTGAGCCTGTTAGTCTTTGTTTTAAGGGACCTGTAGCGTCTGCCGGAGGGCAGCAGATAGGAGTACCTTCCAGAGAGTCATCAACACAGCCCAGAAAATCTTTGGCTCCTCTCTGCCTAGTCTGGAGTATATTGCCATCCCAGAACTTTTGTGCCATAGATAACTTTATTAAAAACTCAAAGGTATAAGAGCAACACTTGGCATAAAAGCCACAAAACACACGAAATAATCAGTATGATACAGGACATTACAATAGGCAGATAAAAAGGACAAAAAAGTCACAAAAAATGAAAATAAAATGCTTCCGTAAATAATTGATAATAACTGTTGGATACGTCTTCTCTACCTATATTCTACCAACACGATTTTGATTAAAACACAGTTTTTGGACTAGCGTGGACCAATAAAAGCCTTTGGCTTGACTTCCCCTTTAGAGAATAAAAACAAAGTACTGGAATGTGCGTCCTCTCTCCAACACCTGCCTGGCAGCATGCATTATATGTTAATAAATGATGAATGTTGGTGTGTGAGTCTCCAAAAACAGCGGCAAAGTTGGGTCCTTCTGCAGAAAATGCTTCAAAAACAAAATAATATTACAAGAATAATACAAATATTAATGACTCGAGTTACTTGGTTTCACCTTGATTCCACTCTGCTTTAAAAATTTGAGCAGAACTGGAATTTGGATTGTTGTGTTGAATATCTTATCTTTAAACAGACACTTTGTAATGTGTAGTGTAACCTAAAACGAGTGCTACAAAGCATGAGAAAAAATACATACTACTCAAACTCAAAGTGACCAAACCGCACCATTTTTCTTATTTATTGCCCAGCCTTTCACAAGGTTTTGGGTTTGGGGTGGTATCCTTAGCAGCAAGACGGCAGAAAATCATGTCAGCTCCCTCTAAGTGAACCTCATGCTATTTAAAATAAATACAAATTACTTGACTTATGAGTATTTTAAGAAGTGAAAGTTTATATGCAGGGTTGGGTAGGGTAAATTTAACTGGATTACTTTCAGTTACTTTTGGATTACTCCAATACCAAATATGCTAATAAAAGACAAAAGAAAGATAGATAGATAGATAGATAGATAGATAGATAGATAGATAGATAGATAGATAGATAGATAGATAGATAGATAGATAGATAGATAGATACTTTATTCATCCCCGAAGGGAAATTCACTTTTCCAGCAGCATCCCTGAGCTGAGAACAATCGAAAAAAACACGGGAGCTGCTGGAGTGGCTGCCATTCGTACTAAATATGAATAAAATTACTAAATTTTGTGCAGGCTTGGGGAGTAACGGAACGCATGGAACGGCAAAAATGATGTTGGCAAGCTGTTTGGATTTATTTTCATTTTGTTTCTGTCGCATTTTATGTTAGTTTTGCCGGAGATCAAAGAGATCTAATCCAGGAGAGAAAGCTTACATGTTGTGAGTCATAATTTTATCCATATTTAGTTTCTTTTGTCTTTTATTAGCATATTTGGTATTGGAGTAATCCAAAAGTAATTGAAAGTAATCCAGTTAAAGTAACCCTACCCAATCCTGTTTATATGATAGTTCATATGTATATATATGTGAGTAACGTTTTTACCACTAGGAGGTGGTAATTAATACAAAATGTCCCTTTAAAAATATTGTAATAATACAAATATTGGTGACAATAGTCACTTGTTTTTACCTCTATTCCCCTTTGCTACAAAAATCTAATTTGTTCAAAGCTAAAATCTCAATTATTCTGTTCAAATATTGTATGCCTTTTGCGTCACCCACAGTACAGTTTTTGGTTTATAACTTTATAGGGTTTAAATTGCAAGACTCAATTGATCGTCCAACTTTTATCTTCTATATTTGATCTCCTTTTAGAGAAACTATCACTGAGGCAAAACGTTAAAAGTCGTAGCTTAGCTGTTGGCTGAAAGCCTTAGCTTTCACCTCCCAAGTTCGTTTTAAATATGCATGAGCACTTTTATGGCTTTAGCTACAAGTCAGTCAATTTTCATTACACAACCTGTGACCTAGAAAACGATTACGATTACACTGTTGCTTTTTTGTCCACTTGTCAGCTTGCATTCAAATATGATAATTGATATATGATATAATATCATAATTGGCCTTTAAATAGGTGATCGCTAAAAACAGTATTGCTTAATTTAGGGGCCGAGAACCTATGGCTCACGAGCCAAATATGGCTCTTTTTATGAGTAGTTCTGGCTCAGAGATAAAATAAGACGTTCACAATTATTTACTGCATTGTTACATGTGAAGCTGAATGTAACACTTGCAGAGCCGGGAAAGCACTGAATATCTATACGATTTGGCCAGGTATACACTGTATAGGGCACATTCTCAACTACTGTTTACAGTCAAAGTGTCACACCCACATACCCTATTTTGGTTGTAAATGGCTAAATAATCCATTTATATGGAAGCTCATTAAACAATCTATGTTCACTGTTGGGACACCTTATGATGAAAACCTATAGAACAAATTGTAAACACACCAAAACGCTAGCAAAGCACCCAGAACAATTTGATTGGGTGAGCGGTAGAATTGTGCGGAGCTATACAGTACACACAGCACACGCACTGCTTCTTCCCCTATCCCAGTGCCGTCTCCACCAAAGCTAAATGCGTTGGTATCCTCTTTTGCAGTATTTTGAAGCATCTTTAAAAAAGAACTTTGCTCGCACCTTGTTTTAAAACATTTTTAGGACAAAAATGAGCCTCAACAGTACACACTTATGTAAATGCAGAAGGGAGACAAATTTTAAGTGATCAAGGGATCCCAGTTCGAATCCCGGCTCCTCCGTTTTACATGTCGAAGTGTCCTTGGGTAAGACACTGAACCCCTAATACCCCCAATAAGCAGGTTAGCGCCTTACATGGCTGCAAGGCCGCTATTGGGAAATGTGGAGCACATTGTAAAGCACTTTGGGAAGTCATTGACTTGAAAAGCGCTATATAAATGCAGATCATTTCATTTCATTTCATAAGTGTCCTTGGGTTAAAGGAGCGAGACATCAATGACCGTTGGTCCCCAGCTGATGACCCAGTCAGGCCAGAGTGTTCAGGGCACCCGAGCATTTTAAAGGCGCCGGAGATGGCGCGTCAGGCAGAAATGCCCAGCAGGAAGACTACCATCCTGTATTTCCATTTGTTTGGTATGTTTATATTGATATGGGACACAGGCTCTGGCATTATTACTATTTAATAATTATATCAAATCATCAAATGTCAAACAGTGGAATCAAATGTGCTGAAAAAACAGCTTTTATCCGGAGAGCGGGTTTGGCGGTTTTATTGAATATTGTCTTGAGCTATATAGTGCGGCTCCTTAAAAAACAGAATCCAAATATTTTTGCTTTTATGGCTCCCTGGCCTAATGCATGCCACTGCTAGCGATTCACATATGGTTGAGTTTTCTGCATCTAGTGTGGGAGTTTCCATACACCATTTTCCTGACCTGGGTGAAATAAAAGCATGGATAGAACATGCAAACTTCATACAGGATGCAATTCACTTTTCCATACATAGCATATGGAATTGTTGGACAGACGGTTCTGATGTTTTCTCTCAGGGCCCAAATAAAAAGTTTTGCCTATGCCTGCAGCACACTCAGAGTGTGAATGTGTTGAATCGCTTTTTGACACGCAGACTCGAAGGTGTTTCCGACTTTAAAGAGACAGAGACCTGAAAAAATACTTTGTAAAAAAATAAAAGGGAAAAAAATCTCACCCCATTGACTGTGAGAGTAAGGCCAATTTTATTTTTTTATTTTTTCTTCAGTGTTGTATTTGCTGCGAGTAAAGTAAGAAGAAAATCTTAAAATTGGTCCATTTGGGACGTTTTCTCCCCCCACAATAGGAAAAGTATACCTAAATTGGGACAATTTTGCTGTCTACCCCCCAATATCTCTTTCTGTATAACTAAAGACAATTTGACAACATTTATTGTCCTTTTTTGTATTTTATAAATGGAACACGTTAAAAATATATTAACTTTATGAATAATATCTCAAAATATTGAGCAGTTTTCTACCCCAACTTCACATTATGTGACAAGTGCTGAAAGATAGGTGCTTTTTAAAAAAATGTTTGACCATTAAATAGAAAAATACAATCAAAATGTGAAAAAAAGGATTGATTTCTAAAAATGATGATTTATTTTTTCTAGGATAAGAAAAAAAGAACACTTATAATGAGATTTGTGTTCGGTCTCCAGAATATTTCGCAAAAAAACAACAACACCATTTTATCATTTCATTGCAAAAATCACACACAATACAAATTTACAATACAATTTAATAAAATAATTAGCGAAAAAGAATAAATAAAATAAATACAATAAAAAAGGAAGACTTGTACTTAAAATGAGGGAGAATTTGCTGTTGTTTGGGTTTTTTTTTTCGTTTTTTTTTCTTTAGTCGTGTTCTTTTATAATAAAAAAAAACAACACAAGCAAGAAAACAAAAATCCACATTGTTCCTCACATGGTCAAATTAGATTATTAACGTGGATTTGATAAGTATCTAGGAAATATGGTAGAGAGGAGCATGTTCTGATTGAATGAAGAGGATGCTGAGCATCCCTACGATTGCTTGGTAGCAGTCAAGTGGCCATAAACAAGGCCTGATGATTGTTACCATGGATTAAGTCATGGAATTTATTCTCCCTAAAATCTAAACGTTGGTTAATATATGGATGGAGGGCCCTACAGTAATCCCTCGGTTATTGCAGTTAATGAGGACCAGAAGTGCTCTCGAGACGCTAGCATCAGCTATTTTCGAGTTGAGCCAACTACCTGCGATGATTAAAATACAACCGTCCTGATTGGTTTCTCACGAGTTGTAGCCCCAGGTCATCCGTTTCATGGGTAATGGATCTGGCGTTTGTGAAATACAGGCTCGGCAGAGGCGGCTTAAGGGAGTTTTTAGCCTAGGGTTGCAGTAGGCCGGACTTGCAGCATTCTCTCCCAACACCACCTCAGTTGCTTCCCGAACCCGATAATAATCCACTGAGCACCTGCTGGTGATCATCATTTCTTTGCGCTCTTCTAAATTTCCTCAGAGTCCATTTTAATTGATGATTTTGTTTTCCATGGAATGCGCTGCTAAATCTACTATCTGTTGCCATGCTCTTCTGTTTGATTTGGAGGCCACTTGTGTGCCTGTCCCACTGATTGACTGACTGCATACACCAGCCTATTACAGTCGTGCATGCCCACCCAATACACACACACACACACACAATCTGCCCTGTGATAGCATTTGCTGTGTGCTCTCTGCTGACCACAACGCACAATACGTTGGTATCAATGACAATGAAGACATTTAAGTTCAAAAATTTCGAAGTGGTGAACCAGCGATGATCAAGGCGCAAAGTAGGAAGTTGTCTCCGTTCGTATAGGAAAAGAGGGGGAAATAAGACAGTGAAAGGCGTGGTGAATCTAGCAAAATTTTGGAGTGCCTTGTGGATTGAAATGGGGATTGCCAAAGGGGCATTCAACCCCCTGCAGCCATCCCACCACGGGTTTTTGATAAATTGATGCCTCGGGTGAATTCCAGAGCAGCAAGGAAAGCACCTACAGAACGTTTTGGGTTGACACATCATTATGTGCACTCAAATTTTGATGCAAGAAACTTTGAAAAAAAGTCCTGGTTTTCCCCCGTCAGAACAGATGGAAGTGCACTCAGTTGAACTCGATTGTAAGGAAGTTTCCCTCAAGATGGCAGACAATTTAAAGTCGATTCAATTTGCACGGAAGTAAGGAGAGCGTCGGTCTCCCTGAAGAACAAGTTTCGTCATGCCTTTGGGTCATTAATTTGTGAAGCGGATGAAATGGTTTCGCAAGATACCGATGCCTCGTTTGGATGTGCGAATAAGATCCATTAAAGGATTTTGTTTCCTAAAAACGAAAAAAAAAGCCATAAAAAAAGCTCAGCAATGTTGTAATCACATATCTCTTCATTAAGTAGACAAGAAATCTAGAAAAATTGGTTTGGGGGGCTTTGAAAATCCATCTGACAGTCATATTGCCTCATTTTAAATTAGATTCTTATTTTGATCCGTGCTAGCGGAAGGCCTTGCGGAATAGCGTCCCCGTCGTTGAATTCTAAACTATTTTGCTCACTTTGCACCACAGATGAACTTTCAGACTTTGTTGTATAGTTGAGGGAGTTTGCAGTTGTGCTTGCAATATTCAAATGTCGCTTCTCTCTGAGTGGAATTCTCAAACTTGGTCTTCAGTGTGTGTTTCGTATAAAAACGGTTACATAGGACATAGAGTAGACCCGCAGGATATGACATCCCCACCTCATGGTGTTTTCACTTTCCGATTATTTTTCCAACCCCCTTTTTTGTAATTTTCCTTACTGTTGGGAATTGAATATTAAAATGTATCGTTTACCAAATTGTTCGAATTAGTTATCTGACTCCATTAACCAAACGCAACCTACATTCAGCCAACAATTTATGCGCGCTTGTTTCTTGATGGAAAAGATGAACAAGAAAGCCGACATTTTCACATGGGGGCAGATTTAATTTCATTAACAATTTAGCTAAGTGTACTCCATCGAAAATGGCCGAATTAGTGTCGTTGGAGTCGCTGGCCAGCCCTCTCTGAAGTCCTCTCGCTTTCTCTTCTTGGCCCACGTCTCCCCGCGAGATGGCGTCTCGACTCCTCCAATGGGCGTGCCAAGGAAGCCCCCCTGGGCGTCGCGATGTCTGGAAAACTCAAAACAACACTGAGGCAGCCCTTATCTTATTTAACAAGCATTCATAACAACTAAATGAGAAATCGGATTGTTAAAGTAATAATGTTATGATTAAATAATAAAACTAGTATAGCCGGAAAACTCATGCTGTAATGACAACACACTCAGTAACACATTTTAATAATCGAACAAAGCACACAAATAAAACAGCTCAATCGTTGGAAAGCAATGAAAGGAAGGTGACAGACAATTTGGATTCTCTGTCTTCTATGTTTACTATCATTTTTTGCTTTATTTATACAAATGCACAAAAAAAACAGCAACAGTCATTAATTGCAATTAACATCACATGATTCAGATATATTTTAGGCTAGAAGAGAAGGCCTTGCAGACCCTCGGCGGCTTACCACTCAATGTACTAGTATTACTGAGATAGCATTTGTGATGGCAGCACTTTGGCTAAAGGGCACATTCTCAAAAAGAAACGTTGGACCTTTGTATCCTTCATAAAAATGTAAAAAATAAAAACAAAAATATCACATGATTTCACCTACATCTGACGCAATTTTTTTTACCAGAAGTAAAAAAGACTTGCATCTCTCGGTGCACACACATACCCAAAACCACCTCAACAACCACTGATTTAGGATCAGTAGGCACTTAGTGCACCCTGATATATTCTGTACAGCAGAAATACATGTTGACATCGGTGTAAAGACACTCTATTTATATATTGATTCACTTAATCATTCTAAACTGGTTAAATTGCATCACAGTAATTCATTATTTTGAGGCAAGGGCTTGTGAGTTTATTTCCCTACGCTTGCCTGCCATCTGCTGGAGATTAGTTATTACTACAAATCTTCAATTGAGGAAAAATAGTGCCAGCAGACGGGATACGACGAGCAAAGGCATAAGTGTCCTTAAAGTTTTGGATTAAACAATAACATATTCTTGTTTATCTATCTTACAATTTTAAAAGCAATAACATACAATCAATTAGTAAGTATTCTTTGCTCAACTTCAAAGATTGGGTTCATGCAGTATCTTACACTCGCCGCTAGGAGAAACTCGTCAGCACTAGAAATGAGGAAGTGACGTCATGATTGTTTCCGGAAATGTTCCGGTGTGTAAAACACGAAAGCAATGAACAGTCTGAATGAGGACCTAAGCAACGGCCAGGAGGACGTTATAATTCCGTTTAAACTTAATTTAACAGACCATACGTTTCCTGCGTTTCAGGTAATGCATTTGAATTTAGATAACATTTAGTTGTTATTTTTTTCAACGGGTTTGGGTTTAGATCAACTGTATTGGAATTTAGCTGCCTGTCACCGAATTAACGTTAATTATTGATTCCAGTACTGTCCACGTTTGGACGGAAAACATTCTAAAAGTTTTTAATTATGAGCATAAAAAAAACATGCATTTAAAAAAAACTTGTAGGCTTTAGTTTTTTTCCATGTTTGTGTTCTTTGACATAACATGAGCCTTAGACGAGCCAAGAAGAAATCCACAGGTTGAAGAGCGTTCTCCATTTTGGCCCCGCTGCTGTGGAATACTCAGCCCTCTGCCCATATAGGCTTAAAACATACTTCTATTCTATAGCTTATGGATGAACAATATTTCATGTTGACAATTTCTGTTTGTTATTTGTTATTGCAACATCCATTGCAGCCGGGTCATCATTGAAGGGGGATTACCTCATATTAATTTGTTTTTCTTTTTTCTTGCCCCACTGTATGTTTTAAAACAATGGGTGGTGTAAGAATATCCTGTGCAGCTCTTTGAGACTTATTGTGATTAAGGGCTAAACAAATAAACATGACTTGATTTCTATTTTATCTTCAAGCCATATGTACTCATGAAAAGAGCCATATATGGCTCGCGAGCTATAGGTTCCCGACCACTGCCTTAATAGGAAGAGACAAATACAAAAAAAAATGGATAATCAATAAATAACAGCCCGATACTTGATCCTAAATACTCAAAACGTCTTACAGATATACATCATTGTTTTTTTTTTACTGTATTATATTTGCTGAATGTATTACTTGTGCTCTCATTACTTCACAGTTTAACACCTTTTGGTACGAAACCAAATAATTTTATTGCAAATCCAGACGGTTTGTTTTTTCAACATGCTTGTCAACCCTGACTCCCCGAGTGACAGAATTGTCAAGTCAAGTCAAGTCATTTTTATTTGTATAGCCCTTAATCACAATTAGTCTCTAAGGGCTTCACAAGTTATTACATATAAGAAGATTAGGTTGTGTGCGGGTCAAGCAAAAAAAATCATATCCTCCCCCTCATAAAAATCGTCTTATTTAATCAAATAAGTGTAAAAATACTTACTATAGAACAGCACTGAGGGTGTTGTGTGCAGTATCTTTATTTTGGTTTTATTGTTTACTTCAAGTCACATTTATTTGTTTAACACTTATTCTCAAAGAGTCTCAAAGGGCTGCAATGACTATCCCCTGATCTGAAACCTACACGGGGCAAGGAAACATAAAAAAAGAAGAGCGAAATTAGGAACCCTTGAGTAGGAGTAAGCCCCCTTTCGGCAAGACCAGGCTGTAATGGATGTTGCCAGGGCATTAGCATGTATGAGTAATAATAGAAACAATTTCAAACATTCTTACTTGATTACACCTTTGTATTCATGGTACTATTTACCATCTTTTACCTTTTAGCTGCGGAATTCAGTTCCAATAATTACAAAACGATCCAATGTCCACGTGGATGCAAAATCTCATCTTCATCATTTGTAGAAATGTATATAGGTTAACAGGTATGTCCCAACACCAATAATCTGGTGTTACTCACAAAAGCTGAAGACTTATTAACCAGCCTTTAGTTTATTTACATCTTTTGTATAAATAATACATTTGAATTGTCACTTTGTAATTCTATAATGATTCGTACTTATCACTTTCAAAATAGTTTTTAAAGAATGACATTGTTTTCATGTCCTATACATATGACAGCTAGTAGCTAAAAGAGTTATTCTGCCTATCAGTGCATTTATAGCATTGTGTACAGTCTGTATGTGTACTGATTATTTTAATACCTTCTGAGTTACTATAACGGAAACTCAGAAATGTACAACTTTACTGCTGTCTCTTCTGCAGTGTTCATTTATTTTTACCATTTTTCAGTACTCTCCTGTCAACGTTCAAGGACCAGGATGCCTCGCCGACCCCAGTGAAGTCACGCTTCCCGGCTGCTCCTGCCTTTCCCACTCATGCATCACTGAGAGCTGCTGCTGTTTGCAGACTCACGGCCGAGCCTACACCAGCGATGGCTTGTTTTTGAGCTTGAATCACTCAGATATGGGTATCTCCACCCCGGTTTTTGAGTGCAACGCCCTTTGTTCCTGCAGTGACAGTTGCTCGAACCGAGTGGTGCAGAGAGGCCTTGGATTACGTTTGCAGGTCTTCACCACTAACGGCAGGGGCTGGGGAGTGCGGACGCTTCAACAGATCCCGCAAGGGATGTTTGTTTGCGAGTACGCGGGGGAGGTCATCGGTTTCGAGGAGGCCCGACGGAGGCAACTGGCAAAAGGTTTCGAGGACAATAATTACATAATCTCCGTAAGGGAGCACTCGGGCGTAGGCACCATCACAGAGACGTTTGTCGACCCGGTCAATGTTGGAAACGTAGGTCGCTTTCTAAACCACTCCTGCTCACCCAACTTGTTCATGGTGCCCGTTAGAGTGCACTCTTTGGTGCCCAGATTGGCGCTGTTTGCTGGCCGGGATATCGATGTTGAAGAGGAGCTGACGTTCGATTACTCTGGAGGATATAGAAACCAAACACCGGGACAGCCGCGGGACACAAAAAGTGACCCTCCTTTTCGGTCTAGTCGGACAATACAAAGGAAAACTTGTCTCTGCGGTGCCAATAATTGTGAAAAGTTCCTGCCTCTGGATTTATCGGTTTTAAGCTGAATTGAATGTCACCACAAGTTAACCATTTTAGGCTACATTTATCCAAAACCGTTTTAATTGAACCACTAAGAACACTAGACACGCACAAATGTGTTCTTTAGTCATTACTTGCTGTTTGGTCTGTGCAGCAGGAGCTCCTTGACATGTCCTTTCTCACTGTGTTTTTTTTTTTTTTAGATAGAAGAGACTGATTGTTCTCTGCAGACTGTTTCAGTCACCATGTCCTTGCAGTCACTGTCTTCTTTCTACCTTTGTAAAGAGCAGCAGGTTTTTAAGCATAGGGTTTCTTTCAAGTGTCAACAACGTTCATGTATTTGTAACCAGAGAGTAATTTGTTATCAGCAATAAATGGTGCCGCATGCTCATATTCGTCATCCTTGACAGTCCTTTTCTTGAAGTATTTTCAGCTCCTAGGACCTCAAGAGAGATGGGACTAATTAATACGAGCCTTGGGGTATTTTGATATAGAAATAGGTTTTATTCCCCAGTCAATCGGAGGAGGTGGAGGAGTGTCCCACTTTAGTCCGACTACTTCTGAAAGCAGGTCTTCCTCTCAATGTGGCCCACTTCTCAACTTGACCCGCTTTCATCTTATTAATATCAACATCTGGGTTAATTAGCAGGTTTTTCATGCAGAAACGGAACTGTTGTCCTGCCTTGTTGGAGCAGACAAGGCTGCTGTCAGATGTTGTTAAACGCTGTTTTTGCCATTCTTAGTTCAAGAGCTCGGCACAGTGTGCAAAAACCTCTATTGATTTTTTTCTTCATGCCTGTCAAGAGTCAACAGGGCTCACCATTCTGAAAGTAGAGCTACGCGTTTGCTACTGACTAGTGCAGGTACGTCAAACATACGGCCCGTGGGCAGGATCCTGCCCGTTGTATGATTTAATTCAACCCGCCATCAATTTTGCAATCCGTCATAAACTGAAGCAAGTCTAGGTCAGTTCGACCAAAAGTCCAGATTTTTAAAATAAAACAAAACAAGATGCTCTTTCCATCCAATAGAAGGCAGTGTTGAGTTGTTATAGTGTGGTGAGTTGGTTCAGCCGTAAATCTGCATTCACTCAACTGTTGAAATAAACCAATTAACACAGTCAATGCCAAACATAACCATATTTTGCCCTATTGCTCGTGAATAAATGGTTTCTGAAAAGATCCCTTGTCATCTGTGATTATAATATGTAATGTAGGGTACTAATGTAGGCTGGATGATAAAGCATAATACTGAAAAACAGGGCTGGAAATGTGGAGTTGACATTCTTCTACTGAGACCTCTATGAAGAATAAAAACTTTGGTCCACAATTTCCCTTGCCCGGACGCAAGTTACTTCTGGAGCCAGGCCTGAAGGTGAGGTCCGCTGGCGAGCGCCTGGTGGCCGAACCTTTGCCCACGGGGTCCGGCCGGGCACAGCCCGAAGGGACGACGTGGCTCCCTCTTCCCATGGGCTCACCACCTGTAGGAGGGGCCAAAGGGGTCGGGTGTGTGGAGAGCTGGGTAGCCTCCCTCCGCCTTCCGGTGGGGGGGACAGGTCCTGACTGTTTGTGCTTATGCACCAAATAGCAGTTCAGAGTACCCACCCTTCTTGGAGTCCTTGGAGGGTGTGCTTGAGAGCGCGTCCCCTGGGGACTCCCTCGCACTGCTGGGAGACTTCAACGCTCACGTGGGCTATGACAGTGAGACCTGGAGGGGCGTGATTGGGAAGAACGCTCCCCCTGACCTGAACCCGAGTGGTGTTTCGTTATTGGACATTTGTACCCGTCATTGTTTGTCCATAACGAACACCATGTTCAGACATAAGGGTGTCCATCTGTGCACTTGGCACCAGGATACCCTAGGCCGTAGTTTGTCGTCGTTTCGTCCGGCCTGCAGCCGCATGTTCTGGACACTCGGGTGAAGAGAGGGGCGGAACTGTCAACTGATCACCACCTAGTGGTGAGTTGGCTCCGATGGTGAGGGAAGATGCCGGTCTGACCCAGCAGACCCAAGCGTGTCACCGGCGGTGAGGGATGCCGTCAAGCTGAAGAAAGAGTCTTATCGGGCCTTCCTGGCCTGTGGGACTCTGGAAGCAGCTGGCTGGTATCAGCTGGCCAAGCGGAATGCGGCTTCGGTGGTTGCCGAGGCAAAAACTCGGGCATGGGAGGAGTTTGGCGAGGCCATGCAAGGCGACTTCCGAACAGCTTCGAGGAAATTTTGGTCCACCATTCCGCGTCTTAGAGGGGGAAAGCGGTGTGCCATTGACACTGTGTATAGTGCCTATGTGGCGCTGCTGACCTCGACCCGGGACTTTGTGAATTGGTGGGCGGAGTACTTCGAAGACCTCCTCAATTCCACCGACACGTCTTCCTCTGGGAAAGCAGAGCCGGAGGACTCTGAGTTGGGCTCTGGTATCTCTAGGGTTAGGGTCACCGAGGTGGTCAAAAGCTCCTCGGTGGCAGGGCCCTGGGGGTCGAAATCCTCCCGGAGTTCATTAAGGTTCTGGATGTTGTGGGCGTGTCGTGGTTGACACGCCTCTGCAACATCGTGTGGATATCTGGGACAGTGCCTCTGGACTGGCAGACTGGGGTGGTGGTTCCGCCCTTTAAAAAGGAGGGCCGGAGAGTGTGTTCCAACTACAGGGGAATCACACTTCTCAGCCTCCCTGGTAAGGTCTATTTACGGGCACTGGAGAGGAGGGTCCGCCAGGAATCTCATTCATGAGGAACAGTGTGGTTTTCGTCCTGGCCGTGGAACACTGGACCAGCTCTACACACTCTGCAGGATCCTTGAGGGTGCATGGGAGTTTGCCTGTCCGGTCTACATGTGTTTTGTAGACTTGGAGAAGGCATTCGAACGTGTTCCTCGGGAGGCCTTCTGGGGGGTGCTTTGGGAGTATGGGGTACCGCACATACTTATCCAGACTTTGCGGTCCCTGTATAACCGCATTGCCGGCAGTAAGTCGGAATCGTTCCCGGTGAGGGTTGGACTCCGCCAGGGCTGCCCATTGTCACCGATTCTGTTCATAACCTTTATGGACAGAATTTCTAGGCGCAGCCTTGGTGGGGATGGAGTCCGGTTTGGGGGCCTCAGCATTGCGTCACTGCTTTTTGCAGATGACTGGGTGCTGTTGGCTTCCTCAGGCCGCGATCTTCGGCTCTCGTTGGAGCGATTTGCAGCCGAGTGTGAAGCGGCCGGAATGAGGATCAGCACCTCCAAGTCCGAGACCATGGTACTCAGTCGGAAAAGGGTGGCATGCTCCCTCCGGGTTGGGGATGAGATCTTGCCCCAAGTGGAGGAGTTCAGGTATCTTGGGGTCTTGTTCAAAAGTGAGGGTACGATGGAACGGGAGATGGACAGACGGGTCGGTGCAGCGTCTGCCGTCATTCGGACCCTGTACCGGTCCATCATGGTGAAGAGGGAGCTGAGCCGAAAGGCAAAGCTCTTGATCTACCGGTCGGTCTACGTTCCTACCCTCACCTATGGTCATGAACTTTGGGTTATGACCGAAAGAACACGATCCCGTATACAAGTGGCCAAAATAAGTTTCCTCTGCAGGGTGTCTGGGTTTTCCCTTAGAGATAAGGTGAGAAGCTCAGTAATCCGAAAGGGACTCTGTGTTGAGCCACTGCTCCTCCGCATTGAGAGGAGCCAGTTGAGGTGGCTCGGGCATCTGACAATGATGCCTCCTGGACGCCTCCCTCGGGAGGTGTTCCGGACATGTCCCACCAGCAGCAGGCCCCGGGGGCGACCCAGGGCACGTTGGAGAGACTATGTCTCTCAGCTGGCTTGGGAACGCTCCGGGATCTCGACGGATGAGCTGGAGGAGGTGGCTGGGGATAGGGACGTCTGGACTTCCCACTTAACCCGACCCCGGTTAAGTGGAAGATAATGGATGGATGGATTCTTCTACTGATCCGGCCCCTCTCGGAACAGAAAGTCTGGATCTGGCCTCAGAGCCAAACTGAGTTTGACATCTCTGGACTAGTGGGAAGGAATACACCAGGATTCAGGGACCTTATTTACCCAAATAGCCCAAAAAAAAGCAAACATATTTTGATAATTTATTTTGAGAGAGAGAGCCACACCATGTATTTTAAGACAAAACTTCCAAACTCCTTTCCAGACAAAAGCTAATTCTTCAAAGCATTTTGTTTCTCTGTGTGACGTTTGATGGTTTCATAAAATCTACGAAATAATAATAATGCCAGAGCCTGTGTCCTATATCAATATTAGTATACCACCTAATATTTGACTCCCTCCTGCAGTTACTCAAGAGTCTTGAGGCCCATTTTTGTCCTAAAAAGGTTTTGAAACAAGGTGAGTGCACAACCAAAACAAGGTTTGTTGGGTTGACAAATGTTTGCTAAGCGATTCCATCAATAATTGATTGGCAAATTCTAAATGACGATATATACAGAGGTATTATTGATCCTGTATGTTAAGCCACTCATTATTTCAATGATTTATTATTCCAGTAATAAAACATCCATTCAATATCTGCACTGCTTATCTTCAGTGGGGTATAGGGGGTGCTGGAGCCCATCCCAGCTATCTTCGGGCAGAGGACACTGTGAACTGGTTGACAGCCAGTCACAGAGCACATAGAGACGGACAACTCACTGGCTCATTCACACCTAAGGACGATTTGACCGGCCAATTACCCTGACACACATGTTTTTGGAATGTGTGAGGAAACCGAGGTGCCAGGAGGAAATCCTTGTAAGCATGGGGAGAACATGCAAAGTCCGCACCGGAAGGCGGGTAGCTGGATTTGAACCCATGAACTCAGAAGTGTGCCGCAGATGCGCTGACCACCGAGCTGCTGTGCGGGCCTAGTTATTAAACAGATTAAACCAATTAAAGCTACTTTCTATAAATCGTTTTAATTGTTACATTTGCAAAATCAGAATCACAACAACCCATCACTGCTGGGCTACACAGGTGTTCTACCTGGTGCCCTATGTTTGTGACCCATGAGCTATAAATGTTTTGTTTAAATAGATTGTCAAAGCTTCTACCAGAAAATGATGCATCTCCGGGCAGAACAGCAACACAGTGTTGCACACTTAAAGCAAACAAGCAGCACTAGATTCATTTTGATAAAATGCATGGCCAACGTGTGCATGTCTTTGACCGTACTGTCAAAAAATCTGTTTCGTAAGAACAATCTCAATGACTCATTTTGGTTTGAGTCCTTGGGATCACCATGGCAACGGAATATGTGTACAGGTGGTGATTGCTAAGCGCCGGTTGTGCCTCAAATCTCAACTGCTACAGGAGCCACGCTTCAAACAAATTGGTCTTTTCCGGGGTAGTCACCTAGCAACAACCTGTTAATCACATTACATGAACTGCACTTGATGGAAAGGACGTCACGCTACGTTCAAAATCAGCTGGCCCTTCATATTAACTTGAAATTCTGATGATGGTACGGAACAAAGTGAGAGCCTCATCCGTCAACGGATTGGAGATGATTCTTAAGAGATGAGGCACAACATGCACTGATTGATCTTCTGTGAGGACATTTACATTCACAGAGATGGTTGCCCCCTGCTCAATGACTCTTGAGGTCCACAATGTTGGGATTTGAGTCCTACAGACAGTGCCTCTTTTCCAAATCGGTCAGCCTCCGTCCTCGGGTCAGGACTCTCAGGACCCTCTTGCCCCAGAAAACCATATCTAGGCCCTAATCTTTTTAGAAGTATTGCAAATGATTAATGTACAGAATGCTCCCTTAAATGCTGCCAGCCTTTGGATCAAATGACTATGTGATTGCTATTTTCCATGTCCCTGTCCCACTGTACATCACATGCCTTCTCCATCTCTAAATTCCATATTTTTCCATCGAAAGGTTGGGGTCACCAGTGCCAGTGGGCATAAAGAGCTATTACATTGTTGTCTCATTGTACATATATTGTTAAGAAGACTTTCCCGGGGTATGACAATAATCCGTTCTGGGGTGGGGGATTGTATGGTAAAGTGGTCGAATGGTGGGGGTACAAACTAATGGTAATTAGATAATGCACTTCAAACATCTAGGATCCTAGATAACAAAAAGCATTACAGTTGTTTATGTAACGGGTCTAATAATAACTTTTTTTGTTGAAATTCCTGCTGAAATATGTTTGTATAGTTTGTGTATAAGTGTCCTGCAATGACGAGTCTAACAGCGCCACCTGCTGGGATGGGGTAAGGTTTAGTTTAGCTTCTGATTTTATGACCGGAAAGCAGATATAGTTAGCAGTCTCCAGCGCGCTGCTAACGGTAAGCCACAATCTTTTGGTGCTCCGCAAAAAGTTAATTGACAACATTAAAACCATAACTGACAAATCTTGCAGCATACACAATAATTTTATCGATGTTGTAAAGCTGTTTGGATTTATTTTTGTTTTGTTTCTGTCGCCATTTATGTTAGTTGTGCCATACGTTGTACTCGACTGAAATGCTAATTTCCCTCATAGATGTTGAGAACCAGCGGAGGTGCTAACCACATGGTGTGTGTGTATGTTGTGTCGCTCTTTGCAGGTAAATTGTTCCCGTTTTTTTACACTCGTTATTAGAATTATTTCTATTTTCACAAATATATAAAAAGGATGATGTTGGTTAAAATTCAGATTAAAAATATGTTGAATTGAATTCATTGTAAAAGTTTAAAACCATTATACGATCACTTGTTAAATGTATCTTGTTAAAATGTATATAAAGATTATTGGAATGGTTGATTTTCTGAACTGTATTGTATGTCAACTGAAAAGAAAACAATTTGTCTGATATGCATTGAGCAGTCTCCAGCGCGCTGCTAACGATGTTGAGAACCTGCGGCGGTGGTAACCACATGGTGTGTGTATGTTGTGTCGCTCATTGCAGTCTCCAGCGCGCAGCTAATGCAACTGAAATAAAAGCCTCATCATCCAGTTCAGCCTGAATGTGGATCCTTGGTGGGACAGGTACACCGCGATTACATATGTACAGTACATATTCAACATTTTTAAACTAAATAACATACAGTAAGTATAAATAAGTATGAATACAAAAGAAAAACGGCATTTTGTTCCTCTTTCGTGTGATGTGACTTGAGCTGGTACAATGGGGTTAGTGGGTGGATGCAGGTGGCGAGACAGCGGATTAAAATTGGTTAAAAAACTTCCACTTACAAGGATTGTCATGCATTTAGAAGACTTGAATGGTTTCCTTACTCCTAGTAATTGTCCCGATCGTTTCGTGGTTATAGCCATATTCCTTAGCGAGGATAAAAATTAGTGTTTCTTCTTCGTATATTCTTTACTATCACAAGCTTTGTTTTCATTGTTATCTCTTGTTGTTCTGCCCTTTACAATCACTGCAAGTCATGTGACTTATAGCTAAAAAAATATTTTGGTACACGATACTCAGAACTGAACAAAGAGAAAGGGAGCATAGTGGGAAGGAGTTTAGTCAATAGCAAATCAGCCCCTTGTGATGCTGTAACACAAACCAATAGCAGACCAGAAAGTTGTATGAGGGAAATGACTTGCACAGACATTCGTATAAACACTGCAAAATGTATACTTTGTATGTTTTGGGGAAAGTGAAAGTTGATGGGTGGGGAAAATGCTGTAGTTAGAGGCTGATAAAACATCTTAACTTGAAAATATTATAAGAAAGGGATGCCATAACTAGGGGGTCTACTTTAAATACTTTTGTACACACTACATACAACGGACTGCCTTATAAATTTACCAAGTAAAGCAAAGGCGCCGATCCCTCCCTTGTGACGGATCCCGATAGATTACCAGCAATGAAATCTGCTTAGAGAAAATTCTGAAGGTTAAATAAGTGCCATGAGACCACTGAGGCCGCCGTCTTACCTGATTCTACCCTTTTGAATCACAACACAATTGAGATTGTCTTGCAAATCAGACACCTGGTAGATCATTTATCCCAGAATGCTGATTATGATGATGTAACCTAGGAAATCATATGGTCCTCAGACTAGTATGCATAATGAGGCCAGCAGGAATAATAACATTGTAATTGATTGATCTTGCACGTGCTACTCATGTCGGAAGGATTTCTAGCAAAATCATTCAGTGTGAAACTGCAAAATCCAGAGTCCTAGTTACAATATCAAAAGTCTACTCGGCATATTTCCAGAGGGAAATCACACCAGCATGATTGTCTTTTATTTTTAGGGGGCACATTTGCTAGATGGATTGAAGAAGCCTAAATAGTCTTTCTATATAGTATTTTTTGTATCAGCATATACATTGAGCTATGTTTTCTTCAGAAATGTTAGCTTTCTTTCAGAGGCTCCTCACCCAAGTTTGATAAATCCGTCACAGGTCACTTGTTCTGCCTTCAGATAGAATTAAAGTTAAACCTCTTAAGTCACGACCGTGGCACTCACTCGATCCCGCGAGAGACGTGATGTAAGTGGTAGTCACCGCATGTCCATAGACTGCCAGACAGAGAGGAGATAATGGATTCGTGTTTGTGGGACCTTCCTAAGCACTTTGCAGTGCCAGGGATGTTCACCGTGCGATCGCCGTGTTCTGTCTCATACCACACATTTTGAAGTCAACTTTAGGGTGTGTTAGGAAGCTGTTCCCTCAAAAATAAATGAATCAAAGTTTTGAACCTATTTTTTCTCATTTTACAACATAAAGAATGATTCTCTTTTTTACTTGTCAGAATTTGGCACGCCACCTTACCCCAGAGGGCTTGACAACCCCAATTGTTACATGAGCCGTATCGAACCCCCCCCCAAAAAAATACAATCTTTTCTGGAGCCGCAACATCAGTTATTATTATTAGTTATGGCAAAATGAAGCCCCATCAAGTAGTGAAGCTCTCAAAAGAATAGCTCCACACACACACCAAGGGGCATCAAGGTGATTAATTATCTAAACTACGTTATCGGGTGGACAGAAAAAATGTATAAAAAGCTTATGTATAATACGCTCTGGACACAAAATATACAGACTCTGCCCTATTTACAAACAAGATAGGTTCCGAAGATCGTGAGTTGAATTTGTTCATAAGTTGCTTCGGTGCTATATTTTCGATGGAATGTATGTTTAAGGTTTGTATAAGTAACCGCACCGTTGAGCTGCACGCTAACCACCCAGCCGCCGTTAATATCTATAGAATCCATTTTACTAGTGGAATAAAGAGGCAAACCATTAAAGGAACAAAATTATTATTTCAATGTTTTGAGAGTATTTTCCCATTTTTTAGAAAATCCCTAAAATCATCAAAGTTGTTTGCTCAATATCATTTAAATAAATACAATTTAAAACATTGCAAATTTTGGAATATTTGGCCACCAATGAAGAAAAAATAATAATGAAAATTGGCTAGATTATCTAATAATTATGCTCAATTTACGTATTATTTTAAAGTATTATTTAAACAGCAATACAATTTTAAATATATTTTATTGATCTACTCAAAGACTAAGTACAAAAGTATTGTAAAATAAGAAAAATGATATTATTTGTCAAACGGGAAAAGGCTCTTTAAACCCCGCCTACATCATCAATCGTGATATATTTAATTTTCTTAATTTTTTACGGCAAAGGATGTGAATTACATTGTTACAGGTAGTGAAATATAAGTCAATCATTAAATTCTGACCTAAAAAATCCAAGTCTTTTCCCAGCTTTACCTCTCCAAGGTTTTTCTTATGTATTTCAAAAGTTAAACCTTGCTATTTTGACTGCTAATTTCAAATGGCCAAAAGTGATAAACAAAATCTTCCATTGAGAGATACTTGAGCATCACTATTCTACTTTTAGTTCAGAATGACAAATAAGCCATCAACTCTGTTTTTTTTCCTCTTCCTCCCAGTGGCGTTATGACTTTAGTGGGTCAATGTCCCAGATCCAGAATAGCATTAAAAACCACCACACCGTTTATGGTCTTGTGGAGTAAAAGTAAGTTGTGCTGAATTTATCGTTATCGTTAAATCATCTACTTGTGTCTTATGACCAACGGAAGTTCCACAATGGCTTTTGCATGCAAAGGGCATTTTGAAGACAAAAGAACCCGCCGAGAACATTTGCCCACTCGTGGCTGCCTGGGGACCGTCTGAATATGCATACACAGGGTTAAATTCTCACTATGGAAATGGAAATGGTCTGCATTTATATAGCGCTTTTCAAGTCAATGACTTCCCAAAGCGCTTTACATTGTGCTTCACATTTCCCAATAGCGGCCGTGATCTGTGCAGCCATGTAAGGAGCTAACCTGCTTATTGGGGGTAATTGGGGGTTCAATGTCTTACCCAAGGACACTTCGACATGTAACACGGACAAGCCGGGATTCGAACTGGGATCCCTTAATCCTAAAACGATCGCTCTACCTCCTGAGCTACTGCCGCCCCAACTAAGCTGCACACCCACATTCAATGGATGCTACTTTTTTAAGCATCCCTCATTTTCTTATCTATTTTTTTAGAAAACAATCCGTATTAGTCATGCTTTTTTTACTGCTTCATACATAATAATCTCATTAAATAACAATATTCTGAAAGAAAAGCAAATGAATACTGGGTGCTATTCAACATGATCGTTTCTGTGGCTTTTGTAAACACTATTCACATTCTCAGTGGTCAGGGGTAGGCAGTCTTCTGTACGCCGTATCCATGCCAACGAGTACTCTGGGTTCTGTACTCAACATTATTACTCAGTATCAAATGCGAAAACAGCCGGGAAATCATACATGTAGTGGCAGATGGGTTATTACTTCGCTTTTTGCAGTGTCAGGAAACGGAATATGTGCATTACTCTTTAGTTGTGAATTTCGATTGAATCTAAGTCTATCTATTTACTATCTACCCTGCTCATATCCTTTGAGAAGGGTGACCGACAGCAAGACAAACACATACACAAAAACAAAGAAAATTAAAAAAGGGAACATTTTTTTGGACCATGGCAAACCCAAATGCCCAAACACCGAAACAAGTTAAGCACCTCGGCACCCAAGTTGGTCATGCTTTCGTCCCTCCAGATGAAACGGGACACAAGAAAGCGGCCATGTCACTCGGGTCAGGGTGACACAACACACTCTTCTGTTCAACAGCAGGGCCTGACAGCTTTCACTGGTTTACCCCTGCCGCATCATACAGGTGTCCTGCCCATCCCAACTTTAGAAATATTACGGTTTTATCATAGGTTTAGAAATTGGATGATCGCCAGAAAATCATGTTTTAACCTCATCTCATCTCATCTCATTAGCTGCACCGCTTATCCTCAGTAGGGTCCCAGCAATCATCAGGCAGTGGGCAGGGTGTCCCCTGCCCACTGCTTGGTGATGAACTGGTTGCCAGCCAATCGCAGGGCACATAGGGACAGACAACTCGCTCGCACATTCAAACCTAGGGACAATTTGGACCGGCCAATCCACCTGAAATGCATGTCTTTGGAATATGGGAGGAAACCGGAGTGCCCGGAGGAAACCCACGCAAGCACGGGGAGAACATACAAACTCCGCACAGGAAGTCCGGTAGCTGGATTTGAACCCACACAGGAGGTTCCCAATACCTTAGAACTGTGCCGCACACGCGCTAACCACTGCGCCGCCATGCTGCCCATGTTTTAACCGTTTAAACAAAAAAAAAGTTTGGTTGTCAAAAATTAGATTACATACACCAGTGTTTGAAATAACGGGTCGTGAATCTTTTACGTCGGGCGTACAACTTACACAACGTCTCCGCCCAGGTGGCCGACAACTTTTTCAAGTAAAAAAAGAAAACTTTCGAGTTTTTTTTTTTTTTTTTTCCAAAATCAAACGTTTGCTTTATTCTGATTTCGAAATCTCCGTTCGGTTTAGAAATTTCGGAATTTCGGTTCGTTTAGCAATTTGCATACTCGGCAGCCGATCAGAAGCCCGCGTCGAATACCTTCGTGCTTCCGGACTTTCCCGAGCGTTACAAAGTAGATTTTTTTTTTTTTTTTTTTTTGGTTTGAACAAATTTATTGACACTAAAAACAGAAAACAATCATGACAATCTCAACAGCAATTAAGCACATTCACAATATTATATTCCAATATTACGTTTTTAACAGCAAACACAAAGTGAGGTTTGAACAAACCTTCTCGAAAATCAAACATATTCACAATTTCATTATATAACATCTTTGTTAGTGTCAATAGATCCGTCCAGGCCAAAGTCGATTGTCCTCGGTCTGAACAAATCCACCGACACCAACAGCAGCAAAACACAGCCATCAAGCATATTCACATTTTTTTTTATATTTGACAATATGACGTGACGATATGACGTTTTAACATTTTTTCCTGACATTTTCAACATCAATTAAACAATTTCAGAGTTATTTTCTTTTAACAGTAGTTAACCAGCGTGTAAAAGGCAATACTATTGTGCAAGGGCATAGCTCTGCCATCCCACCCTCCCAAGCAGCATTCTTCCAGTCCTCTGTGTGGGTCCTCTCCCTTCTGCGTGGGTCCTCTCCCTTCTGGGTTCCACAACCCAGGCCGTTATAAAGTAGATGCACAGAGAACACAAAAAAAATGGATAAGTGGTAAGGAATCAAGCCAAAACCTCAGCCCAGGAAGAAAGATTCAAAGCAACATTCATGACGCCACAAAACGGAAACGTACATTAAAAGCATCGTGGTAAGAGGAGTTCACGTGACTTGTAGCAGATGATGCAACACAAACATAGCATGAATGAAGATGAGGAAATACAGGTACATGCTGATGGCAGATTGAAAACAGCGATGTCATATACATGCAATAAATGTTATAAGTAGATCTATAATAAACTTATTTTTAACATGTTGTTCTGTTATGTATACTGATTATTAATCCTTAATACTTTGCAGCAATGTTTTTTTCTTTTTTGCGGTTAGTCAACCAGCATCCACCCGAAGATGAAATCAGGCTTCTACTTTCTGGTTTGTGAGTATACACACTGCACTGAATCTGTAGCGCACTAAGAACTTTGATGTTTTTATTGTTTAATATCTCGTGCAGCCATTCAATATGGTTGGTGTAAAGTGTAAAGACGAGGTGATCTGTTTCTGTTGGAATGAAAGTGGAATAAGTGAAATGATCTGAAATGATCTGCATTTATATAGCGCTTTTCAAGTCAATGACTTCCCAAAGCGCTTTACAATGTGCTCCACATTTCCCAATAGCGGCCTTGTATTGCAGCCATGTAAGACGCTAACCTGCTTATTGGGGGTATTAGGGGTTCAGTGTCTTAACCAAGGACACTTCGACATGTAACATGGGCGAGCCGGGATTCGAACTGGGATCCCTTGATCCCAAGACGAGCGCTCTACCTCCTGAGCTACTGCTTGAGTTGATTCCAGTCAAACAGTACGTTCACATTATTTCAATTCTTGCGTACCTCTTTTAATAGAGGCGTGTGCTCTAATTATGGAAGAGTATGTGGGTCAGTTGGTTTTGAACTACGCAGAATTCTACTTTAGTTGCATAATTTACTTCGTTAATTCTGTTCGGTTGCACCACAAAGCTGCTAGTAAATGGACAAAATGGATGGATAGGATAGGATTATAGGATAAGATAGATACATACCTGTCAACCTGTACGTTTTTGCCGTACAAAGTACGTTTATCATGCATTTTAAGACGTGTACGAGCTATTAGAAAATCTGAATGGAAAAACGCAAATTTGTCAATTATGAGCACCATCCGGTATACACCGACTATCCCGAAACGGCAAATCAATCAAGTCAAACGAGTTCGCTGCGGTAGCCTCTATCTCGGTATTGTTTTTTTTGTTGCAAACGAAGCGAGCAGTTTGGTGTAGTTAAGGAAGTCCGTCTCTTTTTAGAGAACCGGCTTTTTCGGCTCAACTCATTAAAGAGAGCCGGCTCTCAAACAGCTCACTTGCTTTGATGCATTATATTACGAATTATTATTGTTGTATAGAGACGTTAATAAAAACAAGGAAGTATAAAAGGAGAAAATGAAAAAAGGCAGGTTTGTGGTTATCCCTTTCAACAGTATATTACCAACAATAATTTAATGCAGAAAATGAATTCATGATTTGAATAAGAAAATGTATGATGAGGTTTGTGGTTATCCCTTTAATCAGTATATTCCCAACAATAATTTAATGCAGATAATGAATTCATAATTTGAATAAGGAAATTTATTATTCTACTTAATTATATTTGCATGTATTTTTTTCTTCTACAGTGAACGTCCAAGCTACTTCATTTTTGAATTTGTTTTTATAATAAACCTCATTCATGTCGTGCAAATCAGTATCTCACAAGAAAATGTAATTAACAATATATATGACATAACGAAACGCATGTACAATATAACATGTTAAACTACATAAATAAACACGTTTGAAGAAAAATGGTGTAAGATTATTTTGTATTTTGTGAGGGAAAATACGACAGTTTGTAAGGGCATGGAGCCGTGGAAGTTGACAGGTATGTAGATAGAGGTGTCTTTTTTGTTTGTGAACTGTCTAAACAAAATGCCATGTTCTCACTCCCTTTCACTGGTTGACATGCTCAGCTTGATACCTGCCTCCCTGCAAACTGTAATGGCGTGCGTCTGTTCCTGACATGAAAAATAAGGTCATCCTATCAGAGCTCTACAGGAACCAATGTTTTGATTGTATCTAAACTTTGTTTTATACATTTTATGAACTCTAAAAACATAATAAAAACTTCTTTTTTTTATTTTAATGATTTGAACAAGTTTTTCTCATGTGATTTTATGAATCTCAGAGGGGAGCCCTCTGGACATTTCCTAAAAGTTTAAGTCGCAACCATTCATGGAACATTTGTTTTTGAGAGGTTGAGTCGTGATTAGAATATTCTTTTTATTCATAAAACTTCATTTTCAATCACCAGAAAGTGGTAAAGTGGCTGCACCCTACGTCTTTTGACCAAAACAGACCCTAAGGAAAAATGAAGGTATCTATCTATCTACCCAGGTCATATCCCTCGAGAGGGGTGACCGACAGCAAGACAAACACATACAAAAAACAAAGAAAATAAAAAGGGAAAAAGTAGCAAAAAAAATCACACACAAAATTGCCTAAACCCAATTGCCCAAACACCGAAACAAGTTAAGCACCTCGGCACCCAAGTTGGTCATGCTTTTGTCCCTCCAGATGAAAAGGAGCACCAGAAGGCGGCCACTCGGGTCAGGGTGACACAACACACTCTTCTGTTCAACAGCAGGGCCCGGCAGCTTTCACTGGTTTACCCCTGCCGCATCATACGGGTGCTGAGCCCATCCCTTAGAACGCATCCAAACATCCTAATATCCTTTCACAACACTTCTTCACTCATTCCTATCACCAACAAGAGCTCGAGCTAGCTTGAATTTATTTCTGTGGACTGTTGTTGATTGTGTTGTGTGATGTCACGTGCATCCTCGAATATAAACAGTCAGCCATATTGAATGGGTTTGCTGTTATCACTTACATTAAATTTGTTGGATGTTCCAATGAAAGAGGAACGTGGAGGGTGTTCTTTTTTGTGACTACGGTACATTTTTAAGTAGTGTGACCTGGTGAGAAGAGGCCAAAGCGAGAACCTCACTTGCAATGTGGCCTTCAGAGATTGTGGGAGTGCGCCATAAAATCTTGTGCCGTTTTCCGGTCGAAATGAGCTTTAGAGAAAGTCCCGAGAGTCCCTGAAAGCAGCGTCAAAAAGAGTGCACCAGTATCCAGTAAGTGGTGGAGATAGGCTCCAAATTAACCAGGCATGAAAATCTCTCAAAGTTTGGGGGAATTCAACGCTTTGAATTATTAAAAAAAAGGTGAGCTACATGAATTGTGTGGATGTGAGGAGAAAAATATTTGGGTAGGGAAGGGGTGTATTGTGACATTTAGCAGAGAATGGCAATTGAGGTGGTCCGTTTGAATTACGATCAAATCAATCAAGTCAAACGAGTTCGCCGTGGTAGCCTCTATCACTGTATCGTTTTTTTTTTCTGTGCAAACAAAGCGAGCGGTTTGATGCTACTGTGCGCATGCATCTGCCGCCTCGGATTTCATGTGGTAGTTATGTAGTGAAAGGAAGTCCGTCTCTTTTTAGAGAACCGGCTTTTTCGGCTCACTTGCTTTGATGCATTATATTACGAATCATTATGTTGTATAAAGAATTTAAGAAAAAAGGAAGTATAAAAGGGCAGCACGGCGGCGCAGTGGTTAGCGCTTGTGCGGCACAGTTCATGTCATGGGAACCTGTCGTGGGTTCAAATCCAGCTCCAGACTTCCTGTGCGGAGTTTGTATGTTCTCCCCGTGCTTGCGTGGGTTTCCTCCGGGCACTCCGGTTTCCTCCCACGTTCCAAAAACATGCATTTCAGGTGAATTGGCCGGTCCAAATTGTCCCTAGGTGTGAATGAGCGAATGAGTTGTCTGTCCCTGTGTGCCCTGCGATTGGCTGGCAACCAGTTCAGGGTGTCCCCTGCCCACTGCCCGGAGATGGCTGGGATGGGCTCCAGCCCCCCCGCGACCCTAATGAGGATAAGCGGTACGGCTGATGAGATGAGATGAGATGAGGAAGTATAAAAGGAGAAAATGAAAAAAGGCAGGTTTGTGGTTATCCCTTTCATCAGTATATTACCAACAATAATTTAATGCAGAGAATGAATTCATAATTTGAATAAGAAAATGTATGATTCTACTCAATTATATTTGCTTGTATTTTTTCCTTCTACAAGTGAACGTCTAAGCTACTTCATTTTTGAACTTTTTTTTATAAAGAATCTCATTCATGTCGAGCAACTCAGTATCTCACAACAAAATGTTAATTAACAATATATATGATATAACGAAACCCATGTACATTATAACATGTTAAATTACATAAATAAACACGTTTGAAAAAAAAACATGGTGTAAGATTATTTTGTATTTTGTAAGGGAAAATACAACATTTTGTAACGGCATGGAGCCGTGGAGGTTGACAGGTATGCACAAAACAAACATTGTTGTTCTTTTTAAACGAAAACGTACAAATATGTCAGCGTTAAACAACGACATTTCCCATAAATCAACGCAGCAGTCTAAATAGCCACGAAAGGGGCGGTTCATCAATGACAAGCCATGTGGAGGAGTGGAAGCTCTGTTGCTTGAACGCTTCGCTCAGCTGCCAGAATGACTCTCTCCCTACCTGGACTTCCACCACCGCCATGGGGACTTAGCCGAGGATAGCACGGTGGAATTGATCCGGCGCTGACCTAAATAGCCTCCGTTTCTTTCGCTGCTTTGCTGCCTTAACTTCATTTCGGCCAGGTAAGGATGTGTCCTTCCCGTTTGACGTTCAGCGAGCATCCTTGTGACGGAGGTAACCCACGCTCTGATTTCCATCTCGGAAATTAGATTTCTTTTCACATTTTGTGTTTAAAAAACAAACAGCAATAAACAGAATGTGGTAGACAGGCCTGAGAAAAATGTCTTCACATAAATTAACCGTGACGTTTGGAGCCATGAGTTATTTAAATTCTTCATCACAATGTGTCAAAGACTGAAATCTAGAAATGAAATTTATTAATATATGTAGTATGTTGTTGACTTATGCAAATGTTTTAACTCACTTTTGGTAACAATTGTATCGCCTGCATGTAATGTGGGGGATATATATATATATATATATATATATATATATATATATATATATATAGGTTCTGAGGTCATGGGATCAAATCCAGCTACTAGCCATCTTGTGCGGAGTTTGCATGTTCTCCCAGTTCTTACGTGGGTTTCCTCTGGGGACTCCCCCCACATTCCAAAAACATGCATGTCAGGTTAATTGGCCGGTCCAAATTGTCCTTAAGTGTGAATGAGCGTTAGTTTGTATGTCTGTGTGCCCTGTGACAGGATGATCATGGATGGATAAATATATATATATATATATATATATATCTCATCTCATCTCATCTCATCTCATCAGCCGTACCGCATTTCCTCATTAGGGTCGCGGGGAGGCTGAAGCCCATCCCAGCCATCTCCGGGCAGTGGGCAAGGGACACCCTGAACTGGTTGCCAGCCAATCGCAGGGCACACAGGGACAGACAACTCGCTCGCTCATTCACACCTAGGGACAATTTGGACCGGCCAATTCACCTGAAATGCATGTTTTTGGAACATGGGAGGAAACCGGAGTGCCCGGTGGAAACCCACGCAATATGTATATATATATATATATATATATATATATATATATATATATATATATTTAATCTATCAATCCATATATACATATATTTAATCTATCAATCCATATATATTGGCAGGACAGCGGCGCAGTGGTTAGTGCTTGTGCGGCACAGTTCGGAGGTCATGAGATCGAACCTTCCTGTGTGGAGTTTGCATGTTCTCACCGTGCTTGCTTGGGTTTCCTCCGGGCACTCTGGTTTCCCCCCCACATTCCAAAAACATGCATGTCAGGTTAATTGGCCGGTCCAAATTGTCCCTCGGTATGAATGAGTAAGTGAGTGACTTACTGTCTCTGTGTGCCCTGCGACTGGCTGGCAACCGGTTCAGGGTGTCCCCTGCCCACTGCCCGAAAATAGCTGGGATGGGCTCCAGCAACCTCCGCGACGCTACTGAGGATAAGCGGTACAGATAATGGATGGATATAATATAATATATTTCATATGTGTATTCATTTATCACCACCCAAAAGCGTGACACGACATTTATTCATGGGAGGCTTTACTTTGGTAAATGCTTGGGCCTTGCAGTCTAAAGTATTATCCTATCCTATCATATCAATATTCAAACCAGTGCCACCAGCAGGGGATGGCCAGGGGGGGCCACGGACCCCTTTAAATTTGTTTACCACCCCGCTTGCCAGTATATTGTTAGATTGTTGTAGCATTAGTTATGCATTTCATCCCAAATATAACCGTATATCAGTTGCTGTGCCCCTAAGGCTTTCTGATAGTTTCCTCCTGACCTTTTTACTTCAATAACCTGAAATGATGGATTTTAGTTTTGGTGTGTCACCCCAAGAATTTAAGTCGACCCATCTGGGCCCTCTATGAAAAAATTCTGGTGGCGCAACTACATTTCTCGGACATATTATAAACAGAACCCAGTTAGTAATGTCAAGTAATGATGATCAATTCTAAGTTAGGATAGCAATGCATTAATCATCGCTGCACCAAGAGAAATGTTCCCTTCAGTAACATGATAATGCAATACAACTGTCTCAGAACTTTTGAATATTGTGGTGAAGTTCTTTTCTGTAATGCAATTTTTTTTTAAAGTCATACAGTCTGGATTCATTACAAATCCACTGTAATGTGTAAATTATTTTGTTGCTGATTATGGCATAAAATTTAAATATCTCATTTCAAAATGTTCGAATACTGTATCATAAAAAGTTTACTAGTAGGCTGTAACCCATATTCATTGATATTAAAATATTCAAAGAGTTTGCAATATTAAGTCACGTTTAGGAGAAATTCACCTTTTTTTAAGCAAAAAAGGGTGATTTATATGAATTGTATATATCTGAGAAGAAAATATTTTAAGGGGGGAAGATGTTATTCTGAGATTACCCAGAGTTAATCCGGTGTTTGAGGCGGTGCATTTGGATTAAAATCGGTGTAGTTTGCGCGGGCAATAGTACTGTATTTATTTGTGTGTAACTTATTATCTCCTCATCAAACTATTTTCTGTTCACGGTACCAGAGACAAATGTTAGAGAATGGAGTAAACAAACAATCGCCCTGAAAGATATAAATAAACGCAAAAATCAAGACTATGGAATCAACTCTTTGACGTATATGGTAATGAATCGGACTTTGCAGGACATGAAATATATACATTTTACATTGTATGTTGGTATTGTGTACATACTTGTCAGTAAATGATTTGAATCATGGCTGTATGTATTCAACAACGTTTGTCACTCTCGGTGCTTAGTTTGAGCTGAGAAAAAGTCAGACAAGATTTTATACCTATTTTTAATCAAAAATTAGGGGTGCTCATTTTGCACAAATATATTATTTCCTCAAGACCCTACTCACCTTTTTAAGCCCTGACCTGTTTTCATATCCGAATATTTCAGTTGTTTTGTAATGAATACAGAATGTTTGACAATGAGATATCGGCCTTTCCCATATTTCATGAGTGGTGGGGGTTTGATTGTTTTTCAAGAATATGGTTAAAATTATTCCCTTTTTTCATAGACAATAAACTCGGTAGCCTAGATGGTAGGACGCCCGCTCCGAGACTGGGAGGTCGCTGGTTCAAGCCTCGGCCGAGTCATACCTAAGACTTACAACATTGGTACTCATTGCTTCCCTGCTTGGCGCTCGGCATTAAGGGTTGGAATTGGGGGGTTTGGTCAACTAATGACTCCCAAGACAGCAGTTGGGTCTAAAATGGCGGCGCACTGTTTGACTGCGGCTGCATCGGCTCGCTACAGTTTAACCGTACGGGTCAGGTGTATCAACATTTCGTTCTGTGTGCATGGTTACAAAGAATGAAATCAAATGATCTGCATTTATATAGCGCTTTTCAAGTCAATGACTTCCCAAAGCGCTTTACAATGTGCTCCACATTTCCCAATAGCAGCCTTGCAGCCATGTAAGGCGCTAACCTGCTTATTGGGGGTATTAGGGGTTCAGTGTCTTACCCAAGGACACTTCGACATGTAACACGGACGAGCCGGGATTCGAACTGGGATCCCTTGATCCCAAGACGAGCGCTCTACCTCCTGAGCTACTGCCGCCCCCATGAATGACAATAAAAGTAAATTCTATTCTATTCTATGTTGGTAGACTTTACACACAATCTGTACAACGGGTGAATACTATACAAGTCTTGTTCAAGCTATCGGTGTTCGTCATTGTAGCTGATGCCAGCATCAGTTGTTCCTAATGGCTGATTAACAATCAGGAACCTGGAATTAAACGGGGGTGAATTGCAATGAAAAAAATGCAATATTAAAGAAAAAAATGATGGCATTCAAAAGTATATCTTTTAAATATTCTCTAATGCAGAGGGAGCAGACTTTTATGTGGGAATTGTATTTCTATCAAGATTTGAGAACCAGGGTTAATTGCAAAAATGCAGTATCAAATATTTACAATTTGACATCACTCCTGTAAAATGTTCCCCAAGGTGTTTTGAAATGATTTGTGAGTTATTTTTTTGTTTCTGGTGCTGATTTCAGGAGCCGTTAAATGATAGGAGCTACAAAATGTCGGACAAGATGTCAAGTTTCCTCCATATTGGGGACATTTGTTCCCTGTATGCAGAAGGTTCCACAAGTGGATTCATCAGCACTTTAGGGTAAGTGTAAGACCATCAGGTCATCTTGTTCTTCTGCGATGACTTCATTGTAACTCATAACATCATTCCTTACACTTTCGAAGAGAGGTCGGAGAATAGAGATGTTCTTTACTTTAGAAAATATGATCTCGATATGCAAGAGATTCAAGATTTTATCACAATTCACGGACCTCTTGATCGCCAAGGTCGTAAGGGCAACACTTTTTGTGGTGTGTCTTGGGCAAGTACCAACACCACTCCCTCTTTGGGACATTTTTTGTGTAGGGGTTTGCTCCCCCACATCAAACAAATAGTACTGGTTTTCATGGTTACCAGTAGCAGAAGAAGCCTAATGGTCTTACTTAAATACAACACCTTCATCATCTGGTCGCCGGTGTTTTTCGTTGTAAAGTAGCGATGTGCACCCTGGCTTGAATCTCAGAAGCGTGTGCAGAGTATTTTAGACCAGTGGTTCATGAACCCTGAGTCGAAGTGTTTATTGGCGACCTAAGTGGTGACGTTTGAAGGCCCGTGAAGTTGGTTTACCACACGACTGATTCAGGAAATGATTTGCTACCTTTGAGACACATACCTGCCCACGCCACACAAGCAACTTGACAGAGGCTGCAATGATGATTTCAGCCAGAAGATATATTTTGAAGTTACGGACACCACCTTTAAGGAACTCTACCAATACGATGAAACACTGAACAAATCCCTCTTTTTTAAATGTATTTTACCAAGAACTATGAAAATAAAAAAAAATACACTGTTTGAGAGAATGTTTGTATATCTATTGTAGCAACTTTTGTATAAAATTTCCACAACATTGTTAGCTAAGCTAAAATCATAGGCTAGTGTCTGCAACGGTCAATCTGAAGTTCACGTAACTAGTGAACATCTCAGAAAATCTCGTCACTAATCCTAACCGCTAATGCTGGCGGCTGTGTCGGCAAAGCTAGTCGTAAATGCTAGAGGCCGTATCGCGGCAAATGAGCACTGAATCTCTCTCTGGGAGTGAAAATCTATGCTTTTGACTAGCCAAGTACGAGCACATCTTTTGGAGGGCAGAGGAAACAAGCACAGTACTTTGTTGAATTTGGTTAGTGACATGAATGAAATTGTTTTTTCTGTAATGTCACGAGTTTAATGCAAAAACGATGTCTACGTGATGTCATCACTCACAGAATACAAACACCATAATATACAGGCTTGTTTTATTGTCATTGGGCATGACTTATGTGTGCACTTTCTATTTATCTGTCGTACTGTCTTCATGTTTGTCTTAGTGTCATGTGTCCTAGCATAGTGTTTTTACAGAGAAACACAATTTCAATTCTCTGTTTTTGCTGCAAAATTGACAATAAAGCTGACTTTGACATTTGGGAACCAAAACATTAGTTAAGCCCAATACTGTGACCTGATCCAATTCTCTCAAATACTCATAAAAGATGTGTTGCCTATACAGATACTGAATAATGGGGATGGTGAATCAACTTGAGAGGCATTTTCTTACCATTTGTTACTCTAAATGGCAGTCTAATGAATAATGGAATGTGCGGAAAAATAAATAAATCAGGATTTCTACTGCTACCTCCCTGCAGCCTGCCTGGGTTCTGCCACCCGTCATTAGACAGTCACTTTGTGACGACTGACTCAGTCTTTGGTGTAAGTCACCTGGAATATTTAACAGCAAATTTCTATGCACAAGATAAAATATGCGGAAAATGTCTCGATTTTCAATCAAAATAATCAGATTAGTGGTTCTCAAAAAAGGGCACTTGGAGACTCTCCCGGGGGAGTGTCAGACTATAATATACTCTCAACTTATAAGATTCAGCCACACTTCTTTATTTGTTGTCATACATCAAGACTTTCAAGTTATTGCCCTCCCCCAAGGTCAGAATGATTGTGGCCTCTCTGTGCCTGCCAATCGATTTCTTTCACAGTGTACAGTAAATACTGTGCCTCATTCTTTATATTGCAAGTCACTTTAGTTTGTCACTCGGAAGAGGCCATTCTGAGCCCTTCCTACTGCTTGGGAAAAAGAAAAAGGTTGATGATTATTTCTTCTCAGTATTGCTGATATTTCTCAAGACTGCAAAATTAAGAGAATATTGCAGTTTTTAGTTGGTGCTGGTTTAATTTTGAGTGTACATAATATTTAGTGTATTCATTGTCTAACCTCTTTGTGCTATTTGAATGTTAATAACTAATGCAGTTTAAGTACCTACCTACCCTTCCTTGTTTTAGGTTACATTTCAAATCTGTTCTGTTAATTTTAATACTGTAAGCAAAATGCATAGAAAGTTGACCTCAATCCCTGAGGGTGCTTCACGATAAACAATTTTTCACACACACTGCACTTATTAATAAAAGAGAGACCATTCTTTTATCAGTAAAAAAATGAGGACAGCACAGTAATGAATTAGTTCACGGTAGCACAGAAAGTCCTAAACTGCTCTATTCATGTGCTCAACAATAATATAATATATTTTCTGTTTCCTTTCAGCGATTTAACGATAATGGCAAATGATAAACATGCTATAATCATATTAAAATTACGATAACACGCTGTCACTATAATAGATGCAGCATATCTGATAAAAAGAAACGTTTGTAATCCAGTATTATTTTTTTCATATCTATATTTAATAACAACTTTTCGCCGGTGAACCAATAGGAGCACATGACCATGGCCTATATGACCAAGCCTATTTTTTGTCACTGTTTTTAAGTTTATAAACATTTTTTTTTTTTTTTTGCCCCTAAGCATTTTTTAACAGAAGCACGATGTCCATTTTTGGATAGCATTCGTTGCATTATCAAAACCCTACCTGTAATATTATGTTATTTATAGTATTTATCATATATATCAAACTGAATTTGGAATATTGTTACATTCCTGCTTTTAAGAAGCTTGACTCTAATATAACACACATCCTACGTTAGATGTTCGACAATTTTTCGAATTTTGGGACAACATGACCAAATCTAATTAATCACTACCGATATTTACAATCATTAACTACTAAGTCAAGTCAAATTTATTTGTATAGTCCTTAATCATAAAATGTATCAAAGGACTGCACAGGCCGCAATTACACCATCCCCCGATCTGAAACCAACACGCGGCCAAGGAAAAACCCAAAATGCCAACATGAGGAAAACAAGAAACCTTGAGAAAGGGCCTCACAAGTTATAATTCCCCTTCCGGGATGACCAGGCTGCAATAGAGTTTGCATTGGGTCATCATACCCAAAACACAGTGAACATCAATAAAAAAATAAATAAAAAGCATGTAACTTGTAAAGATTTTCCAAAAAGTCCATGAGAGCACCGCCCCCTCGATCCTGTATGATTTTGAATTGATATCAAATATCTTGATGATGGAACAAAACCTCATACTGTAGGTCACAATTTGGTAATTTTAATGTTTTGATGGTTATAATGTTGTGATTATTTTAGAGGAGAAAGTTGTGTTACTTTTGAAAAAAATAATCAAAATTTTTGTATATTTTCTTCCACTCTGTGGGCTTAAACAGTTGATTTGTAATTGTGCAGACGTATAAGGTGCATCATCGAAAATAATCGGGAGACCGAGTACAGTTGTAACACATTTTGCTTTCTCCCTCCCTATTTCATGATCTTTTGTGCACACGGTACCTTTACTAGTCTTTTTCAAGTAGATATCAGTGGTAGAGGGCTAAGTAGCTCCAAAAGTCTGTGACAGTCTGTCAAACCGAGAGATACACAGTGTTACAACCGTACCCAGTACCTGTTACGGTTGTAACATTTCTAGTGGACAGTTGTAACAGTATGTTTTATTATTACAAATAAGTTTAGATCGTCCAATATTTGAAAAACTATTTAATCAAAATAAATGACAAGAAGAGCATGGAATGGCTCAAAGTACTTGTCTCATATATATATATATATATATATATATATATATATATATATATAATATATAATATACCCTTTTTATATGGACAGCATTGCTAATCAGAGTCTGATGAGCAGTTGTGGCAAATTTATGAGCCAGTGCCTGGGGTGCAGGCTTGCTCGGCAAATTACTTGCAATCAAAACACAGTACCCACTTTTATTTTCTTTCTTTCTTTCTTTCTTTCTTTCTTTCTTTCTTTCTTTCTTTCTTTCTTTCTTTCTTTCTTTCTTTCTTTCTTTCTTTCTTTCTTTCTTTCTTTCTTTCTTTCTTTCTTTCTTTCTTTCTTTCTTTCTTTCTTTCTTTCTTTCTTTCTTTCTTTCTTTCTTTCTTTCTTTCTTTCTTTCTTTCTTTCTTTTTTGCCTTTGCATTTGTCCATACAGACTATACAGAAGTTGTCATTTTTGGATGTGCTGCATCTGTTCCCGTACCTGCCACGATTAAGCCAACATTGTCTCCATGTGGTTGGTAGCTAGCTTGTACAAAACATTTAGGATGGAAGCCAGGCATGTGGATATTACAACCATGTGCCTGAAATCTGTCCATCTTTACCATATTTGACATGAACCCAAAAAAAAACCAGTGAGAAAGAAAATGTTTTAAATCCTACCTGAATATGTGTTTCTTGACCATAAAATTGAGATAATCACTCAGTCTTCAAAAAGTCAAAATGGAAAGGGGAGTATCATCGGTGGCATCAATAATACTCTCTTCCAATTGGTCAAAGTATGACTGTTACAATGGTTCCCATTTTACAACTGTACCTGGTCTCCCCTTCACAATTTTTATATATTTTCTAGCACTCTGTGAGCTAAAACAGCAATGAATCAATAATCAATTTGTGTTTTTATTAAATTTAAAGTAATGCTTTCTTGTAAATTAAAGGTGTTCTTTAATATTTTTTGAAATTATTTGAAAGTTTAATATTTTCTCCATTAAGTAGGTGTTAACAATACCAAACTGAGTTCAAAGAGCCCTTATTCTTTATTTTCTACCGGACTATTCTGCTTTTATCTCACTTTTAGCAGGTCTCTTCGAGGCGGAACACATTAGGTAGTAGGAAAGAGGGTGAGGAGAGTGCTGGAGAATGACGTCATGCTGGTCCCGCAGGTTTTATTTGTTAGTGCAAACGCCAACCCAAATCCCAAGAAAAATGAAAAAGAAGTTTATTCGAGCTCACTAAAAAATGCACGTACTTGCACGCGCATCATGACTGAAGCTGCAATGATGACACCAGCCAGGAGATGGCGGCAGAGCGTAACAAAGTTCCAGATTATTTACAGCTCCTTTAGAATTAAGCACATTGTATACGATTCATTAGGTAATCGACCAAACGTTTAATTAATCCTATGTTGCATACCAATCCAACCTACACAAAAAGTAATCTGTTTATATCTGTTACTGAGCATTTATCTTTGCCCACCTCATGTGTTTGGAATGTCTAGCTGTCATGGGAGCATGGTTATTGCACAGGTGTGTATTATGTTAAAGAATAAAACAACAACAAAGGAGCGTTTCAGAGATGTCACAATTATTTGGGTGTTGTGCATTTTGCATTCCGACTATGGAAATGCCCATCAGAGATACCGTAATGCAGGTGAATGGAATTGACAATTATCCGTCTTTCATAACGGCAGTACATCCAATCAGTTTCGTAAATTCTGACACACAATCCTAAAACCTCATCATCCAGGCATTGTTTTTCTTTACTTTACATTTTTATTTTTGGTTTGCGGGTAAATTAATTTGGAAACTTTATCTTTAGGCTCGTGGATGACCGCTGCGTGGTTCAACCAGACACAGGTGACCTTAACAATCCGCCCAAGAAATTCAGAGGTAAAGCAGCCTGACTCGCAACAACTTTTTTTGTTATTGAGTTTTTTGCTGTGGATGTTTGCTGTTTGATTTCCAACTGTTTGTGAATACATCACACGACTTCAGGAGGGAGCTTATTGTAAAAGTTGGAAATCGTTATGTATAAGTCATAGGATAAGCGAAGCTTCTAAATGTTTTTTACAGTTCTGTACAGATGTGCTGCATTTTAGTGGTATTGTTTGTAGAAAGGCAACCCAATATCTTCTAATACTGTATTGGTAATGCTTTGGGTCAGTTTATAAACGCCCCTTTCCATGATTAATCAAAGTGGTACGAGGATACTGTGTGAATGGGCTGCATGCTAAGGACTTCTACTAATGCAAGTTGGCGTATGTTGTCGTCTGTTCCCAGATTGCCTTTTCAAACTATGTCCCATGAACAGATACTCAGCACAGAAGCAATTCTGGAAGGCAGCAAAACCTGGAGGAAATACCACCACCGACACAGTTCTACTCAACAAACTCCATGTAAGGAACATATGTATCTGATTTAGGTCATCACTATATTAAGTTAAATTTTACCTTTTGGTAATTGATCCAAACAGAACCAAGTCTTTCCTTAATTATGGGATATTTTTATTGTGTTGTATTTGTTTACAGAGAACAAACTTAAAAGTACTGTAACCCCTTTTATGGAGTTCTTTTTTTCTTTTCAACTTTATTCTAGTTAATTCCTCAGCGACAACTTTCTTTTCCCCTTTTTTGGTAGCATGCGGCTGACCTGGAAAAGAAGCAGAATGAGTCTGAGAATCGCAAGTTGCTTGGATCGGTCATCCAATATGGAAATGTCATTCAGGTACATTTGGTAGAGGTCGTTTTAAGATTTGGCGGAAATAGGGGAGGAGGATCAATTTTGGTTCAATTTTAATGGCCTGATTTGTCTTTTTGTTTTCACTGCCCACTCTTGGTAATACACCTATCTACATTAATTTGTAACAGAAGCTTATTTGTCTTTTACTGCGAAGCTTCTGCATTTGAAAAGCAATAAATACCTGACAGTGAACAAGCGTCTACCTGCACTATTGGAAAAGAATGCCATGAGAGTGACACTGGACTCAGCTGGAAACGAGGGCTCCTGGTTCTACATCCAACCTTTCTACAAATTAAGGTCCCTGGGAGATAGTGTAAGTAAAATAGGTTGTGGGTAAAATTTACACTTAATTCCAAGATAAATTCTTAGAGAATAGTAGGTCCACAGCCTCCTCTAGTGTTTGTTTTGAAATAATTCACCTTTTTCACAAAGGTCACTAGTTATACAGTCTTTTACAGAGTCTCCGACGTGCCCGCGGGCACCAGGGTGCTGCCTAGGGACAGCTTAGATGCCCACAGACCTGTTCTGAATAAAGCTCACCAGTGCTGGGTCATTGTGATTTTCTAGTCGAATTAATACAGTTTTAGTGGTCGACTGAGTCTATTTAACCCTACTTCCAATAATTAACCTGGTAATAACATTGTAACAACATAGTAATAACATGTTTTTATTTTAGAAATGCATAACAAACTGGGTGTCCTTTTTGCTAATTAGTAACAAAAAGTACGTCTCAGCTTGCAAATAGTTGGAGACACCTGGTATATTATATAGTCAGAAAAAAAGACTACAGAATTGTTGGCAAAAAGGCAAATAAATGGCTTTATGAATATATCATTTTGAATGTGCCCGACAACCAAAATGGCAAGATAGTACGCTTGCTCTGCGCTTCAAACGGGAAAAAAACGTAGAAACTTTTCTGCAAAAAAAATGCCCAGCGATGAATACATTTAAAATGCACAATACAGCAGAAGTGTCAATTATTGTTGTGTTTAATGCTTTACTCCAATCCTGAAGGTGGTGATTGGAGACAAAGTCGTCCTTAATCCTGTGAATGCAGGACAGCCTTTACATGCAAGCACTCACCAGCTTGTCGACAATCCAGGATGCAATGAGGTACATCTCCACATCCATCGAAAAAAATGCTTTGGATATATATATGGATATATATATGGATATATGGATATATATATATATATCTATATATATATATATAAAATAATAATGAAATGTTTATTGAAGGTATTGTTGGATACATTAATCAAAACATGACACAAAAAATGCACATATATATATATATATATATATATATATATTTATTAAAGATGTTAACCCCTCAGTTAAAGCTTCACAGTTGCTTTATCTCTTGAGTTAAAGCTTCAAATCTACAACTCTCAAATTGAAGATTTAAAGCTTAGTTTTACAACCATTGAAAATTAAGAATCTTGTTTTCTTCAATATGTTGTTTAGAGTATTGCTTTCTACCACCTGACTAAAATAAAAAGGTCCAGGGGCTTCTTACTGTTATTATTCTGATGCATTTATTGATATAAAAGTTCGGCGGATTCGCCATATTTGTAAGATTCTTCCCAGATCTTGTGAAATATGTTTTTGTCATCTTAAAAATTGTCCAAATAACATTATTTTAACCTGTTTGTTTAAGCGGGAGATTAAAATGAAAATGAATAAATAGGTGCTATTTAATAATTTTTTTTGTTATTATTTATAATGTGCATAGCTCATTTGTTTGTGAAATGTTTTCTCTTATGTTTTTGTTTTATTTCTGATCCATTTTTATCTAGGTCAATTCCGTTAACTGCAATACAAGTTGGAAAGTAGTTTTATTCATGAAATGGAGTGACAACAAGGAAACCATTCTCAAAGGGGTTGGTAGATTATTTCCATTTTCATTTGTGAGATACACAAGAGAGCGCCAACCCACAAATTAAAATGTTATCCTCAATGGCAGGGAGATGTCGTGCGCCTTTTCCATGCGGAACAGGAAAAGTTTCTCACCTGTGACGACCACAGGAAAAACCATTATGTGTTCCTGAGAACAACGGGACGCCAATCTGCCACATCTGCCACCAGCAGCAAGGCACTCTGGGAAGTAGAGGTGAGTGTGTTCCCTTTTTTATTTGTGAGGTGCATGGTGGCTAAACTTGATCTTGACAGGTGGTTCATCATGACCCATGTCGCGGAGGTGCAGGTTACTGGAACAGCCTCTTCAGGTTTAAACATTTGGCAACTGGTTGCTACCTGGCTGCAGAGATGGGAGAGGTGTGTGTCTCTTAAAGGAAAATAGGAGATACTTTTCTTAAGTATTTCTTCATTATGAACTGACAAAGTTAAATCCAATTTTCAATCCTAAAATGACAAGGGGATACAGTACTTTGTGGGTTTTTTTGTTTTGAAAGGTGAATCCTGACGTTGAGGAAGAGTGTGTTGAGCAACGATCTGCTGTAAATATATTTAATACTTATACTACCAACATAATGGATTGTGTTCACTAATATGATGTTTTTCTTTGCAATAGGTGGTGGACTTCACACCTTTTAATTTCCAGGTACAATATAAATACAATTTAGATATTCTGACTGTTTTTTTTTTCATTAATAGTGTTAATACTATTGTGCGTAGTAATACATGTTTTCATATTTTTAAAATATGCGTCTGAGATCCAATATATTGGTCTTGATGTGGTGGAGTTAGGCTACGCCACACGTACAGTCAGGGTTGGGTAGGGTTACTTTAACATGATTACTTTCAATTACTTTTGGATTACTCCAATACCAAATATGCTAATAAAAGACAAAATAAACTAAATATGAATAAAATTACAAAATTTTGTGCAGGCTTGGGGAGTAGCGAAATACATGGAACGGCAAAAATGATGTTGGCAAGCTGTTAGGATTTATTTTCATTTTGTTTCTGTCGCATTTTATGTTAGTTTTGCCGGAGATCAAAGAGATCAAAGCTAGGAGAGAAAGCTTACCACGTGTTGTGAGTCATAATTTTATTCATATTTAGTTTATTTTGTCTTTTATTAGCATATTTAGTATTGGAGTAATCCAAAAGTAATCGAAAGTAATCAAGTTAGAGTAACCCCACCCAGCCCTGCGTACAGTACATAAAATAGCTCTATCACAGTAGCGCTTATTCATTTCCCACTAGAAACCACCACTAGTGGGCAGCCTTTGATCACACAGCATAGTACTCACCCAGTTTAGTACTCGTTCATGTGTATGCTTCATCACTACAATGCAATCCTAAATGATCTTAGCTCGAGTCTATAAGTACGACTAGTGGTCTTTTTTTACAATAAACATTTTTTTTCTATTCAGTTGGATGCAGAAAACGAAGCCTTACGTGGTCGTCTACGGGCTCCTCAAGAGAAAATCATGTACACGCTTATCCCTGTACCTGATGGCATGGACATCTCATCCATCTTTGAATTAGACCCCACCACTTTGAGAGGCGGGGACTCGATGGTGCCAAGGTATGAATGAAACCTATTCGAAAAAAGTTCATCCACTTTCTCATTCATACTTTTAAATACGGTTAAGGCCTTTTTTAGGTTAGAACATCCTTAGAATATTCGTTACAGTTGGCCATTCAGAGGTCAGGGTGACTCAATGTGACATCTCCTGTGATTTTTTTTTCTCAAACAATACAAGAAAATTGTCTTTAAAAGCTTTACATGTAAAATACCAACATTTGTGCATTCTAGGTGCAAATTTCAAAGAGTCTATTGTGTCCCGTTGCAAAATATCATCTTAATATGGCTCATAAATACCGGATATTACTTTGCTTCTCAAACTTAAGGAGAGGACTAAATTAATTTTAAGAGACATGCGCTACACAAAGGTAAGCTTGTTTCTCAATGAAACAATAACATAATCCTTGGCAAGATAATGACTTTTGACTGCATGTGCTTGACAGCTTGACTTTGATACTTACAGGGTAGCTGTGAGCAATCTGTCTCTGTTGGGACTCAGTGCATGTTTCTGCTAAGGGTATTGCAGGCTAATCTGCATTCATACTACACACTCGATTGTATTCTTTTTGCCCTAATCTCTCGTATTGCTGCTTAGTTTGACATTCCTTTTGTCAGAAAGGTCACATTTTTTTGTTGTTTTGTTTAACGTTTTATATGATGTACTGCACCACATCAAGAACCATCAAGTGATCTGACAGATTTATTGTTTTTTAACTGTCTTTTAATTCCTAAGAGGAAAACAAAAAATTTGAATTCAATTCAAGCAATAAAAAACATTTAATTCACCAATTACCCGTATTTATGGACATTTTTGAATTATGCTCATTTTAGTTAAAACCGCAAATTATTTGGTTCTGAAAATTAAGGGATACTTCATTTTCAATCATCTCATTTTCATTTCTAGGAGTTCTTATGTGCGACTAAAACACTTGTGCACCAACACATGGGTGCACAGTACCAACCTCCCAATCGACAAAGAAGAGGAAAAGCCAGTTATGCTAAGAGTGAGTTTTACCTTGAAAAAAAAAAGTTTGCATTTCTCTAGATGAAATATTTATCATAAAAAATATGAAACATTTTCAGATCGGAACTTCAGCCGTGAAAGAAGACAAGGAGGCCTTTGCTATTGTACCAGTACCGCCGGCAGAAGTGCGAGATTTAGACTTTGCCAACGACGCAAGTAAAGTGTTGGCCTCAATCGCGGGAAAACTGGAAAAGGGTACCATTACGCAGAACGAAAGACGGTAAACAGTCTTTGCTTTTTCGGAGAAGTATATTTCCAGGTTTAGTATGAATAGCACATATTTTACTTCATACCTCTGCAAATTATCTTCAGATTTGTGACCAAACTTTTGGAAGATCTAGTCTTTTTTGTCGTGGACATCCCAAACAGCGGGCAAGACGTTTTGGAGATAATGGTGAACAAACCAAACAGAGAAAGACAGAAACTCACGAGAGAGCAGAATATCCTGAAGCAGGTTTGCTCCAATCCACTGGATGTCTTACTAATATTTCAAATACTTTTATCTTGGAATTTTTTTTCTTGTAGATCTTTAAACTCCTCCAAGCCCCTTTTACAGATAGCGGGGATGGTCCTATGCTTCGCCTAGAGGAGCTGGGAGACCAACGTCATGCTCCCTTTCGACACATTTGTAGGCTTTGTTACAGGGTGTTGCGTCACTCTCAGCAGGACTATAGAAAGAACCAGGTGGGTGAACAAGTCTGACTTAATGGCTTCCATTTGCTGGTAATCATCCCCTTGTGCTTTCTTTGTACAGGAATATATTGCCAAGCAATTCCGCTTCATGCAGAAACAAATCGGCTATGACGTGCTGGCTGAAGACACAATCACGGCGCTGCTGCACAACAACCGAAAGCTGCTGGAGAAACACATCACTGCAGCAGAGATTGACACTTTTGTCACTCTTGTCAGAAAGAATCGGGAGCCAAGGTGAATTCATAGTGCATTTTTTTTTTTCGTCCCTTCTTTCTACAGCTTTTGTTAAGAATCAATTTGTACTTTGATAAGAAAGTTCCGGTGTTTGTCACATGTAGGTTTTTGGACTATTTGTCGGATCTTTGCGTGTCCATGAACAAATCCATCCCAGTGACACAGGAGCTCATCTGTAATGCAGTGCTTGATCTGACCAATGCTGACATCCTCATCGAAACTAGGTTAGCCTTGTCATTTATTTTATTTTAAAAATCACCCCTAAAACATGTAATGTCGTCTTTTGCATCAGGCTAGTTTTATCAAGGTTTGAGGTTGAAGTTGCAGCAAACGGCGACAACCCAGTCGAAGCTGAGGATGAAGAAGAGGTGTGGCTTTTCTGGAAGGACAATTTCAAAGATGTCCGAAGTAAGAGCGTACGAGAGTTGGCCCAGGATGCCAAAGAGGGTCAGAAGGAGGACTATGAGGTGGTCAGTTACTACAGGTCAGATATCTTTAAGCATACACTTTGTTTTGTTTACTGAATTTCCAGACTATAAAGCGTGGCCAAAACCCCCAAAATGACCGGAAATATGAACATGCGCCTTATAATCCAGTGGGCCTCAAAAGCAGACAAAATTGGAAATGTGTTACTATTTTTGTGTAATTATTGATCAGTTGATAAATGTATCGCTGCCCACTGGGGATCGAACCGGATAGAAATGTAAGCGCACTGAAAGCGCGTGACTTTGCAGCAAGGAGTGCGACTGGCAGGCAACCAGTTCAGGGTGTCCCCTGCCTGCCCACTGCCCGAAGACAGCTGGGATGGGCTCCAGCACCACCGCGACCCTACTGAGGATAAGCCGTGCAGATAATGGATGGATGCCCTGGGAGAGCGCTGGATCCTATCCTCTAGACCACTAGGGATACAGACGACACATGAAAAGGCATTATCACACTTTTTTAGTCACGGTACCAAATATGTTAGATAAATGAGAAAACAAAAAGTGATTAAAAATTAGTATAACATTTTGATTTACTTTTTCTCAGCTCAAACTAAGCAGTATAAGTGACAAACGTTTTGAATATTTGCGACCATGCGTTTATTTATACCTTTTAGGATAACTGAATTACTTCCCACTATGTCTTTCTCTTCATTGAGTTTAGAATCTTGTGTGGTTTATTGTCTGACAATATTCTCGCAGCCCGGACCAATAATAACAACAATTTGGCTAAAAAATAGTGTGACAAAAAACCTAATGCTTTTTCCTGTGTCCTCTGTATCCATTGCGGTCTAGTGGATAGGACTATGATGCAGGTTATATTGCATCCAATAATATATTCCAACTGATCAATCAATTCTTTATTTTTTTGGAACCATGGCCCTTTTGGTGCGCCATGTATATGAAAACAATATCACATTTGACATTTTTTATATTTGGGGGATGCCCCTTATAATCCGGTGAGCCTTATAGTGTGGAAAATGCAGTACAGTGGAACCTCGGTTTTCGAAGGCCTCTCAGTTCGAACAAATCGGTTCTCGACCAAAAATTTTGAGAAATTCCTGCTTCGCTTTTCTTTCAAAAAAATCGGAGTTCGAACGCCGGTACGCTAGGGGCGACGCTGAGTGGCATACGAGTGTAGATTGCCCCCACCCCTCGTGAAGAACTGTTGTCACGACAACGCGCACTCCTTTTCTGTTTTCGTTTTTCAAAAGCGGTGAAGGGAGTGTTTTAACCCCTAATTATGCCTCGGAAGAAGGTTGCTGCAAGCAGCAAAGTTGCTACAGGTGAAAAAAGAGGAGTAGTGCGTACAACTATTGCATTTAAGAAAGAAATAATAGCAAAATATGAAGAAGGTGTGCGAGTTTCCCTTCTTTCAGGAATACAGCATGGCTTCTGCCGACCGGTAAGAAATCCTATTCATAATTCTTTTCTTTATCCTTTAACCGCTCACCACTTGTTGCGGAGACCCGGGTGCTAAATGACGTGTAAACGACCTGATTTTTTTTATTTTTACACGTTCATGTTAGCGTAATCTTTCGTACGGAAGATTACGCTAACGCGAACGTACGATTAGCCTGGGTTAGCTTCATGTTTACGTTCATGGTAAGCCTTCAAAGATTTGGAACGGATTAAAACAATTTTACATTACTTTTAATGGGAAAAAAAACGGCTTCGGTGATCGTACAAAGAAATGGAACGGATTATGGTCGAGAACCGAGGTTCCACTGTACTTTAAATAATCATTTGCGGAAAACATGTGTAAAATTATCAGCATAAAACATTGAGTTATTTTGAATTCCATTATAAAGGTTGCCTGATTGTTGTTTTATTTAAGTCAGAAAAATATTTGTTAATAAAACTAATTGCAATTTTAAAGTTCGAATAACAGTTTAGACCAATTTCAATTGTATATAATATGTGATACTTAGCCTTCAAAACTTAACTATGCAAATTCTTTACAGATGTCAACTCAACCTCTTTGCCCGGATGTGTTTGGACCGTCAGTACTTGGCCATCAATAAGATCTCAGGGCAGCTGGACGTGGATTTGATCCTCCGCTGCATGTCTGATGAGGACCTGCCCTTCGACTTGCGGGCCTCTTTCTGTCGCCTCATGCTACACATGCACGTGGATCGCGATCCCCAGGAGCAAGTCACGCCGGTCAAATATGCCCGCCTGTGGTCTGAGATCCCCTCTCAAATTACCATTGACGAGTGAGTTCCTTATTTCATGCGTGTGGCCTCAAGTGATGCTCATTTCTGTCTTAACTGACTCACTGTTTGTATTACTAGCTATGATAACGATGGAACCAGCAGAGATGAGATCAAGGAGCGATTTTGTCTCACCATGGATTTTGTAGAAAACTATCTGAGAGAGGTAGTGTCACAAAATGTTCCCTTCTCTGACAAAGAGAAAAACAAGCTGACGTTTGAGGTAATTCAATCACAACAATCAACAAATACAATTAGAAATTGGTCATTTGAGTTGGGTAGATTTTGTTCAACGTTGTAATTAATTGTATAATGATCAGCATTTCCTCTGAAAACACTGGGAAGTCTCAATTTTACTCAAAATCGTCCCATTTTTCTTCCGGATGAAAAAGTCTTACTCGTCAAAGTTGCATTTTCCCTACTGGGTTTTGTCATCATATTTGCTATCACTAATCAACTTTTCAATGTTTACTAATGCCAAATACAAATACCACTAGTATACTAGTGTATAAAATAACCTTCCTTCTGATATTATTAAAGAAATATAATCATTTAAAATCTCAACTTTATATTTTCCTTAAAATTGCAAATAAAAAATGGCAGTTTATTCATTTTTTTTTTTTTCTTCGATGTTCAATACTTTAAAAGGGCTACCTAGTATTGATACTTGCCCGTTCCTAAATAATTGCATACCTGTTAACCTCAGCTATTTGCTCCCCTTATTAAGGATTGCAATTCCTCTTATTAAGCAATAATAAACTTCTCAAGTCAAGTCATGTTTATTTATATAGCCCTTAATCACAACAAGCCTTAAAGTGCTACACAGACTACTAATAACACCATCCCCTGATCTAAAACCCACGGCAGGGCACGGAAGAATTATTTTCACTTTTTTTTTTTAAAAAGTTTGACATATTTTAATCAAGACACAGTCTCGAATTCAAGGAATTTTCTTTACTAATCGCCTACAGAGAAAACTTGAATAGAACACAAAATAAAAATAAGTTTAAGAAAAAAACAAACTACAAAAAGATAGAAGTTGGGATTTTGGGATCAAAATATGTCAAACTTAAAAGAATAAAAGTTGTTATTAATCATACATAATTAAAAAACAATCTGTTTAGGAGCCAAAAGAGACGGTTTTCTAAATAGAGCTCTCTGACCAGTAGGGGGCGGTGATGCTTCACATGACGCCAAAATGACAAGCCACCAGAGCAGACGTGTAGGAGTCATTTTCACACACTTTCGTACAAAATTTCCTTTATTTATTGCGTGGTCTATAGTCAAGCTGCCAAGAAAAATGGCAATGGCAACAATGTCAAGCTTTTTAAGCACTTCACCCAAAATTCAAGACCTTTCCTGACCTTGAAAACTTAAACCTCAAATTCAAGTGTTTAAGGGTATAATAATGCCGCGCCGTTTACTCACAGCAAGACACGCTAAGTAGGACAAAAACAAGTATAGTTTGTGTAAAACAAGTTCATTTTATTTACCAAATAGATAACACAAATAATTCTTTCAGCTTCTTTCTTACTCAGTTTACCACTTTCCGTACATTTAGTGTTGTATATTATACACAAGAATAATGGCTTGGCGTTGCCGGGCTTGGTGTTGCTGGGCTTGGCGTTGCCGGGCTTGGTGTTGTTGGGCTGGCTGTTGCCGGGTATTGTACTTGAGCGAGGTTGTTGGGGCCACGGTGTGTTGAAAAAGCGCTAGGGAGCCACCAAGCAGCGCCAAAGAGCAGCATGACCGTATGCAGCCCCATGGCTGCTTGTTGACGAAAGCAGCAGTTTATCAAGTTTGTTGGTATTTATTTGGGGTGCATTGACACATAACCTAGCTAAAGATCTCCAAGAGGCCAAAAGTACTACTGTGTAAATTTTCACGACAATTTTATCAGCTGTTTTGGAATCTTAAGGCCACATATGAACGAACACAAATCTGAATTTATATAATAGACTAGACTAGGTAGAGGGCATCCCTGTACGAAAATTCTTTTACGGCGTACAAAATTTGAAATTATTGAAAAAAAGTATAAAAGGTGTTAATTGACAGGTTTGTAATTCAACTAAATTAAATTTGATGTTCGATATATAAAGTAAGTCAGATAATGTACATCATTTTCTGCAGAGGCACAATTCAAACAGACAAAATTAAAAACACAAACACAATTAGCCATTTTATTTTGTGTTAATTTGGTAGTAATGAGCAGTGTTCATTTTACCTCTGAAAAGTGATGGGTCCCGGGGACCCGCATGCTCAAAAATCTATGGGTCCCAACAGAGATCTATGGGTCCCCAAAACTTAATGTTATCAAGGTTGAAGTTGTAAATCGGTGACAAATATATAATAAAAATCTATAGATTCATTCAGTTTTAATCATCAAATTATTAATTCATTTTCTGCATCAAATTATTGTTGGTAATGTACCGATTAAAGGGATAACCACAAACCTGTCTTTTTTTCATTTTCTCCTTTTATACTTCCTTTTTTTCTTAACTTCTTTATACAACATAATAATTCGTAATATAATGCATCAAAGCAAGTGAGCCGTTTGAGAGGCCGGCTCTCTTGAACGAGTTGAGCCGAAAAAGCCGGTTCTCTAAAAAGAGACGGACTTTTCACCACACAACTGGAGATCGGCGTGCAGATGAAAACTCGAACCGCGAGACCAAATCAACATCTGCCGGATCTGCCTGACGAAAAGTTTGGAGTGCGGTAAATCTTTGTTTAAAAAAAATTTTAATCGAGTAATAATGACAATTTTGTGTCAAAAAAGTTGCGTCCCGGGGACGCACGTTGATTTGAGATTATGCGTCCCCAGCAAAAATGATGCGTCTAGGACGCAGGGACGCGGGCAAACGAGAACACTGAATGAGTAACGCTTGTCAATGTATTTTTTAACAGGTAGTGAATCTGGCAAGGAACCTCATCTACTTTGGTTTCTACAACTTCAGTGACCTGTTAAGGCTGACAAAGATCCTGTTGAATATTTTAGACTGTGTCCATGTCAGCTCCGTGTACTCCATCAACAAAATTGACAAAGAAGAGCAAGGCAAAGGTTTGCGTCTTGTTGCAGACACTTCACTCGGGGCGCTTTCGTGACAGTTGAGGTTTGTGTTTCTGTAGCTGGCAGTAATGTGATGAAATCCATCCACGGAGTCGGGGAACTGATGACCCAGGTCGTGTTGCGAGGAGGTGGTCTGCTGCACGCTACACCAAGTCATCAGCCAGAGGGCAATGTAGTTAAAACCCAAGTAGAACCAGAAAGAGAAGATATTATGGTCATGGACACCAAGCTTAAAATAATTGAAATTCTACAGGTGTGACACTAGAAGCCTGGTTTTTGATAGTACTTTTTTTTTTACCTTTACCTTTCTTTTACCTTAGTTCATCCTTAACGTGCGGCTGGACTACAGGATATCCTGCCTACTCTGTATTTTCAAACGAGAGTTTGATGAAAACAACCAGCAATCCGAAATTGCTGCCATTCAGAACGGAATAAATAATATAACCAGTCAGATGCCAGGTATGTGAAAGTGCACAGAATAAGCACATAGGGAATCTTGAATGACAGACAATCACAAGGCACTTATTGCATTATGCAAACAAAAACAATAAACTTCGTTTGAACCCTTCAGGAAATCTTGACTTTGAAAATATTGAGGAGCAAGCAGAAGGAATTTTCGGTGGAAGGTAATTCTCAACTCATCACGCTTTATCAGTTCGAGAGAGAAATAAATAAAGTTGTTTTTCTCTGGACACTTAGTGAAGAAAACACTCCACTTGACCTGGACGATCATGGTGGGCGCACCTTCCTAAGAGTGCTTCTCCACCTTACCATGCATGACTACCCTCCTCTCGTTTCTGGAGCGCTTCACCTACTCTTTCGACATTTCAGCCAAAGACAGGAGGTCCTCATGGCTTTCAAACAGGTATCTGTGTTTTCTTCTTCTCTGGTTAGCAGTTGCGGGTAAAACTGACGTTTAAACGATCACATTCGTAGGTCCAGCTGCTTGTCACTAGACAAGATGTCGATAACTACAAGCAGATCAAATCAGACCTTGACCAATTGCGGTCAATTGTGGAGAAGTCGGAACTTTGGGTTTACAAAAGACAAGGAGAAGACGGAATAGATGGAGATGGGCCTTCGGAGTCTGATAATAAAAAGAAGGTATGTAAAATTCAAGGTTACCTGGTGAACTCAAGTGTTACTAGTTTAAGTTAGGCTGCAGGGCCTAGTCTATTATAAAGGACCTAAAATGCCCTAAATAAAAAATAAAAAATTAAAAGTGATAATAAAGACCCATACAAAAATTTTCTTCGAAAATCTATACAATTAATTAAACATAGATCAAAGAAAAATTTGAAAATGACTGACAAATTCAACTTACGAAAGATCGTCCGGAACCTGTCTCGTTTGTAAGTAGGGCAGCGTCTGTACGTTGTATTGTAAATTAATGTTTTTTTTTAATTGAAACGTAACTTACACGGCTATTTCTATAAATTTCCAGGCATAATTTATATATATATTTATGAGATTTCAAATATTCATAAATGATTATTTTAAATATATACGAAGTGATTTGACCAGGTGTCCTATAAGTAGTTACAATGTAATAATTTCAGTTGTTGCCCAGCACTGCTGTAATTTTTTAACACATCCATGATCAATGTTTTAAAGGGGGATTCACTTGGTTCTGACAAGAAGAGTACAGAAAGCACTAGTAACTATAACTACAGAGTTGTAAAAGAGGTACCTTCATTTCAATTATAATATACTTTTATCAAAACGTGTTCTTTGGAAATATGTTATTCTTCTCATCCGTCCACAGATTTTACTGCGTCTGAGTCAGCTTTGCATCCAGGAGGGAAGCTCAGGGAAGAAGTGTAAGAAACAGCAGCAGAGGCTGTTGCGAAACATGGGTGCTCACTCGGTGGTGCTAGAGCTTCTGCAGATCCCATACGAAAAGGTTTAGAAGTTGATCATTGTCTCACTAGCATTATAAGATTTGGAGACAAATAAAAACAAGATTCTTTTTGTATTCTTCAAAAGGGTGAGGATGTTCGCATGCAGGAAATTATGAAACTGGCTCATGAGTTTCTGCAGAATTTCTGTGCCGGCAACCAGCAAAACCAAGCTCTTCTTCACAAGCATATCAACCTTTTTCTTAACCCAGGGGTAAGACATGCTTTGGAACAAGACGTAATATAATTGTGTCTCTTGCTTTTTATTCTTTGTTTTATGGTTGTACCATAACTCTTTTTCAGATTTTAGAAGCTATCACCATGCAACACATTTTCATGAATAACTTCCAACTTTGCAGCGAGATCAACGAACGCGTAGTTCAACACTTTGTCCACTGTGCAGAGACGCACGGTCGTCATGTCCAGTACCTCAAATTTCTTCAAACCATTGTGAAGGCTGAGAATAAGTTTATCAAAAAGTGTCAAGATATCGTCATGGCTGAGGTTAGCACGTTTTGCATTACAGCTAATTCTTATATCCACTTAAGCGTAGTAGTACAACTAGATGATCTTTTACTCTGCTCCCCCTCAGCTTGTCAACTCAGGTGAGGATGTCCTGGTCTTCTACAATGATCGTGCATCCTTTCAAACGTTGATTCAAATGATGCGCTCCGAGCGAGACCGTATGGATGAAAACAGCCCTTTAATGTACCACATCCACCTGGTTGAACTGTTAGCTGTATGCACTGAGGGCAAAAACGTCTACACTGAGATCAAATGTAACTCCTTGTTGCCACTGGATGACATTGTGCGAGTCGTCACTCATGAGGACTGTATACCCGAGGTGAGAAACTTTAGCCTGAATAAGTCGTGTCAGTTCAATGCCGACTAAATGGTGTTCAAACAATCTCCGTTAACACCAGAGAAAAAGGCACGGGAAGATTGTGTTGCTACGCTAATGCCATTTATTTTGCTTAAGCAGCTGCTAGAATTAGCGACTAGCAAAGTAAATGGTTCCAGCTCTGCGGCTATTGCTAATGGATGTCTTATAGAAAGTCTAGTTAAAAAATATAATCATCCTGTTTTTAATTAAATTTATGTTGTAGTGGTGACCCACAAACTTTCTTTTTTTTTTTAGTTAAAGAACAAAATAAGTAAAATAAACATTAGATTATCCTTTTATTACCTGATCAGCAAATTTTGCACATATCCGGTAGTATTGTTATTTTTGAAAAAAGAAGTTAAAGAAAAATATCACGGTTCACGATTTTTGGATACCTTAACCTAGGGGCTCCACTTCCTGTAGTGTGTCTTGGGCAAGTACATCCTGGCGGTACCCATCCCTCTCTAGGCTGTTTTTCTTTGGGTTGGGGTTTTTATCAGGAGAGGCCTCCTGATCTGACTCAGATACAGCACGTTCAACATCTGGTGGCCGTTGTTATTGTTGTAAAGCATCCTAATACTCTGCATAGAAGGGCCGGACCTTGTCCCCAAACCTTTCTAGCATAAGTATGATGACGTAGATACCAGATCCTAAATAACTTGGGTAAATCCCCTTATATTTTGAAGGAACAAAGAACCCAAAAGCAACACAATTTACAATACGCATTACACTCACTTGTAGCATTCATATTTTTGTCCCAAAAAGCCCTCAACAACCTGAAACAAAATAAATCACCTAATTTTTATTATCAATAAGTAGAACTAAACTTTTTTTTACAGTAGCCCGTGTCATAAATATGTAATGCTAGCATAAGCGACTAGCATCCCCCTCATAGGTTTATTTACACCATGCTGATTTGTTTGAAAGATTTCAACCATGGGGCAAAACTAATGAATGCAGTAATTGGAATTAATATTTTAAAACCTGACATTACGAGTCAATTGTTTTGCTGTCTAAAGATCTAAAGACAGTTTTGAAGCACTAGTCTGAAGACATTTAGTATCAAAAATGGCTTGAACATGATGATTTTCCCATCTTGCAGATAAAAATTGCCTATATCAACTTCCTGAACCACTGCTATGTTGACACTGAAGTGGAAATGAAGGAGATTTATACATCCAACCACATGTGGAAGCTATTTGAAAACTTCCTGGTGGACATTTGTCGGGTGAGTGAAGCAAGACACTCTGAATGGAGAAAAAGACATAGGGACTGTGCAAAAAGGCCCCGCAGCCACTCATGAAAGCGAGAGTGCGTCACACGTGTTTGTCTATGTCTAGGTGTGCAACAACACCAGTGACAGGAAGCACGCAGATACCATGCTGGAGAGTTACGTAACCGAGACCGTCATGAGTATCGTCACATGTTTTTTCAGCTCTCCATTTTCTGATCAGAGTACAAGCCTGCAGGTATTTCAAATGTATGGTGCATCACATTTTAGTCAGAAAACGTGTCTTATATTCCATTTAAATTACCGTTTTAATTTTGTGTATAAGGCGCACTCCGAATTTCAGTTTAAAAATCGGTGAGAAAAATTGTATTGGGAGTGAAACCCGGATACAGCGATGAGAGCGCCGAATCCTAACCAGCTCAAAACTAATGATATATTGTAGATGACATGTGAAAAAGCAGTATATTTCATCTCATCATCACACTATTTATATTATCAGTACCAGGGACAAATGTTGATTTCGTTGTGCATTTCACATGTCATAATATCAATAAATTATATTCAATTTTTCTATTCTAATGTTGAATACGTGCGGCCATGATTAAAATAATTTATTGACGTAAACTATGACCACAATATCTACATAAAATTTAAAACGTGTTTATATAATATCTTTCAAAGTCCGATTCATGATCAGATACAGCAAAGAGTCGTTTCCTTGGTCATGCTTTTTGCGTTTATATCTTTTGGGACAACGTTGTTTTCTCCATTCTCTACCATTCATCTCTGGTACCGTGATTAAAAATAGGCAAAATCTTATGCCTTTTTATATGTCATTCGGGTGGACCAGTGGTTTGGATAGGGGGATCTCACCGCCACAACCCCGGTTCATTTTCCATTGCATCAAATGTTTTGTGGTTGTGGTCGCTGATAGTTTTTGACTGATCATTCATTTTACAAATAGGAGGAAACCTTGAGTATAATGCCCACCCAAACTTTGAGTTTTTGTTTTTATATTAAAAAAAAAAAAAGCGCTTTATACACAAATAAATACGGTATTTGTCAGAGCTTGTTTATTACACTTTCTTGATATGAAATGTTCTTAAAGTATACAGAATATATTTTTTCTTAAACATGTCTCAATACAACAACAATTTTCATTTATTCGGGTTTACAGAACAAACCTCTGCTCATTTCGATCGTTATTTCTGATTATTCATATTCACTATACAGATGCTCCCCTACTACGACCATTCGACTTATGATAAACGGTAGATCCGAACATTTTTTTTGAGATGTCAAAATATATCCGGACGTTGCTGTAAGATAGATTTTGTATTGTGTGCCCCTTTTTTCCCGAGTACAGGATAGTACTGTAGTGCTTCTTTCCGCCACCGTGTGGCGCTGTGAGAGGTCACCCTGCATCCACCCGGATGAAAAAAATTCCACTTCCTCTTCCTAGCTCGTATGTAAACATTCCATACTGTCTATACTATGTCTGTACTCCAGCGCCCTAAGAACTTCGACATTTTTATTGTCAAATATCTTGTGCATACATTCAATACGGTTGGTGTAAAGTGTAAAGAAGAGGCAAGCCGTTTCTTTTGAAACGACAGTGGAATAAGAAAGCTTGATGCGGTTGAGAAAATGGTTGGATGGCTTTTTTTTCGGCCACTCTATAATAAGGAGGAGGGCTTCTTGAAGCTTGTCTTCCAAAATTAATTTACACTTATCTTTATTTATCTTTATACAGCATATTACTTTATGAAATGTTTATTTTTTAGTACAATACAGGTTACATATACAAGCCTTAAACATACAAAGTATAGCACTCAAGCAATTTACAAACAAATTCAACATACGAACGATCTCATTCGTAATTAGGGCAGCGTCTGTACTAAACATAAATGTTGAACAAGAAAAGTTTTTTTTAATTATACCTAAATTAAGTTTTACTTTTTATACAATCCGTGTCCAGGACAGTGGTCCGCAAAGACAGCGGATCGGTACAGGGCCATGGGTTGTTTGTTACCCGGGTCGCGCAAAAAAAAAAATAATTCTTTTTTTGCCTGTACAAAGTACAATATTTATTCGAATACACTCACTTTTTTTTACCATAACAAACCACAGAGTTTGGTTAAACGGTAGTATATCATCATAATTGAGAAATGATTGATCAGCCGACAAATATTGCTGACCACATTTCCTCAGCATTGTCGCAACCGGAATCAAACCCTAATCGCGGCGGTGAGAGTGCCAAATCCTGACCGCTCGGCCACTGGAATTGTCAATGACAAAAGAAAAGGCATGCGTTTGATCTCATCATGAAACCTTTTTTATTCATGGTGCTACGTTGTACTACTTTGTAATGGAGCGCAATGAAAAAGGGTTCAGCCAAAACAAGGTTGTACAATTTAGTTCCATAAATAAATATTGTATGATGATGAGATAACATAGGAAAAGGCATTCAATTTTATCTCAATCCCTAGTGGTCTAGTGATTACTCGGTGGATTTGGGCTAAATATAAAGTCTACTACTATTAATATTATTGTTGTTATTAATATTATTGTTATTGTCTCATCTCATCTCATTAGCCGTACCGCTTATCCTCATTAGGGTCGCGGGGGGGGGGCTGGAGCCCATCCCAGTCATCTTCGGGCAGTGGGCAGGGGACACCCTGAACTGGTTGCCAGCCAATCGCAGGGCACACAGGGACAGACAACTCATTCGCTCATTCACACCTAGGGACAATCTGGACCGGCCAATTCACCTGAAATGCATGTTTTTTGAACGTGGGAGGAAACCGGAGTGCCTGGAGGAAACCCACGCAAGCACGGGGAGAACATACAAACTCCGCACAGAAAGTCTGGAGCTGGATTTGAACCCATGACAGGTTCCCATGACATGACCTGTGCCGCACAAGCGCTAACCACTGCGCCGCCGTGCTGCCCATTGTTATTGTTATTATTATTATTATTATTGTTAATATTACAAATTGAATTATTGGGCCCGGTCGCAATAATATGGTGAGACAGTAAACCGGTCCGTGGTGCAGAAAATGTTGCGGACCACTGGTCTGGGACTTAATTGAATGAATCGTGTTTGGGTATCATTTTTTGATCTCCATGTGATAAACACTAAAAATTGGTTAACTCTTTTCTCTGCATAGACGGCTCGCAGTATGTACGTAAGTGACTCATCCTGTAAGTACGTTTTAGAGGTAAGATTTTGGGCCCGAGTCTGACCCAAGCCCGAGGCTAAATCAGTTGAGTCTGGCCTAAAATGCCAATCATTACGTTCGGGTTCAGGCTGGATGGGCCTTCACTCTTGGTGCCTTTTTTTTTAATATGTAAATTATCCACCCGTCATTGTTCTTAGTTTCTTTTTCGTTTTGTCGTGCGGTGGAGTACCGCTGAAGGATATAGTGCCCCTCGCTGTCATGCTTGCCGGAGGGTTCGACGTCATGCTCAGCGAGTCAAATAACAATTCTAATGACGGTTGGATAGTTAAAACAAAACAAAAAGGCAGCGAGAGAAAAATAGGAAAATTTAGGTTTTCTTTGGGCCCGGTCCCTCAAATTAAGTCGATTGGTCGGGCTCGGGCTGGTTCGGGCTTTAATCCCCACAGGACGGATTCGGGTCAGGCTGGATTTTTTTAGGCCCGATTTTACCTCTAGTAAGTTTCCAACTTATCCAAAGTGGAAAACTATCTTTTGTTGTGCCTCGTGACATTGTAGTTGAAGAAATACTCTAGCTCCAATGTGTGGGTTTTTTGTGGCTTAGTCAGCAGATGGACTCTTGTTGTTCCCAAATATGTGGGTGTGTTGCACAAGGTTTTGCTGGAACTGGGTGTAAACGGCACAATGATTAACTTTGTAGTATGTGGTGTGGTTTATCGTCATAGTGAAAATTAACCACACAATATATATTAACTCCAATTCTGTTGCTTCTCCCTCTACATCCCCATTACACACATAAGATGTATTGATTACAGTTACAGTATATCACTACCCTCTTTTTCAGGCAGCCATACTGGGGAAGATAACTGAGGTATTTATAGTCCTCTAGGGTTTAGACCATCCAGTAGATGTTATTTTCCCCTCACACACGTAGCAAACAGCTGTCGAGATGTGCAGCTGACTCCAAACAGCTGGCTCACTCAAAACTGCAGAGCAGGAACCTTTTTGACCCAAAGAGCCATAAAAGCAAAAAATGTTTTAAAAAGAAATTGAGAGAGCCACATCATATATTTTCAGACAAAATTGAAAAAACTGCCAAACACGCTCTCGAGACAAAAGCTAATTCTTCAGCACATTTTATTTCACTGTGTGTCATTTGATGATTTAATCAAATGTATGAAATGATAATAATGCCAAATCCTGTGTCCCAAATCCGTGTAAATATGCCATTTACAATTTGTCTTCCATCTTTAGTTAAGAGTGTTGAGGCAATTATTTTCCATGAAATTTGTGATAACTGTTTCAAATCAATGTGCATGCAAAGTTCTTTTGTAAAAATGTCACAAATTACTGCAAACGATTAGCATATCGTCATATTCACTTTCGGTGTAGACTGCACTGAGCGAGAGAGAGAGAAGGAAGTGCCTTGCGCTGTGTGCAGGGATCCGCCCACCTGTACTGCTCACCCAATCAAAGTCGTTTGCCAACGTTTTTATTTATCAGTTTAAATAGTTTCTTATCAAACTTCTGCATTAAGTTGCTTCGGCTTTATATGGACCAAAATCGGGATGAAATCACTTGACTTTGGAACGCCACAGAGAGATGTGCAATAGTTACATTTTATCTCGGAGTCATACTTACTCAAGAAAAGAGCCATATATGGCTCCCTACCCCTACTGTAGAGCCTTCCACTATAGTCGGGGAATATTCTGTACGTATATTGTTCTCGTGGTTCACCACTAATGTTCTTATATTACAATGATACATCCTGTTTTTTGTTTTCTTGTTTTAGACCCGGCAACCTGTGTTCGTGCAGCTGCTACAGGGGGTCTTCAGAGTATATCACTGTAACTGGCTTAACCCTGTACAGAAAGCTTCGGTGGAGGCTTGCATTAAAGTACTCTCAGATGTCGGTATGACTTCTTTTTTATAAATTGTGGATCATGGTATCATATTGTTGTTTAGAAGAAAAGTACCATATTTTCTGGACTAAAGGGCGCACTGAAAAAAAATGCCAGAAATTTGCAGGTGCGTCTTAAAATCCTGTGCATCTTAAAGGCTGAAAATATGGTAAATACAATTTAAAATACATAATTACAATAAAATGCTAGTGATAAGTTGTATATTTTCGTAGACACTCAAAATAGAGAAGATATCAATGGATTTTAAATTTCAAGGAGAAGGGGAGATGACTGTACAAAAAACAGGCATGCTGCCAAATTCTAAGTCTGTTTTAAAGCCCTCCCTTGAGCTCTTTCTTTTGATTAAACCATTATGTTACAAAAAGCAGATCCGGTGTGAAAATTAAATAACAGCAAGATGATTGGTTGATAGTAACAACAATCTAAACGGTGCATAATGAAAAAAAACGAAAAACAGTGAGAAATTATAGTTAAAATAATGAACTGGCATCCTATGCAATCTCCTTTGCAGGTGTCCAATATTATAAACAGAATAAACTTTTAAACTTATAAATTATATTTTTAGTGGTGAAACAAGATTTCATAATGTTTGTTTATTATTATTTTCTGATGTTTTTGATGGCACCTAGGCCTTTACAGTAGTTTTAATTTCATTTAATTTGTAGTCTGGTATGCCTTGGCTTCAAATGTATTGATAAAAATCTCGAGATATTTTCTAAGAATCAAGAACATGTGAGACACAATTGTGAAAAAAAATCCAAATGTGTTCAACATTTTAAATTGTGCCTACAAAAAAAAATTATAAGTAGGCCCCTTTTGAGTTAATACTTTGTACAACCTCCTTTGGCTGCGATCACAGCCACAAGTCTTTTTGGTTATGTCTTGATAGGTTTTGCACATCTTGAGAAAGAAATATGTGCCTATTCTTTTTTACTTAGCAGCTCAAGTTCCTTAGGGTTTTTATGGAGATTGTGCACAGCATTTTTCAGACGCTCTGTGGGATTGTGGTCTGAATTTTGGGTTGGCCATTCAAACACCTTTATATTGTTACTTTTAAACCATTCCATTGTAGATTTTGCTTCATATTTAGGGTCGTTGTCCTGTAGGAAGGTGAACTGCACCCCATTCGTAGGTCTCTTGCAACAGATTTTCTGCCAGGATCGCCCTGTATTTGGCTCCATCCATCAACTCGAATAATCTTCCCAGGCCTTGTTGAAGAAAAGTAACCCCAGAGCATGACTCCGTCAACACCATGTTTGACATTGGGGAGAGTGTTTTCAGGGTGATATGCAGTGTTACTCTTACGCCTTTGCATTCGGCCCAGAAATTTCAATTTCAATCTCATCTGACCAGAGTACCCTATTCCACTTGTATTTTGTGGCTTCAAGCAAACGCCAAACGGGCCTTTTTATGGTATTCTTTCAGGAAGGGCTTTCTTCTTGCTTCTCTTGCATTAAGGGCAGATTTATGCAGAATTTGACAAATAGTTGTCTTCTGCACAGATTGCTCCACCTCAGCTGTGTATGTCTGCAGCTCATCCAATGTGATCATGGGCCTCTTGGTTGCTTCTCTGATTAGTTTTCTCCTTGTTTGGGCCGAATATTGCTAGTGAGAAGTTTATATTCTCGTAGACATTCAAAAGAAGGAAAGAAGATATCAAAGGATTTTGAACCGCCAAGTCTTGGTAGGGTTGCAGTGGTTTTATAATCTCTCCATTTTGATATTAACTGAGACCTAATGTTACATGGGTGCACTTAATTAGTTATTGTTAGTCATTTAGGCCAACATTGGATCATCCAGAAGTCATCAGGGAGTCACTTTGCTGTTTTGAGAGAACAGGGGGCGATACTTTTGCTGGGCCCTGGATGAAAATATATTTCACAAATATTTACAAAAGACTAATGTTCAAGGTGTTCCTTGCAATTTTGTGTACCTCATAGTCCAGAAAAGACAGTACTATACAACAAGTTGACACATTTGCATCCTTTTCACCTCAGCCAAGAGCAGAGCCATCGCTATCCCGGTGGATCTGGACAGTCAAGTGAACAATTTATTCGTCAAGTCCAATAATGTTGTTCAGAAGAGCATCCTAAATTGGAAACTGTCAGCAAAGAACACTTCCAGGCGAGATTCCGGAATCCCGACTTCCAAAGACTACAGGAACATCATCGAAAGGCTTCAGGTAGGCAAGGAATCTAGCATACAGTAGCTCTCGTTTGGTCAAATATTTGGACAAACTGTTTCAGTTTTCATTTGAACATTTTGTCAGAGCCTCTTCTCGAATAGGAAATGCTGACTTTACACATGTGAAACTAAATCTTTCTATCCGATCGAAATCTAATGAAATCAAATGATCTGCATTTATATAGCGCTTTTCAAGTCAAGACTTCCCAAAGCCCTTTACAATGTGCTCCACATTTCCCAATAGCGGCCTTGTATTGCAGCCAAGTAAGGCGCTAACCTGCTTATTGGGGGTATTAGGGGTTCAGTGTCTTACCCAAGGACACTTCGACATGTACCACGGACGAGCCGGGATTCGAACTGGGATCCCAAGATGAGCGCTCTACCTCCTGAGCTACTGCTGCCCCTAATAAACCGAACTCCAGTTTTAATCTAAAGTACGTTATAAATGTGTTTGTTTCCATGTAAAATTTTCTTTCTTTTCTTTCTTTCTCTTTCCATTACTTTTTCTCTCTTTCTTTGTTTTTTCTTTCTCTCTCTTCTCTCGATATCTTTGTCAGTCGCTTTTCTCTTTTCTCACTCTTTTTTCTCTCTACTCTCTCTTTTTCTTTTTCTTTCTCTTTCTCTCTTTCTTGCTCTCTTTTTTTCTTTTTCCCTCTCATTCCATTCTCATTCCTCTTTATTTTATTTTTCGCTCACTTTATTTCTCCCTCTTTTTTCTCTCTCTTTTTGTCTCATTATAACTTTTTTTTTCTTTCTCCCTTTATTTATTCCCCTCCCTTTCTTTCTCACCTCTCTCTCTGCTTGTTTTTCTCTTTTTTTTTTTTTGTGTCAAAAAAGTTGCGTCACGGGGACGCACGTTAATTTGAAACTATGCGTCTAGGACTCAATGACGCGGGCAAAGGAGAACACTGCATGACCCACAGTTGGTGACCATAGATGAGGGTAGGAACGTAGATTGACTAGTAAATCGACATCTTTGCCTTTCGGCTCAGTACCTTCTTCACCTCGACAAACTGGTACAAGGATCCGCATGACCGTAGACGCTGCACTAATCCGTCAGTCGATCTTCCGTTCCATCTTACCCTCACTCCTGAATAAGACTCGGAGATACTTGAACTCTCCCACTCCCCTTCGTTAGGGCTCACCACCTGTGGGAGGGGCTAAAGGGGTCTGGTCCGTAGAGAGCCGGGAAGCAGCCAAAGGAGAATTTCTGTATAGTTCATTAAGCAAAAATAAATCTTCTTTCACATGGCAGACAGGATATTCTCTGTTTTTGTTTACATTAAGGATAGCTGAGTGGTTAGCATGTCTTTGGCACAGTTCTGAGGTCATGGGTTCAAATCCAGCTACCAGCCTTCCTGTGCAGAGTTTGCATGTTCTCCCCGAACTAGGGTGGATTTCCTCCAGGCACTCAGGTTTCCTCCCACATTTCAAGGACATGAACGTCAGGTTAATTGGCATGTTCAAAATGTCCCTAGGTGGTAATGAGAGAGTGAGTTGTCTGTCTCTGTGTCCCTTGCCCACTGCCCAAAGATGCCTGGGACCCTACTGAGGATAAGCGGTGCAGATAATGGATAAGGGGATATTAAGACCCCAAAAAGGTTTTAAACTCACCAAGTATTTACTGTTTACATTTCCAGCAAACTCTGGGATGTCTTGTGTCCAAGTTCAAGTTTTACATGATTGAGGTCCGATTACCAAACCTCTTGACAATATTCAGATTTTCTAAGCTAAGTTAAACATACTCACAACATAACAATGCGATGATTAAATAGTGGATTCTTAAGAACAATTAACTGCGTAATACAATTCCAAGATAATCCATCAAAGTTATTAAATGTCCCTGAAAGCATCACTAGCACCCAACTGCGTTGCTTAGTACCCAATTTGCATACACATCAGCAGCCTCATGAAACTACAGGCGTGCGTCAATTCAACAAAATGAGTGCTAGATTGAGTAAATAATAAAAAACAGACAAATAGAAAGTGATTTCACCTGCAACATGGTGGCAGTCTGTACAAGCAACAGATACGGCTTGCGCACGTCGTGTGTGCGCCTCATCTCTCTCTGTCTCGCTCGCGTCAGTGATTAAAAAGGATAATGGACAAAATTCGTCTATCGCCACATTATGTATACGTAAACATACTTGTACAGTGAGTGGTACCTCTACTCACAAATGTCTCTACATACAAAAGTTTCAAGTTACCATGTACCTTTACATTACACTAGCTTGGTGGCCTTGTGGATAGGGCGCCCGCTCCAAGACTGGGAGGTCGCTGGTTCAAGCCTCGGCCGAGTCATACCTAAGACTTACAACGTTGGTACTCATTGCCTCCCTACTTGTCGCTCAGCATTAAGGGTTGGAATTGGGGGGTTTGGTCACCTAATGACTCCCAACACAGCAGTTGGGTCTAAAATGGTGGCGCCCTGTTCGGCTGCGTTTACATCGGCTCGCTACAGTTTAACTGTGCGGGTCAGATGTATCGACATTTCGTTCTGTGTGCACAAGAATGACAATAAAAGTAAATTCTATGCTATTCTATTCTTCTACCTGAACGGGAAAATATTCCCTCTAGTTAAAAGGTGTTTCAGGATACAAGTTCGAAAACACAGTACACGCTGCCATTGGCCGCTCCCAGAGTTCTACCTGGCACCTCGGTGTGTATGCGTGAATCCTGGCATGCTCTTCATGTCTCCTTCCTATTTTATAAACAATCTACTGCTACGAAGAGCTATCATTTACAATGGACCCCACAAACGACATGCAGAAAAGTGGACAAGGAGAAAAGAAGAGGAAGAGACTTTTTCTGACCATCCAGACCTCCATCCATCCTTATATTATCTGCACCACTTATATTCAGTAGGGTCGCGGCGGTGCTGAAGCCCATCCCAGCTATCTTCGGGCAGGGGACACCCTGAACTGGTTGCCAGTCAGTCGCAGGGCACACAGGGACGGACAACTTACTCGCTCATTCACAAATTAAAGTCAAGTCACATTAATTTGTGGAGCCCTCAATCACAAAATGCCTAAAAGGGCTGCACAGGTTGCACCATCCGCTGATCTTAAACCAACATGCAGGCAAGGAAAAACTCATTATGAGGAAAATAAGAAACAAAGACATTGTTTCATGTTCAAATGTCCCTTTATGATTGAGGAAAACAAATATACTTTTGCTGCACAAAGCGCCTTTACATTCAAAAGGCGTCTCTTCTTTCAAATGTTTCAGATTACAAAGCTCCTCCCAGCAGGAATTAAATTCGTAAGGAGAGGTACCACTGTATATATATAATTGTCATCCTGCAAAGTATACTTTAACCAATTGTTCCTATATTTTTCTTTCTGTATAAATAACGGAATTCAATTCGATTTTTTGTACCTGATTATGTAACGCCATTACTGTACACGTATTCCATTACTCCCCAAGCCTGTATATGGCATTGTCCAAGTGAGTTTATCCCTGTTTCCTGTGGCAAGTAGTCACATGGCAAGAACTCAAGTGACCACCCATTACACCTACAGACTCGAACGTTGACCCGAAATGAACTGCTAAGTGCCGTACGAAGTCTTCGGCATACAAAAGCAAACTAGTTCTTGTTTTGTCGATTGAAACCTCTCCAGATCAATTTGATTTTATTTAGATATTTTCAGGGTTCGTATGGGTGCTTGAAATCCTTGAAAATGCTCAATTTTTAATGTGTTTTTAAGTTCAGGAAAATGCTTGAATTTTGGGTAAAGTGCTTGAAATTGCTGCCATATGTTTTTGGAAGTCTGACTCTTTAGACCATGCAATGAACAAAGTTTTTTTTTTTTAAATGTGTAAAAATGGCACCGGCATGCCTAATCTGGTGGCTTGTCAGCATGATGTCATTTGAACCGTCACCGCCCTCTTCTGGTTGCACCCGAGAGGACAGCTCTATTAGAAAACTGTCTCTTTTGGCTCGACTCACTGAGAAGGCTCCCGAACGGCTCTTCAGAGTTGATTTTTTATTATAATAATATATTATCAATAATAATAAAACATTATTCACCAAATTATAGAGTAATTATTAATTTAATATATTTTGCAGGGATCCCCTGCAAAATATATGAAACGTCAATTAAGATATTCACAGGTCTACCCAAAAAAATTGTAAAATAAAAAACAATTTTAGGTTTTTTACACACTGAACAGATTTTAAGTTAAACAACTACACAAAATTCCTGAAAATGCCAAACAATAAAATATAAATTAAAAATTAACTCTTCAATGCTATAAATAAACATTTTTTAACCAATTTAGACACAGATCCTCAGAAAAACTCGTCAAAACATGAATTGAATATCGAAAGATTGAATGCAATCAATTTCAATAAAGTTAGTTCCAATTTGGGTCATTTTTCTGCTTTTTATATATACAGTACTTTATTCTTTGTCTTTTGTATTGAACTTAATTATTACTTAATTATTACTTAATTAATTGTTATTAAGACCTATAGAGCCTTTTCTGTATTCGTAAACAAGTGTGACATGATACTGGAAAAATTGAAAAATTGGCATTGATAGTCCTCCATGATGCCAAGCAGCTTGGTCAAAATGTATTCTTTATGTAAGTGGGCGTCACTGGCACTGAAAAGTCTTTTGACTATCCCACCTACATTGATTTCAAGGTTCTTAATGGGAAGAGTAACAAACATGTTGTTGAGAATGTTTTTGTCTTTCTTTCTTTCTTTCTTGCTTGAACTGTTCTTTCTTTCTTTCTTGTACTGTTTTTTCTTGCTTTCTTTCTTGTACTGTTCTTTTTTTCTTCTTTCTTTCTTTTTTGTACTGTTCTTTCCTTTTTTCTTGAACTGTTATTTCTTTCTTGAACCATTTTTTTCCTTCTTTTTTCTTGAACTGTTCTTTCTTTTTTTGAACGGTTCTGTCTTTCTTTCATTCTTTCTTTGTTGAGCTGTTCTGTATTTCTTTTTGTACTGTTCTTTCTTTCTTGCTTGAACTGTTCTGTCTTTCTTTCTTTCTTTCTTTCTTTTTTGTACTGTTCTTTCCTTCTTTCCTAAACTGTTCTTTCTTTCTTTCTTGAACCGTTCTGTCTTTCTTTTTTGTATTGTTCTTTCTTTCTACTTGCTTAAACTGTTCTTTCTTGTTTTCTCTCTTGTACTGTTCTTTCTTGCTTTCTTGTTTGTACGGTTCTTTCTTTCTTTCTTTCTTTCTTTCTCTTTTGTACTGTTTTTTCTTTCTTTCTTAAAATGTTCTTTCTTTCTTTTTTCTTGAACTGTTCTTTCTTTTTTGAACTATTTTGTCCTTTTTCCTTGAACTGTTCTTTCTTTCTTGAATTGTGCTTTCTTTCTTTCTTGAATTGTTCTTTCTTTCTTGAACTGTTCTTTCTTTCTTGAACTGTCCTTTCCTTCTTTCTTGAACTGTTCTTTCTTTTTGTTGTTGAACTGTTCTGCCTTAATTTACATTTTCTTTCTTTTTTGCTTTCTTTTTTCTTCCTTTCTTTAACTGTTCTTTATTTCTTTCTTTAACTGGTCTTTATTTCTTACTTTCTTTAACTGTTTGTCCTTTCTTTCTTAATCCCTTCCTTTCATCCTGTATTTCCCTCTTCCTTCCTTCCTTTCATTCATTCTCTTCCTTTTGTCCTCTTTCATTCTCTTTTCCTTCCGTCCTTTATTTCTTTCTCTCGTCCTTTCGTCCTGTCTTTTTTCTCTCTTCCTTCAGCCCTGTCTTTCTTTAGTTCTCTCTTGCTCTTTTTCTCTCTTTCTTCCTTCCATCCTGCAGCCCTTTTTAGACACCTTGTGATTAAGGGCTATACAAATTAACATGACTTGACATCTTTGTTTATTTCACTTTTCTTTCTTCCTTTAACTTGTTTTTCCTAGTTCACTTCTTTCTTTCTTCTTTCCTTCTTTCACTTTACTTTCATTACTACGTCTTTCACTTGACGTAAACATGACTTGACTTCTTCTTTACGTCTTTCACTTTATTTATTTTCTTCTTTCCTTCTTTGGCTTTATTTCTACCAACTTGCTATGTATCAGACCAACACAAATGACATAAGTTAGCCGAACGATATCTATACCTTTCATACTTTCAAATCTGAGCTCTGATTCTGTCACATGCAGGACATCGTCTCAGCTCTGGAAGACCGTTTGCGCCCGCTGGTCCAAGCTGAGCTCTCGGTGCTCGTGGATGTCCTTCATCGTCCAGAGCTGCTCTTCCCCGAGAACACAGAAGCTCGCAAGAAATGTGAAAGCGGAGGATTTATATCCAAGTAAGAGATGATAACTAAGCAGGGGGTACCTCTTTAACTCATCCAATGCCAGGCGGTTCCCTTAAATGGGAAGTGAGGTCCTACAGATGATTTAGTTCTGTAGCTATATATTGAAAGGACATATCAGAAGAAAGCCTGAACACTCGTCTTTCATCAGAAAAAAGTATGTTTCTGGATTTTACTGTTGTTTAGTAAACAACAGTTGAAAAAAGTTTTTCTAAAATACACGTTTCCTAGAAACCTTCGGAGAATTTTTTTTTTTGTGAAACGATGCTATTCAGGCACTTTGGTGTTTTTTTACATTTGTGATACTCGCAATATTAATAAACAATGCTTTCCATAAACAAAAGGGGAATTTGCTCTCAAAATACCATTTTATTGCAGCACTGAAATTATGCATGGCCTTTGCAAGAACCTTTCATCCCTCAATGTTTAAAGTGATGTTACGCACGATTTCAGTCACTCGGGGAACGCCCACACACTTCAATCACGAGACACAGGAAGCAACACAAGGAGATGTTGGCTTCTCGATGTGTGGACAATGATCTGATAACCCGCCCCACCATCTAATGGTGATTTATCTTACTGAAATCATTCCCAGAGGCTTGATGCTTACTGATTAGCAGCGCCAAAGCCTTTAAAATAGTTTTCAAAGATAATACCCCCCAAAACGTATTGATACTCTATGGCATTGAATGAGTTAGAAAAGGGCAAGTCATTTGGTACATCTAGTCGATAAGTCTAGCATGTAAAGCCCTGACTGTGTTTAACCTGATAAGCTTTGAACCTATTAACCAGGACTCACATGATGCACACACTTGGCTACGCTGTTCAGCCTGATACAAGCTCAGACTGGATTAAAGACATACTGGCGAGGCACGTGGAAGTCGACGCGGTTACTCGGATTGTCCCAAGTCATGGCTTTGTAGAGGCCTGAAGTGTTTGACCGCATATATCATTTAAGGATTCAGACAGAGGAACCTGAATGTTATTTAGATTTGAAAAAAGATAAAGATTCCTTGTCCAGATCATGCATCTGTGCTTTATCCAATTTCTCCATTTTACATTTTTTCATACACCGTATTTTCAGCACTATAAGGCGCACCGCCCAAAAAAGTATTGTTTTTATTTTTTCAGATATAAAGTGAACCAAACTGCAATAAGGGCTAGGATTGCAAAAAATACATAAAAAGTAACATATTTGTGCATTGATTCAAGATTTAGGATAATGTATATCACTGAACACAATCTCATAACTCTGGATGCAACGGGAATCGACCCCGGACCGTAGCGGGGAATGCGACAGGTCTTGTCATCACACTATTTTCAGTCACGGTACTAAATTGTTAATGTTATTATTTTGCCGGGCGGGCCGCGAGAATATTGTGAGACATTAAGCAAGTCCGTTTTATAGAAAGGTTTGGGGACAATGGAAATATAGTAATGTAGGGCCGACTCGTCTTTATGAATCCCACAAGATAAAAAAACTGAATGAATAGAAAGACACCATGGGAAGTAATTCAGTCTTCTGAACAGAACAGCTTAGTGGGAAGTAATTCAGTCATCCTAAAACCTATAAATCAAAGCATGGGTGTGCGTATTCAAAACGTCTGTTTCTGAAAATGCTTAGTTAGAGCTGAGAAAAAGTCAAACAAGGTTTTTTACCGATTTTTAATCACTTTCTGTTTTCTCTTTTCTTGAACCTATCTGGTATCGTGACTAAAAGTACTGCGATAATGAGATAAGACAGTATCTTTTTTCATGTGTTGTCTGCATCCCTAGTGGTCTAGTGGATAGGATCCACCGCTCTCCCCGCTCCGATCTGGGTTTGATTCCCGGTGCATCCCAATGTCATGCTATTGCGAACAACTATCCATGTCCCTTGTGGCCTGGTGGTTAGGTTTTGGTGCTCTTACCATTACTATCCAGGTGATTCCTGTTGCCAACATTTTTATGCAGTTGTGATCAGCGACAAAATGTATTGATTGATCAAAAATTCCACTAATATGGAGACGCATTTCCAATTTTGGCCACACACCAGGCACAGCGTTTTATAAGGTGCATGTTCAAGTTTTAGGCCAGTTTGGTATTTCCATGGCTGTAAAATGGCTAATTAGCTTAAATTTACCATATCTGTTTTCACAAGTCTGATTAACCAGTCTTCTGTTTTAAAATTTAAGGAATACATCTGATAAATGATATATATTTTTCAGACTTATCAAACACACCAAGCAGCTGCTGGAGGAAAATGAGGAGCGTCTATGCATCAAAGTACTGCAGACTCTTAGGGAGATGATGACGAAGGACCGTGGTTATGGAGAGAAGGTACTGAAAGGTTTTTAACAAAATCAAGGGTCCTTTTACTTCTGGAATTGTGCAGATTTTCCCTAGTGACATGCTTCTTGGTCAATACCGCCCAAATAGATTTAATGAGACTTGGTGTGTAATTGTTGGTAATGCACAACAGATGCTGCCCTACTTACGAACAAGATAGGTTCCGGACGATCCTTCGTAAGTTGAATTTGTTCGTAATTTGCTTCAGTGCCATATTTTGTATGTTTAAGGTTTAAAGAGGTATGTTTAAGGCTTATATAAGTCCCCTGTATCGTTTTGAAACTGAAAAATAAACGTTTGATAAAATAATATGCTCTATAACATTACAAAGCAGGCTGAATGATAAAGCATAGTATTGAAAAACAAAGCTACACATTAGGCGTTGACATTCTGTGGTCTGTGAAGCCCTTTGAGACGAAAGTGGACGAAAAAAAAGTGATCCAACCGTTTTATCAACCGCATCAAGCTTTCTTATTCCACTTTCATTTCAAAAGAAATGGCTCATCTCTTATTTACACTTTACACCAACCATATTGAATGGATGCACAAGATATTAAACAATAAAAATGTCAAAGTTCTTAGCGCGCTGGAGATACAGTGTAGTATATTTAAACACGAACGAGGAAAAGGAAGCCGTATTTCTTCTGCGGGATGGATGCTGGGGTAGCTCTCACAGCGCCACACAAAGAAGCACTATAGTAATGTCCTCGGAAAAACACACAAAATAGTTTTGGACATCCCGAAAAAAATGTTCGTATCTACGGTTGTTCGTAACTTGAATGTTCATAGGTAGGGGAGCATCTGTATAGCATATTCAAATGAGGACTTCTTGGCCCACACGTTGGTTGGTTGGATCCCTTAACCACACGGGCATGGGCACTGTTTCCTGTGGTGTGTCATGGGCAAGTACAGCCAGATGGCGCCCATCCTTATCCAGGTCAACATATGTTTCCACCCGGTCTCGAACCGGGGACCGTGTTCGACGAATGTGCTAACTACTGCACCATGGAAACATGTACAGACACAAAAATAACCAAACGTTTTTATTTAATTTATTTTTAAATGTTTAGCTGTACTTCTCAACAAAAGACGTCTGCTGCTATGCACAAAAAGATCCTTTTTCAATTTAGAAGCATCGGAATTTCACTGACGATACATTGACGTTTTAAAATCATAAACCTTCTTTTTTGTGTTCTGCTAGAATTGCTTTGCCTCTGCCTCTCAGGTGGCATATTTTCGACTTGAAGAACGCTAACAAGAATTCGCGTTACTCACTCAAAGTTTAAATGAATCACGTCGGTTATAACTAAACCCAAATTACTAACCATCGCATGTGTGATTCATCCCATTCATGTGACTGAGCTTAACACACTAATTGAGCAATACTAATTTCCCCCTCTACTTTTTCTTCCAGCTGATTGCCTTTGATGATGAGATGGATGTGGCTGAGGTTGATTTTTTTATTTTACTAACACGCATATCACCCTGACTTATAGTATAAACATGCCATGCTTACTAGCATTTGTGAGCTTTGTCAGCACATTAGCCCATCCCATCCTTGCTGAACCTCTTTAAATACTCGAGGCATTTACATGGAGCATCACATTCATTCCAACTATGCATTCATGTTTCTCTTATTTGTGAGATCAGTCAAATTATAACTATTTCATTTTTGCCATTAGTTGTATTTGCAAAGTGGGTGTCGCCCAGGTAAAGGATTTGAAATCATTCTGATGCTAATCAGCGTCTTGTACATGCCTGGTGTATTTGAACTGTACTAGCATCCTTTCTAGTCATTTTTGATTATCGCATATACTACAAGTTTGCATAGCTCAACATTTCTTGCTGGTTTTACTTATTTGGGATGAAAGAGTGTGTACATAAATCCATATGAGAGTATTTTAAACTCACTTTCAGTGTTCTCGTTTGACCCCGTCCTAGACGCATCATTTTTGCTGGGGACGCATAGTGTCAAATCAATGTACGTCCCCGGGACGCAACTTTTTCGACACAAAATTACCCGATTACTTTTATTTTTAACAAAGATTTACCGCACTCCAAACTTTTCATCAGGCAGATCCGCCATTGTTGTTTTGGTCTCGCAGTTCGAGTTTTCATCTGCACGCCGATCTCGTTGATTCGAGATGACGTCATTGTTGTGGTGGTTGTCGTCGAGGGAAGGTATATTATTTCAGCAATATTATTTGGTATAATGTCCAATATTGTTGTGAACTGAAAAATCTTGAAGTGATAACTGATTTGTATTACCAGTAAACTGTGATTATTAAAACTGAATGAATATATAGATTTATATTATATATTTGTCGCCGATTTACAATTTCAACCTTGATAACACTAAATTTAGGGGACCCATGGATCTCTGTTGGGACCCATAGATTTTTGAGCATGCGAGTCCCCGTGACCCATCACTTTTCAGAGGTAAAATGAACAGCACTTTTAAAGCTAGTATTAGTAATTCGTATTATAGATGGATGGATGGATAAATGGCAGATGGATCAATGGATTCTGGCTCTACAAATATATGTTTATGTTTTTTAATTTGAATAACGTCGTTCCTGATTTTATTACTGTTCCTCTTTCGAGAGTATATTGAGAAGGGGATTTTCAATATTAAAAGGTCCAAGACAGCGTAGGTTGGCGGGTTGGTCTTGTTTGCATTGCAAAATTATTTTTGATCGTCATGACCTGTGTACATAAGGAAGTGGTTAAAAGCAGGTTCCCTGTTTTTTGGGATTGTTGTGTTGAGTGGGTGTCACAGTTATACGGCGTGTGACCACTCCTTGTTTGGTTTGTCGTAACTGACCATTGTTAGAATGGGGCCAAACCTTCATGTGTGGTGAGCAGGCAGGGGAATCTCCTTATTTGTATTTTGTTATGTTATACGTTAGCCAGTTAAGACATGAATCACCTTTGACTATTGGGAAGATATTTAGAAATTTCTACATGAAAATAATTTTTTCCCAAAATTTGTATGTGCAATTTCAATTCTCTGTTTTTGCTATGGAATTGACAATAAAACTGACTTTGACTTGACTTTTACTATAAATGGTAAATGGTCTGCATTTAAATAGTGCTTTTCAGGTCAATGAAGACCTCCAAAAGCACTCTATAATGTGCTTCACACTTACCCATTCACACACACTCACACACCCATAGGGACTCAGCCATGCAAGGCGCCGACCTGCTTATTGTTGGCATTAGGCATTCAGTGTCTTGCCCAAGGTCACTTCGACATATAACACGGAGGAGCCGGGAATCGAACCAGCGACCTCTTGATCCTATAGAGTAGTTTACAAACTAACTGAATTACCATTTGGAAGAAGTAGTGAGTAACTATAACTAATTCCTTTTTTGAAGTAACGTGCCCAACTCTGGACATACCCCAATGCCCCCTTCCCTCTTTTTTTTTTCCTCGATCTAATTCTTCCCGGAATAGGAAGTTGATCAAACGCCAGCGAAGGAAATACAACATGTGCACAAGCTGGCACTTTTGTAATCAAGCCTGATTATATCATTCACTCCATGTGCTCATGCTTCCCTCACGTGCACACTTGTCGGCATCTGTGCTTGACATATCCTTTACAGCCAATGCTACTACATGGTACTGTTTAGATGTTTGATCTTTAAACTTGACCTACACATTTGCGGTTGTTTATTCTATGTAAATTACCTATCAAGCATTATTATTAACTTTCTGCCCATATCCGTTACTTGGTCCCTTTTCCCTGAGAGGCAACCTCAGACAGACCCTGCTTGTCCTTGTTTATCCCGCCTGACTGCCAAAACGGGTGAAGTCAGGTGCCTGTTATTTTTGTCCACTCTCAGTAGGGGGCGGTGCTGATTCTCAAGCTCCCACGCAGCACTGTCCCAGTTTCCCCAAGTTAATAATGCACGATTGTTGGGATCAAGCCAACTTCAGGAAGCTGTTGCATAAGAGCCAACACCCCCTCTCTTCACCCCCCACTCTTTCCGGGAATATAAACTATTTACTGATGTGGCAATTGACAATAAAAGGCTGTCTGACAATGTTCACAATCAAAGGCAACAAGTGGGAGCAATCTGCACTTGTGTGCATGTGTTTTTAGGTGATACAGAAAGTTTACACACCCTGGGTGAAGTATCAGATTTCTTTATTTCAATAACAAGACCCACAAATCATTTAAACGCTTGAAAACTCAATTTAGCTCAGTCAATAAATGACACAACACTTAAAATCATTAAAGAAAACACACAAAAGGTCCAGTCACTCAGGGGTACTAAGGAGTTTTCAAATCAAACTACTCATTATTTTTGCATTGGTGTGCACACCCTATGATGAAGATTTGGCCATGTGAAAGGGACAGCGCGTAATATTTAGTGCCTCCTAGTAATACAAAAAAATCTTCATTCAGTAAAATAACAAAACGTTGGTTTCAATAATTGTCAAAAATACATGAACTATCACGTCAATGGTAATTTTTATAAATATTCATAGGTCGAGAAATTTGTATTTCTTTTACATAACGGAATCCTTTTCTAGTAGTCGCCGCCGTGTTTGTCTGGCATCTTACTGTTACGCTGTGCTCATTTGGCTCTGGTTTTCGTTTGCATTAGACAATACAATGCCATCTAGTGGTCACATTTTACACCATGTACTTTTAAAGATTGACGTTTATATATCTTGTTAACATAAGTCCATTGCGCCCCTTATTAATGGTTGCAATTCTATTCATTAAGTCATAATAATCTGTACAAATGCAACGCGGCACCTATCTAGTCACAAGACCGACTCACTCGGGCCCAAAAAAATCCAACACAGGCCCGCATGTATTAAAGCCCGATTCAGCCCGAGTCCAACCCCAATACATTTGATTTAAGACACCAGCCCGAAGCAAATCTGAGTTTTCAAATTTTATTTTTGAAAACAAATTACAAATCCACCTTGTAGAAATAAATGTATATGGCGTACACAATTTAAAATGTTAAAAAAAACGATATAATACGAGGAAAACGTTTGGGTTGCGTTCACTTATTATTTGGGAGTCTGTATTCACTCGCACTGTCCTTTATTACCCAAGAAAGGTTTTTTTTGATGTTTTTATTTTCCTGCACATTTTTACCCGAGACGGGCACTCCTACTGCTAAGTAAACGCTAAATATGTCTCATAATTCAAACGGAAAAGTCGGAAAAAGGCTACATCAGATTTTTTAGAGCAATAAATATACACAGTGAAGATAGTCCTTAAAATCAGTATTTACATAACGGTTGTATAGTTTTACTGCGCTTGCTGTGATGTACTGGGCCATGCAATGCTACAGTTTACGATTTCCCTCGTAATGCTTTTATACAGTTGAGTAATGCAGCTTGTCATCTATTTTCGAGTATTCGAAAGCAGTCTTTTGTGAGCTTAGCACAATTTTTTCAGATTTAGTAAATATTCAGCACAGGTTCAATGTAATGTAGCCTAAGTTGCCAAGATAATTTTGTGTTTTTGATGGATATAACTTCTTGTTGTTTATTTATAAGTGACCATTTTTTTCTAGTTTCATTTTTAAATAACATGTTTGAATTTTTCCTACTAAAAAAATAATAAATCTACCAGTAAATTAAATAGTAAAATCAATAAGTCTAAGCTCAAATATCTACTCCAAACAAAATAAGTTAATAAAATAATTTCTATTCATCAGATACTACGGATCTGTTTCCACATAATTTACCAGAAAAATATTGCATTTTTTACTGCTGCTGATTGTGCGATACTCTACATATACCCTGGCAATTTTTGGGGGGAATAATTATCAATTTTATTTTGCTAATGAGATAAATTTGAACAGTTTCCCGCGTTACAGCAGATAAGGTCTTGAGGCACACCGGTTGATAAACTTTGGTTTTTAAGACCACAACAATTTAATGTAAAGAACATCCATCCATCCATTGTCTGTACCACTTATCCTCAGTAGGGTTGCGGGGTCCTGGAGCCCATCCCAGCCATCTCTGGGCAGTGGATAGGGGACTGGTTGCCAGCCAGTCGCAGGGCACACAGAGACAGACAAGTCACTCGCTCATTCACACCTAGGGACAATTTGGACCGGCCAATTAACCTGACATGCATGTTTTTGGAACGTGGGAGGAAACTGGAACATGCAAACTCCACACAGGAAGGTTCAATCTCATGACCTCAGAACTCTGTTGCACACGTGCTAACCACTTGGCTGCCGTGGTGCCCTCATGTAAAGACGTTAACAACAATAAATCGGACTTTTTATGATACAACAAACATTACATTTCCACTTTTTCCCCCGTCTCTCTGTCACGCACATGCATATTTAGAGTTGAGTGAATGCATTGAGTGGATGCTCGGCGCTTACTGAAAGAAGCAAAGTTTGCCACATTTTTGAATCGTTGCCTTAAGGGATAAGAGACTTGCCCTATCCCTAACTAACTGCCTGGCCATCTTCAAACCTTGACTAACATCATCCTTTTATTCCCCATCAGCTGGCTCCTCCACCTGAACCTGAAGTCCCAGATGAGGTGTGTTTATTTATGCTGGCCTGGTGCCTACTATCGGTTGCTAGGTTTGAGCTGTCATCGTCTTATGATACCATCAATGTTGGAGTTTGAAAACCTTAACACAAATTCAATTCTCCTATTCATTTTATTCAGCTTTTCTCTAAATGTAGCGTTTGTGTTAGTAGGCCTCGTGTGTCAATAAACCCATGTGTTTTTGTATCATGAAGGTATTCACTATTTGTATTTCGAACCATTCCAAAAGGTCAAGTTGTGGACAATGTTGTCGATCAAAGTACCAGCTTTTTGTAATGTCAAACCGAGCGTTGTTTGTTTTAGTTGGAAATGAACATTCCAGTCATTCACATACTTATCCTTGCATGATGTAATTTGCACTCAATGCATTGCAGGCATGTATACGCGTTGAGCATGTATTAACATATTTCAACCTTTCACTTTTTTGACTGCTTTCTGCTAACTCAAATCACCCTTAAAAGGAGCTTGATCCCAACCAGCCTCAGAAGCAACTGGAGGATCAGAGGAGGGTAGGTACCTAGTTTGGTCCATTTAAGGGCTCCATCCCCTACTAAAAAATGACTAACTCAGTGACTCCCAAGTTACACAGCTTTCAAAGCATGGCACTCACTCACATTCTTGCCCCTATTTGTGAATATAGTACAGTTCATTTCTCACGGATTTACCTGTATACTTACCATATGAAGGGGATTCATTCTTGCAATTATTTTCAGTGTGTTTTTCCTTTCCAAATGTATCTGTCTCGTGATCTTTTGAACACCACTTAAATGAGTTCGAAAACATACGATCAAATATGGTTTCGTTTTAACAATTTGTTCGAACGGTGCGACCTAACTGGAGGGATTCCTATTTCTACTTCACTTGTAACGATATCTATCCTGATGATATCTTAGAAGTAAATTTGTATCAATCATGTCAATACATTGCAACTTGTTATATCATTGCACTGTATTTTGTGCTGGCAGGGTGAGGTTTTGCGGCAGATCTTGGTCAACCGATACTATGGAAATGTCAAATCTGGACAAAGGAGAGATAGTCTCACACCTTTTAGCAATGGGCCACTTTCTACTGGATCACAAGGGAAACCTATTACAGGTGGGTAAAGCAATATATTTTATGAAGAAGAAATAAGGACATCGGTTATTGAGAAAAAAGCTAAAAACTATTAAGTTTCGGAGAACAGTAGTTCCACTTATACTTATTTTTTTTTTAAATCACCAATTAATTAGCATTGATACCAAATAATTAGTTTGCTGAAACATTTTCTATTTAGCCAATCATTATTCAAAACATTTTTTCGTGCAAAGTGGTCTTACTGTTTACAGATTTCTCGTTCCTTACAAACATCTAAAGAATTTTTAGGAAACATTACCGAAAAAATACTAGATTTTGTATGCAATAATGGCCATTATCACATACTAAGTACATGAAATGAAATGAAATATACTTAGTATATACTAAGTATATAAGTAGTTAAGGCTATTATTGCTTGCCAACAGGTAATCTATGGATTATTAATCGTTGAGAATATTGACAATTCCAATACAAAGAAGTTCATAAAATTATGAATAACTGAAATGTTCTTCCAATCTTCCATGCTTAAAACACAAAATAGACAAAAAAATCTATTCAGTAGTGCCATTTTTGCATGAGTAAAATTTATCTCTATAAAAGTTGGCAAATTTCAACTATTCTCTTTGATTTTGTGAGATGCAAAATCAGCATGAGTTTTGGGGTTGTTTTTGAGGGTAAAAATCAGAACAAAATCGTATGCGTGATTATCTATTTTCTGTGTCTCTAGTTGTGAGCCCCGGGGTAGGAGGGCGAGGTGATCTGAGTTTGGCAGAAGTCCAGTGTCACCTGGATAAGGAGGGAGCTTCTGATCTTGTGATTGACCTCATCATGAACGCCACTAGCGATCGCATCTTCCAAGAGAGCATTCTACTAGCCATCGCCCTCCTTGAGGGGGGCAATACAATAATTCAGGTAAGAAAGGTTACTGAGTTCAAGAGAAGTGTTTCAAAGAACTTCAAACTGAATATTGATGCCACCTGATGCACTATTGCGCAATCGAGCAAACCTTTTAGACAAAACGCCGTTTGTCATCGAAATAGAAAACACACTGCGTCCTTTCGTGTTGCATGAACAGATGTGTTGCATAACGTGCTCCTCTTTGCAAGCGCCATCACCTGAGCAAGGGCTGACTACACAGAGTACACAAAAGCGCTCACATGACTTGCGTTACATAAGCCGCCGCCTGCCCTGGGGAATGACGCCAGTAGCTCTAGCCTTCTAACACCTCAGCCAGTCTCTTAAATGGGTCACACTTTGCCAGTAAAAAGAGGGGTGATAAAAATCCTAGCCTGTCGAAGGCCTTGGGAGAAATCTTGGAGATTTCAGGCTCTCTCTGGATTGCCGGTGCTACTTGAGGCACATGAACTCAATTGACTTGTTGACTGCACGCTGAGGTCAGAGCATAGAGGGGCTCATTGTCCTGCAAAATGTGTTTCTATTGTCTTCAATCTAAAGGAGTCTGCGTTTGGTATGCTGGTGGTCGTGGACATTTATAGATCTTATCCGGGGTGGAGTGAATTTACAACTCATCAGCAGATGCATTACATTTCTGTTTCTTACATAATGATGGGTTGCCTGGCCCCTTTGTAGGACAGAGGGCTTCTTGTTGTCCATAGCAGGATAAAAAAATACCCACATCATTTCTCGAGGAGGTTGTTTATTGGCTCCTGGGCGAAAGCAGAAAAACTCATTTCGGGCGGCACAGAAAGCAATTCTTAGTCACAGGGTGGACACGGCTGTCTCTGCCTGATGTAATCAAGCGATAAAAATTCTAAATCATAATAATGTTTATGGCTCGTGGCTGACTTTTTGCCCAATTTGTTGGTGCAACAGATTACCAACACTTTTTATTATCAAAGAGTATATACAAAATAATGGACTGAAAACAAGGTTCATTGTCCTTCACCCCAAAAACTAGGTTCTTCTAAGGCAGAAAATAAAATTGTCGTAATTTCCAAGTAAAATTGTGGATTTTTCTTTGTCGGAAACTCGTGTTCTCTTCCTTTATTCAGAATACTTGAGAAGGAAATTAAATGTTTTTGAGATGAAGTGTTTGAGGAGTATTTTAGGAGTGACGAGATTGGATAGATTGAGAAATAAAATTGTAAAAGACAGAACTGGAGTAGTAGTGGAACTGAGCAAGCGTGTGGATGAAAGAGTACTCAGTTGGTTTGGACACATGGAGACGTCGGATGGGGAGCGAATGTTGAAGAGGATGTACAGAGCAGAAGTAAATGGAAGGGGACCAAGAGAAAGGCCGAGATTGACTTGGATGGATGGTGTTATGGGTGCACTGGAGGAAAGAGGTCCAAATATAGTGGAAGCTAGAGCTCTTGTTGGTGATGGGAATGAGTGGTGAGGTGTTGTGAAAAGATAGTCTGATGTTTACACATATTCTAAGGGATGGGCAGGGCACCTGCATGATACGGCAGGGGTAAACCAGTGAAAGCTGTCGGGCCCTGCTCTAGAACAGAAGATGCTGTGCTGTGTCACCCTGACCCCAGTGACATGGCCGCTTTCTTGTGTCCTGTTTCATCTGGAGGGACGGAAGCATGACCAACTTGGGTGCCGAGGTGCGTAACTTGTTTGGGCATTTCGGTTGGCCATGGTCAAATATTTGGTGGTTTTTGGGCTTTTTTTTCTTTTCTTTTTTTTTTTTGTGTATGTGTTTGTTCTTGCTATCAGTCACCCCTCTCGAGGGATTTGACCAGGGTAGGTAGATAGATAGATGGATAGATATTTAGATAGATAGATAGATAGATTCAGAATACTTGCTAGCTTGTCTTCAATGCCAAAACTATTTTTTCTTCCTCTAGGTAAAATCTAAATTCTTTATCAATGCTGAAAACTAGCATCATCTTTTTCTATTGCGAAAAGCAGTATTTTCATTTAATACGTCAAAATTTAGCTTCAGGATCTTCCTTATCAATGTTGTCATCTACCTTACTGAAAACTAGCATCCTTTGTTTTTTTACACTGAAATCTTTTAGTACAGGTGTAACTAGCCACTCCAAAAACTTACTTAAACCTCTTTGTCAAAAACGAGCATCGTCTTCTTCTACCAAAATTAGCTTCATCTTCTTTTAACGCCACAAAATATTTTTTTTGTTTGCTGAAATCTACCATCATCTTCTTTCATGCCAAAAACATCTACTTTTACAACAGAAACCAGCGTAGCTGTCTTCTTCTTAAGTTATGAGACTTATACTCCAGTGCAATGTGTTTTGTTTTGTTTTTCCCCACATAATTTAGCATTTTTAACCCTCTAAAATGGAAGAAATATGTATTAAATCTAAGCACAATCTCAATGCTGCCTCGTTGATGACAATAAACTGAAATTTTAATGTTAATCATTTCTGACATAGGACCATTTTCCAATGATTTACCATTTTAATCCTTCTTTCTGAATTCATCCTTGCTTCGCTCAAGGTGTAACATATGCTGCACATGCAGTGTTTTGCAAAACCACTCAGCAAACAACTTTTCCAGCCTACCATCACATGCACACGGGTACACAGACCCATGGATTTATTCAGAGGCGATTTGTTACATAAGGAGAGACGGTTTAGACGCTCTCCCGCGGCATCTTTACAACATTGTCTTAATGACCTCAGATCCTGTCACACGAGAAAACAGGTGCCACCCTATTACTCAATAGGCGTGCTGCGGCTTCCCCTCAGACTTCTTGGTATTTTACCGTCCCACTGCCTCGTGTTCAATCACAATTTATTTTCAGCTGTCTATAGCTGCACAGTGGCCAATGGAGTTGTGTTTAAAAACACATAAAGTGCTCCCTGGTATAATATCTCAAACAATCACATGCATCTTGTTGTAGTATTTGTTATAATCACTTTGATTTAGCTTGTCATAAAACACACATAAAATGCTCCCTGGTACAATAGTTCAACTAATTAAGTGCATCTTGTTGTAGTATTTGTTAAAGTCCCATTGAATTGTCATTGCACCAGTGCAGATTCACAAGGCACATCAAATATCTGTTTATTTTGAGACACGTTTCTGACATTACTTTTTGTCCCAGGAGGCCATAAAAGTGAATCAATATTGATTCTGTCAAAAAGCTGTTGGGTTTGAGAGAAAGCCTTGGTGTAAAATGCTCTGTACACAAGCTCGTGGTTATGTTGATATTGGTTGTGTTGAAGCATAGGTAATAACAGAAGCACTTAGGTTTCACGACCAGTAATTAACTGTGCTTTAGGTGAAACCATTATGTTGGTAGGTTTGCCGCCTCCTGTTGTCTGCAGTTGATATAAACCAACTGTGAGATTATAATCCAATAATAGGATAATGTGCTTGCAATTATAACCATCCAAATTTTGCTGGAAGATAGTAATCAGTCTTAGGTTTGTGAGGGTAATTATTTGTTCATTGGCAGCTCCCGAAAATATAAGAAAATACTATGGGTGAAGCAGTTACAGTTTTTCATACAAGTAGTATTACTTGCAGATCTTGTTTTTTTTATGATTTTTTTTTTTATGATCTCAATCTTTTGAAAAAAAATCACTCCTTTCTGTAATTTTTTTGTCATGGTTAATTTGGGACCACTACCCACAACAATATGCAGAAATGCATGACGTAGACCCCTGCCCCCCTCCCGACTGTTTTAACATGCACTCTGCTGCTCACAGCAATAGTCAACAGGAGATAATGGATTGGCCGCCCGATTGTTGTTCATTTTAGGTGGAAAGACCCAAAAAATAAGACCTGCCACACATGAGACAAATTTGTTCGCTTGTCCCCCGCTCTTAGCAATAATCGACCGGGGACAATGTATCTCGGTAGTAGTCCGTTTTAGGTAAGGAATAATTGCACACTTTAGTGGCCCAAATCTATTTTAAAAAGTGCTCTGCCGGTCCCTGGTCGCAGCAATAGTCAACTGGGGATCATGGATTTCAGCCGCGCGTGTGCTGTTCATTTTAGGTGGAAAAATGGGACAATGAGAGCCACCACACATTATATCAAATTGCGTTCTCTGCCCCCGCTCCACGCAAGAGTCAACTAGGGATAATTGATGGCAGAAACCAAGCAATTCATTAAACATTGAACATTATCTGAAAAACTAATGTTTTATATTGGCACAAAAAACAGTTCTCTAAAATAATAACAAAAACTTATTCCCTTCAGCAGAAGAAGACCGTGACTAAACTTAGACAAAATGAGGAGGGAGATTTGATTGGTGAATGATCCGTTTATTTCAGAAGGGACCAACAACTGATCCACAATTGTAATTGCAATAAATCTGTGCACTACTATAACAATACTGTATCCAACTGTCCGCCAGACTATTTAGCTCAACAACAACAAAAGAGGTCGAGAAGACTGTAACAGAACAATGTTAGAAGTTGACATGTTGTCTTTTCTGAGGAACAAGCACAAACATATAGCATTATGAAAGAGTACCTATTCATTCGTCTAAAAATCCCAATTATAAATTCTTATTAAATAATTTTCATACCGATCCTATTAGTTGTCTCACACATATTTTCTAAAATCATATTGGAGCTGAATTGTTTCAAAGAGGGAATGAGCTCTTCTTCATCAGATATGCATCGGTAAAGTTCAATTCGGGCCTTGATCGTTTGAACCAAGAATCCTCGGAAAGCCTTTGAATGTACCGACAAATAGGGCGTCTTGCATAAGTCTAATAATGTCACCTAATCGGATTTGTAAAGCCACCTTCTTCAAATTATCAGATTCTCAATGTTCTTCAATTCTCGGTATTTTCGTTGAGTCAGAAGACTGCATGTCATCCGTTTCTGCTCTACCTCTATATCTGTCTTTGTTTTTCTCTATTTCTCTAAATACTTTTCTGTATTTTCTCTCTGAATATGGACATTTCTCAAAAAAGGATAGCTGTTTTCCTAAACTTTTGAAATCAATTGTAATAATCAACAAAAATGTAATCTAGGACCAACACATTTTACTAACAACAGTTTCCAATATTTTTTTCCTAATTCACTTTCAGTTTGGAAAATGCCCTATCCGTCTTTTACATGTAAAACACTAGAAGTATTTTAAACAAAGTATTTTGAATTAAAGACTTAATATGGATTTTTAACTGACATCAGCAGAGTTAAAACAGAACTCATTTGTAAATCGAGAGCTCCCCGCATTTAATACAAGGTTTACACCGCTTATTCATAGCCAAATTCAAGCACTTTTCAAAGTCAATTTTCCAAATTCGCCATTACCTTTAAAAGAAGAAATCTGGTGTGAAGCATGTATTTTGCAGATCCACAAATACATCTGCGATTTTACATATGCAATATTTATCTTGCAGCTGCATTTATAAACGTATATGATTTTTGATTTTGAATGTATCGTAAATATATTTGTGGATCAGAAGATTCTTGTGTCATGGTTTGAGACAAATTTCTCCCCATATAGGTGTTGCGTAAAAATTGTAATATGTAACATACATTTCTTTGTTGCAGGACGTTTATGAAGTTTAGAATGACAATTTAACACTGGAAAATGGGACCTTAGTTTTTGCCTGGCCCATAATATATATCTATTATTGATAGGTAATCTTTGCACTCATACACCTATCATAGTGCCCTGTTTAGGTGTAGCATGCACCTGTCCTCTTGAGCGATGACGGAAAACCAAATACAAAGCAAAGCCACGAAAGAGCAGTGTTGGTGTCATTTTTACAGACTTGTTTTATTTTTCTTCTATTTTTTTTTTTTAATTTTATTTTATATTTTTTATTTATGTTTTATTTTTCTTGAATTTTTCTTTTTCTTTACTGTTTTATTTTTCTTCAATTAATGTGTGGTCTATCGAGTCTGAGGGGCAAGAAAAGTGGAAACAATTTCAAACATTTACAAGCACATCACCTAAAATTCAAGCCCTTTTCGAACCTTAAAAACACAACATCAAAATCTAAGCATTTTCAATGATTTCTAGCTCCCGCACAAACCCTGATAATGCATTCAATAGTTCTAAAAAGTAGGACAGGTTAGGGATCAGGTTTTCCTCACCCTCGTCCTAATCAGCTTCTGTGAGCTGACGTAACAGCGTTTAGCGCTGAGATGGCAGCAGGCCTTCACGGTAACCACTCAGCTGATTACTCTTCTTATGTAAGGAGGGATTGTTGAGAAGAAAAAATAGGACAGAACATATCAACCCGAAGCAGGAATACAACAGGTTCCGACTTACAATAATGTCCAACAAAGCGGTATGCAACACATGTCCATTCTGACTTTGATTTCTTTGCAAAATCTCCACATGAGAACTGGCAAATGTTGGCGCTGTTGGCAAGGTTGCGTAATTGCGATCCACGTTGGAGTTACGTAGTCTGTGGTCTGAAATGACAAAAAGAAGCTGTGTTCATTTTGGCTTTGGCACAGCTCTGTGATCACGTGTGCAGCATGTGCATGGCAGCGAGGATTTCTTCAGTGTTGCGAAGAAAAGTGGTTTGATATTCGGCCAAATTGGTCAAGTCGTTGTATGCTGGATGTAAATGGGATGACCTATAATTTATTCAAAATTTGAAATATCGATGCTCGGCCTAGAGGTCTTTGTTCTAGAAATGTATCAATTCTTGTTTTGTTGTTCCTGTAAGAATGATCTGCATTCTTATCCAACTAGAATCGGAATGGATAACTACCCTTAAAGAAAAAGTCAACCCAATTTATTTTACTGTACATTGCAGGGACTTCCTCTTGTTGGATTATATATCATTGTTATTGTTTTACCAACATACCAAAAGGTATGTTTTAAAATTGCATGAATTAATTCCTTCCAAAAATCGTATTTTACTACAAATATTTCTTTAAAATAAGAAAAGTAATAATGAAAGGACACATACTAGTCAAATTATTTGCAGTTTTTGACCATTTTATTTATTCTATACCTGTGAAGACATGGTGTTTTGCTCCAATTGTCTCATTTCCGGGTGGTAATCACTTTCACAAGAATATATTTTATTTTTAAAGAAAAGTGCATTGCGTCAAAGGTAAGTTATAATTGTATCAAGGGCTAAAGTTTTGTGTGATTAGGCAAAGAATTACAAGATGTTTGTCTTTGAAAAATATTCTGCCCATTGAACAAGATAATTTGACTTGAAAACATGATTCTTTTAATTTAAAAGCTATTATCTACTCTATTTTTTTCTTTAACTTTTTAAATTTTCTATTGATGGAAAAAATCATTCAAAATAACAGAGTCGTACATGGTTTTGTTTTCCTCCCCATTGTAAAGAAAAAAATAGATAATAAAAACTAGCGGTATTCAATATTCGCAATTATATGATACAGTATGCTCAATACTGATAAAGATGCAACCCCCCCAAACATACAAGCCTCTGAAATACCATTACTTAAAAGACAAAAGCAAACAACAACAACAACAATAATAATACTAAATAAACAAATACATGTAAAAACGATTTTTTTATTATCCACTTCTGTAATTCTGAGTTTGTAAATTAAGCACAGAAAACAACAAGCAATATTGTTGAGGTGGTGATCAAATTACAACATGCCGTATCCGTGAATAGTTCAGAATGTTCCCTGCTTTTTAAAAAAAAACTAAAAAAATAGTCATGCGAATATGAGCTAAATATGATTTATTCGTAATACATTTCAGAAAGTTGACGCTACAAATTGCGCAGAGTAGAGCAGTTGGAAAAATGGAGTGGTCTCTCAGGAACCGTACTCTTATGGCTCAGATCCTACAACTCAGATAGGACGCACTGTGTTAAATATGGTGAAATGACATCTGAGCCCTTAAGTGTTACCTGTGGTGTTCCGCAGGGTTCAGTACTTGTCCCCCTTCTTTTCAGCATTTAGAATGCTTCCATTGGGAAGCGAGAATAATATCAGTTTCCATTGCTACGCAGATGACACTCAACTTTATCTTCCGAGGGAGGAATCTGCCACACTAAACTGCTGAAATTTGGAGGCCTGCCTCACTGATATCTTTCAGATTTTATTTCGCCCTATGTTCCGGTCCGGAGCCTTTGCTCTACAAATGCTGGTTTACTAGTGATCCCAAGACCCAAGAAGAGATCCGCAAGTACGAGAGCGTTATCCATTCGGGTTGTGGAATGCTCTTCTCCCTGAGATTCGATCTGCAACCTCAATGGAAATGTTTAAATCTAGGCTTTTTGTCATATTCTAATAACTCAATCAAGTGTCTTAAGTGTCATTTAGGTCTTGCGTTCGGATTTTTGACCTTTAATTCCTGCTAAAAAAATCAACCACAAACTCATTCTCCCCTCAGCGCTCATTCTACCAGCGCTTGACGAGCGACAACAAATCCGAGAAGTTCTTCAAGGTGTTTAATGAGCGCATGAAGTTGGCCCAGCAGGAAATCAAAGCTACTGTGACAGTGAACACCAGTGACCTTGGCAACAAGAGGAAAGATGAGGAAACCCCGGACAAAGACACGCCAGCACGCAACAAAGGTTAGCAACCAGAGAGTATTTCCAAAAATGTATACGAGCACCTCTTAACCTAAGAATTTCGATATACGAGTGTTTGTTTGACAAAAATCAAAGTCCAGTTCACGAGCAGTCCCAGAGGCTACCATTAGAGACCGCTCACCTCTCGTGACTGCTTACTGCCAGCATCAGCTCGTCCAGTTTGCGCAGACAATCTAGCCGACGACAGGAAAATGTAAATTCAAAATTATGCCGGAAAAACTCTTTGAGTGTGCGCTCATTTAAAGTTACAGTAACTTTACTTTTAATAGTACAGTAAGTGCTTCCGTGTCATCAACAGTCTATCAATCTCATACCTGTCAACCTCCGCCATCTGCTTCCCTTCTTAATGATTGCAAATCCTCCTTATCAAGCTATTATAAACCATACAAACACAACTCTTTTTTTGTTTTGTTTTCTTAAAATTATTATACAGCATACACAATGTAAAATGATCCAAAACATATAAGTTGACAGGTAAACACACTCCTGGACTCATTTTATTTTGTTCATATCATTATATTGATCTTATCACTGTATTTTTTATGTTTAAACACTATTTGAATGCGTAGTTATTGATCAGGAAGATGTGTTGGATTCACTTGTATGGTTTTGGTTGGACGGGACTGGACCAATTTGTTTTAAATCATCTGATATCAGGAAAATGTGCTCGTTTTATGGCATTTCAAGCTACAAGCACCATCCTGAAACGAATCGTTCGACTTGTTTGAAGTGCTTGACTTTGATTGTTGCGGTCAGTTAAGGACACGCCACAGGTGACCGTGGTGACGGAAGAGGCCAAAGAGCAACTGGTCGAAGCCTCAGCTGTCACCAAGAAGGCCTTTACAACATACCGTCGTGAAGTTGAAGCTGAGGAGCATCAAGCGGCAGCCGACGGTTCCTCGGCAGCCGCGGCTGAAAAGGGTCAAGAGGACGGAGAGATGAGCGTCATCATCACCATCATGCAGCCCATCTTGCGTCTCATGCAACTGCTGTGCGAGAACCACAACAGGGATCTTCAGGTCTGTCAATGTGCAGTCACCTATTATCTTACAAATGTTTTATTTATTTGTTCACAAGCATAATAGCCTGGTGTTGGCCCGCTTGGTGTTGCTGGGTATTCTCCTTGGTTGTGGTTGTTGGGGCTTGGTTCGGTGAAAAAGCACCGGGGAGCCACTAAGAAGTTCCTAAGAGCCGCACAGCCGCTTGTACGCGAAAGCAGATGTTGATGGTATTTATTGAAGGTGCCTTGACACAAAACCTAGCCAAAAACACTCCAAGAAGCCTGAAAAAACTTTATAAATTTTCACTAAAAATCAGTTAAGCCATTTCGGAGCATAAAAACCACGTATGAAAACACACATACGCAAATAGGGATTTATATATAAGTTTAGATGAGACAAGATTTCTACATACTCAGTAGTTTGAAAATGAAACCCTGTTGATAATAGGCACCGATTGCAGAACTTCTTGTTGCAGCTGTTTGCGAAATTTTTGTCTGGTTTCACTATGACCTGTTGTTATTATGAACCAGACAAAATTTGTGCTTCGATACCACATATGAGTCATTTTACTATATTTTCAAAACAATTTATGACTACATTTATCCGTGTATAACGTGCAACCCTTGTTTTTCTTTTAACATTGTTTTTCTCAGCTCAAACTATTGTAAGTAACAAATATTGTTGAACGCATGATTAAAATATTTCAGTGACAACACCAAGACTATAAATACCAACATAAAGTTTACAACATATTTATTTAATCTTCTTCAAAGTCCGATTCCTCATCAGATACACCAAGAGTTGCTTCTATTAGCTTGTTTGGCCTTTATTTATATCTTTCAGGACTTCTGTTTACTCCATTCTCTTACATTTGTATCCGGTACCATGAATAGAAATTGTGTGATAATGAAAACAAATCAATTGCCTTTTCATATGTCATCTATATAACTGGTGGTTTAGTGGTTAAGATCTGGCGCGCTCACGGCCGCCACTTGGGTTTGATTCCCTTTTCGTCCAATGGGGTGTTTTCGACTGATCAATTATCATAAATACGGTAATACTAATACTAACACCAAACCTCATCTATTAAGTCTACACAAACTTTTTGGGTTTTTTTTGGGGTAAAAAAAAGTATTACAACACACGAATATATACAGTAAATGAAACATTTCTAATTATGAATTTCATTTTACCTTATCTTATTAATCAAGTGAAAATAAATCCTCCTTGAATTAGGCAACTGAACTGCCATGCAAATTGGAGGATTACTCTTTCCAATATATACAAAAATGCTTAAAATAGGAAAGAAACAGTTTTTGTAAATATTTGCTCATTTTGAGAATTACGTTTTGCTAAAATCTGAAAAACGAGGCAATTGTAATGCAGAGAAATGTTCTAGTTCCTTTATTTTTCTGATTTGAATCTATTCCAAATATATTACTTAAAAAAACTATCATTAAATATGGTCAATATATAAGATATTATAGTACTTGTTCAAGTAATCATTTTCCCTTGTTTTACTAAAAACTCTAATTAAACAATGAGCTCAAATTGGTTAAATAATAATGCCAAATATGTGTCACGGTTGCCCTGGCGCCCAATTGGCCCCGCCCATGTGGCGCCAGCTCCGGCTCATTGACAGATTGGCCGTCTATTTAAGCTCAGTGCTCTCACTCTTCCTTTGTCAGTCTGTCAATTAACCTATGACGTGGGTTTTGACTCTCTCCTGTTTTCTGTTGGTATTTCCTGTCCGGTATTTTTCTTTTCCCGTTTATTTTTTCCTGTTTAATATCGGTTTCCAGTTTCGTTCCTGTCTAGTTAGTCCTGTTTAATTTCGATATCCTGTTTTGATATCAATCCTGTCCGACCTGCTGTTTAATATCGGTTTACAGTTTAGTTCGCGTCTAGTTTGTCCTGTTTATTTCCGATGTCTTGTTTTGATATCCATCATGTCTGTACAGTCCTGTCCTGTATCGACCCCATCTGTCCGATATCTACTCGGCCAATTGTTATCAATCTCGTCCTATAATTCCACGCCAGACTGCTGCCTAACGTGCATAGCTCCCCATTTCCCGTAAATTAAAAGGCTTGTGTGAGAAATGTCACGCATTTGGGTCCTGATCCTGTTCCGGTTCATGACAATGAGCAGCATGTTTGCCAATTTCTCAAAACTGTGTTGACACTGTGCAAACAGCATTTTGCAACTCAGTATCATGCGTTTAGTCTTATTTTTACATATTTTAAGCGTGTTTGTTTACTCAAAAATTACACAATGTATAATTTAACAACACGTTTAACTTCTTTATTGATTAAAATCTCGTAATTATGTCGGGAAATCCTTCTCATTTTATTGATTTTCCTTTTTCATTTTAAAATTGAACAAAGGAACACTGAAAATGAGGGATGTTTTCTGCCAGTAGGGCCAGATCTTGTTGGTGTCATGATTACTGCTCCTTTGACGCCAACGGCCTCGGACACTGATTGGCCGCTCATCTCTTTGTAAACCCCTGTCTTCCTGTCAACAAGTGTCAGTCTGTCTGCGAACCTCAGCCCCACGCTAGGCAAGCACTTTTCGACCCCTGACTTAACCCTGTGCTGATTCCCGTTTGATTCTCGGCGCCGACCCTTTTTCTGAAGCCGATTACGTTTCTGCTCCACCGTCCCGGCCATCGACCTGTTCTTTACCTGCTCTCGACACTGCGATCTGCTACCCGTGACTGACGATCACCGGATCGTGGGTGCAAGCCCTTTCCTCCTTCTAAATAAAGCTGAGTAAAACAAACACAAGTGGGTCCTGTCTCTGATTCTGGTCTCTGACAGTTGCTATTTTTGTTGAATTAAAAAGCCTTTAGTAAAATATGTTAATTAAGATAATCTCATAATTAAATTTTACATGTTGTATCTTTTTGAGTGAAATGAAAACCTTGTTTTTAACAAGCGAGACACTACGGGTGCTCAGCACTCCCAAAAGCTCTGAACCTCTTAACCTATTGTAATTATTATTATGATCAACTGTTATGATCACTATTGTTGTTTTTATTGACATTGTTATTGGTGTCTGAATGATTTTTAGCTACTTGTACTAATAATATTGGGTAAAACTAATAATTTAAATGATATCATTATTACTATTACTATGATAATGATAAATATTAATATTACTCTAACTGTTGTGTGACTATTATTGTATTGCTATCATTATTATCAGTATCCAAAGCGAGTCAGTGAGCAGAAGCCTTATACAGTCAATAGAAAGGTCAAGCTAATTATTTCAGTTTGCTATTATTATTGTTATTATAACCATTATCATGACTATTATTTTTATTGTTATTGTTATTATTATTATTATAATCGACTATACTACTATGTTTATTGTTGTTGTTAAACATTGTTATTGCTGTTATTTTGCTGTCACCATTATATTATCTAAATTCATCACAATCTGGATCTATATGTAGTGATGTTGGTGATGATAGTGAAAACAATACAAAAAATAAAAAGTGGGGATACAATCACATAGATACATTTTAAGAACACAAAATAGACATTTACTGCACAACTCATAGTTAGGGCAGACAAGCGGGAGCTTGATGCTGGAGGCATTAGCCTTAAGCTCCCATCTCTTGTCGTTTTAATGCACAGTTTTGGACACTTAGAAATGGCGGACCTCCTCAAGCAGTAGGTCCGCATATACTTTGTTTGATGGAACACACACACACACCAGAAAACAGCGAGTTGTCACCATGAGCACCAATGAGAATTATTGTTATTGTAATTGATACTCTTAATATATAATATACTGAAGAACTTTGGAAACAGCAATGATGATAATGATGATGTTGAAAATAGTGATGGTGATGATGATGATGATGATGAAGTGACTGTGAATATTTATATTTATATGAGGTACTTGTTACATGTAAATACATATCTGTTGGACAATTATTAGGGAAGTTGGGGGGTAGGATTGAGTAAGCATGTGTTTTTTCCTATTTTTTTCGTTCATGTACGTTACCATTGTTTATGTTATGGTTTATCGTCTTTTTTTTTCACTTGTAGTTTTGTTTTCATCCTGTTCAAAATAAGGTTCCATTGATTCAAGGTAAAATCGTCCCTGGTTAGCAGTTATGTCTGTGATTTCTGTCTCCAGAACTTTCTCCGCAATCAGAACAACAAGAACAACTACAACCTAGTTTGCGAGACGCTTCAATTCCTGGACTGTATTTGCGGCAGCACCACAGGAGGTCTGGGCTTGCTTGGGCTGTACATCAACGAGAAGAACGTGGGACTCATCAACCAGACGGTGGAAAGTCTCACTGAATACTGTCAAGGTCCTTGTCACGAGAACCAGGTGAGGAACACATTTACGCTCATAGTTTGCTCACTTGTGGCACAAGATTATGCAATGAGGGGAGTCTCTTGAATGTGAGCTGCCCAACCTATTGTGTAACCTTTTATTTCCAAGTGAAATGTTGAAATGTCTTCCAGTTTAACCAAGGATCTCAATTTACGTCATTGCTTTTTGTTATTTTGGTAAACACTGTAGGTTTTTGTTTGGGCTATATTATACGCACCGACAGACTTTTATCATCAAGATTCTTTGCTCCTTTGATTTTGCCATCAACTGATTTTAAAGTAAATTGGAGTAAATAAGTGGAGTTAAAGGGACAGTGTGTAATATTTTGTGTAAAAAATACTGCGTTCATTGAAAACAAAACCATTTTATTGGAACAATAAGAAAACACGGGATACCATATAAACGTCCATTTTGTAAATAATTGTTTTTGGAGGAATTTGGATCTAAATTTGTATCACACCGCGAGGGGGCTGATGTGATCCACCTTGCTGCTACGGGTACCACCAGAAAAAAATCTCATTTCTTTTCTTGCTTTTTATCCATTGTTTTTTTTTTCCTTCTTTTAACTTTTAACTTCTTTTTTACTCGTTACTTTTTCTTCTGTTTCTTTCTCATTCCCTTTTTTTCCTTTTATTTCTTCTTTGACTTTTTCTCTGTGTTTTGTCCCTTTTGCTTGTGTATTTTTTGAATTGTACTATCATTTTTTCCCTTCTTTTTTTAACCTTTTTCTTTCTTTTTTCCTGCTTATTACTTCTTAATGTTTTCAGTTTTTTTTTTAAATTTTCTCTTATTTAAATTCTTCTGATTCAGCTTTTTCTCTTTTTTTTACCTGCTCCTTTTTTTTCTCTTTATACATTTTCGAACAATGGTCCAAGTTTCTGTAGTTTTTTGTTCCTTTTAGTACTCATTATTAGTTGCACTTTTCAATACAGCAACATGTAGTGGTCAAATATTGCACACTGTTCCTTTAAGTTTGTATATTGTTGATTCCATTTTTATTTCTATTATCTCTTATTTCCTATTTACTTCTTTTTCCGATTTTTCCTTCTTTCTTTTTTCGATTATTCTGTGTCTCTCTTTCCCTCTTTCTTGAATTCATCAGTTTTCTCTTTTTTCTCCTGTTTTTTCTTGCCTTTTCTCTCTTTGCTCTTTTTTTTGGTTTTGTAAAATATCCACTTAAAGTTGTCGTAGTTTGTATTGTTTCTTGCGTGTTATATGCAGTCCTTTTACGTTGCACTTTACAACACAGCAAACCTCTTGCCTCATCATTTTTTCTCTTTTTGTGTTTTAAAAAATGGCCACTAAGAGTCTCCGTAGTTTATATTTTTTCTTTATTTCAGCACTCCTTTTCCAGTTGCACTTTACAGCACAGCAACATGTAGTTGTCAAACATTACACGCTGTCCCTTTACGTTTATGGTTCGTTGATCCCCCTTTCTTAAAAGATTACTTTAAAGGGAAACAAAAGCAAATGTTTATGAGGAGTGACATTCATTGACTGAGATATACAAAACAGTACAAAGTGGGCCTTCAGTCAGCAAATGTGACCTTCCTTCTCAGCACATGACTGAGTCTGCAGGCTGTGTGATATCCAAATTTACATGCATATCAGTCACGAAAGGAACTGCCCTTGGGCGCTCAATCTCTTTTTATATATATGTATATATATATACATATATATATATAGTTATGTATGTATGTATTATGTTCGTTAAAATATATTGAACATTAAATGCATTGCTAATGATGTGCCTATACTTAATTATTAGAACAGTGAAAAAGACTCTTGAATATATACTATGGTTGGTGATAGGCGGCACAGCAGCTAAGTCATTAGCATGTCCGTGGCAAATTCTGAGATCATGGGTTCAAATCCCGCTACCAACCTTCCTGTGCAGAGTTTGCATGTTCTCTGCATGCTTGTGTGGGTTTCCTCCAGGCACTACGATTTCCTCCCACATTTTACAAACATGCATGTCAGGTTTATTGTCCCTTGATGTGAATGAGGGAGTGTGTTGTCTCTGTCTCCACTGCCCGAAGAAAGCTGGGGATATGGGCTCCAGCACTCCCGCGATCTTACTGGGGATAAGCGGCGCAGAAGATGGATGGATGTTTTGTGATAGTTTCATTTACTTTCAATTTGTTTCCTCGTTTTTAACACCAAGTCACACGGGTTCACTTTATCAATTCATCTGTGTGATTGACTGACCTTATTATGTGCTCGTCAACATTTAGCCTCTTCGTATGAAAAACCTTGACTAATTGGTTTTGCGTCTTAACTTATGAATTTCACGGTTAACCGAGTTACTGTACTGGTCTTTGTTTGCCTTATAGAACTGCATCGCCACTCATGAATGCAACGGCATTGACATTATAATTGCACTTATCCTCAATGACATCAATCCGTTAGGCAAGAAGAGGATGGACTTGGTGTTGGAACTAAAAGTGAGTAATTATCATTCAGATCATTTTTCTTCTTGACTATATTTAACTGATTTTCTTTAGAATCAGAAAAATAAATAAACATAGCGGATTATGATTATTTTTGCAGTTTTGCTGAAGAACTAAAAGAAGAGAATTAATACCTAAAAGCTGCAAAATGATATGCCATATCACATAAGTTTGCTTTTTAAAAGGATTATTTTAATTGTTTTATTTTGAAATTCAAAACATATCGTCAGGTCAAAATGGAAAAAAGAAGTGTATTTCTTGCTGTTACTGCAACACAAAATTATTTACAAACTGGTCTCCCACATGGGATATATATATAATTCATTTAAATACAATTAATAGATGTATTTATAATATGTTTGTATTGTATTTATTTATGATTTATTTTCATTTTTGCATGGTTCCAAATTAGCTTTGAGGGTATTGGGTTAGGGTAGTGAATTCAATATCCTACTACTCCAAATATTTTTGGAAATTTGACTTTGTAAACTGACTTAAACATTTATATTTAATTGTATTTGTAATCTTAATCCACTTTTCGCTGTAATCTTCTCACAGAATAACGCTTCCAAGCTTCTTCTTGCCATTATGGAGAGTCGTCATGACAGCGAGAATGCCGAAAGGATACTATACAACATGAGGCCTAAAGAGCTGGTAGGTGGTCACGTCATATAGATTCCAGTGGCAGGGCGTGCGTTTCACACCAAGGCCTTCAGTGATGCCTTACTTAGTCCGACTTTACCAAATATTTATTCAATTACTATCATTTTTGGCATCACGGTTCGAAAAATGTCATACAGAAGCACACGTGCGCAAGACCGAGAGTAAAATTGATTTAATTGTGTACAACGCAGGCTAGTCTTTGCAGATTTGAAGATCAATTAACATGAGTCAGCAATTAAAATGTATCACTATACATAGTAATGCAAATATTTAAAAATAAGAGAATTCCAAACTAATTGTCCTCAAAGTATTACCTCCCCATGAGATCTTGCTTCTCTTGAAAGGTCCATCTTAAAAATAGTATATCTGCGACCAAATCTTTTTTGTCATCTCCAGAAGTCATAGTGGGTTAACATGTTCAACATGAAACATTTTTTAAAAATTTAACCTAAAAAAACTATGATGAAGCTTGATTGATCCGTATTTCCCTGCCTTCGCGTAACTCAAGTGAGCATCCAGTCAAAATACGTGCACATATCACTTCATCTTCTTCTTCAAGTTAACGTTGGTTGGCACCATTACTTTGGTGCATTACCGCCCCTTGTCACGTTCAACATGAGGCCTTCTAGCTGGCCTTACTGTCCCAAACTTTGGATCTGATTAGCTATTGCAGCTGTCTATCAGTTACATCTTTCATTCACTTGCAGTGCTCAGACACAAGCACTGTTGATTCTGAAGATCTTGGGCAGATTTCAAACGGGCTGACGACACATGCAAGCTGAATTCTTATTGGATAAAAACCCCTGAGCTGAAACTACTGAAAGGAGTGTAACCAAATGGATAAAATATATTATAAAAATTCCAAATGATTAGGAGTCATTATAAACATGTATACACTTTGAACAAATTGAAACTTATACTTTTACACTGATAATTATGACAATGATGTCTAGCGGCATTGGTTTAGAGATCAAGAGGTCGCAGGTTCGATTCCCGGCTCCTCCGTGCTATATGTCGAAGTGTCCTTGGGCAAGACACTGAATCTCTAATGGCCCCGATAGCAGGTAGTTGCCTTGCATGGTTGACGCTGCTATAGGTTAGTTAGTGTGTAAAAGGGAAAAGTGTGGAGCAAATTGTATAGCGCTTTGGGAGGTTTTCATTGACTTGGAAAGCGCTATATAAATGCAGACCATTTATGTTAGGCCAGCAGAGAAGGCCTTGCCGACAGCTCACTACCAATATGTACTCGGCTGCAGGTAATGCAGATTTCTTCTGACGTTCTTCTTGTGTAGGTGGAAGTGATAAAAAAGGCCTACATGCAGGGTGAGATAGAGGTGGAAGAGCCTCAGGAGGGAGAAGAGCAAGAAGAGGAGCACTCTGCATCACCACGAAATGTTGGCCATAATATCTATATCTTGGCACATCAAGTAAGAGCGCATTTACATGAAACAAGTGTTGCGTTCATTCATTTTTGCACTGGCTTAATGATAGAATTTTGTAATCATCGCCACTGTTGGTTTCTGTTTTTTATAAAGTTGGCCCGGCATAACAAGGAACTGCAAGCTATGTTGAAACCTGGAGGCACGTACGGAGAGGGGGACGAGGCACTTGAGTTCTATGCGAAACACACTGCTCAGATTGAGGTGAGTTTGTTTTGGTTCATCTCAATTGTTTCGCCTGTGGTCTTTTGGCGTCAGATTGCCCTAATTAATCAGTAGGGTAGAAATAGAAATGTAATATTTTTCTACTTGTTAGGCCAAAAGCTCCCCTTATTAATAATTGCAGTTCCCTTTATATTCAGCAAGACTATGATTACTATGTAGTATAAAAACAAAGATAAGTTATGTAAACAAGAATTCTTGACAATTTGAGCAATCTACAATGAGCTTGCCATCGGTTACCAGTGACCGAGACGATCCGGATTAGAGCGGAACTAGGCAATATGAGCTCAGTCTAACAATATTTAAAAAAAAAAAAGAGAAATCCTGTACACAAATTGTTTTACAGCTTATCTATCCATCTACCTTGGTCATATCCCTCAAGAGGGGTGATCGACAGCAAGACAAACACATACAATAACAAAGAAAATAAAAGGGAAAAAATAGCAAAAAACACACACAACGATTTTTGGACCATGGCCAACCCAAATGCCCAAACACCCAAACAAGTTAGGCACCTCGACACCTAAGTTGGTCATGCTTTCGTCCCTCCAGATGAAACGGGACACAAGAAAGCGGCCGTGTCACTTGGGTCAGGGTGACACAACACACTCTTTTGTTCAACAGCAGGGCCCGACAGCTTTCACTGGTTTACCCCTGCCGCATCATACAGGTGCCCTGCCCATCCCTTAGAATTTTGTTCTGCTGACAAATAATTTTGCCCTGTTTAAACATGACCCTTTTCTTTAAGAACCAAGAAATATGTTTTATAAAATAAGAAAAATAAACATTCATTTGTCCTTTATTTGCCTCATCTGTGCCTTTTGTTCGTTTTTATTATTATTGGAAAAACAAGAAGAAAAGAAAATAAATTGTTTGACAAATTTTTATCAATAAGTGGAGTAAAAAATATTTTAGGGTAACCTGTGTCAACAATAAATAATGCTAGTATTAGCGACATGCATCTACTCTTTACAAAAACCAGGTTTATAAACCTCGAGCTGATTTGTTGGAAAAATTGTTACTGTGGGGCTAAAATAATGATTAATTGTAATTAGTGTTTATTACTTGTAGTTTACATGTTTGTATTTTCTTTGTCTTTTGGAAAAATGTGAATTTCCCTTCGGGGATGAACAAAGTATCTATCTATCTATCTATCTATCTATCTATCTATCTATCTATCTATCTATCTATGATTCACTCCAAATGGGCTACTAGTACAAAATATAAATCATTGTTAAGAGCCTTGCAAGGTACCCGACAGAAATCACACAATTTAAAGATAAAATAGATGACTTATGATGCAAATTACAAAAGAAAATGAAATTTTTTGGTCCTGTAAAAAACATCGTAATTCGGTAATTTACACACAACTATTAATATGACTATTAATTGACAAAAAAAGGGTATTGATTTATTTTTTACCTGTACTTGTTTTTAAATGTTGGAGTTTGACATTTTGTAGTGCTTGGTAAACAAAAGTTGAGTATCTTGAGTCAAGTGTCGTAGTACAGTGGTCTGTAAACATCAGGCCGTGGGTCCTTTGATACCGGGCCGCATAGAATGGAAAAGCAAATACCCTCAATTTTTTGCTTAAACCACACTCATTTGTGTATTAGGCATTTTTTTGCATCCAAAAAAAATAACCCCAGATTTGACTGCACAGTATACATGAGGTTTTATGATAATATATTACTGTATTTGAGCAATGATTGATCTGATTGTTTGATGCAACGAGAATCGAACCGGGATCACGGCAGTGAGAGCGTCAAAGTTTAAACTTATACACTAAGGATATAGATTACATCGGGAAAGGCTTTAGATTTTATCTCACAGTACCACTTCGTTGTATACTATAGGCCATTATTAAAATCACTTATTGAATATGTAAACTATAAACACAATGCCAAAATAACATTTACAATGTATTCATTTAATGTCCTTCAAAGTCTGTTTCATCATCAGATACACCAAGGAGTTGTTTCCCTCGTCGCGCTTTCTCGCGTCCATATCTTTTAGGACAACTTTCTGTTTTCTTCATTCTCTAACTATTGTCTCTTGTACTGTGGGTAAAAATAGTGTGATGATGACATCACATCTAATGCCTTTTCCGATGTCATCTACATCCCTAGTGGTCTAGTGATTACACGGTAGATATGGGCTTATTAGTGTTATCATGCTTCTTCCTTTTCGGACATGTTACGTTAAAACAGTTTTTTGTTTTATTTTGTTTGCTCATGTTCCAAATGTGGGTTGTTCGGATGCACTCTAAGGCGTGGGCAGGGCACCCATATGATGCGGCAGGGGTAAACCAGTGAAAGCTGTCGGGCCCTGCTGTTGAACAGAAGAGACGTGGCTGCTTTCTTGTGTCCCGTTTCATCTGGAGGGACGAAAGCATGACCGACTTGGGTGCCGAGGTGCTTAACTTGTTTGGGTGTTTGGACATTTGGGTTGGCCATCGCCCAAAAATTTTTTATGTGTTTTTCGCTACTTTTTCCCTTTTTTATTTTCTTTGTTTATTGTGTATGTGTTTGTCTTGCTGTCGGTCACCCCTCTCGAGGGATATGACAGATAGATAGATAAAATGTTCCAAATAAAGTTTTAATCATTATATTGAAAATATTTATAGACATTAAACCGGTCCATGATACAGAAATGGTTGGGGACCACTGCTGTAAAAGATAATAATTTGTTAATTTTCTTACCATTTTTATTATTTAAATCATCGATCGACATACAAATGCTATTATTCCATTGTTTTTCTGCACTTGTAATTAAATGTTTGAGTTTGACGTTTTACAGCGCACTGCAAAAAGTTAGAGTATCTTGTGTAATACATCAAAACAAAATCTTAACCTGAATCTTGGCTGCCAATTCGTCCAGATTGTCCGTTTGGATCGAACGATGGAGCAGATCGTGTTCCCCGTGCCCAACATCTGCGAGTTCCTTACTCAGGAGTCCAAGTTGCGTGTGTACTACACCACGGAGCGAGACGAGCAAGGAAGCAAGATAAACGACTTCTTTTTGCGCTCCGAGGACCTTTTTAATGAGATGAACTGGCAGAAGAAGCTGCGAGGTACTCAAGAGGCGACTGGTAACACAAACACCGTTCCCTGTGCGTGTTCTTCTGAAACAACAGTATTCCTTTAAGTTACCAATGTATACACCTTTTCCTCTCATATCTCTCCAGGCTTTGCTAAAAGACAGCTGTTTATATTGAGTAATCCATTATTGAAGACTCTAAATTTGCACTGGGATTCACCCGTCTGTCACCCCACTCCACATGGAAAACACCATATCTGAAGCAAATTTTAGATTACTTGAAACTGACTTCTCACAATTTGTCAAAAACATGAAATGGTTTGAAAAAAAAGGAAAATAGACGGTTCACAATGTACTAAAGATATTTGATAAATGTTATATTTCAACCCAAAAACACAATACAGACGCTGCCCTACTTACGAACGAGACGACCGTTCGTAAGTTGAATTTCTTCGTAAGTTGCTTCAGTGCTATATTTTGTATGTTTAAGGTTTATATAAGTATGTTTAAGGCTTGTATTGGTAACCTGTACCGTTTTGTAACAAAAAAAAACATTTCATAAAATAATATTCTCTATAAAGATAAAGTGAAGCGTAACTTACTTTTGGAAGATAAGCTTCAAAAGGTCCTCCTCCGTGTTAGAGAGTGGCTGAAAAAAAGCTTTCATTTCAAAAGAAACGGCTCGCCTCTTCTTTAGACTTTACACCAACCATATTGAATGGATGCACAAGATATTAAACAATAAAAATGTCAAAGTTCTTAGCGCGCTGAAGATAGTATAGATATATTATAGACAGTAGAGAATATTAAACACAAACCAGCAAGAGGAAGCTGATTTTTTTCTTCTTCCGGGTGGATGCTGGGTGACCTCTCACAGCGCCATATGCCGGTAGCGGCGGAAAGAAGCACTACGGTAATGTCCTGTACTCGGGAAAAGGTGCACACGATACAAAGTCCAACTTACAGAAATGTCAGATATTTTTCAACACCCCAAAAAAAATGTTGTATCTGCCGTTTATCGCAAGTCGAATTGTCGTAAGTAGAGAAGCGTCTGTATATGGTTTTAGCCGGAGGGTTCAAACATTTTTAATTGAGGTTGACGTCTGGAAAAACAGAACATTAGAAGGGCCACTTAAAATATGTATTGTAGTAAATGTTGCAGGGGCCACGGTAAAACAATGGTGGACCAAACAAATCAGCCCAAGCCATAATTTGGACACCCCCCACAATTTTATGTGGAAATAATCCAATTCACGCTGCAGGGCATAACGCCTTCTGGAATTTAATCTTAATCTGATCGTGTCATTTATTGATGTTTCGTACTTGTTCTGTCATTGAGACGTTTACAGATCCTGTAAACATGTTACGCAAGACAAGCCAGAGAAACAACAAAGTTGCCAGATCTGCCTTTGGGTAATGGCAAAAAGCCTTGGTTATTAGATAACGCAGCTATTCTGCGCATAGTCATCTGATTCACAATAGGAAGTAAAAATTTTGTTTTCCACCACATCAAAACGCATTAAAAAGATAATTTTAAACCTCAAACTCGATTAGGTTCGCCACTTTGTGACATTGAACCCATGGAGAGATATTAGTGGACGCAGCATGCAGGTTTTGATAACAGGTGCTTAGTTTTTGCTTTATTCACATCTGAGTTTTGGCCCTAAGCCAATCAATTGGATGCTTAGCCCTGCATGTGCTACCCATGAGACTGGCTTACGCAATTTTTTGTTGTTGTTTTTTATATTTGTATGTTTAGCTGGATTGTTTTTGTGCATGTCAGAGACCAGAACAGGAAATAGGACCCACTCGCGTAACGTTACTCGCAGTTTTATTGGGGAAAAAGCGCACACTCGATCCAGAGATCGTTGGTCGCGGGGAGTAGGTTGCTCAGCCGCGGAAGTGGGACTTCTGTGGCGGGCGATGACGGTGTCGGGAATGAAAAAGAGACGAAATGAAACAGATCGTGGTAGGAGAAAAACAAGAGCCAAAACACGGGAAAAATGGAGATTCGCAGACGGACCGACAAAAGGCGACTGTCAGGACAGCGTTTAAATACTGACAGAGAGCCAATCTGTCAACGAGTTTCGCTGGCGCCCACGGGCGGGGCCAATTGGCATCATGGCAACCGTGACAGAAGCTGGCGCTACACGGCAGGGGTCAATTGGGCGCCATGGCAACCGTGACAGTGCTTTTAGAAGACAACCGTACACAAATCAGATATGTATGAAGTGACTTAATAAAGCGAATCATCCTGATTTTAAACACCTAAAATATATCCCCAATCAACAGATCCATGATCTGGGACTAATCTGCTGAACCAGTCATCCTTACTGGTAATCAGTAGCCCATTATTACTGGTTCTGGCTGCTCAGTCGATTCTTCTTTCTAAGGCAGTGTTTTGCAACCATTTCTGAGATGAGGTTAACCATTTTTCATTAAAAAATCTCAAGTACACATTCCATCAAAAATTATAAATGAATTCCTGGCAGTGTTTTTGTGTGTTAGGTTGTTTTTCTGTGGATTTTTATTTAGGCACAGCAAAAAAAAACACTGAATAGCAAAAAGAAAATATATGCACAAAAACAATTGTATAGTACAATAACACAATACATACAGTAAGTTCAGTATGTGACCAAAGGGAGTAGGCTGAAGTCAAAGCTTTTAACTGCCTACTCTCTTGTAGTAAATTCATCCATCCATTTTCTGCACCGCTTATCCACAGTAGGGTCGTGGGGCGTGCGGGAGCCTATACCAACTATCTTAGGGCAGGGCCATCCTGAAGTGGTTGCTAGCAAGTCACAGGGCACACAGAGATGGACAACACACTTGCTCATTCACACTTAGGGACAATTTGGACGAGACAATTAACCTGACATGCATGTTTTTGGAATGTGTGAGGAAACCTACGCAAGCATGGGGAGAACATGCAAACTTCACACAGTAAGGGTGGTGGCTGGATTTAAACCCATGACATTAGAACTGTGCTGCAGACACGATAACCACTCAACCATGTAACAAATAACTTATCCTATATAAGTTTAGGCGGCATGACGACGGAGCGGGACAAAAAGAAGGCAGAGCAGGTTTTCGGTCACAATACAGTGTGAAAGACGCTAAAATATGAATTGGTCAATCTGCATCAGAGATCTCATGTCAAGAGGTTCTGGCCGATGGCCGTGAATCTTGGCTGCTCCCGGCCCCCATTCCTCCCTCTCAAGCAGTCAACCTGGCAACTGGACAGCGCGAGTTATTTCCCAAGAGCTTTTCCGACGGTGCGGGAATCATTCTTTTTTTTTTTTTTTTTTTCTTCGAATCAAATGTCCAATCGTCTTGAATCCTGACTGTCGAAACGTTCCTCATGGTCGAGGAAGCATTGTTTTTTTTTTTTTTTTATTCTTATTTTTCCCCGCGACTGAATGAACCAGCAATAACTGAAGCGCGACGTAGCGGGGAGTCTCTGTATTTGTATCTTTTTTTTTTACAAAAAAAATAAAATAAATAAATGATTTCTGACGAACTAGCTACTGTTCTTTTTTGTAAATTAAAAAAATAATCTAAACTACCTACTATTACTTTGTTTGACTTATTTTACTATTTTTTGCAATATTATACATTATCAAATATATTTCCCCGTAATACTTGCACCAGACGGTTAGTATATTAAAAAAAAAAAAAGAAATACACTGCCACCTACTGATACAGATGAATGTTAGTTTACCTCTCTGATCACTGGAAGAAATCAAATATACTGAACAATGAAGTGCTTTTTGGAAAAGATGAAATTGGGAAATTTCCTGCAGCACACTGGACAAGCACTGTTGTAGGACTTGCTTCTATAAAGTGATAACATTAATGTTAACAATACAGAGTTCCAAAGATAGGCAATTTACATTATTTCCAGGAAGGTCCAGTTGACCTTCTAAGAATTAGCATCACTAAATGAAGCAGCCGCCCTTTGTTCCGCTTTAGACGCAGAAGCGTGTTGTCGCTCGTCCCGTAATCAGAATGTACGAGACGATGATTACATCGATACCATGAGAGCGAGACCTTTCTTCTAAGCAACATGAATCAGCACAAGTGGAGAGCAAACTCTTCCACTGAAGCTCAACCTTTGTCACGGATGACGTCTTTTGTTTAGCTTCTAAAAGTCCCCACCCTTGGTTCCTCTATTTTAAACGGGGTTCCCTAAAGCAAAACATAAAAAACTTATTTTGGTCATGGCACTGATCTCCTGACTGCACTCTGATCATGGGACTTTGGGCATGTTCATATACCTTCAGTAGTGTTACATCAGAATGAATCAGACTGTTTTATGGCTTTTAAACGATTACTGCAGCTGCAGCTACGACACATACAGTATGAAAAAGCATCAATTATTACCTCATGAAATTGCAATATTGTTTACGAGTACAGACACTGCCCAACTTACAAACGAGATATGTTCCGGACGATCGTTCGTAAGTTGAATTTGTTCGTAAGTTGCTTCAGTGCTATATTTTGTATGTTTAAGGTTTGTATAAGTAACCTGGATTCTTTTATACTTAAAAATAAACATTTGATAAAATAATATGCTTTATAAAGATAAATAAAGTTAAGTTTAACTTACTTTTGGAAGATGAGCTTAAAGAGTTAGGCGACTTCCTCCGTGGTAGAAAGTGCCCGAAAAAAAGCGATCCAACCATTTTCTCAACCGCATCATTCTTTCTCATTACAAATGAATTTCAAAAGAAACAGCTAGTCTCTTCTTTACACTTTACACCAGCCATTTCAAATGGATGCACAAGATATTAAACAATAAAAACATCAAAGTTCTTAGCGCGCTGGAGATACGGTATAGAATGTTTAGACACAAACTAGAAAGAGGAAGCGGATTTCTTCTTCACGGTCGATGCTGGGTGACCTCTAACAGCGCCACCACACGCCGGTAGTGGCAGATAGAAGCACTACAGTAATGTCCTGTACTCGTAAAAAGGTGCACACGATACAAAGTCTAACTTGCAGCAATGTCCGGACATTTTTCCATATCCTAGAAAAAATGATCGGATGTACCGTTTTACGTAAGTCAAATGGTCGTAAGTAGGAGAGCGTCTGTATAGGTACATTTACTCACCAAATACAATTTTTATTCGTGCACAAGTTCCACCCTCTTTTCTATCCCCAATAATATTTAAATTACCGTACTCTGTCATTTAGATTATCCATGTGTTACAGTTCCATCAAGAAGTCCGTTTCTATAGCCAGCGAAGCTAATGCTGAAAGTCGAGTGTGTTCTGTTGTATTTATAGCATAAGTTTTCATTTCATTTAGGGCTAAAATGTCTGTTGACATGAGGATATTTTTCTTTACCTTTTTACTGTGATACTTCTGTTACCACCACCTAGCCAATCATAGTTTGTGAAACCACTGACGTTTCCTGAGGCCAGCTAGAAGGCCCTGGCTCCACTTACTTGACATCTGATTTACTACACCGGCAGCTTTATCGACACTTATGCCTCAGGGCCTGCAGAACTGATTATAAAGGCCTCTGGGTAGATTTCTTATTCTGGCAACAAGTAATGGCTGAACTGTGATTGATTAAAAGCTTAGATATGAAAGCAAACATCTGGAAGCAGAACAAACAGAGGAAGCAATGAAAGGAAGCTGACAGACGTTTTGGAATTATTCAACAAGTATGCATGACAAAATATAATTAACATCACATGATTCAGATATGGACAGAACAGCAGCTGAGTAGTTAGCGCGTCCAGTCCTGAGGCCTTGAGTTCAAATCCAGCTACCAGCCTTCCTGAGTTTGTATGTTCTCCCTGTGCTTGCATGGGTGTGAATGAGTGGGTGAATTGTATGTCTCCGTGTGCCCTGCAACTGGCTGGCAACCAGTTCAGGGTATCCCCTGGCCGCTACCCGAAGTCGGCCGGGATGGCCTTGAGTACCCCTGCGACCTTACTGAGGATAAGCAGTGCAGATAATTAACTTCTGTTGTAGTAAAAACTATATAACTATTTTTGTATCTATCAAAGTTAATAGATCTGATTTTCCTCATCAGTTTGAATGATTGTTCTTATAGCCCAACCGATCCTCTACTGGTGCTCCAGGAACATGTCTTTCTGGAGCAGCATCTCTTTCAACCTGGCTGTTCTCATGAACCTTCTTGTAGGCTTCTTCTACCCTCTGGAAGGCTTTGGTGGAGGTAAGCAACTTAAGAATACATTCTCTTGTCTTGATTACTTCCTTGTTGGAACATATAGAGTTATTTTTTTCCTTTTATCTTTAGAGATTTGTCGACCCTGACAAACACTGCTCATATAACATATATACTGTAATCAAAATCTATCTATCTATCTCCCTTGGTCATATCCCTCAAGAGGGGTGACCGACAGCAAGACAAACACATACAATAACAAAGAATATAAAAACGAGGAAAAAAACATAGCAAAAAACACACACAAACATTTTTGGACCATGGCCAACCCAAATGCCCAAACACCCAAACAAGGTAGGCACCTCGGCACCTAAGTTGCTCATGCTTTCGTCCCTGCAGATGAAACTGGACACAAGAAAGCGGCCATGTCACTCGGGTCAGGATGACACAACACACTCTTTTGTTCAACATCAGGGCCCGACAGCTTTCTCTGGTTTACCCCTGCCGCATCATACATGTGCCCTGCCCATCCCTTAGGACGCGTCCAAACATCCAACTATCCTTTTACAACAATAATTATAATATTAATGATATTTTACACATTCGATGATATACATACTCTAACAGACGTGCGAAAGTGTGTTTAATTTAATGTTGAGTTTCGAGCTTGCCAAGAATCTGAATGGTTTTCTTCGAATATGAAAACAAAAGTCTTCTGCACGCGAAACTAGCATCTTCATCTATACCGAAATTTAGCAATTTCATCCATTGCTGGAAATTTAACGCTGTTGTTCTCACACCCAAATGTATGCTTTGTGTTTTTCTGTGCTAAAAATATTTTCCTCATCTTCGTTGAAAGCTAGTGTGGTCGTCCTCGGAGTGTAAAGCTAGCGTTACCTCTTCTTTGGCGGAAATTAGCATTGTCGTCATCTGCGTGGCAAACTAGTTTGTCTTCTTCTCTTTTGAAAATTAGCATTGCCTTTTCTTGTGCTTGAAAAAAAAGCTTATTCTATGCAAAAAAGAGTGTTGTCTTTTGTTTTCTTCTTCTATGCAAAAAACAGCATCATTTTATTCTTTCCCCAAAATTATCATAGTCATTTTTAGAAATGTTGCCATTTAGAGCAACTTTTTTGTTCCCTTGTTTTTTAGCTAATCTTTGGCTAGTGCAACTTGTATTCTGGGGAAAATAAAATAAAAAGGTCGCAGCGATACGATAGTCTCGTGTATGAAAGGTGACTTTTCCCTTTTATAAACTGTGCTTGTGTTGTACAGTAATAGTAGTAGATAAGCTCAGTTTTTTTCTTCCGAACACAAAATTCCAGGCTGCTTATTATTTCTTATGTGGTGAACATGTTGGAATGCTAAAAAGCCATCCTTTGGGTGAATTAAAAAAAATTCCTGTCTTTGCTAGTTTGCCAAAACGAAAAAATAAAAGTCTTTTGTTGTAGAAATACCTTCAGTCGATAATAAAGGAAAGTGGCACTTCTCCAGTACTGTTAAAGAAGAATGTAGGTTTTCCAACATAAAGTTGACTTGAACAGATACAATGGAGAACTGCTGACCACAGGGTGTTTTTGCATTGGTTTGGGTCACGATGTGTTTGGCTTCGGTTCTTTGCAAAGTTCAACATTCTAATGCATCGACTTTTGCATCGAATCCAAAACAAGAAGAATTTAGTGGGCCATCTCCTGTAGTACATATCTGTAATGCATTACACAAATAATGTTTATTTTTACTGTTAAAACCACAATACTGCAGTTATGGGCATGTGTGAAACCATCAGGGCTTCTATTGTTCCAAAGTGGAAAAAGACGAGCATTGTGACGGTCATGAACTTTCGATTGTTCTGGTCTGGGGTGGAACGGCGAGATCCCCTTTGTTGGAACTTTCTCAGAGGACGAACGAGGTTGTCGGAGTAGGTTTAGAATTGACCCATGGTAATTAGAGTCAAAGGTCCTCAAAACCAGATGCTTCATTCAGGATTAAGATTATAAACATCTTGATCAAACAAACAGAATATACACAATAGTTAAGAAGTTTGAGGTCCCATAGAAATTTAGCTATTTCTGGAGTAAAAGCAGTTGGTTTTTTTAAGAAGATCAGATGAAACTAATCATAAGTACACCCAATACATTGGTAACGTGGCAAATTACTGTTTTAGCTGCAAGTGTCTGATTAATAATGCACAATCTACATCGGTGTATAAAGGCCCGTTTCCATCAATCAGCACTCTAGTGTTCTAATAGTACATTGTGTTTGCTAATTATGTTAAAATGCTAATGAGTGATTAGAAAACCCTTGTGCAATGATGTTAGCAAAGCTGAAATTAGTTTAGCTGGTTGGAGAAACTCTGAAACTGACCTTCCAGGAACCTTCAGCGGTCGGGAAACTACGGCTCACGAGCCATATATGGCTCCTTTTATTTGTACAGTTCACAGTCAAGGTGTCACACCCAAAAAACTGTTTTGGCTGTACATTGCTAAATGAGAGCTCAATAAATAAGCCATGTTTGCTTTTGTGACTTTATGATAAAAATCCACAGAACAAACTGTAAATACATCAAAATTTAATTGGGTGAGCGGAAGGGATGGGTGGAGCTGCAAAAAGAGCGCGAACTCTTCCTCCTGTCTCTCGTCCTGCGCCGTCTGCGCTGAAGGTACATGCATTGGGATCATTGTTTGCAGAATTTTGTGACTTTTTTTACGAAAAAACTTTATTATTCATTATTTATGACAAAAAAGGGACTCAACACTCTTAAAGTAACTGCGGTAGGGAGACAAATTTGAAGTGGTTTATTTAAATGGGTCTGGCATTATTTAGTTTTTATAGATGTTTAATTTTGTCTCAAAATATATATATGGTGTGGCTCTTTCCCCCAAAAATACAACTATTTTGCTTTTACGGCTCTTGGAGTGGGGCAGCACGGCGGCGCGGTGGTTAGCGCGTGTGCAGCACAGTTCTGAGGTCATGGGTTCAAATCCAGCTACCAACCTTCCTGTGTGGAGTTTGCATGTTCTCCCTGTGCTTGCGTGGGTTTCCTCCAACATTCCAAAAACATGCACATCAGGTTAATTGGCCGGTCCAAATTGTCCCCTAGGTGTGAATGAGCGAGCGAATTGTCTGTCCCTGTGTGCCCTGCGACTGGCTGGCAACCAGTTCAGGGTGTCCCCTGCCCACTGCCCAGAGATTTCTGGGATGGGCTCCAGCACCCCGCGACCCTACTGAGGATAAGCGGTGCAGATAATGGATGGATGGATGGGCTCTTAGAGTCAAAAAGGTTCCCGACCCCAGATCTGGAGTATGGCATTTGTGGGTATGATTAAACTTTCAGAATAGCCAGGAAAAAAAGCTTACATGAGAAAATCCACAATATGTTCTTGTTCTAAGAAATTAAAGTTACTTTATCAGAGAAATTGACCAAAACTTAAGTTTTCCCACAAGGGTGTGTACTACTCCCTTCAGAAAACAGTGCCTTTGGGCTTTAACAGGAGTAGAACGAGAAGTGGCAAGATGACTAATACATCAAAGTATCATCTAGTTGGAGAAATACACACCTTACAGGTCCTAAACTAGCAGCTTTGTTAAATAGTATCAGCAAAACATTCGTGTCAACATTTACAATGAAGAGGCGTCTTCATGATGTTGGCCTTAAAAGCAGAGCGGCAAAGAAATTCCATGTCTGAGACTGGCCAACAAAAGATAAATATGGGTAAAAGAAGACAGACAGTGGATTCATAAAAAGTTTGACTTTTTCATGGCAAGCACAAATTTGCCTGGATGGCCTCAAACATTTGAAGGGTAGTACAATATTCAGTATAAACTCTGGAAGATCAAACTTTATTCCTTTAACATATCATGCACAGGTATTTGTGGTTTATTCAACGTTCCTCCCACGGTTGTTTTAACTGCAGCATAAGCAAAAAGAAAAGATAAACGTCCGACCCAAACGGTCTACCTTTCCTGCCAAGTCTGAGTGCCGGGGTGGCGTGCCACAATGCTTGTCCATCCCCGACGAGTTCAGCTTGAGCCAAGTGTATTTTTAGCTAGCCGGGCCGGGTTATGTAACAAGTACGCGTTGCTCGGATCTGAGGCGAGAAGGAGGCTTCCGATGGCAAGCCGGCCAAATGACGTCGCCTGTGGCAGATCTGTTTCCTGTTGTTTCACCTCATGGTTACAGCTGGAATGTTGGGTTGAAACGTGAAGAGGGAGGCCACCGTTTACACAGCAGCTATTTAAGATCTCATGTTACAGTGCCTTGCAAAAGTATTGCCCCCCCCAAGAACTTATAATTCAGGCTTCAAAGTTCTAGATATGGAAAATCTGAATATTTTCTAAGAATTGACAACATGTTAGACACAATCATAAAAACGAAATATATTCAAAATTTTATATTGTGCTAGCAAATAAAAAAAAATTGAAAAGCACGTGTCGCAAAAATATTGCCACCCTTTGTACAACTTTCTTTTGCTGGTTATGTCTCTATAAGTTTTGCACATCATGAAACGGATACAGGGCAGCACAACAGTGCAGTGGTTAGCGCGTTTCTGAGGTCACACAGTTCTGAGGTCTTGAGATCGAAACTCCTGTGTGGAGTTTGCATGTTCTCCCCGTGCTTGCGTGGGTTTCCTCCGGGCACTCTGGTTTCCTCCCACATTCCAAAAACATGCATGTTAGGTTAATTGGCCGGGCCAAATTGTCCCTAGGTGTGAACGAGCGAGTGAATTGTCTAGTCTCTGTGTGCCCTGAACTGGCTGGCAACCAGGTCAGGGTGTCCCCTTCCCACTGCCTGAAGATAACTGGGATGGGCTCCAGCACTCCCGCGACCCTACTGAGGATAAGCGGTGTAGATAATGCAAAACAGCTCAGGTTTCTTAAGATTTGGTGGTAACCATTTGTGCAGAAACAGGATTTAGGTCTGGACTTTGGCTTGGCCATTCTAACACATTTATATTGTTAGTTTGAAGCCATTTCATTGTAGATTTGGCTTGATATTTAGGGTCTTTGTCCTGTAGGAAGGTGAACCTGCCCCTCATTCTCAGGTCTCTTGCAGGCTACATAAATAGAAAATATATTTAGGGAAAATAATTAACTGAATATTTACAGGTTACAGTTAGCATAAATGAAAGAAATCTGGATGACTATGTTTCAATAAATAAATATAAATTCGAAGGAGCAGTAAATACACTTTTGAGCATTTTTGTCCCGATTGAAAATAAAAAATGAAAAACATAAAATAATGAAATAAACCTGAATTATGATTGATTGGGGCAGCACGGCGGCGCAGTGGTTAGCGCTTGTGCGGCACAGTTCATGTCATGGGAACCTGTCGTGGGTTCAAATCCAGCTCCAGACTTTCTGTGCGGAGTTTGTATGTTCTCCCCGTGCTTGCATGGGTTTCCTCCGGGCACTCCGGTTTCCTCCCACATTCCAAAAACATGCATTTCAGGTGGATTGGCCGCTCCAAATTGTCCCTAGGTGTGAATGAGCGAATGAGTTGTCTGTCCCTGTGTGCTCTGCAATTGGCTGGCAACCAGTTCAGGGTGTCCCCTGCCCATTGCCCGGAGATGGCTGGGATGGGCTCCAGCCCCCCCGCGACCCTAATGAGGATAAGCGGTACGGATGATGAGATGAGATGAGATGATTGATTGACTAAATGTAATAAGTTATTTGACTTTCTTTTAGTTGACTTGAACACCTCGCTTTAACATATTTTTATTTGTGCTCAAGACATTCAGTGACACCAAATATTCACGCATCGAAAATAATTATCAGACGCAATCATAAACATATAAAATGCAACTCAATTATATATAAATACTTTAATAATTTTGTTGTTGTTTCCTTACCCTCGTGTAGGTTTCAGATCAGGGGATGTAGTAACAGTTGTCTATGCAGCCCTTTGAAACTTTCTTTAATTAAGGGCTGGGCAAATAAACTTGACTTCTTAATATGAACATGACAGTGGTCTTTCCTCATCTTTAGGAACCCTGGAGCCTCATCTCTCAGCTTTACTGTGGCTCGCCATGTTGGTTTCTCTCGCCATTGTCATCGTTTTGCCTCAGCCGCACGGAATCCGGGCGCTGATTGCCTCCACTATCTTGAGGCTCATCTTCTCTGTTGGCCTTGAGCCCACCTTACTTCTGCTGGGCGGTTTTAATGTAAGCCACTAGCCTGTGTTTCCTCATCAAATGCTAATGATTCATACCAAAGGTAAACAATGTCATAGAAATTGAAAAAGGCCAGCAGAAGCAAAATATTCCGTCTTTGTTTCTTAAAAAAACTCAGCGACACTCTTCTGGTTTGGACTTGTCTTCCTTTGTGAATCACACCGTCACCGGGTGGAGTCAAAACGAAAGTTTTGTTTGTCGGGGAGAGATTTGATTTTCCAAGCAATATCTTGCTAACGATTGCTATTAACTCATTCAGTGCCAGAAGTTTCTTTCAAATGGGAAGTGTGGTTGCCAGCTAAATTTTGTCATTTTGACTCATTTTTGAAGGCCTACAGGAAATTAAGTACTGTATTTATATAGGTATCAGATATATCAAAAGAAAGCTGTATCCCTCATCTCTCATTAGACAAAAGTATGTTTCTAGCTTTTACCATTGTTTACTATACAACAGTTGAACATTGCTTAATGTCTTGAAAATAAATAAAATGGCTTTTGGGAAAAGGATACATTTCAAGCAGAACTTTCTCTTTGGTGCTTTTTTTATTTACATTTTTGATACCTTCAAAATCTAAACAATGCTTTCCATAAACACAATGGCACTTTTCTTGCAAAATAACGTTTTGTTGCAAAAACACTAAACTTATGCATGAACTTTGGGTGAAGCTTTCAGCGCCCGTTGTTTACGATAACATGATCACATGATTTTGGTCACTCAGGGGCTGCCCACACACTCTCAATTGCTGAATAGAGGTGGCAACACATGGAAGTAAGGGCTCTTTGATGAGTGGACTAAGATCTGATCAACACCATTCCTGTCATCTTGGGGTGATTTCTCATTCTGAAATCATTCCCACAGGCTTAATAGCAGCAACAAAGCCTTTGGAATACAGGGAGTGCAGAATTATTAGGCAAATGAGTATTTTGACCACATCATCCTCTTTATGCATGTTGTCTTACTCCAAGCTGTATAGGCTCGAAAGCCTACTACCAATTAAGCATATCAGGTGATGTGCATCTCTGTAATGAGAAGGGGTGTGGTCTAATGACATCAACACCCTATATCAGGTGTGCATAATTATTAGGCAACTTCCTTTCCTTTGGCAAAATGGGTCAGAAGAGGGACTTGACAGGCTCTGAAAAGTCAAAAATAGGGAGATATCTTGCAGAGGGATGCAGCACTCTTAAAATTGCCAAGCTTCTGAAGCGTGATCATCGAACAATCAAGCGTTACATTCAAAATAGTCAACAGGGTCGCAAGAAGCGTGTAGAAAAACCAAGGCGCAAAATAACTGCCCGTGAACACAAGGTGTGCAATACTCAGAGACATGGCCAAGGTAAGAAAGGCTGAAAAACGACCACCACTGAACAAGACACACAAGCTGAAACGTCAAGACTGGGCCAAGAAAAATCTCAAGACGGATTTTTCTAAGGTTTTATGGACTGATGAAATGACAGTGAGTCTTGATGGGCCAGATGGATGGGCCCGTGGCTGGATCGGTAAAGGGCAGAGAACTCCAGTCCGCCTCAGACGCCAGCAAGGTGGAGGTGGGGTACTGGTATGGGCTGGTATCATCAAAGATGAGCTTGTGGGGCCTTTTCGGGTTGAGGATGGACTCAAGCTCAACTCCCAGTCCTACTGCCAGTTTCTGGAAGACACCTTCTTCAAGCAGTGGTACAGGAAGAAGTCCGCATCCTTCAAGAAAAACATGATTTTCATGCAGGACAACGCTCCATCACACGCATCCAAGTACTCCACAGCGTGGCTGGCAAGAAAGGGTCTAAAAGAAGAAAAACTAATGACATGGCCTCCTTGTTCACCTGATCTGAACCCCATAGAGAACCTGTGGTCCCTCATCAAATGTGAGATTTACAAGGAGGGAAAACAGTACACCTCTCTGAACAGTGTCTGGGAGGCTGTGGTTGCTGCTGCACGCAATGTTGATCGTGAACAGATCAAAGCACTGACAGAATCCATGGATGGCAGGCTTTTGAGTGTCCTTGCAAAGAAAGGTGGCTATATTGGTCACTGATTTGTTTTTGTTTTGTTTTTGAATGTCAGAAATGTATATTTGTGAATGTTGAGCTGTTATATTGGTTTCCCTGATGAAAATAAATAATTAAAATGGGTATACATTTGTTTTTTGTTAAGTTGCCTAATAATTATGCACAGTAATAGTCACCTGCACACACAGATATCCTCCTAAAATAGCTAAAACTAAAAAAGCCCCACTCCAACTTCCAAAATATTCAGCTTTGATATTAATGAGACTTTTGGGTTCATTAAGAACATGGTTGTTGTTCAATAATAAAATTAATCCTCAAAAATACAACTTGCCTTATAATTCTGCACTCCCTGTAGTTTTTTTTTGTAAATAAAACAAATAAAAAAAGATTGTATTTTTTACATTTTGCACTCAAGAAAAATGCATACGAAAACGTATTAATACGTTATGGCACTGAATGAGTTAACAATCGCAGGTCCTGTCTGTCGTTTTGGATGGTGTGATGTTTTTCCCGCAGCAAGCAATGATGAAAGACATGCTATCGGCACTCACTATTTTTTATTTTTTTTACAAAAACTTCATTAAAACGGGGAACAACAAATCGTTTGTTTCATTTGATCGAATATTTACTACAATTGATTTAATTTTGAATTTATATTTAAATGTCAAATGATCCTTTTATTTCTTTATTCCTAACCCGCTTTTTAACAAGGATTCCAAGTAACTGAAGAGGATGTATGCTCTGACTAAGCCTGACCTTACCTGTGATCCGTCTCATGCTGTTTTGTCAGTTATGCAACAAAGTCATCTTCTTGATGAGCTTTGTCGGCAACCGTGGGACATTCACGCGAGGCTACCGAGCCATGATCACTGATGTGGAATTCCTCTACCACCTACTCTACCTTATTATCTGCACCCTGGGGGTCTTTGTGCACGTCTTCTTTTATAGCTTACTAGTGAGTCAACACGCACACGCTCAACCATAAAAGTCACAATTACTCTAAAGCTTTAAAAAGAAATTGCCATTTTCTCTTTCCAGCTCTTTGATCTTATTTACCGAGAAGAAACCTTGCTGAATGTCATCAAGAGCGTGACTCGCAACGGGCGCTCCATCGTGCTAACGGCAGTACTGGCTCTTATACTCGTCTACCTTTTCTCCATAGTGGGTTACATTTTCTTCAAAGACGATTTCATTTTAGCTGTGGACAGGATACCGAACAAATCCCTAGGTACGTCTCCCCACAGGATTGATGGTTCTTTATCGATTGATACTGTTTGCTTATGTTTTTGTTTTATTGTTGTCGCTGACCTTTTTGTTTTTACGATGGCATACTTTAGAGAGCTCCAACAAAAGAGTTTTTACTTTTCCCCTCCACGATCGAGAGGCTTATATTCCCCGAAAGGAATTTCATTCACTAGCTTGTCAGGACACAGTTACGAAAAATAAATAAATTGATAAAATTATATCACGGGTTTAGCACCAAAAGCATGGTTCGAAAGGCGGCGAAACTTTCACGAATTTATGAAACCACAACATTGATTTTTGCTTTGGAGGGTTGAAAAAAAAATCAACTTTCATTTTTAACCTATGTGCGACATGGACTGAATACAGACTGTACCCTACTTACGAGCGATCTTTCGTAAGTTGAATTTGTTCGTAAGTTCCTCCAATGCTATATTTTGTATGTTTAAGGTTTATAGAAGTATGTTAAAGGGTTGTATAAGTAACCTGTATAGTTCTGAAACTGAAAAAAAAACGTTTAATAAAATGATAAGCTCTATAACGTTACTGAATGATAGAGCATAGTACTGAAAAACAAAGCTACGCATTAGGCGTTGACATTCTGCTGTCTGTGAAGCCCTTTGAGACTCCTTGCGATTAAGGCCGTCACAAATAAACATGACTTGACTTGACTATAAAGATAAATAAAGTTGAGTTTAACTTACTTTTGGGGGATGCGCTTCAAGAGGTCCTCCTCTGTGGTAAAAAGTGGCCGTAAAAAAGCATTACAACCATTTTCTCAACCGCATCAATCTTTCTCATTCCACTTTCATTTCAAAAGAAACGTCTCGCCCCTTCTTTACACTTTACACCAACCCTATTGAATGGATGCACGAGATATTAAACAATAAAAATGTCAATGTTCTTAGCGCGCTAGAGATACAGTGCAGCGTGTATACATTACACCCGAACTAGGACGTAGACGTAGATGCTGGGTGACCTCTCATAGAGCCAAACGCTGGTGGCAGCGGAAAGAAGCGCGACAGTATGTCCTGTACTCTGAAAAAGAGGTGCACACAATACAAAATCTAACTTACGGCAATGTCCGGGTATTTTTCGACATCCCCCAAAAATGTTGGTATCTACCAATTTGCGTAAGTCGAATGGTCGAGCGTCGGTACAATGCCCACGGTATGGCCCATGGTACATTTGCAGCGGATATTTCAGAGTATTTTTCAGTGCCCTACAACATGATACCTTCTCTTTTTCCCATTGAAGGAAGAAAAAGGACAATTATACTCGCTCCTAAAAAAAACAGACTACATCTTTCTATAAATATCCTAAATAAGTACTTAAAAGAATCAAACTGCTTTTTGTTTAGGTTTATGTTAAAAAAAACAGTACGGTAAAAAATGTTCATGTACTTAGTTTTTTTCTTGTGATCTGTGTGCATAAGGGCGGTAAGGCAGTTTTTTTTTGTATTTGATTTTTTATTTTGACTGTCTATTTTTGACTTGCTCAGGGGCCTCCCACACCCTCTAAAAAAACTGTAACCCTTATAAGCCTAGTGCTGTTTTATTTGGGATATACGATTGGCCATTCAAAAACCTGATTTTTTGTGTTCATTATCTGCCCTTTGTCTTTATTCCCTCCAGAACTTGGAGCCAGTTTTATGGGACACTTCTTCACGGGTGGAGTTTGCCAGAAAGGAAATGGAGAAAACTGTTCTTCAGAAAATCGTAAGTCAAAGAAAGGATTTTTTGTGTGTTTTTGCCCCTCTGCACGATTTTATGCAGACCGATTCAGTCAAAGAATATTTCAGCCCCGTTGGCTGCTAATATGGTTTAGGCTGGTAGTCAGATTCCAACTTGCTGTATTCGTTGGGGTCATTTGAGGTTGCCGGGTGAGTGGCAGTGCTCAAGACAGTCCTTTGATACAGACAAGATAAGTAACAAAAGGCACTCTGTAAAGGTAGGAAATTGAAAAATGGGTAACAAAAGCACAATCCCAAAAAAATGTAAAGCTGTGTAAATACAAAGTCTTACTACTCATCTAGGAGATGTTGAGGGTTGTAGGAGAGTGTTGCGGACGGGCTTGAACATCCATGATCCAACAATGAGGATCTGTCCAAGCCGTCTTTAAATGCCAGAGTTTTAAAAAGCACTAGGTGTGTTTAATCAGGTAATCACTCCCCCGTACCCTCTGGTAGGCTTTGGCGCTTGGACTTCACGGAACGCTTAGAGCATCAAATAAGGGAATGGGTTTAAAGGGTTGAAGGTTGATGACCTTTTGGCACAAACGAGTCGATGGCACCACTCGGCGATGGCGCACAAAACATTATATTGCGCACCTGCTAACCTTGTTTCAGATCCAGCTCGCCATCATGACACCTTTGACTGCCTGTAGGGCGACCTTTTCCTTGTTTTACTTTCCTTGTATTCCCTTCAAATTACTACTATGCTAATCCTGTATCTTTGGGTTAATTCCCAGAAGTGTGTCCACCTCCAATACTCACCTCATGCAGGCAAATCTTAGCAATGTCCGAAGTTTTTATTAATTGTGTGCGTTGCTGTGTGCACATTTCTCTACAGCTTCTCTCGCCATCCAGCCACCTGCAGTAGTTATAGAAGACAAAGAAAGAAATTGCGATTCCTTACTTATGTGCATTGTCACGGTATTAAGCCATGGCCTAAGAAGTGGAGGAGGTGTCGGGGATGTCCTGCGGAAGCCATCCAAGGAGGTACAGAAAAGGGAAAATATGGTGCACCAAAATGACTATGGTACTAAAATGATATTGTCTACTTAATTATGGTGTAAGATTACTTCTATGGTCTTATAGTGAGGAGTAGGATGATAAATATAGAGGGATAATCTTGTTTATTTACAAGAAAGGTGAAACTTGAACTTGTTTACTCTGGACAGTGGCTCTCAAACAGGGGTATATGTTAGCCGAGGGCAGGGTTCAGCAACTGAAAATGTTAAAGAAGCCTTTACGGACAAGAAACAAATAAAAAAAATGTCAGGAGCTGCGAAAAAATAAAAGCCTCGAGTAAGCCTCAAAATAAAAAGGGATTTATAGTTACTCATTTAATATTTATTGTAAAAACGTTTACAGCCTTGAACAACTTTAAGAAAAAACATTTCCATGTTTCAACCACATTTAAAACTGAATATTTCCCTTTCTTCTCTTTCCGTTTCAAAGCATTTTTGAAAAAGCTCCGGGAAGCCACTAGGGCGGTGCTAAAGAGCCTCAGGTTGCTGACCCTGCCCGAGGGGTACGAAAGAACACTTCAGTGGTATGTTAGATACCTTAAAAGGAATTTAAGGGCAGCACGACGGCGCAGTGGTTAGCGCGTGTGCGGCACAGTTCTGAGGTCATGAGATCGAACCTCCTGTGTGGAGTTTGCATGTTCTCCCCGTGCCTGCGTTGGTTTCCTCCGGGCATGTAAGGTTTCCTCCCACATTCCAAAAACATGCATGTCAGGTTAATTGGCCGGTCCAAATTGTCCCTGGGTGTGAATGAGCTAGTGAGTTGTCTGCCCCTGTGTGCCCTGCGATTAGCTGGAAACCAGTTCAGGGTGTCCCCTGCCCTCTGCCTGAAGATAGCTGGGATAGGCTCCAGCACCCCCGCGACCCTACTGAGGATAAGCGGGGCAGATAATGGATGGATGGATGGAAAAACACACATTAAATGAAGAAAAATAAAACAATTCTACTCATGTAAATCCAAACTGGTCATTTGAGGCACTATTTTCTTAACGCTGCCATAGGAACGGGAAAATTAGCCTTGAAAGTCCTTAAAAATCTCCCTCTCTCACTCTATTGTTCTCTCTTCGTCCATCTCTCTCATTCGCTCTCAATCCTTTTTGTTCTTTCTCTATTGTTCTCTCACTAACTTGTTGTCTCTCTTTCTAGCTCTCTCGTTCTCTCTCTTATTCTCGCTCTTTCTTGCTTTCTCTTTGTGTGTGTGTGTGTTTGTATAAATATATATAAATATATATATATATATATATATATATATATATATATATATATATATATATATATCTCATTAGCTGCACCGCTTATCCTCAGTAGGGTCGCGGGGGTGCTGGAGCCCATCCCAGCAATTATTGGCCAGTAGGCAGGGGACACCCTGAACTGGTTGCCAGCCAATCGCAGATATATATATATATATATATATATATATATATATATATATATATATATAAATAAATAAAACTAAATTGAACCAGTTCAGGGTCTCCCCTGGCCACTGCCTGAGGACAGCTGGGATGGGCTCCAGCACCCCTGTGACTCTACTGGGGATGAGTGGTGCAGATAATGGATGGATGGATGGATGAATAAATCAATTGTAAATGGGAAATATTGATAATCATACTTCGCAAAATAAAAAAAGTATATTTTGGTCTAAATTTACTACATTTTTTATTCAATTTTCTATTTTACCAGGAGCCGCTTTTTGCAGCCAGGGTGATCTACGATCTGCTTTTCTTCTTCATGGTTATCATCATCGTTCTCAACCTCATCTTTGGCGTTATCATCGATACATTTGCCGATCTGAGGAGTGAAAAGCAAAAGAAAGAGGAAATCTTGAAAACAACGTGTTTTATTTGCGGTGAGTAATCCTCTTGTTCTTGCTTACCACTCCTTTCTAATGTCCTTAAGAAAAGAAAAATACCAAGATATTGGATCTTGTTTTTAAAGACCTTTCACATTCAGTCTAAAAGAGGTGTCTCAATCTCGCGGCTCGAGGGCCAGTTGCGAACTATGGGGATATTTTGAGCCCCCTGCCTTAATGTAAACGTTTAAAGGGACAGTGTGTATTATTTAGCGCCTCCTGGCGGGCAAAAACATTCATTTGTATTGATTGAAAAAAATAACTAATAATACATGAACTACCATATGAATGTGCATGTTCTGTAAATACTTGTCCGTCGAGAAATTCGCATAGACAGACGCTCCCCTACTTACGACCATTCGACTTACACGAAGTAGTAGATTAGAACATCGGGACATTGTTCTAAGTTAGATTTTATATTTTGTGCACCTTTTTCGAGTAGAGGACAGTGCTGTAGTGCTTCACACCCAGCATCTACCCCAAAGAAGAAATCCGGCTTCTACTTCCTAGTTCGTGTGTATCTCTAGCACGCTAAGAACTTTGACATTTTTACTGTTTAATATCTCGTGCATCCATTCAATACAATTGGTGTAAAGTGTAAAGAAGAGGCGAGCCGTTTCTTTTGAAACGAAAGTGGAATAAGAAAGATTGATGCGGTTGAGAAAATGGTTGAATCGCTTTTTTACGTCCACTTTATACCACGGAGGAGGAAGTTGCCGTACTCTTCCAAAAGTAAGTTAAACTTAACTTTATTTTTCTTTATAGAGCATATTGTTTTATTAAACATTTCTTTTTCAGTTTCAAAACAATACAGGATACTTATACAAGCCTTAAAAATACTTGAAAAGTTTTTAAAAATGTTGAAAATTAATAAAAATATTTGTGGTAAGTTTAATTTTTGATTTTTGGAAAAATTATCTTTTTTATTTAACCTAAATATTTTCTTCTAAATTGTCAGATAATCTTGTATAATATTCTGTTTTTTTTTACAGATATAGGGTAAAATATATTAAAAGCAAGATATATACATGGTAAGTTTTTAGTAAAATAAGGAAAATGAAACCTAAAAATGACCACGAATATGCGACAATTTAGACATACCTTAAATGAGCAAAATAACCCGATCATTTGTCTCATTTAAGTTATTATTTATCCCATTTGACAAAAATTAGAGTAAAATAAAATAAACGAATAATAATATGAACATTTTGTCTTTATGCGTCTATGGTATCTTCATTTCTATGATCACAACTTACGTTAGTTCGGCTTAAGTTCGCACCGACCGAAATGACAGGAGACGGAGCGTGCTTGGAGATTGGAACAAGTCAGGTAGCCGGGATGAGCGGGAAGCCAGGGATCGTGGATCGATACAGGAAACATAATCAGGATACGGGTAGCCGGGACAGGAGAACGGAGCTTGGATCGGGGATCAATACAGGAAACAGAATCATGATACGTGTAGCCGGGACAGGAGAACGGAACTTCGATCGGGGATCGATACAGGAAACAGAATCACGATACGAGTAGCTGGGACAGGACAACGGAGCTTGGATCTGGGATCGATACAGGAAACAGAATCACGATACGAGTAGCCGAGACAGGACAACGGAGCTTGGATCGGGGATCGATACAAGAAACAGAATCATGATACGGGCAGCCGGGACATGAGAACGGAGCTTGGATCTGGGATCGATACAGGAAACAGGTCGGGATCAAAACAGGAGCCAGAGTCAAAAGTGCTTGCCTTGCATGCACTGAGGTTTGCAGACAGACTGACCAGGATTGAACGAGAATGAAGTGTTTAAATTGGAGCAGTACTAATTAGGGAACGAGTGGCAGCTGGGGCTGAATGAGTGAGAGCAGGTGAGAGCAATTGGCAAATCTTGACAAAAAAGTCTTAGAAATGGGCACACATTAATATGATGTATATATGTTTTACCTGAAAGGATTTATTTAAAAAAGTCATGATGCATCATGATAAAAATGATTCATAAATATAGCAAATATAGAGTTATTTGGACTTAGTAATCTGCTGATTTCGACTAAGGATCCATGATGTACTGTCAACATACTTTTAAGTTTTTGTTCTCCATGTATAAAACTTTGGAGAGAGCTATGTTTTCCATACGGACAGATCGACCAAAATGTGCTAAAAAAAATGAAATTGTTTAAAATTGCCTCTAATTCATGTGGTGGCTTTTGAATTTTTTGTTTTAGTTTTGTTTTTGTCGACTTTGTCTTAAATTTGAATTAAAAAGGCATTAAAAAAGTCTTTGAAAGTCTTGAGTTTAACTTGCCTTAATATTTAGGAACCCTGCTCCACCACTCCCCCCATTCACATTACCTCTACCAAATGTGCCCCGAACAACTTTGCTAAAAGTAAGGTAAAAGCAGAAAGGCGCGGTGGGGAAAACAGCTCTCTTTGGACTCATTTGGAGATTGTAAACACATACTCAAAAGAGAAAATATTTACATTTTAAAGGTCACCTCAAACGATGCACCCTCATTTTAATGTATGTGTGTCATTTTTCCTGGGACTCTTCAGGTCTTGAGAGAGACAAATTTGACAACAAGACGGTCACTTTCGAAGAACACATCAAAGTGGAACACAACATGTGGCACTACTTGTTCTTCATCGTTCTGGTGAAGGTCAAAGATTCAACCGAGTACACCGGGCCTGAGAGCTACGTGGCTGAAATGATCCGGGTAGGCTTTGTTTTACTACCGAATGGCTACACAGGATTGTGTGAACCGAGGCTAACAATTCGGCATGATGTAATCCCATTCCCTTCAATACTTAAGTATGGTTGCATGACTCGGCTTTGTGAACAGAGAATTAACATCCAGACCGTCTGCTTCTGGCATATATTTGCCTAATCCGGCAGGCAGGCAGCTGGGCAACACTCACACGCTCGCACACGATAAGAATTACTGGTCAAAATTTGAGAGACCAAATCAGAACAGCAAATCTTTACATTCAAAGTTTTCTACACACTTAAGTATGAGAAGCTGTTTTAGAATTTAGCTATACTTTCTTTCACATATACCATCATACTCTCACATGTGCACAAGTATACTCTCTTACACAGTTGTACCTATGCACAAACATTACTTTCCTCTCTAATACATACTACTATTCTCTATCACAGACAGTACCTTACTCCCTTACACAAACCACTATACTCTCATGCAGTGCCTTGCTCTATGGCGGTTTACTTATTGTGGTTTTGCCACTTCCTGGAATTTCATTGTGCATTGTGATCTGCATTCTGATTGGATAAACAGAGGAAGATGCTTTCTATCACCAACAATGTTGGACCTTTCCATTTGCTATACTTGCTCTGGAGCCACGTGCAGGTCTGTTTGATATTAAATGTTTGATTATTAAAAAAAATATATGGTTTCTGTAATACAGAACTGGAAGGTTAACGCAGTTTTCCATGAGGTCGACGTGATGGCGGCAAAGTATCATGTAAATAAAAGACCATTTGGTCCTTAATCCATACCGATGTGCAATGAAACAGCAAGATTATTTTTAAAATTTCAATATGACAGTACAGAAGTTATTTGAAAGAAAAAAAAGTACATTTATTTGTTAAACAAATACTTGAGCCGGTGAAACTAATAAATGTTATTTGCGCAGGTTTTGACAATCGCGGGACGTTTTCGGAATGCAATCCCTGCGGAAAATGAGTGATTTCTTTACTTTCGTACACACACTACTAGGATGTAACACACAATACTATACTCTCTTAAATATACTACTACACTCTCTCACATATACTACTATACCAGGAGCAACTCCAATTTGACATTGAACTGTACAACATATACGCACACACTGTTCAGTGTGCATCGCCATGGTTACCAAAAGTACCCAAAGTAAAACAACACTGAGATAAGGTGATCATTACACTAGGTGTGAAAAAAACATACAGTAATAGCCGTTTTAATGGTGTGTGAAAAATAATATCAATATGTGTGTGAAAGTGTAGTAGTCTGTGTGTGAAAGCATAGTAGTTTGTGTCAGAGATTATCGTCATTTGTATGAGAGCATCTATTAATGTGTGAATGAGAGTATAATAGTGTGTGGGAGGGAGTATAGTAGTGTGTATGAGAGTACAATAGTATATTAGAGAGTACAATAGTGTGTGAGAGAGACTATAGTAGTATGTAGGTGACAGTGTAGTAGTATGTTTGTGAAAGCTTAGTAGTTTGTGTATAAGAGTATATTTGTGTGCATGAGAGCTTTTAGTACTGTATGAACGAGGGTATAATAGTATGTGTAAGGGAGTATAGTAGTGTGAGTGTATGAGAGAGTAATAGTGTATTAGAGAGTATAATAGTGTGTGAAGAGTCTTTAGTAGTGTGTGTGTGTGACTATAATAGTATGCGGGTAAAGTGCAGTAGTATGTTTGTGAAAGCATAGTAATTTGTGTATAAGATTATAGTTGTATGCACAAGAACGTCAGTAGTATGAGGGTGAGAGTATAGTAGTATGTGCGTGAAAGCATAGTAATTTGTGTATGAGATTATAGTCGTATGTATGAGAACGTCTACTAGTGTGTGAATGAGAGTATAATAGTATGTGTAAGGAAGTATAGTAGTGTGTGTGTGCGAGAGTATAATGTGTATTAGAGAGGACGATAGTGTATGAGAGAGTCTATAGCAGTGCGTGTGAGAGACTATAGTAGTATTCCAATTCAAAGTGTTTATTGTCATATGCACAGTAAAGAACCACAATTTCCTGCACAATGAAATTCTTACTTTACTGTCCACACAGTTCCAAGCGTATTAGAACTAAGAAACTATATACATGTATACATAAAAAAATATTACGAATATTAAAAAGATAAAAATACAAGATTATCTCAATATGAGTTAAGGCAATAAGATAAAATACAGTGGGTGAGAGTGTAGTAGTATCTGTGTGAAAGCTTAGTTGCTTGTTTAGGAGATTATAGTCGTATGTATGAGAACGTCTACTAGTGTTTGAATGAGAGTATAATAGTATGTGTAAGGGAGTATAGTAGTAGGTTCTGTGTGTTTGTGTGCGTGTGTTTGTGTTTTAGATAGCTCAACAGTGTATGAGAGAGTCTATAGTAGTGTGTGTGTGACTATAGTAGTATGCGGGTAAAGTGCAGTAGTATGTGTGTGAAAGCATGGAAATTTGTGTTTGAGATTATAGTTGTATGCCAAAAATGTCTAGTAGTGTGTGTATGAGAGTATACGAGTATGTGTGAGGCAGTGCATGGGTGTGACTGTGACCGTATGAGAGTATAGTTGTGTGAGATTACGATGTTTTATTTGAGAGCAAGTATTTGTTTTTAAACAGTCTCTCATACTTTAGCAAGTTTTTTCTTCTTTTTTCTTTTTTTAAATGTCATTGTCATTTGTCTTGACGGGCTTCTGCGTCTTGTGAGAGAGCACCTGATTTAGGATTAACCTCGATGCTCCCTGCCTATTAACCTCACACCCTGCTGAACCGAAATGGGGTGCATTATTCGGAACAACTTTCTTTTCCTCTTTTTGTCTGGTTCCAAGAAGCGATTTTATTGAATTCATCTTAATTCATCGTTTAAAGAAAATGTTACTCCCACTTTCATGTGGTAAAATTTGATTTAAGGCTTTTGTAGACTTTTTGTCATATTTTTATTGTAGTTTTCTAGTATTTCCATTGTAGAATTTTTGTAGTAGGTCTATAGTATTTTGTAGTGTTACTTTAGTTGTATTTTTGCAGTATTTCTCTAGTAGTTTTCTAGTATTCCCATTGTAGAATTTTTGGAGTAGGTCTATAGTATTTTGTCGTTTTACTTTAGTAGTTTTTTTTTGTAGTATTTCTGTTGTAGTTTTCTAGTATTTCCATTGTAGATTTTTGTAGTATGTCCATAGCATTTCGTAATATTTCTCTAGTCGTATTTTTGTATTATACTATTACTGTGGGCAGCACGGTGACGCAGTGGTTAGCACGTGTGCGGCACAGTTCTGAGGTGATGAAATCGAACCTCCTGTCTGGAGTTTGCATGTTCTCCCCGTGCTTGCGTGGGTTTCCTCCGGGCACTCCGGTTTCCTCCCACATTCCAAAAACATGCTTGTCAGGTTAATTGGCTGGTCCAAATTGTCCCTAGGTGTGAATGAGAGTGTGAGTTGTCTGTCTCTGCGTGCCCTGCGATTGGCTGGCAACCAGTTGAGGGTGTCCCCTGCATACTGCCCGAAGATAGCTGGGATGGGCTCCTGCACCCCCGCGACACTACTGAGGATAAGCGGTGCAGATGATGGATGGTTGAATAGTATTACCGTAGTGGTATTTTGTAGTATGTCTGTAGAATATTTTTTAAAGTATTTCCACAGTAGTATTGTTTTAGTATTTCTGGAAAAATTGCAATCATTAATGATATCGAATCGCAATACTTGTAAAATCGTAATTATCGAGAATCGTGATATAAATCGAATCCGCATCTTAGTATCGTGATACAATCTAATCCTGACTGAACATATCGTCCCACCCCTCATTCACCATCAGATACACCAAGGAATTTTCCCTTGTCCCACATTTTACGTTTATTTATATATTTTAGGACAATTCTAACATTTATTTCTGGCACGTGAGTAAAAATTGTCTGATGATGAGATAAAATCTAATGTCAGGGCCCCATAACATTGACCTTCTCTGATGAAAGGCCACGGTCACGGTACCAGAGACGAATGTTATTTGGTTGCGCGTTTCTCAATGACAATAAATTCTGTTCTATTCTTCTGTTCTATTCTAAGCATCGTGACAAATGTATTGTCATCGTATCATGTGAACTACACGACGAAATTAACATTCCTCTCTGGTCCCCCGACTAAAAATAGTGTTATAATGAGATAAAACCCAATGCCTTTCATGTGTCATCTATATCATTGGTAATTGAGTAGAGAGAGTTTGGCGCTCTCACCGTTGCGACCTGAGTTCTTGTTTAGGTATGGACAGTATATGAGGAACAATTTCCAAATGCTCTCTGGTTTTGTTCAGGGAGCTGGATCAAATGTGGAGACGGCCCGTGGTTTGGGGACCACAGATCTAATGCCTTTTCCTATGTCATCTACATCGGTAGTGGTTTAGTGTTAACACAATGGATTCTGGCTTTTAATCATTATTGATATTATTATCGGCTACTATATTATTATATTAATGATTCAGTTTTTTTTAGGCTGAAAGAATATTGTCCGGACGTGGTAAAGAAAAGGCGAGGACCACTGCTTTACGAAACTCAAAGAGCTGTTTTTAAAGCTTTTTTTTTTTTTTTGGTAAAATACAATTTTACAATAGGTTTATATGGATGATGAAAGCTCATTATGACATATGTGTATTTTTCATACTAGTTGCATAAAATTCTTATATTTTACCTCATTCTGAGGATAAATTTTATATGCAGTATTCGAGAAATATGTTAAAAACACTGTCTAGTAAAACAACTGTAATTCGCACAAGCGTTTTGTTTATTTTAAATGGTGTGTTTATAGAAATCTGTTCTCTTTTTTATTTTGGGAACAAGGGCAATTTTAATGCATTGTGTTTTTGGATATTCAGCTTTTTTATTAAGGTTTGTGATTTAAATTACACTTGTGAGAGAGAGAGAGAGTGAGTTAAGTCTCATTTTAACATTTTTGTCCTAAACCATGGTTTCAAAACAAGGTGCGAGCAAAGTTCTTTTGTAAAAAATGTCACAAAATTCTGCAAACAACAAAAACATATTGTCGTATTTATCTTTGGCGCAGACTACACTGAGCAAGAGAGAGAGAGAGAATGGAGTGCTTGCGCTCTTTGCAATCTTACTGGTCATCCATTCAAATCAATCTGGGTTCTCTGCTGGCATTTTTGCGTATTTACAGTATGTTCTCTAGATTTTTATCATACGGTGTCTGAGCGGTAAACATGGATTATTTAATGAGCTTTCATTTAGAGGATTCCTTCGCGATGTACAGCCAATACAGGTTTTTTTGGTGTAGTTAAAAATGACCCTCATATATCGGTTGTTTGGTTGGTTGTATCCTATAACTACACGAGTCTTTTTTTGTTCTATTTCTGTCTTTCCTTATTTCCTTCTCTTTCTTTTTATCTTTCCTTCTTTCTTTCTCATCCTTCCTTTCTCTTTCTATTTCTCTGTTGGTCTTCTTCTTTTGTTCTTTCTATCTCTCGTTCTTTCCTTCCCTTCTTCACCTTTTTGTTTTTTTTTCTTTCTTTCTTTCTTTTCTTCCTTTTTCTTTCTGTCTGTCTTTTCTTCTTTTTTCTTCATTTCTCTTAGTTTTTTTCTATAGCTCATTCTTTTTCTCTTTCTCTTTCCTTCTTTCTTTCTCTCTCTCTCTTTCTTGCTTTGTCTATTTCTTTGTTTTTCTCCTTTTTTCTTTCTTTCTTTCTTTCTCTTATTTTCTCTGTCTCTTTATTTTCTCGTTCTCCCCTTCTCTCTCCCCCTTCTTTCTCTCATTTCTTTCAGTTTTCTGTCCTTCTTTGGTCCTTTATTTGTTTCTGTCTCCTTTTCTCGGTCCGGTTCTTTCTTTCTTCGTCCGTTCCAGCATCAGTTCGATGCGTGCCTTGCCCCTTCGGGACGGACCTTACCTGTTGGATTTGTGTCTTGCAGGAGCACAACCTGGACTGGTTCCCTCGGATGCGGGCCATGTCGTTGGTCAGCAGCGACGCGGACGGAGAGCAGAACGAAATCCGGAGCCTGCAAGAAAAACTGGAGTCCACCATGAAACTGGTGTCCAACCTTTCCGGTCAGCTGACTGAGCTCAAGGAGCAGGTCGGTCGAGCTTCGGTTTTTACGGCGATTACGATTGGTTGAGTCCATTCGGATTCCGCACGATGAGGTCATCCATAAGATAGGAGGTCTAATTGTGCGTCTTTGAGCATTGCGCAATTGTCTATCTATCTATCTATCTATCTAAAGCGAAATGAGACGACGGCTTTACCCTTGAAACGAGAAGCGCGTGTGAGGAAGCGAATGTCGCGGAGACTTTTTGACCCAGACAGGAGGAAACGATGGTGCTGCGGAACACGAGTGATGCCTTAATTCAGGGAAAGTGGTGTCAACAAAATTTGCTGTTCATGTTTTGTTTTTAAATGTGTTGCTTCGGATCACATCTGAGGGACACGAAACCACCTCTCTGTTTGATAAATCACCGTAGTGGAAAGTTTCTGGATTGCCTATTTGCAACAATGGTTTACATAAAACTGAAGGTTTTTAGTCTGTTTAAAATTGTCTCATTGATGGATTCGGGTTATCTTTAATTGCAATTTTGAACTTGTTTTTTTTTTAATTCATTTTTATTGCTTCTTCTTCTTACTAGTATTATTATTTTTTATTATTCAGATGATTTCAGTTTCCGTTTGGTTCAGTTTTCCTTTGTTTTTTTAGGTCTGTTGCTTTTACACGGGAGAAAAATCATGGGAAAAATATTTCCTCATTTTAGTTATAAATATGTTATTTCATTTAAAAATAATTATTTTAGTAGTACTAACAATAGTAGCAGTAGTAGTATTAATAGCATTACACACGATTATTAAGGTGATTTCATCTATATTTGTAAAACACATTTAAAAATGATCTACAATCTGCCACATGATATTCTTTATATAAAATAAATGTTTTCCTTATATTACGAAATAACTAAGTCAAAAATATACATAAACCGTTGTAATACAATAACACCAAATCCGACTAAAATTGAATAAATAGAATATAAATTATAATCAAACAATATGTGACATAAAAATTAAATATACATTAAAACCTTAGTAAAATATTTTTGCCAAAAGGGCAATCATTTATTTTGCATAGAAAGATCAACAACAAAAACAAAAGTATTGATTGTCTGGTGGGCCTGGGCGCCACTAGGCTATACTCGCCCTTGACACACCACAGGAAGTGGTGCCCCTACGACCCTCCTGGTTTAGGGATCCAAGCCCAAGCCAATTTGTCAAGAAACTGACTGAACATACGTGGTAGACAGCTATTCATAGTCAAATACAAGTGCTGCATAAAAGTCCACAAGCTTTATATATAAAACCTTCTTGGTAGCGGCATAACCAATCTATTGTGTAAACGAATCTACGATCGTCTTTTCTATTTTTCTCCACCATTTCATACAAGTGAAATTATGTTCGACGGTCCGTCGTACTGTTGAAATACAAATATGTGTCTGTTCGATGTCACCAGTCACTGAAATAGGTCACGTTCCATATCATTGAAAAACTCTTGGGATTCAAAATACGATTTCAAAATGTACTCATCACAGAATGATTTCAATCAGTCTGAAACAGGATACCCGAAAACTGTAAAGCTGGGATAGCTCGCCAATAAATCCCCCAGTAATGAGATGATTCTCTGCAAACATGGAGTCGTTACATCAGGACTGTCCAGTAAATTTAACCGTGAAAAATATTCACTTTAAAAATACAGACAGATTAAAAAAAATCCGCCTAAAAGCATTTCTGCATCTTTGGATTCTCCCTAGTGCCGTACGATCCCCCTTTACAAATAAATAGACGCATAAAATTATTTCCAATATGGCCGATTGCCTCTGAGCTTTTGAATGACAACACTTTCGGCCAAAAGCAGGTTATTTTCACGGTCTATAAGAGCCTGTATTAATGAAACAGGGATCGCCTCCTTTAGCTCTGAATACCTTTAGCGAGTAGTAACCGATTCAAATGATGATTGGTGAGCCAAAGAATTTCTGAAAAGAACGATACGCAGATGTTTGGAAGATATTTAAATTAGACCCCAAAATAAACGTGCGTAACGCCACTGGTGATTCATTTTCACGCAACAATATTACGAGTAAGTGTGCACAATCATTGATTGATTTCTGTAAAGAGAAGTCGAACATTTACAACTCTTTCAAAATGTCTAAAAAATTGGCCAAAGTAAAACACACAGTTGCAGGGGTTTTACAGCTGTAAACTGGTCGTCTCTAAACTTTTTGAAACGCCTAGCCCTACCTACCCCTTAGAAAAGTGGGTAAAATACAATGTTTAGTTTTTCCGATTGTGATCAATTTTTACAAGGTACCAGGTAAGGCTTCAAGCTATTGTCTCACCTGTTATCCAGCTACGGTGCCCATGCTACACTCATCTGCAGGCATTTGATTGCAATAAAACCCTTCTATTACCAACTCAGATTACTCAATGTTAGCAGCATTTGCAGTCATTATCGTAAATTCCGGACTATAAGCCGCTACTTTTTTCCCAAATGTTCAGCCCTGCGGCTTATTCAGTGAAGCGGCCAATTTATGGAATTTTTCCAACGGCCACCAGCGGCGCAAGAGTGTAAAAGGCAAGATTAAGACCAGTAAAATATGTGCGCCAAGAAAGACTGCAACCTCAAAGTTCAAGCATACATTGTCTGTAAAGTTAAGGTACGTTCCGATAATGAGGAAGACGTCCTTGATGGCGATAGTTATGACGAGGAAGTTGAGGATGATCTTCCGTGAATTTCACAATTATGGGATGCTTTTTTTTAACAGGTACGTCTGATACATTGCGAGCGTGATCCTACTAGCGTGTTGGTACCTTTCAAAGGCACGGTTTGGGATGAAAGTTATATTATTATTTTTAAAACTTTGAAAACTCTCTCGGTATGCCGTCTTTCTTCAGTGTGCCGTCGTTCTTCGTAAATATGTGTAACCATGTATAATATGTATTTGCAACTGTATATTTTTGTAATGTATTTATTTTAGAGATTTATTCTGTTATGTGTTCTGCGGACAAATCAAAAAGAAGGGACGGAGCACACGCAGGCTGATCGGAATTGGGGTAAAGCTGAGTTACCGGTAGATCTGTCTGTTGTCGCAGCGGACAATAGTGGATATATATTTTTCCCACTCTTAACTTTGGAAATATTCATTTTGTTTCCTTGGATTACTTTCAACGGGACCCGGACTTTACAAGTCTGCATCATACGTTAATTACCGGTATCATTTTCCATTTATAATGCTAACTGTGACTCTAGAATTGATCTATTGACACTAACAAAGATGTTATATAATGAAATTGTGAATATGCTTGATTGCTATTAAGTTTTTCGAGAAGGGTTGTTCAAACCTCACATTGTGTTTGCTGTTAAAAACGTCATATTGAAATATAATATTGTGAATGTGCTTAATTGCTGTTGAGATTGTCATGATTGTTTTCTGTTATTAGTATCAATAAATTTGTTCAAACCAAAAAAAAAAAAAAAGTTACAATCGTGGAGCTTACAGCCCGGTCTGGGTTGAACTTGTGATTATGTCACAAGTTCAAATGCAGGCGCACGCGGCTTATACATGGGTGCAGCTTGTGTAAGAATAAAAGTAGCAGATCCCCTAAAAAATGGTGGGTGCGGCTTATGATCAGGTGCGCTCTATAGTCCGGAATTTACGGTATTTCAGTTTGGGACAAAACTTCAGTGTGTTACCTTTCAAAAGAGAGCTAATTTGTCTGTATTCTCCTAAAGATTCAAGAGCAGAATTCAATTTACTTTGGGTACGCCTTGGATTCAGATTTGAGGCAAATTTCACAGGAAAGTTAAGGACTCTGTCCAAATATTGTCTTTGTGCCAAGGTGCAAACGAACAACCACAAACTTGAATCACAAACAAGTGTTATGACTAAACCCTTGACGCTTTATATAGGTTTTGCTATTAGCGTTCAAAAATACGGTTTGTTTTCATTTAGATGACCGAACAAAGGAAGCAAAAACAGCGGATCGGGCTGCTGGCCCACCCGCCGCACATGAATGTCAACCCCCAACAGCCGGCGTAGGACCGAGAGACGGAGATCGAAGGTATTCCCGTATTCGTAAACATGCAAAATGTGAGGAAATACTACGTGTTTTTTTTTTGCAGAAAATCTACATGAATGTTTCATCTGTATATCCCAAATAGTTTTGTCTTCGTCTGGACGGGGACGCCTTCTTGTGACCAACCTGAGTCCATCCATGGAAGGACCCTCTGTCATATATGTGTAGCGCTACAATGCACAGATGTGCCAAATGTTATGAAGACCTCCGGGAAACAGCGACCCCGCCTTAAAACATTTTCACTTAACAATGTGGAATGAAATGTTTTACAGCATTTTCCACACAATATGACATTAAAAACATATAATTCCGTACGATACGATTCAAACTTTGCGGTGTTGGTGCATATGCAGAGTTACGTCTCCAAGACTGTTTTCTATTGGTCGACGCTCTATAAAATGCTGAGCTGCTATTGGTTTGGGTCACAGCATCATGAAAATGCCCGTATCCAGAGGTAAGATCAAGTCTAAAGACTCTAGAGCATATGTGTCAAACAGGCGGTCCGCGGGCCAAATCAGGCCCGCCAAGGGTTTCAATCAGGCCCGCAAGACGACACTGAGAGAAGCGCGAAATTGAGCTGTAGTGTTAAATATGTCCACTTGATGTCATCCTATCCAGGCACCACTCGCAAAGCAAAAGTCATTTCTCTCTCTCTCTCCCTCTCTTTCTCTTTCTTTCTCACCCTTTCTCTCCTTCTTTCTCTTCCTTTTTTCTCTATCTATATTCTTACCCTCTCCCTCTCTTTCTCTCCCTTTTTTCTATTCATCATTTTTCTTTCTCACCCTTTCCATCCCTTTCTCTCCCCTTTTCGATTTATCATTTTTCTTTCTCACCCTCTCTCTATCTTCCTCTGCCTTTCTCTGTGGCTATTTCCTTTTTTTTCTTGCACTTTTCCCCTGCCTGTTTCCCATGCTCACTCTTTTTCTCTCTCTTTCTCTCTTTATCTTTTTCTTTTCTCTCATTCTTCTGATCTTTATCTCTGTATTTATCACTTTATCCCTCTTTTTATTTCTTTATCTTTCTTTTTATGTCTCTTTCTCTCTCCTCCCCTCTCCTTACTTGACTTCAATTGTGCCTTCTCTTTTTCTCTCACTCTTTCTCCCTTTTTCTGTCTCTCTTACCTTCGAAGTCCCTCTTACTCAGTCTCCCTTCTTTCTCGTTTCATCGCTCTCTTTACTGCCCTCTCTTTATTTCTTCTTTCTCTAAAACCCCAGCGAGTTTTTCTTTTCAACCATGTGGCCCCCAGCGCAAATGAGTTTGACACCCTTGCTCGAGAGGAACCCGAAGGCATTAAAGCCCGACTCAGCCCAAGCCAGACCAATTAACTTTATTTGCAAATCCAAAATATCATATTTTAATTGTGAAGACTCGGGAGGAGGAGAGGTGATTCATAACAACAAAAAATTAAAGCCTGTCTTTCGTAACAACATCTAAGTTAAACAAGACTGTATACACATTTACATCTTTTATATTTCTGTGTCTGCTGAGGTTACATTAACCGTCAATTTTCCATCATTAATGGATTCTTTTACGAGTCGATGGGTAATTTGGTCCATAATCCACAGCAGCAGTACATCCTTAAAAATCTAGCTCAGCACATTAAAAGAGAGAGAGGAGCAGAAAGACAAAGAAGAACAATGATGGGCGGATAATTAAAAAAAGCCCAGTCCAACCCAAACGTAGTGAGAGACATTTTAGAGCTCGGGCTTAGGATCTTACTTCTGCCAATACGCTATTTGCTGACCTCCCACAATTTCTTTCTGCTAATTCACTTTTAGAATTTTGTGAGCTTCGGAATATTTTGTGAATCTGCAATACAATACTGTATATTTTTCTATTCACTATCAGTCCCAAGGTTTGCAGTGATGCTAAAGGGTGAAGCAAAAACCTAAAAACCATGGAAATGAAGCGTGTGATTATCAAGGCATGCGAAGAAAGTATACATCTCTACCCTTGCTAAGAATAGTGCCGTAACCAATTGATAATTGAGACAATTATTAAGAATAAGGATGTGATTAAACAACAAAGTTTTCTAAGGTTATTAGAATGTTCGCAATTTGAAGTTTTAATCAACCGTCCTTTCCCCTCTGCATCCGCCCATAACTTTACCGCACCACTTCAAGTCGCCTCCCGTCAAAGTTAAAGAAAATGTATTTTTTTCCTTTACATGTATATTTATTCATAATGCTGTTAAATCCTCTGCTCAAATAGTACTTACTATATACTATATTGTTATTTTAATGTTTTCATTTGGGGTACCAGATGTACGGAAGACATTAGCTAGGTTTTGTATCCCCCACCATACATCAATCTCTTTGCGATCCCCAGCTCAGAACGGGTCAATGTTGTATCCCGGGGTTCTACTATAATCCTCAACCGTTTTACTCGTTTGTGTCATTAAACGGGTCACACCCTCCATGTTAAATCTGATTCCTGCAGTATTTAGGCCGGACAAGCAGTGAGGTTTGTTGTAGTATTTTGTGCAATATATCAACTTAAATATGCAACCTCGTACGAGAGTGAGTTCCATAATTACAGTATATTGAGTGTTTACCTCTCATTTGTCCGACGTGAAATAGGGACGTTTTGGTTTTATCGACACAATTGTTAAGATTATGATGTACTTAATAAGATGTCCTTTTGTTTGTGTTTTATTTCTTTAAACGGTTGTTGCTTTGTCCTCAATCAGGGTTGGGTAGGGTTACTTTAACTGGGTTACTTTCAATTACTTTTGGATTACTCCAATACCAAATATGCTAATAAAAGACAAAAGAAACTAAATATGAATAAAATGACTAAATTTTGTGCAGGCTTGGGGAGTAACGGAATACATGGAACGGCAAGCTGTTTGGATTTATTTTCATATAGTTTCTGTCGCATTTTATGTTAGTTTTGCCGGAGATCAAAGAGATCAAAGCCAGGAGAGAAAGCTTACCACGTTTTGTGAGTCATAATTTTATTCATATTTAGTTTTTTTTTGTCTTTTACTAGCATATTTGGTATTGGAGTAATCCAAAAGTAATTGAAAGTAATCCAGTTAAAGTAACCCTACCCAACCCTGCTAACAATGTACTGTATATGTTTTTTTTCTTGCCATGTGTCTTTAAGTAACGGTACTCTTGTGAATTTCTTCCCCGTTTCAGCAAACGTGCTCTTGTTCGGAAATTTACTTTTGCTTGCACTTTACCTCTCATAAGGATAAGCACTGCAGTATAGCAAATGGGCGGGACATTTACTGGTTATGTCCATATAGGTTTACGTCTTTTTTTTGTGTCCGTGTCAAATTTATCGCTTGCCTTTGCCTTTGTATAGACACATTTTGAATTTTTATGAGTCTTAGATATGTAGTAATTTAAGAAAAACAGCTCAAGGCATTTTGTATATTATAGAAGAAATATTTATTAAAATGAATGTATTTATCCTTTTATGTGTATTCTACTGTCTTATTTGCTGAGATTAAACATGAAAATCAAAGATATTGGGGTTTTTGATTGGCGTCAGTTTTTGCTCTTCATAATTATTTAATCCGTCGTACCGTCTGAAAGAGATGGTCGGGCGCTCTGTTTATTTTTTTTTGTTATTACAAACAACAATTGATTTATCATAGGTTGTTGGTGACACTTGAATATTAAATGATACATTATATATACCCCGTGATACGGTGTCCCCGCCTTACAGCGTTTTCACTTTATGGTGTGGAATAAGATGTTTTTCGAGCCATTCATTCAGCATTTTCCACACTATGACATCAACAACAAATAACTTTAGAAATTGTACATATGACGAGTTAGGTCTTTAATATGCTTTTATATTATTAGTCACTTTATTTGAAATACTGGTCCCCCATTAGTTTGCCTAACAGAATCATGGAAATGCCTATATGCTTTTGGCTGAAAAACCTCCCACGATGCCTTTCTCCTTCTTTAGTCAATTCAGGATCACGTGTGCTTCGTAAAGACTCATCGAGCAGGCGATGATATGATGTATTTTTTCACTGTATTCACTATGGAAAACTATGGCCATGGAAACAAAATTTGCGCTGATCAAAAATACAGAGAGGGCACACAAATCGCTACCATAGCTAAGTTGCCTGTCCATAACCAATTGCCGATCTGGACTATTATCAAAAATAAAGGAAGCAATTGGATCAAGAAAATCTTCTAAGGGGTATGAATATCCTCACAAGTGGAAGTTTTAAAATCAGTTTCATTTTTTGATCATTCACTGTAACATCCCCTACCCTCTGCATCCACCTGCTACTCCACTCGACCAGCTCAAGTGACATCACGCCCAAGGTAAATGCAAATTCCTTTTTCCTTTACATGTGTATTTATTCTTAATTCTATTTAAATACATGCACATATATTACACACAAGTAGTACTATATAATCTTCAGCTTTTTTCTTTGTTTTTTTTAACTGGGGTTCAAAAGGCGTTTACAAATTACAACAGGTTTCTATCCCTCGCTATAAGGCAAATATCGCTTTGCGATCTCCAGCTCAGAACAGATTTGTGTCGTAGTCCGCAGGTCAACTTTACATTAAAGAGTGTTTTTTCAGAATAATACATTTGTATTAATAACTCGTACCAAAGTTCAAAATTTGTCATATTAATAACGGATTCTGAGCTAACTCAATGCTCTTAAACTAAGACAATTGCAACATGTATAAACAGTGTTTGTTTTTGATACGACTAAAAGTTCGGAGGCAACTTGACACGCAGAAAACCAGCCGGTCTCGTTTTGGAGTCGTCATATTTATGACTGCGAGCGATAAACACGTAAGAAACTCAAGCACGCTGCCAAACACTCCAAAATTGATTGGAAACTTGCCAAGATGGGCGAATCAAAAGCAACACGTGTTTGCTAGTAGTTTCCCCACATTATTTTTAAAATCAGAAAATTGATACAATACTTAGAAAAAATCTTATGTAATACAAATATGCCAGGTCACCAACATAGTAACTACAACCTATTATGTCATTTATAATTACTGAAAGTATCAATAGAAGAGATTTTACTGTTGTGCAATACGTTTAACATTTATTTGAGGTCCATTTAGACCATTTTGCTGGTATTCTAATATAAGAATGCAAAGCAGGTATCGGTGCAAAACCAGCCTTTTTTTTAAGTATCTTGACGTTGGTTTATACCAGTATCGTAAGAATCTATACCTGAAAACATTTATAATGCCATTGAATTCAATATTGTAAGATAATATTTTGTTGGGATTTCTGTAGAGGGAATTGATTTTAATGTACTAATAGTATCTTTAATTTACCGGTATCAATGCCTACTCAAGAATTGCCTATCTGTTACGATTGCCATGGCGCCCAATTGGCCCCACCCGTGTGGTGCCATCTACGGCTTGTTGACAGATTTGCTTCCCTTCTATTTGAGCGCAGTGCTCTCACTCACTCTTTGTCAGTCCGTCAACGAACCTCTGCGCCCGCAATACGTGGGTTTTGACTCCGGTTTCCTGTTGGTATTTCCTGTCCGGTATTGTTCCCGTCTATTTTGTCCTGTTTAATATCGATATCCAGTTTTGATATAAATCCTGTCCGTCCCGTCCTGTCCAGTATCTACCCCATCTGTCTGATAACTGCTCGTGCAATTGGTGTCGATCTCGTCGGCCTCTGGCTTCCGATCATTCCACGCCAGACTGCTGCCTTACGTCTTCCGCCCAACGATCGCCGAATCACTGGCGTTTGGTTAACGTGCATGACTGCCCCATTTCCCGTAAAATAAAAGCTTGTGTGAGAAACGTCACGCATTTGGGTTCTCCTCCTGTTCCGGTTCATGACAGATATCAGTAGGGAAGAAACAAATTGGTATCAAACTGATGTTGAGGGTCAATATTTTGTTGATTTACATGCATTTACTTGGAAACGTTTACAGAGTGAAGTGTATTTTGTGTACTATTGGCATTAGCATGTGTTATTGGTATCAATGGATATTTGTTAATCAATATAAAATTATTTTTTTACATTTTTATCTAAAGGTATTTATTTTAATTGCATGAGAATGTAATATTGCATACTAATGGAATTAGTATGTGTTACCGTTATTGATGACTATTCAAAACGTTGATACCGGTATTGTCAGACGGAAGGAAAACTGAGATCACTTGCACTCACTTCTTGGTTTTTATTGGAAGGAAAGAATGACAAGACAAGATTCTTCGATCCGTTGTTTGACGGATTGACGAAGCTTGACAGGCGGGCGAAGGCTTGGCGGGAATGGTCGTGGACAGACGTAATCGGCGTGTTGTTGGTCGGGGCTGGAGAAGAAGGACGTCGTCGTGTTCGGAAGATTTATCAGGAGTCAGACGGGCAGGGCAGGTCGTAGGCAAATTCGGAAACGGGTCGGCAACGGAGATCAAGTAGAAGAAAACAGGAGGCAGGCAAAGAGTCGGAGGTACGGGCTTTCTGAGCAGATGGCAACAGGTAGCATAGTACAATCAGACAGCTTGTTTCCAGAAGCTGAGGATTTAAATGGACAGGGTGCGCCAATCAGCTGTCCTTGCTCTTGGCGCCAAATCCTGAGCACAAGTGTTCCCGATCCGGGTTATTGTGACAGGTATTGGTTTGAAAACCAATGTCATTGAACAAATAGTAAGGTAAAGTAAAATTTTTTGCTGAGATTTACAGGTATTTTCAGAGAATAGGATCATTTGTGTACTGATGGTATTGGTACGTGGATGTGGGTTTCAGTGACTACTCAGATTTGATTATTTGCATAAGTCTAAAAAACAGTTCTGAACCAATATGAAGGGTAAAGGTTTTGTTGAGATACAAAGGTATTGATATTTTTTTAATTGCAGAGGAAAAGAATATTACGTTCTAATGGTATCAGTATGTGCTACCGGTATTGATGACCACTCAAGATTTGGATATCAGTATTGGTCTGAAAACAATGGTATCCAACCAGTATTAAGGGAAAATATTTTGTCAAAATTTAAAAGTATTTATTTAAAAACAAATAGCAGATTTATGGAATCTTACACAATAATGGTATACGAAAGTGCTTCTGATATCGTTGACTACCAGTACTTTATGTTTGGATATTGGTTTGGTCTGAATTAGATCTTATCGAAGCGATATTAAGTGAAAATATTTTGTCGAGATTTGTTTGTGTACCGGTATTTTTTGTTGTTGTTTGTTGTTCATCACAAAATAAACACATCATGTGAAAATATAAAACAAATGACAGGTTAAGGCCAAAGCCAAATTTTGGATGCTTCTTCTAATTGCTTTTTTCTATTTAAAGTGAAATTAATTTTGCCTACTATATGTATCATTTTTTTCCACTGATATCTATGATTACTTAAAATCTGGAGATTAGTATTGGTCTGAATGTTTTTTAATTCAAAACATCCATTATCATAAACCAGGGGCGGGCCGTGCATTTCACACCTAGTCATTTATTAGGCTGAATCACAACTATTTTCTGGCTATAAAACATTTGTTGCAGATACAGCTACAACACAAATAAAAAGCATTAATAACAATCTTGTGAAATTGCAATATTATTAAGGAATATATCTACATTTTACTCACCAAACATCCACCCACCTTTCTTTCCTCAATAAGGATTCAATCCGAGCGTTTTGGTTTCATCGAGAAGTTATTTTCTATTGCCGTCGAAGAAAATGCTGAAAGTCAGGCCTGTCCTTTCGTGTTTCAGGCGTAGGTTAGTATTTGATTTAGGGGTGAAAATGTTCAACAGAAGCAGATGACAGGGGGATATTTTTATTCATGTTTTTGTGGTGACACTTCCGTTACTGCCACCTAGCCAATCACAGTTTGTCAAATCTGTGATGTTTCCTAAGGCCCGCTAGCAGGCGACGACTTGCCAACTCAGAATCTGATTGGCTAAACCAACATTTTTATAGTCACTTATTAGTTATGCCCCAGGGCCCGTAAAATGGATTGTGAAGGCGTCTGGGTTGATTTCTGACCCTGGCAACAAATAATGGCTGAAATGTGATTGGTTAAATGCTTCAATGTGAAAGCCCACATCTGGAAGCAGCCCAACCAGGGGGGAAAGCAATGAGAGGAAGCTGAAAGACAATTTGCAAGTATTTAATAAGTATTCAAGGACAAAATATAATATTATCCCATGATTCAGATATTTTTTAGGCCAGCAAAGGAGCCCTTGTAGGCCCTGACAGTCCAACAATGTTATAAACATGATAATGATGATGTTATTATGTAATAATAATATCGAAACAGTAATGATGATAATGGTAAAAATGGTGTCAACCTGGCCGAAACCAGTTCAAACGTCATGCGTAATTCTATTGTATTGAGACTATTTGAATACTTGGCGCTAAATCAACAAATCACATCTAAATAGTTTTTTATTGTATCTTCAGATCCACTTTCTGTATTTTTTTTTTGTGACTAAAAAGAAAGAGGCGTTAACTCGCACACAGTCTCCACAGAAGTGGAAGCGTGATAGTACACGAGACTAAGCTCCCGTGGGCGGTGAGCGTCCTGACTCCACTCATCGGTTTGTGCGCTTGTGCGTGCGCGCGTGCGCAGACAGGAAGCTGCCGAGGGGCGGGCGAGGAGGGGGGGAGCCTTTGAAAGCGCCGTCAGACACGTGAGGCTCATGTGACAGACGAGGGACGTGCTTGTCCGCCTGCCCGCCTGCAGTCACAGGACTCGATCCACTCGTAGATCTCGAGCTACACGCCCAGTCCTTGCGCACACTCTGTCGAGTCACAGACCGAATACACACGCGCGGAGAACGGGAAGCGAGAAAGAAAGAGCGCATGCTGCAAAAAAACAAAACGGGACTGACGGAGTGCTGGATCTTTTCATATTATTGTTTTTCTTCATCTTGGATCTTTCCTACTTCTATTTTTTTTACTTTTTGAACAACATGGAGGGGATTACCCGGGCGCAACCGCCACCATGTGCGCCCAAACACGCGTCGCTGGATATCGCTGACATGCAGGGGTAAGCAAGGTGTTTCATTACGAATCCAATTGAAATTAATAATAATAATAATTAATGAATGTCACTTTTTCTACGAAGAATGGATTTCCCGATCTACGTGTACAAGTCAAGAAGGGGAATTAAACGCGGGGATGACAGCAGGGTAATTCATTGTTTATTCCATTTGAATTTTCCGAATTTGAAATAGAAGTGCGCAGAAATTCAACATCCGTGCATGTTTTGTACCTGTAGGAGACTTACAAGTTGCCTCATCGACTCATCGAAAAGAAAAGACGCGACAGAATCAACGAATGCATCGCTCAGCTTAAAGACTTGCTACCCGAGCACCTCAAGCTTACAGTGAGTTGTTTATTTTATTTTTGTACATCATGGCTCTTAAATGAATTTAGGGAGGGTGGGTAAAATCAGGTTTTCCACTCAAAAATATGCGATAAAAGCATTCCACTGTTCTCATATATGTTTGTTTAATATTCCTCTTAAAAAACAAGATTTAAAAAATAATGAAAATAAATCGATCAGTGATAAATGAATGCAAATCTACTAGGACTGCACTTAAAGGAAATTGTATTATTTAGTATTAAAACATGTAATTCATTTAAGAAATATTATTGAATTAACAAAGTGTGAGCAAAAATGCATTTACTATTATATAAAAGAGATTTTTAGGTTGAAGATTTTCTATTTACATAAAGTGAGCCTTACCCAGAAGGATAAGACATGATTGTCCACATACAGTAATTGTCTTGCTGTTAGAAGTGCATGAAAAAACAAAAAACCCGAGGAAAGACTGCCCCCCAAAAATGAAAAGAAAATTGGCTCAATTGTAAAAACAATTAAAATCGAAGGGGGATTAACTCATGTTCAGTCCCGTCTCAAGTTTTCCTCATTTCCCTCATGTTGACGTTTGGAATTTTTCCTTGCCTTCATGTAGGTTTTAGATCAGGGGCTGGTGTAATTATAGTCTTTAGTGTGCAATAATCTGTGGTTTTCTTGTGATTAAAGGCATCCCGAATAAACTTGACTTGTCCCTAGTTTGTATTTTTTACTTGTGGATTTTACCACTCATTTTAGGTAGCATGACAAAATAGTGGTCAAATAATACATACTGTTCCATTCACTTTTATATTAAAGCAAAGGACCTGAAACTATCGCCTTAAGGGCTGAATTTGGCCATGGGACGAGACTCCTGTTGTACTTTTTTTGTTTGAAGTTTTGGTTTAAAGTCGGATAGAAAGCGCCATTTACAACAACAAAAAAAAAGACGATTGGTGTACTTACTTTGGAAACTAAAGTAAAAAAAAATACATATATAAATATATATTTATGGTGTATCGGGCAGCATGTTGTTCCTAAAAGGATTGCCTCGCATGAGTTCCCGTGTGTCGGCTTAATCTGCGTTTGGCTTGGGGACGCGTTACATAAGAAAGATCAACATTCTTATCGAAGGTCTTCCTGTTTTTAGACGCTGGGTCATTTGGAGAAAGCGGTGGTGTTGGAGCTCACCCTCAAACACGTGAACGCTTTGAACGCGCTGCTGGAGCAGCAGCAGCAGCAGATCGTCGAGCTGCAGAAAGACTTGCGAATAAGTACGTCAAAATGAAGGGTTTTTCAAAATTGGAGCTGATCTCTTGCCCTTGTTACACGTAAGAGGCCAAAGCTACGCTCTGATTGATACAAGACGATTAAATATTAAAAAAACATTCTAAAACAATGATTGTCAAATAAAAGTCTACTGATTTAATGCTAACAGAAACAAATCTTATTCACACAAAGGGCCGAAAATTACAACACTATTTGCAGTTTTTTTCCAGTCAAATATTGTATCTCCTTACAGTGAAAGAAAGAACATCGTCTGATGGTTCTCTTGTTTATTTTTATTACGATACCAAAGACGTGCAACGTTAGATTTGGACTGAAGGTGTTACAAGAGAAACATTTGAAGATGTTTCTGTTACGATCTAGATAACGCAACACTAAATGATGGCCGTTAACTAAAATACTAGCAGAGTCCGTTGGAAAAGCTACCATAGTTAGCTAGACAGCTAACTGAGCAGAGATAGATAAGTGGATAGAGAGATAGAGCAAAAGATAGAACAATAGATAGAACAGTATATAGACCGATAGATCGAGAAATAGGCCAATAAGAGTGATAGAGCTATAGACTGATAAAAGTGATAGATCAATAGATAGATTGATAGATTAATAAATAGAGCCAAAGACTGATATATAGAGTGGTAGATAGACGAATGGAGCTATAGCTAGAGCGATTGAGCAATAAATAGAGCGACAGAGCAATGGAGCAATACAGCGATAGAAGAGTAATCGACAAGTATCTAGAGAGAGAGAGAGAGAGCCAAAGAGCCAGAGATAGAGCGATAGCAAGTTAGCTGCTGGCAGAAATAATAGCAAGATAGCTGACTAGAATGATAGAGCTAGGTAGATAAAAAGAGAGATAGAGATGGATCGACCAATAGTAAGCTGCCAAGCATCCCAAATAGAGATGAAAAGCTAGCTAGTTACCGAGATCAGTTCAAAATAATAGTTAGCCATCAAAATAGATTGATAGTTATCAACCTAGCTAGAGGTCTCTCAATGATTAAACTTAGTTTCATAAACTTTGAGCAGAGTGTAAAAACATTGTGAAGTTGTTCCTTCTAAAATCATGCCTAATTTCCTAGATCAATTAACAAAGAAACAGCAAGCTAGTTAACTACCGAAATAGATAACTATGAAACTAGCTAGATGCTTTTACGCTGAAATAAATTTGGTGTGATAAACAACTTTGAGCAGAGCATCGTATATTAAAGTCATTTTCTCTTAAATCACGCCAGGCGACCAAAGCGGCGACGACGCGGAGGTCAGCGAGCAGATGTTCCGTTCTGGTTTCCACCTGTGCGCTAAAGAAGTCCTTCACTACCTGGCTGGCCAAGAAAAAAGTCAGGACCTGATGCCTTCCCACGTCATCAGCCACATCCACAAGTTGGCGTCGGAGGTCATGCAACATCAAAGCGATGCGCTCTTCGGCAGCTCCGTCCTTCAGAGTACAGAGAAACCCCAAAAACCTACGGAGCCGCCTTCTGGGGCCACCCAGGGGCTATCCAAGAACTGCGTTCCCGTCATTCAAAGGACTTACCCCGGCGGGATGGGGGAACAGAGCGGCAGCGACACAGACACTGATAGCGGCTACGGGGGCGAACACGACAAACGCCATCTCGGAAACACCGTTTGTGAGCACAAACGGACGGCGGAGAGGTCCGAAGGGAGCGAACTGCAGGCTAAGAAGTTGCGGTCCGACTCCTCCGGGGACGAAAAAGTCTCTGGTTACCCAGGCGCAACCCCTGGCAGCTACGTTTCTTTCCCCCCCAACCAGCATCCCCTCTGCCTACCATTCTATCTATTCCCCCCTACAACTGCAGCAGCTGCCGCCTATCTACCTGTGCTGGAGAAGTGCTGGTACCCGGGTGGTATGCCCCTGATGTACCCTGGCGTGGGCGCTGCTACCTTAACTCCGGAGAGGGTGAGGTCACCAGTTCCATGCCAGAACCCCGTGGACTCCACTCAAGCTCAAAAACAGCTTTCCCCGTTAAATTTGGAAACCAAAGAGTAACAGACTTCCTGAAACAGCCGACCACCTTCTATCATGAGTGCGCATGACGAGGAACACTGTGAACCCATGAATGACTACGAGGTCCTGCAGCGGGGACGCGATTCTCCGCGCTGGGTGCTGAATGTCAGACGTGAATCCAGAATGTAGAAGACACGAGACAAAAATTGTCAAACACTAGGCCCGGGGATCAGACTTGGCCCCACGTCATTTTAAGAGGCTCACAAAGCCAACCGACTTCCACGAATTTTGCTAAAATCCCAACCAGTTTCAAATTTTGTTAGTTATGTTTGCATTTTATATTTTTATACAATAGCGCCATAAATGAATCCTTCGAAATGTAAAAAACAAACGTGGAGCCCAGAAGATGTATCTGAATGTAACGAGATTCATAGAGACGGAGAAAGAGAGAACACTGTAGACAGTCGGGTACGTTTGTTTCTACCTGTATTTGTACATACATACAAACAAACTGAATGTAATGATAAAACAGAAGACTGTTTGTCTTTTGAAGTAAATGCTGCTCGCTACCATTCGATTTACTGTAGATCCTGAAAAAGCAAATCTATTGTTATTGCATTTCATTTTTTTCCTGCTGTCAAAGTAAAAGCTTTATAATGGCTTAAACTCCCGAGTTAAAGCTTTAACACGACTTGAACTCCGGAGATAATCCTTTGAACTGGCCATAAATTTTGAGTTAAACATTGAAAATGGCTGAAGCTCTTGAGTAAAAGCTTTATACGGCTTTAACTCTTGAGATTAACTTTTGAACGCCCTTAACGTTTGAGATAAACCTTTAAAACAGCTTTACCATTTGAGTTAGTTTTAAAGCCGCTAAAACTCTTTTTGTTCAAACTTTTAAATACCTTTAACTCTTGAGTTAAAAGCTTCAAAGCCTGTAACTCACAAGTTTAAGAGTTAAAGCTGAGTGAGTCATGAGTTAAAGCTCTTGGGTTAATGCAACAAACTCTTTGCGTAACAAGTTTTAACGGCTTCAATGCTGCTTAACTCTTGAGTTTAAGTTCTGAAGCTACTCTAATTCAAGAGTTTAAGTTTCAATGCTGCGATTGGCTGGCAACCAGTTGAGGGTGTCCCCTGCCCACTGCCCGGAGATGGCTGGGATGGGCTCCAGCCCGCCCGCGACCCTAATGAGGATAAGCGATACGGCTAATGAGATGAGAAGTTTCAATGCTTAATGAGTTTTAAATTAAAGCTTTAAAGGACCTTTAACTATCAAGTAAAAGCTTTAAAAGCACTTTACCTCTTTGTTAAACGGCTTTACCTCTTGAGTTAAAGCTCCGAATCCACTATAATTCATGAGTTTAAGTATGAATGCTTAATGACTTTTGAATTAAAGCTTCAAAACGTCTTTAACTCTTGAACAGCTTTACCTTTTGAGTTAAAGCTTTAAAGTTGTTTTAACTCAATATTTAAGGCTCTAAACACTGAATGACTCTTGAGTTCAAGCAGTACAGCTACACCTTTTGACAGCACAAGTTTTTTTGGGGCTCGGGACTGCAACAAATCCGATTTTGGATCTATATTTTTCTCATAAAAATGTCTTTCCCCGTTTACAATGCTATATCACTTATTTTCAAGCTATCTGAGGGATAAACATGTGAGTGTTTGTAAAGAATGCAGGGGCGTTGTCACCGTGTGAGGCGTGTCGCACATGCTGTCCTCGCCGCGAATCTGATCCCCCATCAAGTGGCGTCCTGTCCTTTTTGGCGTGTGAACGCTACCCTCATATTTTTATTTTTGATACATGACCTGATGAGGGTACTTTACGGTCGTGGTGTGCCATATGCCAAGCGTGTACATAGCTTCGGTTTTCCACCCCAATTCAGGTGTTGCCTTCGACTCGCAGATTCTTTTGTGTATTTTGCTTTAAAATGTCCTTTCTCGTGGCAGTGAATGTAAAGTTGAGACCACAAAGTAGTTCTAGTTTTCTATGGTACATTGGAGGGGGCGGGGGTATTTTGAACTTTAACATACTCTTCAGTCAGAATTTTGTAAAGTATTATTGATATATATATATTCAAGTATTAATAAAGTTTCTTCTTTTCCCCCACCTTGTGGAATCCACCGCCTGTTGATGTTCATGTTGCAGCCAGCCGTCCTGACAGCTCTCCATAACAACACGCGCTTATGTAAGACTTACATAACCCATAAAGTAGTCAAGCGGCTATAAATCACAAACGTGTCTTAGATTGCAGACAAGCTGTGAGTATATCGAATTCTAAAAGATGTCATAGGAACTATGTGGAAGAAATAAATCATCTACTCACTCTCAAGATTGAACACTGACGTTTACTGTAAGAAACTGACACTACATTGCTTGCTCATTGTTCACCAACTAGCTGAGAGTTTGATAGGAATATCATCATGAATTGTAATTACAATGTAATTCAACATTACAATGTAATTACAGTGCAAGTAAATAAATCTCGCTAAATCATGAAATAATTATGTAACACTTGCATATAGAATTATCGAATAAATAGTAAATGACCTTTCTATTCATGCTACAGAGGAATTGTGACCAAAAGGCATGGCAGGAACCGGAAATGCCGTTCTTGATTTCCGGTTTAAAATATAAACTATAATTAAACAACAGAACTCTTCTGATACTGTTTTAACCCTCAAACTGTCATATCACATATTTTTGATTGGAAGAATCAAAAATATGCGTGTACCCTTCTAAACTTCACCTGTTTTGAAATTTGGAGGATACAAAAATAATATTACTATAGCCCTGAACTCAACGAACTTATTGATTTTGTAATAAAAACAAAATTTGACGACTGACGCCATCTAGTGGTTGAATGTCTATTACACAAGTCAATTTACATTAGCTTTGTTACATAAACGATGTACGTCTTGTTTGTAAACTCGCATTTGACCCAGTGTTGAATTATCACCATTGAGACAGGAAATAACACATAAACAACACCCAAAGAAATTGAATCGTTAGTCAAGCATAACGACATAAAAATGGCTGAATGGCAACGTATCGGAGTGGCAATGTAAGATGGCCGCCACGTGATTCACTTTTGAACGCCTTTTTTTTCATTTAAAATTGCATCTACACAAACAAAATTGGCACCAAACAGTCAAACGACAATGCAAAGTTAGTAATTTTAAGGGAAGTGAAAGTGCTTGGAAATACCAGGGACAAACAAAAAAATGAATAAAAGACATAAAATAAAAATAATAATGAAAGAAAAAAAAACGGAGGAAGAAGTAGAGAGAAAGAACGATATATAAACAGAGATGTAATTGATAGGGGGGGGAGAAGGAAGGATAAATAGAGAAAGAACAACACAGAGAGAAAGAGGGAGAAAAATGAAAGAAATGAAACAGAAAAAAGAACGAAACAAAGAGAAAGTGAAAAACAAAGAGAAAACAAAACAGAGAGAGGGAGAGAGAGGGATAGGGAGATAACAAGTGAGTGTAAAAAAGAGAGGGAGTGAGATAGAGAGAGAAAAAAAGAGGGAGAGCCAAATAAAGAGAGAATGACGTGAAAAAAAGATGAGAAAGAGAGAGTGGCTCATATATATAGAGAAAAGGAACAGCAAGGAAGAAAGTGAGAATGAGAGAGAAAGTCAGAAAAAGAAAGAGAGTGTGAGAAAAGAAGAAATGGGAGAGGAAGAAAGAGACAGAAAGAAAGAAAAAGAAAAGAAAGAAAAAAGAGAGGGGAGAAAGAAAAGGAGTGAGAAAGAGAGGGAGGGAAGGAGAGAGAGAGGGAGAGAGAGAGAGAGAAATACAAACCTAGTTATTTGCAAGTAGTGCCTGGCTTTGGCGACATCAATTGGACATATTTAAAACTGCATCTCATTTGTCTTTTGCGCTTCTTTCGACAATGTCTACCAGGCTAGATAAAACTCTTGTTTGACGCCTGTGGTTTAGACTATTGATTTTTTTTTCTTAAAAACCTCCCATTCTTTTTCAACAATGTACCTTTTTTTTCAAAGTCAAACAACAACAACAACAACAACAACAAAATCTAGATTTCTCTCTGGTTGATTTATTTTGAAGCGAGACCAAATCTTGTGCGTGCCTAAAGTTTGCCACTTCCGGTTTTACGAAAATATATATTTTTAATATTCTGGGGAAAGATTATATCCAATGCGTAAAGATTGAGTACACGATGAAATATAGCTTTTTACGTGAATAGGTTGGCATACATGCATCAATAGGTGAGTGTGTCTAGTTTCACAAGTTGGTTTTCACCTTGAGTCTTAACATAAGTTTTATTTTGAAAGCTCCTTCAGCGGAAGAAGTTGCCCTGACCTTCACTAGGGTCGGAAACCGGTTATGTTACCGTCAAGCAAAAGAGGCGTTCACGGACCTAGTCACCTCAGTCATGCCGCTTCTTCCGCCGCCGGTGGTCCGTGTTACGTTGGTGCTGGTTGGGCTGTCTGTATCGTGCAATTCGGACTTTTTACCTCCCACAGTCGAAATTAATTTAGATGACGATCCACAAGTCAGGTGGGCGCCGATTTTCAAAACGTTTGACGCCGATTTCATCAAGAAATCTTGTCAAGAAGTTATAGAGTAAGAGAGATTTATGTGCTATTTTTGATTGATTCCCTTTAAAGGGACAGTGTGTATTTCTAGTGCCTCCTAGTGGTAAAACGTCCTTCATTAAAAAAACAACCGATTTAAAAAAAACAACAACTATGTGAACTATCATATAACATGTGCATGTCTTTATGACATTGTAATTGAATAAATGTGTGTTTATATCACATAACACTAGAAGAAAAATATTGTGGTTTGGTCACTTTGAGTCTCCGTAGTTTGTATTCTACCTTCTGTGTTTACAGTAGCTTTTTTCAGTTTACTTGCGATGCATACACATACATGTCACCATTGCAATTCCCCTTATTAAGCGGTAATAAACCTTATAAACACCTATTCACTTGCAGCATGACAGACTACGAGAATAAGGGCCTCAAAGCTGATTTTCTTGGGGGCCGCAGGACTTTGGGTCTGGGTTAGGTAGCGCTGCTTCAGTTTTGCTAAGTATATACCACTATCAAATACCTTTTAAGAAAAAAACATTCATACAAAATAGATGCGATAAAATATTGAGTATTTTTAAGAATTGAGTATTTCAAAGAATATAAATCAATCAAGCATCCAATCAAGATAGATTTCATATGCGACTTGAAAAATGGAATTATTGTAATTCAGATTCTAAGGGATGTCTTTAGCCTTTAATTTTCTGAACGTGAACTGTTCTCAACATGGCTTCTTGCTAAATAATTTATTGGAACATTTAACATCTGTGACGTAGGACGAAACAAATACTGCCACGTTTTTTGACCATGGTCAAGCAGATTAAACACGTTTAACACGTAGCAAGTACTTACTGTAAGTTATTTGCGAGGTGCATCCAATGTCCTTTAAGCCTCAGTTCAACAACTGAAGGAACATCCATTTTAAGATGGGGGCCTCACAATATTCTCCTGCGGGCCACAAATGTTGCCCGGGCCACAAGTTTGAGACATTTAATGAAGAATAGATACAAAATAAAGTTAATTTGTGTAAACAAGTCTATTTTATTCACAAAATGAACAACATAAAACGTTTAAATCAGCATCTTTCTTTCTGCAGTCAATTCACTGTTCCTTGTTATTTTTTTTTCGTGATAACCAAGAGGAAAACATCGAGCTGCTCTTTTCCATAAAACATGTGTTCTAATTACAAAACACCACGGTGACATTTGGAAACATTTATAGGGATCATCGAGAGAATAAGGCCATGTTTTTGCCAACGTATTGTATACATATTATATATTATGAATATAATATAAAAGCAGCAGGAGCAAAATGGGGGGTTTGACAGTACTTAGTTGAATATTTACAACATACTCACGATATTTCAACCCCCCCCCCCCAAAAAAAGTACTCTATTCATACATCTGAATTAAACACCAGTAGAAGTTATCTATCAAAGAGCCAACACATGTCTTTCCGTATCATCGGCATCCATGACAGATAACTGAAGTTTCCTTTAATCCTCAAGGAATGATGACAAACAAATTCAATTCAGTCCATTGGCAACCAACAACATCAACAACATAAAAAGACACATCTGTGTTGCAATCTGTCCCTACTCTAGTCTACGCTGCTGCTGCTGTCTAGAAAATAAGGCTCAGATTTTACACGACCCATCCCCCTTCGCATTTTCTTTCGGCGCAGTAGTAAATATGTGTTCGTCTTTGTAATTGCCCTCTTTAATCGTCGCATGATCCGAAAACTTGCAACATAAACAACATGGAGCAGAAATGAAAACGATGCAGCTGATATCGGAGTTGAAAAGTTAAGTTGGGCTTAAAATTTAAGAAATGGATGTGAATCAGTTTGTTTTGCGGCTTAAAATCAAAATTAAGGTTTCCCTGTTCAATTTGAGCATGCGGCATTTAATCAGGTGCGTTCTCTAGTCTGGAATTTACAATATTCTCATTTTGTTTCTATAGTGGTGTTCACAATATTTTCCCACTTTCTGTTCAGTGCGACAATTCCAAAATGGCTTCACGAATTTCTCCGATCTACAATAAAGGTCTCAGAGCACTTCCTACTGCCCAAACCTTACGGCGAGGAGCTCCGTGGCTTGGCGACACACTTTGGCACCGGCCTCGCTGATGTCATCTTGCTCAACTTTGCCTACGAAGCAACAGCGTATGGATTTTTGGGGGTTGTCCATAATTCCATATTCTGTGTGATAAGTCAGAATTTTTGCGCTTATAGATTCTGCACCAGCATCGTGACACAGGACAAAGTTGGAAACATCTACCATGGCCGCAATCTCGACTACCCACACTCATCAATTCTGAAGAACGTCACGGTCAATGTTGTGTTCCGGAAGAACGGAAAAGTATGGAAAGTAGTCTTTTGTGATTTATTTTTTCATATATAAGGCGCTCTGGACTATAAGGCTCATGGAATTTAGATTAGAGTAAGACCTATGGTTTCATGAAAAATAAATACATACATTTAAATTAAAATGGTTTAAATCATAGATGGCGGCACGGCTATTAGGTGGTTAGCACGCAGCCCCACGGTGAAGAGGTTCAGCAACTTCCCTGTGAGGAGTTTGCATGTTCTCCCCGTGCTTGCATGGGTTTCCTCTGGGCACTCCGGTTTCTTCTCACATTCCAAAAAGATGCATGTCATGTTAATTGGCCGGTCCAAATTGTCCCTAGGTGTGACTGAGTGAGTTGTTTGTCCGTGTGTGCCCTGCGACTGGCTGGCAACTAGTTCAGGGTGTCCTCTGCCCACTGCCTGAAGAAAGCTGGAATGGGCTCCAACAGCCCCGCGACCCTACTAAGGATAAGCGGTGCAGATAATGAATGGATGGATAAATCATAGAACAAATATTAAGGTTATGAATCTGGTTTCACCATTAAAATAAATTTTAGTAGCAAACAATTAATATGTTAACCACAAAGGGGACTTGGAGACCACTCTATGTTTCTCAAAGGCCGAACAGTTAAAATATGCGGTATCATTTTAGCAACTTTCAAATAAGAATATGTAATTTTGTACAAAACGTTAGCATGAACAAAAACTTCATTCAAGTAATCACAATAACTTTCATACTTTCAGACAATGAATTCCCCAAAAAATAACAAAAGGGCATTTGTCATAAGCGCACAGAAATTGGCATCTGAGCTGACGTCCAAGATCTTCTCTTTTGTTTCCTTTTAGCAACAAACAATTAACATGGTAACCATGAGAGGGTACTTTACGACTACTCAATTTGTTTCTCAAAGGCAGAACAGTTACCTTATATCGTATCATTTAACTGTAACTATGAATTTCCAATTTTGTCACCCTGTATTATGCAGTAAATAAGGCTCACTTTCAAATTTCTGGCCAATTTTTGGGTTTTTATGTGCACCACATAGTACAGCAACTTTGGCATCCTTTCAGTGATGTCATGTTCTTGAGAATAGGTGCCGTGTTCTGTTTGTCAAGTCATGTTCATTTGTGTAGCCCTTAATCACAAGATGTCTCAAAGGGCTGTACAGACTATACACAGACATCATCAACATAAAATATAAGTACATAATTCATAAGCTATAGAATAAGAGTGTTTTAATCCTAGATTTAAACAGTTCCACTGAGTTTGCAGATCGAATCTCAGAGGGCAGAGAATTCCACAGCACCAGGGCCCGAATGGAGAACGCTCTCGAACCTGCGGCTTTCTTCTTGGCTCTTGGATTACTAGTAGACTAGCCTTTCCGAGTAAAGGCTCAGAGCAGGACGATAGGGGGGAAATTTTTTATATAATATAGGTCCGGCATGTCTCTGAAAAGTGGGATGACGCTAAGACTTTAAGAATTGTGTTTTTTTCTTATTACAACCTTGCAGATCTCTTACACTGGAACTACGTTTGCTGGCTATGTCGGTCTGTGGACGGGACAAAGTCCTTACAAGTTTACGATCTCTGGTGACGAGCGAAGTGAGAGCGCATGTCTTCCTTTGCTTTTTTCAAAGTGCTGAAAAACACGACGACGCAAGAATATTGCTTTGTGTGCTTGTCTAGACAAGGAGCATCGGTGGGATTTCTGGAAAAATTTGCTGTCAGCTTTTCTGATGAAGAGGAGCCCAGTCAGCTGGTTGGTCAGAGAGGTGAGAGCTGATAAGCAATCAGAGAAAAGTCTGTTTTTTTTGTTTATTTGTTTTTTTAAAGAAGAAGAGCAACATATATTTTCCCCACATGATGGTTTTCTATCAATGAAACATTGAAGATTCAAAGTTAAAACTTTAAACCTATTACATTTGAGCTCAAAATGGTTTATAGCTTTTAAATTGAAGCTTGGAACTCGATAAATTTCAAAGAATGTGATTCGGCTTTAGTTATGACAGGATTAGGTTTAAATTGCTTCTACTCTGGAGTAATGAAGATTCATCATTTAACTTAAACTTCAGAGCTAAAACTCAAATGATTAATTGAGAACCTAGACCTTATAATTATACACCTTAAACTTTAAGCCCAGAGTTAATACTAGAGTTTAATGTTTTAACTCAGGGTTAAAGCTGATTAGCTCTGAAATAAAGCAGGTTTAAAGCTTTAATTCAGAAAACTTTAACTCAGAAATAAAGTTCCTTAACTCTGAACTAAAGCCGGTTCAAAGCCTCACCTCAGAAAACAGGTCTAAAGCTTTGACTTTGACATAAAAGCTTGAAAGCGGCTTTAACTTCAGAGATAGGCCAAGTTTTAAAGCTTTAATTTTGAAAATACAAAGTTAGAGTTGCTTCTACTCTGGAGTAATGAAGATTCATCTTTGAACTTAAAATTCATAACCAAAACTCGAATGATTAATTTAAAAACTCAACCTTATCGTTAAGCACCTTAAACTCTAAACCTTAAGCCCAGATTTAATACTGGAGTTGAATGTTTTAACTTAGGGTTAAAGCTGATTAGCTCTGAAATAAAGCAGGTTTAAAGCTTTAATTGAGAAAACTTTAACTCGGAGTTAAAGTTTCTTAACTCTGAACTAAAGCCGGTTCAAAGCCTCACCTCAGAAAACGGGTTTAAAGCTTTAACTTTGACATAAAAGCTTGAAAGCGGAAATATGGGCAAAGTTTTAAGCTTTAATTTTGAAAGCAAAAAGTTAAAGTTGCTTCTAGTCAAGTCAAGTCATTTTTATTTGTATAGCCCTAAATCACGAAGAGTCTCAAAGGGCTTCACTGATTATTACACTATATTACACAGACTATTTTTCAGCTGATGAGAAGAGTAGGTTATTCATATGCTATGGAGTAGAAGTGAGTTTTAAGTTTAGATTTAAACATTTCCACTGAGGTTGCAGATCGGATCTCAGGGGGAAGAGCATTCCACAGCACCGGTGCCCGGATGGAGAACGCTCTCGAACCAGCAGAACACTTCTTTGCTCTTGGGATCACCAGAAGACCGGCACTCTCAGATCCTAGGCTTCGGACCGGGACATAGGGGCAAATCAGATCTGAAAGATAAGATGATAAGATAATGCCTTCTCCTCTTGAGTTAAGAAGATTTATCTTTCAACTTAAAATTCAGAGCTAAAACTCGAATGATTAATTTAAAAACTCAAACAGCTTAAACTCTAGACTTTAGGCCCAGAATTAAAGCTCTATTACTGGAGTTTAGAGTTTTAACTCAGGTTTAAAGCTTACTAAATCTGAAATAAAGCAGGTTTAAAGCTTTAAATTAGTAAACTCAGAGTGAAAGCTTTAAGGCTTTCCATTTTGACAGCATTACTATATGAACTGTGAGTAGTATGTTTAAACTTGAGACAAAATACATCACACTATTAAATTCCCTCCTTAAAATTTGTTTTATCTTTCTGATAAGCAATCTAATTGTATACGGCAAATAAGGGTTTTAGCAGACATGCTTTGTAGAATTATATGTAATAATAATGATGATTTTCCAACCACTTCCTCTCAACTTTCCCCTTGTTTTTGAGTTCTCTATTTTGGACATATGAATGTAATGCTTTATAGTTATTAACACTCGTGGTGTGAGTTGTAAATAGCTACAGGCTACTCTAGTCATCATTGTTCCTAAATTTAATTCTAGCTTTTACAGCAAGAAAATAAATACAAAAATAAACATGCCCAGTAGGTTTATCATTTTTCTGACTTCAATTATTTTGTTTCAGTCTTAATTCATGTCACAGATTTCAAAATTTTAAATGTCCACTTTAAGTCTGAAACCTTCCTCAGTGGTACGGAAAGCATCCGTTGGAATTTTTTTTTTTTTAATTCGTTTTTTTTCCCTTTTATTGTTTAAGTTGAATGTTTGAATCTTAGCTGCCCTTGCATAACTAGTGCCTTGGATTCTTTTTATCCAATCTTTTTAAAAATTGAATTTATTTAATTTTTTTTCGCAAAGGAGCGAACCGGGGTTAACCGAAACACAAAGTTCAAGGGGTCTGTTGTTTCCCTGAGACTCCTTGTGATTAAGGGCTATACAACTAAACAAACATGACTATGTTTAGTGTACTGTTACCTAATGCTAAATCTTTTGCTCCCTGGTCATCCTGGACGCAGGATTAGTAATTTTGGGGCCCCTTTTCAAGGTTTATTATCTTCCTTGTGCTGAGGTTTTTGAGTTTTCCCTTGCCCGCATGTTGGTTTGAGATCAGGGGATGGTGTAATTGTAACCTGGGCATTCCCTTCAGACATTTTGTGATGAAGGGCTCTGTAGGCCGTAGTTTTCCCATCTCTGTTCGTACCCCTTCCGCAGATATCTCAAAGCAGACATTTGTTCCTTCTTTGCAGACTTTAGAAGAAGGAGAAGATTTCCAAGATGCCGTCATGCGTCTTTCCAAAATCCCCATCATTACGAATGTGTACTACATTGTGGCTGGGACGCAACCTGGCGAAGGTGTCGTCATCACCAGAGACCGAACGGGCCCCGCTGACATTTGGCCCTTGGATCTTCTTGGTGGCGGGTCAGTGTAGAACAGGGGTCGCCCACATTTTTAAAACCTAGAGCTAACTTTTTGTTACTGGTTAGCATGAAGGGCTACTATTTTATATGTATTTCTAAAATAACATGTTATTATCATGTGGGTACTTTGTTATCAGTATGTTATTACCTGATAGTGTTTTTACAGTTTAAAATACCACTAATTATCATGCCAGTGAGAAATAAAATGTCCTAGAAAATCACAACGACCCATGATATATTTTCAAAACCAGTCTGCAGGCTTCTCAGGTGGTCTTAAGGGGATATCTGGTGCCCACAGGCACCACTTTGGAGACCCCTAGTTTTCCGCAACCAAAAACCTTTTGATTTTGTACCCTTCGTGATGTCGTTTTTGTCTGTTCAGATGGTTCCGAGTGGAAACCAACTTTGACCATTGGGTTCCTTCTCCGGCCCAGGATCATCGGAGGTCAGCTTTCTTGTTTTTTTGGGAGAAATATGACATAATGTGTGATTGTGTTAGTAATACGACCCTCTCTTTATTATTTCCTGTTTTCAGAGAAGCGGCAGAAAAAGCATTGAATGCTACAGGTCAAGAGAATATCAATATGCATTCACTTTATCGGGTATGTCACAACAAATCCATTCATCTAAAGAACTAACAAACAATTTTGAATCTGTGACATTCTCTCCCGACAGGTTTTGTCGTTATTCCCAGTGTGTAACGGGTAAGCAGAGAACACATACAGTTGACCCCCTGTTTATGAAATCTCTGGATTATTGATTGATGATTTCTCGACCCCATGTTATGTCATTTTTCCCAGAATGTCGTACATCAGTCAAAAATCTTTTGCCGTGGCCAAAAATCTATAAAATACAAAGTATTTACACTTATAACTATGTGAGTATCGTGCCTCATTTGTCTCTAAGATGCTTTTGTGCTATTGGTTTGCGTCATTTCATCATGAAGATATCGATATGCCAAAGCAGGGGTGTCAAACTCAAAAGGATGGAAGGGCCAAATATAGAATTATGCTATAAGCTGAGAATGTTTACATTTTTTTAAATGACAGATATAGTCTAGTGAACCTGATGGGACCTACTGAAAAGCTAACAAATGTATTACAGTATGATCAGATAAATAAGGAAACATTTTTAAAAGACTAATATCCTAAACATAAAATGTAGGAAGCCGGTATTATTCAAGCACCATCATTAGCCTATACTTGATAGTGTAGCAAAAATGGGGTGAAATAGCTTCAAAGACAAATATATTTGCAATTTTTGACCTTCAATGAGATACAGTGCCAGGAAGTAATGTACAGTTAAGCACATACACAAATAATTCCCATTGTATGATACAATAATATATGAAGATCATCTCAGGGGCCGAAGAATACCTTTCCGGGCAACATTTATGGACCCAGGGCCTTGACTTTGACAAGTGTGCAAACGGCTGAACTCCTTCCCACAATGCTTCTCTCTCTTCATCCAGTTTGAAATCTGCTTCGTAAAAACTTTGCAAGTTAATGTGATACATTACGGTATTTTTTCTGTTCTGTATTTATTAGTTATAGGTCTCAAGAATTTTAGTGATGCTAATGGTAGAGGCAAAAACATGATAACCAAGGAAACAAATCTTGCACTTATCAAGAAATACAAAGAAAGCACATTCAGCATTACCCTGGCTAAGGAATGTGGCTGTAGCCTAGTGACAATTAAATAAAGAAGTGATTGGAGCGTTATCTTATTACTATAGGGCTGCAACAAAGGATCGAGAAAATTGTGTTGCGTCATTTATGCGGCACTAAGCAAATAAGGGAGTGCTTTAGATTTCCTCTCGGTTTAGCGACAAACTTGTAGTAGCACTTAGGTCCGGCAGAGGGCGCTATAAAACCGTATTTTGATGCACGATTTTCTTTTAATCTAACTCCAAATTTGCAGGTATATAGCATGCATTTGAATATTTTTGTGTTTATTGTTATGCTTTTTGACAAACACTTTTTTTAATGTTTTATTTTATATCATATTGTGTTGTTTTGTACTCTATTTTTTTTTCTATCTGTCCAAAACCAAGACTATTTTGTCCTGTTTACCATCGATCTCCAGTTTCGTTCCTGTCTAGTTTGTCCTGTTTAATTTTTATATCAATCCTGTCGGTCCCGTCCTGTATGGTATCGGCCCAATCAGTCCGATATCCGCTCGTGCAATTTGTATCGATCTCGTCGGCCTCTGGCTTCCTGTCATTCCACGCCAGACTACTGCCTTACATCTTCCGCCCAACGATCGCCGAATCACTGGTGTTTTGGGTTAACGTGCATGACTGCCCCATTTCTCGTAAAATAAAAGCTTGTGTGAGAAACGTCACGCATTTGGGTTCTCCTCCTGTTTCGGTTCTTGACAATAGGTTTCCACCCCCCACCATAGGATAAGTTCACCTTGCGATCCCCACCTCAGAACAGATGACATGGTATCCAGGAGGTCTACTGTATCAGCTAAATCAGTCCTTTGTCAATATGAATTAAGCTTTATTGTTCACCAATCATTTCCCAGGATTACAGTTTTTACAACAACAATGAGTGCCGCATCCCCCCAGAATTATACAACATTTGTCAGACCACCGGTACGTGCACAAGATGACATTATTTAGCAATCCGCACGATCCGTAAATCATGACTTCTCTTCTTTAAGGATTGCCTCGAGACTCTGTGACCTGGTCCGGCTCTTGTGGTTTTGTTAGTGGAGCAAAACAGAAGTTTTTAGCTTAGTCGCTGCAAGTTTTTCAAGAAAGGTGTCAACTCCGTCAACGACCTGTTGTAAGTCATCCGGCATTTTGTGCCTCCTCAAATATTTGAAGTCACCCTAAAGGGTGTACACAATGTGGTTATTGTACTGGGAGTTGCCGATGAAAGAAGGATTTTGTTGTTGATTTTTGAACTGTTGTTTTTAATTATATTGTCATATGATCAGGGAAGATTTTACCATGTGTTTTAGGTTCAGAGGGTGGGCGGTTTGTCCCCTCAAAAATGATTTATTCAAATAAAAGAATTATATTGATTACGGAGAATGTCCAGTCTCTTGTCATATTTCTAAATGATAGTGATATTTACCACTGGAAGCTCTGAATGTTTTTGCATTTTTAAATCCAATAAAATTACACTATATGCAATACTTGAGGCAAAGGGAAAGGCAATGGCATAAAATTTCAACATGTATTTGCTGAATAAAGGAAGGAATGAATGAATATATGAATAACTGATGCATATTATGGTTATTTAAAAAAGTATCATTTGGTATATTTTTTAAAGATATGGTCTTTTTTTTCAGATGTAGTTTTTCTTTTTTTTTGCGAATAATTTCTTTTTTTAGTTCTGTTGTTTTTTATTAAGTCGTTTTCTATTTTTCAGAATAAGGTTGTTTTTTTTATTTACATACAGTTCCCAATAAATAAATAAATACAAAAGTAAATGAATGAATTAAAAAATGTATTCTCCGAAACAGCCGAAAAACTGGAAAAAAAAATTCTGAGAAAAGGGCAAAAAAATATAAAAAAGAAGATATAAAAAATATATAAAATATATAAATATATATAATATTTATAAAAAAAAACAAAGACCTTTAAAAATATTAAAATCAGGATATTTTTTATATAATGTAATCTGTTTACATATGAACTAAGTAAATACATGAATTAATGAACAAACAAACAAAAACAAATAAACAAATTATATCGACTCTAGGAAACAAATACTAAAAAGAAAGAAAGCAAGGATGAATGGAAGAAAGGAATGAAGGAAGTAAAGAAGGATTGAAAAAAAAGGGAAAAAATCATCTAGTCATCACAAGACCATAATCAAATCATTAAAAGGAACCAAAACAAGAAAGAAAGACATACAGAAGGAAGGAAAGATGGGAGGAAGGCAGGCAGGCAGGAATGAAGGAAGGAAAGGAGGGAAGAAGGAAGGAAAGAAGGAAGTTGGGAGGAAAGACAAAAGAGACAACGAAAGACAAAGAAAGAAAGAGAGAAAATAAATTATATATACCGCCAAAACAGAAATAATACTCACAAAAAAAAAATAATCTGAAAAATAAAAGCAAAATCTGAAAAGCAGAAACAATATTAAATAAAACAAAGGATAGCAAAAGAAAAAGTCCCTTAAAAGTGTGAATAACAGTAATTAATCTTATTATTTTCATACCAACGTGAATGTAAAAATGAATGAAATGAACGAACGAATGAATAAACAAACAAATATTTCCGAAATGATTGTTTCTCTGATTTAATCTTATTCATATAAAAATATATATATAAAATTATACATAAACTTGTCACAATATCACAATAGTATCTAAAATTTTGTGTTTGCTTTACAAAAAAAACCAAGAGAATGATAATAGACGTCTTCAATTTTAAAATCAGAGTCCATCCCAAAAGTAGATGGTCTCATTTCCGGGCAGTCCCCAAACGCAACAAAGATCACATGACGCGCTGGATCAGCAGTCTACTTCCGGTGTGTAGGAACCACCACACAAGTCGACGTCAGTTAAGAAAAAGGCGTCCGGATTTTGGACTGGGATCCTGCAAAGATGCTGACCCTCATCAACAAGCTTTTGGACTGGTTCCGGTCTCTCTTTTGGAAAGAAGAGATGGAGCTGACGCTTGTGGGCCTTCAGTATTCCGGAAAAACCACCTTCGTCAATGTGATCGCTGTGAGTCGCTAACAAAAACATGACATGTCTGGCTGGCAGCGAGGGCCGCGAGCTGCCCACTCGCCAAAAAAGCCCCACTCTCCTGACAAGGTTGATCATAAAACGCCAAACAAAGAATAATGTGATCGCATGCGGGGGTCTCAGCTGGACCCCCGCCCTACCCCAATCTGGCGCTTGTTTGACAGGGCTCTTCTTGAAAGAGTCACGTGGTTTGAATGCTGCTAGCGTAATAACTGCATAATTACAACATCATCGCGGCATTATGTGTCTGAATTGGTGAGTCTTTATTTAGCCTGCTATATATACATTTTTAAATGTTTCAGAGTAGCATTGAAATTGAATTAACCCACCCAAGGGATTCATTTAAACATCTTTAATTCTTTTTTTCTGTGTTTCTGTCTTTTTTTGTCTTTATTTGTCTTTGTCTTTATTTGTCTTTTTGCCGTTTTGTCTTTTTTGTCTTTAGTCTTTTTTTAGTCTTTTGTTAGTCTTTTTTAGTCTTTTTTTGTCTTTTTTGTCTTTTTTTCGTCTTTTGGTCTTTCTTCGTCTTTTTGTCTTTCTTCGTCTTTCTTTCCCTATTTCTATTTCTCTTTACCTCTTTCTCTCTTTCCTTCTCATTATTTCTTTCTCTGTTTGTCTTTTTCTTTCTATGTCCTTCTCTTTTGTATCTCTGTTGTATTCCCTTTTCTTTCCTTCCTTATTTTATTCCATCCAGCCATCTTTCAATACATCCATCAGCCCATCCATCCGGTCTGTCTGTTTTAGGTAAACATATTAAATTCGCTTAGAAAAAACAACAACTCGTTTTTCTTGATATCTTTAAGGGGCGTTACTTTAATTATGAGTATATTTTTCTTCTGCCATATTGAATTTCTAGTTTTCTCCATCAATTCAGATCAAATGAAACAAAAGTAAAAAATATACAAAAATAATTGACAAACAAGATGCATTCAAACTGTACTTAAAGGGGAATAGTAAATAACTGCACAATTTTCATTGCAGTATAAGCATCATCATGTGTCAGAATAAGTGTGTACTGTATCTCTTTATGAATCCATATATATATATATCATCTCATTAGCTGCACCGCTTATCCTCAGTAGGGTCGCGAGGGTGCTGGAGCCCATCCCAGCAATCATCAGGCAGTGGGCAGGGGACACCCTGGACTGGTTGCCAGCCAGTCGCAGGGCACACAGGGACAGACAACTCGCTGGCTCATTCACACTTAGGGACAATTTGGACCGGCCAATCCACCTGAAATGCATGTCTTTGGAATGTGGGAAGAAACCCACAGAAGCACGGGGAGATCATACAAACTCCGCACAGGAAGTCCGGTAGCTGGATTTGAACCCACACAAGAAGTTCCCAAGACCTTAGAACCGTGCCGCACATGCGCTAACCACTGCTGCCCCATATATAAATATGTATAAATGTGTATATATATATATATATATATATATATATATATATATATATATATATATATATATAAATTTGTGTGCATTAAAGCTCAGATCTTGGTCCCAAAAATCGGGCCAGGTTCGGTCTTAAAATGTCAATCATTACGTTGGGCTGGTTTTCTCTCTCTCGCGGTTTTATTTTGTTGTTTTTGTTGAGAATGTAATGTCGAGAATTTGGGTGATGTTTTTTTTCTAGTTCTGAAAATGATAAAATTTCCTTTTCTTGGGGCAATAAGAGCAAGGATTAGGTTGAGCCAAATCAAGTTTATATCTGATATATAAACATTCCACCGTTCTCAAATATCGTCTTTCCCTGCATTAAATAAGATCCCAAAATGATAAAAACAATAGGAATTCATTTGAAAATAAATTAATCATCTATACATGAATTCCCATGGGCTACACTTACTTCAACTAGTCAAGTCACATTTATTTATATAGCCCTTAATCACAAAAATGTCTTAAAGGACTGCACAGGATTACAATTACACAATTACCTGATCTTAAACCAACATGCGGGCAAGGAACAACTCAAAACCTCAGCATGAGAAAAAGAGAAACCTTGAGAAGGGGCACAAGTGGTAATCCCCCTTCCAGGATGACCAGGGTGAATCACAATTAGCATTACTATACACAAGCATAGTAAACACTTGGTAAGATGTTGAAAATGTGTCTGGAAAGTGCATGACAGCAGCGACGCCCCCAGCCTGTAAATTAGTCCAGAAAGTCTATGACGGCCACGACGCAGTTTCCCATCTCTGCCAGCTGGTCCATGCAGGCGTTCACATGCTTCAAACTAGTTTTATTGAGACGAGGATCTCAAATCATCACCCATCATAAGTTTAAGACCCCCTGGCATAAAACAATCACTCATTGGCAATTGATCTGAGAATTCAACAATTGTCCGTGAATCAAATCACACCAATATTTTAATAGTTAAACAGGACACGTCATAAAACAGCTGAAATATTCGCCAACTGGTTTACCGATGTTCATATTATCTCATATAAACGGCTTGAGACCAGTGTGCGTGTTATTTCTTTCTTGACGTGTCAAACCTTTTGATTTCTTCTATTTTTGTGTATCAACAGTCCGGCCAGTTCAGCGAAGACATGATTCCTACGGTTGGATTCAACATGCGGAAGGTCACGAAAGGCAACGTGACGATAAAGGTCGGTATGCAAAGGAGGCTGAAATAGAGGCGAGCGGATTGCGCGTGTAACGAAAAGCGAATAAAATCAGGGTTTCCCCGGATCTTCAAAAATCTCAATAAAAAGACCTTCATCGGCTTTAATGTGTCTTGAATCCGATTTCTGAAGTCTTAAACATGTGAACACAATAATACGATTTATATTTGTTTGAACTATAACAATTTAGTAACATTTATCTATTGTCTTTTTAAATAATTCGACGATTTACTTTGGTGGCAATATCCTGTGATGTGGTTTCAGTCGTACCTTTGAGAGCAGACTTAGGACTACCCACAATGCACATAGCAACTTCAGACAAAGACGTTTACTGTATGCAATACCGGGAAAGTTTCAATTTAACGAGAAGTTCGACATACTAACTTTTTGTTTTTGTTTCAAATGTTTATTTTGTTGACTTGGTCTTAAATTTGATTTTAAAAGTCTTGAATCTAACTTGCCTTAAGGTTTTGGAACCCTGAAGATAAATAGCACTTGCAATACTGGTAAGATTTTTATGTTTCTTTTTTTAAAAGTATATACGGACTGTATCTAGGGCTGCAACTCATGATTATTTTAGTAATCGATTAATCGGTCGATTATTCTTCTGATTAATCGATGAGTTGGATTTGTAAAAAATCGCCATTTTAATTTCATCTTATATTCAAATATTGAAGTTATGGACGGATAGAAAGCCACAAGTTTATTCTATAATATAGAACAAGTAAGTTACAAATAACTCACAAAAATACATAGATATGTGTGCTATACACCTTCAAATATGTAAGATACTCTTTTCCTACCACCATATCCAAAGATCACATTACATTAAGACTTTTTGCACAAAGCAGAAACAAAGTGCAATAAATTACATTTTTACATAGCAACATTTCAGAAATATGAAACGTGTACCCCATTTTAAGACTGCAGTCAACAAATTTGTTTTTTGGGGGGGTTAAATCATTGAATATGATCAACATCACAATGTGCAAATACAATATATATATATATATATATATATATATATATATATATATAATATAATATATGTCAAAGGCTGCCCCCTGTGTTGAGATAATAATATCATTATTACTTTTCTTTTTAGTTTGTGTAATTTATTAATTTATTTTCTTTTTTCCCCCTCTGTATTTCTGCAGCAGTTTCTGTTCCTTTAACTTTGAAGAGTTTGACTGTTTCATACCAATTTTATTTGAAACGATGCAATGTTAAAAATTAAAAGATTAAAAAAAAGTTAAGATACTTTTTAAAATCAGTCTCAAGGCGCACTCTGCTGGAGCAAAGTGGTACTACAACGTCACAACTTCACAACGAGATCCAACGTACATAGATAGATACTTTATTCATCCCCGTAGGGAAATTCACACATATCTGCATTTATTAACGTGCTTAGTGGCTCATAAAATGCGCAACGCGGTGACCGATAAGGATAATTAGTTGCCAATGCTTTTAATATTCCATTTAATCGATTCATTGTTTCGGCCCTAATCCAAGTCCAACCTAAATTTGTTTATGTTAATCCATGTATGTTAATCCAAACTAAATCCAATTCATGTCCAACCTAAATTTGTGTATGTTAGTCCGACCTAAGTCCAACCTAAAATTGTGTATGCTAAGTCCAATGCTAAATCCAATGCAAAGTCCAATGCAAAGTCCAATGCAAAGTCCAATGCAAAGTCCAATGCTAAGTCCAAGCTACTTTATAAATCCCGATTTGTGTGAGTGTGTGTGTATGTGACTTGCAAACTCTGTAACTGCCGAACCGATTTTCGTGAAAAATGTCACAGTTGTACTTCAGGCCCCCTTACATTTAATATCTCAGCACCGCCCAAAAATACCAACAAAATCTACAAACTTCTGCTTTCATGTGGTCTGCTTTTGTTTGGTCTGTAAGGCCCCCTGTCGGCCAAATTGAGTACTGCAGTTCCTGAGCACTCCAAGCAGTCAAATGCAATCTTCTACAGGCCTGATAATGACAGGCCATTTTGCCTGTGAAATAAATAATACAATCACATGGACAGTTGTATTGATATTTGTTTTTTCCTTAGATATGGGACATAGGTGGACAGCCCCGCTTCCGAAGCATGTGGGAACGCTACTGTCGAGGAGTCAACGCTATTGTGTAAGTTGATGGCATTTTATTTCTCTTTCTTTCTCTTTCTCTTTAACTCATTCTTTCTTTCTTTCTCAAAACTCAAGTTTATTTGTATAATCACAAAGAGTCTTTCTTTATCTTTCTTTATTTTCCTTTTTCTATCTTTCATCCTTTCTTTTCTTTCTCTCTCTCTTACTTTCTTTCTCTCTCCCTATTTTTTATTGTTTATCCCTCTTAATGTCTGCCTGTCTGTCTCTTTCTTTCTCTCTCGCCCTCTTCTGTCCTGTCGTCTGTCTACTCGTCTGTCTGTATCATGGAAATGTATTGGGCGGGTGGATCCCTTAAACACTTTTGAAGAGTAGTGATGAAAAGGTTTCTATTTTTCTTACATTTTTAGGGTTCCTTTTTACTTGTTTCAAGTGGATTTTTCTGTCTTCTGCTTTATTGTATATTATTTCTGTTTTTCGTCATCAAACCAAACCCTAACCCTAACAGCAACAAAATGCATTTGAGATGTACTTAAAGGAAGACTGTTAAAGATCTTTGAATAATTATGCTCCCAAATAAAGAACCGTTATAAACGTTTAGGTTTTGTGTTTTTTTAACAGATACATGGTAGACGCTGCCGATCGAGAGAAAGTGGAAGCATCCCGGAATGAACTCCACAACTTGTTGGACAAACCGCAACTTCAAGGGATTCCGGTACGATGCTTCACGCGTCCGGGATAATTCCTTTCCCTTCGGCATTTACTTCGTCCACAAGATTGTATTTTTCGAAGCGGTGTCGAGGGCTGGTATTATAAGCCTTTGCTGTATTGTTCTGTTGTTTTATTTCCCAGGTTTTGGTTCTTGGCAACAAACGTGACCTGGCCAACGCGCTGGATGAGAAGCAGCTTATTGAAAAGATGTGAGGCATTTTTTTCCTGTTAACAAGCACTTTGTAGGTTTATTGTGTTATTCTGTTATTTGGAGAAATCCACATATATTCAGTGGAAATATCTCTTTCTATTTTACCCAGATTTAAGTGAACTTTATTTCGGCATGGGTTCAGCATATTCGAAATATCCATTCTCCCCCTTTTCGTACACTTTTGCCAAAAAGATTCTGCAGAAATAGTGGCAAATGTAATTCTACCTTTGTCCACAAATCATATTTTTTATTTTTGCAAATTATTCTAATTCTAAAGAAATGCCAGTAGTTCACATGCAATGCTTAATAGAAGTGTATCCAGCAACAGATACAAAATCTGTGAATAAAATCATATGTCACGTATTCAGCATTTAAACAAATGTTTTTTTTTTTTCATTAAGTACTTACCGCAATACGTTTTGGTATTTGTTCTGTAACCAGCATTTGTTGACATATATTTGTGATCATGTTCGGTACTTTTTATAAAATAATAGTGCAGAAAATTAAACATTTAGATAAGTTTTGGTAAAACTATCGTATGATTTTTCGAAAATAGGATCAAAATCTTAAATTTATCACCATAAAGTTTTTGTTTTTTTCCTAATTTTTTTACAAAATGTTTCATTTTTGTTTTGATTTTTATTGAGTTCAAAGAATAAACAAAAGCACAAATTAGAACTCAAATAAAATAAATAAATAAATGAATCCTGGAAACTCAACAGCCGGCTGGGTGGTTAGCGCAAAGCCCCAGGGTTCAGAGGTTCAGGGTTCAAGTCCAGCTACCGCAGGAGTTTGCATGTTCTCCCCGTGCTTGCGTGGGTTTACTCTGAGCGATCTGGGTTCCTCCCTCATTCTCAAAAACATGCATGTCAGGTAAACTGCCCGGTCCAAATTGTCCCTAGGATTGAATGAGTCTGTCCCTGTGTGCCCCGCGACTGGCTGGCAACCAGTTCAGGGTGTCCCCTGCCCACTGCCCGAAGATAGCTGGGATGGGCTCCAGCACCCCCGCAACCCTACTGAGGATAAGCGGTGCAGATAATGGATGGATAGACGGAAACTAAACAGAATTGAATGGGCTTAAAAATAGACAAAAATAGTCAATCTAGTGATCTTTTTGTAATGAGATGATAATCTTGTAGAAGGTTGAATGGATTTGATAAAGTCATATCGCCCACCCTTAATTTAGAAATATATTCAAATAATGAAATAATGGTTAAACATATACTGTATAATACTAAGCAGAAAAAAGTAACCTACACACACACACACACACACAATGGACAATACACTTTAAAAAAAAAAATACTTTTAAAAGAAAACAAGTACACACACTAGTGTGCGTAGAGGACTAAACTTTAACTATTTAATTGGACAAAAATATTTATTTAATAATATTTATAAATATGAATGTCCCTAAAAGTTTTCCACTGAACTTCTGGATCTTGCTCTGACCGCTTTGCCTTCCACAGGAATTTGTCGGCCATTCAAGATCGGGAAATCTGCTGTTATTCCGTATCCTGCAAAGAGAAAGACAACATTGGTGCGTACTGCCCGTAATATTTTGGGATATTTGGATGGGGTGTGCCCCCAAAATGGCTTCCGTAAAGAACAGTGATTCTCATTTATTACGATTTGAAATTGATATTGGATCTCCCAGAATCAACTACAGTAAAAGAAAGGGGGGCTGAAGCAGCTTTCGCTTTCTTCATTCTTCTTTTCCTGTCATGACTTTTTGAGCTTCCTTTTAAATGTCTTACTTTGATTTTGGCAGAGGTGTAGAGATGATGGATAACAGTGGAAGGGTGTGGCAGGTAAGTCAGTTTTTGTTTACAGATGAAACAGCGCTTGTGGCTGATTCTGAGGAACCATTGAGAAGGTCGGTAATGGAGTTTGGAAGAGTGTGTGATAGGCGTAAGTTATATGTGAATGTTGAGAAGAGTAAGGTGATAAAGTGTTTACGTGTTGGAATGGGCATGAGGTTAGAAATAAGGTTGCATGGATAGATGCTGGAACAAGTTGAAAGCCTTCAGTACTTGCGTTGTGATGTGGCCTCAGTTGGTGGAATGGAGTGTGAGGTATTGCACAGAGTCAATCAAGGAAGTAAGGTTTTGGGTGCTCTGAGGTGAGATGAGCAACAAGAGTATGAGTATGGATGTTAAGAGGGGACTGTATGAGAGTGTGATTGTGCCGACTGTGTTGTATGGTGCAGAGACTTGGAGCCTGAATGCAGATTTGAGAAGGAAATTAAATGTTTTTGAGATGAAGTGTTTGAGGAGTATGTTAGAAATGACAAGATTGGATAGATTGAGAAATGAAATTGTGAGAGACAGAACTGGAGTAGTAGTGGAACTGAGTAAGTGTGTGGATAAAAGAGTACTCGGTTGGTTTGGACAAATGGAAAGGATGGAAGAGGAGCAAATGTTGAAGAGGATCTACAGAGCAGAATTAAACGGAAGGAGACCAAGAGGAAGATCGCGATCGACGTGGATGGATTGTGTGATGAGTGCACTGCAGGAAAGAGGTCTAAATCTAGTGGAAGCTAGAGCTCTTGTTGGTAATAGGAATGAGTGGACAGGTGTTGTAAAAGGATAGTGGGATGTTTAGACGCGTTCTAAGGGATGGGCAGGGCACCCGTATTATGTGGCAGGGGTAAACCAGTGAAAGCTGTCGGGCCCTGCTGTTGAACAAAAGAGTATGTTGTGTCACCCTGACCCAAGTGACATGGCCGCTTTCTTGTGTCCCGTTTCATCTGGAGGGACAAAAGCATGACCAACTTGGGTGCCGAGGTGCCTAACTTGTTTGGGTGTTTGGGCATGTGGGTTGGCCATGGTACAAAAATGTTTGTGTTTTTCCTTATTTTTCCCGTTTTTAAATTTCTTTGTTTTTGTATGTGTTTGTCTTGGTGTCGGTCACCCCTCTCGGGGGAAATGGCCAGGGTAGATAGATAGATGGATAGATAGATGCTTTAGTTCCCCCTGCTGGCATTTTTGCGGTACTGTTGGACAAACGGACTGCTGTGACGTCACAATAGGACTGTTTTTGGAGGCTACACAAGCAGTACCCCTTTTTTTTAGATTGAAAACGGAAACATTCATTATAAATACATTTTTTAAAAAATAGATTTAATAGAAAACCAACAACTTGGAGTCTCAATTTGTGTTTCGCAACAGTAGATGGTAATAGTTTTTCTTGATTGATGCAGACATGTTGCGAATTAAAATTGTTTTTACAGAAACTTTGAGTAGAAATAAATGCAGAGTGGATTAATATCCTCGAAAATCCTAATTGAATCCTGTGTGCCCAAAATATCACTGGCCTAATTATTAGAGATGCACCCGAATGTAAATATAGGGCCCAAAATGTTAACAACGTGGACAAAAATTATTAATGAAACAAAAGAAGTTAAAAAGAGATTTTTTAAAATACTTATCTTTGTGATAATGTGCTAAAAACTGTTTAAAGGTCAGCTATGTAGTGTTAGCATGTAATCATTATCCAAAGTCCAGCGAGCTCCTAACAAAAGCTCAGCAGCAGAACCTTTGATCAAATGTCTTGTTGGTAGAAATTGGCAGAGCTCCCCTTTTGTCAGTATCCTCAGTTTCCTTACATTTTGTGTGCCGAAGAAGATGAATGAGCCAGTTTGTGCACTGACCCGCCCCCAAGCGAAAGCCAGTTTCGAACGGCTTGCCTCACCTGAGATCTGACATCATCAGAGCATCGTTTCTTTCAAAAGCTTTATTTCAGTTTCATTTATTCTTTCAGCCCAAAAACCTAAAATGCACTTTTAGTCATTTCCGGCAGGATAAAAAAAAAGGTGTGTTAGATGTTTTAAATGTGTCATTGAATATAGTCATAATTATGGGAGTTTTCCAGTTATATCATTTGCATTCTTCTAAATAATCACATCCTTATTTTAATCATTTAGTGGTAATCAAAGCACTTTGTGATTATGCATTTACTCTAATGTACATATTTCCTTTTTGTTTTATTCACTTGTCGCTTTATCTAGTCGTTATACAGTCCTTACATTGTTCTAGTTGGGTTTCTGATTTACTACTGAAGGGGAGTCTTGAGTCTATCTTCGAAACACCTGCAGTATTCAGTCATGATCAAGGATTTGTGTGAAGCTAGTACGATGGGAAGTTTCCACTAACTTCATTGTCACGCCCCTTTGGTACATAAATTATGTTAGCCATTTTGAAGCTTCACTTATGAAACCATGACAGCACTGTTCCCCAGTTACAAACCCAATTTATACAATTGTATTTATTTTACGGTAATGAAAAAAACCCTCAAACTGCTCACTCCAACGCTTGTAACTATCCGTCTTGTCTCGGGACATGCGAAGGGACAAAAAGGTCTGTTTTCCTTCGGGTGCTCGAAATCAGGTGCATCCTTAACTAAATATGTCTGCATTTGATTGTTTTTTTTTTTTAACAAATGTCCCCCTCCCCCGGCAGATATCACGTTGCAGTGGCTCATCCAGCACTCAAAGTCCCGGAGAAGCTGAAACAACTTTTGGATTGTCCACAGTCAACCCCTCCAATGGCCTCCAGTTCTTTCTGCTCAGTAGCGCCCCCTAACGCCACTCACCATTCGCCGTGTACAGCACTCGTCTTCAGAGGCCGAATTTCAGGCGTATTTTTTTTCATGCACATCTGCCTTAGCACCCGCCGCCCTCGTGGACATTTCCTCCACACAGCAGACTCTTGTTTAGCTCTCAGAATCACGTTATCATTATTTGTTTGTTAATATTCGATGTTTGTTTTCTCTTTCTTTGCCAAACGAGGATCGCCTTCGACTCAGCCTTCTTTTGCATTCGTGGATGTGTCCATAGCTGCTTTACTAATCTCCGTTTTTGTCAAGGTCCGATAACACGTAGCGAGCGAGAGCGTTCGACGATCATTTGTTGTTTCGATGTTTGTCGTTTCTTAACGATGACCAATTTCCGCCTTTTTTCAAAATGACACTTTATTTACTTGAGTACAGGAAAATCTCCGGTTAAAATTAAATGAACAGATGGCCTTTATTGTTATTATACACCAGCATAACGAAATTGGAGGGCTTCTCCTTCCAGTGCAAGTAAAATAAATTGAAAAAAATACAAATGTACAAAAGGATTAATTGTAAAAACAACAAAAGATTAATGATATAATAGGCGCATATTCCCAGTGGTATTGGAACAAATTGTATAAGTAGCAAAGTTGAAGGAAAAGTAGTAGAATTATAAAGATTCACATTTACAAAGAAAAAAAAAAATATTATTCTGCTGGCAGATTATTTGGCTCATTATACTGTATATATTTTTTCATTTTTCTAAAATTGGTGAAAAATCTTTAAAATCAACCATATTATTATTATTTTACCATTAATATTTCCTCCCCAAAAAGAAAAACGATAAATAAAAGTGACATATCATATTCTTATGTTACTAAAACGATTAAAAGTAATTATTCATTGAAAATAAATAATAAATCATATATGTTACATGTACAGATAAATTATCAATACTAATGAATTGAGCAAAATCATCTGCTTTTTCAACAAAAATAATACTTTAAAAAAATCGGAATATAAAAAAAAACTGACTATATTTTTTTCCTCCTCATCGAAGGTGTTTTTTTTTATTTTATGATTAATTTTCTCATCTTACTCAAAACAAATATATATTGAAAAACAAAAAATATTACCTCATTTTAAGTTTAATCCATAATAAAATACAAAATAATATTTAAAGATAAATAATTGACTGATCATAAAGCTCCACTGTGTACTCATTCACTGCCATGGACGGCTATGTACGTCAAAGTTCAATTAATTGCAATTGGGCTAGCTGAAAATAAGTTGGTATTACTGGAAAAACTAATTTTGAAACATGGTAAAATAATAACCAGTGTATTACATATTTTTTCTAATTGATGCTCCTATTTTTTCCTGTTATTGTCTGAAGGGGAAAAAAACGAAAATACCTAGTATTAGGAAAAACCGTTGCCATTAAAACAAATGTCTTTTTCTGCAGTGTGTGAAATTCAAGCCACTTTGTTGCGCCGGTGGAATACTTTTTGTCACTATGATCTTCTCATTTGCGCAGTCATCACATTCTCCTTGTCACAGTTTTCCGTTCTCTATCTTTTGGTGATCAAGCAGAAGCGGTGACGTCATCGTGTGACCTAGTAATCTGGGAGAAGAAAATGGCTTGTGTCATAAATACTAAAGCAATTTGTATGTGCATGTGCTAATATTATTCACATTCAATTGCAAACTTTGTAAATAATAAGTTGGCATTTTTTAATTCCAACAACGCTCCTCTTGATGTCTTGCATTCTTTCCTTGTGATTGCTAATAAATTTGTTTGTTTTTTATAAAGCGGTTTCTGGGGTTTTGTTTTCTGTTAGGGGTATTCAAATTTTCGCCACTAGGTAGCAGCAGAGGACCTTACCTGCCCGTTGATACTCTGCATTGCAACCTAACGCCTACAAATCGAATGCTTGGAAGAATTGATTAAACATGCAAAGTTGGTTCTTCCTAAGGATTTTTTTTCCTAACAAAACTTGATAAACTATTTTATTTGTATGTAACAAGAAGCACTTTAAATAGCAGGCGGATGCAGACTTTCATTGAATATTATTGATTAGTATTACGGTGAGCACAATTTCCCTAGCTAGGTAGATTTTTTTTGTGCCATTCTTCAGGGTGTGACTTTATGCTCGTCCCAGCAGTTTTCTTTTGTTTCTATATTTTATTGTCACATAAAAATTGTGAAAATAATGTAGGCCCTCTTAAAGTAGAGTTCAAACTCCAACCCGAACCACAAAAAGATGAAGAGTTTATTTGAATGTGTCTCAGAAATGCACATACCTGCACACGCAACATAAGTAGCTTGACAGAAGCTGCAATTATGACAAGAAAGGGGATGGCAGCAACGAGTAAAAAAGTTCCAAATTCCGTACGGATCCTTTAACAAGTTCTTTCCTCTTACTAACGAACTGCTAGTTTGTATCCCCTGAGGTGAAGAAGAGACACCTCCAAACACATTCAGGACAAGCAGCCTTTGTGACCCACCCCTGATTTAGAGGATAATAATGTCAGATGATCAAAAAAAGGATACATCATTGGTAATTGCACCAATGTCAAGCCTCCAAACAACAGATCAAAAAAATGAACTGTAACCAGAAATCGAGGATCTTCAAGTGGTTCGAAGCCCAGACCCCAAATAGATATGGAGTGTCTCAGCTAAGTGTTCGTTCACGTGCACTCAAGATTGCACAAGCCAAGAAATATGTTTTCGCAGGTCAGTGTACAGCTTATCTTTTATTTCTTTGAGGATGTGACAAATTGAAAGAAGTTTTAAGGTTTTGATAGGCGAGTTTTGGTAACTTGTGAGGGGGGGCGTTGGATAAGAGGGTTTCACATTGTGGTTTGTTCCGCACCAATGCCAAGAGAAAACCTACTCCCATGCCCACCACCTAATATTGAAAAACTTAATGAGATCTAAGTGAACACAATACAAAAAAAGACGCAGAATATGCTGGAACGCAAACTAGCTTGGACTGAACAAAACATGAAAGTAAGACAACACGAGATATGTTGGAGTATCATCTGGTTCTAACTCAATAAAACAAAAAAGTAAGAGGACGTGGGGAACCTGCTAATGCATGATAGCATAACTACTTGATGTTAAAATAGCGTCCAACTCAAACAGAACAAAACATGAATGGACGACAAATGAAATAGGTAATGATAAATATGTATAAAATGAGGTAAATAAATAAAAGTACTACTCATGAAAATGTTTTCATTTTGTCCCCAAAATTTAAAGATCTGGCTACATTTTTATCATGTAGTTTAATTATCAAGATAATTTTTAAGTTTAATGAATTTAGCATGTGGTTTAGTGGTTAGTGCGTGCGCAGCAGAGCTCTGAGGTCATGGGTTTAAATCCAGCTACCAGCCTCCCTGTGGAGTTTGCATGTTCTCCCCGTGCTTGCGTGGGTTTCCTCCGGGCACTCCGGTTACCTCCCACATTCCAAAATATGCATGTCAGGTTAATTGGGCTGTCCAAATTGTCCCTAGGTGTGAATGAGGGAGTGAGTTGTCTCCAGGCCCCCGAGACCCTACTGAGAATAAGCGATGCCGATAACGGATTGATGGGTAAACCGGGAATTGAAACCGTATTCCAACAGTGAGAGCACCACAAGATCATTGGGAACGTCACACTACTTTTACTCCCAGTGCCATGTTGTTCCACGTTGTAATGGAGCATTATGGGAACAAGTTCAGCCAAAATAACGTTGAAAAATGTAATACCGTGAATAAAAGTATTGATGAGATGGAATCTAATGCCTATTCCTATGTCATCAAGACACCTATTTTCCCTGTGATTGCAGTTTTTATTATCGTTATCTTTAATATTATTGGGCCGGGCTGCAAGAAAAAACTTATAGAAAAGGTTGAGCAAAACTGTTTTAGGGGTCATCCAATGTCTAGCATGACTCATTTATTTGGGAGCTCTTTTGATAAAATGACCTAATTTGGAGTCTTAAAAAAATTCGAAAATTCAAATGAGACCCAATCTGTTTTAAGAGCGCCTACTCGCTCTGACTTTTAGAGAAAATAAGACCAAAGACAGGGCTAAGACTTTCTTAGCCCTGCCGACCACAAAGGCATCTACTGTAGGTCCTAGATGGGCCAGCTGTTCCTGCAGGTCGCCCTTTTTGCTAGTTTTTATTTCTCCAAAGCGGCAAATCTCGGCAGCTGTCACCATTTATTGCTTGTCAACGTTAGCTAAAGCGGACGAAAGCGCGCGTGCGGTTAGCTGTTGCCGTGACCACACGGGATTATAGTGCAACAAGCAGAATGTTGAGTAAACCGATAGCGTGACATGTCGTGAATGTAGCAACACCTCATTCCCAATGTCCTCATTATGTCGTGCATGTTTCACATTTGCACAAATTAGTGTGGCCGGGAAATCATGATTGCTGATACACAGGACAATTAAGTACCATATTTTGCGGACTATAAGACCCACCTAAAAAAAAACCCATTTTGACCAGAAATTCAAAATAGCTCCTTTTAATCCGGTGCGCCTTGTAAATGGGAAAATACAGTGGATAAAAATGGAAATGTAACTAAATTATACGGCACATGGTAACTGTTCTGCCTTTGAGAGAGAAAAGTTTTGTGGTCAGATGAGACCAAAATAGAACTTTTTGGTCATAATTCCTCTAAGCGTGTTTGGAGGAAGAAGAATGAGGAGTACAACCCGAAGAACACCATCCCTACTGTCAAGTATGGGGTTGGTAGCATCATGCTTTGGGCGTGTTTTTCTGCACATGGGTCAGGACGAGTACACTGCATTATAGAGAGGATGCTTGGGGCTGTTGTATTGTGAGATTTTCAGGAAGAACCTCCTTCCCTCAGTCAGAGCATTGAATATGGGTTGTGGCTGGGTCTTCCAACACGACAACGAGCCGAAGAACACAACCAGGAAAACCAAGGAGGTTCTTCGTAAGAAGCATATCAAGGTTTTAGCATGGCCCAGCCAGTCTTCAGACCTGAACCCAATCGAAAATCTTCGGAGGTAGCTTGAACTCTGTGTTTGTCGGCAACAGCCCAGGACTGGGCCAAGATCCGTCATGCAGTGTGTGCAAACCTGGTGGAAAAACTACAGGAAACGTTTGACCTCTGTAATAGCCAACAAAGGCCACTGTACCAAATATTAACACTCCTTTTCTCAGGTGTTCAAATACTTATTTGCAGCTATATCACACAGATAAATCGTTAAAAAAATCATGCATTGTGATTTCTGGATTTTTCTTTTTAGTTTACTTTCTCACAGTGGACATGCACCTACGATAAAAAATTCTGGATCCTCCATGATTTCTAAACGGGAGAAATAGCAAAATAACAGAGTGTTCAAATATTTATTTTCTTCAATGTATGTATATTTCAAGCAACCCTAGCGCCTAATGTAGTTTTAATTCCATGTGTCTATAATCCAATTCGCCTTATTATACCATACCTGTCAACCTGTACGGTGTTGCCGTACAAAGTACGTTTTTTATGCATTTTAAGACGAGTACAACGTACAAGGAAATCTGTATGGAAAAACGCAAATTTGTCAATCGCATGCGTCTGCCGCCTGGGGATTTCCCATCATGCATCATTCCGGAAAAAACAAAAAATGGTCTACGATTATTTTGTATTTTGTACGGGAAAATACGACAGTTTGTACTGGCATGGAGCAGTGGAGGTTGACAGGTATGTTATATCAAAAAATACTTTTTGGGAGGGGGGCGCCTTATAGTGCGGAAAATACAGTACATTACCATCATCAGTACATAATATATCACTCAGGTTATCATATTTAAATGTAAACTAACATTTGAGCAGTGATTGGCAACAATATACTGCTAGATTCACTTGATGAGTTGTAAAGTCAACATTATTTGCTAATGTTATCGTTTTTACGAGCTATCGTTGTTCTCATTGGTGTAGATTGCTAACAGAATTTTTTGTAGATCGATACCAATACTGATATTTAAGTCTTGAGCTGTCTTGATACCCTATACCTTTCTTAAGCTATCGGTAGGTATTTTGGATACCACCCTAACATTAAGTTGTCACTGATACCACTTATCTTCGGTCCAAAAAATTCCCTTCCCCACAGGGAAAAAATATCTTCTTTGTATTAATTTTAATGCAAAATCATTTATGGATTCTGTCTCATTATTGCAGCTCTGTTTGGCTACATTTTTAGGAAAATATTTTCCGAATCGATACCAATACCTATATTCAACGATTGAGTTGTAAAATGAATTTTGCGATAGGTACTGTGATCTCGATACTTGATATCCGTATCACAGAAGGCATTGCGCGTGCTGTGATCATAATACCAGATATTAATATCACAGCACACGTAAATGTTGATTCCAAATATCGATATCACAGTGAATGTAATGCCTTTTAGGGCCTTTACAAAGACTATCAATTTTAAAGAAACACGCTTAAAACCCAAGATATCTTCAAAACATTCGTTTAAAATTACCTATTATTCCTGTAATACTTTCAATTAGGTCTAGTGTCGATATTGATACATTGGTATCAGTACTCACACATCCCTGATATCATATACCCTAGCTAGAGGTAAGATCTTGGGTCGGGTTCAGACTTAAAATGTCAATCATTAAGTCGAGCCTGTTGGGCTTCTTTCTTATGTTTCCTTATCCATTATTATTTTTTCCTTTACTAAATCCAAATAAATTTTCCTCCTTGGCGTTGGGGTAAGAGACGCGCGGCTTCCTCCTTTCACCTCCTACACATCAGACGTCATTTATGCTTCTTGCCAATAGCTTACAAGCTTTACAAAGTTTTTTTCTGCTTTTTGTCCAAATATTTCACTATTTGCAGTTGGTAACCTGGAGAATTCAATTTTCTTTTCTGTGTCATTTTGTTCAGTTTCACTTTCCTTTGCTGCACATCGCAAAAATGCGCATTTCAGCGCCAAACCTTTCACTTTGGCGCTGCACTTGCAGGGCACACTTGATTTGAGGGATTCGGCCCCAAAACATCCCCAAGCTGCGTAGTTCAGCCGAAACACAGTTCCGCGTTGAAGTACGCACGGCTGCAATATAGCTTCGTGTTTGCTTTGGCAGCAAATTGAAGCTTCGGGTTTATTTCAGGTTGAATCCGTCGGGTTCGAGTTTATATACCCGCGACTCGGGTTGGGTCGGGCTGAATTTTTTTAGGCCCAATCTTACCTCTAAACATGGCAGTTTTTTTCCATTTTTAATTATTGTAAAATGTTCTACTGTATGTACACCTACACATTGTTTATGCATAGATGTTTGTATTGAAACACATTTAATAATTGTTTTTAAAAACTAAAATAGTCACAGACTGAAAAGTGAGTGTGTAAAATGGGTTAAGCGGCATCGACATTTGAGGAAAAGAAAATTGTGCTCCAGCACTGACAGGCCTCCACAACACCTCGTTCAAGTGAGTGCGTAAAAAAACATTTTGACGCTATAATTACCACATGTGGAATGTAACAGGATTAAGTCCCTTAAAAACTATTGCACACCACGTGGCATACACATTGTAAACTTTTAGGGCTCATTGTACACTTTTTAGTAGCGTTAGCTTAGCGCACTTCCTTTTGGAAAGGAAGTGCCAAGTGCAGGTACCAAGTGCAGGTTTGCTTTCTTAAAGTCATTAATGAAAAACATCCATCCGTCTATTATCTGCACCGTTTATCCTCAGTAGGGTCGCGGGGGTGCTGGAGCCCATCCCAGCTATCTTCGGACAGTGGGCAGGGGACACCCTGAACTGGTTGCCAGCCAGTCGCAGGGCACACATAGAGACAGACAACTCACTTGCTCATTCACAATTAGGGACAACTTGGACTGGCTAATTTACCTGACATGCATGTTTTTGGAATGTGGGAGGAAACCGGAGTGCCCGGAGGAAACCCACACAAGCACGGGGAGAACATGCAAACTCCATACGGAGAGGCTGCAATAGCTGGACTTGAACCTTTGAACCTCTGCGTGGGGCTGTGCGCTAACCACCCCTACCACCTAATGAGAAGCAAACAATCCGATTTCCAGAGTGTCTTTGAACGTTACCTGCACTGTCATGACGCATTTGTCATGTTCTCAACTTTATGTACTGTCATATTCTGTGTTTGGTTTCTTTCGGTGGAAATATCGCTCTTTGATGTTTTGATTTAATGACACAAAGAGTTCCTGGGAATATATAAATCGTGTTTTTTTGTGTGTTCCGAGTTGTTTATGTCACGTGTTTTCGGATCATGTGACATTTGAAAATGGAAATTACAAAGACAAGCACATATTTACTACTGCGCTGAAAGAAAATGCGAATGAAGGATGCGTCGCGTACAATGTGAGCTTTATTTTCCTAGACAACAGCGACAAGGTAACCGTAACGTAGGCTAGAGAATAGGGACATACTCCAAGACAGATGTGTCTTTTTGTGTTGTTGACGTTGGTGGTTGCCAATAGATTGAATTGCATTAATTTGTTATCGTTCCTCGTGGATTAAAGGAAACTTCAGCGACCTGTCATGGATGCCGATGATACAGAAAGACATGTGTTGCATTTTTTGATGGATAAATTCCACTGCTGTTTAATCTGATGTATGAACAGAGGACTTAGTTTGTGGTGGGGAAAGTTAAAATATCGTGATTATGATGTAAATATTCAATAGAGTACTGTCAAACCCCCTATTTTGCTCCTCTTGATGTTATATATAATGTATATAATATGTATCTAATATGTTGTCAAAAACATGGCCATATTTCTCTCAATGGTCACCATAAATGGTTCCAGATGTCACTGTGGGGTTTTGTATTAAGAACAAATGTTGTATGGAAAAGAGCAGCTCGATGTTTTCCTCATTGCCCTCACGATTAATAAGCCGCACCATATTTAAAGCCTCAGTGTTTAAAACATAGGCAAAAATGGAGAGGCTTGTAATTCGAAATTCATGGTAGTTACTGTTTCCTTTGTATTGTAGACATTTTTGATCATTTTAACATGCATTTTAAAAAATGTTGTACAGGAAAAAAAATGTAAATTTAACTGCTGCATTTAACAGGCCACTCAGAGCCTCCACATCTTTGTTGAATCATTGTTTCTCTTTGTAACTCCGTAAGTCTTTCCTGATTGCTAATTTCTCATCATTTGGTACATTTAGTATTTTATCTTTATTTTTCCCGCTGTCATGGCACTTCCATTATTTTTCTGTCAATGTTGGGTATACGTCTTGTTTCATCTTTCTTTTATGTTTTGTGCTAATTTAGAGCTAGTTATTGTCCTTGCATTCCACATTGTACATTGTGATATTAAAATATGTTGTAGTTCCTATAAAACAAGGATTATAACTTTGTATGTAGCCAGGAATGTAACTTCGTATTTTGCCACAATTACCCATTTCATATTTAGGCATGTTTACAACTTTATTTAATTCAGATCATATAACATGTATTGTTTTTAATAAGCCTTGTGTATCGTTGCCAAATGTAGCCTGAAGTTTTGATTTCTTTAGGTTTCGGTTTTCCGGAGCGCACTTTCAATATACAGGTATAATAGCTTGTCTGACATTTTTTATTTTGCTTTTACTCGAGGACTGCCCTTCCAAAATAAAAGTGATTTTTACCCATCTAAGTCAAGTCACATTTAGCTTTATTTGTGCTCGGAATATTCTGGAATTAAAACTTTGAACGATCTGTTCACCAATTTACTGTAGTTCTGTCACTGTGACTGCACACATTTCTTATATATCATTAACATATTGTTTTTTTTAATGTAGTAATCCTTTTGCACATTTTTATCTTTTTGCTTGCGCTGAAAGGATAAGGTCTCCAATTTTGTTATAATATTTTTCATTTATTGATTTACCAGTCGAACCTTCGTTTTGATTAACCTATTATTTCACAACCCGGATATTACCGTATTTTCCGCACTATAAGGCGCACATAAAATCTGTTTTTTAAAAAAAAAAGCTGACTATGCGCCTTATAATCCGCTGCGCCTTTTATATGGATCAATATTGAATTACAAGGTCTCGCAACTAAGAGAAGCAGCCACCGACTCAATTTTTCGCGTAGAAGAAGTGCGCCGTGCATACTGGGAAATATTAAACAACGATTCGCTTTTATTTGTGCGTTTGTATAAAGACCCTGAAATGGCTCCTATTAAGAGACACGCTTACAACGCAGAGTTTAAACTCAAGGCGATCAGTCACGCAGAAGGACACGGGAATAGAGCAGCAGCGAGGGAGTTTAACATTAATGAATCGAACACGAGAGTGGCTCGAGCCGGCAGAATTAAGAGTCCCCCTAGGAACCCGCTAACTGAACAAAGGTGTCAGGAGGACCAGAACAGAGCAGGAGACCCCAGAGCGTTCATTACAAGTCTTTTATTTGGGGAAGCGTACAGGGTTAGCGGGAGACGCGATGACCGTCGAACGTCAGCAGCAACGCCGTGAAGACAACTTCGGAACACGTAGCCAATCGTAGCGTGGGACGGAAGCAGGTCGAGTTTACCGGGACTGGAGAGAAGATCGTAGCGTGGGACGGAAGCAGGTCGGATCGGAGGCAGGCAGGCAGGCAGAATCAGGTAAACAAGAAGGCACAGGTAATCGGGAGAGTCATACGGGGTACAGAAGTAATCCTCAGACCAAGAGGTCTCCGCGTAGCGTGCTTAAAAAGGGAACATAAACCAATCAGGGAGCGCATTCCAGCGAGTCAGATGATTACCCCAGGTGGCTCCATTTAGGTAATCATGACAAATGGTTCCATGGGTGAATTATGTAAAACCCACTACAACGTTTTACATTTTACAGTTATTATGTTATTGCTTTACTGTTATTGTTTTGCACTTGTTATTTTTGCACATTACGAGTGTCACTATATTGTGATTGCACTAACGTTTTTATTTACCATAACAGTATCAGACGTTTTTTTTGCATGTTGACTAAATGGAGGAAAAGTAAACTGTCATGCCTTGATGTTGTTCAAATATGTTAAAGATGTGTCACGAAAATGCTTTACCTCAGAGAAAATAATAAAACAGCTGTTTATTTATTTTGGGAGTGAATGGAGTTGTGGAAAGCTTTGTTTGTTATCAAAGTTTGACTGACCTATCTGACTGTTTTGTTGACATTCCCTTTAGCACGGCACCATCTAGAGGTTGCATAACGTAACTACATCCTCTACTGTAGTCAAGTCAAGTGACGTTTATTTACCGTAAATAGCCCTTAATCACGAAAATGTCTCGAAGGACTGCACAGAATTACAATTACAAAATTGCACAATTACCTGATCTTAAACCAGCATGCACTTATAGCGCATTATAATGGGGTGCGTCTTATGTATGGCAAAAGTTTTAAAATATATCATTCATTGAAGGTGCGCCTTATAACACGGTGCGCCTTATAGTGCGGAAAATACGGTAATAACCACTCGAAGGCAAAAACATCTTTCTTGTTCACTTCTCTCATGTTTATTCCCTATTAGAATTAGTGTTCATATATCTGGTGTTTGTTTCTTACATTTTTATTCATTTAGTTATTGTCTTTCTGTAATGTTTTAGTTTTGTTACAGCTGATTAATGTTGGAACTTTATATGGTTGTTCTATCCGTGTGTGACTATGTTTCTTGGATCCCTGTGTTTTCATGTTTTGTTCAGTTAGAACCAGTTGGTATTGCCCCATATTCTGTGTCTTCTCCCTTTAATGGTTAGCTCATTCTTTTCTGTAAATAGGTTTTTAACATTATAGGGTGGTTTCCCTGACAACAATGTGTAGTTGCTACTCTGATTATTTCCAGAACATAGTCTGAGCGTTAAATTAAAAATTTGGTCTTATTTTAGGCAACCTTGACTCGTCTCTCGTGCAAACGCAGAAAGGGAGAAGAAGTATTTGCACTCAGCAAAAGTAATTTTCCATGTACTTTGTTATCCAGCATACACTTCTCGCAAAAGCTCTCATATAGTCACCTTGTAGACTGGGCTCCACCTCCGCCTCCACTGAATTCCATTAAAAATCACAACTTCAGCTCCCGAGGCTCTGATCAAACAGCGCTTCATGCATTTTCCCAATGTAGTTCCTATTTACATTTAGATTGGCTACTTATCAGTCTTCGTACTTAACATAGGTTTAATGTAAGCCACTTTTTAATCCATGTTGGATTTATGTTACTGTATATACATTTAAAGGAAAAGTTGAAGGGGCAGTGTGCTATTTGGTATGCTTAAAGAAAAAAAAGGACTTGATATGCACTTCGATCAAACCTCATGTAAGTTAACTGTTAATAAGTTTTCCATTCCTCATGGTAACTCTTACACAGAAGACACGTTCATTGGGAGGTTATCAGTTCAATTGATCACCCTTAAAGGGATAGTGTGTATTGTTTTGCTCCTCTTAGTGCAAAAAACATTCATTGAAAAAAATGACGATACGGATTTGAATAATAAGAAAAAATACATGAACTAACATACGTATATACGTACATTTTTTAAAAACTCCAAGGTTGAAAAATTTGAATTAATTTGACATAAAGGGAGATGAAATGATTGTACGCCATCTTGCTGCTATGAGTACCTCGCGAAAGAATGAGAAACAGTTCAGATTTTGTGAGATTTGGTCATAGTTAATATTCTTCCTTGTGCTTTGTAGCACTCATTTTTGGTTGTACTATATGACATCTAGTAAGCAAATAATATCCACTGTCCTTGTTTGACTCAAAAAAATTTACAAATATAGTAAAATAACAAAGATTTTTTTTTTCATTTTTAGCATTACTATCATTCTAATTCATTGTGCATATTTCTAATTTTCATTTGAGATTTATAAAATGATTTGAATGTATTTATTTGTTTTTAACGAGCCTTTTTTATCCCAAAAAATGGATATGCGCTACACAAGGTTTTGTGCAAAAATTGATCAGATTAAAAATATTGCTGATCACAATCGCAAAATATTGGATGCAACAGGAATCAAGCCCGGGTTGCGGCATTAGGAGCACCAAATTCTTACCACTGGACCACCAGTGATCTAGATAATATATGGAAAGGCGTTTGCCTTTATCTCATTATCTGTCAGGACCAGAACAGGGAACAGGACCCACTTGCATAATGTTTCTCACTTTTATTGGGAAGAAGGGAAAGGAGTGCACACACAATCCGGAGATCGCTGGTCGCGAGTGGTAGGTTGCTCAGACACGGAAGTGCGACTTCCGTGGCCAGCGATGGCGGTGTCGGGAACGGAAAAAAGTCGAAAGCCAGGAGAGGAGAGTAGACGTGGTCGAGAACAAAAACGATTCATTATTCGGGACGGGAGAACAGACGTGGTCGAGATCAAAACAGATCATAATAGGAGACAAACAGAAGCAAAAACAGGCGAAAAAGGACTTGCCGTGTAAAAACAGAGATTCGCAGACGGACCGACAAAAGAGGACTGAAAGGACAGAGTTTAAATACTGACAGGGAGCCAATCAGTCAACAAGCTACAGCTGGCGCCACACAAGCAGGGCCAATTGGGTGCTATAGCAACCGTGACACACCGGCAGGGCCAATTGGGTGCCATGGCAACCGTGACATTATCACTATTTTAAGTCATGTACAAGAGAGGAATCTTCAAGAATGGAGATGACTGAAAGATTAACGCAAAATAGCAAGACAAATAAAAGAACAGATTAGAATTGTCATTGTAACCTGTGAAACGCACAACGAAATCAACATTTGTTTCTGGTACCATTAAAAAATGGGGTGATGATGAGATAAAACTCATATGACTTCTATATTACTGATGGTCCAGTGGTTAGGATTCAGCGTTCTCTCAGCCGCGGCCCTGGGTCGATTCCCATGGCCTCCAACCGCAAAGAAAATGTTAAACAAAATTTCATACCGATTTCTAATCAATAATTAGTTACGCTTGAGTGCGTGTTATACACCAATGAATACGGTATGTGCAATCATGTTGATCGGCATTTGGCGAAAACACTTTCTTTCTTTGCCAATAAGCGAACGAGCTGCATTCCAGTCCAACAATGGCATTCTTGTGATGCTTCATGGAGCTTCAACACAAAGGACGCCTTGCTACTTCGAGACTTGCGCGTGCCGGTGTCAAACGTTACACAAGCCGCATTTAATCAACGCAAAGGACATTCGGTCAAAGGAGACATTTATTTCTCCGACTGCCGTTGCATCGTCCTAACATGTGAGCGCTCGGGGCTCAAATCTAAAGCAGTAAAGAAAATCATCGTCTGCTCTCTGCACAGTCTGGATTACTCCTCTCAACGCATCTTTCACTTGTTGCTCTCTGGTATGCACTAAAGGTCCCTTAAACAAGGACTAACAGGATCAGTGACCCAGGGCCATCACCACCCTAAACAAGTGCACAAGACTGTATTTATCACTAGTTGTATTGAACCATGGGTATTCATATCCTATTTACTAAGTTATCTGGGATCTTTTGTTTATCTCTGGCTGCCGTTGCATCGTCCTAACATTTGAGCACTCGGGGCCAAAACCTAAAGCAGGAGAGAAAATAATCGGCTACTCTCTGCCCAGTCTGGATTACTCCTCTCACTACATCTTTTCCCTGTAGCTCTCTAGTATTCACTGCTGGTCCCATGAACAAGGACTAACAGGATCAGAAACCCAGGGCCATCACCACCCTAAACAAGTGCACAATACTATGGAAATATATACAGTATACTGTTTTTATCCAGTTGTATTGAACCATGTGTATTTATATCTTATTTTCATGGCTTATTTGGATCTTTTGTTTTTCGTTAGCTGCTGTTGCATCGTCTTAACATTTGAGCGTTCGGGGCCAAAACCTAAAGCAGGGACGAAAATAATCCGCTTCTCTCTGCCCATTCTAGATTACTCCTTTTACCACCATACCTCTCTGGTATGCTACATGTCCCTTAAAACAAGGACTAATAGGATCAGAGACCCAGGGCTGTCACCACCCTAAACAAGTGTTCAATACTGTGGAAATGTATACAGTATACTGTATATCTCTAGTTGTATTGAACCATGGGTATTCATATCCTATATACTGACTTATTTGGGATCTTTTGTTTATCTCTGGCTGCCGTTGCAACGTCCTAACATTTGAGGGCTCGGGGCTCAAACCTTAAGTCAAGTCAAGTCATTTTTATTTGTATAGCCCTTAATCACAATTAGTCTCTAAGGGCTTCACAAGTTATTACATATAAGATGTTTAGGTTACTCGTATGCTATAGAGTAGAAGTGAGTTTTAAGCCTAGATTTAAACATTTCCACCGAGGTTGCAGATCGGATCTCAGGGGAAAGAGCATTCCACAACACCAGTGCCCGGATGGAGAACGCTCTCGAACCAGCGGAACACTTCTTGGCTCTTGGGATCACCAGGAGACCGGCGCTCTCGGAACGAAGGCTTCGGGCCGGGACATAGGGGGAGATCAGATCTGAAAGATATGAGGGGGAAAGTCCATGTATGATTTTGTATAGTTGTAGGAGAACCTTAAAATTAGCATCTTAGGCTAACAGGGAGCCAATGCAGGTTAGCCAAAATTGGGGTGATGTGATCGTACTTTTTTGTCCTTGTTAAAAGCCTCGCTGCCGCATTTTGTACCAGCTGAAGACTCTTGAGTCTGGTCATCGGAAGACCGGAAAGTAGTGCATTACAGTAGTCGAGACAGGAGGTAACAAACGCATGAATTATGATTTCCGCATCCGACTGAGAAAGTATAGGACGAATTTTAGCAATGTTACGGAGATGGAAGAAAGCGGTTCTAGTAATTTTCTTCACATGTGTTTGAAAGGACAGATCAGGGTCGAAAATGACACCTAAATTTTTAAGTGAGTCACTCTGTGTGATGTGGCAATTGTCCAAGTTCACTGCGGTTTTAGAGAATAAGTCACGGGACTTAGATGGACCAATAACTAACATTTCAGTCTTTTCAGATTCAGATTCAGATTCAGATCTACTTTATTGTCATTCTAGTACACGTGCATACAGAACGAAATGTCGATGGATCTGACTCCCACAGTTTCCCTCAGTGTCCTTCAGTGTACAGATATAAATAAAGCTGTATTGTGTTATTTACCATAGTGCCGATAGTGCAAGAAGAGACGCTAACCGGGTTAAGACGCAGGAAATTGAGTGACATCCACTCTTTTATCTCAGTGAGGCAGACCTCCAAAGTTCCACAGTTTAGTGTGGCAGATTCCTCCATCGGGAGATAGAGTTGAGTGTCATCTGCGTAGCAATGGAAACTGATATTATACTTGCGAATAATATCACCTAGTGGAAGCATATAAATGCTGAAGAGAAGGGGGCCAAGCACTGAACCCTGCGGAACACCACAAGTAACACTAAATGGCTCAGATGTCAATTCGCCATATTTAACGCAGTGTGTCCTATCTGAGAGGTAGGATCTGAACCATAATAGGACGCTTCCTGAGAGACCAATCCATTAAGCAGTAAAGAAAAAAATGTGCTTCTCTCTGACCAGTCTGCAGTACTCCTTTCACCGCCATATCTCTCTGGTATGCACTACGTGCCTCTTAAAACAAGGACTAACAGGATCAGGGACCCAGGGCCATCACCACCCTAAACAAGTGCACAGGACTGTGGAAATATATAATGTATATATCTCCATTTGTATTGAACAATGGGTATTCATATTTTATTTACTGGTTTATATGGGATTTTTTCGTTGCTGCTGGATTGTATTGCACTATTGTTACCATGCACTTACAACTTGGCGAGCTTTCAAGCGCCACCTTACAGACATGGGGACTTGAGACTTAGTGACTTGGACTCGAGTCGACTCGAGTCGCTGTTTTTATGACTTGTGACTTGACTTGGACTTGGCAATCTAAGACTCGGGACTTGACTTGTGACTTGACTTGCCCAAGAAAAAAATACTTGGGACTTACTTGGGACTTGAAGGTGAAGACTTGAGACTTACTTGAGACTTGCACATGTGTGACTTGGTCCCATGTCTGCCACCTTATAAATGCTTTTGCCTATTTATCCTGACCTCATTATTATCTCATTCTTATCTCTTAAGTCTTTATCAAGTGTTTATCCTGGTTTGCCATGTCCAATCTTTTGTAAACAATGTTCTCTATGTTGTTATCAATGACCATAATTATAAAACGGCCAACTATCGCGATTGCAGCATAGCTGACCACAGTACAAAGGACTCCTCTCACCCCGGCCAGCCCCTCTTTGACCTGACGCTACAGGTCTCTTATATATATATATAAGCCTCAGAGACAGTTTCTTCCTCAGGGCCATCACCCACCTAAATGGGGGTCGAGAACCTGCTGCTCAGGAGCCGCATGCTGTTTTTAAGCGGAAGTGAGTGGCTTTCTGGCGCTTTTTCAAAAATGTTTACGAATTGATAAACACATTTTGTTTCTGTAGGAGGACAAACATGACACACGTTTAATGTTTTCCAATGCTACAAAGAGGAATGGAATAAATACTACTTTTCAACTTTGCAAATATGTAACCATGAGATGGGAGGGAAGATCAGGTAGCACAAGTTCACAACTGGGAAGTGACTGATTTGACTGCCGCTCTCTCGCTGGTATGGGGTTGTGAAAACACGGAATAAAGATTGTTGCCTCGAACGCAGCAAAGTCGTATATTGGGGCGTCAAGTCATTGCTCTCAAACTTGAACTCTTGCCCAGAGAACTTAGCTGCAAATTCAAACTGCGGGGCCGCTCTCCTCTGCTTGTTTTCCTCTCTCTCTAATGTCTCGCGTTAGAAGAACTGTGCTGTCCCAAACTCCGCCCCTTTTAAAGGGGCAGTCACACACCAGGCAGGTAGCTGTTTTAAACTAACCAGGGGATGTGTGATCGTCTTGAATTTAAAAAGAGGAAAATAACTGCGCAGAAATCCTACTTTTACCGTGTTAATGTATTTCTATTTACTCTACCTTTTCGAAAGGCAGCTATTTTATTTTATAATGAATGCATGCTACGTTTTATTGTACTCTTTTTGTCGCCCAGATAAGAGGCATGTTATGCACGTTCCATTTTGTTTTATTTAAATCCTCAAAATAGAATTGACATCAAAGTTGGATTTCTTTATTGCATTTCTTTAATTTAATCAAAACAATGAAACTTACTGTAATTAATACAGTAATGAAGTTAAACTTGAGGCGGTGCCCTACAACAGAGTAGCCTCGTGTTGCATCATTTTGGATATTAGGCTAATATATCTAAGATACATATGGCGGCGCGGCGGCTGAGTTAGTGCATCCGCGGCACAGTTCTGAGGTCATGGGATCGAATCCTCCTGTGCGGAGTTTGCATGTTCTCCCCGTGCTTGCGTGGGTTTCCTCCCACATTCCGAAAGCATGCATCTCAGGCTAATTGCCAGGTCCAATTTGTCCCTAGGTGTGAATGAGCGAGTGAGTTGTCTGTCCCTGTGTGACCTACGGCTGGCTGGCAACCAGTTCAGGGTGTCCCCTGCCCACTGCCCGAAGATAGCTGGGATGGGCTATAGCACCCCCGCGACCCTACTTAGGATAAGCGGTACAGAAAATGGATGGATGGATAAATACATAAGGCATGTATTGCGTTCTTTATATGACTTTTATTCATTTTTTGCTCCGGACAATTCTTTTTGTCCAATATGGCTCTTTCAACATTTTTTCCCCAACCTCTGACACTAAACAAGCAAACTAGACTGTAAAAAAAAAGGTCTTATGTATTCAGAAATGTATACAGAATTCATTTTTTTTTCTTCTATTTAGTAAAATGCTGCTGTTTTGGAAGTTTCTCAATCGCATCATCAGCACGAACAGAAAAAAACACGAGAACAAAAATTTTGTTAATCAGAATAATACATTCCAGTGATGAAAACATGATCTTCGAAGGAGAAAAAAATATATATAAAATTGTGCGTTTACGTCCGTTTGCCAAGTCAAAAACCGAGACTCCAGCTGTTTCTCATAAGCTTGCAACAAGACCCCCGAGGGGAACCCGCACTTGTGCTGTATGAGCGAAAGTAAGGCGAGCGGTTATTTCCCCTAAGAAATATAAAAGGCAATGAAAGAAGAAGTAAAAAAAAGAAAGCTCCGTCAAACGCACCCAAGACTAGTCTTGACCTGTCGGTACCCCGGCTCATGAATCACTCCGTCATTGCTGCACAGGGAACACATTGTAAGATTTTGCAACCTTGTGCCTTGCAAGGAAAGTCGCGCAAAATTCCTCTGAGGGAATCATAGCAAATGTCTTACAATTGGATTTGATATGCAGAAAATTGACATATTAATTTAAATGTGTGTGTTTTTTTTAAAAGGGACACTGTGTAGGTTTTTTTCACTAAATGTCACTGTATTGCAGCCCAGGAGCCACAAACAACCCATCGGGCCCTCTAATCCCGTCAAACGAAAACTTAATACATATTATCATTATATTGTTGTGGGTAAAAAAATATGATTAATAAAAATGTTGTTTGTGGTGACATTTATCAAATGAGATGCAAAAAAAAAAAACACACACACACACACACACACACACACAGAGACTCGTCCTATTGCATTTTGATAAAGGTAATTTGAGGTCACGCTTTACCCGAGTAGAAGGTGGGGTGCGTCGTTTGAAGTGTCCTTAAAAATTTAAAAATATAATATTTTCTCTATGATGTATGTGTGTGCGACTGGCTGGCAACCAATTCAGGGTCTCCCCTGCTCACTGCCTGAAGATAGTTGGGATGGGCTCCAGCACCCCCGCAGCCCTACTGTGGATGGATGGATGGATGGATATATGTTAACACTGCCCAACTGAGTTCAGAAAGCCTTTGTTTTTTTCCCACCACACCTTTATCTTACTTTCAACAACACTGTTCAGGGTGCGAATGTCAGAACCAGAACGGGATAAGGACCTAGATGCGTAACGTTTTCACACAAGCTTTATTTTAAGGGAATGGGGCAATCATGCATGTTGACACAAACACCAGTGATTCGGCGATCGCTGGTTGGAAGTAGTAAGACAGAAGTCCGGCGTGGAAAAACAGAGAGCCAGAGGCTGCCGAGATCGATACCAGCTACACAAGCAGATACCGGACAGACGGGGTCGATGCCGGACAGGATGGGACAGCCAGGATCGATACCAGACAGGACAGGACAGACATGATCGATACCAGATACTGGAGACGGGAATCAGATATCAGGCAGGACGAGTCAGACGGGACCGATACTGGATTCTGGAGACGGGAGTCAGATACCAGACTGGGCGAGACAGGCGGGATTGATACTGGAGACTGGCGCAAGATATCAGACAGGAGGAGACAGGCGGAATCGATACCGGATACCGGAGACTGTAGCAAGATATCAGACAAGACGACACAGACAGGATCGATACCAGACACTGGAGACAGATATCAAACAGGACTAGAAAGATGGTATCGATACCCGATACTGGAGACTGGAGTCAGGTATCAGACAGGACGAGACAGACGGGATCGATACCAGACACTTGGGACTGGAGTCAGATATCAAACAGGACGATATAGACGGGATCGATACCGGACAGGATATATAAGCAGGATACCGGACAGAGTAAAAACACATGTCTTGCGGGTGCAGAGGTTTGTTGACGAACTGACAAGGGGTGAGTTAGAGTACTGAGCCTAAATAGGCGAGAAGCTAATCAGGCAACGAGCCTGGCTGTCCCCTTGCCCACTGCCCGGAGATAGCTGGGATGCGCTCCAACACCCCCGCGACCCTACTGAGGATAAGTGTGCAGATAATGGATGGATGGATAATAATAATTTTTTGTTGTTTGTTGCCACCCTTATCCCCAGTGTTCCTGTATTTTTCTGTAATTGCTATTTTTTTCATCATGTATTCCTTTTAATTATGAGCAATAAACTCTATCACTGAATATATATGTCGTATTTTCCGGACTATAGGGTGCACCTGATGATAAGGCAAAATATTTTGTGAAATATTTTTCATATATAAGGGGGAGCAAACTTATAAGGCGGGTGGAATTAAGAGTACTGTAGGAGCGAGGTTGGCATTAATAAAAGTCAGAAAAAAACTAACTCATTCACATTAATACACTGGATTAGCAAATTTGGTTTCACACCTAAAATGATTAGTTGTAATTACGCTTTCCCGATTTTATTTACTGTATTTGGGCACACTGCATTAAAAAGCGCACATGGGAATTTCTTGCAAATTTAGGGTTTTTTGGTGGACCTTATAGTCCGGGAAAAGAACTGTATAACCATATAAAATATGTTCCTTTTTATATTTTACCTGCCCCCCCTGACCCCTTGTCGTTGATCTAGATACAATCAGTTGTGAACAATTGTGCTCTATAATTTGAAGGGAAGACGAACGAGGAAAACTTGAGGTCTCGGAAGACCCCGGCCCCCGACCGCGACACAGAAAGAGCGAAATAGGTAAAGCAGATGGACGAAAGTTAAAAGTGACTTCAAAGGAACTTTCAAATATCAACAGGATGCAATCCTTTCTCTGTATATGAATAAAAGTCCCCAGAGAAAAAGCTTCCCTCTGCTGGGGCTTGTTTAAAACGCTGCCAAGTCTGGCTGACATATCAAAGGTAGCTTTCTTGGTCCAAGTCCAGATGTTGACCGGTTCCTGGGATCATCTGTACCTGGAGGGAACATCTGTCCTGTCCAGGTCCAATTGGACCAAACGCTTTGGTGGCGTTCAACTTCAATCTTCAAATTAAGTTGAGGACGATCAAGAATAGACTTACATTATATTATGTGATCAATTCAATTTTATGAATTAAAAATAAAGCTTATATTGTTCAGCTATTTCCTAGGTTTACAGTAACCATTGATGATTGGATTGATTAATTCTAGTGGTAAAACCAGATTGCATAATGTATTTTTTTCTGTGAAATGTATTTTTTTTTTATTTAAATGTATTTATTTTGCATGCAACCCTAGCTCTTATTGTAGTTTTTATTCCTAGAGACAACTTCTTCCCCAGAGCCATCACCACCCTAAACGAGCACACTAAACTGTCAGAACATATCTCGTTACTTTTTTCCTTTTTTGTTGCTGCTTAATATCATTGCACTTATTTTCTTTGCACTATTGTTATGATGCACTATCCTTTTCCATTATCAAACATTTGACTATTATTCAGATTCAGATTCAGATTCAGATTCAGATCTACTTTATTGTCATTCTAGTACACGTGTATACAGAACGAAATGTCGATGCATCTGACCCCCACAGTTTCCTTGAATGTACAGATATAAATAAAGTTGTATTGTAATTGGCTACGTATAGTATTTTACCATAGTGCCGATAGTGCAAGAAGAGTAGCTAACCAGATGTGCAAAATGGGCAGTCAGGTTAACAAGTCAGGTACACAGTAACATTAACACTGTAACAATAACGCTGTAATTACCATAGTGCAGAGAGCAATGTGCAATGAGTGGCAAGCTATAAAAAACTGCCAGTAGTGCAAAAAGTCAGATTAGCAGCCGTTTAGATTTAAGTTAACTATATGTTAGATTGACCATTTAACAGTCTAATGGCCAGGGGGACTAGACTATTGCGGAGCCTGGTGGTCCTGCGCCGCGCACTGCAGAACCTCTTCCCAGAGGCTAGCAGAGTGAACAGTCCATGATGGGGGTGAGAGGGGTCCCCGGTAATGTTTTTAGCATGGGATAGGCAGCGCTTCTGGCCAATGTCCTGAATGGAGGGAAGTGTAGTCCCGATTATTTTCTCTGCTGTCCTCGTTACCCTCCTCACACTACCCCAGTCGGTAGCGCTGCAGCCTCCACACCACACAGAGATACAGAACTTGTAACTTAACCAAGAACTACGTTGTAAATATTTTTTCTGCTTTTTATCCATAAAGTATTTTCTCTTTGAAAGTTTTGTTTACATGTTTACCCTGGAGTGCCAAGTCCAATCTCATTGCATGCAATGTTTTACAACATTGATATCAATGGGGAAAAGAAACACTATTTTAGTCCAGTACGCCTTATGTGTAAAGAATATATTACAAAATACTGTTACTTTTTTGGTGCGCCTTATAATACCGAACTTGCACTAGCTGATCTTCCCCCTCGTCTCATGGTTTATTTAGTTACACCCCTAGTTGAAATGTAATATTCATTTTATGTCATGAGTCCCGATGTGATGCACCTGTGCCCGCTCCTTTGGCGCCAACTGCCTCGGACTCTATTTAAACCCACGTCTTTCTGTCACCTGTTGTCAGTCCGTCTGCGAACCTCAATGTATTCTAGGCAAGATTTTCGACCCTGACTCCCCCTGCTTTTGCTCCCGTCTGTTTCCCGGCTTGGACCTGTTTTTTGATCCTGACCACGTCTACTCTATTACCCTATTAAAACAAATAACAAGGTATTAAGACTTGCACAACAAAAACTAAATTATTTTTCAACTCATTTGTATTTTTGTAAAAATTTAAAAATGTATTTAATGAGATGAAAAGACTTTTCTTGTTAATATATTTGGATAGTTAAAACAGGCAGCACGGCAGCGCAGTGTTTGGCGCGTGTGCGGCACAGTTCTGAGGTCATGAGATCAAACCTCCTGTGTGGAGTTTGCATGTTCTCCCCGTGCTTGTGTGGGTTTCCTCCGGACACTCCGGTTTCCTCCCACATTCCAAAAACATGCAACATGCATGTCAGGTGAATTGGCCAGTCCAAATTATCCCTAGGTGTGAATGAGCTAGCGAATTGTCTGTCCCTGTGTGCCCTGCGACTAGCTGGCAACCAGTTCTGGGTGTCCCCTGCCCACTGCTCGAGGAGGGCTGGGATGGACTCCAGCACCCCCGCGACCCTACTGAGGATAAGCGTGCAGATAATGGATGGATGGATAGTTAAAACAATTGTTTCCATATGATATGGCAACTTTTTTTTCATTTTCGTTTTTTACTACAGTAAGAAAAAAATACTGATACTGCTCATGATCAAACTGTACAGATAAAAAAACACTTGAAGTGACAGTATGTAAAATTTAGTGCCTTCTAGTGATACAAAAACCCTTTATTCAGTAAAAGAAAAAAAAAGATTTGAATCAGCAAAAATACATGAACTATCATACCAAAGTTATGTTTTATAAATATTCATGGGTCAAGAAATTTGTATTTCTTTTACATTACGGAATACATACCTTGCAGTCGCAGCCATGTTTGTCTGTCATCTTGCTGCTGAGCTGTGCTTATTTGGCACTGGTTTTCGTTCGCTTCAGGCAATACAGTGTCATCTCGTGGCAATATTATCTCATATGGCAGATGGCAGGAAAATTTAGCTGATTTCCAAAAACAATATTTACAAAATAAATAAGTTGTTCGCTGAGATAAGAAAACTACTAAAATTAACCATATACTAATGATAATATTGCAGATAACGCAAATTCTTACCCCATTAGCAATTATTTTTGCTCATTTTAAGAAAAAAAAATGTCTCGCTTTTCAATTTTTCTATGGCAGAAGAGTTTGCTCATTTGAAATACTTTATATTTGTACATCAGAAATGCTTTATTTAAGTATTTCTTATTTAATGCAATGATAAACAAGTTTATTCTGTTTTTAATATTAGACATCTGTAAAGAAGATTGCATATTTTAATTGCTCATTGTTGTTTGTTATTTTGACTTTTATTCAAAGTTTACATCAGGGGTCTCCAATGTGGTGCCCACGGGCACCAAGTAGCCTCCTAATGACACCTGAGAAGCCTTTGGACATATTCTGAAAATAGCTCACCAGTGATGGTGATTACAATTTATATTAGTAAATTTGATTTTCTGACTGTTTTTATGGTTGACTTGACTTCCAATTATGTAAACCTGGTAATAACATGGCAACAATATTATAATAACATGAGTTGTACATCAAAAGGCTATTCATTCACGCCAATCAGTAAGAAAGAGTAGCACTCAGCTTCAAAACAGTTTTTAACCCTAGTTTACATCATTGTCACAATCGGCCAATGATGCTATTCTTTGATTCCACACCCTTTAGGATCGATCTACTTTTGTAACCTAGGAGATCTAATAAAAAGATAGGCCTCAGGAGAGGACCTTTAGAACAGGTTGGAACTTTCTTATCTCAGATAGGTTCGGTCCTCTCCTGTTCTCCTTGCGAAACCAAAATTGTTTGATGTCTTCTCTCCTTATTTTAAGTGTCCACTAAACTTCAAACGTATCACAATTTGTAACTATTTCTCTGTTTATTTTATAGCAGTGCACTTTTTTAATGGTTCTATGTTGCACCCTTACGTCTTGAACTTTTTGTCCTCCGGAGTGCATTCTTGCAGCGCTCGGTCGCTTCCCTTTAGGTGTCTTTGACTCCCCGTCTCCAAACTGATTGATGGCCGGTACGGCTTTATCTGAGCCGGACGGACGCTTTGCTGGCTGGAGCCCAAAGATTGGCGCTGCTGACGACTTTATCAGGAGCTAAATTATTGAGCTGTTATCCTTTTGGAGCAAGGTTCCAGGGCGCCTTCTCCAGCCATTCCTCCCTCAAGCCTGCCACCTTGAAAAGATTGTAGATGAATGACATATATTTTATGTTGACAATATTTGTGTATTATTTGTTATTGCAGCCTGGTCATCCTGGAAGGGGGATTACCTCATGTGCAGTACCTTCTCAAGGTTTCTTCATTTTCCTCATGTTGAGGTTTTTTTGTTGCCCTCATGTAGGTTTTAGATCAGGGGATGGTGTAATAATAGTCTCTGGTTTGCAATAATCTGCAGCCCTTTGAGACTCCTTGTGATTAAGGGCGTCACAAATAAACATGACTTGACCTCATTTCCAATCATTTTGCATCATGTTGCTTTGGCCAAGGTGACCTGTCACCACAGGCTTTGGCGGAAACCGACTGTGAGACTTCGACTAACCGAGGAACACTAAAAGTGTTAACGCGTTCTTCACTCGGAGTTGTGGAATAAACAGGGTAAGGACTCCTTGAAGGAATGTCCACCTGTTCTTCTCTGGCTTGGAACGGCGGCCTCAAGGCGCCTTCCAAAGCAGTCGCTTCTAATGAAGCATACAAAATGAGATCACAATATAAACATGTTTGTGTTTCAATGCAGTAATCAGTATTTCAGCCAAAATAAAATGAGGTAAAATCTGCCATGTAAAATAGAAGCGCTCCATCTCAAAGGACTGAAAAAATATATTTTTTTGCAAGTTGGTGTACACGAGTGTCTACATTATTTTGGAACCCACAAATGTACTAATCTTATTTTTATTTTATGTTTATAGTACCTTGCTTTTTTGCTTGTTTTTTTCTACTAAAATGGAAAAATAAACAACAGAATTGAGATAAAATATTTTTTACTATAATAGCAAGATTGCAGTTATTTTTCAGTATGAATATACTTTTTTTCATTACAATAGTTTTTTCACCATGTAAAAAAAATCTTATCTTTTCTTTTTTGTTCATACTTTTAGAAAAAACAAAATTCGCCAACGTTGCTCATTTTAAGGATTATCTGAGTTTAAGGATTAACTGACTTTGTTTAACTATCCATATTAGGAAATATGTCTCTAGTATTATTGGAAAAGTAATCCTTTATATGAGCAATTGTGTCTGATTTTTTTTAAAAATAATCTAATACTCAAAATGATCCAAATCCACCTTACATAGATTTGCTCTTAAAATGTAAAAAATTATCTATTATTCTTTTCTAGTAAAATTAGAAAAAATATTCTTAAAATGAGCAACATTGTCCCTCCTGTTTTTTTTAGAAACGTAAAAAAAAAAAAATCTCAAAATGACCTAAATCCACTTGACATGGATAACTTGGCACAATTTTGAAAAATATATTTATATTTCTTACTCTTGTAAAACGAGAAAAAAATCCTTAAATTCAGCAATATTGTCTGATTTTTTTTTTTACAAGAAAAAAATATGCACAAGATGACATAAATCCACCTGACACAGACAATGATTCACATTATTTACATTTGTATTCCTTGTTTGAGTAAAATAAGAAAATATAATCTTTCAAATAAGCAACATTATCTGTTTTTTTTCTAAAATAAAAAAAATACGCGATAACCTAAATCCACCTGACAGACAATTTTGCATTTGTTTTTTTACCAAAATAAAATATATATTTATTTAAAACAAATAAAACAATCCATTAAAATTGGCAAAATTAATGTTTTCCAGAAATTACGAAAAAAAAGAGAAAAAAATGTCTTTAATTGGGGCAAGATTGTTTTACTTTTAATGTATGTATAATTTTCTCTGGAAAACTCTGCCTATTGATTGTACTGTTTTCCACAAGGGTCTATTTTGGGGCCCCTTTTGTTTACTCTGCACTTGCACAGAAAATAGAATCTCCAAGAAACAAAAAAATGTCCACAGCTCTTGAACTCGATCTCATTTATATTTATACTTTATATTCGCTCTCCAATCAAGAACCATCTGCTGAACTATTCGGCGTAATATAACCTTGAAATCTAAATAACGTTTTCGCTTAATTGAATATTTGCCGTTGAAGAATAAACCTGAGCGTTATCACGGAGCCGCAGAGACGGCGATGCAGTGTCTCTAACCTCCTTCGCAGTCATAAACACACAAAAGCGCTCATCATGTTTCACGCAGACAGCTGCAAAAACATGCAGATGTTGGCAAAACCTCTGGCAAGCTAGCTCTACTTTAATTGTGTCCATTTACTTCTCAAAATAAAGCCAGTGACCTACGCCGAGTTTACGCACTGGGCCCGATGATTACGTTTTTGGGTGAGTAATGTATATTTAGACAACCGTAGCACGATTTCCTGAAAAATCTCCTTATTTATTATCCAGGCTTCCAAACTCCAACATTAAGCTGTTATTCGACATTAGTAATGGGTAATTTATTAGCCCATTACTAATTCGGACTGTTTTAGGTAAAAGTCTCGACTTCATGAACGCATGTTATGAAAGTCGGTGACTTGTATCTTTGGAAAGTTTGCATAAGGGGCAAACGGCCACCAGGCCTTCTTTTTTTGTTTTTGTTTTAACACTTTCTGTAATCCTACACAGGTAGCTCGAACGTTTCCTTTAAATCCCAACGTTGATGATGCACATCATCTTTTTGGCTATGCGTGTGAAGGACTTGCGGAGAGAAAAAAATGATTGCAGGGTTGGAAGCCGATTTTCATTCCACTGGAGCTGTTGTCGAAAGGTTCGTTTATAGACTCTTACCTCAAGATAACAAGGTTATGAAAATATCATCACTGAATGCTTGTGTGTAACCGTGCGAGGCACTAATGCCGCAGTGCTATGCTAATAGCATGTCATCGCTACTAATAGGAAGTCGTTTTCTATCATACTCAGGCATATTTATTTCTGTAACTGTAATTATTGCATTTTCTGGACTGTTGGCTGCCCTTGTCATGTATTCCCCAGAGAAAGTAACACATGATAATTTTACTTACATGCATTAGAATTTTCCTCTTGTCTTTAAAAGCCAGAGTCATCTGTCTTCCTCTTCTTTCACATTAAAAACTAATGTATTCCCCTTGTTCAGTGCCTCTCAATTGTTATCCATCACGCCCCACCTCAGAAGAAGAAGCCCTCCCCCCAGAGAACACACTCCCTTCTATGATTTTGAAATTGTTTTAAATACATCTCTGTATAAAACTGTATACTCATGGTACTCATGGTACTCATGGTACTCATGTCTATGTCCTTGCACATGTTGACTGCACTATGTTTACTGCTCACCTTGCACAATGTGGACCATTTTTATTTATTTTGTATTTTTATTTTTTTATTTTTTTTCTGCACTATGATGACTATGTTTGTACCAATGCATATGTTGACTTTTTTTTTTTTTGCACTATGATGACTTTTGCACCAAATGCAACATTGCACAACCCTTACGATACAAACTGTATTACGATACCAACTGTATGTAACATCCTACATGCCGAAATTTCTTGTGTCAATATCATGTAAATTATGACTATAGCCTTATCCTTCTTGTTTTATAACATTATCTTCTCTGTCCCTTTATCTTCTTGGCTCTTTACCTCACTGCGAATGTGTGAAACTGGAGTGTCATGCCCAATTTCGTTGTGACAATATGCTAACCCATTTTGTAACAATGACAATAAAGGTATATTCTATTCGATTCTATTCTATTCTATCCATATTGAGTATAAGAGAATAAAAAGATGAATATGGACCAAATTACAACAAACAATAGTTCTATTAACTGTAACAAAAAAAAATTAAAGTGCATCTAAATTTTTCAAAAAGAAATCATGTAAAATTTTTTGACTAATCTTGTCAAAGCATGATACAGAAAAATGAATTTACATAAAATACAAAAATAACAATGCATAGGAAATGATCACCATCTCATCTCATCTCATCAGCTGCACCGCTTATCCTCAGTAGGGTCGCGGGGGTGCTGGAGCCCATCCCAGCAATCATCGGGCAGTGGGCAGGGGACACCCTGAACTGGTTTCAGGGCACACAGCGACAGACAACTCGCTCGCCCATTCACACCACGGGACAATTTGGACCGGCCAATCCACCTGAAATGCATGTCTTTGGAATGTGGGAGGAAACCCACACAAGCACGGGGAGAACATGCAAACTCCGCACAGGAAGTCCGTTAGCTGGATTTGAACCCACACAGGAGGTTCTCAAGACCTTAGAACTGTGCCGCACACGCGCTAACCACTGCGCCGCCATGCTGCCCGGAAATGATCACCAATATTAAAAAAAATTTAAAAGGCAATTAGTGCTATGTTTTTTATTTCCGTTTTAATCAGATTATATGAATAAATGGGCACATTTTGCAATACACAGCTTTATCTGCTCCTGCTCAATGCTATGATGAACAAAGCATACTGGTCACAAGGGCGGGATGTTTGTTGGATATATTCTGCACCAAGGACGTAGGTTTGGGATTGGAATCTTTATTTTTTTAAAGTGATCACATAGTATTGGTATGGACAAAACAATTATCGCTGAAAATTAGTTGTAACACGTCACCTACGTCAATGACAAATATTTGCCCCTTTTTTTCGGCACACTGATAAAAATTTAGCATCGTGATTGGGGAGTAATGTCTTTTGATGATAGCTTCATTTATTTGGCTTCATGCTGTCTGCTGCCAACATTTTCAACGTAGCAAGCATGCCTTTGTCCCGTGTCAATATAAACATACCACTTAATATTCGACTCCCTCCCAGTTACTTAAGAGTGTTAAGACCCTTTTTGTCTGTAAATAATGTTTAAAAAAACAAAAAAAAAGGCCAAAAATACTGCAAACGAGATACTAACGTATTTAACCTACAGTGCAGATGGCGCTGGGCAAAGGAAAAAGAGTGTGCGCATCCTGTCCTGTGTATAGCTCCACCCATTCCAACCACTCACTCAATTAAATTGCTCTATAAGCTTCGTAAGAGCTTCTGGGTAGAACTTTTGTATCTGGTCAAAGTTTGTTCCTTGAGGTTTCAAAAATAAATTGTCTAAACAGTGAACCCAAATGGTTTATTGAGCGCCCACAAAAAGGATCATTTTGAACCTAGAATGTTCATATTAAGGATCATTTAGCGATATACATCCTAAACGGGGTCTGCTGGTGACACCCCAACCGTAAACCGTAAACTGGACCAAATCTTCTTCTTCTAAAACAAAATATCACTTTTGTGTTATGCATGTAAAGCTAGTATCGTCTCTTTCTCCTTTGTTAACTAGCAATGTGCTAAAAGCATCAGTTTCTTTGTCCACTTTGCGCCGTATCCAATGTTGTCTTCTTTTGTATTCTTTTGTATGTAGCACAGAAGAGGACAGTGCTAAATTTCAGAGTAGAAAAAGACAATGCTAGCTTTTTTGCGCCTACGACGACAATAATAATTTGTTTTATCTTCTAGAAGAAGATGAAAAAGGCGGCAGTGGCTCAGGAGGTAGAGTGCTCGCATTGGGATCAAGAGATCGCAGTTCGAATCCCGGCTCCTCCGTGTTACATGTCGAAGTGTCCTTGGGTAAGACACTGAACCCCTAATACCCCCAATATGCAGGTTAGCGCCTTACATGGCTGCACGGCCGCTATTGGGAAATGTGAAGCACACTGTAAAGCGCTTTGGGAAGTCTTGACTTGAAAAGCGCTATATAAATGGAGATCATTTTTGTATGGAAAGCTAGTGTTGACTAGCTTTTGACTTCTACGTGAAAAGCAGGAAATGAAATGAAATTATCTGCATTTACGCGCTTTACAGTGTGCTTCACATTTCCCAATAGCAGCCGTGGAGCCATGTAAGGCTGCTAACCTGCTTATTGGGGGCATTAGGGGTTCAGTGTCTTACCCAAGGACACTTCGACACGGGATTCGAACTGAGATCGCTTGATCCCAAGACGAGTGCTCTACCTCCTGAACCACTGCCGCCTTTTTCATCTTCTTCAAGAAGATAAAACAAATTATTATTGTCGTTGTAGGCGCAAAAAAGCTAGCATTGTCTTTTTCCACTCTGAAATTTAGCACTGTCCTCTTCTGTGCTAAAAGCTGGAATCTATATATTTCACCCTAAAGCTAGTTTCATCTTCTTTTACACAGTAGGTTTCTCTTCTGTGTTCTGCGCAGAAAGCTGGCAAAGTCTTCGTCTACAGAGAAAACATTGTTGAATTTTTCACAGATGGCTATAATTGCCTTCTTTTACTTCATAAACTAGTGTCTTCTCATTCGAGGAATTCATGTGTTCTACTCCTGCATGGAAAGCGAGCGTCACCTATTCTAAAAATTAGCTTTGTTTTCTCGATAAATAGCATAATTTTTTTCAACCTTTTGCTACATCAAAAAAGGGTTAAAAAGAAAAGTAGGGGAAAAGAAAGCAAATAAGTAAGGGAAAAAAGAAAGAAAGAAACAAAAGGTTTGAAAAAATGTAATTGTCATTTTTTCAGTTTTCTTTTCCTTTTTTAATTTTTGTCTTATTTCTTTTCATTTTTCTTTTTTATCTTTTTTAAAGTTTTTTTTCCCCCTTAACCTATTTGTTTTGGAACTGTTGCGACTTACAGTACACTGTGTATCAAGTGACTGCTGGAAATCAAAGTGTTTTTTTTTTTTTTACCTTCTATCATTTTTGTATTTTTCTAACCTCTCATGAAGTTCAAGCAGCAGTTTATCTCCTTATAACCTTAAAGTCCAGAACCTTTAAAAAATTGCCTTTGGGAAAAGGAGTTGCAGCTCTTGGCAACGTGGTTATCATATCAGTATGTAATTGTGTCTACGTTCAAATCTGCAAAGAATGTAAAGTGTTGACAGTGTGTTAACAGCCGTCTCATAAATTACATAAAGCGGCGCGTGGGTTTAACAGCGCCATTGAGGAAAAATTGGACAGGGGTTACAATCTATGCGGTCTGTCAGTCTGTGGGAGTGTGATGGTGGGGTGCTGAGTAATTGACTGGCAGGGAGGGGAGAGGTAGGAAAGACAGATTTTCTTCATATTTGTATAGTGGTACCTCTTCTTAGGAGCCTTCTTCCTTCCAGGATGGTGCTCGTAGCTCAAATAGCTCATGTAACCATATGACATCAATAAAAAATAATTGGTCTGCTCCAGGTCCTCCCAAAAAACATACAAGTGAATCCTAAATAGCAAAAAAACACATCTTACTGATGAAAAAAAACACATTCAAATAGTAATTCAACACAAAAAATGTAGAAATGAGTTAAATGAAATGATATTTACAAAATAGTGAGTTTATTATGAGCACTGTAATGAATGTGTGTGTGTGAGCCACGGAGGAAGTCAAGTCAAGTCATGTTTATTTGTGACGCCCTTAATCACAAGGAGTCTCAAAGGGCTGCAGAGACCACAGACTATTGCAAACTACAGACTATTATTACACCATCTCCTGATCTAAAACCTACATGAGGGCAAGGAAAAACTCAAAAACCTCAGCATGAGGAAAATTAAGAAACCTTAAAAGGACCACACATGAGGTAATCCAAGCTTCCAGGTTTCAACAGATGTAGCATCAACAAACAATACATACGTAGATATTGTCAACATGAAATATGGGTCATTCATAAGATATAGAATGTAAGTGCCTAGATTCAAAAGGTTCAACTGAGGTCGCAGATCAAATCTCAGAGGGAAGAGCATTCCATAGCACCGGGGCTGAATGGAGAACATCCTTGAACCGGTGGATTTCTGTTTGGCTCTTGGGATCCCTAGTAGACCAGCATTTTCCAAGTGAAGGCTCCGGACAGGAACATAGAGGGAAATTAAATCTGTAAAATATGTGGGTGCAAGCCCATGTGTGATTTTGTATACTACTAACTGAACCTTAAAATCACATCTTAAGCTAACAGGGACTCAATGCGGGTTAGCTAAAATCGGGTAATGTGATCAAACTTTCTTGTCTTAGTTCAAATTCTCGCTGTAGCATTTTGTACCATCTGCAGGCTCTTGATGCTAGAGTTAGGGAGACCGGAGAGTAGTACATTACAGTAATGGAGACCGGAGGGAACAAACACATGAGTTAAAATCCCCGCATCAGCCTGGGATAGGGTGAATTTTTTGCAGTGTTGCAAAGATGGAAAATAGCTGTCCTAGTAATATTTTTAATGTATGTTTGGAAGGCCAAATTGGGGTCAAATGTGACACCAAGACAAAAGAAAAATGTTTCTATTATGTATCTATGTAACACTTTAGTTTTTCTTTTTAAAGGAACAATTTTATTTTTCATCCATCTAGTTATTTATTTCCTTTAAAATACATACAAAATAGTTATTTGCGCACAGGGTTGGGTAGGGTTACTTTAACTGGATTACTTTCAATTACTTTTGGATTACTCCAATACCAAATATGCTAATAAAAGACAAAAGAAACTAAATATGAATAAAATCATGACTCACAACACGTGGTAAGCTTTCTCTCCTGGCTTTGATCTCTTTGATCTCCGGCAAAAATAACATAAAATGCGACAGAAACAAAATGAAAATAAATCCAAACAGCTTGCCAACATCATTTTTGCCGTTCCATGTATTCCGTTACTCCCCAAGCCTGCACAAAATTTAGTAATTTTATTCATGTTAAGTTTCTTTTGTCTTTTATTAGCATATTTGGTAATCCAAAAGTAATTGAAAGTAATCAAGTTAAAGTAACCCTACCCAACCCTGTTTGTGGACCAAGAGCCTGTGATATGTCACAAGTAATGCGTTGTGTTTAACGTGATACGTAAAATTTCAAAACAAAATAGTTATAGGATCTGGTATCAGTGTTGTCACATACCGCCTCACACCAATGCCTAAGTCGGGTATGAAAAACAGCGCCTATAACTGAGTCAGATCAGGAAGCTTCTCCTGCTACACTAGTAACCAATAAAAGCCATACTATCTTTCCATGTAGGAGACAACACCCCAACCGCTCCTCCCCTGTCTTTTATTAGCATATTTGGTATTGGAGTAATCCAAAAGTAATTGAAAGTAATCCAGTTAAAGTAACCCTACCCAACCCTGGATTTTAGTAAAAAAAAAACTTCTTACACAGAGGTAACACTGTAATCTGTTTGGTTTCATTAGTTTTCTTGTCTCAATCGTCTATTCTCGATGTTTGGAAAAGAAGAAGATGGATGGTCATCGTGCCGTGATTATCTCAATTGACATGATCTCAACGTTGGACCAACGTAGCCTAAGCCTTTGTATCTAAAATCTCATTGTGGTTTCAAAACAGTGGAAACTTGTGCGCCCTTCCACAATGCTTTCCATCGTTCACATGATGTCACCAACAGCGGAGCCAACACTGACAACATCATGTCGGCAGTATGATCAGCCTAATTTAGCATTTTCAGTATCATGGGAGTACAATTGGCATTTTTTTCTTTGTTTTTTTTCAACTTTTAAATCACCGGGGACACAAATACATATTAACTTGTGCAGTCTCAATGCAGCATCCAAGGTAACAATAACAAATGGAGACAAACATTTTCAATCCAAGACTAGCGTACCGTACATTTGGAGAGTTCCTGGACAAATATCAAATTTTCTCTAAATGTAAACAGTGCAAAACAAATGTATCCCGCGTGGGATGTAAAGGTTAGGACTGCCCGTGCCCAGTTGTTTCCTCTCCTGTGCCGTGCAGCTGCCATGCCACACGGTCACGTTGAGGCAGAGAATGCTCTCGATTGTTATTCTGTAATACTTGAGGAGCTGACGAGGGGAGAGATTCTTAATTTTTGCTGAAATATTTCGATCCGATAGTACAGTATCAGTGTTCATTTTACCTGTGAAAAGTGATGGGTCCCGGGGACTCGCATGCTCAAAATTCTATGGGTCCCAACAGAGTTCTGTGGGTCCCCAAAATGTTGTGTTATCGAGGTTGAAATTGTAAATCGGCAACAAATATATAATAGAAATCTATATATTAATTCAGTTTTAATCATCACAGTTTATTGGTAATACAAATCAGTTATCACTTCAAGATTTTTCAGTTCACAATATTGTACATTGTACAATATTGTACATTATACATAATAGTATTACTGAAATATTACATATATATATATATATATATATATATATATATATATATATATATATATATATATATATATATATATATATATATATATATATATATATATATATATATATATATATATATTTAGTAGCTTGACCTGGACATGATAGTCTCTTGTTGTTGACAAGTATTCATAAATACTTAAATCCCTAAAGAAAAAAATATTGCAACTATCTGTCAGGTTCAAAATGATGTCCAGATGAAAAAAGAGAGTTACAATCAAAATTATGTATTAAAGAAAAGTAAGCATATTGAAACGAGACAAAATTGTGTTCTTGGATTGATATGATATAATTCCATAAACTAAAGCATGAGCCTCTTTCTTTTACCATTTCATAGATTTGTATTTGGAGGATAGAATAAAACACGTGCACGTAAGCGCATTCTGATTGGTTTAGGCAGGAATCACATTTTTAAATGAAGTGTATAACGCTGGTCGTTAGATGGCGTGCGGGTATCATAAATGATACATCACAGCAGGTTATTGTTTGCACATAGATAGGAGTCTAGGGAAAACTACCAGTGGCCTCCAAGTTGTACAGACAAAGTTCCTTTGGCTTGGGAAAGTTATGCTCCCATCCTCGGGTTGTACGGGTTTGCCGATAGAAGTTCTGTACACCAGTTTGATAACAGATAGGGAGCCTCCAGACTGTATAGACAAAGTCCCTTTGGCCTGGAAAGCCCATGCTCCCGACCCTGGAGACGCTCGCTCCGGAAAAAGCTTGAAAACGCAACTGCACAATTATTGAATGAATATAAATGTATAAAAGTAAACGAAATATAGTATTGAAGGCAGACTTAGACCATAAATTCCCTTACATTATCCAAATTTTGGGGAGGGAAAATATGATATAATTATTTTTTGTAGCTTTACCTGTATGTAATAGTCTCTTGTGATTGACAGGTATGCTTTACTGATTAAGATCTTTATTTTTACATTCATTTCATTAAAAAAAAAAACTTTTGGGGAAGAAAAAAATAATGTATCTTTATTCCAGCTCGATCACGCCTGACTGAGATTAAACCGTATATTTTGTCTCTTTAGTTGGAAGCAGGACATTCTTAGCTCATGTTTTTCAACATAAGCATTGGTGCAAGTCCCCTTTGAAACGTTTGTTTGGTCACGATGAGACCAAACAAAAGTTATCAGTCCTCATGATGACCAAACTGATGTTGAGTGTCCCTACGGGTTTGCAAAAACTTTGGGAATCTTCTCAGGCATCTCGATGACAAGCGCGGCAAATCGGTTCTTTCAGCCGGGCGAGATAAAGCGACGGTCCGTCTCCCTGCCACCAAAACATTTGAGATGATATACTGTCGGTCCTTATCCGTTTGTCTCCGGCTATTGTTTTGAGTCTATTATAAGGATTGTGTTTGTTGAGTACAAGGGTGGAAAAAAGGATGTATTCGTAGGAGGTTCACAAGTGCCAAACTGACATGGAAATAATATTTCTGTTTAGGACATCTTGAATAAATATATTCCACTATCACTGAAGATTCCATAGTTTCGCACAAGTCACTCCAAAGTAAAAATTCCCTAAGCCAAAAATGCATAATTAAGTAAAAAAATACTTTCAAAGTCAATTAAGTTCGGGGCAGCTGGAGCTAGGATTAGGGGGAGGTTGGGCCAAATGGAGTTTTCAACAAAAACACTGCTGATAAAAAATGTTCCGCTGTTCTTAAAGGGGCAGTGTTTTATATGTGTCCAACAGATGTCTCTGTATTATGTAGTGCCACCAAAAATGAGTCCAAGGAAGACTACAAACCAAGGAGACTGAAATCAGCCCTTTTTCCCCCATTTATAGCCAGCCTTTCACAAAGAAAGACAAAAAGAAGGGGAAAGTAAATTTCTTAAGAAAAATGTAAAAACGGAAGGAAAAAAGAAGAAAAAGAGGAGGAAAAGGAAAACAGGAATTAAGAGAAAAGTAGGCGGAAAGAAAGCAAAAAAAGAAACGAAAGAAAAAGGAAAGAAAGAAACAAACATGATTAAAAAGAAAAAAGGATAATAATTTTAAAAAAAAATTCAAAAAATTCTTATTTTATTTTTTTATTCTTTGTTTTCCTTTTTCCATTTTAGTTGAATTTCTTATTGTTTTCATATTTCTGTTTTCTTTTTCCTTTTTGTCTTTTTTATCTGATCACTTTGAGTCCCTGTATTTTGTCGAATTTGGTTGTGCTTTTAGCACTCGTTTTTGGTGGCACAACGGAATACAGCAACATCTAGTTTCTAGATTCTAGAGCAATGGTTCCCAAACCTTTGCAGGCTGGCGCCCTCTTGGCTCCCCAGTGTATTCCTAGCGTCTTGTAATTCCTAGTGTATTCCTAGTGTATTGTAATATGTGATAATTTCTAAGGTGCTGGTACAAATTAATTGTGTTTTCTCTGGACCTATCAACTACGTGAAAGCAAATTCTGCAACGGGCGTATTCTTCTGTTCCACGTCCGTTTCGTCAAAACCAAAAAAAGTCCAAACAAGTGATATATCCCCCTTCTTCGGTGCAAGCTTCATTTCCTTCTCGTTTGTTAACTCTGGGACTATGTCCGCCATGACACTCAATGAGCTCACACAGTGGGTGTGGCATAGTGTGGTGCTTGCAAACTTTGAATCGCGTTTATTCGCCTGTGCCACGATTAAAACTTGCCTATGATTGGTTGGCGCTTTTAAAACTCGAACAGTAACAATTGTGGTTGGCCAAAACGCCATCGCTCACTACAAAACCTTGAAAAAAAAACGCAGTGCTTTGCGGTTTTACAACCGTACTACGTCTAAACTTTTGACTTCTACTTCGGGTTGCCGCCCCCCTACCGCCCCCTTCTTCCTCACCGCCCCCCCAGATCTTTCCACCATCCCCCAGGGGGGCGGTACCGCTCACTTTGGGAACCACTAACTAGAGGGAACATAATATACACTATCCTCTTAACATGAATATTAAGGCAGGAGCCTCAATCGATCATCCTTTGGGCCACAAATGGCCCCCCAGCATCAAGTTTGGGTCAAGACTACTCTAGCGGGACTTGTGTATGAGCATGTATGAATGCGATTAAAAATTTGAACAAACCTGTTCTAACGCACAAAACAGGAGGATGTTAGCTTAAGGAGGAGAAACCAATTGATTTTGCCTATAGATGAGGGTGACACTAATTTTCTGCACAATAGAGTACCATACTAGCTCGCAGCAAAGAAAAAGACAATGACTCTAGCTTTTTCTTCTTTCTCACCAAAAACTCTCACTCAGAAGCAGCTGTGTTTAGCTTATAGTAATAACTAAGACGATTTTAGGTTTTGTGTTGATTAAAACAACTCTTTTGGCGTTGAAGAAGGTAATTTTCGGCATGGAACAAGACAATGCTAGTTTACGGTGAAGAAAAACAAAATGGTGGCTTATAGAGTTGAACAGACTGACGCTAGGATAAAGGAAGGTTAGGCTAACTTTCTGCTTTGAACAAATAAACGCCAGCTCATAGCGAAGAACAAGACAATGATGGTTTTTAATGTAGAACACATTCACTCTATTTTTTTGTTGTAGAAGAAGAGGCTTCATTTCAGTGTAGGAGAACGTTTGTTTTTGGCAAGGAACAGATCAAAATAACATGTCACAAGGATGAAAAGCAAGTTGTATATTATCTACAAAAAAATATTTTAAAAATGTGTATGATGCAGCTTTTTAGTTTAAAACCATAGCTTAGCATATCTTTTTTCTATAATGACCATAGTTGGAGCTTTTGATTTTTTTCTGGCCGAATCACAATTTATGACCTGGCTTGGACTTAAGCGTTTTCCTTTTCCTTTTTGCATCTCAGGGTCTTTTGAAAAGCAGATTTTGTCCGAACGGAGAATTTCGCTTTCTTCGTTCTTTTCATGTCCGGTAACTTTGACTCAACCTGTAAAAGCTGCAGGACACTCTCACCACAGGACTGCATCCTTGCTTGAGTTAAAAAAAAAACAACCTTGTCTGATCTCTGGAGCTATTCCCTCGAGATGAGGTTTTCATCTCAATCCGCGATGAATCTCGAAGTATAAAAAGGGGAAAGCCTGTGTAGTTCAAAGGCGGCAGACACCATCTTGTCACTCATTCATACCTCATGGGAACGTGCCTCGTTTTTCCTTCGGCTGACCTCTTCATAAAACCACATGAGTAACCTTATTCAACAGAACATAATGTCTTCGTTTATTATACTTTGTTTGTCTTGGAGTTGGCAAAACGGGAGCTGTTGATGTTTGAAGAATTCTTTTTGATTCTTGCAATCACAATTTTCAATAGAGAATGACTTTTCAACTTGCATGTCTTAAAACGTTGAGTACAAGCTCTAAATAGTCAGTTTTATTACTCCTGTCTTGTCTCTCTTGAAATATTTGATAAACCAATCTTTTTCAATCAGAGTGCGGGGGCACACTCCAGCCCCCAAAAATATTTTCCAGTCTACCGGAGGAAATCGCCCCATTTTATCTTGGCTAAAAAGCAGAAAAGAGAGCCATTGTTCAGTATATTTGCTTTCTTCCAGTGATCAGTAGCTGTTACATTCCTCCATATCAGTTGATGGCAGCAGATTAATATTATTTTTATAAATTAATCATTTGTCCATGAAGTAGTAGAAGGAAATATATTAAATCATATCGAATTATTTAATATTTGGGGGGGATTTTAATACTCTTTTTTTTTTTTTTTACAAAAAGAGGTACAATGTAGTAACTATTTTTCACTCATTTAAAGTATGTATATTTTAATATAAAATGAAGATAAACATATGGTATAACTTAGAAAACAGTACAAAACTACAGTCAAATTCAAAAATAAGCTAAAATTATTAACCAAAACTAAAAACCTGTATTATTTTCTCAAACACAGTGACAACAAATTATCAGTAAAACGTCCTGTCAATTCAGGCAACGTGATAATTGACGTTTTAGAAAACAACAACACATAAATGGCGCCACGAATCAATTTTTAAATATTTTGGATGGAACCCACCACAAATCTTTTTAATGATTAAAAAGTGTAGGAAAATTGGGAAACACTTTTCTAAACTTTCGACTTGTAAATCGTCATTTCTTGACCGCATAGTCAATTTCATTTGATAAATACTCATTGATACTTTTTTGGTGAGGGAGGGGCTTCAAATCCATAATTTTCCAAGATAAAATAGCGTGTTATTGCTACACTCTTCAACTCGTTTGAGGCTCATCCAGATAAAATTAATTATTATTATTTATTAAAAGAGAAAGGCCATACTCAAACCCATATCCGCATACTGGAGGAAAGCTTTAAAACCCACTTATTATTAATCTTCTTTTTTGGCATTGTATGATTAATGGCCATTCTGTAAGAATTGAATTTTGAAAACCTGTCTTAACTGTACATTTATGTCTTTGGTTTATAGTGTTTTTTTTCTAGTGTGCAATAGAAAATTGTTCGATTTTATCTCTGCAAAAGCGCATGCCTTTGTCCAATATCTTTGCTTTCTTCCAGTGATTGTAACATTCATCCATATCAGTAGGTGGCAGCAGATAACATCTTTTCTTATGATTCTCATGATTAGTAGAGGGAAAAATATTCAACAATTTATTCAGTTTAAGTTGTTTAAGATTGCAAGGCAAAAAATGATGAAACAATTAAAGCAAAACCTTCGCATATAATTTTGATAATTTTGATTACTTTTGTATTTTTTTAAAAAGCAAAACAAACAAAATAAAACTGAACAAAACGTTCAAACGTACAGATACAATTATTTGTTCCATTTGCAGATAATGTTTTGCACATTTTAGGAATTATTTTTATTCTAGATAAGAATACAGTAAAACCTGATAAAACAGGTCAAAATATGGTAAAATCCAATATTGTAGTAAATGTTTGAACCAAAATGAATAATGTGCATAATCCTCTAGGCCAAGGTAACCACAAATAAGGACAACTTACTACAGACGCTGTCTACTTACGAATGAGGTTCCGGACGATCGTTCATGATTTTAATTTTTTCGTAAGTTGCTTCAGTGCTTTATTTTGTATGTTTAAGGTTTACATAAGTAACCTACAATGTTTTGTACTGAAAAATAAACATTTCATAAAATAATATACTCTCTAAAGATAATTCAATTGAACTTTAAGAGTTAGGCTACTACTTCCTCCGTGGTAGAAAGTGGCGGAAAACAAGCGTTCCAACCATTTTCTCAACCGCATCAAGCTTTCTTATTCCACTTTCATTTCAAATTAAACAGATCGCCTCTTCTTTACACTTTACACCAACCACATTAAATAGATGCACGACATATTAAACAATAAAAGTGTCAAAGTTCTAGAGATACAGTGCAGCGTGTTTACATTACACACGAACCAGGAAGTAGAAGCCGGATTTCTTCTTCGGGGTGGATGCTGGGTGACCTCTCACAGCGCCACGCGGAAGAAAGAAGCACTACATTCCTTCTCTTATACTCGGAAAAAGGTGCACACAATACAAAATCTAACTTACAGCAACGTCCGGATATTTTTCGACATCCCCCCAAAAATGTTTGTATCTACCGTTTTTCGCAACTCGCATGTTCGTGAGTAGGGGAGCGTCTGCACTTTGAATTAAAAAATAAAATTAAAGCTTTACAACAAAATGTAAGAAAAACACTTGTGAAACCAATTTGAAAGAAATCAAAAAATGTTGATGGGTGCTGTGTCTCGATTTTTTTTAATTGAAAAAAATAAAATGTTTGAAAAACGCTGGTTTATAGCCCTTATTATCTTAACTGTGGTTTGTATTTTGCAAATGTTTTTGCACATTCAGGATGGCAATTTTTAATCTTGTTGTGCATTTCACTTGTTACAATGACAATATATTCTATTCTAATCTAAAACAAGACATGCAAAAGACACATAAAACATGCAATTCAACCGTGAAAACAAGCAATCCTGAACCCAGCATGCAATTTTTTTTTTTTTGTGCCTGAGATTTAAGATATGACTGAAACGTCTGGCTTTAAAAGACTGCAAGGCCTGCTTTCCCTCAAGCAAGTGTCGGAATGCGTCAAACTGTGAGAGGAAACGTTCACTCTGATCGACTTAGCGGACCCTTTGCCCTCTTACAGTTAATCCGAAACCCCCCGGTGGTTTTAAATGGCCGTTTCATGGTTAAGGGGCCCCTTTGACAGACTTACGTGACATAGGCACGTTCCGAGTGACACAACGTAAAGGGATAGAGGGCAACTTCGACTTTGTCGCTTTCACTTCCTCTTCTTCCTCGTCTCGGACAAGAAGCCTAATAAGAGCCAGGCGAAGGTCAAACTACTGCTGGGACGTAGAAAAGAAACCTCAGTCCAAATTTAACACATGCCAGCTCTGTTTACCCAAACTGGAACCAGCACACTCCACTGAATTGAATGTATAGAAGCACAGCAGTGAGCCAATATGAAACATGGAGCTAATTAAGATTCTGCAGGGAAGTACTTAGATTTAAGGAATATAAATGGATTTTGTGTCTGTCATATGTCTAGTCTTGAAAAAGTAAAAACAGAATCAGTTCCATGTCAATTAAGCAGAAATGTTGACAGCTATAAGAACACTGATGGGTCCACATGGGAAGGATTTAATAACCATCAGAAGTGAACATTTTTGGGGGGAACGCTAGGTTTGGTTGTTTTTTTTTTTTTTGTGTGCCCAAAATAGCATTCAATCATATGTTGTCATTTGCTCTATTGTGAGAAGCCTGATATGGTTTCAATCGTGAGCTGTTGGAAACCATCTCGGCTCAAATGACTCCAACAGATAATCTGAGTCAATCTTATAAATTTCCATTACAATTTGAAAACTTTTCAAACGCTAAATAAAAGCGGTAAAGTGCTGCATTCTAGAAATGTAGGACGTTTCAGTTTGTCTCATTCCTATGCTTTTATTTTCCTTATAGCTAGCATTGATTCAAAATCACGAGCTGATCTTTAAAATGTAAATAACACCACCTGCGTAAATAAATTCGAAAAATTCTGATGTATATTTCGCAATTCATGGACTTTCTCTCGAGCGATGTAAAATTGAAGGCGGTTAGTGGAGTGAGGGTTCTTTTTTCTGTCTTCACAACTCAAACTTTCTTAGGGACATTACCATTCTCACTTCTACGTTTGAGGTTCAAAATATACCAACGTTCCTCAAATGCAGCATAGAACATTATTCTGGTCCTACACTACTGGGTCATGTTTTGGTTGTGGATTTTGTTAATTCATCAAAAACAAACGCCCCTTTTAATTGGTCATTTTATATGTTTAGAATATATAGTTACATATTGTAGGATACATTTTTGTCATTGATTAGTGCAATCTATCCTTTTTTTAGAATAACTCCTTACCATGTTATTAATATGTTATTAATATGTAGTTATTATGTTATGACCAGGTTGTTATTATTAAAGTTCGAGTTAAAATAGGCTCAGTCAACGAATAATACATCCAACTCATATAAGGGCACATATAAATCAGAGGCTAAATTAAAGGACTAAGGCCTCTTGAACTTGCTGGCTACAAAAACTTGGTCCTGGCAAACACAGAAAGTAGACAGGGCATCATCACCACCACTGTCAGCGGACACTAGCGTAGATTCTCCTGCCCCTTACAGAACACAGTGTGTGCATCAGTCCCTACGGAGAAGCCCCTCCCAGCGCATCCCTTTGTCATAGTGATAGGAATTCTATCTCTTTTTAGGGAATCGCCTTTCTTGGCTTAGCTGGCAAAAAACAACAGCCGGCACTTTCGGCCTTTGAGCGGCTCTTCAGATGGTCTTTGTTGCTTGAATCCATACAATACCAATTGTATTATTGTGAAAAATAGGGAAAATACAGCAAAAAAAGAAAAAGACAATGAAAAAAAGATGAAAAAAATAAAATTAAGAGAGAAAAAAGAAGATGAAGCTAATAAAGCAATAAAAAAAAAGTAAAAAGCAAGGAAAAAAGAAACATAAAAAGCAGGAAATAAATAAAACGGACAAGGCAAGAAAAACAAAGTTAAAAGCCTGGAAAAAAAACAAAAAGAGAAAAACTAAAATGGGAAAAGGGAGAATCGAATGAGAAAAACACAAGGAAAAAGAAGTAAAAAGCTCAGGGGAAAAAAGAGAAAAAAAGAAAAAAGAAAATGGAGAACAAAAGAAGGACAAGACCAAGAAAAAAGTAAAAAGCTAGAAAAACAAGAAATCAAAAGACGAAAAAGAAATTAAAAAAAAAGAATAAGAGAACAAAAAAAGAAAGAAAAAATGGGGGAAAATTGTATTTTGGAGGTCTCTTTAATCACTATATTACTAATAATAATGTAATATTATAAATACAATTAATCAATTTTTTTTTAAATCTCTTATACTACTAAATTGTAAAAGCACTTATTTTTTCACAATCCAATGAACTTTTAACTCATTTAAACTTTAAACCTTTGTACATCTTTCAAGTAAAGCATCTGGAATCCCTGTGTGACACGATAAAATGTCAATTTTAAAACATTGAATTCTGTGCAACAACTAATAAACTAGACAAGAATGAACTATACTCTTTAAAAAGCTAACAGTGAAACACATCCCTGGAGAACCCTGGAAACATACATTAACCTGTTTACAAATTAGAAAAGGTAAAATTCCACTAAAATTCACCTTTTATATTTACAACAAATGTAAAGTCAACGACAAAGATCCATGCAGAAATGCACATTGACCAATCACAAGAAGAGGTGAGGCGTCTGGAAGGGAGCCAGCTGTGTTGTTTCAAATGATGAACACTGTTGTAAGCTGTTGCTGGATGTGTTGTCAGTTATATTTAGCGTGCATCAATGCTGTGCAAAGATTTTTGGGGGTAATAAGAGTTGTCCCTCCGCCCCATGCATTTGATATGCCCCCCCCTGAGAATCAAGTCTGGTGACGCCATTGATTAATGCTACAAGGTTTCAAGAGCAGAATCAAACCAACAAGCTCCCGCACATGTCCTGGGGCAGACATGGGAAGCCATCAATACCTGGTCATGATGAACTTCCACGTTCACCTTCAAAATATGAATTAGCCACAGAACCCTTGGAATGGATAAAGTTTGACTTTGAGAGATTGAAAGACCTACAAGTGCTCGAGAGCTTGCACGCCTCTTGATTGGAAGTTTGCTCCTTTGTTCGCCTTAGATGACGATGTTGAAACCCTTACCACCAAGTTTTTAGATGTTCACATCACAACATCACCAGGAATAGCAACAGTCATTCTTCAGGCCACAGTTTTAAAACGCAGATGAATAGGAAGACAGAAAAATGGCAGACAGCATCAAGGAATACACAGGTTGCCAAAACCCAAACTGTCAGCAGAGGAGAAAGCTACCTAGAGTTTGCCTTCAGTGGTGCCTCGATGATCAAAACAGTTAAGAGATCAGTGAACAGTGAACTCCAAAAATAAATCCTGAAATAGTAAAATTTCTTGCAATAACTCCACCAAAGACCAGATGTGCTGGTGCCAAATATTTACCCAACCTAATATTCCATTTAATACCACTAATGGCTAGAGACATCAGCTATATTTCCACTGTACTTGTAGTAAACAAGTTAAGAATGTGAGGCGGATTTTAGATCACAGCTTCTGGTTCAAGACTGTTGTCAAGTTTCTTTGTACAGCCATTAATCACAACAGAGTCTCAAAAGGCTTCCCGGCAACAGTCCCTGTTCTAAATCCTCCAACCTGGCAAGAAAAAACTCTGGACCCCCAAACTTAATGGTATTATCCATTCCAGTATATTTGTGAATCAGATCATTTAGATAGATAATGACTTTACTCCACAAACAAAATGAAATAATCACCTTGTCCTTAATGAGCAACAACCACATACTGTTTATTCCCCATTGATGAATACTGCATTCTTTCAAGGAGTGAATAAATAACCGTGAGTCAGAGTTTGCATTGGAAGGTGTCACTGTGTGTGTCACTCGGAGTCATTAGCCGCTTCCTCCCCTCTGCACCCAAACTTCATAAACATGACAAACAGTCCGCCTTGACGTAACTCCTCAAGTCCATTCCAAAAAACCTTTGAATGGCACTAAAAGTAACGTTTCATCACTGAATAGATTCAAATTGACGTACTGGAATTGCTCAAAATCAGGTCACTCCCCTCTACCCGAGGAGTTCCTGGTTAAATTGATGTTTAAAAAGCTCTCTGACCATCTTATGAGTTTTCAGAAGTTTTTGGGCGTCGCGGCACGTCGCTTAGCGCACACCGGATGTTGATTCATGGCCATTGAGGGCGCTTTTATGGGGTTCACCGTAATGCCACACCAGAAGTTGGAGAGCATTAAGTGTGCTTGTTTGACTTTAATGGAAACGAGGGAGAGGGGGCCCCAAGTTTGCAAGCGTTCACTTCTGCTGGGACGAAAATCCACCAATTTTTTTTTTGTTCTTTACTAAAAGTGATCCATTTCCTCTCTATAACCCGTGACCCCAAATTTTATAGATGACTGTCCATTCATAGCAGACAGACACAGAGACAAATCTTACAGATGCGAAAAGGACTTGTAAAGTGTGCTGCTAAATACAGACTGTGTAAAAAAATAAATGTGGGCAACAATATCTGATATAACTTATGGAATTTTATGTAATTGGGTTGGATTACACCATCAACTATAGCATTTCATTTGGAAAAAATGATATTAATTGAGTACATATCAGAGCCATACAGGGACTGACTAACAGTAGAACTTTGGACAAAATCAGATAATTCATCAATTTTTTTAAAAAATGGCAGTTTTTCAGACGTATGAATATGAAGAATGTGTTGGTTCATTTTCTCTGTTGATAAAAAAAAATTACACTGTAAAAAATGAAATGGTTGTTTTTTTCTGAAAAATATAACAAATATTTTTGTTTATTTCTCACTGCTTGAGTTGGGTTTGGATTCATTTGTTACTTTCTAAAAAAAACTGCATTGCAAAGAAAAGGAAAATAAACTAAAGACAATTTAGGTGGTTCTTCTGAATTTTATATTAGAAAATATACAATATATTATGGTTTATTTCTCTTTGTTAGGAAAATACTACACTGAAAAAAAGCAAAGAAAACATGGTCGTTTTGTTCGACAAAAAAGGGAAGAACTGTTGGGAAAATACTGCTTTGTAAATTAAATAATTAAATTCAACAAACAAATACATAAATAAATCCTCTCCAACTTTTGCTTATTGACGGAAAAATTATCTAGTACATTTTAAACTCGTTTTTCTTAAAAAAAAAACCATACTTATAAACAAAAATGTCATGGCAGATGTTTGATAATCTAGTTCATTTTAGTATTTTGTTCTGATCTCGTTAAAAATATATATATTTTAAAATAAGAAATCTTTGGAATCTAGTGGAAGAAATAAAACGTATGGTGAAAACAATGATAATACATCTAACTCATATAAGAGCACATATAAATCAGAGACTAAATTAATGAGGAACATTGTTCTTTTTTGCAGTCTTTAAATATAAAAGCAATAGATTATCTGTATCACATCTGTAATTGTAATTGTTCACTTTATGAGTAAATTGAGTTACTTTACTGTTACACTGTCCAAGTTTCAGAAGTCAAGTCATGTGGCTGAACAGACCTCTATATTTTAATAAATACACATATATATATAGATAGATAGATAGATAGATAGATACTTTATTCATCCCCGAAGGGAAATTCACTTTTATATATATATATATATGTGTGTCTGTGTGTAATTTATTACACTACTATATTAGCTAGATTTTTTTATAACCATATAATAGCTTCTATGTGTATAGTTTTTATTTTAAATCTTAATACTTAAGAGGTGAATAGTTTCTATTATTCTATTATATTTGTATATTTGAGATATTGCGTGATTTATTGGGGAAAATCAATGTTTTCTTGGAATCTTTTTGGTTTTAAGGCTGACATTTCAAAGTCCAATGAAATAGATTCAAACACATGAAATTTATTTGAAGAATTCACAAACACGCAGAAGCCAATTTATCCTCAACCCCAGTTTGTGCCGTTGTGGGTGCGAACGCAACTGCCACTCAAAACGCTGTTCCTATTAAATGCTGTGCTTTCAAATGTTGCATAAAAAAGTCTTTAGTGAAATGAGTAACGTATTAAATCAAGGAAAGTAGCCACGCTATGACCCAATAATAAAGTAAGTTCTTTTGGTGGCTCATTAGTGCCCACATAAGGGGCGGTGTCATAATGACTCGTAAAAAACACAGCCGCAAGTGTGGCCGCTGCCTGTATATCCAAGAGTTTAGTGCAAGGGTTTTGCTGTGGCCCAACACAAGGTTTGAGTCGGCCACATGGCTAAAAAGCCACGAATTTGTGATTTGTAAGTGATCAAGTTTATTATTTCCTAGCAGTGGTACTCATGTTGCCGACTAATATTTGCAACTCACACCGAGACCCCTGTTACTCATCAGCCTCCACAGTTTAGATCAGTGGTTCTCAAACGTTTAGACTTCAGGACTCACCATTCCAAGCTAATGACAAGTTGCGACACAAATTAAGAAAAAAATGTCCACTTCTCAAGCATACGTACTAGAATATATTTACCTTTTTCAAAAAGCCAAAATGACTTCAAGTACTGTGTGTATACTCGCATATGAGCCTACTTCCCAATGCTCTAAAACTGAAATCTGTACCCAAAATATCAATAAAACATGAACTCAGACATTGATTACTATTTAGTTATGTAGAAAATAAACATTGATAGACTGGTAAAAAGCTCAGAACCATTTACTGTACTTTGAATCAGCGCTTCAATGGCAGACACTACTATTGACTTCGTTTTTCGCAATCATTTCCTTCCTCGACTCGATCGTTGTTGACACTGTTCCACTTTTTCATCCCTTTATCATTAACTTTCTTAGGACCTAGTATTATGGGCAGAAAAAGACAATAAAACGAAAAAAATCACAATAAATGAGATGTGGTCACTCTTAAATACAACTGGGGTAGAGACGATTGACCAAACAAGAAGAAGACATCGAGCATTATCGCCATCTACGGCTAAGGAGTGGAATTGACCCTGCGTTTTTCTTCTTCATAGAATTATTTTGCCATAGCAAAGGTCAATTGCCCACTGAAAACGGGTCTAGGACCTGAGCCACCAGTTGAGAAACACTGTTTTAGATCTATCCAATCAGACTTTTTTCAAACTTGGTCACAGAATGACTTTCAAATTGGAAACCGTGATTCAGATGTTGAATATCAATGGCGTCTTGAGTAACACTACACTGAATCATTATTTGCTATTCATGACTCATCTGTGATCAAATTATTTGGACAATGTTTCTATTGAATGAATGTTGCCGTGATAACCACATCCTCACGTTTTAACAACATAAGTGAATCATTGTTGTATTTTTTTTTTTATGAATAGTAAAGTAAGCACTGTTTTTGCAGTGTAATTATAGCACTAATTACTGTAATACTTTAGAAATGCGAGCTATGATTTGTAGCTCTGTTCTAGATTTATACCGATGCGATGAAAACTTTAAACTTACTCTCCGAAAAGCTACTTTAGACAAGTCCTACCTATGTATCTTCAATATACTCCACTTATCCTAAAATTACAGTTAGTAAAACATTTTTTTTTTTATAAAATGCTCTTCTTCCACTGGCAGATAATTTAAAGTATTGTCATAATTACTGATGCGTGGCACCTGTGCCCGCTCCTTTGGCGCCAACTGCCTCGTACGCTAATTGGCTGTCACTTTTTTAACCCCCGCCTTTCTGTCACAGGTTGTCAGTCCGTCTGCGAACCTCCGCTTACGCTGGGCAATCTTTTCGACCCTGACTCTCTCCTGTTCTGGTTACCGTCTGTTTCCCGGCTCCGACCCTTTTTCTGATCTCAACCACGAGTTTTGCTCTCCCGTCCCGGCTACTGACCCGTTTTTTCCGCTCTCGACAGCGCCATCGCTCGCCACAGAAATACCACTTCCGCATCTGAGCAACCTGCTCCCCGCAACCAGCGATCTACGGATGGTGTGTACTACCCTTTCCCTTTTTCCCGATAAAACTAAGAGAAACGCACGCAAGTGGGTCCTGTCTCCGTTCTGGTCCTGACAAGTAGTTTCCCATTTTATTGAAAAAGCATTCTTTAAAATAAATCTTGAAATAATATTTTTTATTATTATAGTGAATAATGAGAATTAACAAATACTAATAATAAACAATTAATATTTCACCATTTGTTTGATTTTTTTAAGTCAATAACAAAAAGAGAAAATATTATAAACATTTCATTAGTTATAAGATATTAAATGTTTAAAAAATGTTTTTGTAAAATTTAAAAAAAAAACGTGGTGTATACATTATCACAGTATTCTTCTTATATAATAGTCAAGTCACAGACCAAAGATTATTACAGACTACGGACTATTATTACACCATCCCCTGATCTAAAACCTACATGAGGGCAAGGAAAAACTCAAAAACCTCAAGATGAGGGCCTCTCCCCATGGCCACCACCTCTGCCCTCCGGCAGACACTCAGGGTTAACTCTTCACAGATCCACAATAAAATAAGTGCAGTAATGGAATACAGTAATGAATAACAAAATAATTATAAATAATATAATTTTGCTTGTTTTTTTAATTTGCTTCGAAAACAAAATAAAAAGTATCTTAAAATATGAAAAATAATTCCTAAAAATAGCCAAAAATCCAGAATTTCTTTTTTAAAAAATGTTTTAGAACTAGAAAAATATGTTAAAAAAATATGTATTTCTCCATACCCTGAATACCAATTATTTATTCCATAAGCTAACTCATAAAAGACATCCCAAGAGGTCTGAATTCATGTGCGTTGCATCATGGCTCTGCATCTGGGAGCGTTTGTTTCTAGCGTTTGAAGCTTTCGGACGAGCGCAGGCAACCTGAGAGCTTATTTTATTCCCATGAGTTAAGCATGTGCACAAACCATAGCAAATGTTATTTTGTGCACATTTGTAAATATTTAATTTTGTAAGAATGTTAGAGAAGATTGCTCTCTGATGCACAAAGATTCCCCTTTTTGAACTGCTCGGAAAACTTTGAAAGGTGAAAAAGAAAATGGCCTGCCGCGTGATGACCGGTGGCTGATAAGGCCAAAATTGTTTGTTGTTTTATTTTGGTTTTAACTGAAAACCTCCTCCTTTCTAATGAAGATAAAATGGACATGCTGACTCTTGTCCGCTTGGATGCAATTCATTACCTTAGCTAATTACCAGATTCATCAGCAAAAAGGAAACACCTTCAGGGCATCTTTCGTTTCAAACCAGATGAAAGTTCATATTACTGTGTTTCCATGGCTGGACTGATTGTGTAATAACTGGCGTATCTTGTTCACACTTGCCTTATTTCTGTGCACAGTCAAAGATTTCCTTTTCTCTACCAAAATCTGTCTCATCTCAATTATAAGTCATCGTTTATTTATGATCATATTTAGAGTTTTGTCATAGAACCAAAACACCATTAAACACACTTTTTATTATTAGAAGTCATGCAAAAGCCTGTTCTACTGTTAACAGTCATTTGGTGTCAGGATCGGGCACTCAAGTCCCCCCTAGAGGCCAACTACCTGGGGGAAGTGGCTGGATAATGCCCACCTGCACCTAAAGATTTCAGCTCCTTATATTGACTTGTTGGCAATGAGTGGCAGTCATTGGCTTCTTCACATGTCACATCGGGTTAGTTTTGTTTCTTGTTTGGACACTGTTATTTGCAATCTGTTTGTTTGTTACATTGTACCTGTGTTTTGTGAATGACCAAAATACAAAAATACATCATGGCGGCGCCCCTGTTCGGCTGCGGCTGCATCGGCTCGCAACAGTTTTTTACACGTCGGCCATAAGACCCAGTCTTCGACTCAGTTTTGACGGCGCACAAAGTCGGCTCGAACTGCAGATTAAGATACGATCGCAGTTTTTTTTGCTGGATATGCGATCATCCAGACATCAAGCGCTCGGTGCTACGACCACTCGGGAGTGTTTATTAGCCACGGACTGCTATGTCAACAAGACCCAGCGGCCTACAAAGCAGCGAAGCAGAGTGGCAAGACAGCGGCGTGACCGCCGGACGAGGAAGCGAGGTTGTCGGGCCGGGCTAACAGCTAGGCTAAAGGCTAAACCCTGCAAAACGCCTCTCCCATCCATTCTCTAACGTTCGCTCTCCGGACAATAAACTGAACCATTTAACAACTGGAAGTGGCATCGAACCGCGAGATGACGAACTGCTGCGCTAAAATTCTGACGAAGACATGGTTAATCTTATCTATCCCGGCTGACGTTCAAAGAAACTGTGCGGGTCAGATGTATCGACATTTCGTTCTGTATACACGTGTATACGAATGACAATAAAGTAAATCTGAATCTGAATCTGAAATCTGTTTAGTATGCCTGCCTTGTTTTCTGCTTCCGATTCCTACCCGATTTGTGACAATGAAGTGCATGAAATCCACATTGTGAGGTGGCTTTAAACCAGATTTCATGTAGCATTTTGAAGCTAAACTGCCCCTTTTTTTAGCCCTTTTTTTCCCTGGTCCAGCCATATCTTCTATTTCTAGTAAAATCAGTAGAAAAAATACAGAAAATTAGCAGAATTGCATGACTGATGGGTGGTAAATACTGTTTTGTAAGGAAGGCACCTTGCAGCTGGCTTAGGACTGGTGTGGACCAGAAAAATAAATTCTTATCTGTAATATTTTTCTGCGTAAATACCTAAGAAAACAGCAAGCATACAAATATGCATACAAAACATCATGGGGACATCAGGAATCCTTTTCTTCTTGTTCTTCTTGTTCTTCTTGTTCTTCTTGTTCTTCTTGTTCTTCTTGTTCTTCTTGTTCTTCTTGTTCTTCTTGTTCTTCTTGTTCTTCTTGTTCTTCTTGTTCTTCTTGATCTTCTTGATCTTCTTGTTCTTCTTGTTCTTCTTGTTCTTCCTGTTCTTCCTGTTCTTCTTGTTCTTCTTGTTCTTCTTGTTCTTCTTGTTCTTCTTCCTATTTTGGTCTTGTTCTTTTAGTTGTTTTTTTCCCTTCTAAGTGTTATTGTTTTTCTTCTTCTTGTTCAAAGAGGGAATGACATTTCCCTTAGTAGGAAAGGAATGCAGTCACCTAACAGTCGTTCTAAGCGGCTACCATTATTAATTAAATTTAGAAGAAAGTTACACTACTGACAGTCATGATGAAAGGACTCTCCATAGTTCATACAGGCCAAGTGCATATTGCAATTCATAGCTTGATATGAAGCTGGCCTTTTTTTTCCCCCAACAGAGTATAGTAAAGGGTTCTTCGAGAACAGAATTCTACTACAGCAAGCAATGTGATCATTTTTGTTGCAATATCAGCCTATCTATGATACAACAATTCTCATTATCCCCTTTCTCATAGTTTGCAGGAATGGACCAAACTAGCCAGTGTTCTTCCTCTAATTGGTTCCTTTGGTACTCCACATTCCTAGCTCAGAGCTCTGAGACGGGTTTCAAGCCAGGGCCTCACTTTGCACTGCCATGCTGGCTTGCTGTGTTATTGATTGTACTTCTTTTAATGATAAATTCCCTTTGTGGAATCCAGTTTGCGAGGTCCGTAGTAGTAGGCGGCGTGTTTTCTTTGCCAGTGGCCTTGAATGGACCTCCATTTTTATTTCACTCACATTTTATTGAGGAGCCCAGAAACGATGTGACATTTTGCTATGGGGCACTCGCCTTTTTGGCTTTAATGCCTGGAGACAACATGATCTCAAGCAACAGATCTTTTTTGTGCTCTCAATCCTCACGGCGTCACTTGGCTCTCTGGTCTGTGTTACTACGAATGAATTCTTATTTAAGTGACAAGAGTAGCACGAATTGTAGGCCAAGCCGCCTCCTCTCATGTTACATGTGGTGGCGACTGCTCTGTTTGTGATGACCGAGAGCAGACAGAAGCAAAGCTATGCATTAAATTGCGAGGGGGGTTCCCTTACGTGCTCAGCGTGCGAGCTATGACCCAGTCCAAGTGATCTACCGAGCACCGAAAAATTAAAACGTTGTGATAAATTTAAACATTAGTAGGTCTTCTCAAGTATTTTTTGTTTGTATAGCCCTTAATCACAAGGAGTCTCAAAGTAGACACTCAAAATAAAGACATAAGACATCAATGTATTTTGAACATGCAAGAGGAACTGGGGGAAAATACTTCATATGAGGAATTCCAATCTGTTCTAAGGTCCTTCCCTGAGCCTTTTCTGTTTATTACATATCCATTATTTTTATTCTTGAATCACACAAAAAAAATTAAGCGAATGAAGATTCAAGTGCAGTCTAGCATTAAAAAATAACTTTCTAGTTTGTTTAACTGAATGCTGACACTATTTTGTAAATCATAAAGTGGATGTTCCACGCCACAGGGACTGTTTTCAAGGCTGTATGGAGAAATTTTCAAATTAAACATTGTTTCAAAGTACAGTACACATGTAAGCATAGAAGCAGTTTGTGAGAACCTTTAATCAGATAATGTTTGAACCAGAAATATATGTCACGTGTGCCTTAGCTTCGGCTAAGGGACAATTTTTACAACTGGTATTGCCTCTCAACCATTGTGTTTATTCATACAGTTCATTTATTCAGTGAAAACCTTTCCAAAATTCACAATAAAAATAGTTTTTACAGTTACAAGGGTTTTTTTTAATTTCTTTCCCCCCACAACAAGAATTTTTATCAAATTACTAGATAATTTTACAGAAAGATTTTGACGTTTCTGTTTACAGACAAAACAATGCAAAAAATACTTTCTTGTACTAAATTACAGTAGAAAATTGTTTGGATGCCACAGTCATATCTGTATCTCCAGAATGCATATTCAACGAGAATAAAATCTTTTGAAAACCTCAATGGAGTATAAGTCACTTTTTTTTTACTGCTTACGAAGCTGAAATATTGGAAACGCTAGCGTTAAATTTCAGAGAATATAATGCTAGATTCCTGAGCTGGACAAAGTGGCAATAGTCCTGAGCAAAAAAAGAAGACACTGGTTTGCAGCAAAGATACACAAACATGTTTGTACATATTTACCTAATTTATGAAATGTACACACCACTCTAGTTTTACAAAAGCATAATTTAGAATAAAACATGTAAAAGCCCCTTTCAAAATTTTTTCTTCCGTGGCAAATTTTTAGGTCAGATGAAGACAGTGGGGCAGCACGGCGGTGCAGTGGTTAGCACGTGTGCGGCACAGTTCTGCATGTTCTCCCCGTGCTTGCGTGGGTTTCCTCCGGGCACTCTGGTTTCCTCCCACATTCCAAAAACATGCATGTCAGGTTAATTGGCCGGTCCAAATTGTCCCTAGGTGTGAATGAGCGAGTGAGTTGTCTGTCTCTATGTGCCCTGCGATCGGCTGGCAACCAGTTCAGGGTGTCTCCTGCCCACTGCCCGAAGATTGCTGGGATGGGCACCAGCACCCCCGCGACCCTACTGAGGATAAGCGGTGCAGATGATGGATGGATGGATGAAGACAGTGCAAATTTTCATGTTGAAAAAGACAACGCTAGCTTCCTGCACCAATGGAAACAATGCTAGTTTTCTGTATGGAAGAAGCTAGTTTCTGATCTGGTACAAGAATGATGAAATTTTGTCATGTATGATTGAAAATAGTGTTTATAATCCAGAAACTCTATCTACAAAATCCCCAAAGGAAAATATCCACTAAATACTTTTCTAATTGAGAAGATTTTTTTGTGATTGGGCCAAAAGTCTCAACTTTCTAATGTAAAGCAGATGTGCAAAACACACCAAATGTTAACTGTAAGGATGACATAGTATGTGTCGAACCCGCCTTGGTCTCAATAGCCTCTGCAGCTGATATTTATCCATCCGACAACCGAGGGACGATGAGGTCACATACTTGTGTGTGACCTGTTTTGTTCGACTGACTCTACAAGGAAGAGATAAGATTCAAGCAACCTAACAAAAGCCCTTCTAACAAGAGCAGTATAACTATCTTCCCAGAATGGATCCCAACAGTGCTGGTAACGCAAAGGTCCGATCCCTGGTGTGATTGTCCGAACTCGGAGGTCGGCAACCCGCATTTCACCAGCCACATGAGCAATGTTTCCTCTAAGCTCCGCGCATGCGCAATCGCGCACTACCCGCACATTCTCAGCGCACAAGAAAATCTATCCAGCAGTGAAAAGCTGAAAAAAAAAAGAAGATTTTTTTTTTAAAAAGCCAGAAAAAAAAGAAAAGAAACAAAGGAAAAGAGTAAATAGAGAACACAAAGAAAAAAGTAACAGCAAGGAAAAAATAAACACAATGAGAGTTTTTTTAAAGGAATTTTTAAAAAAGTAAAAAAAAAAACTGAAAAATAAGAAAAAGTTTGTGTTGCATTCAAATAATTTCCAATTATATCAAGTCAATCTTGTTGCCAACATTCTACTTCCACTAAAAAATGTGATTAAATACAGTTGTGTATCGTGCCACCGACTAAATAAGCCCCTAAAAATGTTAGTATTATGCAACAAAAGACACCAGGAAAAAAAAGAAATGGTAATCTTGTGAAAGAATTGTTGTAAAAACAAATGACGTTTGTAGTCCGTACAACCTTTGCAAGAATACATTAGTCAATTCATTCAAAAGTGAAAAAATTGTTTGCATTGCCGGAAACTCAGCGAAATGTAACGTGATGTCAAGTTTTGGACATGTTTGATAATGACTTAGTTGCAACACTTGTTTCAAGCTTTGCTCACCGACTTTGTGTGAACGCTCAGACCCTAGAAAATTAGAGGGAAGAATGACTCTTGTTTGCAAATTCAAAACAAAGGAGGAGGGAAATATATTTTTGTTTTAATATTGTTCATATTGGATAAACGTGACAAAAACACTTTTTTCCAATCCTGCAAATATGTGTAGAGTATATATTACATTTCAACAGGGGGTGTAACTATGCACCATAAAATTCGGACTACAATCGCCCCTGATTATAAGCCACACCCAGTACACTTAGAAAGGACAAAACATTTTGTGCATACTTAAGCCGCACCTGACTATAAGCCGCATGCGCCCACAGTGAAACATGAAATATTTACAAGAAAGAGTTTTAATGATATACGGTACCTCAACCCCTTGACTATTCAACCGTCTGACAGACTTTGTACAAACAAATAAATGTCTGTACGATGACTGAAATATGTCATGCCGCGAATCATTGGAAAGCTTAAACTCTTGGAATTCAAGATATACTCATAATGTAAACATCACGCTCAGTCTTAAACAAGATACCCGAAAGCCAGCGTAACTCATCATTACGTCCCCTGGACCTCTTCAACTTCTAAGAATGTCCACGAAACTGGTTCCGTTACATAAAGACAATTCATAGAATCCAACCGTGTAAAATATTTAATCCAAAACACAAGATAATGCCAACAGATAAATAAGAATTGCAGAAAACTGTCCCGCTTTCTTTGGATGTTGCTTCTTGTTATCCGTTCGTTTAAACACATTTTACCTGTACACAAATAAACATACTCATAAAATTATTACCAATATGGTAGTTAGCGCTGTCTCACTGTTACCTTTACTGCTCGGGCACCCCTGGCGACTTTTAGGAAAAAAAAGCATAAATTAGCCGCATCATTGCAAGAAAGCTTGGGAAAAAGTCGCGGCTTATGGTCCGAATTTAAAGGTAACTATGAGATGAGAGGGAAGGTCAGCTGGTGACGGCTAAGACTGCCGCTCTCTCAGTAGTGTCAGGTTAGAAAACACAGGATGTCATCTTGAATGAAGCAAATATTGTGGGTCTTCAATGCAAAACTCTGGCACATCTTCCCTCCACTTGTTTTCCACTTCTCTGCTGTCAACTATGTTAAAAGACCTTCGCCTTTTAAAGGGGAAGCATCACAAGCCAGGCAGGTGCGTGTTTTATACAAACCAGTGGGTGCGTGTTTACCCATGGACCCCAAAGGTAAAAAGAGAAAAATAACTGCATCAAACTTAAATTGAATTTATGTGATTTGATTTATTTTACCTTTTCAAAACGCTGCTGTAAAATCATGCTGCTTTTAATGACACTCTTTTTGGTGCCCAGATAAGGGGCACGTTATGCATGTTCCATTTTTTGGGGGGCATCCTCAAAATTAAAATTACATTAAAAATTGGATTTGTTTATTGCATTTCTCTAATTCTATCAAAACAATGAAACATACTGTAATTTGTTAGGTATTGTAATGTAGTTAAACTTGAGGCAGTATCCCCAAAACAGAATAGCCACGTGGTGCATTATTATCCACAGAATGTGCTGCATCCAACGTAGTCATTTTGATAGTATGCTTATATAACGAATAGAGCATGTGTTGCATTCATTTTAAGGCTTATAGAAGTATTTGTCTTTTCTTTTGCGGCTCTAGAATTTTTTTTTTTTTTTTTGTCCAATATGGTTCTTTTAATATTTCGGGTTGCAGACCCCTGTCCCAATTGATTGACTTCACAGCTAGCACAGTAGTCAATTGACGTTTGTAGCTGTCAATGGCCCAAAAGAAAATCAGACCTTGTGAGCTCTGGCAGTCCACTATATTTCATTTTCCAAACTAAGTTAAAGATTTACCTCTGAAAACACAAAGACCCCGTACTTTGTATGTACCCTTTTAATTTACAAAATACTTTGGAGGGTCAAACCAAGACCTGTCAGTCACACCAGCAGAAGAAAAAAGCTGTCATAGAATCCCAAAAGCTTGTCCGCATGAGTGCTGGCATCACTCAGACTATGACCTAATGCTTTTCTTAAACCCGAATTAAATATCAAGTAATAAAAGAATAACTTGAGCGTATGTTTGCCTTGTGCCTCTGGAGCTTTAATCATGTTGAGATTGACAGTGTTGCAAGACCTGTGTAAAGAAAACTCTGGCCAATGTTCATATTTCATTTTACTTACTTTATCTCATCTGTTTTAAAAAATAAAAAGCTTAAATAGTGCCATATTTAGTTTAATTTGAAACATAATTATGTTTGAACTACAGTGATCCGAGCAGCATTGGATGCAGCACTTTAGAGATGGAAAACCAAAGGTTTATAAGGCACTTGCAATATATTTTTACACCTCAGGTGGTTTCATATGATTTTTTTCACAGTATTTCTGAGTGAGTTCTGTCAAGATTAGTAAAAACCATATCATAAACCCCTCGTGAAGCTTTATTTGTTCTTTCATCTACTTGCATCTACTTCTTGTGGTCAAATTTTACACTCTACCTTTATCGTTTACCTTTTTTGTTATATTGCTGGAGTCTAATATCTTACCATATGAAATCAATTTACATCCAAATACATCATATTAAAATAAAACTAGTTTTTGAACTTTGACTGAAAAGCTAAGCTAGTTGTCAGTGTGGATTATAGGTAAGTTCTTGGGCCGAGAGCTGTTGGATGATCCAGAAGAGGACTGGGAGAATGTGTTATGGTCAGATAAAACTAAATATGAACTTTTTGATAAAAAACACAGGATCTCCTCTTTTTAGGAGAAATAATACTAAATAGCATCTGAAGAACGCTATACACGCTGTGGAGCATGGGGCTGAAAACATCATGCTTTGGGGCTGTTTTTCTGCAAAGGAACAAAAATGACAGATCTGTGTAAAGAAAAAAATGACTGGGGCCATGTTTTCGAGAGATTTTAAGTAAAAAATCTCCTTTCATCAGCAAGGGCACTGAAGATTAGATGTGGCTTGGTCTTTTGGCATGTTAACAAAGGAGTGGCTTCATAAAAAGCAATTTAAGTTCCTCTAGTATCATAGCTAGTCTTCAGATCTCAACCCCATAGAGTTATAAGTCCGTGTTTCCCAACAACAGCCCCAAAACATCACTGCTCTAGAAGAGATCTGCATGGAGTAATGGGTCAAAATACCTGCAATAGTGTGTGAAAAGCTTGAGAAGAGTTACAGAAATATTTGGCATTCGTTATTACCAACAAATGGTCCATGACAAAGTATTGAGAGTAACTTTTGGGATTGACTTAATGCTTATTTTCCATCATGATTTGCAAATAAATTATTTGAAAATCAAATAAAATGTTTTTTTTCTTCAAATTCTGCGTTTCATTGTTGAGGTTATTCCATGTTGACAATTTCAGGCCTCTCTAATATCGATTAATGGTTTACCTAATATTTATTTGCCCCACCGTATTATATGAATAATGTTGGCAAAAACATGGGCTAATTTATTTCAAAAAATTCAGATTCAGATACAGTGGAACCTCGGTTTTCGAACGCCTCTCAGTTCGAACAAATCGGTGTTCGACCAAAAATTTCGAGAAATTCTTGCTTCACTGTTCGGTCAAAATATCGGAGTTCGAACGCCGGTACGCTAGGTGTAATGCTGAGCGGCATATGGGTGTTTTAGCCCCTAATTATGCCTCCGAAGAAGGTCGGTGCAAGCAGGACAGGTGAAAAAAAAAAAAGTTGTTCGTCCAACTATTGCCTTTAAGAAAGACGTAATAGCTAAATATGAAAGAGGTGTACGAATTTCTGATCTTGCTAGTGAATACAGCATGGCTAAATCTACTATCAGTGGGGGGATTTTTGGGGCGGCAGTAGCTCAGGAGGTAGAGCGATCGTTTTAGGATTAAGGGATCCCAGTTCGAATCCCGGCTTGTCCGTGTTACATGCCGAAGTGTTCTTGGGTAAGACACTGAACCCCAATACCCCCAATAAGCAGGTTAGCGCCTTACATGGCTGCACAGATCACGGCCGCTATTGGGAAATGTGAAGCACAATGTAAAGCGCTTTGGGAAGTCATTGACTTGAAAAGCGCTATATAAATGCAGATCATTTCATTTCATTTCATTTTGTAAGGTTTATTGTTCTATATTCTTTATCAATTATCCATTATCCGCTATCGGTCAACTCATAATACGCTACAAAGCCAAGAAGCTGAGTCAAGGTCCTAACCACAGAGCCAAGCAGCGATCAGTGACACTGTTGGCATTGATAGTACACTAATTTGGAAAGGCGAAAGATTTATACGAAATGTACGATAGTAAAGAATAAGGAGGCTGTGAAATCGAGTGATGCAGCTACGGAAGTTAGCGCTATAAGCAAGCAACTGCCGCAAGTTTTGGAAGAGGTTGAAAAACTTTTGATTTTTCTCTCCCCACCGTCCACCACAAAGGTAAGAAATCCTATTCATAATCCTTTTTTTAATTTTTACTCGTTCATGTTAGCGTAATCTTTCGTACGGAAGATTACGCTAACGCAAACGTACGATTAGCCTGGGTTAGCTTCATGTTTACGTTCATTGTAAACATTCAGGGTGTTGTAATGGATTAAAACGATTTTACATTACTTTTAATGGGAAAAACGATTTTCGGTGATTGACCAAATCGGTTTTCGAACAGGGTTCTGGAACGGATTATGGTCGAGAACCGAGGTTCCACTGTATACTTTATTGTCATTCTTGTACACGTGTCTTCAGAACAAAATGTCGATACATCTGACCCGCACAGTTTCCTTAAATGTACAGATATAAATATGTAGTATTGAGTTGGAGTATTGAAATACTAAATAATATACTAAATAATGAAAAATTTTACTGCAGTGTCTTATATCTAAAGCCCATGTGTTGTGGAAAGAAGTGATTGCTTTTTACTTAAACGCCCCATCATACACTTTCCCTTTAGTATTTTCCACGTGGTCTAATATTGTTGGGCAGGATGTTTTTCCCGCCACAAAATAAAGAAAATAAGCTGCTCCATATATTAAGCTGAAATGTAGCAAAAAAAGTAGCTGCTTGTAGTCTGGAGTTTACAGTTTTTTTGGTAATAAATAACAGCACATTCCAACGAATTGCTGCTTATCAGACAGATGGGTGACATTGTGTATTGTCAACAGCTTCTCTTACACGTACACAACACAGAAAGAGGTTCATGATGAAATAAGACATCAGTCGGTATCTTCAGAGCTGTTAAATGCCACCCGGCCGCAATGCTAATGGGGTGCCCGGCTGGTGTAGGGATAATGAATACAGTGCAAGTATTTTAGTCCGGGTCAGTGCCGGTTGGTGGATTTTCTACAGCGTTGTTGATCTTTGGTATGGCTGACGGACAAAGAGCTGATTATTACGGCGTTCCAATACCACTGATGCCATGTTGGCTGACTTGTTATCAAATGCCAGGATCTGTGAATCATCTGAGGGACAGGTGGTTCATTCTTATCAATGGCGCACACATGTCAGGGGCTTTCTCCTTTCATTTCAACGTTGGAGGTCAGCGGCAGTTAATTACATATCTTTTTTACTTGAAGCCTTGACATTTTCGCTTTCTCTAATTTAGAAATCGCTAGCACGTCTTTCAGTGTAACCTTTCCAAATGTTTTAGCGAGATTCAACCAAAAAGTAATTTGTTGTGATAGGCACAACAAAGAAGAAGATAATCTTTACTTATCAATCTTACCAACTTTAAGAGAGCTTTTATTCGTGTATAATGCGCACCCCTAATTTTTTGCGCCTGTGAGCATCAGAGACCGAATGAGAATCGAATCCAGGTCACAGCAGTAAGAGCACTGAATTCTAACCACTGGACCACCAGTGGTGTAGAAGACATATAAAAGGCAGTAGATTTAATCTCACTATTCTTAGTCACGGTACCAGAAACAAATGCTGATTTTGTTGTGCGTTTCACATGTTACAATGACAACAAATTATATTTTGTTCTTTTATTGTATTCTAAGTGACAAATATATTGTCATTGTAACATGTAAAATGCACAACAGATTAGACGTTCGTCACTGTTACGGTAAATAAAGATTGATCATTGGAGAAAACCCAATGCTTTTTTTGGGTCATCTCTATCACTGTTGGTCCAGTGGTTGATACATGGCAGTGCTGCGGCTACAACCCAGGTTTCTATCTTGTCACAACCAATGTTTTGCAATACCTCGCGTAAAATGTACACCCAAACTTTGAGTTACTTTTTAGGTAAAGAAAAAATATTATTATTATTATTATTATTATACAAAAATAAATATTTTAAATTGATTACTATTAGCATTTTTCTCCTCATTTTAGTACATTTTCTTTCTATTTTCTAAAGTGTTTCTTATTCTTCTTAATTCTCATTAAAATAAGAGTGGTAATAAAGAAAGTCCTGATAAAACAAAATGCTGATATTTGAAGTACACTCTAATTAAAATCTTACCTCATGAAGCATTTGGTTTTACCTCATTATCAAACTATTTTTTTTCACGGTACCCGAGACGAATGTTAGAGTATAAGGAAAACACAAAATTGATCTGAAAGAAATAAAGAAGCGCAAAAAATATGACGACGAAAACAACTCTTTGCTGTATCAGAGAATGAATCCAACTTTGAATGACATTAAATATATAATTTGTAATTTTTATGTTGGTATTGTGTTCATAGGTTACGTTGTCAATAAATTATTTCAATCATGGCTGCACGTATTTGACATTTTTCGCCCACAATGCTTGCTTAGAGCTGAGAAAAGTAAAACAAAATTGTATACAGATTTTTATTAAAAATAAAATAAAATAAGGGTGCGTGTTTTACACAGATGCCCGAAATACACAAAAAATACGACATATCTGTCATGATTACCGATGAGAATCACCTGTACCGCTCATTTGGCGCCAATTGCTGCGGGCTCTGATTGGTTCCCTGTTCCTATTTAAACCCAGTTCTGTCAATCCCCTGTGGTCAGTCCATCTGCGAACCTCTGTTTGTACAAGGCAAGCCTTTTTTGACCCTGACTCCCGCTTGTCCCGTTTTTTCTCCCGTTTGTCTTCGGCTCCGACCTGTTTTGATCCCGACCACGTCTGCTCTCCTGTCCCAGCTTAAGACCCATTTATGATCCCGACTACGTCTACTCTCCCGTCCTGGTTTACGACTTCTTTCCGACACCGACCTAGCTTTGCTCTCCCAGTCCCTGACACCACCATCTACGGATAATCCGTGTTTGGCTCACAGTCCGAGTGTGAGAGCAACCTGCTTCCCGCGTCCAGTGAACACCTGATCGTGGGCGCAGCCATTCCCCTTTATTTCAATAAAACGTATGGTAAATGTTACGCGATTGGGTCCTTTTTCCGTTCTGGTCCTAACAATATCTCAACAAGGCATTTTCGAAAATTATTTTATTGACGACCTTTCAAATGATATCCCGAAAAAATGTCAATCAAAAAAGTCTTGATCTTTGAGACGGTAAAGAGAAGGATCAGGTTTGAGTACCGCTTTTGATGAAAGCTCCCTTTGATATGAGTCTTCGGAGTTGGGTTGGACAACTTTAAATCTTAGGGAGACGTATTTATGCTTCTAAAGTTGGGGAAAATCATTAAGGAATACCACTTATTTCAGACAGACAGTGACTGTTGCCTAAGTCATATAGCTAGGACCTAAGAAATAGTTTATAGGTCGAATCTTTTTTTTTCAAAGTGATTTCAATCATTTGAATAGGTTCTTTAAAAAGAATGATTCAAAACATTTATTAACCCGAAAGTTGTATCTTGCATTGTTTACATTTTTACTTATAATTAAGTTATAACTGTAATAATTGTAGGTGTACCTGCTATTACTACTCAGTTAAAAGCAATAAGCAACATCTACATCCTCTGGTTGCCATAGCAATGAGACAATCAGAATCAGTCCGAGCTCAGATGAAAGAAGGCGTGCCAGACTCCCCTTCAGCATCACCCAACTGCTGAAAGCTTACCTTGTCTAGACATTTACACTTTGGTCGTCATGGATACCATGAACTCAGGATCCACATCTTCAATATTCGAAGGCCACGATGCCTCAAGAACTCGACTCCAAGTGAAAGAAATGCATCGAGTCCAATACAATATCAATCGAGCTTTCTTAGATTATTATTAGCAAAGTGCATTTGATGCGGATCATTTTTTCTCATTTTGTGTGTTTGGTAAGGAAAATACATCTTGGTTTATACATTTCCTTGCAGGAACTTGCAATTCAACACAGCACACAAAAATCCTGCATGTGAATCTCCGAGTGACTTTGAGATTGGAAACACAGAGTTTGATCTGCCGTCTTCTCCCCTCGCTTTTATCAACTATTCTGTTTGTTTGCTGCGCCCCCTGGGAGGGTAAGTGTGTGGAAGGAGAAACTGTCAGTACAAATCAAATCTTTTTCTTTCTTTACAGTCCGTCCAACCGTTCAAGGACCAACATTGTTGAAAATATGACCTCTAAAAAATGGGACTTCTTTTGTTGTTTTCAAACCCTTGCATAGTACCAATTCCTAAAAAGGCCCACTCCCACAACTATGTCAACAACTACATTTAACCAGTAGTATAGAATTATTTTGATTCCAGACCATAAATCAATAAATTGTTTGAAAATAAACATATAAGACGCATTCAAGTAACAGGCGCGTTCTTTGTGGCTAATGTAACGAAGTGGTTAAATTATTGAAAAAGTATACCGCAGAAGACAATGCTACATTTCGACGTAAAAAAAAAAAAAGGCATCCGTTTTAGGCATTGAGAAAGCAAATATTGTAGAAAAAGAAAAGCATAGTTTATGGTGTAGAAGAAGATCTCGTTAGTTTTGGGTGTAGAAAAAAATGGCTTGGAAGCAGATGATGCTTTTGGTTAGGCATAGTATCTATCTATCTATCTATCTATCTATCTATCTATCTATCTATCTATCTATCTATCTATCTATCTATCTATCTATCTATCTATCTATCTATCTATCTATCTATCTATCTATCTATCTATCTATCTATCTATCTATCTATCTATCTATCTATCTATCTATCTATCTATCTATCTATCTATCTATCTATCTATCTATCTATCTATCTATCTATCTATCTATCTATCTATCTATCTATCTACCTTGGTCATATCCCTCAAGAGGGGTGACCGACAGCAAGACAAACACATACAATAACAAAGAAAACAAAAAGGGAAAAAAAATAGCCAAAATACACACAAACATCTCTCCTCCCTTAGAGACAGCAAGGCATAGTAGAATAAACAAAATTTTGGTGGAGAAGAAATTGCATACAGAAGATGACAATGATGGTATAATGCACAGACAAGGAAGCTAGCGAAAGATAATTTGCGGCATAGAAAAAAAAGAAGATTATGTAAATGTTTGGGTGTAAAAGTGAAAGCTTTTTTCAGTTGTTTGGGATAGTTTTTGGTTTTGAAGTAAACAGTGCTTGTTGTTTGGTGTAGTGGAAGAAGCTCATATTTAGCGTGGAAGAAACAATTTTGTGGCGTAGAAAAAGAATATGCAATTTGTTGTTTTGTTTTTTTAGAACAGAAGAAGGCTATGCTTTTTCTTTGACGCAAAATAAATTAGTTTTGAGCTTTGAAAAGACAGTGCTCTTTTTTTGGCATACAGGACAAAACTTTTATTTGGCGTAGAAAAAGGTGCTAGTTTACAGCTTTGAATAAGAGGAAGCTAGTTTAAAGAATAGGCTTGTTGTCGTTGAGAGGAAGTCAACTGTATTTTCTGGCAAAGAGAGAATCTCAATTTTGGCGCAGAAGGCAAAAATAGTACTTTTTAGTATCATTAACACCTAGAAGAAGGTAGTTTTCCTCCTTTAGGGGTATAAAAGAAGCTACTTTATGGTTCAGAAAAAGTCTTTGCTTGTGTTTTGTAGAGGGGGGTTCAAAATATGGACATTGAATATGCTAGTTTTTGGTGTAGAAGATGTTACTTCACCACGGAAAATAAGAAAGCAAGTTTTCACTGTAGAAAAAGACCATAATAGTTTTGGGCATAAAGAAAGAATATACTTTTCTTTGTAGAAGAAGAAAAATGTTTCTTTTGGCATAGAAAAAGCTCAGGTTTGGTGCAATATACTGCTAATTTTCTCCGACAAAGACAACCCTTGCTTTAAGTGTTGTAAAAAAATTGAAATAGTTGAGCATGGCACACAAATGGTGACGTCTTTCATTACAAGTGGCTCCAGGATGCAGGAACTGATACCTTAAAAATATGCTATTAAGGTATTAGTATGTTTGGATGTATTGATTGGGTAGATTGAAATTGCAGCTTAAGTAAAGATTAGGAATGATGTAATTGAGACCGGTGTCAATGTCCATATTTGAAAGTTACTTGGCCATATATAGAATCTTCCGAACCGAGAGTGTACGTTGGTTGGTGATGTAGTTAAAGAAAATAATAATTGGTTGGTAATGTGGTTAAATAAAATGATAATCCCTCCTCAAGAAAGCCCAAACCCTTTTTCAAATGAAAAATAAATTGCAGCCTATTTGGAGCTCCTGTAAATAATACACTAGTTCCTGAAGGCAGACACATTTCCTTCTCAATAGACTGCCAATCCCCTCCAGATGCTTGTGATGTAAATTTCTCCACAGCAGGGTACGAGGAGGTTGAAGGTACAGGTAGTGTTCAGACGACAATGCATGTGCATTTTTGCGCGTATGTCCTAGGTGGGGGGCTCTGTTTGCATGGCTGCGCATAAAAAAAGAGGAGCTTGAGGAACGATTGACAAGATGCGGGTCAAAGGGACAGGGAAGGAAGTTTCGTCAAGCGGGGGTCAAGCTGGTGAAGTTATTTTAGTTTTTGGACTTAAAACGGAAGGGGTTTGTTAACCATGCACGTTTAGTCCTTTTTTTTTCAATTATGTGGTATGTTTTGTTAGATAAACCACACAGTTGGTAGGGACCCGGTTAGGTGATCTTCAGCCTGCATTTGCATTTGATTTCTTTCACCGGCATGGCATCCTTCTTTTTTTCTGGGACTTCACTGGATCTGATCCGTTAGTATTTCACATAGCGTCATTGCTGCCCCTTTCTTTTTGAATGTGTGTATGCGTATTTGTGCTCTTCTCCATACATCTTCCTGGAACTTTGCCGTCCGACTCCTAGATGACTCAAGTAGTCAGGAAATCAGCAGAAGTGCAATGGCAGAGGTGGCGGTGTGATACTTCCAGACTATTTTCCAATCAACTCAGCATTTTCCAATAACTTATAAATTTAGGGACCATGATGCAATAATTGAATGCCCCCACAGGTATTTCTCACGGGAAAACCTGCTGCAAGAGTAAAGAGTGTCTCCATGGAAAGATTTGTTAGCTCCCAGTAGTAACAAAGGATTCTTTCATCCTTTCTCATTCAAACGCAAGTTTACCCTGGAGACATTTACAAACGTCTTCCTGTTGTGTTTCTTGGTTTTGTAGCTGAAATCGAGGCAATTTATGACAGACTGTGTAAAGGGGTGAGGAACTTAAATGCATTTTGAAATGGCATTACTTTCAGAAACGGATGGTTGCTTCAACCTGAATTTCGTGGATATTTCTTGATGCCTCATTAGACACAAGAACAGTGAGAAGTTAAAGGACAAAATACTGTATGGAAGCCACTTTGTAGCAACTTGATCATGGAATGGAATTTCAACAGCCTATGGTGTTATTTGTTAGATCTCTTTTCCATGTAGCTGTTACGTTACACTGCTAATAGTTAGGTTAGAACAATGTAGTAAAATAAGATATTTTCTAAACATTTTGCTAATATAAATGTTTCTTATCTTACTATTTAAAGATCTATTACTCTAAAGATGAGCAAAATAATACCAGAAATTGTAAAAATGACAAGTAAAGATTATTTTAAGATGTTGAAATTATATTAATACAAATATCTGAATCATGTACTGTTATAATTTGTCCTTCAACACTTGTTAATTAATTATTGATCCAGTTTTTCGATAAATACAGTAATTCCAATTTGTCTGTCAGCTTCCTTTCATTGCTACTCTCCTGCTTGCACTACTTCCAGACATGTACTTTCATATTCAGGCAATTAACCAATCACAATTCAGGATTACTTATTTCCAGGCGCAAAAGCCTGCGCAGACGCCTTCAATATTTTCTGTGCAGACGTTGATAGATAGATAGATAGATAGATAGATAGATAGATAGATAGATAGATAGATAGATAGATAGATAGATAGATAGATAGATAGATAGATAGATAGATAGATAGATAGATAGATAGATAGATAGATAGATAGATAGATAGATAGATAGATAGATAGATAGATAGATAGATAGATAGATAGATAGATAGATAGATAGATAGATAGATAGATAGATAGATAGATAGATAGATAGATAGATAGATAGATAGATAGATAGATAGATAGATAGATACTTCATTCATCCCCATAGGGAAATTCACACTTCCAGCAGTCTACCCCGTTGTTTATTAACAGATGAACATGATGCCCTAGGGGTGCTTGTAGCGGAGTGGATGACGTCACGATGACGTTGTGCAGCATAGCTGTGATATCACTGTTGCTATAGCCAATACAATTTCAAATTAGTCCTGCATGATGGCCTGGTTACCATTTTCACTAAGCTAGGAGATGGTAATGCACTTAAACGATCGTGCCAACAGCCCGTCGTTAAGCCTCTGCATAAGCAAATACAGTATATTGTGTTGATTTAATAGCATTTTTGTCAAACCACAATGGCTGAAGGAGAAAAAGAAATTTGATTTGGTTGTATATATACAGTCAAAGCCATTTTCAAAAAGACCTTACATTAAATAAAGAGAACATGTGGAGCTTATTTCCCTCATTAAAGAGAGAGACACGGATTTACATTACCGCCTGTCCACTAATAACAATTTTTAGCTGTGAGTTGGGAATGAATACAAAACGACGTGATCACTACTATTGCTGAGGTAATGGATGAAAAGATCAAATGGGAAGTTAATTTGGCGCCATTCGTCACTGTAATGTTGGATGAGACGACAGACACGGGTAACGGAGCGCAGCTCGCACTGGCTTTGTGTTACGTCACAGACACAACTGTCAGTCAACGAGCCTTTTTTCACGTTTAAAAATGTTAGCAGTGAGAAGCAAGCCGATTACAATCGCAAATCTTATCTTCTGATTTTTAGCACAAAATAAATGTCTGGGTTAGGCTGTGGCACAGTGTTATGACGGTGCAGCTGGTATTTTTGAGTTTTTGTTTTTTACTTCACGTATTTTTGGCATTTTAAACGTTCCAAATTCAAAGTCAACAACACGAAATCCTTGACAAAAATGTGTCGTTCGCAAACGAATGCCTTATTGGGCCAGTTCGAGAACGACACATCACCAATTCAGACTGGTGTGAAGGCCCAAGGGTAAAATTCACGGCACGGGACTGTTATATTCACATATAGTCATTACAATATAACCATTTTGGAGCTCATAAAAAACATGACCTCAAAGCAATTGAAACATTTTGTCTAATATGAAAGGTCTTGCCCTCGTAATGGCTTCAAAATGATCAAAATTTAAAGTAACACAAGATCGAAAGCACTGCTGTGCTAAAGCTCAAGCCAAAATGACTGAAGGGCATGACAGATGGCGTTTAGCCCAACAAAGTTCGTGCCACCTTTCTGACATGGCGGGCTTTCACGTTACCTGGTCACACGACAGCTCACGGGAGGGCAAGGCTCCATCACAGCGAACAATATCAGGGAAAATTCACGTGCAGAGAAGCTAATGACTTGTCTCCCGGTGAAAGGGTAAAACATCTGTGGTTGGGCTGAACCTCAGCAGGGATGACAGCTTGAATGTTTTTTCCCCCCAGATGTCTGCTGCTGAAGATGATTTTACTTCAAACACAGGAGTGTGATGCAGCTTTCATCTTCTTTTCAGTAGAAAAAAACATGCTCAACATGCAACAATAAAATGCTCTTTTTCTAAAATTTAGGGTCCACAGAATTTTTTTTTCTTACATTCACAAAACACCTGACTTGTTCCACTAGTCCTATATTTACAATCATTGATTTAAAATGATAAAAGAACAATTTTTTGTTGATGAGAAGATCATTCGCTGTTTATTATACATTGGTACATTTGTTTTTATTCCGCTAGCAACGAAGAATGCTTCTGATGCCAGGGTTGGTTTACTTTTTTGATTATTATCATACTGTTTGCATGATTGTTACTGTTTGCCATAATGATGCTTTTCTTTGATTTAGACACTCTTCAGGGTTGATCTGGCTTTTGTAACTAAGGAGTTTTCGATAAAAAGAAAGTGCTCTGGGAAGAACCTTTAAAACAGGCTGGATATTTCATACCTTTGAGGTTTTGTACAGTCCTCTCGTGTTCTCTTTGCAAACTCAAAATTCATTGATCGTTTCTCTCTTTATTTCAAGTGTCTGTCAGACTATAAACTTATCAATTGTACAGCGCTTGATTGACTTTAACTTGTGCTACTAAAGATAAAGCTTTTACTTTTGTGTGGTCAAAGTAAAGCTTTAAAGGGACCATGTGTAATATTTAGTGCCTTCTAGTGGAACAAAATAACATTACATTTGGTAAAAAAAAACAAAAAACATTGATTTATATGAAACAAAAATACCCTGTTATACTAACGTAAATATTAAAAAAAAAAATCACAGGCGAGAAATCTGTTGTTGCATGTGTGCCTGGCGACTTGCCGCTACGCTCGGCCCTATGACACTGATTTTCATTTGCTTTAGATATACAGCGCCATCTATTTGTCAAATATTACACGCTGGGCCTTTGACATTTTGATTTCTGAGTAAACTATTTAACTTTGGAGATATTTAGATATAATATTTTGCTCTAGAGTTAAAGCTTTAAAGCTTTAGCTCTTGAACTTAGCAAACTTAGCAAACTTAGCAAAGATTTTTTATATTGCAAGTGACAATGTGTCAATCTTATTAAAATACAGTCAATTAAAGTATTTGATCAGTGGTTCAAAATAAGGCAAGCATTGAAATAATCTGAATATCAATCACAATTCTTCAGGACTTTTGCTTGTCAGGGACACATTGAGAAATGTCCTTGGTATGTACAACTGTTGAAATATCAAACCAGTCCATTTTCTCGGCTTTTGTGTTTGTTATCCTTGATAACGATTGGTGTTTTACCTTGAATATGTATCTCAGCCAAAGTCATTCTAAGCAAATAGTCATAGCGTGTGCTTTCCCTTCATTGATTAATGACTAACCAAAACCCTTAGACTAATGGTTCAGATGTTATTTAAATGGACTCAAATACAAATTTTCATTCTGCATCAAAACATCTCAACAGGTTTCATAAGCAAGTATTTAGCACGTGTCTAGAGAACAGCCCAGACTCATCAGGCTCAACAAAAGCACCTCCAGCACTAGGCACACAACGAATGGAGCTCAAAATAATACTTCTCACAGTTTGAACACAATATAAGTATCCAATCACTACTGTATTGTAGTACCGGTATGTGCTTTCAATAAATATGCATAGGATTATATAACCAAGTGCCGGGTGACTTCACGTTCTAAAATTTATTGGGTGGCACCCGTTTGGGTGTAGTATGATATCACTCCACAAAGTCAGTGTGCAGTTAAATATTGAGAGCGTAACTATGGCACCGGTGTCCCTGAATAAATGTAGGAAAAAGAGATGGACGTCAGCATAGGAGGGAAACACTTGAGAGTACTTCCCATTTGGCGCCAGTAAAAGTATATGTCTTAGGTATTCATGATTCTGAATAATGAAAAGTGTTTTTTCTTTTACAGTGGAACATATTTGTCAGGCAAATTTTGAAAATACTATATTTCCTTGAAAATCAATGTCATAATGAAAGATTGAATTGCTGTTGTTTTGGTGGAAAGGATAAACTGCAGGAAAGGAAGGGTGTATCCTGTCTATCAGGATACAAAAGTTAATGAGGCTTTAGTGAAGGTTGGTATGATTGTAGCTAAAGGAAGCAATTTATAGGTAGAGTATTTTTTTTAAATGTTTATCATTTTTGGGGTCAGGAATTTAATGAACTAATGGTATCAGTATGCAGTGTGTAGCATAGACAGAAATTGTTCTCAAGCAAAAGTATTCTTACTTCAGATAAATATCACTCAAGTAATAGTAACAGGTAGTTATCAAAATAAATACTTGAATAAAAGTAAAAAAGTACTTGGTGAAAAAACATGTACAGAGTAACTTTGGCAACATCTTTTTTGTTACTATTTTTTAAACAACTATTCAATCAAATCAAAACCCGTCTAATCAACAATAAATTACATTTGATTTAATAATACATTAAAATAATCAAGTTCAATTCAAGTACTTTAGTGCACAACACAATTATAATAGTATAAATTAAGTAAATAAATTAAGCACAAGTAGCACTTTTAAAGCCCAAGTAATTATTTTTAATACGATCTGCAGGCAGAAGAACAAGCTCGCCATGGGGTCGGCACCCTAAAATGTTGAAAGCCATATTGGACCAAAAAACAAATTTGTCTGGAGCTTTATAATGAACAGACGACATGCTGTATGTATCTATATTAGCCTATGGTCAAAACGCTATAGTTGGATGCAGCACATCCTGTGGAGAATGATGTGACTACTCTGGTGCATGATACCACCTCATGTTTATTAATGAAAATCCAATTTTTTTGATGAAATTAAGGAAATGCAATTAAGACATCCAATTTTTGGGGGGGAAAAAATAACAACAAAAGTGCATTGTGCCCCTTATCTTGCCTACAAAAAAGTACAATAAAACTTAACATGCATTTGTAAAATTAAAATAGCATCCTTTTGAAAAAGGTAAACTAAATAAAATCACGTTAATACAGTTTTAGTTTTATTTATGTGGAGTTAGTGTTCTCTTTTTACCTTTTGTTTCCATGGCCGATCACACAACCGCTGGTTTAAATTAAAACAGCCACCTTTATTGTATGTGACGCTTCTTCTTTAGAAGGGGCGGGGCTTAGGCTGCACAATGGTTCTCACTGGAGAGAAAATAAGCAAGCGAAGTACTGAGAAACGCACGTACTCACGGGCAGGGGATTTAAGTTACTTGGTAACGGCTTCAATGTAGCATAATGTAACAGAGTAAGAGTACCATATCTTCTTCACAATTCTACTCAAGTAAAAGTAAAAAATGTAGTGATTTAAAAATACTCACAGAAATACAAAATGTCCCAAAACTTACTTAAATAAATGTAACGGAGTAAATGTAACTCGTTACTACACACCTCAGTGGGTCAATGTGGCATCTGTGTCAGGCATCAGTGATCAATGGTTACACAGGTTGGGTTTGGGTAAAAATGTATTATTAAGATATTCCTAATGATTAATATTTGCTACAAGTTTTGTTACACATTGTGCAACAATAGTGTCTAATTATAGTCCGTTCATTTGGAAAATTTTAAAGGAAAATAAATGTTGGTTTGAGAACAGGGGTAAAGCAGTGTGGCATGAGAAATTATTGACACGATCACTGTCTTCAAATGTATTAAATTCTTCAAAAATATACTAACAACATCGAAATTATATGATAAGTTGGTATTTAAGAAAAATGCATGTGAAAATGGTAGCCCTAAACAGTAACAGAAAGTAGCTCTCACGATCAAAATTAATCCAATAAAATGTATCCAATTAATTGATTCATTGAAAAAATAACACAGATCATAAAATAGTTGCAGGTCTGGGGTTTGTTATCTCTGTTTGCCTTGCAAATGGCTGCTGAGCAGTGGAGTATGTACCCATAATGTAATAGTAACCCGGTAAATGCTCAACCTCACATTTTAGAGGTTTTGTATGGAAATCAACTAAATAAACCTTTAAGAATCAAGGCAAAGGGGGAAAAAGACAGTCAGCATTTAAGAACAGTGCGCTATTGAGAATCTAAAGTGGATTCCTCCAGGGTTTGTGATTTTATACGTCTTGAAAATATTTACCTTTAACGCAACGTCAACACCGATTCAGAGCAGCGGTGGGTCCGAATGAAGTCACCTGCTTCTCAAAATACCCGTAATACAGTGCCCAGTGCATTCATAATTTGAAATGACATTGCATGCGTCCACAAAGGTACGTATCGCCGCGTGAGTCTGTTTATACAGCTTGTGCAAGACACTGTAAAGCCCTATTTCCCTTACTCATTGGACGTGCAAAAAGTGGAAGGAAATCAAAGCCATTTCCTTCATTTTGGCTGCTGCGGGCTGCGGTTCTCTCGGGATAGAGGTCTGCGGGTGGGTACGGAGTGGCAGTAAGCCTGCAAAAGTCTGTTGCCAAGAACAACAGAGGAAGCAAACAAAGGTAGTCTGAGTATACTTGAAGCCACAGAAAGGAGTGGCTCGCTCTCATCTGAGCGATGACTGAGCCAGAAATCCATGAAATCAACATTGTTATTTCCAGTTATAAATAAGTTATAAATAACCCATCATGTAACGGTGTTATTTTTTCAGTAACGGGAGAATCCAATATGTTCTTTTTTCCGCCGTTACAACGCCTAAACCGTTAGAACGCCGATACAGATACTGATGATCAAAAGCGGTGCGTTACTTTGAATAATAGATCATTCACATTTCCAACTAAATACAATCTCCTATGACTTCTATACATCTCCCGTGTGAACGTCACACACAATGCACTCAGTCTATATTGTTTTACAATTGACTTTTGTTTTGGACAAAATACTTGAAGTACAGTAGGCTATGGCTAGATTCACACTACAGAGCTTAATGCTCAATTCTGTTTGTGTGAAGTTTAATGTTTTTAAAAGACTATTCACATTTCCAGCTAAATGCAACGTGTATCCTGTAACTGTCACAACTAGTTATCTCAGGTTGTGAGAGTTCGATTTTATCAAACACATTTTATATTGTTTACTGCAGATTGCTCTTTTATTATATTGTTTACTGTTTATCTTTGTTGCAAATTAAGTGAAGGATGAATTTGTTGCAGGTGAGGTGCAGTAAAAGGTTCTATAACACAACTACTTGTCTGTTCTTCTCTATTTAAATGACACTGTTCAGAAAATTTCAAGTTCTTTGACATAGAACAACTTCTTTTTAAAGGAAATAGTTACTTTCCCCGGTAACAAGTTACTTTTACTACAGAGTAATTCAGTTACTAACTCAGTTACTTTTTAGAAGTAGGGAGTAAGTATAACTGTTTACTTTGTTAAAACAAGCTCAGCTGTCCTTCATGTTTTGGATAAGGCAGGTATTGTCATGATTTTCCCATTGCGCTCACTCGTTTAGCCCCAGCTGCCACTTGTTCACTAATTAGTCCTCCCCCTATTTAAACACATCATTCTTATTCACTCCTGGTCAGTCTACCAGCAAACCTCCACACATGCAAGGCAAGCACTTTTTGACTCTGGCTCTCGTCTGTCCCATCCTGTCCTGTTTCCTGCTCGTCCGTCCCTGGCATCCCGATCGTCTCCGGTTACCTGACTTGTCCCGATCTCTGACCACGTTCCGTTCTCCCATCCCGGCTCCCCGACTTGCTTCCATCCTCCGAACACGCTCCAATCTCCCGTCCTGGCTGTCCGACTCGCTTCCATCCTCCAACCACGCTCCGATCTCCCGTTCCGGCTTCCCGACTTGCTTCCGATCTCCGACCACGCTTCGTTCGCGAGGGCTTCCTGCTCCTCCTGCCCAGCGAGCACAGGATCACTGTTGTTTGTTCGATTCTCCAATAAGACTTTATGTGAAACGTTAAGCGTTTGGGTCTACTGCCTCTTTTGGTTCTGACAGGTATGACATTGATGATTAGGAGACACATTTCCACCGACTTCACTTGCCTACTAAGATGAGAAAAGTTTTATGTATAAAGGTTTTGAGTTTTGTTTTGCTGCTTCTTTTTTTCATTGAAATGCTAATAACTTTGAGGACATTGCGCTACTGTGTGAAGGTGAAACGGCATATTGAACAGGTTGGGTCATTTCAATTGTGAGGACTCGTTCTGAAATGAGGAGTTGGGAACAGGGGCACACCTGGACCACAGTGCTTGGTGCCAAATCCCCATCAATTTTGGCTCACTTGCAATATTAATATTATGTTATGTTACATTTAGAGATCAATATTTAAATGAAATTTTTGAAACTTGTAACTCTACTGTAAATGACAATATTGTTCAGGTAACAACCAATTGTGGCTATGCTTCGCATAATACAACCGACATCTTATTCTCAGCCCGAGCATCTGTGATGAAATATTTGGCAAAAGGGATGCCCTCTTTACTCATTTACTGCCTATTTATATGGATAATGGAGGTTTGACACCTACAACTGTCAGTGGCACTAAATATTATACATTAAAAAAATCTCTGCAGCTGAACTCATCAATAAGAATATGGTGTTTATGGTAGTGATGCCGTAAATACTGGGCTAAATTTCCTACCCAAATAAATAGAATAAACAATCTAAATGCAGTAGCTAGTTCATTGATTTCTGCACATGTAATTCGCCTCCATTTACTTCCAGGTATACTGAACATATTAGGTTCACTTTCAGTAAGACATATAAGGCATATTTTTCAAATGACTCTTCACAGAATATACATGTTTCATGCGTACAGCGCCAGCTGGAAATTTGGGCTATTCTTGTCTTTTACCAAGTCACACCTCTTTATGTGGTTGAGCAAAAAAAATTCCAGTGGAGTCAGAGATTTGGATGGAAGCATATATGCAATTTGAAAATATGCAGCGCAAGTATGGGGGTAGGTGGGGTGAAATGACATAATCGTAGACAGTAATATATGGGCGTAAATGCCTAATATTGTGTTTGATCCATTTTAGTTAATTTCTACATTACTGGAAAATAATTTCTTCAGCTTTCATTATCGATTTGAGAATACCTTTGTTCAGAATAGGAAATAATTGCTAAGAAATCCACTTCATTATACTTAATAAAAGTATAAACACAACCCCTCCCACTTGCTCCAATTTTTCATGAGCTGGAACGTGTTTCAGCACGGCACAACCACTCAAGCAGCCTTCATTGTATCTTCCAGTTTTAAAAACAGGGTCGTTCTGTCAAGTGATTTTTTTCAACCTTTTAAAAATAAAAAAAAATCCTGATTTAACACCTGCCATCCTTTCACGGCCTGCAGGCAAAAAAAACCTTTAGAAATCATAGTTTCCATCTCAGCAGGAATGTGCCTCCTATGCAACATTACAACAATTTCATACTCTGCTTCGAAAGATGTCAGAAGTCGGGGTAAAACATGCACCGGCAAGATTTTGATCACAAATATCATGTGCAAGCTCACTTACTGTAAAGGTGTGTCACGGTAATGTACACAGCTCACCATTGATTGGCATCAAGCAGAACGCACTTGCTTTTGTGATTAGACTATATCTGCCACCGAAGCTGACAGGTGACAGTTTGGGTCCTTTATAAGGGGCTTGAAAGGATTCAAAATGTGGCATGACACTTTCTTGTGCAATCTTAAGACCTTTACCCTGAAGAATTCCACCATTTATCCCCCCAAAAAGGTGGTCCTGAATGAGGAAGATGTCAACTTGTCGGAACTGGACTGATTTCTTTTTTGGTCAAGTCACTTGGAAACATTCTTTATGCCGGGTCAGTTTAGTGATTGAAGACTTGAAGCTGACATCCTCTCTAAATGACAGTTGAACACCTATTTAAAACCTCAAATGGACTTTATAGTTAATCATCTGCATTTTAAAAGAACAGTTCACACTTGAATAAAATACATGTAATCTAAATGAGAAAGGACACAGAACTGATTGTGCCCTTTAGCACTGTTACTTATGTCGCCAACTGAATAATTATCGTGTGAATAAAAGAGCAAATTAAAGGTTTTATCATTAATTTCAGTCCATTATATTTCTATGGCATGCGTAACCCAGATAAGACTTTGAATTTCTGATAACTGAAGTGACATTCATGACATTGTCTGTGCTTTAATTCAGTTACATTAACTTATAATAATGTCACACTGTGATAACCTTTTTTAAAAATGAAGTTCACGCACGTTGGGTTGGACTTTAAGGACAGGCGCACACAAAGGGTACACAGTGGTGCATTTGTTTCCAAAATTGTTGATTAGTAAATAATACAAATATGAATTAAAAATAAACGTAAATTGTGTAAAAATTATTAGTAACAACTGCCTTAAACCAAAATAGATGTTTAAGAAAAAATAATGTGAAAAAGAATATGTAAGGATCATATGTCTCTCTATGCCCTTCATCTGACTGGCAACCAGTCCACAGTGTCCCTTGCCCACTGCCTATGATAAACATCAATGATTTTAGAGTAAAGACCGCCTTTTTGTGGAACTTTTTAATGTTTAATGTTCACCTTTTTAACATGGCCACTGCTGTATGACTACCTTGTAAATGTTACTTATCACAAAAAATACACGTTTATATGATTGTTAAAGGATCTGTATGGAGTTTGGACCTTTTTTACTCTGCTATCTGCTGGCTTGTGTCATTAATGAAGCCTCTGTCAAGCTCCTTAATGTGTCAAAATACGTGCAATTTTTTAGATGTGCTCAAATAAATTTCTCATTTCATTTTCCGGAGGTTTAGGGTGCCGTTTGGACTGTACTTGCTTTTGCTTTTCTTGCTTTCGCCGTTTTCATGCTTCACTAAAAAAATAGGGGGGAAAAAACCTGTGGGATGAGCATTAAGTTCCTCTCCACCCCCACTCCCGTCCCCCCATTACTCATACCTAATGTGTTCCGCCCCAAACAGTTTGTTAAAAGTAAGGTAAAAGCAGATAGGCACAGTGAAAAAAAGTTGTAAGGGCACTTTGAACTAAGTTGGGCATTGTTCACACATACTAAATAGAGAAAATATTGTTATACTTCAACTTTTTAAGTACACCTCAAACGATGCACCCCACCTTTAATGTATTTTGGATTAATAATGGAATTAATAATGGAATAAAAAATTATTTTAAATGAAGTGTTTTACCATCAGGATGTCCGTTTGCGCTTTAAAAGGAGCTGTACAAAATTTGGAACTCCTGGCCTGTTTAATCATTGCAGCCGAAGTCAGTTGATTCATGATGTGTGTGCAAGTACCTGCATTACTTAGATGCGCTCTAATACATTCTTCTTTTTCCTCCCTTTCAGGGGGTTTGGGTAGGCGCTCGGACCCTATTTGAAGCAGGCCTTTTCTTACTTTCACCATTTTCATGCTACACTAAAATTGAAATTTATGAAAAACCTGCGTGGACGAGCACGATCTCCAGCATTCACCCCATCCACTATCCTTCGGACCTAATGTGTTTTTGCCATGAACAGCTCTGCTAAAAGAAAGACAAAAGCAAAAAAGCAATAAGGAAAATAATGCATAAGGGCTCTTTGAAGTGGGCAGCACGGCGGCGCAGTGGTTAGCGCATGTGCGGCACAGTTCTGAGGTCATGAGATCGAACCTCCTGTGTGGAGTTTGCATGTTCTCCCCGTGCTTGCGTGGGTTTCCTCTGGGCACTCCGGTTGGCACTCAGTTTTCCTCCCACATTCCAAAAACTTGCATGTTAGGCTAATTGGGCGGTCCAAATTGTCCCTAGGTGTGAATGAGCGAGTAAGTTGTCTGTCTCTGTGTGCCTTGCGACTGGCTGGCAACCAGTTCAGGATGTCCCCTGCCCACTGCCCGACGATGGCTGGGATGGGCTTCAGCACCTCTGCGACCCTACTGAGGATAAGCCGTGCAGATAATTCAGATTCAGATTCAGATTCAGATCTACTTTATTGTCATTCTAGTACATGTGTATACAGAACGAAATGTCGATGCATCTGACCCCCACAGTTTCCTTGAATGTACAGATATAAATAATGTTGTATTGTATTTTGGCTACGTATAGTATTTTACCATAGTGCCGATAGTGCAAGAAGAGTAGCTAACCAGATGTGCAAAATGGGCAGTCAGGTTAACAAGTCAGGTACACAGTAACATTAACACTGTAACAATAACGCTGTAATTACAATAGTGCAGAGAGCAATGTGCAAGGAGTGGCAAGCTATAAAAAAAAAACTGCCAGTAGTGCAAAAAGTCAGATTAGCAGCCGTTTAGATTTAAGTTAACTATATGTTAGATTGACCATTTAACAGTCTAATGGCCAGGGGGACTAGACTATTGCGGAGCCTGGTGGTCCTGCACCGCACACTGCAGTACCTCTTCCCAGAGGCTAGCAGAGTGAACAGTCCATGATGGGGGTGAGAGGGGTCCCCGGTAATGTTTTTAGCATGGGATAGGCAGTGCTTCTGGCCAATGTCCTGAATGGAGGGAAGTGTAGTCCCGATTATTTTCTCTGCTGTCCTCGTTACCCTCCTCACACTACCCCAGTCGGTAGCGCTGCAGCCTCCACACCACACAGAGATACAGCTGGTCAGGATACTCTCTATGGTGCCCCTGTAGAATGTAATGAGGGAGGGTGGGGGCAGGTGGGCTCTCCTCATCCTCCGCAGGAAGTACAGGCGCTGCTGTGCCCTCTTAACCAGTGATGCAGTGTTCACGGACCAGGTGAGTTTGTTTGTAATGTGCACCCCTAGGAACTTGATACTGCTGACAACCTCCACAGCCTTGTTGTTGATGCAAAGTGGGGCATGGTTGGGCTGGTTTTTCCTAAAGTCGACAATGATCTCTTTAGTTTTGTCGACATTCAGGACCAGGCTGTTGTCCCTGCACCAGCCCACCAACTGCTCCACCTCCTCTCTGTAGGCCAGGTCGTTGTCATCCCTGATGAGGCCCACCACTGTTGTGTCGTCAGCATACTTCACGATGTGGTTTGTGGCGGACCTAGGGACGCAGTCGTGTGTCATCAAGGTGAACAGCAAGGGGCTTAGGACGCAGCCTTGGGGGGAGCCCGTGCTGAGGTAGATGACATCTGAACTGTTCTGACCTATCCGCACTGATTGGGGTCTGTCACAGAGGAAGTCCAGCAGCCAGTTCCGCAGTGGGGTGTTGAAACCCAGGAGTCTCATTTTGTCTACCAGATGTTGTGGGATGATGGTGTTGAATGCTGAACTGAAGTCCAGGAACAGCATCCGCACATGGGTGTTCTTCTCCTCTAGATGTGTCAGGCTCAGGTGAAGCGCAGAGGAGATGGCATCCCTGGTGGAGCGGTTTGTCCTGTAGGCAAACTGAAAGGGGTCGAATGAGGAGGGGAGACTGGAGGTGATGTGCTCTTTAACCAGTCTCTCAAAGCACTTCATTATGATAGGAGTCAGTGCAACGGGCCGGTAATCGTTGAGTGATAAGATCTGGGGTTTCTTTGGCACTGGGATGATGTTGGCAAATTTGAAGCATGATGGTACTTTGGCTTGGTCTAGCGAGGTGTTGAAAATGTCTGTTAGTACACAAGCCAGCTGATCGGCGCACTCCCTAAGTACCCGCCCCGGAATGTTGTCCGGGCCTGGAGCCTTCCTTGTGTTGACCCTTCTCAGGGTCTTCCTCACGTCAGATGAGTCCAGGTGGAGTGCTCTTTCGTCCTGATTTGGAACCGCTTTCGCTGCAGGGGTGCCGTTTTGTGCCTCGAACCTTCCAAAGAATTTGTTGAGGTCATTCAGAAAGTCCATGCTAGTGTTCTGCACTGGGGCGGTGGTTGGCTTGTAACTGGTGATGGCCTGAATGCCTTTCCACATATCCCTGGTGTTGGTTGTGCTGAGGAAACGTTCCTGGATTTTTTGACTGTGCGTTCGCTTTGCTAGTCTGATAGCCCGGTTCAGGTTAGCCCTTGCTGATAACAGCGCCTCCTTGTCACCAGATCTAAAGGCAAGGTTCCGTACTTTTAGTTGTTTTCGTATTTCAGCAGTCATCCAGGGCTTCTGATTGGCACGGGTGCATATAGTTTTGTTATTGCTGACGTCTTCTGCGCATTTACTGATGTAGGCTGACACAGAAATGGCGTACTCATCTATATTTATTTTGTTGTTGTAAGTTGCAGCCGATTTAATGTCTTCATTGACTTGAAAAGTGCTATATAAATGCAGACCATTTACATTTATAATGGATGGATGGCTCTTTGAAGTCAGTTGGGCATTGTTCACATGTACCGTATTGTCCGCACTATAAGGCGCACCAGGTTATAGGGCGCAACCCCAAAAAATAGTTTTTGGTCCTATATTTTCCACACATAAGGCGCACCGGATTATAAGGCGCTACAATGGGAACGCTGACAAAACAGTCGGATAGTTCAGTCAAACTTATTACCCCCTTAACATTCCGAAATCTTGCAAAGAAGCAAATACGTGTCGTAGACACGTGCGGATGCGGTCTCCGTACGATGTCACCAAACAAACATTTCTTAGCTTAAAACTCACTTCTACTCCATAGCATATGAATAACCTACTCTTCTCGTCGGCTGAAAAATAGTCTGTGTAATATAGTGTAATAATCTGTGAAGCCCTTTGAGACTCTTCGTGATTTAGGCCTATACAAATAAAAATGACTTGACTTCCATTTTATTTGTTGCTGGCTACTGTGTGGACAGCAAAGTAAGAATTTTATTGTACAGGGAAACGGGGTTATTTACTGTGCATACGACAATAAACACTTTGAATTGAATTTAGTTTAAAAATAGACTCATCACAGAAACATCAAGATCGTTCCAAAACAAGATACCGGGAAAATGTAAATCCGCATAGCTCACCTAAGTTCTCTTGCAGCCTTCACATTCATTAATGATATGTAACCATGGTCTTCTTACAACCGTGAGTGAAGTAAATCCAAGAGAGTAAAATATTTACAAATACAGAATATTAAAAAATGTTTTCTCTATGCCGTAGTGCAACCCAACCAACGTGTGATTCAAATTCATCTTTTTCGGCCAATTGCAGGCTTTGTTTCGCCCCTTTAGCCTATGCGAGCCTGTAAATGATAAAAAGGATCTGCCCCCTTTACCTCCGAATAACTTTAGCCAATAGTGACTGGTTCAAATGATGATTGACACATTGGTTAGGAAATGAAACGCCGGTATATAAATCCCAGCATACACCGCGGACGACTTCGCCTTCGGGGGAAAATCTAGTCGGCGGCTGCTTGCTTTAATTGCAAGACTTTGCGACTTAATATTGATCCATATATAAGGCGCACTGTATTATAGGGCGCATGGTCAGCTTTTGAAAAAAAATAAAGGCTTTTAGGTGGGCCTTATAGTGAGGAAAATACGGTACTTAATAAAGAAAATATTTCACTTTCAACCTTTTAAGGACATTGCAAACGACGCACCCCATTTTAATGCATTTTTGCTTACTATTCAAATCAATGTTGTTTTGTAATAAGGTCTTTAAACATTAAATAACCGTGTACCTGGTCCCGATGATTAAATTTCAAAAACTTTTGGAGGACTCGAGATTTTTTATTTTTTATGTTCCTTGTTTAAAAATAAAAGCTTGGAAAACACTGCCTTCACGTACCTACATTTTGGGTACGAACGGAGGAGAGCAGAGAAGTCGAAATTTTCCCGGTCCCAGCTACGCATTCGAGGGGCGTCTCGCCCTGGCGTTGCCCGCCCCGTGGGTGTGTTCACCGCCAGCCGAGCCCGGCCTCCGCATCCACCTGCTCCCGCCCTGCCTCTTCACTGGAGAGTCTCCAGCAGTCTCCAGCAGTCAGCCAAGAGCGGCCAACTTTTTTCGCCAGGAGCCCACGCGGCGAGCCCGGACCTCTCGAGTTTCGCCCACGGAGAGATGTGGATTGTGTCTCCCGCCAAGGCTGAATTAAGTCAGCGGTTTCAAGGTTTTTGTGTGTGCTCGTGTTAATCTAGCTAGGCGGTGACGACGAACAGGTACACTGGACCGTTGAGAGTCAGCATCGGGATTTTAATACCCTTGTGCCCAACTTGGACGCGGAAGTGATCGATATTGGATTTGTTTTCAATGACTGGCCACGATGAGTCTGAAGTTTGGCCTTTAATTTTTTAATTTAGACGCTGGCTGTCAGGTAGGTGATTTATTTCCCCCTCCGTGCTTCCATGTTTTGAAATAGCTTTCGTTCATTAACCGTTAGTTCTAATGTATTCACTACTTACATCTAGTTAAGAGTTGCATTCCAACCAAATACTGTACTGTTCAACTACAAGCACTACCATGTAAATGTTACCAATCAATCTTAATATATATTTACTATTCTTTTTTGTAATCTCATTTTTCTTGTCATCTATTACATGCTATTCCTGGAGTGTCACATCTAATCTCGCTGTAAACAAGACACACCAAGTTGTTATCAATGACAATAGAGACTATTATTATTCATCATTTTCACTTGGAAATCCTCAAGCAGATTGTTTGCTGTTCTGTCGACCATGTGTAGCCAAGACTTCCAGTCTGTCACGCACAGTTCCAATTTCTGCAACAATTTCATCCCATCCCTGTCTTTCTTTCACGTTTTGATTGCATTGCAGAGGGTAGCATTATTTGTTTGTCCATAAAAATGTGACTGCTTTTAGCACTCTCATTATCCTTTAAGCTCTTGACCATTCATATTCCATATCTTTATTCTTACTTTTGCACAACTCTTAATGTTATTGCACTAGTTTCTGATGCAAACACAATTCAGGTCAATCACCCACTACTGTAAATATGACCTAACTATCTTAATATAATTTTATTTTATTTTTATTTTCTAACTCTTTTATGACATTCTTGTACAAGAGAGACATGTCTTATCTCGTAAAAAGATGAAGACTACACTATAATCAATGACTATAAGGACAAATCTATTCTTTAATTATCGCTGAAATGTTTCGTTTTCAATTTTGGCCCAAATTCAACTTATAATGCACCATGCTATCACATTTATAGAACACCAAATCATAATTTGTTAAAAGTATTACCCTATAAAGGGTTGTACTCTCCCCTTTTGTCAATTGTTGTGGGTGCCTTATTTGATTTCATCTGCTGGTGTGAATGAGCCGACTTCTGTCTCCGAATAAACAGCTGGCTTGTTAACAAATTGCTAGTAAAAAACAGAGGTTTAAACAGCTGGTTTTGGTCATGACTTTACTCTGGCAGAGCTATTTGGGAGCCCTGGTGTCTTTGCTCTGCACTACAAAAGAGAAATTCTTATCCCATTGGTAGAATATTTTACTCAGTTTGAGCGCATTATATCTAGTTTTGATACATTGTATCTTGTGCCTTGGAATGAAATAAGAGAAACATACTTAAAAAAGAAATATTGTCCTATTTATGGTAGATTATTTAGCTGACTTTAAGCATTTTTTTCTACCCTGATATGAAAAAATGCCTAAAACATCAACAACAATCTACAAAGGGCTAGATAAAGTAATGTTGCTTCTTTTCAATATGACATTTATTAATTTACTCGGGAAAAAAACAAGTTAAAATAGCTTGAACATAAAATAATTGCACTTAAAGAACATTTTTATGTCAATGGGGTAAGATTGTATCATTATTATTTTTTTGAAGTCCAACAATCACTGTCACCTAAGTCATCTTTTAGTGGATTGTAATTTACAGCTGGCGTATGTTTTTCCAAATTATGTTGCTTTAATCGAACAAGTCTATGATTATTTTAATGTTGTCAATTTCGAATAAATCAATTTTATTTTCCCTAATAATGTTCTGATCAGTATTTTTGATTTCCAGTTATTTTTAAGGCATTTTCTTTTAAATAACCATCCACTAATCCAACCATCCACTAATGTCGTGTTTTGGAAATTAAATCGCTTAGAGGCAGCATGTTGGCGTGATGATTTATTGCAACCATAATGCATGTCAACGAAACAAAAGGAACTGGATCCGTCCGATTCTTCTGATAATGTGACTAAAAGTAATTCTCCAAAAAAGAAAAAAAAGGTATCAGTAGGTGATACCAACACTGAATATGAGATCGGGACATCCCTAGTTCTACTCCTAAAAGCGCATAGACATGTTATAACATGGTGAAACTATAATTTGAATGATTACCATTACATTATGCAATTAGATAGGAATCTCATTTTGTTTTGTGGTGATGGAAACCACACATGCGTACGCACACGTTTTCTATTAAATGGAAGGAGGCTACAAGTCTCCAAATGTTTCACTCCGTTCCATCAGCATTAGTTGACTTTGAGGAATATCCAGTTTAAGTTCAGGGCTGCTGCTCCAGAACCATCCTGGATTAAGAACATCCATCAGGAGCCACAAAAATCGACATAAATTAATATCCCTCCAAAACATAGAGAAATAATCGTTTAAATTAATAAGCAGCTTTTCATTATTAAATGTTTCCATTGTTGTTCTTACAGATTTGGTTAAATCACTAATTGTGTGCTACCGGAAGTTCATCGGCCATGGAGCTGCACAGTCCGTGGACACTCCACATCCTTCTGGCGCTGTGCAGCTTCACTTTGGGGGACCCATTGATCAATGACCCAATGGCTGCACCTCGTGTCTTTGTCTCCTTTAAAGGTAAGGAACTGCATATTTTGATTGCAAAATGTTGATTTCTCTGTATTTGTTTTTTATCTTCTGCAGACACTTTTAGTAGTGATTTACATAGCTGCTTTCTATTGTCAGGGGGTACACTTGTGGCCTTAACACTTACAGATCACATTAAGTATCTATTATACATGTTTCCCACCTTATAGGCATAGCCACTTTGTTGTTAGTCCTTCTGTAAGACTGTAAAAATAACCCAAAATTATATAAATTGGGTCAAGCATGGGCTGATCCATTACTTAGGTTTTTGAACCAACATGCTCTGTTATATTTGATTATTGTGAATCGCTTTGGGAGGTTTTCTGTGATTTGTAAATTGATATATATATATATATATATATATATATATATATATATATATATATATATATATATATATATCAATGTATGCAGTCTATTCACGATTTTTTTTGTTTTTCTTTGTACAACGTTCACTTCCATTAGTGGTCCTATTTGTTTGTCCCAATTGAATTTTTTTTTGTTTCAAACAAACCCACCTAATTGGGTCATTTTTTCAAAACACCACATAAAATATGCTCATATTGTCGGAAATCCCCTCTCTCCCCTACAAATTAAAGTCATTTTAAATAGAATAACACTAAAAATTAGTTCATTTGGATTAAAAGACCAGCATTTTGGTGATTCAGTACAAAATAACTCTGCAAACATTTGTTTAAAAAATCCCTACAACATTTTAGTGAGTTTGGTTTATGTAGTACAATCATTTTGGCCTTTAAAAAAAAAGAAAAAAAAAAAAAAGAAAGAAAGACAACCCCAAAAAGAATGGAAAACATCCCTGAAATTTGAATCAAATCTATCCAAGTAGTGTGCGTTGTTGACCCAGTTTGGGTTATTTTTTGCCCAACAGTGTTTTTGGGGGCTTATTTTTTTACTTCTCTGTGCTTATTTTTTTTTTTTTTGTTGGTTTGGCTGGTATCGATGTGAATGGAAAATTGGAGGTCAAGCTAAATCATACTCTCATGTTACAGTGGCTTTAAAGGGTGAATTCTAAAATAAAAAATGGATATAAAATTCAGTTTGAACACGTTTTTGAAAAATACCCAAGGGGGCCCGGCTGTGGTCCAAGAGTAATGTTGGTCCAATTTTTGAATCTTAGTCTCTTTAAATTATGTCTTTTGAGGAAAATCTTTACCCCTTTATAAATATGACTACTTGTACCACATTGACTTAAGTGTGAATGTTGAATACGGCAGAGAAGGTTTTTGTTTGTTGATAAGTGAATGCGGCACAAAGATGCTTTCATTGTTGCCTTGTTCACTTTCACTGTATATCTCAGTGTTTATTTTTTTTCACTGACTCCAATCACAATTTCTCACAATTTGTTCCGCTTTCCGCACAATTACATGGTGTGTGTCATAACTGGTTGGCCCTTAAATAATCATTCCCCGGTGAGGTATATTCTCTGCTTTGGTTCTGTGTGTTAGTTAGTGGCTGTACAGATTAGGTGAAACGTATTCTGTAGGGGTCCGAGTCAGAGAGCGCATTATCAAGAGCAAATTGCCAGGATCAGTCAAGCAAAGCAGCGTCCCTGGAGGCCAGTCCAGCTCGGAGATCAAGTCTTTGATTAGCATCAGGAGAAAAGCCGAGGAAGCGAGCAGCGTCGCCTCCTGTTTGCTTTGCGTTCCATTTCCCAGCGCCCCCTCCAACAAGTTGACTTCTTTAAGTGGACCGGCACGGTTGATTGTTTAAGTCGTTTTTCTTCTTTAATCAAGGAGGATTTAATACATGGGTGAGCACCTCCAGAGCCCAGCTTTTTTTCATTTTACATTTCAAATATGATTTTGCTCACGATTGGACGATTGCATGTTCGTGTGTCCTTTTTTATTATTTCCAGGGTTTGTACTGGTGCTTGACATTTTTGAAAATGCTTTGACTTTAATGTTGTGTTTTCAAGCTTTGAAAAGAAATTGAAATTCTGGGTAAAGTGCATGTAAACGCTTGAAATCGTTGCCATGTTCCTCGATAGCCCGACTCGATAGACATGCATTAAATAACAAAAAACAAAACAAGTGTGCTTAACTCATTCAATGCCAGATGTTTTTCTGGAACAGTAAGTGCAGGTGCCTGCCAATTTTTACCATTTGACTCAGTTTTGCAGGCCGACAGAAAGTTTATTTCTCTATCTGTATAGCCCGAGGACATTTCAAAATAAAGCTCGAACCCTCATCTTTCCTTGAAAAATAAGTTGATAATGTTTCTGGCTTTTACTTTTGTTTATGATAAACAACAGTTCAACATTGCTAATTTTCTCAAAAATACTTGTTTCCAAGAAAACGGAGAAAAAGGGCTTTTTGTGAAAGGATGCATATTAAGCAGAACTCTTACTTTGGTGCTTTTTTTTCATTTGTGATATCGAAACAATGCTCTCCTTAAACCCAATAAATGGCTTTTCTTTGCCATTGCATCTCTTCTCTCGTGATTAATGGTATCAGCCATTAGTTTGTGTGCCGTTCTCATGTGTAGCGCCATCAACAAGTGCAACAGAACATGAGCATCAGACAGATGCAGAGGCCCTGTTGTCTTAATAAACAGCAAGACAATCAAAAATACAAACTATGGCTGAATGTGGAAAAAACAGCCAATGGATGGAAAATAAATAAGCACAAAGTATGTGTAAGATGAAAGACAGTGACTTTGTTTTAGTCAACAAAGTCAACAAAATACATTTGATTGATCGATGCAAACATAGATTGTGCGAGCCACTTTGAGGTGCTTTTTGCCTAATATACAACGCTCGTCCAAATCGGGTAAATAACGTGTAAAATATATTTTTATTCCAAGTTATATGGTAGAAAATAGTGGTTCAGATGACCAGTTCATATTTACTGCAACTTAGTTACACATAAGTTCACCTTTAGAAGAATTTACTTTCCTTGGCCTGCACCCACCTTAGAAACATCGTTAGTGTTGGTGGGATCAATAATATTAGTGATAACACCAATTAATCAATAATTATTATTTACAATATAATATTGTTTTTTCTTTGAATGGCACTGGATAAACTAGAAAATTAACTTTGAAAGTCATTAAAAAGTACTTGATTTTGTCCTTAAAGGGGTGTACAAACCTTTTGTTTTAGAAAAAGAGTAAAAATCTATATTTGCATGCTTTAGAAATGTATGAACTCAACTGATATAATTTGCAGTCCGAGGCAGGCACTGCGCTTTGATTTTGGTTGAGGGAAAAAGGAGGCGTGACTTTCTTGCCTACCTGTTCGTCTCTCCAGTCGATAAGAATTTCACCGTCTACTGAAGCTGCTTTCTCGGAGGACTGCACCCCCTCTATTCAATATCGGGACTCTATCTCCTTTAATTGCTTTTTGAAAGGCCCGTGTAGTCTTCACCTTGGCAAGCTGACTGCACTTCTTCTGATGCATTATGATGGATTGAGCTGTTTGGGATGATGATGATGATGCACCTCAAGAAGAAGAGCATTGAACTGAAAACTGTTTTTTCATTATAACATCTTAAAAACTTGCTTTCTGTCATCTAACTCAGTAGCAAAATTGAATGTAGAGGTCATTTCTCTTTCAGAGATTCCATGAATTTCCCTTAGGGGATGAATAAAGTATCGATCTATCTATCTATCTATCTATCTATAATTTACAAACGAGTTTTGGATGGCTTTTTAACCACTATTGAGTTTGTAGGTACAGTATTTTTGTCTCGCGTGATTAATGATTCTATGCATAAGCTACCATATTTTCCAGACCAGGGATCGGGAACCTCTTTGACGCAAAGAGACATAAAGGCAAAACTATTTTGATTTTTTTTTTTTTTGAGAGAGAGAGAGCGGATCATATATTTCAAGACAAAATTTAAAAAAAAAAAAAGCTCTCCAGAAAAAAAAGCTAATTCTTCAGCTCATTTTATTTTACAGATTAAATTAAAATTTGTCTCCATAGATTTATGAACATAGATTTTTTAGTGAGCTTCCATGTGGAGGATTATTTAGCCATTTACAGCCAAAACAGGATTTGTCGGTATGACACCTTGACCCCAACAGTCAGATATGCCTCGACTTAGCACGAGTGACAGTTAGCTCCGCATGTAACAGTGCATTAAATAATTGCGGACGTTTTCTTTTATGTTCAAGCCATATGTACTCATGAAAAGTCCCATATATGGTTCGCGAGCCATATGTCCCCGACCCCGGTTTTAGACCATACTTTATTGGTATTGCCTTAAATAGAAAGCTTTTGTACAGCAGCTAAATTTCCCCATTTAGTTGGACGGATCGTTGGCTTTCAATTTCAAAGATGCATCATACATATTTCTTCATGTGCCAAAAATAATCATTTTTCCTCCTACCTGTAGTACATTTTAGATTAGAAATGATCAAAAAGCATCAAAATATGAAACAAATACATGTTAAAATTAGTTTACTGCACAATAAACTTAAAATAAGAGGCACAGAATTTAAAAATACTGAGAATCAAGGAAATATTGAAAATTTTTGTTAACCTTTTCGCCTTGCGTATCTTGAAAAACTGATCCAATGACGTATGCTTGTGATGGCTTTTGACAATCCGTCGGAAATGCGTGAAGCAGACGTCATCATTTTGAACTATAGCCCGACTTGTCAAATATTTTAGATATTTTGAGATAAATTCCAACTTTAAGTTAGCATCTGACTTGCACAAAAGCAACTTGTATGTAAGCTAAAGACGTATGTATTTATTTTCTCTTTTTCTTCTCTAAAAGCAATACATGGGATATAAGACTTCTGCTTGCGCACTCAGTTTTTATGACAGGGCAATCAGTGCAGTCATACGGCTTGGTAGTAAAACAAATGTGAAACTGTTGTGACAAATGTATCATCTCCAACATGACAACAGGTCTGGAGGAAGAAACTTTAAACGCAGAAGAGAACTTTGTCCAAGCTTATCACATTTTTTGCACCATTAACTGAGGAAATAGGGCAGAGTTCGCCAAAAGTCTGCCAGTTTAGGCAGGAAAGGTGTAATCAATGTCAGATGAGAAATCTGTTTTCAATGAAAAAGGCGTGGTAGTAAAGTAAATCTACCCTGGGGTAATCGGTTGACAATTTACGATTAGTTGAGACAAGACTGCCGTCGCCAGTAAGTCCAGAGAGACAATACATTAGGAAGAAAGTCCATGGGGAGCTTTTTAACATCTGCTAGGTTGAGTGAGTACTCAAATAAATTTTGAGTTTGCTAGCGTTGCCAGGCAAACTTATGATTGAAAATAGAATAGAATAGACCTGTCTATATTGTTGTTGATATCATTGTGGTGAAACAATGTATGCAACGAGATTACACATGGCACTCCAAGAATGGTAAACTTGTAACAAATACTTTGAAGAGAAAAAAGCTAATCCAGTGGTTAGAAAAATGGGTTACAACTTGTTAAGTTGTAATGATAATGCAATGAAAAAGAATAGTGCATTTGTGACAGTAATATATAATAAAAACAAATATAATTACCAAGGTATGTACTGGACTGTCTCAGAAAATTAGAATATTGTGATAAAGTTATTTATTTTCTGTAATGCAATTAAAAAAACAAAAATGTCATACATTCTGGATTCATTACACATCAACTGAACTATTTCAAGCCTTTTATTATTTGAATATTGCTGATTTTGGCTTACAGCTGAAAAAAACTCAAAAATCCTATCTCAAAATATTAGAATACTTCCTCAGACCAAGTAAAAAAAATAATTTTATAACAGCAAAACTAAATCAAACATTTGAAAATGTCCATTGATGCACTCAGTACTTGGTTGGGAATCCTTTTGCACGGATTACTGCATCAATCCGGCGTGGCATGGAGGCAATCAGCCTGTGGCATTGCTGAGGTGTTATTGATGCCCAGGATGCTTCGATAGCGGCCTTCAGCTCATTTGCATTTGTAGGTCTGGTGTCTTTCATCTTCTTCTTAACTATACCCCACAAATTCTCGATGGGGTTCAGGTCAGGGGAATTAGCAGGCCAATCAAGGACAGTGATGCCATGGTCAGTGCACCAGTTACTGGTGGTTTTGGCACTGTGGGCAGGTGCCAGATCATGCTGGAAAATGAAATCCTCATCTCCATAGAGCTTTTCAGCAGATGGAAGCATGTAGTGCTCTAAAATCTCTTGGTACACAGTTGCATTTACTCTGGACTTGATGAAACACAGTGGACCAACACCAGCAGCTGACATGGCTCCCCAAACCATTGCTGACTGTGGGAACTTCACACTGGATTTCAAGCAACTTGGATTTTGCTCTTCTCCAGCCTTTCTCCAGACTCTGGCGCCTTGACTTCCAAATGAAATGCAAAACTTGCTTTCGTCTGAAAAGAGGACTTTGGACCACTCTGCAACTGTCCAGTGCTTCTTCTCCAAAGCCCAAGTCAGACGCTTCTTCCGTTGTCTTGAGTTCAGAAGTGGCTTGACCATGGGAATACGGCTATTGTAGCCCATTTCCCGGACACGTCTGTGAACTGTGGCTTTTGATACCTGGACTCCAGCTTCAGCCCACTGTCTTTGAAGCGCCCTCAAATTCTGGAAGCGGCTCTTCTTCACAATTTTGTTAAGGCTGCGGTCATCTCTCTTGGTTGTGCAGCGTTTCCGGCCACATTTTTCGCTTCCAACAGACTTTTTGTGGATATGATTTGAAACTGCACTCTGTGAACAGCCTGCTCTTTGAGAAATTTCTTTTTGTGTCTTACCCTCCTGATGGAGGGTATCAATGATGGTCCTCTGGACAGCAGTCAGATCAGCAGTGATTTAGTTTACTGAACCAAGCTGAGTGTTTTTAAGGCTCAGGAAACCCTCGCAAGGTGTTTCGAGTTAATTAGATAATTCAGGTGATTAGTTGAATAGCCTACTTGTATACTTTTTCATGATATTCTAATATTTTGAGATAGGATTTTTGAGTTTTCTTAAGCTGTAAGCCAAATTCAGCAATATTAAAATAATAAAAGGCTTGAAATAGTTCAGTTGATGTGTAATGAATCCAGAATGTATGACATTTTTGTTTTTTTAATTGCATTACAGAAAATAAAGAACTTTATCACAATATTCTAATTTTCTGAGACAGTCCAGTATATATATATATATATATATATATATATATATATATATACATAATGATATTTTTCCCCAGTTTCATTTATTAAAAACAAAACAGTAAATCAATGGTGGCAAGAAATGTTTTTAGTTTGTTTGTTTGTTAAGGGTGGTGATGGCCCTGGGGAAGGAGCTGTCCCTGAGCCTGTTCATCCTTGTTTTAAGGGACTTGTAGCGCTTGCCAGAGAGGAACAGGTGAAAAGGGTGGTGGCCGGCGTGGGGATTGTCTTTTATAACATTAATGGCTCTAATACAGTATCACAAGCCGGCAATGTCTATTAGACTGGGCAGAGAGCAGCCGATGATCTCTTTGTTTGTGTTCGTGCTCCCAGCATACCACACGGTGATTCGTTATGCCAGATATAGTGTTTGGATAGCTGGAAACGAGTCATGCATGAGCCTATTATGACACAATTTTTGGGAAATTTAAATACTGTAATACTGGACTCTGAACGGTTCCCCTAAACCCCCTACCTCCCTGTGGAACAAAATCGAGGCCAAATCCACTGGGACAACAGTATATAGGTCATCTTTGGCACAGCACCTAAGATGGTAGCTTTGTAAATTTGTATTTCTAAAAACAATCAACAAACACTGCAGTATATAACCAGAAGCTTGCTTCTATAGGGAATACTTGGCAATTTCTTGAATGCAGAACAGTGTTGTATTCATGCTGGCTATAGTTACATCCTTCTACCTACTGACAATGCAGTATATAGTGGTACCTCTACTTACAAATTTTATTTGGTCTGGGAGTAGCTTCGTAAGTAGAGGCGCATTTTGAATGCGCTAATCCATTGCTAGCCCCGAAAAGTACAGCATGATATTATTTTAAAAAATTATCAAAGAGCATCAAAATATGAAACAAATGCATGTTAAAATTAGTTTACCGCACAATAAACTTAAAACAAGAGGCACAGAATTTAAAAATACTGAGAATTAAGGAAATAATGAATTTTTTTGTTGCATGGGCCCCGGGTTGACAGGCAGATCTTAAGCCATAGTCAGTTTGTTTACATTCGGGAAACTCTGGAGTGGCTAAAAGCACCCTGTACTATACTGTACTTTTGATTTCGTATCTTGAAACGCCTTCGTAACTAGAGGTTATATTTTTCCTCCCAGGTACTTCGTAACCAGAAACATTTGGATGTAGAGACATTCAAAAGTAGAGGTACCACTGTACTCTACAACATAGGTTTTAGTGCATGGGATCAAGTCAAGTCTACACACATTATGTTACAGCTGGAAATGCCTTGCAAATTGCAATGCAATTAAAAACCCAAATGGTTTGATTGAAGAATGCCAAACAGCAGTGGTTAACAGTATTTTAGGAAGATCGAATTAAGTATAAATGAAATGCTTAGGTTGTTGTCAGTAGTTCACAGTCTGTTCATTTCTCAGAGTGTCTGATCACGACTACTTTTTAGTCAAAGTACTAAGTGTTTAAAAGACAGAATAAACATTATTTTTGAGGTTCTAATACAGAACCAGTTGAGAAGAACGTGATAGAATACTATTGAGGCAAATTTACTCTTCCTTAACCTTTCCCACCGGAACTGAAGAAGCTACAGTTTCGAATTGACTAAGAATCCCGGCATGGCAGACGGCTACTTGCATGTGCCGAAAAAGGTCTAAAGTCCGTTTTGCAGTGTCTTTTGAGAGTGCTACACCTCTACAGCATCTTGATTCAGGTTACAGGCCCGGTCTGTAGCCAGCCTCTGTGAAACTGAGATTGGCTCTGCATAACACTGAGGACCTAGTAATATCTGTCAGGCTTGGGTTTCATGGACATGCGGCATTTGTTTTACCTTATCCAAAACATTCCTCGCTAGAGGATCAAAATACAAAATAAAATGAATCACTTTACATTTACTTTCTCCGTGCCAGTGTAGTAACTTATTTTATGCATTTACGATATGCTTAAAACATGGAAGTTCACGTACTCTCCTCAAAAAGCATGTACATTAAACAAGTCCATATGTTAAGCATATGTAAAAAATTAGTAGGTTCTTTCCTCAAAAGAAAAAAAATCTGGCATAGAAAGCTCTGCAGATGATTTCTGTCAAGTAAAGGAGACGTGTTTATTTTTATGAATTTATAGAATACTTTCTGAGTTAAACCCCTCAGATGGGTTTCTTAAAGAAGCACAAAACAGAAATCGAAGTCTTTTCTGGACTCGTTGGAACTTACATGTTGATCAGATAGTATTAAATATACAGGGAAAAAGGTAGAATAAACCTCTTATGTGGTAGTAATACTAGTACAAAAAATGTTGCATTCTCTTTTGTGCCCTTTTTCTCTCGTTGAATTAAACTTCATTGATTTTAAAGTGATGTTTATATATATATATATATATATATATATATATATATATATACATATAGGCTTTGTGATTTCCTTGTATTAATTATTAAAGGGAATTAAATGTTGGTTGAAATTTAAATGAAATGAAATGGTTCAGAATATATCCAAATTCCCGTTTTTGGCGACATCAGTCTGATTTGCGGAAAAAATATCAGTTTTTTTCCCTGTCACAGTAGAGGCTGTTTGGATAATGCTAACTGATTTAAGGATTTCTGTAGTCGTTCCAACTGTTGTTGCTGGAGAACGTGTTGATTCTAATGTGTGAGGATGGACTTTTCTTGGCATCCATTGAGTCTTGTCCACAGCCATCTGAGACCCCCTGCAAGGCTGTTTTTGTCAATGTCCCATCCATTTTGACTCGATCCTTTGGCGGTGCCTCCTTGTGATTGGTGATGGAGTCAAATGGGGAAACTCTGCCATGCAATACCCTTGTTGTTGTTATTTGGGCCTCACCCACACAAGATTGCCCTAAGAAGGACCTAGCGCTGCAGGGGCGTTTGTGTAGGTTTGATGTTATTCAGAAAAGTTCATTCACGAGCTGGGAGATCTGGGGGTGGCCATCAAACTAGCACTAGAGTTTTTCCACTCAAAGAATGTGGCACAAAGCCTCCTGCTGGAACTACTCCGTGAATCTTATGGATTTCCCAGTGAGTGTTTAAAAACACAATGTGAGACTGTGACGAGAGGACAACAAGTTAGAAAAGAGGCGAAACATGAGCTCTTTACAATTGAGAGATAATGTCTGAAGTCGCAGTCTTACAACATCCCTTTCTGGTATTACAGTGGAGAGAAAATGTTGCAATTGACAAAGTGTGATTACTATTAAGCAACATTTCGTAATATTGTACTCAAATGTTGCATTTTATTCAGACACGTGCTTTATATTGTCTCCATTCCCCTATTTGTTTAGACAAGATCCATAAACTCTTGGAATGTGAAAATCTCCATTGCTTTGCCTTGAGTGTGAGGATGGTACTACTAAATCCTTTATTGAAAGTTTGCCCTATGACTTTCAATGGGCATACTTAATATTATCACCCCACGCCACCCCCCACACCCCCTCCACCAACACCACCACCAATAAAGTCCTGTGGCGTTTCTCAGAGTTTCATAGTAGCCTGCTTTGCATTTCCTCTCTGAAAGACAAACGGCCCCAAGCTCAAGATAAACTGCTCCTTTCTAAACGAATGAGACAGAAATATTCACAGAGAAGCGAGGCATACAGAGCATGAACTAGGATTTTACTCTGACTTTTACTTTTCGAAGACTGTGCAAATTCCATCCCTTTTTCTGCAGTATGGATCCAGTGTCACCCGTCATACTATATTACTTTTCTGCTAGTTACTGGATGTGAGGACCATCTGTTGTTACTTAAACTGACCTTTGCTTGTTTGCTTTTATCTGCGTCCATTTCACAGCAACAATAAACATCTTAATCCTACATTAGGTTTAATAAATGGTCGTGTCACACTTCTGTTTGATGGCCTGTCAGACGTTGCTCAACTTTGGCAAGTGTTATTTTAACACCCACAATTAAGGCTGTAACCTTCCAATCCAATCACACCATCACACTTTGCGACCAGAAAAAAATTCAAGAACTCCACCTCTCTCACATTCCTAGACATTGTGATGAGCTATGGTTTTTCAATGCAAGCCATCGGGGATAATTAAATAGCTGCTGGGACGCACTCAGGGAAGACAAGTAAATGAACTGGAGGGAATGAATAAGCGGATCTTGCTGTTTTTCTAAACGTGCAAGTAGCATTGAGAAAATGTAATTGATTGGAATTAATGAGGTCTGAGAGATAAATGATGGTTAGGTGAGATGTGACACATCTAATGACACATTATGGGGATAGAATGGCTAATGGGTTTAACTCATGAGTAGGTCAGTAGAGATTACAGTGCATTGTGAAAGTTTACACTCATTTCTGTGCTCCTGTAAAGTGAAATATTAAACTTTTTGTCCAGTGACTTTTAGGTTTTACCGAAAGTTCGGTTATGCACGCACCTATCTCGTCTTTAGGCCTATTAAAGTTGGAATTCTACGGAGAAAATCCGTTAATTCAGAATTTTATCTGCAAACCATATTAATTTATGAAAGGAGCGATATATGGCTCGAGAGCCATAGGTTCCCTGCCCATGCTATAGACCAGGGGTGGCAAACACGTGGCTCTAGAGCCGCATGCGGCTCTTGGCCAATAAGAATGCGGCTCTTTGCCTCATCATATACTCTACATACGGTGGCTTTTTGCCTTGTTTCATGTTTAGGTTTTTGGTGTATTGAGGGTGGACACTTTCCTTGAAATCAACACAAGAACAATACATGTTGTATTAAAAGGAGAGGAGTATGTTATGGGAAATAATATGTTTTTAATTGTGTGTGTTTGTTTCTGTCTGTCATGGCAGGTTAGTGCGTGGTGTGGCTCTTTGACTCTCACAGTTAAAAATTTCGGCTCTTTGTGTCAAACTTGTTTCTCACCCCTGCTATTGACAATTGTTCGTCTGTTTTGGCCACTATTTTAGGTTCATAATTGGCCGATAATTATTTTTTTTGGGCCCTAATGATCAATATCATCAATAATTGATAGAATTGCTCACACATTTCAACCGGCTCAATTTATTCAATAAATGAAATGAAATAAATGAAATTAGTTTTGAGATAATTTATTTGTACGAATCCAAATTGTGACCTTGCATCTGTTGCAAGGTCTGGTATGTTAATCTGCATGATCAGTCGTTCCAATAATATGTAATGCATATATTCACAGCCATGTAATCACAATAGCGTCAACATCTTTTCATATAGTTAAGACGTACCCAGAGGATGATCGAGTCCTGACATGCTTTCAAATTACAGCAGGCAGCAGGATTAGTATCGATGCAGCAACAAGCCTTTCACGCCTGGGGCTAACCTAACCTCTGGCTCCTCATTGCTATTATTTTAACACATCCCTGATCTCTCTTAGCAACATGAACTGGCGGCGTGGCAATGGGCTCTCGAGGTGTTGAAGAAATTCACTTTCATCAGAAGGCAGGTTTGAACCATCTATGAATAGAGCTGCCGTGACTGTGGATCAGGATTCGAGTTATGAGATAGCCAATAGGAGCCAAGGTCGCACAAAGCTCACCCGAGCCCATTAAAAGCTGCCACGAAGGGCCTCCGAACCCCCATGAAGAGACAATCAGGGTTCCTGTCATTCTGTATTTATAACTTGAGCGCTGTTTTGAATGCATTTGATTTGTACCCTTTTCAAAGTCCCCCTCTCAATCATAACCCGAGTCCTGCTGTGAATGCATCAAATTTGTACTCAAATATTTTTTGGGCATTTAATCTTTATGAACTAATATACCACATTTAGGGAATCTGCTGGGTCCTTCTATTCCTGTTCAACCCCAGCTAATATTTTTATTTTAGCTTGGTTGTTACAGTGGGATCAAGGTTAAGTTGCTAAAATATTTGTGTCATATTAAAGTTAATAAGTCATTACTAGGGGTGGGCAAAACTGTTCTGGAAGTTTTAGTATTGATTTAATCCAAGTACATATATGGTAGTACCTAACAATACCAATACTTTTTCCTTTGAAATGTCATGAGGTTTAAAATAATTAAACCATCCCGCTGTGGAACACATGTGCATTGTTTGTATACAAAGATGACCGTCCTCAATTGGCAACCATGGGCTGTAATCTGCCTCACGTTCTGATTGGGTCAAAACAAACGCTGTCAGATTTATGAATTTGCCACAGTAGAGGACCAATTTACAACCAAAATTTAAACTGGCATTGTAAATGGTCTGCATTTATATAGCGCTTTCCAAGTCAATGAAGACCTCCCAAAGCGCTTTACAATGTGCTTCACACTAACCCTTCCACACACACACTCACACACCAATAAGGTGTCAGCCACGCAAGGCGCCTACCTGCTTATTGGGGGCAATAGGGATTCATTGTCTTGCCCAAGGACACGACTTATAACACGGAGGAGCCGGGAATCAAACCTGCGACCTCTTGATCCCAAGACGAGCGCTCTACCTCCTGAGCTAATGCCGCACTTTGTTCTTATCTGTTGTTGAAAAATAAAAGTCCACAACGCACTGCACTTCCTGTTTACCTCTTTTGTATTTAGCTACTGATGAGGGTGCACGCCTTGATTTGGCCCTCTCTTTTTCCCGTCAGTCAAGATGCTGTAGCAGGCCAGGTAGGGTGAGGTGCTATATGTGTGCCTGTCAGTCACACTAACAGGCATATACTTAGATGGTGGCTGTGGGTGCTGGGTGATTGAAGGACCAAACTTTCTACATATAGAAGCGGCACTTTGAGGAAATAGGTGGAGGGGTAAAGTATCAATCCTAGGACAATAGTATCGATCTGCTCCAAGTACTTGCTTAGTATCGATAACATTGAAAGCCCCGCTAAGCATTACTGCAAAAGACTAAGAACCAGCATGGCTCTTTTGATTGTAAATACGTAAATAATTCTCATGATAGTCGTTCTTCCAATTGAATAACCAAGCACATTGGAATTTTTCTGTAATTTTATTCGCAAAGTGGGAATACACCCCTTAGACTCATTTTAAATATATTTCAAGAATGTTTATGCAAAGATACTGATTTAATACCAGTGGAGTTTTTGTATTGGAGGAAGTGTGCATTGTAGAACGTCTTCAAACTTAGTTCTTTGGCAGTACATGTAATCAGTTTTTGGCATCCCCACATCTTCTCAGTTGATTACTTGAGTTGACATGATAATCTAGCTGGTTTACCACAAACTCTGCTTTGACTTGTCTCGCCTCCTGTCAATTAAAATGTTTTAGAGACATCATGCAATTGGGAGAGAGCTTTTGTTTACCGCCAGCTGTGTATTGCCTGCAGGGATGAAGGGGTGGGGGTGGGGGTTTGAATAGCATCATCAGCAACCATGTGAAGAATTTACTGTATTTATTCTTGTGTAACCTACACTCTGGTATAATGTTCACCCCTACTTGTGGATTAAAAATCTGTAGAAAATGTTTTACTTTTTTTTAGCTCAAATTAAGTGTTATAAGTGACAAACATTGAATTTGTGCGTCCATGATTAAAATAATTTTTTGACAATATATAGTATGAGAACAATACCAACAACAAACTTACAATGTATTCATTCAATGTCCTTCAAAGTCCGATTCATCATTGGATACGTCTAAAAGATTTGTTTCCCCTCGTGGTTTTTTTGGTGTTTATTTTTGTTTTTCAGGACGTCTTTCTATTTGCTCCATTATCTTACATTTGTCTCCAGTACCGTAAATAAAAATAGTATGATAATGAGATAAAATTGAATGTCTTTTAGTATGTCATCGATATCGCTGGTTGTCTAGAGGCAAGGATTCAGCACTTTCACTGCTACGACCAGAGTTCGATCCTCGTTGCATCCATTTTTTTGCAATTGTGGTCAGCTATATTTTTTGACTGATCAATCATTGCTCAAATAACGTAACATACTAGGCAAAATCCTTATGTATAATGCGCACCCAAACCATGAGATCTTTTCCAGTTAAAAAAAAACTACACGAATAAATACTGTACTTATTTTGTAAGAGGCCATCATCAATACAATCTAATAGGATGCATTGATTTGATCAGATGCCATGATCAATTCAGGCAAAATTATTTTATTTCATGAATTGAGCAGTGATTATTATTTGACTCACCAACATCTTTGGCTATTTTGGCAGATTTTCCCTCCATTCTATATGTTGCTGTTTGTCTCACTGCAACTCGAAGAGGACTTAAAACATAACAGTATCGCGTGTTTAATTGTTTTTTCACTTTTATTACAAATAAACTAAAACTGTCTATTCGGTGTTAGATATAGGTTGGGGAAACAAAAAAAAAACGTTCTCTTCTGGAGCTCATTATCCCCTTTTGGAATCCCTCATGCAGAGGTCACAAGGTAGGATATTCAACCTGTCTGTCAAACATCAAGCCTGAGAGGTGTTCCTCGCTGTTTTCCAATTGAAAGTCAAGTGTGGAGAGACCGAGTGGTCATTAAAATTTGGATTTTGTCATACTCCAGCACATTTCCTCAGCTGTCAAACTGTCTCGGTCTGTTACCTTGAGTGGTTGTCTCCTCAGGCACAACTGAACTTAGACAAGTGGTTTTCTCTTGTTTAATGAGGAGAACAATAGTGATGGCGAGCACCCTGTGTGGGCAAGTGTTACTGATGGCAAATGCTATTTTCTGGATTATATGGTGATATATATTGTGGTATGCACTTGGATTCAAAGAGAGCAGGTTTTTCTACACCCAAGACAACTCCAATACCGATCGTATTTTCCACACTATAAGGCGCACTGGATTATAAGGTGCGCCCCGAAAAATGAGTCTTACGTGATATGTTTTTAAAGGTGCTTGTAATCGAAACTGTAGTGACTTTGGTATCGATTGATCAGTCAAAATATATCGCTGATCAAAATTTGGATGCAATGTGAATTGAACCTGAATCACAGCGGAGAGAGTTGTCTCCTACCCAGAAGACCACAATGGATGTAGAGGAACACAATGCAATGCATCAGGATTCATTTAATTATCAAACTATTTTTAGTCCCTTTATCGCAGTGTTGTTGTGATTATTGAGCTAGGACCACAAGACTATTGTCAAACATTAAACCGGTCCGTGGCACAGAAAAGGTTGGGGATCACTGAAATACAGTATTGTAGCGCCGACTCGCAAAGTCTTTTCAAAGCCCACAATAACTGAAAGGAGAGATTTTGGCAATTTTTTGGTCGTCCTAAAACATATAAATGTATGCATGGTCGCATGTATTCAACGTTTGTCACTCACAATGCTTAGTTGAAGCTGAGGAAAAGTGAATTATTTATACCAATTTTTTAATCGCTTGATGCTTTCTATTTTCTCTGCTACTGTAGATAAAAATAGTGTGATGATGAAAAAAAGACCTAATGCGTTTTCGGAAACCATCCATGTCCCTAGTGGCCTGTTACCATCGCTATCCGAGTTGAATCGCCGTTGCTGTCATTGTTATGTAATTGTGGTCAGTGATAAATAATGTCTGATCAATGATTGGACAAATAGGATAATATACCAGTTTGCATTTCCAATTCAATCTGAATACAAGGCGCACCAGATAATAAAGCACACGTTCAGATTTCTGGCCAATTTTTTGGTGCACCCTATAGTGGGAAATTATCGAATTGATAATTTTAGCTAGAATACTAAAATATATGAAACTAGTCTTAGACTAGTCTGAGCACTAAAAGAGAGTTTTCACTTAACAACAAACTATTATGTGGTTTGTTGGTCTGAAGCAAACAAAATGGTGTAGCTTACTGACAAACATGCCTCCTCGCATTCTTCTGCATGCTTCTTTTCATGGCTGTGTCCTCTCTAGGGTTTACTTTATTCCATTAATAAATTCTCATGTGTTACTTTCTTACTCCATTGTTTCTGATATTGATCAAACTTGAAAGTGGAGACCCTAAGTGAATTGTGAAAAGCCTGCTGGTAATCAGTGATTGACAGTTGCTATTTCAACTTGCCAGTCAAGGTTACTTTGATTACTTCTGTGGGAAGCAGAGCAGCAAGGTAAAGCATCAGCAAATTATGTTTTGTCTCTTGAGATTAGATCTGAGACATACATAGCTATCAGTGAACAAAACATCTCTTTAAGTACAAATTGGGGCTCGTGTCATCAACTAATGCATTAACAGGGTTCATGAGGGTGCTTGAAATCCTTGAAAATGCTTGAAATTGTTGTCATGTTTATCAACAAGTCTTCTTAAAGATTACGCAGACACTACTCTCTGGTGGCTTCGCTTTGCCATTTAATTTATTTTTCCCCTGTGATTAACGAAGGCTGGCATTAGTTTGTACAGGATTGTCATATAAAGTGTCATTTCCTGGGCACTATAAAACGTGTATTAGTGCAATGATTTCGTATCAATTATGGACATTTATTATTGGCCATGTAAAAAAAAAAAAAAAAAAGGTAATGTTTCCCAGTGATGGGAAAAACCTCCTGCAACTAAAAATATAAGCTACATATTTCTGTAATCTTTTACTTAACACCAATTTGAGGAGAGATTTTTCTTAAAAACAAATATATTTAGGATTTACTCAACATTTAAAAATCATGTTGTATCAAATGCACACAGAAAATTAAAAATCACATTTGTAAATTGCAGATATATTTTTGGCTCCGCAGAAATTGGTAAAAATATCTTTGGAAGTACATAAAGTGCTTGAATTTGGCCTTTATGAAGTGTACAAACCCTGATTTGATTTAGAGAGGTCAATACATACATGTTACTTTGTTGTTTTTATATTTCCTCACTAAATTTGCACAGGAATGCTTCCATCAAATTTGTTGAAATAGTCTCTACAAGACATACAGTTTCAACAGATACGACATGTACAAGCTGGTTTTCCCAATGAGAACCTGTCAGAAGTAATCCATCACATTGTTCATTTAGTTTGAAAATGAAAATGTCTTCGAATGTCAGTAATGCGTGTTCAATTTTATTATAAAGAAATGCGTTTTGACAGGAATTGAACAAGCAGTGTCAAAGAAACGATCTGCCTTTGGTGGGATATGAAAGTGTCTGAGTAGGGTTTTAAGAAAAATAATGAGATTCAATTGAGTTACAATAAGTCAGTTTTGCCAATGTAAACCCATTTCTACCAAGTTTTTCTTGTGTGAGGAAGCAGTCATGATTGTATAACATTCTGCCTTTGTTTTCTTTTATTCCCCCTGGCAAGTCATATAGAACTAAGACTATACTTTAAAAAAGAACTTACCGTATTTATTTGTATAGAAGGACCCCTTTTTAATAGAAAATCCACATGGCATTTAGTTTTAATTTTTCTCAGCTCAAACCAAGCATTTGTGACACATGTTGTTGAATACGTTCGGCCATTAATGAATTCACTTATTAACAACGTAAACTATGAGCACAATGCCAAGATCAAATTGACAATGTCCTTCAAAGTCCAATTCATCATCAGATTCACCAAAGAATTGTTTACCTCATTGCGTTTACTTTTTAGCTTTCATGACGACTATCTGTTTTTTCCATTCTCTATCATTCGTTTCTGGTACTGTGACTAAAAGTAGTGTGATTACGAAATAAAATTGAATGCGCTTTTCACACGTCATTTGTATCATCCAGGTTTGATTCCTGTTGCATGCGATGTTTTTCGACTGATCAAACATTGCAAAAATACCTATTTTCAAACCTTGAGTATAAAGCGCACCCAACTTTGAGTTCTTTTTTAGGTTAAAAAATTGTGCATTATATACAAATAAAAACTGTATACTAAACATCACGTTAGACATACTGACTACATAAGGGTCAATCTGCTAGTCAGGAGCAAGTACAGTGCCGTGAAAAAGTATACTCCTTCCTGTTTTCTAGGTCTTTTTTTTTTTTTTTTGCATATTCATGAAAACCAATTTTAATAAATTAAATTGAGACATGATTGATAATGAAGGGGATATGTCAAGGCGAAAAGCGTAAAAGAATCATTGAAACAAAAATTAATTTAATGAAATCTAAATAATATACTTCACATGATTATACTGATTTAGATTTGTTTCTCCTCTTCTATAAAGCGTTCAGGATTATTCCTTATGTGTGATGATAAGATGTAATTTATTTAATATAAAATGCCTTTTTATAAAAATCTGATTACATTACATGATTAACGTGAAAACTGTTTTGATTGTCAAGGTGACGGGACCAAGAAAAGTTCTGGCTTTTTCCTGTCATCCTTTTTTCTTTTGTTTTTTTCAATTGGTTATCAAAGCTGTTGATCTTAAATGCATTATAACATAGACTATGATGATCAGTGGAAATAAATCAATATCACACAGAGAAAATCCAAGGAAATACAAAATGCAGTTTTGAAAGGTTGATTACATTTATTAAGGCACAAGTTAAAAACTAGGCTTAAGTGGTCCTATGTGTAAAAGTAATTGCCCCTTGTACCAAATAGAGAGTTGGGCCACCTTTGGCTGTAATAACATAAATCAAACGTTTACGATAATTGGTATGGAGTCTTTCACAACATACACAAAATACCTTTTCACAGCACTGTATAGGTTGAAGCTATGGCTTTCTGTAAGCAGCCCATTTAGGCTGCACAGATTGGCAAGAGCAAGCAGTTGCATGTCACACTTGCTTCTAAGCAAATTATGTTTCTGTTCGTGTCTCTTCGTGTGTACAATGGCATGCTATGCATATTATCCTTACACGTGTGACAAACAGGGATGAGGCCAACAAATGCATGCCATTTCACAGAAGAGGACACATTTCTCTCTCACCAGGTCTGTTTCTTACTCTCCTCATCTCCTGCATTTACCAGGCTGATTCCATATCAGCCTGTTAGGTGCACGGAGATTAACGGTGACAAAATGGGATGTGTAAATCGGCTTGGCAAACTCACTGAGCTGACATCACCACGATTCTCTTACCATCCTCACCACTTCTTATCTGTTTGCAGCCTTCCCCGCAAAGACAAACTGCTTTTTGAAAAGATTAAATTGCTGTTAAAGAAAGTAAACGAAAACTCTTACATCTTGTTAAAGCAGTTGTTAGTATCTTAAAGCGTGGCAAGTGTCAAGTGTTTTCAAGTCTTGTTTTTAGATTCAGCAAATCTTTACAGCTGCATTTACATTCCATGTCTTGAATCACTGCAAGATGTCCCATCACAAAAAAAAAACCTTATCTTTAGGTAAATTCATCTTCTTTCATTGGATGTTTATTTTCCTCATTTAAATTATTATTTCTATTATTTTAAGAAATATTTCACTAAATACTTTCAGTGAAAAAGAAGAAAAAAAACATACAAATGTAAAAACTCTCACAGTATTATTTTGTTATTTGACTACAAAAAATAGATAGCATTTTGTTAATTGTAAATAATTCCCAAAATGAAAAAATAAAAACATGTTAAAACTTTTTCTGCAGTGGTAATTTTTTCCTAAATTGCATAATTGATAATTGATTTCTGGATCAATAGAAGATCAGAGACCTTATTATACCTTAAAAGTCTGCGTAAAATTGCGTAAATTGCGTAAAATTCTTGATCAATAATGTTAACTAGGCTTGGTGTTCTAAATGCACAAAGCACTGACATAAATACATGTATTACCATTTCTGTCAACTTATATGTTTTCCCCGTATTGTATAAGTTCTATTTGAATCATTTTGAATTGTGTACGCCTTATATCGATATTTTTAAAAAATGCACATTGTTTTTTGTGTTCGACCGATCTCGTCTTGCCCATTTTTGCTCTAATCTAGATCATCTTGGTATAAGTAAGGGAAAAATTAAAATAGATGCTGATAGAATTGTTTGTGTTGTTCCTTTGGTAAATAAAATAAACCTGTTCACACTAATTACCTTTGTTTTTATTCTACATAGTCTGTCTTGCTGTGTGTAGGTGCTGCATTGTGCTTGTAAGGTATGCTACAATCATTAATAAGGAATAAGGGGAGCAATTGGCTGAAGTTGACAAGTGTGTATTACTATTCAACCAATTAAAAACACACTGTCAAATATTTAGAAAATTGCCCAAAAAACAAAACAAAACAATAAATTGGCAATTAAATATTATTTAAATATGGCCATGGTGGATAGGTGAGCTAATCATTAAATGAGCAAAATAGTTACAGACAGAATCCACAGCAAGTGTAAGAAAGTCTAATAATCTACTATTTATGCCTTGTAGAATTCAACAATACTATTTCCTGGTGTTGAATTTTATGGCGCTTCAATGCTTTTAAATGTAATCGACAAAATATTCCTTGGAGTTAAATTTTAGCATTTAAATATTAGCACACATTCAATAAAAACAGGCACTAGGACCAGCAGTGCAAATCCAACTTAAAAGAGCAATTAAATGCTTCTGGTCCCTCTAAATTAATTATTTACTTCTTTCAAGAACCAATTATCTGGCTCAGTCTCAGAAACCGGATAAGAGCTGAGAGTCTTAGAACGCCTTTAAAAACAACCGAGATTTAGGAACCGCAGACCTATACCGTCACATTGTGTGTAAGAATGAATGACTTTTGGTTTGCTGTTTTTGTGACCTCAGCTCGGGCAGCCTGCAGTGTTTGTTGAACAGTGGTGTGTATACAAGAGGTTAATGCGGCGACCCAGCGGGTGAAGCAGCCCAGTTTGGACTTCCCTTGCTGGAGTCCCCCAGAGAGACTGCAGCCAGTAGCCCAAAGCTATTTAAAGAAGACTAATCACGTTTAATTCAGATGAGTGCTTTTCCAATATGGACAGAAAGTGATGAGGCAAAATGTTGTGACTGTGCTCACATATTCTTTTAAATGTGGGATTTGCCTTGTAATCCCACTTCCTGCCGGGGAATGTCGGAATCTGAGGGACTTGCAAACTTGACTATCTACCACTGTCTGAACATTTAGTGAAGACTGTGTTCCCTCACCATTTCGCGTCTACCATGCAACGGAGACTTTTTTCTTTCACTGACCGTATTTATTTGTGTATAATGCGCACCCCAAATTTTTTATTAGAAATCAGTGTAGAATGTAGTTTCTCTTTTCCTTGGTTCAAAGTAAGCATGATAGTGACATACGTGTCGAATACATGCGGTTATGATATAAATAATTAATTGACAACAAAAGTATGAACACAATATCAAAATAAAATTTACAATATTTATTTAATGCGCTTTAAAGCTTGATTCATCATCACTCATACCAAAGAGTTGTTCCCGTTGTCATGCTTTTTTGGTTTTATTTATCTTTCAGGACGACTTCTTGTTATGTTTCATTTGTTAACATAAGTCTCTGGCACAGTGAATTTTCGGCTCGCTGCTCATTTTCCGTAAATTTCAGAAAGATCAGCAACTTTGACCTTGAAAGAGGCATTATATGCAGAACCCCGACTTGCCCTATAACTATAACTCAAGATATTGGGAAATGCGCAAAATGCCAAGGCTTATCTCACATTTTAGCTTAAGCGTTGGAATAAATTAATAGGGAGAATTAATTTATTTATTCTAAAAAGGCTGCACAGGTTATTTGGATATTATTACTTTATATAGACCGTAGGTGTCTTGTGGGTCGAGCGATGTCGTTGCATTCAATGTTTTAAGATTGTGGTTAGCAAGATGTTTGACTGATCAATCATTGAGAAAATACGCTAATGCTTGGATGCAACAGAAATTTAACCCAAGAGAGCACCAAATCCTAACTACGAGCAATATTGACAACACACGGAAAGATTTTATCTCATTATGACACTTTTTTATTCATGGAACCCAGAGATGAATGTTAGAGAATGGAGCAAACAGAAAGTCGTCCTAAAAGTTACAAGTAAACACAAAAAAACACTACGAAAAACAACTCTTTGGTGTATCTGATGATAAATCGGACTTTAAAGGACATTAAATTGTAAATTTAATGTCGGTATTATGATCATAGTTCATGTTAACAATTATTTTAATCATGACCGCACAAATTGAACGTTTGTCACTCACAATGTTTGTTTTGACCTGAGATAAAGTAAAACAAAACAACAATACATATTTTAATCAAAGATTAAGGGTGCACGTTATACACAGGTGCTCGTCATATAAAGGAATATTATAAAACGCTTCCCCTAAGTTTTTATATTTTTACTTTGTGTTTTGTTTAGGAACATGGATGTAGGGGACGAACCTTTTAATGCAGGTGAACACTGATCTTTTTGTATTCAGAGAACAGCAGTCAGATCTTTTCCATGCTGAGGTGGCACCTCACATGGTGGGGGAGAATCACAAGCATAGTGGAGGGCAGAAACCTGAACCAGAGCCACAATGGCTGTTGTCACAAGCTGTCCCGCTTTGCTGTCATTTTCATAGAGGGCCTGGAACAACAGCACTCCCACATTGCGACCCCACACTGCTTTAACAAATAAGTCATTCATAGCTATGGGGCAGGGCAGTGGGTGCCTAGTCCAAAAGCTGCTGTATCCTGTGTTTTCTTATTTGTAAATCCACTGACTTGTCAGAACGTTACACGAGGCTGTGATTGTTTCATTGAGGCGTTTTATGCCCCCCAATAGGTTTCTTGGAAAGAATGGGTTGCTCTTTCAAAGAAGGGTACCTTTGTATTCTTCTGTGATTATGAAAAATGTGTTTCGAATTTGTTTTGTCGAAGCAGTTTTGTGGAAAAAAGTCAAAAATAATGTGGAACTTTCTCATTCAGTGTACTGTAGTCACACGTCGTTAGGCTACAACTAGCAACTATTTTAACAGTGGACAAGTCACGGACTATTGAAACGATTCGTCAAATAATCAGACAATTATTATTGTTTTCTTAAACTAAGCATGGAATTTGTAATGATAATGATGATAATAAACAGAAACAAAATTGAGTACAATGAAAAATACATATTTTATTGTACCTACTATGAATTAATTCAAAAATTAAAGAAATTATTTAAACCAATTAGGCACAGTGCTCTGTCAGTAGAGACATAAATCCATTAATAAAACGGTCAATTTTTTAAAAACAGGCAAATAAATTATATATTAAAATCAAGTGGGTATCCTTGTGAACCAAAAGCAGACTCAATTGTAGTACTGGATGGTAAATAAAACAAATATTTTGTGAAGTACATTCAGTTGTCAACTGCAAAGTCTGCAACAAAAGAAGTTAACAATTCGCAACAGCTTGAGATCAAATGGTTTTACCAACTAACGTTTGTTGTTCCGTCTGGATGCATTTAATTTCGAATACGTTTGTCAGGCACTGTCTGGCAGAACGCACAAGTTCTTTTATAGTGAAAAATACGTGTACAAAATGTACATTGCATGTCATCAAAAACGTTTTAGATTGATTTTTACCGTGGTGAGTCAGACGTCGTTCGTTAAATTGTCAGACTGTTTTCTATAAAGGTTCATGCATTAACGAGGTACTGCCATGATACGCAAGGTCTGCTTTTCAAACTCTGCAAGAAGTCTTTATATAGGCCGTATCCAGGATAAAATGCTCGTACATTTGAGAAATTTTGGTACAAGTACTTGATGTCGACGCCGCCATTTCTGTATGTTTATGTTAGTGTTTGAGACAGAAACGCTATTGCGCATGTGCGGCTCTCAGCAGAGATTGTATTCATGTAGTGATGTCTCACTCTGTTGGAACAACTTGTCGCGCGACAATAGTCGTAGTAGACAATTAAATTCATTGTCGACTATTTCTATTATCAATTTTTGTCGACAACATTGACTAATCCTTGCAGCCCAAGCAAGACAGCTGTTGTCAGTATTTTAATTATTTTTCTCGACTTTAGTTCCAACATTACCACTGGTCCAAACTGTTCAAGAATATTCTTTGCTGTAACATTCCACAATAGGGGAGGATCAATTCCATCTTTATTACAGCAAAACTGTCTTTAAGTCATCCAGACTATTTCTGTTTCTGAGACACAGGGGAGTTTCAAGTGTGTCTTTCTCTGGAGTGTGTCCAGAACGTAAGGATTATTTTTTGACAAGAGTCTGAGACCTGCCAAGATAAGGCCTAAAGGTGATATTGTTCATTCGAGCATGGCCTTCATGTCTTCTTGCAATCTTTCTCTTGACTTTACAAAGTTGTTCTCTTCTGAATATAAATTATTTTTTGAAACACTCTCAGACGTAGGGCATCTTTATTGTAATATCTATAGAAAAAAAAAACATTTACCAACTAGATGTAGGCAGGAAACCCAAAAGCATGTACAGTATGAAAACTGAGTAAAAGATACAATGTACTGGTGATTCATAGTTGATTGGGTGCAGTAATTCACAGGCTAAAACCATGTGTTTTGAATCCTTCAAAAGGCTTAGAGGATTCAAGCACATGTTCATCGAGACATACACATTTTGTCAATCACTATCCTTCAGAACTGTCAAACACATGTTCGTTGAGATTGTAGGCAGGCTATCCTGTAATGCCACTTTACCCCAGGCAATCCCTGTTTCCTGATTCCACTCAGGTTGAGAAGAGATAACCCTGACCCTGAGCTAATCCCAGATTAAACCAGAACAGAATGCATCGCCACTGCTTTCCAGTGACTTATCATCCGCTCCAGTCTCCTGGCTCAGGCCACAGCAACCCAGTTGACCAGTATCCATAAAGGGCAGCTCATACTGGGATATTGAACTAATTAGAACAATCGGGAAAAAGTGTAAGTTATTAAACATAGTCAATCAATCTTTGGATGATCTCATGAAAGATTATATTGACTGGGGAACTGACGCGTGGACTGGGTCAAAGATCTTATATACTGAGCTGGAGTCGGTTAATAAAGTAAAACTCAGGATTGTTTTTGCAGATGTGCTCTGTCTTTGAGGGATTCTACTTCCCGGGAGTTCTCCTCTACATTTCACAATACATTCACAATAGTTTTCAAATAGTTTTTAAGAAAATATACTTGTTTCCAATAATGTGATTGCTTTGGGCAGAGACTTATCAGGCAGAGATATTATTGTTAATTTACTTTTTATAATATTAAGACAACTGGGCAATTGTGATTCTCAGTGATCGAGTCATATGGATGAAATAATAAAATAGCTATGGTAAAAACAGCAAACACAATAGCCCACCCATCCACTAGAAAAGATGGAAAGTTATATCCTATATTAGCAACATGTTGGAAGAACGAAGACCCAAATTTAACTTCTGAATCCAACCCATTTGCAGCGTCAGTGGTACTGCAGTAAAGTAACTGATTTTGGGTAATTCAATTACTGGGAACTTTTGCTAGTTTTCGTTCCTTTATAGAATTGTTCTTCCTAAAACAATGTGGAATTAAAACTATGTACGGTACTTCTTTAACTAGAGTGTCTTCTGTGCTAAAATTATAACAAAAGAGGTAGTTTCAATTCTACAGAGTGTCTTTTTGCAAACATTTTTGAAAAGGTTCTTGTTATTTAACTCAGGCAAACATCAAGTTGTTTTGCATCCATGTGCCGTCACCCATTTTTGCCTCTCTGCAGGGGTTCAGAGTTTGGCAGGCAACAGCAAAGCTTAGGCGACAGTAGCCAGAAGCCCTGTGATAAGGCCGTCCTTTCGCATGAGAGCTCATCGGAGCTGACAGCGAATACAAATTGGTGCCATTAGCAAAGGAGTGACAGGGGGTAGGCCAGGGACGGGGCTTACGGTGAGTCCTAATTATAGAGCGAGTGATCACCCCAGGTCGGCAGGGGAGTATGAGGACAAGAGGGGGTATGATAGTATCGATTATTGTCCTACCTCAAAAGGACACTAACGTTGTATTTCAGGATCTTCTAGGTCATGAGTTGTAGTTAATGAAAAAGTTCAGTGATATGTTAGCACCTGTGTATTTTAACCATCAACCAATTTTCTGCCTTTCTATAGTTCCTATCTTGTGATCTACATCAGGGCAACCTGAGTAATAGTGGCCCTATTGGGTGGTAGCAAAATTACCTCAATATTATTGTGACTGACGTTAGAATATGGCAATCAAATCTCTAGTTTGACTGTCGTTATACGAACATTTCAGGCTGTTACGACAACAATGTTTACTAATGTACAAACAAGAACCATTCGCACTGGAGAAAAGTGAGTTGTTTAAGGGTTCAAATACAGTGATCTCCGGGACTCGTTTTCGCCACCGAACAGCGCACCTTCATCGGCTGAGCTTTCTCGCTCGTCCGAGCTATTCCTGAAGGGTCGTTTCATGTTAATTCTACTGACCGGATAAGGGTGCACTGTTTTTGGCCAGGTTTTCAGGGTCACTCTGGGTTCTCTCTAGAGTTTATTTCAGCTGGGAAGCAGCAGACTAGTTTCTGCTAGGCTGTATGGCGTGCGCCGGAAAATTGCATTGACTGAGATTTTCCCTCTCAGCGCTCCACTCACAGAGTAACGGTACTTTCCCCCAAAAAATGGTTACGTCACCAAAAAAACAACACCTTACACCAGGCATGTCCACATGGCCCGGGGGCCAGTTACGACCCAAGATCAAATTTCTACTTGCCCTTGGCTTCTGTCATAAAGTTAATAATATATAGCACGCAAGTATTGTTGACCGTAGTTTAAAATACATTTTTACAACAACAACAAAAATCACCTTTGGCCACCTTGCCCATGGCTTTCTGTGAGAAATTTAGCCCACTCCATTTCGATATGACGACTGTATATAAAAAAGGAAAGTTGACTATAAGAACCGCCGCTTCCAGGACAAGTGGAAATTGAAGTATTTTTTCACCGAAATCCGCAACTGCGTCTGCCTTTTTTGCCTCGAGACTTTTGGTGTTTTAACTGAATATAATATCAAGAAGCTCTGTCAGACGAAACATGCTGACTACAAAAAGCTAACTGGAGACTAATGCTGTGAAAAGGTTAAGCAATTAGAAGCTGTTTTATCGGCACATCACTGCAAACGTTTCGGGGAGGTTGAATTTGTTAAAAATGTGCCAGGCTGTATTGTTGGCGCATATACATTTTCACCTTGCCAAATCTGGCTCACTTTCTGAAAAGTGTGACGTCACATGGAAACTCTGTGAACTTAAAATGCATTTTGGTAGTGAATGAGGTAATAGAACAGAGTAAAATTAATCTGTGATGGTGAGCCTATGTATAAAATTCTTGCTTTATGGGAAGAGTAGTGATGTTAAACGTGTACTTAAAAAACAATATTGCTTTTAGATGCTCATATTCACAACATGTGGACTTTGAACTTGCAGTCAAACCAAAAATATTACAGTAGTTGGAAAGTGCCAGAAAATCAGTAGGAGCGCATCCTAGAAAAAAGGAAGCCCCATTTTTTTTATTTGAGATTGTTACGTTCTAGCTTATTCTATATCATGAATGATGCCTGTTTGATGTGACACAGTGGCCTCTCTTCTGTCCATTCTATTATACCCTAATTCAGAGTGTCACAAAGCTCAGAAAACAGGTGTTGTGCTCAGATCTTCCTTTTCATTTACTAGCAAACTAAACCACAAAATCGGAAATCACATAGTTTAGCCATGGCGTCATGTCTTTTATTGCCTTTGAAGTGTGCATGTGACACACAGCTAAACAACCCACGTCTGGCACAAACACAAACTTTGCAGAAGGACGCAGTACAGTGTGGGAACGTGATGTAGCTCCACCGATTAGATTTTGGATTTTGTGACAAATACCAGCCACATACAGCGGATGCACACCGAATGCAGAAGTGCATTAACTAATCTTCCTGATGGTGTTTATGCTGATTGCCATTATACTGTACGAGCTTTTTCCTTATCCTGCTAATACGGGGTATCACTGTGAGAAACCTTAGCTGAATAGATAACAGGGGAATTACAACTTCTTAAGATATGAGCTGCTGGATGGGAGCCAATTCTGACAGTCTACAAACATGGTCGTTACTGCAATAGTTAGGGTGGGCTATAAGCAACGCTCTAATGGTTGCTTGAAATCCTTGAAAATGTTTGAATTTGAATTTTGAGTTCTTAAGGATTGAAAAGTGTTTTAATTTTAGGCAAAATGTTTGGAAAAGTTTGAGATTGTTTATACAACACGTCTTCTTAAAAAATGCTGATATTCTTCTTTAGTGTCTTTGCTTCATCATCGCAATTCCCCTTCCCCCGTGATTAACGGCAGCTGATTTTCGCTTGTACAGCATTGTCCTATGACACGTCATTGCCCCCTACGGGCCGCGCCCAAGAATTCCTGCTACACCTAAACAGAGCATGCGAAATGTGTTTAAGGAAGATTACCTATTAATTATGGACATTTAGTATGGGCCATGCTCAAAAAATTAAGGTAGTGTTTCCCATTGGTAAATGTAATGGGAAGAACAACAAGCTACATATTACTGTCATTTTACACTACATGAATATGGTGAGATATTTGTATCAAAAATATTTACACACATATTTTTCAGATCCATAAATATTGTAGCATCATCAATATGACACCGAGCTAAACAACTAAAGTAGGACTGAAGCTTTAATTCATTCTCCGAATGGGGACAACTGCAAAAATACATTACAAGGCACTGAGATCATGTGCCAATAGGTTTACGAAAATGAAGTACATAAACTTTACATCCCTCTGAACTATTACAAGATGTAGTTGTTTATACATCATACAAGTACTTTTAGAAATTTACGGCATCACCTTGTTAACTCTTGAACATGAATGTAGATGGATTAAAACATGCACCCACCGTGTCTGCAATCGTGACAAACTACTGATGACAACCAGATCAAAGAACAGGATGTGACACAATAAACCAGAAATTTGTATTACCCGGGACTACTATTTTTTAACTGTCAATTCGAGCAAACAGAAGATATCTACGTTGAACACTTCTTAATGAACTTACATCTGTTTTTAGCCTTGTATTACATTTTAAAACACATTTACTCATTTATTAAACAAAAACAGTTGTCGTAAAGACAACACATAATTTTGCAATTTACTCAAGATCTAAAGATCATACGTCTTGATAAATGCTCACGCATGATTAAAAATCAGATATGTAAATCACAGATATATTTGTGGATCTGGGATTTCTTGTTTTAATGGTACTGGATACATTGAATAATTTGCTTTAAAAAGTGCTTGAATTTGGTCATGAAAGAGGTGCACAAACCGAAAGCTTGTCATCATTCTTTGTAATCCAGGCAATCCTTGACAGTGTTTTCAAAAACTAAGGAAGATCTGTCACAGTTTTTTAACACAATAGGAATGACACAAACGTCCTTTGATGTTTAAACGCATGACACTGTTCCCTCCCCTAAACATTGTCATTATCTCCCCTGCCATTCTACGGTGATCGAACACTCCTCTAATTGTCCGAAACAGCCTCAGGAAACAGCTTACGTAGACCAAACAAAATGCGTGTGATGTCTTGGGACATCAACACGAGAGAATGCAACAGGTAATTGCTCTCCACTTTGCATTAATTATTGGTGTGTTTCCTTTACCATCGGATTTGTGCAAAATGCAATATGCACGTTTTTATCCTTGTCCTCTACTCAGTTGGTAAACATTGTTTGATTAATAGTGAACGGCATATCACACCTTATTTTACACACAAACCAAATTCTTCTTTATGAAGACTGAAAATGTCTCTTCTCTTTTGTGACAAACTTGAATGGAAACAGCTTGTCATCGCTAACAGAGCAAGAAGGCATGCGATGGATGCTGGGGGATTGGGCAGTTTTGCTCTTGTGACTAGCTTGTTTGGTTGTTTTACGTCGAATCCCGTTTCGTAAAGCGGAGTGTTGATTATTGATTGTATTTTTGCTGGAGAGTAAGGAAAAAGAAAAAAGAAAAACTTCAGAAACTGTAGAATTGATATGGGTATTAAAACCATGTGATCATTTCTAAACCAACAACTAAATGGTCGTTAGAATTCTGTTGGATATGATAATGAGTCCCTGCGAATGACTGGCAACCAGTTCACGATGTCCCTTGCTACAGCATCCCCACAGCCCTATTGAGGATAAGCGGTGCTGAAAATGGATGGATGATAATGAGTTGAACTGATTGATAGAAGCGTCTTTGGCTTCAAACCGTAATCCCTTTTTTTCTTTTAGGAGTGGCTTTTTAATCTTGCGATGTAATCTTTGTTGCAAAATGCCTTAAAAAAACAAATGTGGGGGAAAAATGTAGTTGTTCCCTAAAAACCTTTCATGACCAAAAAAGTTTTTTTTTTGTCATTGCCAGAGGCATGGATTTCATTCTCGCATTTGAAACCTGAGCACTATATTGTACTTTACCCGAATCACCATCTTTTAGGTAATGCGAGAGCCTTGACTTCATGGCTGCCTCACCCTCCAATCGTATCCACTCGTATTTTTGCTCCCATTATCCTTAAGGTCTTTTTTCTCTCTATGTACACAAAGAGCCAATATCACTTTATTGTTCGAAAAGCTGTGTAAGCAAGAACTTCTCCTTCACCAAGATAACCCGCTGACCTCTAGCATATCCAGAAGATGATTGAACCGCATGTTTGTGGCACCGGTGTGCCTAAAGAGTTCACAGTTGTGAGGATTTACAAAGATTTTTTGGGGAAAACACTTCAATAAACATCTTTTTAAAGTTATATATTTGCGACTTTGTACATTATGACTTATTTTTTGAATGTAACGGTTGACATATACTGATACATACTCACGACTCGCCTTTATGACTTGCTTTTTTCACATCTGAGGATGGTGTCTGAAAGAACATTGAACACTTGTTTGTGTTCAGCAGACTGAGCAGTTTCAATATTTTTTTTTTACCTGAGGTCAGTGCAATGTTCCTATCGGATATCTGCCCACACACAAGTGCTGGCGTACAGGTGGATTTTGCTGAGTGCAAGTATCTTATTCCTTCCTGGTTTACTTTGGCATTATTGCTGGTCAAGTTGGTAATTTCACGAGTCAAAGCCTTTCTTTGTTCGGACAGACACAACACAATTAACCAAACTATATACAGAACAGCACATAGGTCACATAGACTTGTTGTTAAATGTCTACTCATAAGGCTCCAAAAAAAACACAGCTGCCATGTACACAAGTAAAAACCTTCATTTAGAAATAGAGCTGTATTAATGGTCAATGTTCAAATCTATGATTAAAATCTGTCTCATGCATGCATAACAAGTGCACCACTGCTTTTTGGTGGATTAAAACCACAGTTCTGTCTTTACCACACAAAAATACATAATGTCAATGTTTTTGTTTATGGAGTGACATCTAATCACAAGTGGTCACATGCGTAGTCATATTCGAATGCCAGGCGTGAGCTAACGTGTCGGCTTGTAATCGGATCACCTGAGAGGCACATTAAAGTCAGGTCCGAACATTGCCAGAGACTTAACTTAAGCTCTGAGTTATTTAATGGAATGAAAGAGCAAAGTTTTCCCTGCAAGCTTAGCTTTTCTCAACAACGCCTTCACTCAATGCAGTAAGTCTGCAGTTCCTTTAGGAATGCATTTGATTTTGGTAGACTCGAGAGTGTCCAAAAGTTTTCTTCTGAGGAATACATACAGAAGAAATATGGATATTTCAAATCACACCAAAATATATTGTTGTTGAAACCCAAATACCTTTCTATAAGGTTATTTTGAACTTACCATATTTATTTGTCCACAATTTTGTTTCACTTTTTTTCTGCTCAAACTAACCATTGTAAGCAACAAATGTTGTTGATTGTGAGTCATCGATTAAAATCTTGTTTTGACAACGTAATCCATGGACACAATACCGACATAAAATTTACAATGTATTCACTTAATGCACTTCAACGACCAATTCTTCATCAGATTCACCTAAGAATTGTTTGTCTCGTGATTCTTTTGGTTTATTTACATCTTTAAGGATGACTTTCTGTTTTTCTCTATTCTCTAAAATTCGTGACCAAAAATAGTGTGCTAATGATATACAAATGGAATGCCTTTTCGTATGTCAGCCTCATCACTGGTGGTCTAGGGGTTAAGATTATGTGCTATCATCACCACAACCCTAGTTCGGTACTCGTAGTGACCAATATTTTGGTTAGCTATATATTTTGACTGCACAATTGCAGTAATATACAGTCTCTTTCAAAATTGGATATCCTTTGAATATGTATAGTAAATTATTATCAATATTTGTTTTTCCCTGTACTGACTCACGGGAAGTTAATTTTTATATAGGAAGAAAAAATATATATATTCTGCTCCTGACTGTTACTCAAGATGTTTGGCAGGAGCTGGATTACCAGCTTGATATACTGTATGCAGTGTCTCAGATGGTGCGCATATTAAACATTAGTGAAATTGTCCACGTAATCTAAATGCTTTTGAGTTTAAGATTTTGAAGAATAAATCCAAAATTTTGAACATACTTTTTAATTAAATTTACTTTAATCATATACTTTCAGTGATATTTACATCTCAAAGGCTATCACATTTTTAGAAACAACCCATATTGTCATCATGTTGAGGATGCTTACAGTGATGACAGCTTCTCCCTGTGGCGTGCACAATGTCTCTTTCTCATCATGAAACTTGAAATTGTTTTTGAACAAGATAAAGTATAGTATGAATTAGGGCACAATTTACAAGGACAAAATAATCACTCAGACATTAGCTCAGGAGATAGAGCGCTCTTGGGATCAAGAGATCGCAGGTTCGATTCTCGGCTCCTCCGTGTTATATGTCGAAGTGTCCTTGGGCAAGACACTGAATCCCTAATGCCCCCAATAAGCAGGTTGGCGCCTTGCATGGCTGCACGGCTGCTATTGGTGTGTGTGAATGGGTAAGTGTGAAGCACATCGTAAAGCGCTTCGGGAAGTCTTCATTGACTTGAAAAGCGCTATATAAATGCAGACCATTTACCATTTACTTTGCTAGAAAAGTAAAACTTATTAAAACCATTGTGTGTAAGTCGAGATTTTTTTATAAAGCAAAATTAAACACTGGTTAAAATTTGTGTAATAAAGCCTCAGCTTCAGTCTACTCCCTTTAGGCGCATGGTTATGTTAATATTATATTGTTCATCTAATTTTTATTTTTGTGTGTGTGTTTAGTGCAAATAATTTGTGCTTCCCTTTTGTTAAATAGTGTTTGATAGTGTTTTTTACGCTGTGCCCAAATAAATCTAATTATAAGAGTATACTTTTCACATACACACCCCCACACGCAGTCATTTATCAGCTAACAAGCAAACACTTTACGTTTCCTTACTTAATCACTTAAACTTTGCCAGAAAATGAAACTTGAAGCTCAGTTTTTTCATAAAGCAGAATTAAACACTGCTTAAGATGAATTAACTCAAATAACTCATCAATCAGCTAAGAAGCGAACGCTAGTGATAGCGAGCTACCAGAGGTAACGTTACGTTTCGACACTTGAAAATGCAAATATCGAATTAATAAAAACAAATCATGTAGTGGCTTCCCCTGCTACTGAGCTCCCTTCATCCATGTTTGGTGAATCCAACATGTTTTGGTTTTGAGTGCTGCCCCCCATTGTTGTGCCTCCGTGCCATATCACTTTTGCAAAACTTGCAAGTGACTCATTATTTTCTGAAGTTTGGGGTGCTTCCACACTTTTGCTTACTTAGGTCGAATTTTTTTCTCTGTGTCCTTTATGTTTCACGGGTTGATTTTACCGTAGCCTTTGAAAATAGAGCCTTAGTTGCCTAGTCACGCTGAGTGTGATGTCACTGGCTCACGCGACACAAACCATCAATTAAATTATTCGTTGACAGCGCTTTTAATCATTGATTTTAATCGATTTTATCGATTAGTTGTTGCAGCTCTAAGTATTACTATTATTTGTATATTTTTATATGATTATGATCTTGGGTTAGGGGCGGCACGGCAGATGAGTGGTTAGCGCATCAGCCCCCAGGGTGTGGAGGTTCAGAGTTAAATTCCAGCTACTAGCCTCCCTGTTCGGAGTTTGCATATTCTCCCCATAACTGCCTGGGTGTTTTTCGGACACTTTGGTTTCTTCCCACATTCCAAATGCGTCCATTGTGGGTTGATTGTTGACACGAATTGGACCCTAGGTATGAACGAGCGTGTGAGTAGTTGTACCAGTACGTCTCCGTGTGCCCTGCGACTGGCTGGCAACCAGCCTAAAGTCAGCTGGGATGGGCTCCAGCACCCTCGCAACCCTAGTGAGGATAAGTGGTGCCGAAAACGGATGAATCTCGGGTTACATGCATTTATTCTCTACTGTATGTGGGGAGTTTTTGCTTGGTATGACAAACATGATGAAGAGCTGCTAAAAGCTAACTTGAAGGAAGGACTATTACTGGGCCAGGAATGCATGGACAATGCTTGTTTCCCCCCCTTTTTTGTTCTTGGTCATACACACCCAACCCACAAACCCGGCAGCTGGACCGGGAGTGTGGAGAGTCATCATTCAACTAAAGGCTCCAACACAAATAATCACAGGAACGGGCCACATGTTGTAGTTTGAATGCATGAGGCATTGACAGCTGTCCATCTCTTGGTTGACGTGTAAACAGTTCCTTAGTGGGCACTGTTATATATTGTAACGTCACGTATATAGCAATTTCAATGTAAAAACCACTAGCTAGCGTATTGACCAATTAAATGCACTTGAAGATGAAACGTTAAATGATATCTGCCTTTAAAACGGCAAATAAATGTTTACATTTATGGCTGAAATGATTATTTTAGGTGTCACTTTTTTAATTTTAAGATATCTCCTAGGTTTTTCTAACATACGGTGAATCAATGAGCTCATTTTAAGACATGTTCCACAGCCAGTGACAACATATATTCTTATTGGGACATTGTTTTATTTAGCTCCTCCTGGTGTAGAAAGAAACCTTTTTTTAAGGAAAACAATTTTTTTGAATCAAATAATAAGCAAAAATGTATGAACTATCACTAAACATGCATAAAAAAACTTTTAAGTTGAGAAATTAGCATTTTTTTGACATAAGATGATCCTCAGCCAGTGGGAGGTGACATGATTGGCCACCATCTTGCTGCCAAGGCTACCCTCAAAACCTATGTTTTTTTTTCTTTCTTTTACACATAATTTTAATTATGTCTTATTCCACTAAAAAACGAAACAATTTAGAACACGCTAAAACAATTGTCCAACTGTAAGATTTTTTCAAAGTATTATTTTTGTTTTTTCCCCTTGTTTACTCTTTTCTTTTTTATTTCTTCTCTTTTCTTTCTTTCCCCCTTTTCTCCCCTTTTTTCCTAGCTTTCCCTTTTTCATGTTTTCCTTTCTTTTCCCACCTCTTATTGTCTTCTTTTTCTTTCTTTTTTCTTTTTTCTTGTTTTCATTCTTTGCGAAAGTGTAGGCAAAAAAGTGAGGGGAAATTATGTGTTTTGGTCACTTTAAGTCGCCTTACTTTATTGTTGTGCATTTAGCACTTGTTTGTGGTTGCTCAACACCATACTGTCACGGTGGCCTTGGTGACCAGTCTGCCCCGCCCTCTGGGCAACAGCTGAAAGCAGTTCCACTAATTGTGGGTCTGTATTTAAGGCTGCATTGTGGGCTCTGCCGTTGCGGGTTCATTACTAGTATTCACAATCCCGGTCTGTTATGCCTTGTCCTGTTTTAGTCTGTTATGCCTTGTCATGTTTTAGTTTGTTATGCCATGTCCTGTTGAGTTCGTGCCGGAGGAACTCTGTATTGTTCTGTTTTGCCCCGGAGTATTGGGCGACTTTTATTTTATTAAATAAAACTTATGGATCGTCAACGCATTTGAGTTCTCCCTTCATGCCTCCTGCCTCCGTTCTGGTCCGCTCCCCTTCCACGCCACCATGCCCTCGTGACAGAATGAACCCGCCAACAAATAGAACTCAGCGAACGATCCCAGCGCGACTTGGGGAGAGCTGGAGAGCGCAGTTCGGCAGGCGCCTACTGAGTTGGCCTTCCCTGCCCGTTCGAACCACGGCCCCGCCCGTCGTGGCCCTTGCTGTGCCTCGAATGGGGTCCCAGGAAGAATTGACGCCTGCCTGCCCGACTCCCGTGCCGATTGCCTGCTATTCCCTCTCCCCTGCGTGCAAGTCCGACTCCGACTCCGCTGCCCGTCGGGCCGACTCCGACTCCGCTGCCCGTCAGGCCGACTCCGACTCTGATGCCTGCCTGCCCGACTCCCGTGCCGACTGCCTGCTATTCAGTCTCCCCTGCGTGCCGGTCCGACTCCGCTGCCTGCCAGTCCGACTCCGCTGCCTGCGTGTCAGTCCGACTCCGCTGCCTGCGTGCCAGTCCGACTCCGCTGCCTGCGTGCCAGTCCGACTCCGCTGCCTGCGTGCCAGTCCGACTCCGCTGCCTGCGTGCCAGTCCGACTCCGCTGCCTGCGTGCCAGTCCGACTCCGCTGCCTGCGTGCCAGTCCGACTCCGCTGCCTGCGTGCCAGTCCGACTCCGCTGCCTGCGTGCCAGTCCGACTCCGCTGCCTGCGTGCCAGTCCGACTCCGCTGCCTGCGTGCCAGTCCGACTCCGCTGCCTGCGTGCCAGTCCGACTCAGCTGCTCCTGTTTTGCCGGTTCTGATTTTGACTCTCTCATGTCTTGTCTGTTCTGATTTTGACTCTCTCATGTCTTGTCTGTTTTGATTTTGACCCTCTCATGTTTGCCTGTTCTGATTTTGCCTGTCCTGTTTACCTGCCCTGATTTTGCCTGTCCTGTTCTCGTCGGTTCTGCCTGTCTGTTATCCCCTGGCCAGTTTGCCCACCAGACCCCCTCCCTGCCGAGCGCCGATTCCGATCCGCCCGACGCAGATGGCGCCTGCCTCTCCCCGTTCCTGCGTGTTCGGAGGAGGGAGCGGGGTTGCCCCAATCGCGGGCGTCAACATTCCGGGGCGTGAGGTTGTAATTTTTTCTTTTTTGGGACCTCGGGAGCTGTCCCTTAAGAGGGGGGCTCTGTCACGGTGGCCTTGGTGACCAGTCTGCCCCGCCCTCTGGGCAACAGCTGAAAGCAGTTCCACTAATTGTGGGTCTGTATTTAAGGCTGCATTGTGGGCTCTGCCGTTGCGGGTTCATTACTAGTATTCACAATCCCGGTGTGTTATGCCTTGTCCTGTTTTAGTCTGTTATGCCTTGTCATGTTTTAGTCTGTTATGCCATGTCCTGTTGAGTTCGTGCCGGAGGAACTCTGTATTGTTCTGTTTTGCCCCGGAGTATTGGGCGACTTTTATTTTATTAAATAAAACTTATGGATCGTCAACGCATTTGAGTTCTCCCTTCATGCCTCCTGCCTCCGTTCTGGTCCGCTCCCCTTCCACGCCACCATGCCCTCGTGACAGAATGAACCCGCCAACAAATAGAACTCAGCGAACGATCCCAGCGCGACTTGGGGAGAGCTGGAGAGCGCAGTTCGGCAGGCGCCTACTGAGTTGGCCTTCCCTGCCCGTTCGAACCACGGCCCCGCCCGTCGTGGCCCTTGCTGTGCCTCGAATGGGGTCCCAGGAAGAATTGACGCCTGCCTGCCCGACTCCCGTGCCGATTGCCTGCTATTCCCTCTCCCCTGCGTGCAAGTCCGACTCCGACTCCGCTGCCCGTCGGGCCGACTCCGACTCCGCTGCCCGTCGGGCCGACTCCGACTCTGATGCCTGCCTGCCCGACTCCCGTGCCGACTGCCTGCTATTCAGTCTCCCCTGCGTGCCGGTCCGACTCCGCTGCCTGCCAGTCCGACTCCGCTGCCTGCGTGTCAGTCCGACTCCGCTGCCTGCGTGCCAGTCCGACTCCGCTGCCTGCGTGCCAGTCCGACTCCGCTGCCTGCGTGCCAGTCCGACTCCGCTGCCTGCGTGCCAGTCCGACTCCGCTGCCTGCGTGCCAGTCCGACTCCGCTGCCTGCGTGCCAGTCCGACTCCGCTGCCTGCGTGCCAGTCCGACTCCGCTGCCTGCGTGCCAGTCCGACTCCGCTGCCTGCGTGCCAGTCCGACTCCGCTGCCTGCGTGCCAGTCCGACTCCGCTGCCTGCGTGCCAGTCCGACTCCGCTGCCTGCGTGCCAGTCCGACTCCGCTGCCTGCGTGCCAGTCCGACTCTGCTGCCTGCGTGCCAGTCCGACTCCGCTGCCTGCGTGCCAGTCCGACTCCGCTGCCTGCGTGCCAGTCCGACTCCGCTGCCTGCGTGCCAGTCCGACTCAGCTGCTCCTGTTTTGCCGGTTCTGATTTTGACTCTCTCATGTCTTGTCTGTTTTGATTTTGACCCTCTCATGTCTTGTCTGTTTTGATTTTGACCCTCTCATGTTTGCCTGTTCTGATTTTGCCTGTCCTGTTCTCGTCGGTTCTGCCTGTCTGTTATCCCCTGGCCAGTTTGCCCACCAGACCCCCTCCCTGCCGAGCGCCGATTCCGATCCGCCCGACGCAGATGGCGCCTGCCTCTCCCCGTTCCTGCGTGTTCGGAGGAGGGAGCGGGGTTGCCCCAATCGCGGGCGTCAACATTCCGGGGCGTGAGGTTGTAATTTTTTCTTTTTTGGGACCTCGGGAGCTGTCCCTTAAGAGGGGGGCTCTGTCACGTTGGCCTTGGTGACCAGTCTGCCCTGCCCTCTGGGCAACAGCTGAAAGCAGTTCCACTAATTGTGGGTCTGTATTTAAGGCTGCATTGTGGGCTCTGCCGTTGCGGGTTCATTACTAGTATTCACAATCCCGGTCTGTTATGTCTTGTCCTGTTTTAGTCTGTTATGCCTTGTCATGTTTTAGTCTGTTATGCCATGTCCTGTTGAGTTCGTGCCGGAGGAACTCTGTATTGTTCTGTTTTGCCCCGGAGTATTGGGCGACTTTTATTTTATTAAATAAAACTTATGGATCGTCAACGCATTTGAGTTCTCCCTTCATGCCTCCTGCCTCCGTTCTGGTCCGCTCCCCTTCCACGCCACCACGCTCTCGTGACACATACAGACATCTAGTGGTCAAATATTGCACACTGTACCTTTAAAATGACCCAAATTTTCAGATTTTTTTTTATTGTTATCTTTTCCTATTTGATTTGAGAAACAGGAAAATATCTTCAAGTAAGAAAAAATATACTTAAATTGAGTAAAATATTGAGCCAACAAAGTAAGAATGTATTTTATTCTAGTGACTTTGTAAATCTCTTGACTTGATCATAATTGGTGAATACTTAAAGGGACAGTGTTTAATATTTAGTGCCTCATAGTTGTACAAAAATAACTTTCTTTCAGGAAGAAAAATTAATACTGGGCAAAAATACATGAGCTATCATACCAATGTTAATTCTTATTAAAAAAAAATCATAGGTTGAGAAATTTTAAGAATTTTTTACACAGTAGAATCCAAACCTACGTCGCCGCCATATTTGTATGGCATCCAGTTGCCACGCATCCTGACCGTGGCTCGCACCAGACAACACAGTTCCATCTAGTGGTCAAATATTACACACTGGGACTTAAAAGTTGAAAGGAACATATTTCTTCATTTCTAACTTGTGTTACAGAATATTCAAAATACGTTTTATAGCACTATTAGAAGTCATTCGATTATTGAACTAACGATCGAGGGCATAGTTTTGGCATGTACGGAGGGGACGTGTCCCCACCAGTGTCAAGCAATCATTGTTTGGTCCCTGACAATTTTATGTGATCACTTATAGAAATCCTCACCAATGCCAAGATTTAACTAATGCTGTTGTCCCTACAATTAATCAAATTAATTTGTTTAGTTTGATGTTTGTATAATAAATGTATTAATGTGCTTCTCCCTCTTGATTGTTATTTTTTTTAGAGTGCATCGACTAATTAGCTCTGTGATTAGCAAACCTGCATCTCCCATGTATGCCTGATGGACAGTCCAGCTGCAAATCAATCCCATTTTAAAATAAATTTTCCTTCCATTACATTTTTGGCTACCAAACCGAGAAAGCTTCAGAAAATGTGCTTCTCTCGTTTAGCTTTTAATACCGTAGAATAGAGACGAACCAGTTGGAGCTTTTCTGAAATAAAAGAAAAACCTCTAGTTTTAAGTCCCAAACCACTAAAGCCTCTCCCCTTTCAATTGTAGAGTTTGCCATTGGCGTGCCATATCCTTCCTGCTTTTCTTGTAGGAGTTCGCTGAACCCCGAAGACCGTATCAAACGAGCACTCCTGCTCCTAGCTGTGGAAAGATTGGGTTACTTTTGACATGATAGGACGTGTTTATCGTGTTGTGTTACCACGGTCCATTGTTGACCTTCACAGAATAATGAAGTTGAGCTGTGGTCTACTCTCGCCCTTTTTTATGAACAGTTATTACCTTACAGATGAAAACGCTCAGAAAGATCACAAATAGATAAGATCGTTTACGGTGTTTTATTACAGGAATGTACAGTAATTGACAATGTCCCTTTACTGGCAGTCATCGAAAACCTTTGATGAAAGACCTCCTTGATCTTTAGATCTACTCAGGTGGTATTAGGCCATCAACACCTGATGACAGTCACTCAGTCTCACTTCTTCCTGTGTGGAGTTCGGTTACATCATTGCTCTTGTAAAACCATCAGATAACTCTAAATGGATGTATAGAAGAAAATGTGATTTTTTTTCTTTCTTCCACACAGAGCTGAGATCAACTGGAACTGCTCATCATTTTGCCTACCTCCTTAACACGTCAGACTTCCGGATCTTGCGGATGGACGAGGACTATGATCGCATGTACATCGGGAGCAAGGATCACATCCTATCTCTTGATCTCCATGACATCAACAGGGATCCTCATATTGTAAGAACCGCAGGACTTTTTAACTCACATTTGCTGAAATGAAATGCTGCTACTTTGACTCTTACAGCCCTCAGGGCTAAATAATCTTTTCCAGTGCAACAGCAGCTGTTTGGGTTAGCTCAAATCCATTTTTGTTGGCATTCCTGTTCTATAGTGAGTCATTAAAATAAAAGGCTGTTATTGAGTTAGAGCAATTCTTGTGGGACTAATATTAACCTTGGAGGACTTCCATCGAAAATTTAGAAAGGAACGCCTATAAATATAAGTGACGTGTAGGTGTTTGCTAATACAACTGTTTTTCTTCTTGTAGATCCACTGGCCAGTCTCTGAACGACGAAAGATGGAATGCCTCGTGAGTGGGAAAGATGCCAATGTAAGTAAACATCTTGACAGCAACTCTACAATCCCAGCATAAGTCATTAGATTTCCATTATTTCCAACCGTTTTTTTGGGAAATATGTGTTTAGTTAAGGTGGCAGTTGCTCTAAATTTAATTTTCCACCACTGGCTTTGATTTTTAACTATTGAATTCCAGTGTTAACAATAGAACGCCAAAATAAATAAAACATGCAATGAGCAATGAATGATAAAATAGATGAATAATTACTGTTGTTTCCAATATTGGAAGGGTAATAAGGTTTTTTAAAGCTAATATTTTGACCTAATTATTAATCCGTACCTATTCTATCTTTATTTTAAGTGGAGTGCCATGTTGTATCTACATGTAATCTACACTACCTCGTAATTAATGTTACTAAAGACACTTGTAAACCTAATCTTTTCAGGAAGAGTGTGCTAATTTCATCCGTCTCATTGAGCCATGGAATAGGACGCAGCTGTACGTATGTGGGACAGGCGCTTACAATCCAGTTTGTACGTTTGTCAACCGGGGACGGAAATCTCAGGTAAGAATCTACTTGTTTAATACAAAAACAACCCAAGTCCTTCTCCACTAGTCAGGTTTTTGTTTTCTCTATGATGAATCCAATATATCTAATGATTTTTCAACACTATTAAGTAAATTGTAGTACTTATTTTGTACGCAGGCACAACGGATTTACTAAATCACAGCTGCAGTCCCAAATGAGCAGTTAAAGTCACTCTGTTTAGCCTCAGCCATTAATGGCACCACTTGAATTCCCAAAACTAAGCTAGACATCATAAGCTTCTTGTTCTTCTCAGTAAAACTTCACTCTTGTTAAAGTATTATACTTGTTTCCCAATGATGATCATGGGAATCGAAAAAAAAAAAGACATTTGATGTCATTGACTACTGGATGATCCCTTGAGATCTGGCTAGAAACTGTGTGGGACAAGCAGCAAGCGTGTGTTTTATGAGCTTCTTATTGCATCTGGTTTCTATTCTACTTTCTAACAAGGGTTTTCCCTCTTTTCGGTCACCAATCTATCAACCCTTTCAGCACTTCATCCAGAACATCTGGGATATTCCGCTCATGTGCGAACGTGTGGACAATAATTGGGATTGGGAGCTCCCATTATGGTGTGCCACCTGTAAAGTTTTTAGATTTGCCAAATAATGAGATGGTTCTTTTCATTGTGACGTAAAAACTCGGGGGTTGAAAAAAAACCAAAAACAAATATAGTCATTTATTGACCAGTCCACTATTGGACTATTGGATTTGAATCAAACCATCAAATTTCTGTTTTTTAAATTTTGTTTTTAATTTTTTGTCCAATATGAGTCTTGACAAAATGTTTTTGTTTTAATGGGGTGTTTTTGCAAAAGTATATGATTCTGTTTTTTTTCACCAGAATTACCAAATTTATTGGAGTTGTTATAAATAAATGGACACATTATGTTTTTGTTTCAAACTAAATACAAATATTTGTGTGGGTTGTACAAAACTAAACAAAAAAGGAACACATTTCTAAAGCCAATTAGGATAGCTTTTTGGGCAAACTAACCCAAAGGGTTTGTTAACACCCCAATATGGGAGCAAAAAATGTGTTACTTTACTAAAAAAATATTTTTTACCCCTCTTTTATTTAGCTTATGCACAGTTTTGAGCTTAGTGATGAATTTAATTATAAGTAACTACATTAATTTTGCTGTAGAAAAAAAAAAATTACTTATCAATACAAGTAAGACATATGACCTGGTCAACCTACTCATACTTACAACCACGGCCAGCAGATGCTCATTTTTTTCCAGCAGATTACAGTTTTTTTTTTTTAAATTCAATGTCTGACACCGCAGTACGTAGCAGCCTGGCAACATGAACACCAATTTTGCCAGCCATGTGGGCATAGTAATCTGCCACAACACTCAATAACCAGATTTTTTTTTTCGGTAGCAGATGTCCCCATTGAAATAGATTTATGACCAATTGTTCAGTTTTTCTTAATATGATGATAAAATAAAACATTTTGTTTTTGTTGATGATGTTTTGTTCTACTATACAACCCAATTTCTTAAACCAATTGGAAGAGTCATGAAAAACATTCCGACATTTCTTTTCAAATCACCCTCAATAATGGGTCACTCAACTCGTGACACACATTGGGTTATTTTTTACTTCTTTTTTTGTTGCACTTTCAGTATTTATTCATAGTTTTTATATTGTTTTTCATAACAACTAATTTTCCTATGCTTTTTTTCCTTAATGGTATTCCTACACCAATCCATTTGTAAACATCATCTTAGGAAACAATGTCATACAAAACCAGTCAAGGAAATATACAGGAAAAAACATCCCACTTAATCGACTTAACTGACATAACACCCAGACTGTGTCGCTATTTCCTATTTTAGACTTCCATGTATCTACAGATGGCCCAGGCCAGAGGAAGGGCAAACCGTGCAGCCGAACCCAACGCTGTGCATGAGACGCTCGGACTAAAGGTGTGATGTCGGCGGTGCAGGCTTGCTTAAAGCTTGGAATCATAATCACAACTTGCTTGTCCCATTTCTTTGTTGCTGGCCGTCGCATGTTCAGATTTGCTCCCCTGCATGCTCTTTTATTTGTTAAAAGAATCCCATCATTATTTCTTATAATTATTCAGATACATTTTGTTGCAAAGCTTTATTTGTGTGTCTCAACTGCATCATACTGTACTTGGGTGACCAAAACAACTCTGAGTAAATCATTCAAGACATTGCCACACCTCGTCAATGCTTCCTCCTGCATGCCATTCACCCTTCAACTGGAATGCCGCAAACTCTTTTCCACAGAGGCAACAGGTTTCGTAGCAGGATTTATAAGCCCAAAGCAAACACCAGTCATCTGTGCAGCAAAGGAAATAAGAGCTGCATATTTGAACATGTTCTACAGGCACTTTAAATAATTGACTAGTTGGTTTAGTGTATAAGTCTTTTTAATTATATTATTTGTAGGGCATTAGAGCATGTGTCCAAATAGAAATGTTTACCTCTTTTCTTACATCACCATGCGTCGTGATATACCAGTGCCAGCTGATTTTGAGTATTTTGAATGACATTTCAAGGGCTAAAGAAAGTTTTGTTTTAGGGCTACATAAACACAGAGACTACCAAATAATAGACCAAACTTTCATGTTTCACCAAAAGAAAAAAGTTTGTTTCCAGCTTGTTCAATTTTTCAGGTATTTGCTGCAGAAAATAAGTTAGTTTTGTTGCAAAATTCAGAGAAAACAAGGTTTTGACTGTCAATCGGATTAATTAATACTGTATTGAAGCTCACTGACGGTTATGCTTCGTAAATGGTATTCAAAGAGTTTACAGGACGCTCTTGTTTGTACAAGTGGTGATTTTAGTCGTTTGAGTCAGAATATGAAGACTCTTGTATGGGAAAATGTGGTTTTACCACAGCGCCGCAATCGTTCCTCCACTTTGGTACTGATAGACCGTGACGGACAGTAAAATGAAATGATTCGAAATGATTTGCTGGTCTTTGAGGCGCAGCCATCAGACATGCCACTGCATGCCACTGATTCAGTTATTCCCTTTCGTAAATTCCTATTAATCATTTCACAATGTTGCCATGTAGGGATGTATTGGGAATCCATAAAGCAACTTTTGCCTTTGTTTTTTTTTACTGTCCTGGATTAAAGGTGTCAAGTGTAGACCTGTATCCAGGAATATTTGACATACCTTCCGTCGTGTATAGAGAAGCAGCACTGCATTCGCTTTAAGATGGATTTAAAATTCCTTCTTCGCCCTGCATTCCATTTTTTTGGTGTTTGAATGCACACTCATTATTCTAATACTCCATCCCCCACCAGGCCTTTAAGTTCCCACAGGAGTCAGAGAGAGCCTCGTTTTCCCTCCTCAAGGGAATTTCTGTGACAAGATCAAGAGTGCTGAATTTATTGCCTTCTCCTTCTGATTTTGCCATTGCAGGAAGATATTTTCCATTTGGAGCCTGGCAAAGTGGAGTCTGGGAAAGGGAAGTGCTCCTACGACCCCAAGCTCAACAGTGTTTCAGCTTTGATTAGTGAGTTGCTAAGATATTATGTGTATTCTCATTCATTATCATGACATACTTCTTGTTTTTTATCAGGTATTGCTGGTCGATAAGTATTTGAAAAGGTTGCGCATTGGAAGAATGTGGTCAGATTTTTTATTATCCCCAAAATTAAGAGAGGTTTTTGAGAGGTTTAACCATGCTTAAGAACATGTGGACATTGACCACATGCATTTGTTTTAGCTTTTCCTGAGAATACAAGACTACTTGGTTGAATTATGGTTCACTTAAAAGAAAATTGTGGGATACGAAAACCCAAAACATTCAAGGTGCTTTATTTGGGGAATTTAACAGAGAAATATAACAGGAAAAAAGATGAGTACCTGGTAAAAATTCTTCTGAGAGCTAGCAAAAATAACAAGATTATGGTACGAACAAACATGTTCTCCCCACTGTAGAGAAATGGGTGTGGAGGAAATATTTTAATTGGAAAGAACCACATTTCCAATGAGTTTACACAAGACACATTCATGGACAAGTGAGAAAGCTAGAATAAAGGGAACACAAGGACACAACAATTGAGACTGGACTTTGAAGAATGACTTGAGCATAGAAGATATTACCCAACACTGCAATATTTCTATGCTTTTGACTTTTTTTCCTGGGGAATCCATGACCAGCACTGAAATGTTTTGGTTTAAACTCTGTTCAATGTCCTATTTCTTAAAGTATTAACTATATCTGGGCGTACAGTTTTTTACAATAAAAACATCCCATTATGTGACAACCCCTGACCTTCCCCTACCCTTATTCAAGCAAAGAAGGTTCGCAAGGAAGAGCATTCAGGGAGTAGGAAGAGTAAGGAAAACGAAACTCCTTTAACAATGGTAGGACAGGAGTGCCCTAGCTTCTCCCTAGTCATGGCACCTCAGCAGTTACTGACAAGCTAGAATTTTTTTGGTTTGAACAAATTTATTGACACTAATAACAGCAAACAAACAATGTGAAGTTTTAACAACCCTTCTCGACAATCTTAATTCGAGGAAATTACATGATTGGCTCTCTTTTCCTTAATGTGTGCCAAAAGGATTGGCCACCTAATTTCCCTTGAATGCATCATATAAGGGGAGCGCAACATTGTCTGGATCAAAGCCATCACTTTTTTATAGTGTTTTATACCACATTACACGTCATCATAGGATCATATCATCCGTCAACATTGAAATAATGGATGGAAGAATGAATCGGGCTGCAGAGAACTGGGACATTAAATGTAAAGGGGGACAGAGAGCTTTGTTTCTTCCTCCTGCTGTTGCACCTGCTCCCCAATGGGGCCCCCTCGGCAGCTGGAGGGCAATCACCTTGCCTTCCTGTGGCATAATAAGGCTGCCATAAACAGTACAGTACACCCACCTGTACGCACACATGCACTTACTCATGTTTTGTGTGTTAGTAATATGTGAAAGGTTGTTGGGGAGGTTTATTAGATGGGAGCAACTTTACCCTTCTTGTACATGTTCTTCATTACTAGGACTGTATGGGTTTGTTAAAAACTATCATTAAAAACTACAACACACCTCCTGCAGTGCAGTGTAGCACAAATACCCTTTGTATAATACTGGAAGTGAACATCTGATTCAGGTAATTCAAGAGTAGTAATGTCAGCAATAAATGCAAAAAATGAATTAACAAAAACACATTATTAAGCGCAATTAAACCTATATAGTTAACTACTTCTGAGTAAGTAATTCATTCACAACATTTAGAATTGATTTTACTTTTACAGGAATTGTGTTGCCCGAACTTAGGGAAAAAAATTATTATTTTGACAGTACCAAGCAGATTTTGATGATATTTAAAACTTAAAGGGTTTTTGTTTTGTTTCTTTTTTTTTAAACAGCTTACGGTACTATGAACTACTATCCCTCATTGCACAGTGGAATCTTAGTTAGAATTATGACTTTTTGTACTTTAAATGACAAATATATACAGCTGTGGGAAGTTACATGCTATCCATTTGATTTGATTTGAAAGATACAACAAAATGACTTATTGTTCTCACAGAACCATAAAATAATTGTGATGTTGTTGAAAGTTTTGCTCAGAATCTACAAGCCAATGGTTATTGAGCTTTATCGTCGACGGCGACTTTAATCGGGCATGTTTATTGACTGTACTCCCAAATCCTTCAATTGTGGACTCCCAAATCTACTAATTGTGGACTGAGCAATTCGGAAAAACGCTGGACTGTGTAATGTAAGATCAAACATTCGGGAACTCTGTTTGACCCTCACAACAACGCTAAACATTTATACCCTTTGATGCAATAGTGATTCCTTTTCTTTTAAAATAAGTTATTAGTGGAGACGATACCCACCCATACACAAGACTTTGTTGACGAAAACCCCACCTCCTCTGCCGTTCTCGCGGTTTGTTACAAGTCCAGCTAGTCGGAATTTAGAGAAAATCATACTAAAAGCTTGTTTGAATGTGATATTGGATTTTTTTTTTTTAGATTTGGATTTTTCAAATAAGCTTCACCTGATAAATCATAATTGCAATACTTTCAAACACATAGGTGAAAAAACTCACAGTGAAGGGTTCCCACCGTTGTACATACCTAGACCAGTGCTGGGTGCATTACTCAAAAACAGTTATAAAGGTTTAGTTTCTAGTTACTTCATTTAAAAAGTAATTCAGTTAAACCCCAGATTACTGACAACGCACGCGTTACTCTAAAAGTAACTATCTACATTATAAAATAAATTAAATAAAACATGTACACCAGCCTGTAGAAGAGTGAAGCCTTCATATTTTTTGGCTTATGCAATCTTAAAAATTGCAAACAAACACTTAACCAAAGCACTCCTCATCTATTTTGTGTCGGGGCATCGAACCACTCAAAAATCTCATCCTCCAGTTCTGGGTACTTTTTCTCCAGGCATGGTGTATTGCAAAAATAATTTTACAAATAAAAAGTCTAAAATTCATCCCACTCACTGTAAATTCAGTGGTAATGTTAGCCTCATTGTTTTCGCATTTGTTTGTAGTTTCTGTGTAAGCTACACTGTGTCCCCACACGCTGCCTGTCATTCGCTACTGGTGACACACAACCACAATTGTGCTTATAAACTGACCCCCTGACTTAAATATTTTATTCTATAGTTTCAAATTCTCCTTAGGTGCGAGTGTATACGTTAGGGAGAATATCTCCATGAGGAGAAATTTACTGATCTCTTACTCTGTGCTTGAAACGGCCATAACTGTATTTAGTTCGAATTTTTGGGTAAATATAAACATGCCCACCCTACAATGCAAGTTGCTTGCGGATAAATCATCAATCACAGGACTCAGTAACTCATGATCTGCCTTCACTATGTAGTCAAATAATGTAGTAACAGAGTAGTGACACTTTTTTTTTTTATCAATAACGTTTTACAATACTCACTACCAGGAAAAAGGATTGCGTCCCAACACTGACCCGGATGTTTTCCTGAGATGGGAGGGGCTCTGGTTGGAGATTGAAATTGTGCTAGAATTTTCACAGACAGGTGATTGGAGCAAAGCACCATTGTCTGCGCTTTTAGTGCGAACGTATTTTAAAAAAGTTGATTTAGCTGATAATGTCCCCTTTAAATGATGTTTCCAGTCGCTTCATGTAAATGTCAAATTCAGAAATAGATTACTGTAAAATACTAATACTGTACTTTTTGTGCCAATGTTAGACGTACTGTTACAAAACTGATTTACTGTATTTCTTTTTCAGACGGTGAACTGTATGCTGGAGTTTATGTCGACTTCATGGGAACAGATTCAGCCATTTTCCGGACGTTAGGGACAAAGACTGCCATGCGGACCGATCAGTACAACTCCAGATGGTTGAATGGTAAATGTCTTAATTCTTTTGGACAGAACAGTAAAATGTGAATTATTCAATCCATTCGGAGTATCTTAACATATGCTAAACAGGAAATGCATTCAGTTTATAAAATATTTCAGTCTCTTCTATCCACAGATCCCACTTTTGTCCATGTGCACCTCATCCCTGACAGTGCTGAAAGAAATGATGACAAGCTGTATTTCTTCTTCCGGGAGACGTCGTCTGAGATGGGGCAAAGTCCTGTGACCCAATCCCGCATCGGGCGCATCTGCCTGGTGTGTACCTTTTCCAGTGTGTTTGTTTACCGGTGTAAACATAATGGAGAAAGCAGCATCCATATAAAAACAGTGTCTATTCCCAAGTCGCCCGCTGTGTTTAATGTTTATGTGTTGGATTCGTATTTGGTCAACACTGATGTGCTGGAATCCGCACGTGTCTTTAACCTTCCACTATACAATGCAGCCTTCTGTCTGTTAAATTGCTCTCTGCCCTCTCACCTTTTACCCTTGCGGCCTTTTTTGTATAATCGTCCTGCAGCATTTTCAGTAAAAACACCAGTCAAAAGTAGTAGATATGTTTTAATGTATATTTTTTCACCCAATAACGTAACATGACCAAATGATTAAAAAAAAGTAGACAGTATCTTAGCTAAGCAATGTTATCCTATAAAGGATTTCAATTACACCAGCACACAAACACCTATCCCTTTCACACCGTCTTTACTTATATTATCAGTGCCAATAGTTTTTTAATTAAACAAAACTAAATCACCGGCATTATTCCTAAGAATTTTCCTGCCAAAATTAATTTGTTAATAATTTGTACATCGGTTTTGAAATAAGTAATGAATACACATAAATAACCACATTTGGCCTGTCCACTTTTCATTTTATCAAATTGTTACCATTGAAGTTGATGCTTGATAGATCAATTTTGACTGCAAAAAGCTAATCAGTCTTTAGTCAATAAAACAAAAAAAGGTCATAATTACGGGTGAGAAACTGGAACTCTAGGGATTTCAATAATTTATATTTCAAAATGTATGTAAACAATTACCATATTTTCCGCACGTCACGGGGCACAGGAAAATCAATCGTCTTTTGTCATATATTTTTCATACATAAGACACACGGGACTTTAAGGTGCATTAAATTGAGCGTGTATAACCGTTGGGCTCTTCTATATTTATATATTCGTGCAATGATTGATCAGTCAATAAGTGTCGCTGAATAATATCGCAAAACATTGTCTGCAACAGAATTCGAACGCAGTCACGGCGGCAATCCCACTTACACTTTACCACCGGACCACGAGTGGTACAGATATACATACGAAAGGCATTACAAGTTATCTCATTATCTCCTTACACTATTTTTACTCCAATGCCTGAAACACTGATTTGCTTCCCACATTTTATTCTGCATTCTTATAGGTTAAACAGTTTCTCCACTTATTCACTTGTGTGTTAGTAACATTGTGGTTTAATAAGTATACCTACATAAAAATAACTTGCATAATATTTTGTTAAGACTTTGTTTTCTGTTTCTTTCACAACCATGGTCCAGTGACAAAGTGTAGGCGCCCTTACCGCCATGACCCAGATTGGAATCCGGTTAACTATAATGTATTGCAATTTGGGTCAGCAATGCAGTGGTGTACAGTAAAACCTCATGTAGTAACACACACCCATGAATACTGTATGCATTTTCAATCTTATGCACCTATCCTGAGATATACATGAGGCACACCTGGTTGTAAGGCGCACTTTCGAATTTCTGGTCAATTTGGGGTTTTTACGTACACCTTGTAGTCCTGTTTGAATGATTTTAATAACTGAAAAATATTTTGGTTTTCGATTGGTTATCAATTAGTATTTTAACCTCTCCCCTTAGCCTTTACTAGACTTTTTCATCTTATTATATTACATATTAGTCAAACACTGTATTCTCTTAAAATTGCTTGATAAGCATCATAAAATGTTGGGACATAAGTCTCAATCGCCATGCAAGGTCTTATAGGAAGAAAGTAGATTAGCATTTTTTTCCTGTCATGGAGCAGAATTAATATGTTAAAAATGATTGCAATATTTTAAAGGATATATCCTAGGTAAATCTTTACCATTCTTAGTTCGTGTTTTACTCCACCACAGATGGTAATGTATAAATACGAGGAGACTGTGTTTATCCTCCCCACCCCCATCCTCCGCTTGCTTCCTCTTAATTCAAACCAAAATCGTGTGGGAGACTCCACCTGTGGTTTGTGTATAGTGGAGTAGAAAAACGAGTAGGCGAATAGGATGTGCTCGTGGCTCAATGATGGCTAAACATTTATTTTATTTTTTTGCCTTTTTTTTTTATCTTTTTCTGTAGAATGATGACGGTGGCCACTGCTGCCTTGTCAACAAGTGGAGCACCTTCCTGAAGGCTCGGCTCATCTGCTCTGTGCCAGGGGCGGACGGGATGGAGACGCACTTTGATGAACTCCGTGAGTGCAAAATACATCGTTGGCACCTTTGGAGTAATCTAGATACAGAAAACAATATTTTTGGCATTGTAACATACACTACAACATATTATAGCACCTCACCAATAAGAGCAGATAAAATAATAATTCCAGCCAAAAACACATTTAAAATATCGATACATTCGAAAGAAGAAAGTACTTACCGTATTTTCCACACTAAAAGGCACACCGGATTATAAGGTGCATCCCCCAAAAAAGTATTTTGTCACATATTTTTTTACACATAAGGAGCACCGAAATAAAAGGCGCATGAAATTGAGACTTGAATGAGAGCTACCGTATACATTTATGACATAAAGTAGTGCAATGATTATTCAGCGAATATGTAATGCTTGAAATCCCAAAACATTGCAATGAGAATTGAACCCAGATAGTGGGGAGGGCAAATCCTGCTCTGCATACCATATAATGCGATTTGGGCCAGCGATGATTATCCAATACGTAAGTATATTCTAAAACCTTGTGTAGCAACGCACTCCTGTAAATACGGTATGCATTTTCAACCTTATCCATAGTATTGTGTGGTATATATGGCACAACAGGTTATAAGGCGAACTTTCAAATTTCTGGCCACTTTTTTGTTGTTAGGTGCACCTAATAGTCCGGACAACATGGTACTCTGAATCACTTTTTGTCAATTTAATGTAGTTGTTATTGGGGAAAACAGTCTCTATAGCTATTGTACTTGTCCTAATTTCAAGACAAATAGAAATGTTTATCTTGCACATCTTTTTCCCAATACTTTTTACATCATACTACAAGTCTCAAATGGAACAGAAATATGTTTCCTTGGAGTGAAACCCTTTACGACTGTCAAACAAGTTAATCATTTTGACAGAGAGCTCACAGAATAAAAGACAAAATGGCAAGATTTATTAAAAGCATGTTTATTTCCAAGGACCTGTCTTAGTCGATCACATCTGATCAGCTAAAAGGAAACCTACCGGTTCTGATTCTGAAGCCGCACCTGGTAAAAGTGTCCCACATTTTATAAAGATTAATGCACATGTGCTGGATCTTTGGCCCCCTTTTTTCATTTTATGACCCATCAAGGGTACTGTAATAGGACACAGGACACCACCATCATTTCTTTTCAAGATGTCTTGCATACGTCTACTTTGTTTAGTACGTGTGGAAAAGGAGAATTGATAATCAGCAGGTTGGATCACCATAGAGGAATGTCTGTGCTACTTAGAATTGCCTCTGTGATGGAAGGGGGCTTGATGTGTCCCTGTGTGTCTCACCAGTTTGAAAAAGGGCCAAGCATTGGGTATGTCTACATGCATGACATAGTTGAATTTAGGTTATGGACTATTTCGAATAATCCATTAACATGACTAGTAATTTGCTAATAAACCAATTAGAAGGGTTTGAACCATAAGCGACATTAGGCAAATAGTTGTCGGTCACAATTCAAATTTCATTTTAAGGGCGCTTGAAATCCTTGAAAATGCTTGAATTTAATGTGTTTTTAAGGATGGAAATGTGCTTGAATTTTAGGTCAAGTCTTTGTAAATGCTTGAATTTTTTTGCCATGTTTCTCAACTAGTCTGCTTTAAAATAACACTAACACTGCTCTCTGGTGGGTTTACTTTGCCATTGCATTTCTTCTTTGCTCGAGATTAACAGCAGCTGGCGTTAGTTTGTGCGGCACTGTCTTATGAAGTGTCACGCCCCAGAAAACAAGTCCTTGCTACACCTAAACAGCGCACTATGTTATGTGTATTAATGTGGGGACTACCCATCAATCATTTACATTTATTATAGGCCATGCAAAGAATTGAAGTTGTGTTTCACAGTGGTGAATCGTAATGGAAAGAATTTCCCGAAACTGAAAATGTAAGCTACATATTCATTTTTACCCAACACAAAATCACGTCCTGATAAACGCACACGCAAGAATATATATTGTATACAGGGGAAGGTTAAATTGTATATTGTATAATGCATGTCAAACATAAGGCCTGCAGCCTGTTCATGATTTAATCCGGCCCACATATATTTCTGATTACGTCAGATAACGAAGTGAGTTGAGAACTTTTAGCAAAGGTATGATTTTTTTAAATGAATGCAAACTAAATCCTCTTTTCAGTCACTAGAGGGCGGTGTTAAGTTTGTATGGCATGCTGTTGTTGTTTCAGGTGTATAACTGCATTCACTCAACTGTTAACCAGTTAACACATTCAATACCAATGAGAATCTTTTTTTCTCCCATTGTTTGTGTTCAGAAAAGTAATCTGTGATTATATGACATGATTAATGTAAACAGTGTTTTGATTGTCAAGGGGACGGGACCAAGATAAGTTCTGGCATTTTCCTGTCAGCCCTTTTTTGCGTTCTGTTCTGTCAATTGTTGATCAAAGCTGTTGATCTTAAATGCGTTAAAACCTTGTTCATGATGATCAGTTTAAAAAAATTAGAAATCAATCAATCTAGGCTGAACTACCTAGTATAACACTGAAAAACAAAGATAAACATGTGGAACTGACATTATTTTACTGTACTGGCCCGTTTGATAACAGAAAGTCTGGATCTGGCACCAGAATCAATCCGAGTTTGACATACCTGGCATAAGGAATCGGATGAGCTGAATAGGTTAACATGAACAAATAATCCAACTATAAACAAGCAAACTCAACCATCTTACTTGGACTATTAGCAGTCCAAATAAGAGCATATTTGGATCATTGTGTGCAATTACATATTATTTGCGATATTCCAATCCTAATCCGACTTCCTTGCATGTAAATGTACTGAGGACTGGTCACGACTGTTGCATAACATGTGACAGGAATGAAAGATTCCATGCTCAAGATGTCTGAAGAAGAGTTTCTTCATCACATTAGCCCTGTTCTTGCTTTCATCTCAACCCAGTTGCAGTTCCAAGTCGCACATTTTACTTTTCATATGTGACATTTACCTCAAGGCCTGGGAACGACTATATCTATGACTCTGACTTGGCTCGTCTGTAACCACACAAGTGGCTCATCTGTCTTCTTGCAAACGGTTCTAGGCTGGTTCTTCTCCTGCAGATCGTTATATAAAGATCGAGATAAGGGTTTGGACGCAGAAATTGATTTTTACCCCATGAGTCGTTGTGGTAACCATCCATGAAATGGACCCCGGTGCAGTTTTTTCTTCATTAGATCAAGTGCAACAGTTTTTAAGAGTACTTTATGGACCTTAACTTTAAACAATGACCATTACCATACAATTTTTTGATCTTCCTAATTTTCTTCCATGCAAGAATGTTTAAAAATCAACAGATTCTTGCTTGGAGTAATTTGTAACGGCTTTTTTTTTGGTGTTGCTTATTTTGCTTTTTTTTTTCCAGAATAGTGGACACCTAGTTTGGGGTTATTTTGTGGCTTTGTTTGGGCACAACACATAAAGAAAAACATCAACCATTAATTAACAAAAGGAAACAACAAAATATTCGAGAAAAAAGAAAGAAAAGAAACAGCGGTTCAAATACAATGATTGTATACATAAACATGTGCCCAAAGGGAATAGGCTTAGTCTGAAGCTTTTGAGTGCCTACCTCATTCAATTGTTTGCTTTCAGGAAATACATATTTAAGATCAAAACAACACATGCAGAACCTTACCCAACATAAGGAAAATTAGAAAACAAAAAAAAATTATTTCAGACCTGCAATTATACTGCTAACGACTCCTATGTAATAAAGTACCCAGATAAACTCTTGATATATACAGTAAATACAAATATATATATATGTATACATTTTGTAAACACAATTACTTTTGGGGTTGTTTTGCACAAATGTATGTAATTTCATACACAAATAAATGTGTATGTATGTATATATGTATATGTATATGTATATATATATATATATATATATATATATATATATATATTTTTTTTTTTTTTTTTTTTGCTTTTTGGTGACTTTTTAACAACATGTCTTAATAAAACGATCCAGTTCAGGGGTTAGTTTGTACAACATGGCCTCATTTTTTTCTTTAAAGCAAAACAACCCAATTCTGGTGGGAATTGTTTAAAAAAATTGCCTTTTCATTAAACACAAGAATCATATTTGAGGTGGGTTTTATTCTAACAACCAAGAAAGTTGGTCAAATGAACTGAGGTCATTGATTAGTGATAAATAGCATTATTTCTTACTGAAATGTTTCTTAGATTGTACCTTCTGCCCAAAATGATCAGTGGTAGCTACTCTTTCGACGACTAAGGATAATCATTAAATGGATTTATACATAAAATTAAAGACATAAATATTTATTCAAACTCCTGTGTCTCATGAACCCACCTGACCTACGGTTTCTTGTGGGATCTTGGAGATTTTCAATCCCACACTTGTTCTAAATCCAACATCTGGTGGCATGTTTCTTCAAGAAAGATGAAAGTTCAGCGTCTTTCGCAGATGACTTCCTTTTCGGGGAGGAGGGGTCTCGACAAAGTCGGGTTCATGGGAAACCTGTGCAAATATTTAAGATGAGAAAGATGTCTGTTAAAAAGCGTGTTAGAAATAAATAAAAGGACGATTAGACATTTAAATAAAATGTAAATATTTAATAGGAAACAAATAGTCCTAAATATTCCATCATCTAACTGAATTATCAAATGAATCTATTATTTTAATTAGCTAACAATTGTTATTCCCTGTTTCAACAAAATTTGCTAGAAAAGTCATTGATGATACCATAAACATCATAGCAAGAACCGATAGCATGTCTTTTGCCTTTGCTCACTGCGGGCAGAATAGGCACGTCAGCGAAGACAACAGACCAGACCTGAAAAATTGATAATAAGCCATTGCTTGGAAAAAATAAATACAGTGGAACCTCGGTTCTCGACCTTAATCCGTTCCAGAACCCTGTTCGAAAACCGATTTGTTCAATCACCGAAATGGTTTTTCCCATTAAAAGTAATGTAAATCGTTCTAATCCGTTCCAACACCCTGAATGTTTACCATGAATGTTTAACGTAAACATGAAGCTAACCCAGGCTAATCGTACATTCGCGGTAGCGTAATCTTCCGTACGAAAGGTTACGCTAACATGAACGTGTAAAAATGAAAAAAATCAGGTCGTTTACACGTCATTTAGCACCCGGGTCTCCACAAAAAGTGGTGAGCGGTTCATTGAAAAGGGGCTCCGTTCCAACACCCTGAATATTTAACTTGAATGTTTAACGTAAACAAAGCTCACCCAGGCTAATCGTACGTTCGCGTTATCGTAATCTACCGAATCTTGTCTTCCTTTGATTATTTAATGAACCTTCTCATCATTCATTTTAATTGTCATTGAAATGTATACTGTATTGTTATGTGACTTTAAGTTCTGACATTAGACAGATTTCGGTCGATTTTGAAACCCTATTAGAGCGCATGAACAAAAATCAGAGTAGAGGATGGGTCATCAAACTGAAATATAAATACAATGCCGTTAGAAGACCAAGATTAACCAAATTAAGGATTTACCATCCAACACCTTGGACAAAATAGGAGTGTTCTTTGACTATAATTACTGTTAAATGTTGTTTATTGTCTTGTTCATTGTTAGATTGTCGGCTTTTGTTCAAATGAATTTTTGGGGCATTTCCTGGATTAATTTACCACTTTTTAAACCTAGAATAAATGCAGTAGATTTTCATGCCTCTGCCTAACGGCGTAGTTGCTTTCCAGTCAAGTAACCTATTAACCTAACCACTTTTTTTGCAGGTGATGTTTACATCCAACCAACACATGACATCAAAAACCCAGTGATATTTGGAGTCTTTTCTGTCTCCGGGTTGGTTCTTTCACGCATTCAATACAAATGAATTGAATTCTACTTTATACTGGTCATCATGTTCTTAGATCATTTTTTCCTCCCTCCTGTGTCACAGTTCTGTCTTCAAAGGCTCGGCCGTTTGCGTTTACTCCATGGCGGACATTCGCATGGTCTTCAATGGACCCTTTGCCCACAAAGAGGGTCCCAATTACCAGTGGGTAGCCTACACCGGGAAGATCCCCTACCCCCGCCCAGGCACCGTAAGTCTCACCTATAGAAGGTGGACCGCACACGTGAATACCACAGCAAGCTGGCACAACATTGATTTTTCTTAGCTTGAAACCACAAATAGTACGGGTGTTATCAAAACAGAATCAGCAGAACTATACTTACTCCAAGACGTGTGTGTTTTTCTTCACCTTAGTAAGCTGAATTTTGATGATTCTGTTTTTTCCCGTAGTGCCCTGGGGGCACATTCACCCCCAATATGAAGTCCACGAAGGATTATCCGGATGAAGTGATAAACTTCATGAGGAATCACCCGGCCATGTACAACTCGGTCTATCCTGTACACAAGCGCCCCCTGGTGGTACGGACCAACGTGGACTATGAGTTCACCACTATTGCAGTGGACCAGGTTACTGCTGCGGATGGCAACTATGAAGTTCTTTTTTTAGGAACTGGTGAGTTGTGACCGTTTTTTTTTCATTATTTCCAATTCATTCATTTAGTTTTCACCCAGACACACATACTAGGAACGACTCCTAGGCGATATCACAACTGTCAGTGCGAAAATCTCAAAATTGTGGTGGGGAAAGGCCCCAGTGAAAATATTTTTTGAGCATCAATAGTGTTTTTATCCTATTGTGATATATATATATATATATATATATATATATATATATATATTGGTGCTACTGTAAATGATAAAAATATATATGTAATTTGAAGATAAAAAATTAGCTCACATTTTTCATGATTTTGTTCATATTTATATAAATGTATATTTTTGGGGATTTAAAATCGAAATCATTTTTAAGTCCTAATTGTTTTTTTTTTTCACTAATTATTTTTTAGATTTATTTTAGCAAAATAATACTTAAAATGAGCAAAATTATTTGCACGTACAACAGGACTTGAACATATGGTCGTTTTATTACTATTTCCTACCAGACTGTTTGAAATGCTGTAATCATTAATCATGACAACTAAATTCTGACATTGTTGAGCTAGTGTGTAACCTTTTTAAAGTCGTTTAAAAAACAAATTCATCACAAATAAGCACACAAACCATGAGGAAGATGCAAAGGGTAGAGGGGCTATTGTTGGAATGAGGTGGGGGTTTGCTTATAATGAAAACATGACGTTGATTTTAGTGGTCTAAATTCCTATATTTCTACTATGTGGCCTGGCATCAAAATCCATTCTCTCCCTTATAATGAGTATACCAGATGAAACAGTTTTAAAAAGTGTCCATAGTAGCAGACCAAAGTGATCAAACATGCGTGTTTGTCTTTGTTCTATTTATTCCACAGACAAAGGAACCGTTCAGAAAGTTATAGTTCTTCCCAGAGATGATCTGCAAACTGAGGAGCTGGTCTTGGAGGAGGTTGAGGTGTTCAGGGTTCGTATCTGGTACTTTTGGTTGCATTTTTCTCCCCATTTGTTATATTGTATGCTTTTTCTTTGTTTTTGTTTCAGGTGCCAACTCCTATAACAACAATGAAGGTGTCCTCTAAAAGGGTAGGCTTGTATTTGCAGCTGATGTGTTTATGTGTTGATACATTTAAATAGTGAAAAAAGGTTTAATGTGCATGTAGCTTACAGCAAGTCTATTCATCAAAATATAGTTAAGCACTTATAATAACCTTGAAAATTAAGTTAAATTTATTTTTGAATTGTTTGCACCCACACCGACACCCTCACGACCCTTACTGAGAATAAGCAGTGCAGAAAATGGATGGAAGGAAGTTCGCACCTTAGATTGGTGTTTCTCAACTTTTTTGAGCCAAGGAACGCTTTTTTTATTTGTATAAAATATCTTCATGCACAAAAACTATTTTTTTTAAAATGTATCTTGTAGCCTACAATTTCAGTGTAAAGTTTGTCTTATAATTTCTTGTCACCGTGACTAGAGGGTATCATTGGTTATCTCATCTCATCAGCTGCAACGCTTATCCTCAGTAGGGTCGCGGGGGTGCTGGAGCGAATCCCAGTAATCGTCGGGCAGTGGGCAGGGGACACCCTGAACTGGTTGCCAGGCAGTTACAGGGAACACAGGGACAGACAATTCGCTCGCGCATTCATACCTAGGGACAATTTGGACTGGCCAATAAACCTGACATGCATGTCTTTGGAATGTGGGAAGAAACCGGAGTGCCCAGAAGAAACCCACGCAAGCACGGGGAGAACATGCAAACTCCACACAGGAGGTTCGATCTCATGACCTCAGAACTGTGCCGCACCCGTGCTAACCACTGCGCTGCCGTGCTGCCCACAAACAAAAAAGAAAGTTATCAAATATATTTCGCTATTCTACCACACGACTAGAAAATTAAAATTCAAAGTGTCAAGTCACAGTAAAGAACCACGTTTCCATGCACAATGGAATTCTTACTTTGCTGTCCACACAGTTGCCAGCATAAAAATAGAAACTTTAAAACAATATACAGTGGTACCTTAGTCCTCCTGGTTGTTGGTTGAGTTATTATATTCAGTTCCACCCATTAAAAAAAAACTAAAATATTAAGAAACTGTGTCTCCAAGCAACATTAAAAACCATACATGTGTACATAATTTTATATATATATATATATAAGAGCCATGCCCCCCTGGTGGGAGGTGGCTAGAGTCTTTTTCTGACTCTTTCTGGGAAATCGATACAGAGGGGAATCCCAGACCCCTCGCCCAACCCAACTGATGTGTTGGGAGTCATTAGGTGACCAAACCCCCCAATTCCAACCCCTAATGCTGAACGTCAAGCAGGGAGGCAATGAGTACCAATGTTGTAATTTTTAGGTATGACCCGGCCCGAGGCTAGAACAAGCAACCTCCCAGTCTCAGCGCAGGCGCCTTACCCCAAGGCCACCGAGCTGTTTTTTTTTAATATATAATAAACATAAAAAAGAGGAAATATAAACCACTTTGTATTGGTTATATACCTTTGAACAGTGCTGTGATTGGATACAGGAATGGGTGTGGGAAGCAACATTTCCTCAGTAATCTGAGGCCTTTGCTTGGTAACCGCTGTCACTCCCATTGCCACATCAGCTTTCTTTATCGCTTCTTTATGTTTTATAAAAGTCGAAATTGTTGACTTTGCAATGCCATATTGCAAGGCGAGATCGGAGACTCGAAAATTATTTTCATACTTTGCAATTATTTTCTTTTTCAGTCCAATGGTTTGCCTCACTGATTCCCTTCCCTTTATCGCTATTGTTCTTGGGACCCATGTTCAAAAGCAACGCAAAAGCACTAACTAGGAAAAAAAGAATTTCGAAAATGACATACCCCTTCACTCATTGATGGCACTAAAACTAGGCTAATCCGTGCTGCCGGGTGCATTTCGGCCATTTTCGGTCGGGCACCGAATTCCGTGTCGAGCATCGAAACATTTTTTGCGCACATTTTTGGTCGAACACTGATTTAGTTGGGCATTGAGGCGGTTGAGGACCGGGTTACCACTGTATATGTATACATAAAAGAATATTATGAATATTAAAAGATAGAAATACAAGATTCACTCAAGATGAGTTAAGGCAACAAGATAAAAGTGAAGATAAACTCAGTTAAAAGTGACTTTAGTGCAGGAATAGTCCAAGTATGGTCTATTTTAAAGTGTCTGTAGTGTGCTGAACGTGTCTGCAGTATATTGTTCGATCAGCAGCCGTTTAAGAGTCTGATGGCCGAGGGGTAAAAAGAGTTCTTTCGACGGGTCGTCCTACATTTCACACTCCTTACCTCCGTCCTGAGGGCAGAAGTGTAAACAAGTTCGTGTTGTGGGTTGATGGGGTATTTCATGATGGAAGCAGCCCTCCTGCGGAAAGGGCAGTACCACCTACTGATATGGATAAAAGTTACAGTTACTCGGCTGAGTAATGGAACTATGTGTCCTGCAACAAACTAGACAAGGCATCAGGTCACACTTTTGTGCCCAGACACACTGATTGAAAAACACTGCCCGAGACAATATTTTAGGATTAGGGTTTATTGTCTATGTTGGCATCAAAACGTGTTGGACTGGCTTATATGACCTGGTTGTAACAACATTTTCTTTCCCCCGCTCTCTCAACAGCAACAGCTGTACGTGTCATCTGCGGTGGGGCTGACCCAACTCGCGCTGCACCGCTGCGATGTCTACGGGGAAGCGTGCGCTGACTGCTGTTTGGCTCGGGATCCTTATTGCGCCTGGGACGGCAAGTCCTGCTCTCGCTACTCCGCTTCCCAGAAGAGGTGAGCGCTTGCACTTGTGTTAAAATCGGTTCTTTGTGGTGCGCTTGGTGATTTACGCATTAGACTGCAAGAATTGCCGGTTTTTATAAGGACGTTTTAGTGACGGAACAAACCTTTTCCTTTGGGGAAAATTTGGAGGGGATCAAGGGACCTTTTTATTTATTATCGTTATTTTTGGGAAGGGAAAAACTTACGTCAATCTGTGGTTTTGTGTGTGTCTAGAGTTAATGAGTTTAAAACACATTCTCAAAGGAGCTGTACGGTATTTGGAACTTTTCTACTCGCTGCCGCCATCTACTAGCTTATGGTGTCATATAAGTCTTACTCAGCTAGTTGATGATGCACGTGCGAGTACGTACATTTGACTCAGATAAACTCTTCTTCTGGGTTTGGGTTGGCATTTGAACACTACTTGAAGCATGCCTTTTCTTACTTTCACCATTTTCACTCTACACTAACAAATAAAAATAAAATAAAAGGCCCGCGGGGACGAGCATGACGTCATTCTCCAGGACTTTACTCATTCCACTTACCTAATGTGCTGTGCACCAAACAGCTTTACTAAAAGTAAGATAAAATCAGATAGGTACTGTGGAAAATAAAGCATAAGGGCTCTTTGAACTCAGTTAGGCATTGTTAACACATACTTAAGAAAATATTTAACCTTCACTTAATTAAGGACACCTTAGACAACACACGATGCTTTTAAACTGCGCTACAGGCCACCAAAAAAAGGCAACCCAAAACCCATAAAAGATGAAAAGGCAAGAGTTTATTTCAGCGTGTCTAATAAAATGCACGCACTTGCCGAGTCACACAAGCAGCCTGACGGGCCGCTATTATGATTTAAGCCAGAGGATAGCGATAGCACCTTTAAGGCGCCAATTCATACTTTTTCCTCTCTCCATTTTAATCACAGGTCGGACCCTTTTAGACGTAGTAGGAGACAGGACGTGAAATACGGGAACCCCATTCGCCAATGTCGCGGCTTCAACTCCAACAGTAAGATGCTTACTATTCAGACTCCAAGTTGTTTTCAGCTTTTTAGTGTTGCTGTTTTTATGAAATAACTACCAAGTGTTGGCAACAACAAAATGTCTTGGTATTTTAAAACAGTTCACGATATTTTTCATAATGGGCCCTAATGGTTGCATTGTGTCAGTTGTATGCTAATCTGCGGGAGCTGAGTTCTTTGATTTGCCACTCCTTGGATTTTAGGCGAAGGGAGCTCATGTTAATGAGTGTTTTGTTTCCATAGTAACACTTTTCTTCCTTTGCCCTGCAGCTAACAAGAATACTCTTGAGATGATACAGTACGGGGTGGAAGGAAGCAGCACCTTCCTAGAGTGTCAGGCTAGATCCCCACATGCCATCATCAAATGGCATCTGCAGCGAGATAACAGCGACCGCAGAAAAGAGGTGAGAAGCCAGTAAATGTATTTGGGAAAACATTTCTCAAGGTTATTGAAAAGGTATAAACCTCGTAATATGATCAGACTAAGGCTTCTTGATGGAGGATTTTTTTTTCTTCAATCCAGTTTAGGTCCATTGTGCTTTTCAGGCACAGTATGTTTATAGTTATGTAATATACTCGAAAGGTCCCAATTAGATGTTGACCGATTATCTGGCGGGCCGATGATCAGCAACGACATTTGGGAATTTGACGGATATCGATATCTGCCTTTTTATTCACTCGTCGGGCCGAATGAATATATTTAAAACTGGTTTAGAGGTACAGGAGAGCCAATTCTCTTACTCGCTCCTTCCTTCCTCCTCTCTACCCACCCCGCACCTTCTGATTGGATAAGCAACCGGGCGTTGAGTTACTGAAACTAAAGCTTTGTGGACTACACTAAATTCAGACCAAATCATGATAATATTGAGATTTTATAAAGTCCATGCCTTGGTAGAAAATCGTGTGTGTAAAAAGTGTAGTTTATTTGGTTTAGGGAAGCAAGTTCAGTCGGAGACAGATACATTAGCTTTTATCATAACATTAGTTCATCAATCGAGAGTGTGCGTCTGTAATTGAGCACGTTAAAGTGGAAGGCTGAGTAATTATCTGTTAACACGAGCTTGTCAACCCTGCTCTAAAAGAGGAGCGCCCACATTTTTCAAATCAGCAGCTCGGTTGAAATTTTCCTATATACATTTCCATAATTTATTTATTGAAAAGGTTTCAGAAAGCTAATAAAAGTTTTATTTTAAATTAAAACAAATGTTCATTTTTTTTTTTTTTTTTTTTTTTTACCAAATCCAAAAACCTTGTGAAAGACTGGGGCAAAAAAATTAGGAGAAAAATGGTGCGATTTGGTATCTTATTTCTCCATAGTTTGTATTTATCCTTGTGCTTTGTTGCACTTGTTTTTGATTGCACTACACCAGGCATGTCAAACATAATATTCTAAACATGTCAAAAAAAAGAATCGAGTGTCTGGGTCATTTCTATTCCCCACTTGAGTTTGTATAGCGTGATAAAACGGCATTCACTCAACTGTTGAACTAAACAAGTTAACATATTCAATACCAAACATCAAAATCTTTTTTTTCCCCATTTTTTTGCAAATAAATTTGTTACTTTTAGAGAAGATCCCTGGTCAACGATGATTATAACATGTAGGGTAGGCTACTAAAGAAGGCTGAATGATAAAACATAATACTGAAATTCTACAGTAAGCTAAACATTTTAGGCTTACATTCTTTGACTTATCCGGCCTGCCAGAGAACAGAATTTCTGGATCCGGTCCCAGAGCTAAATGTATATATTTTTTTTGGAAGAGGGAGAGAGAGCCACCCCAAATATTTTAAGACAAAATTTCAACAAAACTGCCAAACCCTCACTCCAGACAAAAGACAATTCTTCAGCACATTCTATTTCACTGTGTAATGTTACATAAGTTAATACAAATTCATCAAATAATAATAGAGCCCTGCCTGTGTCACATATAAAATAATTATAACACTTAAAAAAAGGATTTCTTAGCGATTTACTGCCTAAATTGGGTATGTTGGTGTGACACTCAGACTGTTAACTGCAGTTGAGAATGTGCTCTGGTTATACTTGATCTCAGTGTTGCTTTGGCTTCACCCGTACCAAATTTGGACCTGATCACCCAACCTAGGAATGCCACATAGAAATGTGCAACAATTAAATGTTATCTCTAAACCAGTCTTAATCAGAAAAAGAGCCATATTTGGCTCGCGGGCCATAGGTTCCCAACCCCTTCTTTAGTTTAGGGACCTCTTTAAAATGGCACTCTTAAGTGCTACTCCCCCCAAAAACTAATTCAAATCCGAAAATTCCCTATATCCATTCTGAAATATGATTTGGAATGTTTGTCAACTCTGATTTTAAAACTTTGAAATTCTCAAGTCATATTTGTTTAGGAACAAAACGATTTGTAATTCATGCCATTTTTTCCCTTCCCGCAGATACGTTCTGACAGCCGGGTTTTGAAAACCGAGCAAGGTCTCCTCCTGCGGTCCCTGCAGCCCTCCGACTCAGGCATGTACCAGTGCAGTGCCACAGAGAAGAACTTCAAGCACACACTCATGAAGCTTCAGTTGGTGGTGCTGTCGAGCCGCGCCGTCAACAACGCTTTGGTGGAAAGCGGGGGTAGTCTGCTTCCCTCATCTCTTAATCCCAGCACCCAGTGGACTTCCAGTATGGGCCAGTACAAGGACCTGCTCACCATTCTCAGCCAACCAGAGATGAGCCTCATCAATCAGTACTGCCAGGACTACTGGCAGTTCGGAGACCCCATCCTTAAGGTCAAAGACCTGAAGGAGTTCAAAGAGCATAAGAAACCTCGCAATCGCCGGCATCACGGGGAAGTGGCGGAAGAAGGAGATGTCGAGACATGAGGAGGACAATTATATAGCAAGTATTCCCCTCCCTCAAAAACTGGGAGACTCATTGACTAAAAAATACACAGAAACCAGAAAAAAAGGAAAAACTGAGATATAGAGGCTTCAGTACAAACCGCAACATCCATTGTTCGAAACCGTAACACTTATGCTACTTCAGTATTTATTGTAGGTTGTATATAGTAAGCCTTTCATTCTGTGGATCGATTTGTACTTCAAAGAAAATGGGCTCTTTGTGTATAGGTAACTTTGGGGAAAATATTGTTGTGAATTTTATTGTTGTATGGAGGACTGATCCTGTCGTATGTAGAAAAAAAGATTGAATAAATACCTAAATGCCATAAATAAGTGAACAGATAAATAATTATGTAATACCTAAATATATGACATAAATGCAATTGATTCATGCAATATTTGTAATGTATTTATTTTGACTTTTTTTCTTTTTTTTTTTTTCCAAAACAAAAATGTATTCTAAATGAGAAGGCGGCCCTGTTGCCTGATTGGTTGAACAGTCCTGAATATTAGGCACACTAGTCAACCAATAGGTGAATAGCTCAGGAAGTTTAACCCACCTCTTCACTTGAAAAACATTTTGTTGTGACAAGTACACACGAAAAAATAAATAAATGACAAAAGTCATAGATATGAGTAATTTGCTTTTATTGCATATATTTAGATATTAGGTGATTATCTAATACAAAATGTTATTGGAAAGAGAAGGCCCTGTTGCTGTCCACCTAATGGTTGATCATTTGGGAACGAATCGGCCACTAAATGATCAACCAATAGCTGAAAAGCTCAGCTAGTTAGGCCCGCCCCCTCATTTGAATAACATTTTGTTGTTTGAATACATGACTAAACAAATGACCAAAAAAATACAGAAATAAATGACAAAATGCATAAGTATAATAATGAATTGCATCTATGTGTTCATTTATTTGTACGGCATATCATTGTAGGTATTTACTATATTAATTTCTTCAAGTCAGGATTGGTCGTCCCAAATTGTTGCTGTTACTGTTGTCACCAAACGTTGGAGACAGTTTGTGCTGTTGAGTGCGTAAGCTGTATGGAGCCCAGCAATGAAGCTGTTTGTGTGACGGGGGGGGAAATATATTGCATAGAAAAGGTGACGGGATCGCTCTTGTTTCTTGACTGACTTGATGCCGTACCTGGGAATCTGCAGGAACGCTTGTGCACAACCCCCGACTGGATGCATGTGGACTGACACTTGTTAGGGGACCACGGACGTGAATATTCAGTTCTAATCATAAGATGAAAATGTTTTTTTTAAAATCAAATCATTCGTAGAGGAACACCAATACAGTGCCTATCAAAGGTAGTAGAACCCAAAAACTTTTCGACATATTGCCATATTTCAGGCTTCAAATTTATAGATACAGAAAACTAAAAAGATTTTCTAATGATTATAAACATGCGAGACACTATCGTGAGAAGATGCCAGAATTTTCAAACATTTTACATTGTGCTAACATATAAAAATTTTAAAGGAGACTTTGCAAAGATATTGAACCCTTATTAAGTTAATAATTTGTACAACCTCCTTTTGCTGTGATCACAGAGGCACAGGGTTGGGTAGGGTTACTTTAACTGGATTACTTTCAATTACTTTTGGATTACTCCAATACCAAATATGCTAATAAAAGACAAAAGAAACTCAATATGAATAAAATTATGACTCACAACTCGTGGTAAGCTTTCTCTCCTGGCTATGATCTCTTTGATCTCCGGCAAAACTAACATAAAATGCGACAGAAACAAAATGAAAATAAATCCAAAGAGCTTGCCAACATCATTTTTGCCGTTCCATGAATTCTGTTACTCCCCAAGCCTGCACAAAATTTAGTAATTTTATTCAATTTTATTATATCCATAAGGTTTGCACATCTTGAAACTGAAATATTTGCCCAGTTTTCTTTAACACACCCTTCAAGTGCCTTAAGGTTTGATGATGATCTTTTGCGCACGTTTTTCAGATCTTTCCAAAAATTCTCTGCAGTATTTAGGTCTGGACTTTGGCTTGGCTGTTCTAGCACCATTATATTGTTAGTTTGAAACCATTCAAATGTAGATTTTGCTTTGTGTTTAGGGTCATTGTCCTGTTTGAAGGTTAATATGCACCCCATCCTCGGATCTCTTACAAACTCCAACAGATTTTCTGCAAGAATCTCCCTGTTTTGGATCCACCCATCAACTGTAATGATCTTCCCAGACCCTTCTGAAGAAAAGAGACCCCAGAGCATGACGCTGCCACCTCCATGTTTGACAGTGGGGATATTGTTGTCAGGGTTATGTCTTACGCCAAACGTAACTCTTTACATTTAACCCAAAATGTTGAACTTTTGTCTCATCTGATCATAGAACCGTGTTCCATGTTATTTGTGTTTCCCAAGTGGCTTAACAAACCTTTTCATGGTTTTCTTCCAGAATGGGATTTCTTCTTGCCACTATTCCATAAAAAGCAGATGATGTATGCAGATAACGATAATAGTTGTCTCATGCACATATTGTCCCACCTCTGCTGTGTATGCCTGCAAGTCATTCAATGTGATAATGGCGCCTCTTTGTTGCTTCCCTGATTAGTTTTTGCCCTGTTTGGTCAAAGGAGATGGCCAGGTCTTTGTAGGTTTACAGTGGTTTAATGCTTTCTCAATTTGGATATCATTGCTGTACAATGCTCTGTGAGATGTGTAAATGTTGCAAATTCTTCTTGCATTCCATTCCTGCTTTGAACGTTTCTATAAATGTATCCCGGACCAGCCTGGTGTTGTCTTTGGTCTTCATAATGCTGTCTGTTCTCCAATGTCTGCTTTCACAGACCTTTGACCCATCATAGAGCATCTGCATTTAAACTGAGACTTAATGCACTCTATCATTGTATGTCATTTAGGTCGACATTGGATCATTTAGAAGTCATCAGGGAACTTCTGGAGTTAGTTGGCTGAGTTGAAAGAACAGGGGGCAAAGTTTTTTTCTTACAACATAAAAGGCTAAAATAATTTGTTTCCTTTTCACGATTGTGTCTCACATGTTGATTCCTAGAAAACATTTAAAATTTGTCAGCTTTAAGTTTGGGGCCTGAAATGTGACAAAATGAAAAAAAAATCTTGAGAGGTCAATACTTTTGCTAGGAACTGTAGATGAAAACATGAGAAAGTAATGGTTGGCTTTACCAAATGCAAACTTTACATATGCTGAGACTGTGGTGCAATAAAGGGTCAATATTTTGTACAAAGGGCATTTTCATTTTGCAACGCACACGTGTGGACATCTGTGAATACTGTATAAAAAGTGATGTTGGTCTAACACTTTTACTTTCCTGTCTTCAAATTTCAACCGATTGAAAATAATTTCCATTTACTGTACACACAACTAAGCATTGTAACTATGTTGTGACACTAACCAAATATGGGGAAGCTGGCTTTCTTTGTGTGCATGAAAATGTATTTGTATTTCTGATCAAATGTTTGAGTGGTCTGCTTTTTTTATATAGATGTTCTCCACCTGAGCTACAAATAGAATATGAGAACCGTTGCTTGATAGAAAAGTGAATGCTCTGTAACTCCAAACACACAGTAATGATAAATAATTATGGACTGGTATGGGCACCACCAGGCTGTACCTGCCCAGGACACACCACAGGAAATGGTGCTCCTACGACCCTAGTTTTTAGGGATCCAACTAACCAAATGATTTATCTATTATACATTCTAATGTGACAGCTAAATAAAATAATTTAAATCGGGAGTTCAATAGTCTTGTTAGTTGGCCTATAGTTTTGTTCCTGAAAAATAAGGCAAATAAAAAAGGTAATTTGAATGTATGTGTTCAGATTTTAGGAGGAGAAAGAAAAAAGCAAGCAGCATTACTGTACTGGTCAAATTGTGTAAAGTACTTGTATCATCCTGTTCTGGTGTTATTGTTAACTACTAATTAAAGCTCTATATTTTATAAGAATGGAATACTTCACCTACTCATTGTGATGAACTTGATAATGGATGTTTTCTATGTTCTACCCTCTCTGAAATAAAGTTGTATCCGTTCAAATGTCTAAAAAGGGACATTTTGTGTAAAATGCACCGCATTTGCACATTAATTTGACAGAAATGTCATAGTTCAACAATAGTGGAATGATTATGAAGCACATTTTGTTGCAAAATTGGTGTTTGCAAATTGAATTGACTGAGAATTTTAGCTTGTTTAGAAATATTAAAATAACTAATAATGCAAGAATAGATTACATTTAAAATTCATTTTTGAGCATGTTTGTTGAATGACGAAGCTATCTGGAGACATGCGGCAAGAAATATCGCTAAATACACTTCTGGCTCCAGCCGAACTATTTCCGGTTTGTAACACGGCCATACATAATGGCTGTGCTGTGGAAATGCTAATCTGCCTTCATCATCTGATTATAAGAGAAGTAGGCCGTAAATTTCTCCTTACTGTTTGTAATGGATATCATAAATTAGTGTGAATATTAATGCTTATTTCCGCCAAAATGTAGATAATAAATAGTTACCCACGCACTTCCGCATATGGAGCAAAGCAATAAGTCTGCCGTCAGCATAATACGGTGTTTTTAAACCTTTTTCAGCAAAGGCACTTTTTTTTTTTTTTTTTTTTTTTTTTTTTTTTTCAAAAAATCTCGAGGCACTCCGTCTGTTAAATATGTATTACGTTTATTTTTCGAAAATAATTTCAGGTTGTTTCTGTACTCCGTAGATGGACACTATAAAGTTCTTATAATTTGTGGTCACTGTGGCTCGGGAGGTAACTCAATGTATTTATATCAGTTAATATTTTTGCTTTCACTAAGGATTTTAAACCTGTTGTGAGAGTTTTACATTTCTATCTCACCTTTCTGGAAAATAAATACTAGAAATGAGCAAAAATGATGTGCCCCTGGAATTATTAATTTATGAAGTTATTTATTTATTTATTTCATTTTATTTTTTTAAATAATAATTATTCTAAGTCAAATAATGTGCAAGATTTTTAATTTATTTTATTCATTTCATTATTTTTGGCAGGGCAGTCCTAAACGGCTTTATCAAACAAAATAAGTTATTAATTACCTCGTGAGCAGATTAAAACAAACCCGACACTAGAGGGAACCAGCAGCATAATCAGTGCAAGCATTTAGTCACAGAAGCATAAGAAGACAAAGAGACAAAAATGGACAGTTTGATCACTTGTTCTGTTCCAAGATAAAGCAGTAAAATCGCCAAGAACTAAACCACAGGGGGTTATTTGATTACAACAGGGCAACTAAAATTGTACTTGTAAATTACAAAGCCGACAAATGTGCATCACAGAAATCCAGTGAAAGATTTATTTTATTACCACCAAAGTCATCAACTTAATCAAATAGGACACCACAGAGGTCACAAATGCAAAAAAAATGAAAAATACGCCCATAGATGTGTGTCAAAGGACCATACATAAGATACAATGTGAGGAGTGTCACAAGGAGAAAACATCACTTTAAACGGATCAACAATGCTCAATCAAACAAGTGCTGAAGTTGTTATCCAAACAAACAAGCTGGACGATATACAAATGTCTTGGGAAATAATAGAAAACAGCAAAAGGAATATGAATAATAATGCGGTAACAATGAATTGCATTTAAATCAATTTAGAATCTCATTTCAGGCAAAATACATAATCTCTTATGAGTTTTCTAGTATGGATATTTTGGGAATAAGACAAAATGCGTAAAGTGCATGTGGTGTGTCTTTTTCTCTCTGGAGATTTCGTAGGCCTATCAACACTTTTGCTCATGTATTGGGGGGACAGACTCCATCCACAAATGCTAAAAAATGAACATGAAATTTACAAATGTGCATTGTTTTCATTTTACCTCCAAGTTGTGACCCTTACTACTATTTACTTTTTTATTAGTACTATGAAATTTTGCGGCAATGTATCCTTCTCACCCCAAATAGACTTTGCAATGGGGTTAATGGGACATTATACAAGGGACCTCATAAGAAAAAGCTCATACAGTGGAACCTCGGTTCTCGACCATAATCCGTTCCAGAACCCTGTTCGAAAACCGATTTGATCGATCACCGAAATCGTTTTTCCCATTAAAAGTAATGTAAAATCGTTTTAATCCGTTCCAACACCCTGAATGTTTACTATGAACGTAAACATGAAGCTAACCCAGGCTAATCGTACGATCGCGTTAGTGTAATCTTCTGTAAGAAAGATTGCGCTAACATAAACGTGTAAAAATAAAAAAATCAGGTCCTTTACACGTCATTTAGCACCCAGGTCTCCACAAAAAGTGGTGAGCAGTTAAAGGATAAAGAAAAGAATTATGAATAGGATTTCTTACCTTTGTGGTGGTCTGCAGAAGCCATGCTCTATTCCCTCGAAAGAAGGGAAACTCGCACACCTTCTTCATTTTGCTATTATTTCTTTCTTAGATGCAATAGTTGTACGCACTACTCTTCCTTTTTCACCTGTAGCAACTTTGCTGCTTGCACCAACCTTCTTTGGAGGCATAATTAGGGGCTAAAACACTCCGTTCACCGATATTAAAAGCGAAAGCGGAAAGAAGTGCGCGCGCACGTCATAACAGTTCTTCAAGAGGGGTGGGGGTAATCTACACGATCTACACCCCTACGCCGCTGAGCATTGCACCCTAGCGTACCGGGGTTCGAACTCCGATTTTTTTCAACGAAAAGCGAAGCAAGAATTTCTCGAAAATTTGGTCGAGAACCGATTTGTTCGAACTGAGAGGCGTTCGAAAACCGAGGTTACACTGTAATCACATAGTTTGGATGTTTACCAGTATCAAACCATACAAAAAATCACATTTTTATGCAGCAGTTAATAGACAACAAGTATGTGTCACTTAGTGTAATTAAAAGTACATATACCGGCGGTTACAAAGTAAAAAGCAAATTAAAACAGCTCACTATCCTTAAGTAATATACACTGTAAAGTGCAAGAACAATATTAATGAGACAATAAAAATACATTGAAAGACTTTTACCATACTTATGGAAAGAGATAATGTAAAAGTGTTTGTATATGGTATTCTACCAATCTTTATTCATATTCAGTGTTGGAACGTGTTCACTTACTAACAGGAAGGATGATGCTTTTCAGAGATATTCTTTGCTGTGGATCATCATGGTATTTATGCAATGCTTACTTTTTAAAGGTTAATTAAACAGAGTTTATTTTAAGGTACTTAATAATAGTGTTGATTTAACATTTCAACAATAAACCTTTAACACTACTGTAGTGAACCTATGATCCATATCTACTGTGTTGTAATGACACTGGTTATTTTACTGTGCAGGATTTTCACTGTATGCATTTTATAGTTTGGTGTTGCTTTTAAAGACACTCTTGAAGTTGACGAATACGGCACCCATATTTTTCCAATTTTGTATCAAAATTAAGTGTATATTCTGCCGATGTGGGCCCCTGCCTTTTGTCAGTGTTATTTTATGGTTTGTTCAATACTTTCGTGTGCAACCGCACAAACGATCGCCCGGTGATCTATTGGTCTCAATATTGGGCCCATAAACTTCCATCAATAGCAACATGGACAATCCACGGGGTCAGCAAGAATCGGTTTTTCGTAACATGTCAAGAATTGCTCAATTTTCTAGCGTTGCATCTGTGGCTCGTAACTGAAGCTTACGCACTATTACTGTTCATCAAGTACATGCTATGAAGTCGGCCTAATATTTACCTGATCAATATTGTATTACTTTCCACGATTCACATGTTACTATGAAAGACGTGTCAGTTAATACAAGTATAAAGTAATACTGGCTCAGTAATAAATCTATGGGCTGATGTTGAGATGTAGCAAAATAATAACTTAATCAAATGCAATGTCATGAAGTCTATTACGATGCTTTTGGTAAAGAAAAGCTACCAATGAATTAAGATGCATAGAAGTGCCATGAGATGAATGTGATTCAAAGCACAACGATAAACGTGAACTATGACCGAAAATGTAACAGCACAGGGTAAAGAATACACTTAAAATAGACGGGTTTTGTGTATTGTGTCAAAATTGAGTCAGTGCATCATTATTCACGAAGTGAGTGTACAGTGAATGTAAAAAGTTTCCACACCCCTGTTCGATTGATCTGTTTTGTAATAACAAAAAACGACACCTAAACATAGTTGCGCAAGATTTAAACTCAAGTCTTCAATCATGAAATCGTTCAATTTAGGGCTAGGGTGTTTAGACTTTTTATGGCCTTATTAATGCTAAATGTAGATCAAAGAGTGAGTCCGCATGCCCGGTTAGCTACTTCTACAAAGTTCTCTATGTACAAAATGTTTAGACTGTAAATTAAGAAGTTCTTTCCTGAGAAGATACAAACAAAGGACCAAACGCTTCTTCGCTTCCTCAGTCGGTGCTTCTTTGTGAGGTCACAACGGGTCAAACAGGGGAATGTTTTGACCAGACTATTTTCTATTTTAATAAACTGTTCTGATAGTGTTCCTTAAACCTCAAATTTTAGACAGTTCTGAGAAGGGATTTAAGAGCTACATCACCGTGATGTGACATTTCTGTGAAAAGGGGGCATGGCTGCCTTCGTTTGAAGATTTGTATCTCAGGAACTACTTGGTGAGTTATTAAAACCACTACTAAAATAATTCTGAATTTTCAATCATTTGTAAACTTTTGACCATTTGTTTTGATTTAGAATAATGTAATGTTAGATAAATGTTAGATAAAATAGAATAGTGACAAATTACTCCTAAGAAACAACACAAAAGCCCTCCACCAACATAAAAGAATTACTTACAATTCAAAATTGAGGGTTAGGGTATATTCATCTTTTAATGACTAAATTAATACTGTTTTGATTTTTGATGAGGACATTTTTTTTGTTAATGCAAAAAAACCCATATCTTTCTAAAAATGTTCTGTGTTTAGCAAAATTGCATTAGTGGCCACGCCCTTTTTGCAAAAAACAACCACATTCTTTGGGCTTTATCTCCTAAACCTGCGCCATCGAAGTTCATTAGAGATTGGAGAGACCAAAAATTTGAAGTCTAGTATTGCATTGTCAAAATCAAAGCATGTGTTGTAGATATACTGCGTGATTTGCCACAAAATTATTTTAACTTACAGCAACCTTTAAATCTTGTGGCTATAACAGGACATACTTGGACATCCTTTCTTGTTGGATGAAGGGAGTTTTTTTTTAAAACCATATCTAGTTAGATTTTTCTTCTAAGCACTAAGAGAGAAGGGTTTGCTAAGACACAGCTAGAAGCCAATCTCTTATTCCGCTTAAAAATTGGAGTAAATATTTCATAAGCTCTTTTGTACACTGGGGTCTAGTCAAAAGAGATGCATTTCATCTCGATAGAATGCTATTGCAAAGCAGATCACGTAGGAAAGGTAGCGCACAACCTCTGGTGAAATAAGCAGAGTCAAGTTCACCATGCTAGCAGCTATTGTACAGTGTGCAGGAGTTAGTGGGTCAACAAAACGGGAAGGGGACAGGGCTTAGCCTTGCTCGCCTCCTTCATCCGTGCCTACATAGGGCCGGTCTTCAGTATCTCCGTTGCAGCCACTTGTGGGGGGTTCTGCTTCCTGGGTCTCTGCCCCATCTACGATTTCTGGAACTGGCATGTCTATCTCTGTGACCTCTACTTGCGGCGTGGCGGCAGCAGGTGATGATGCAAATGTATCCACGGCCGAATTGGGGGCTGCTTGGTCCGCTGAGGCTGCTGCACTGGAGGCCTTGTTGCTTTGCTCTGTCGATCTTAATCGCTTCATGATGGTGGTGACACGCACAGCTTTCTGTGGACAGGAAGTTTAAGAATAGAATTTTAGTAAATAATACAGGATGTTCTAAAAATCTTGGGCACATTATAACATTGATTATCTCAAACTATTAGGAATTTTAAAAAAACATTGGTAAATTCAGAAAACTTGTCATCTCAATTTTTACATGGAATTTTCAAAGATGTTCAATGTGAGCATCAACTGTCATGCGGCACACATCAATCCAATTGTCAAATCCTTGCCAGACCCAACACAGGCCCGCGGGCATTAATGTCCACCCCAGCCCGAGCCAACCAATTAACTTCATATGCAGGACCAAGCTCGTGAGGACTCGAGAGGAGAAAAGGTGATTTATGACACCGAATTAAAGCCTGTCTTTTGTAACAGAAACCTATTTAAACAAAAATTAATACAAACATTTACATATTTTATATCTCGGGGGTGGGGTTGGGGGTTCTTTGGTTTGGGCTCAAGATCTTACTTCTGGTGATAATGTGTTCAGTTGCAGTTTTAGCACCCTCTGATCGCGAGTCTATACATGGCCTTTTGTGAAATTATGATGTTTTGGCCCTCCCTGCATGCAAACGTTTTCAACATATTTGTTCTAATATTGTACATGATTTTCCACTAGCCTTTCAAATTAACAACAATTAACTGTTACCAAAACTACAATTACAAGTGTGATTCTACATGTATCAGTAAATTCTTGTCATGGTTGCCATGGCGCCCAATTGGCCGTGCCCGTGTGTGTCACGGTTGCCATGGTGCCCAATTGGCCCCGCCCGTGTGGCGCCCGTTTGGCGCCAGCTGCGGCTTGTTGAGAGATTGGCTTGCTGTCTATATTAAGCTCAGCGCTCTCTTGCTTCCTTTGTCAGCCCGTCAAACGAACTTCTGCCCCGCAAGACGTGGGTTCTGACTCGGTCCTGTTTGCCTGTTGATATTTCCAGTCCGTTATTGTTCCCGTTTATTTTTGTCCTGTTTAATTTCGGGTTCCAGTTTTGTTTCTGTTTGTTTTTGTCCTGTTTGTCATTTTCTACAGTTTTTGTTCCCGTCTAGTTTCCCCGGTTTAATTTCGATATCCTGATTCGTTATCTATCCCCCTATCCGTTATCAACTCGGGCAATTGGAATCAATCTCATTGGTCTCTGGCTTCCTGTCTTTCCTTGCCAGAGCGGCTGCCTAACGTACGTGACTCCCCATTTCCCGTAAAATAAAGGCTTGTGTGAGAACGTCAAGCAATTAGGTCTTCTCCTGTTCTGGTTCCTGACTACTCTATGTTCTGTGGTTCTGTGGAGGTCATGTTTTACTTTAATCTTGTAGACCAGTGGTTCTCACCATGTTTGACCTGAGGACCCACTATTCAACCCTAATGACAAGTTGCGACGCATTTCATGAAAAATATTTTTCAAATTGATCAAATGAAAGGATTGCGCAGTTTTAAGCGGATAATATCCAATTCTCACAATTTCTTTCAAAAAACAAAATGAACAGAAAAACCAAAATGTTTTCAAGTATGTTGTATTTACTCGCATATAAGCCTTGTTTGCATATAAGCTTAGACCCTCTGAAAACGGGTCCGCGACCGTTTTTTTGAGAAACAATGTTGTAGACTGCTTGTAAATTTAAAAAGCTCTGTTCTCTTAACATTTGCAGTGCGGATAAATGCAATGATTCTATTTGTATTTTTTTCCAGTTTCGTTTAATATTCAAACCACAGAGCTCTCAAAGTTAAAAAAAAAAACAATCTGAAAGAGAAAACCCAAAACTTACCTTCCATTTTGCCCGGGCAAAGTTTTTCTCAATTTGTGCGCATACGTTCTCCTTGATGTTTTTGTCTGACGCTGCGCCACCCGAGATCCTGTTTTTAAAAATCGGGGACAGAAACACAAAAATGTTCCCCTATTTTTCAATCGCTCTACTTGTGCGTACAAAGAAATGATTCATTTGTCTCCAGCAACGATCCACCCACCATTCATGGTTTATTGCCTCCTGGGCTGTCAGTCTCTGGTCTTGATCCACCTCCATCAGACGTGCCACCAGAGTCTTAGCTGTCGGAGGTAAAGGAATTCAAACTTCAACAAAGGATTTTGTTCACCTGATGGGTGTCAGGATTAGCGTTGGACTGTTTTGTGCTTAAGCCCCCTCCCCCAAGCCGCCCTAAAAACTGCTCACATGCTTTGGCTGTACTTAATATTTCCCTTCTTGGGCATACAAAATACCTGAATCTGAGATCTCGTCCCAGTATGGTGAGTCAAACTCGTAATCGCCTGCCAGGATTTTTCGGAAGAGGTTTTTGTCGTGATTTTCATAATCGTCTTCGTCACTCTCGTCATAGAAAGGAGGATTGCCTGACAGTCTAGGAATAATGAGCACATTGATGAGTACTTGTGACCACATTTAACTCATCTTTTGAGGTTACACTGTAAAAAAAAAAAAACGATTCTGTATCATTTCGTTTTGCTCCTTTTAGGTATTTTTAAGGACATGTATTTATTTAAATGTCTTTCTTGTAAACTAATGATAATACTCGAAAATGTATTAACCATGTAAAATACTTGATACCACAAACTATAGTATAGCATATGTTTGCTCATTACCCGATAATAATTACAAAAATATTTAAATAAAAACATACTTAGAATAAGCAAGATTATTCACGACCGTTCAAAAGTTTGCTCTCACCCAGTCAATAGTGTGTTTTCCATGAAAAGTCATACTTTTTCATTGAGTTGCAAAAGAAATAGAAAGTATAGGGGTGAGAAGGTTAAAAATAATGATTTTTAAAAAGGTATCTTTTAAACTTTTCTTTTGACAAAGAATGGAAATTTCTCAGTGACACAAAACATTTGAACATTAGTGTGATTTTTTCCAAGTAAAATAAGCAATGGTAATAATTTCAAAATAATATAGAAAGGTAGATACTTTTGCACATTTTATGTATTTGTTTTCTTAACTACTTAAAAAAAAAAAAAAAAAAGTCGTTTTAATAAGAAAGAAAATTACCAGGATTATAATTGTAAAATTAATTTAACAAAAACACACTTCATCATTTTCTGCTATAATGCTATCCCGAACCCTTTTTTTCTTGAAAAGGTCGATATCTTACATTTTCTCTTCTTCATCTTTTTACACAAACGTTTTTACTTTAAAATAATTAAGTAAACGTTACGTGCAAGTAACAAGCATTATCACTCACAGAATGTACATTATGACACCCGTTGCCCAGCAGTCCACAGGTCGACCATACCGCTGTCTGCCAACAACCTCTGGAGCTAAAGAGGAAAATCCAAACAAGTTTGTCTTAATACTATAGGAATATCGCTCTTTGTGCACTTCAAAATCTCACCCAAATACTCTGGTGTCCCACAGGGGTCTTTTATTAATCCGTTCTCCAGTTTAGCTAGATGAAAGTCACTGATGACGATTTTGGAGTGCTTGAGGCGGTTGTAATAAACCAAATTCTCCAACTGTGCCAGTCGAAAAGAGAAATTAAAAAACTGTCGGATAAACGTATCGAGCAAAATTCAAACACTCATAGAAATAGAGTGGCTTGTTACCTTGAGATTTCTGTGTACAATATGCAAAGAGTGAAGGTAGGAGACGGCTTCTAAGACCTGGCGAACAACGTTGCTGGTATCCCTCTCGGAGTAATAGCCTTGGTCCAAGATCCAGTCAAATACTTCTCTTCCTGTTGCACTGACAAACAAGAGGAAGTTACTTACCTCCTTGAACATCTTTTTTTTTTTTTTTAGGTATGCAAAATACAGTACAAAATCGTGCATGTACTTGCTCCCTTATATCTTTCAGATTTAAATTTCCCCCTATGTTCCGGTCTGCAGGCTTGGCTCGGAAAACGCTGGTCTACAGGGGATCCCAAGAGCCAAGAAGACATCCGCAGGTTTGAGAGCGTTCTCCATTCTGGCCCCGGTGCTGTGGAATGCTTCTCCCCCTGATACCAGGGGTGGCCAATCCACGGCCCGCGGGCCAACTGTGGCCTGCGGGTCAGTTTTTATTGGCCCGCAGCAAATTCTGAAAGTATAGTTGAATATGGCCAGCACATGGCGCTTGAGCTCAACTCTGTTGCATTTCTCAGTTTTAACACTAGATGGAGCCAGTAATGGAAAAGGTGCTTCTCCACCCATGCATTGAACATGGAAACAAAGTGTTCTGTTCTGTTCAAAAAGGGTCACAGCTACGAGGTGGACGTGTGGTCGCTTGGATGCATATTGTAATTACATACCAAACTTTTTCAAGGATATCTTTGTTTGAACTGGAATACATTGTAATTGTATTTTCTTTGCTTATTTAATGAACATTCTTGTCATTCATTTAAACTGTCATTGAAATTCAAAGTGTATTACTGTGTAACTTATTCTAACACAAAATAAATTGATTGTTAATTCTAAACCCTATCAGTGCAGATAAACGTAAATTTTGCTACTAAAAACAACGAAATTAGAGTAGATGTCCGGCTATCAAACTGAAAAATAAATAAAACATCCATCCATCCGTCCATTATCTGTAACGCTTATCTTCAGTAAGGTCACGGGGGTGCTGGGGCCCATCCCAGCTCCGGGCAGTGGACAGGGGACACCCCGAACTGGTTGCCAGCCAGTCGCAGGGCACACAGGGACAGACGGGTCACTCGCTCATTCACACCTAGGGACAATTTGGACCTGCCAATTGACCTGACATGCATGTTTTTGGAATGTGGGAGGAAACCGAAGTGCCCGGAGGAAACCCACGCAACCCACGGGGAGAACATGCAAACTCCACACAGGAAGGTTCGATCTCATGACCTCAGAACTGTGCCCCACACGCGCTAACCACTGCCCCGCTATGCTGCCCGAAAATAAACATATTTAACAAAATAATTGTTACCACTCCTCAAACCTTGAACAAGTCCAGTAGCTTTTCTTTCCTCTGTCTAACAGCATAGGACCTACACTCAGGTATTGCTGAGGTTTGTATTCGAGACTGTATCGCTATATACAAAAAATGTAATCAACATTTTTTTTCCCCTCCTGGCCCTTTCAAAAAATGTTTAAGCCAATGCGTCCCGCGACTCAAAAAGTTTGCCCACCCCTGCTTTAGACTAAAGGCTAAAAAAACTCTTGAAAATATTTTTAAAGAATCAACAAAGGTGAAAAACAATCATGAAGTGGAACAAAACTATTTCAACGTTCTATATTAACAATGAAAAAACTGAAAGGCAGGTGTTGCAAAAATGTTGGCCCCGTGTTCTCTCAGCTCAGTCAACTGACTCCAGAATTGTGATGACTTCTAAATAATCTAAATTGACCAAAATTACTAATATTGACAAGGGTACCTGTGCGTCATTAAGTCTCAGTTTAAATTCACCTGCTCTGTGATGGGCTCAGAGTTCTGTCAAAGGGGACCCTGGAGAACAGACACTGTTACGAAGACCTAGGAACATACCAGGCAAGTCCAAGATAAAGTTGTGGACATTTTCAAAGCATGAATACGATAAAAGAAGATTTTGCAATATTTACACATCTCCCGGAGCACTATGCGAGCAATGATATCAACATGGAGGGAGCAGAAAACCTAACACCGCTTTCAACTTTAAACCAGAAAAAAGAATAAACTAATCAAAGAAGCAATCAAGAGTCCCGTGATTACATTGGATGACCTGCAGGTATACACACCTAAGGTGAGACAATCTGTGGATAAGACCACTACGAGTCGTACTCTTCATAGATCTGCCCTTTATGGAAGAGTAGCAAAAGAAAGCCTTTCCTGAAAAAAGGACCCGTTTGGAGTTTGCAAGAAGCCACATAAGAGACACAAACAACATGTGGAACAAGTTGCTCTGGTCAGATGAGACCGAAATTTAACCTTTTGGGCTGAATGCAAGCATTATGTTTGTCAACACTGCAATAAGACAGAACGTCACCAGTCCCACTGTCAAACATGGTGGTGGCAGCATCATCTTCTCCTGTTGCTTTTCATTAGTAGAGACTGGGAAGATCGTTAGTGTTGATGGGAAGATGGATGGGGGAAAATACAGGGTGATTCTAGCGGAAGATCTGTTGGAGTTTGCAAGAGACCTTAAAATCAGACGCAGGTTCAACTTCCAATAAGACCCTAAACTTAAAGCAAAATCTACAATGGTTTAAACTTAACAACATAAAGGTGTTCGAACGGCCAGGCCAAAGTCCAGACATCAATTCTATAGAGAATTTGTGAAATGATCTGAAAAAAAAACTTTAGGAACTTGAACTGTTTTGAAAGGAAGAATAGGCAAATATTTCTGTTTAATTGGCATTTTAAGTTATTGACATTAAAGAAAATCTTGACTCTTGAAGATGTGCAAAACGTATGGAAACATACCCCAAAAAAGGATGTTGTAAAAAGTATTAACTTACTAAGAAGTACTATAGTAATGTCTACTTTTCAACGTTTTCATTATTTATTTTTAGCCAAATAATTTTTTATTTTTTTTACAATTGTCTCATATGTTGTTGATTCTTCGAAAGTATTTTGAGTTTTTTTTTTTTCTGTAAGTTTGGACCCTGAAATATGGCATTATGTCAAAAATACAAAATGCTTTTGCAAGGCACTGTATCTGTAAAAACGTATTCCTTCAGACTTACAGTTCGAGAAAGAGAAAGTATTCCTTTTTAGTCTCGAAGACATCCACCAGCTGGAGAATATTGGGATGCTTCACCCTGAAGGGACCAAAAGTCACCATTACCACACACTACTCTTTTAAAGAAGCATAGAGAACAATAATGGCAAGTGAAAGGATCGTGATTAGCAGCAATCAACGGAATGAAAAAGACAAGCATGTCGTGAGCAAAATAGTGGTTTGCCTTTTTGATGATGAACTACATTTGATTAAAATTTAAACAAGGGGCCTCCTCTACTCCCTAATCACATTACGCAGCAATTACAGTACTTGTTGCGGTAGAACATAACTGCTTAATTCATTCTTGCTGACAAATCATAAATGCACGTGGGCGAGTGAGAGTTAAAACACTGTTCCTGTTTGCGTGCCTCTGGAATTTGGACCTAATTTGCAGTGGTAACTCATTCACAGTCAGCCTATTCAAATGGGGGAATCAAGATTCTGTGTACACAGTGTTCCTCAATTACCACGGTTCATTTGTTCAAGAGTAAGTCAAGTTCCTTAAAGTGGGTTGCTCACTTTATTCTACTTTCTTCTGTTTGGATATTTGACACCTACAAAGGAGAATGCATTGGATGCCAGGGTTGTTTGTTATTGTGACTATCATTGGTGAATATTGTTCATTATTTTCACTACTCTGTACTTTTTACATCATTATTGGCCATTTATGTGGATATTCCTCGATTTCTAAACCCTTTAAGGCGCACCTAGGTTCCGCTTTTTGGAACCTAGGAGATTTGATTGAAAAAAGGGCTCATGGGTTTGGAACAGGGTTTGGGTACAGTCCTCTCCTGTTCTTCCAAGTTCAAAATTAATTTGAAACTTGTTTTCTATAAAAGCCTTACGTGTATTGGTTATTTTTTTCTGGGAATTTTCATTCTACATTTTTAATGCCCAATTAATATACAGTTCTATCCATATATAGTGTAAGTCCATGCTCCTGCCAAGCCCGTATGAGCACACCTTGTAAACAGATGGTACACAGCAATGAAACCCACTTTTGCAGCGAGAGCAAACAAGCATTGTACTTTGTTGATTTTGGTGTGTGACAAGAATGGAATCATCGTTTATTTAATGTCGAAAGTGAACTGTAGAAACAACGTCAGCGTGATGATGTCGCTTGTACTTGGCACCGGATGATCGGTTTCGTTGCAAATGGCATGTATAAGAGGTTTTGGTGAACCAAAGACCAAAAAGTCAAACCGCGAAATTGCATGCTCTGCATCAAAGTAAGGTAGGAATTAGATTACAGAGACCCCTCTCTATTTGGCGGTTTGGTTATCGCTGTCATGATTGCTGATTCAGAGCACCTGCGACTGCTTAATTGGCGCCAACAGCCCGGACAGCTGATTGGCTGATGTACTCTTTCTAAACCCCCGACTTCCAAGAAATCCCTGTCAGATCGGTATGCGAACCGTTGCCCCCATCTCGGTGCGCTCTTACGTCAGATTCTGTTCCTGCCCTGCTTTATCTGCCTGATCCTCGTTGCCAACCTGTTTCCGGACCCGACTCCGTTCTGCCTGCCTGTTATCCGATCTGCTTTGCCCCATTACCTACCTACCTCCTGTTGCCGACCTCGTTTCCGCCCTTGCTCTCCAGTCCCAGCTAGCGACTTGTAATTCCCGCCTGTCTTCCACCCTCCTCGCTAGACACAGAAGTGCCACTTCCGCATCTCCTGCTCCTCTTATCCGTCAACCATCGGATCGTGGAAGCAAGCCCTGCTCTCCCTCTTTATTAATAAAAACTGAGAAAACGAGCGCTATTGGGTCCTGTGTCCATTTCTGGTCTGTGACAATCGCTGGTTCACTCATTCGCTTATTTTTAAATGAATTGATCTTGTCTTTGCTGTAATTTATATCATTGTACCGTGCATTGTGTTCAGCAGGGACAGATTAAGGTGGGCACTTTGTGTTGATTGGGTGTGGCTGTCTGTTTGCACGACTCTTATAGGCTGGGGAAGCCTGTCAGTCAAACTGCCTCTGTAAAAACTGGGAAGCACCGCAACCGCTATCTTTTAGTGGCTCGTCACATTAAAAATAAATTCATCGATTCAGTCTGACTCTAAGGAAATTCAGATTAACACAAAGCGGGTGCTTCGAGTATTATTATCGGGTTCCAGAAATGACTCAGGCGACATCTGGGAGATGTCAAGAGAGGTGCTGCTGGTCCGGCTTACTGCTAACGGCTAGGCTAACAACCGTGTATCTTGCCAATGCCAAGTCCATCAGCCAATAAATGGAGGACTTGCAGCCACAACTCATGGGAAACCACTACATTCGGAACTGCCTTTTTTAATCTGTCTCCATTCGAGGACACCCGATGCAAGCTCAGATCTAGCAGGGCACTCTCTAAATTGCTTTCTTACACTGAAAGGCAAACCCTCCAATTTTGTTTTACTTTTGTATACTGACAATAAAACAATTAAATCAACTGTTACTATTTCTTTTGTGTTATTATTTGTAGACTTATAATTGTTTTTTTGTTTTTGTTTCAGTTGTATACTCTTAGTCTGTAATGACTTCATCTCGAGGTACATTTAACCATTTGGGGGCTTTCACGAAGCATATTTTCACTTTTTGTAAGTGGTTCTGTTCCTCGTTACCCGTGAAAACCGAGGGATCTTTGTATTCCTTTGATATTAATTGTGGACTCATGAACTTTGAGAACCTAGTGATAGCCATGGATTTGGAATTCTCTGAATAGGAAAACATTTTTGATGAACCTTCTTGGCAATCATTTGAATTTTTATGAAAATTTGAAGTGTACTGTTGTGTGACTCAATTCTGATTGGGAACAGATTAAGGTTGACTCTAAAACCCTATCAGTGTAAATGTGATTAATAATACATTATCAACCAAAATTAGCGTGATATGAATGGCCATCAATTCAAATAGAAAAAAACTGTGAATCAGGATTAACCAAATTTATGATTTCCCATCTAACACCTTAAACCAAATAAAAAACATGATTACCCTAGAGCAGGGGTGTCAAACTCATTTTAACTCGTGGGCCACACGATAGGAGAAACATTCCTTCGGGGGCCGGACTAGTAGATTAAAGAGAAAGAAAAAGAGATAAAGAAATAAGAGAAAAGGGAGGGAAAAAAGAGAGTGCGGGACAAAGAAAGAAAAAGAGAGGGAGAGAGCCTGAGAAACAAAAGATAAAAAGTTATGAGAGAGGGGGAAAAGAAAGGGAGAGGAAGAAAGAAATCTAAAGAGAAATAGAAAGACAGAAGGAGAGAAAAGAGAAAAGAAAGCGCGAAGGGTATGAAGAGAGAAAGAGAAAAGGGAAAAAAGGAAGTTATAGCAAAAGATGTTAAAAGACACGGAGAGAGAAAGGGACAAAAAGCAACAAAGGAAGAGAAAAAGAGAGATACAGAGAGTAAAAGAGACAGAGACAGAGTGGAAGAAAAGGGGTGGAAAAGAAAGCGAGAGAGAGAGAGAGAGAGAGAGAAAAAGAGAGGGAGAGAGAGAGAGAGACAGAGAAATAAATACAAGTACAGTGTCTTTGTCAGAGGCATCTGGCTTTGGAAACCCAGAAAGACAGAAGGATAGAAAAGAGAAAAGAAAGCGCGAAGTGTATGAAGAGAGAAAGAGAAAAGGGAGAAAAGGGAAAAAAAGGAAGTTAGAGCAAAAGAAGCTTAAAAGACACAGAGAGAGAAAGAGACTAAGAGCAACAAAGGAAGAGAAAAAGAGAGACACAGAGAGTGAAAGAGACAGAGTGGGAGAAAAGGGATGGAAAAGAAAGAGAGAGAAAGAGAGAGGGAGAAATAAATACAAGTACAGTGTCTTTGGCACTTGGCTTTGGCAACATCAAATTGACATATTCCAACCAGCAGCTTGTTTATCTCTTGCGCTTCTCTGAGTGTTGTCTCGTGGGCCGGATTCAATCCCTTAGCGGGCCTGATCTGGCCCGCGGGCCGCCTGTTTGACACCTGCGCCCTAGAGTATCATTTCTAAATTCTTTGCATACAATGGTTCACAATGTTGATATCAATGACAGTAGATACATTTATATTCAAATAATATATAGCCGTCAAAGGCACCACACGTGTTTTAAAACAGGAAATGTACTCCTTCAAAATAATGATTATTTGAACTGCAATAACTCACATCTTCAAAATGAGGATTTCATTTTTTGCAGCTTTGCGCACCTTCCTCCCGTCCTTCTTCAGGAACTTTTTGCATGTATACATTCTGTTGGTGTTTCTGTCCTTGGCTCGGAAGATCTCGCAGAACTCTTCCCTGAAAACAGTTAGTCCGTCAGATGTGTGACTTTGTCCAGAGTTAATGTTATTTTCCTCCTTTTCGAATATACAGTACTTACGATTTAATAATTTGACCCATGTCATACTTGTCTGTCACGTCGGAAGGACTGTGATAATCCTTCTTTTCGCCAACTGTCAAACAACCAAATGGCATAGCCACTCCGGACCTGTGGGGACAAATAGAAAAGAAATGACCTTTCATGGGAGCACTTTCCCCCGCTTCCATTTTTGTATTTTATTGCCCGCAAAACTTTAAAATAGACTGACATTGTGTGCGGTTCTCGATATGAGCGGCTGACCTTTGCTAGTCCTGCATCTTTTGGTGTCACTTTAACTCCAGCGTCCATGGGATAAATGCTTTGGCTCAGCAAAGTCGAACTCCAAAAGAGCAAAGTAGCATTTTGATATATTTCTGATGACACCGTTAAAGTTAGTCACCAGGAAGTTGTAATAATCAGGGTTTGTGTGGGTGCTTGATATCCTTGAAAATGCTTGAATTTTAATCTTATTTTCATTTTGGTAAAGTGCTTTTCAATGCTTGAAATTCTTTGTTTCCGAGTAGTCTGATTTTATATACCACGCTTTAAATTAAGAAAAATAATCAAGTCTCCTTTAAAATGACGCCGACAAGCTTGCTCTGGTGGCTTTGCTTTGCCATTGCATTTATTCTTCCCTCGTGACTTATGGCAGCTGACATTAGTTTGTATGGCGTTGTGATGTGAAGCATCATCGCGCTTTACGCGTCGAGCCTAAGAGGACAGACAGGTGAAGAGACCAAAAAGGCAGGTACTAGAGAACTGGAAAATTAGCTTTGAAAGTGATTAATAAGTGTTTGAATTTGGGCAGGAAAAAGGTGTACGAACATACAAATGTTCTGAACCCTAGTTTGTGGTTGAATCCCGAGCCTGAACCCCTAGAAAAGCCTTTAAAACCCTTTTTTGGGGTTGGAAGCCTAGTTCAAATAACATCTGTATTGTGATGTGACAATTGATTACTTGTGTTGTCTTCATATTGAGGACCATTATTTTTGTACTGTGAACAAAAAGGACATGTAATTCTTATACTCTTGGGACCAATCTAGTCATGAATTTAGATAGATAGATAGATAGATAGATACTTTATTCATCCCCTAAGGGAAATTCACATTTCCAGCAGCATCCCTGAGCTGAGAACAGTACAATAATAAAGCCAAAAGAATACAATATACAAATACCCAGTGTGACGTGCAAATGCCCACTGTAGCGTGTTATATAGAGTAACTAAATAGTGCTACACAGAATACATATTGCAGTAAGATTCGGTAATATCCAATGTAGGTGGTGTGGTTTAATGTGGGCCTTTACTCTGCCGGGTGGAGTTAAAGAGCCTCATGGCATGAGGAAGAAAAGATCTCTTCAGTCTGTCCGTAGTACAAGACAGTGACAGCAGTCTGTCGCTGAAACTGCTCTTCTGTCTGGAGATAATGCTGTGTAGTGGATGCGATGGATTGTCCATGATTGACCTCAGCTTTTTCAGTGCTCGTCTCTCAGCTACTGTTGTTAGGCTGTCCAGCTCTTTGCCCACAACTGAGCTCGCTTTCCTAGCCAGTTTATTGAGACGAGAGGCATCCTTCTTCTTGACGCTGCCTCCCCAACACGCTGCCGCATAGAAGAGGGCGCTTGCCACTACTGTCTCATAGAATATTTTCAGGAGCTTTTTGCAGATGTTGAAGGAGGCCAGCCTTCTGAGGAAATAAAGTCGGCTTTGCCCTTTCCTACATAGAGCTTCTGTGTTGGCAGTCCAGTCCAGTTTGTTGTCCAGCTGCACACCCAGGTATTTGTAGGTCTGGACAAATTCTACACATTCTCCCTTGATGGTTACAGGAACCGGGTGAGTTCTGGTTCTCCTGAAGTCCACCACCATCTCTCTGGTCTTGGTGGTGTTTAGGTGCAGGTGGTTTGCGTCGCTCCATCGGACAAAGTCCTGAATCAATTTCCTGTACTCCTCCTCCTGCCCGTTTCTGATACATCCCACGATCGCAGTGTCGTCGGCAAACTTTTGCACATGGCAGGACTCAGAGTTGTACTTAAAGTCCGATGTATATAGAGTGAATAGGAACGGAGAGAGAACGGTCCCCTGCGGAGATCCTGTGCTGCTAACCACAGTGTCCGATGTACAGCCCCCCTGTTTCACATACTGGGGTCTGCCTGTCAGGTAGTCAGTAATCCATTCTACAAGGTGTGAGCTAACTCCCATCTCTGTCAGTTTCCTACTCAGTAGCAGAGGCTGTATGATATTGAAGGCACTGGAGAAGTCCAAAAATGTAATCCTCACAGCCCCCTTCGTCCTATCCAGGTGAGAGAGGGATCGGTGTAACATGTATACTATAGCATCCTCCACTCCCACCTTCTCCTGGTAAGCAAATTGCAGTGGGCAATTTAAATCAAATCTAATTCAAAGGGGATTTTTATGGGTATTTAACAACACAGAGGCGGGCTATTTTGACCCGAGGACAACATGAAGTATTCGCATAAAAAAAAAAAAAAGCACAGAAAATGCTCCTTTCTATTATAATTTACAATCGCATCGAAAATCCAATACTAGTCTGAAAGAAAATCGCAATTAGTTTTTTTTTTTTTTTTTTTTTACAAAATTGTGCAGCCCTATTAGTTGGAAACCCTAGAAGCGCTTTAAAACCCTAGTTGGAGACCAAAACCCTAGTTCAAAATTGAGCCAGAAACCCTAAAAACCCTTTAAAACCTACTTTGGGACTAAAATCATTTTACCAAAGCCAAAAACCCCAAAAGACAAGTCTGGGGCTGAAACCCTATTTGGAAACCATAAAAATGCTTTAACCGTAGTCCAAAACACTAGTTCCACACCCTAGGCAGAAACCCTAGATCTGCTTTAAAACCCTACTTTAAGGGGAAAACCACAATTTAAAACCCTAGTCGAAAATCATAATGCACAGTAATATTAAAAGTTAAAAATTGTATTTTTGCGGGACAAATTGTCGATTTTATTTAACTCCACCTGTTTATATCCTTTACAATCAAAGTCAGCAAGGCCCAGATTTCCAAACGTCTCTAAGAAATTATCCTCTGCGATTATCCCGCTGTGCCAGTTTTGCTGAAAGTGATTATTCTATTTTTGAGCTTTTCAGAAAGCAGCTGAATAATAATAATAATAATAATAATTTCCTTGTATTGTCATTCTGTGTAACAATGTACACAGAACGAAATGTCGATTGCACCTGACCCGTTGTAGCGAGCCGATGCAGCCGCAGCCAACAGAGGGCGCCGCCGACCACTTTTTAAGTCTTAGGAATGACTCGGCCGGGGCGCGAACCACCGACCTCCCAGACTCAAAGCCTTCAGTCATGAATGTTTTCTTATTTCCGTTGGAATTGGTTAACTCCATAATTGGCTGAGCCACAAATTGCAGACAATAGCCACAAGTAACTAATGTGCTGTTACCTAATACCAAATTATGTTTACAAAATAGCATTTAAAAAAATTCTCTTAGCTTTTAGCCATGTTTTTTCCCTTATTTTGCCATAAGCTTTTATTTTTTTATATCTATTTTATCATATTTTCTCTTAATTCTTAGCTGGATTTTCTTTGTATTATAGTCCTTGCAGCGCCACACTCAATAAGGTTATATAGTAAAATGTGCAAAGCAGTCTTTTAAAATAAATATGTCCTGCCCTGCAGTTTTTTTCATGTTTTTTTTTAAGATGATTATTTCGATGTGTGGAACACAAAGGTTGCTAAAAGAAATGGACTGTAATTAAAAAAGCCCAGAAAAAAGATATAGTAAACAAAGGTAACATTTAAAAGGAAACTAATAAATACACATATATTTTCTGTTACGTGAAAAAAAACTAAATTTTAGTCAATTTTTTGCCCTTTGGAAAGCTTTTGGGTGATTTTTTTTCAAAGAATTACCTAATTTTTAGGTCTTCCTGAAGTCAATAATATCAATCAGAGAGGGTTATTTTTTACAACATAAACCAATTTACATTTCATTCCTACTACAAATGCAAATAAAATAAAAAAAAAATAAACAAAAAAACCCCCCACCAACAATGTTTTGTTCCATTGGTGGCGACAATATGGTAATTACAAAAAAAAACTTCAAATGAGCTCAAGTATTGGCCAACAGAACTAATCCATTTTATACTGGAGTCTTTTGTCACGTGCAATAAATAATTTAAGAATTGGGGACCCACTATAAGCGCTAGGCCTAATTAGCAAAACGGAGCTTGTGAAATGTCATATAAATTATGATAAAGACGTTTTCCTGCCCAACAAAGGCAGTTTCACTCAGATAAGAAAAATCGAGCATATGAGGAGATTGAAGTTCATATGTCTGGGTGGCCGTGTGAAGCGATTTCTATGCACTCAGTCAATACAATTACACGCTTAGGGAGATTGGTTCTCCTGCTTTGAAGCTATTATAGCAATCCGTCCTCAGGAAATTGTCGTCATTAGTCTAATGTGAGCAGTTTTAAGAAGAAAAAAACAGCTGGGTGCAATGCTTCGACATCACTAAGTTTAGGAAAAGATTCATTTATTGTTTACTTTTCAAATCTATCCTTTGGTCCCGCCCCTTCTGCCTCCACACCGAATTTCTGTCTCAGCAACTCAGCGAACTGCTGAGTATTACATGCCACGGCTGATTTACTGAAGTGAAGTTAAACAGTGCTGAGTCTCACATTTAGCCTCGACATTTTATACAAACCTTCCTCCCGCCACGGGCAAGATGAAAAGTCTTACTTTTTTATCAGCGTGTTTAAAAAATAATGCAAAAATAGAAATAATTGCCGACGGTGAGAGTGAATTCCCCTAAAACAACATTGACATTTTGCCCCGATTGCTTTTTGAATGCAAGTGCAGGAGAAGTAGATTTGACACAACATTCCGATGTAGAAGAAAACCACTATCTCACGTAAATGGCGCTAACTTCCTGCGTAGGAATATAAAGCTAATTTTCAGTTTCAATGAAGACCCTAGTTAGCGTGAATTTTGTTTTCGGTGAAAAAAAAGATATAATATGGCATACTGAACTGTGTGTTTCTAATTCTTTTTATACTTATTCTGCTTAAGTTGGCGGCTGGGTGGTTAGCGCGCAGCCCCACGGTGCGAAAGTCCAGGGTTCAAGTCCAGCCACCGCAGCCCCCCGTGTGGAGTTTGCATGTTCTCTCCGTGCATGCGTGGGTTTCCTTCGGGCACTTCGGTTTCCTCCCACATTCCAAAAACATGCATGTCAGGTCAATTGGCCGGTCCAAATTGTCCCTTGGTATGAATGAGTGAGTGAGTTGTCTGTGCCCTGCGAATGACTGGCAACCAGTTCAGGGTGTCCCCTGTCCCCACTGCCCGAAGATAGCTGGGATGGGCTCCAGCAGTCCCGTGACCCTACTGAGGATAAGCGGTGCAGATAATGGATGGATGGATATTTAAGTCACTTTGTAACATATGTGGCAGTAACAGCAATTTATGTGCAACATTCTGGTTGTCTAAAACTTAAAACCTTCTTTTTTGCAACCTCTTTCTTACCACTCCACTCAAAATCTCTATAAACATACGAATTATCGCTAAACAGCTATAGTATAGTATTCATTAAAACTCTGATTGCCAGTTGACAAGTATTTTTAACTGGCATAGCAATAAAAAAAAAACGCGGCTAAAAAAACTGTTGCATTCGTACCGTCATCAAACTTTAAGTTAGTGACAATACTACATGTAAAACTTTAATGCAGGATAGGTAAAATGATACAACATATCAAGAAAGTTCATGGAAATGCTATAAAATCCATGAATTTTTCACACGCGAGCCAAAAGAAGCAGCAACTCTATCTCTGGGGATAATCTTAGCCTTGTTGTTAGCCTGGTCTGGAGCAGGATAGCTGTAGAGAATATATCACCGTAGTAACTGAGCCAAGCTAAAATAAACCACTTTCATGTAACGGACTTCAGGCTAAATTCAGCAAAAATAATAGGCATATCTCCTCCCCACCCTTTTTACCTTCTTTACCTCAAAACCATTTTCATGCCTGTAAGATTTTAGTCTAAAAAACATATGGGTTGTTAAATCCTGTGTAATCATTACGTAGGGTGATTTTCTTTATTTAAACGTTTAACTAAGGAGCAAAGAACGTCAATGTAAAGCTGTGCCTTTTAAGCGTTTAACTGCACTGATTAAAGCAATGCCAAACGTCTCGATCTGAGAAAAAAAAAACATTAAATAAAGCAGCAGGCTGCCTTGATCCAAATAAAGACAATGTGGTTTAACCTTCTCCCTGCATGCAAAATCATTTAGATTATTAATAACAGTTTCCTTGTCCGCAGCATGTTTCACAAGGCCAGCGGTTGGTGTTCTACTCGTATCGAAGATCTCTGTATCCCCAAGCGCTCGCTTTTACGATCCACTGCGATCACGAACATGGCAGCTCCGGCAAGCCGAGAAGCGTAGTAATTATCCTTTTTCCCTCCACCCTTCCTCCTTTCTCTTGTTCGTAGTTTTCAACAACCTTGTAGAATTTTCATTTGTTTCCATTACTGGAGCCGAGTGGAAATGGGCAATACTTAATGATTATCTATAAATATTCGATTTTAAGCATTTATTTTTTTGGAGGGGTCTATAAAATGATAAATGGATAAAAATGTAAAGAATTGTCCTATTTCGATTCCTGCGTTCTAAGACCAAAATACTTTGAAATTAACATGCAAGAAACATAGTTGTTGATGCTACATATCCCTTAAAACAGGGTGGAAAAGTCAAATGTATTTAAGGGTCAAATAAAAGATTAAGCTCCAAGCCCACGGACTAATCAAAAATTGAAAACATTTTATATAACGCTTACAGTCAAGTGAACCTATTTTAACTTACTAAGAAACTAAGAAATATAATCCAATATAATCAGATTATTCGGGCAATTCTTATGCGATAGCTCTAACAGTAATATTTGATAATAACAGATCTTCTCAATTATTTTCTAGCTGCCATAAAAAAATTTGGACTAACTTACAACAGAATAGCTTAAATAACTTACTGAAAAGATTTAAAGTGCATCCGTAAATTCAAGAATAAAATAAAAATCCTTAAACTATAAACATTTTTGACTGACAACCCATGTCAACCCATATACCGTATTTTCCGCACTATATGGCGCACCATGTTATAAGGCGCACCTTCAATGAATGATATATTTTAAAACTTATGCCATACATAAGACGCACCCCATTATAAGGCGCTATAAGTGCATGCTGGTTTAAGATCAGGTAATTGTGCAATTTTGTAATTGTAATCCTGTGCAGTCCTTCGAGACATTTTTGGGATTAAGGGCTATTTACGGTAAATAAATGTGACGACTTGACTACAGTAGAGAATGTAGTTACTTCATGCAACCTCTAGATGTTGCCACTCTCAAGGGAATGTCAACAAAATATTCAAAAAGGTCAAACTTTATTAACAAACAAGCTTTCCACAACTCCATTCACTCCCAAAATAAATAAACAGCCGTTTTATTATTTTCTCTGAGGTAAAGCATTTTCGTGACACATCTTTGAACAACATCGACATATCATTTTATTTTTTGTCCATTTAGTCAACACGCAAAGAAAAAAACGTCTGATACTGTTATTTTAAATGAAACATTAGTGCAATCGCAATAAAGTGACACTCGTAATGTGCAAAAACAACGAGTGCAAAGCAATAACATAATAACTGTAAAATGTAAAACGTAAACACACAAAAGAAAAACAAAGATCACTCAATAAGCTCCTCATCGACGAATCCCTCGAATTCTTCTTCTGCTGTGTTCGAATTGACCATATCTCAGTGAATGGGCCATCCAACACGTCCGGTGTTTTTGTGCCAGCGCTGTTGCCTTCATACGTATAGTTATCGTACTGACACTTCTGCTTGCCGCTCTTTGTTGAACAACCCACTGTTCAAGTGTCTCCTCTAACTCTGGCCATCTTGCTTTATTGCCACGGAAACTTTGTTGAGTTTTCCTTACTTGGCGGAGCTTATCTTCATACTTTCTCCACTTCCGTACCATCGATTCATTTAAGTTTAACTCTCTCGCTGCCGCTCTATTGCCGTGTTGTGCTGCGTGACTGATCGCTTTGAGTTTAAACTCGGCGTTGTACGCGTGTCTCTTAACAGGAGCCATTTTCTTATACAAATGCACGTATGAAAGAGAATCTCGCTCTCTCTCTCTCTCTCTCTCGCTCTCTCTCTCTCTCTCAAACGTGACATTCTGAATAATTCTGCGTTTGTTTAAGGTAAATTGTGCTTTACATCTTCACCAGTCATAACCCTGGATTCAGACAAATACTGTATTTGTTGAATATGAATTAAGCAGTTTAATGGGGTAGCCATTTTGCCACTTAGTAAACAAATACAACACGAGCCCCGAGGCGTGTTCAGGAGAGTGATCAGAGGCGTGTTCAGAGGCGTGTTCAGGAGAGTGAGCGATTGCTATCGCGAGCTATCGCTAGCTTCTGAACGGCCAGTGATTATTGAGCGCTCGCGTGCCCGAGTAATCACGGGAGAAAGACCGCTTACTTTGATTTCCAACATGGCGTCGACAGTGCAGAAGATGGAGGATCTCACCCTGACGAGTGCTGTTGGCGATGTAATATATCGTCTTACATTGCCTGGTAATGTTTGTGAACAATGCAAGACAGGTATGACCCTTCCACTGCGTTTAGGATAACCTTAACTGTGTCAATATGCGAACTGTCGCTCATATCAGCCAACTCGCTCAAAGCAAGCTGTAGAACGAAATCCATTGTACTGTCGTCGGCCATTTTGGATCAGTAAGGCAATCACAGTGAGCGATTACAAAACGTTCAGCAGTGCGCGGTAAGCGATTATCAAGAGACTACATGTCTGATCACTCTCCTGAACACGCCTCAGACATGTAGTCTCTTGATAATCGCTTGCCGCGCACTGCTGAACGTTTTGTAATCGCTCACTGTGATTGCCTTACTGATCCAAAATGGCCGACGACAGTACAATGGATTTCGTTCTACAGCTTGCTTTGAGCGAGTTGGCTGATATGAGCTACAGTTCGCATATTGACACAGTTAAGGTTATCCTAAACGCAGTGGAAGGGTCATACCTGTCTTGCATTGTTCACAAACATTACCAGGCAATGTAAGACGATATATTACATCGCCAACAGCACTCGTCAGGGTGAGATCCTCCATCTTCTGCACTGTCGACGCCATGTTGGAAATCAAAGTAAGCGGTCTTTCTCCCGTGATTACTCGGGCACGCGAGCGCTCAATAATCACTGGCCGTTCAGAAGCTAGCGATAGCTCGCGATAGCAATCACTCACTCTCCTGAACACGCCTCCGGCAACTACCAATCGTTTAATATTTCCCAGTATGCACAGCGCGAAAAATGGAGTCGGCGGCTGTTTCTCGTAGTTGCGAGACCTTGCGAATTTAATATTGAGCCATATATAAGGCGCACTGTGTTATAAGGCGCATGGTCAGCTTTTGAAAAAAAACAAGACGGTGCGCCTTATAGTGCGGAAAATACGGTACTGAAAAATGAAATTACTTAAAATAAATAATTAAAATTAAAATATACAAATAATTAGTGCTGATATATATACTTCGCGGTTCCACTTTTGCAGGTTCAGAGCTTCACGGGTCTAAAAAATAATAATAATAAAATAAAATAATAAAAAATTTAAAAAAATAATAATAATGAAAAATATTAAATTAAAATTAAAATTACATTATTTTACAAAATTTGAAAACAAAATATTCAATTAGATTTAGTAATTGCATCATTTTACAAAATTTTAAAACACAAAGAAATGCACGTATACGCTAAGCGTCACGGGCACAAACGCAAGCTGATTGGCCAGCACTCGCTGAATACTCGACTCGACAATCGTTATTGTAAACAGACAACATATTCTACAGTTTTTTTTTTTTTTTTATAACATGAATTTCACTCTCTCTCTCTACCCGTATTCTATATGGTGTACTGTATACAGGGGGGTATACTGTATACCTGTATACGTTTTTTTAAGCATTTTTTAAGGGGCGCCGCTACTTCGTGGATTTTCAGTTTTCGCGGGTGGTCTTGGTCCCCATTAACCGCGATAACCGAGGGATTACTGTATATATATATGTATATATATATATATATATATAATAAAAATCGGTTAGCACATTCGCCTAACATGCGAAAGCTCCCTGGTTTGGGACCAGGTGGAAACATTTGTTGGCATGGACATGGTACTTGCCCAAGACACACCCCTGGAGATGGTGCTCCTTTGACCCTAGTGGTTAAGGGAACCCAGTCCAGTGCAGATATGAACGCATCTACACATTTTTCAATACAAAACTTTTTGAAGCAGGTCGATAGAAAATCTCTGCTGCTGCTCAATGCTGTGATGCCAACAACCCTCGCTGGTTTACTAGGAGTTACAAAGCGGGATAATTGTTGGCAACATTAGTTTTAACTTGGCAAACAAACCGGTATTTCAGCGTCTCCACCTCTGTGGTCGCGTTGAAGCGCTAGGTACGTTTCGTCAAACTACTTCTTTTAGCTTACGGGAGGAGACTTTTGTTTCTCATTATCCATCTCGGCCGAGACATACCTAATTGGTATAATGGCGGCGCCCTCTGGCTGCGGCTGCATCGACTCGCTACAACGGGTCAGGTGTATCGACATTTCGTTCTGTGTACATTGTTACAAAGAATGACGATACAAAGGAAATTATTATTATTATTATTATTATTCTTTTTCTCCTGATCCGGGTTAAATATTTTTTCATGTGGTCTCTTGACGATCTGCTCCAATTTGTACCTACTCTTCACACTCAATGCTCATACAATGTGCTATATGAAGTGCGTGAAGGCAAAATGTAAACAAAACACCCTACCAATAAGAGCGTAGTGAGGTGCAATTACATTTGATTCTTTGGAAACCTGACAGAAAAAGTTTTCCGATGTCAAGAGCCGCTCTTTATTCAACATTTACAACATGCTAACGATATTTCAACTTTTTCACCTACAAATAAGGTCCTCAATTCATTCATATAAATTTAGCTACAGTGTAAGTGATTGATGTAAAAAACGGTAAACTTCTTCAGTATTATCTTTGTCAATTTCAGGTAGCTGAAGTTTCTTTTAATCTTCAAGGAACGATGACAAATAAATGTAATTTGGTCTAGTACCATGGCAACCACCAATGACAACACAAACGGACACCTTCCAAGTCTGTGTTACAATCTTTTTCACTATTATCAGTATGGTTTCCCTGGCGCTGTCAGTCAGAAATATCGGGCTTACATTTCTATAATCGCTGTCTTGAATGGTCACATGATCCGAAATTACGTGACCTAAACAGCTCAAAGCAGAACTGAAAAATGATGCAAAAACAAAAAGGTGCTCAGCCCTTTGAGTCTCTTTGTGATTAAGGGCTATACAAATAAACGTGACTTGACTTCACTCAGGAAACAGCGCCGTTAGGGCTCTGCAGCCAAAAGCATCGATGCCAAGTTCCCTACGCCATTGGCACCAGAAGCCAGGCTTAAAACATACAATTTTTATTGCTGTTTAAGCCTGCGGCTTTAAATCCAGTGTCGCTTGTACAAAGACAATTTATTTTTTCTTTATTCAATTTGAGCATGCAGCCTTTAATCAGGTGTGCCCTGTATTTTCGAAATTATGTTAAGTTAAATCACTGTTCTGTATCTACAAAAGTTAACTAATATTATCATTTGAGTGAATTATGCTGCATCGGCTCGCTACAACGGGTCAGGTGCAATCGACATTTCGTTCTGTGTACATTGTTACACAGAATGACAATACAAGGAAATTATTATTATTATTATTATTATTAAAGCCCCAATGTGTAATATTTGACCACTGGATGGCGCTCTGTTGTCTGGTACGAGCAAGGATCAGTGATACACAGCAGAGCGTATCTGCAGGATGACGGACAAACATGGCACCGTTCCAAGAAAGGATTCCACGCTGAAAGGAAAATACACATTTCTCGACTTATGATTTTCTTATAAAAATTAACATTATTATGATAGCTCATGTATTTTTGCTTAACCTTCAAATCAATGTTATTTTTTTAAACGGATGAATGTTTTTAGTACCACTAGGAGGCACTAAATATTACGCACTGTCCCTTTAACAATCATTTGATAGTCCAGATGAAACAGTTGTTTTTTTGCATTCCAAGCAACAGAAAAGTATGCGTGAAGCTTCTTTATTTAAAGTAAACGAATTCTGTATAGTAAACGTATCCCAGAATGCAAACGAAGAAACCGAAACCTTGCTTCTGGCAAATCATTGCAAACACCAGCTTCTCCAAGGAGTTAAATAATAGATGGAATAAAACTCAGGATGTGGCGGTGCAAAGTGGGCAAAACGTATATATTTCTTTCTCCATTGTGTCGCCATTTTTATAAAAAGATGATTGGCGAGACAAATGATTCAGCCATCGTCCAGGTGTAGAGTTTGTCTAGAGCCATGGTTGTTGTCGTAACCCGGTCTATTTGCAAGCCGCTTTTCAATGGCTTTGCAAAAAAAAAAAAAATTCTGATTTCAAGCATTCTAATGAGGCTGCAGCTTCGGTTTCCCGCTTCTGAAGCAAAGCCGAAATGTTCAGGTGAGTTTGCGGCTGAGTTTGAAGAGCAGTGCCAGGGGGCTGCTTGATTTATGGAAGTGCAACTTGTTTTGTCTTTTGAGGGCACGTTCCTTTTTTTAGACACACCGAAGATCATTTTTAACAAGGACAGCTTGTGACTTGCCTATATGCTGCGAGGAAGTGAAGAAAGGATTTGTTTTCAAAAGTTGGTACTCAATAGGACTTAAAAAGAAATATACAGTCCAAGGGGGCAGGAGGAGAGGAAGACTGAAAAAGAATTGGGCCGACAAAATTAGGAAATGGACTGGTGCCAACATTGCCACTACCCAAGAACAGGCCAGGGACCGTCGACAGTGGAGAAGGCTGTCCAGAGTTGCGTCCTCATTGGTGCCCTGACGACCCATGAGGTCAAGGGATCTGTAAACCGATTTTATATACAGTGGGACCTCGCTACTTCGCGGTTCGACGTTCACGGCTTCAGAGCTTCGCGGTCTGTAATGGTTAAAAAAAAAAAAAAAAAAGCCGTGGGCTTGGAGCTTAATCTTTTATTTGACCCTTAAATACTTTTTTTTTTTTTTTAGGGCCGTCGCTACTTTGCAGATTTTCACTTTTTGCGGGAATCCCCCTCGGCCGATGACCCTAGCACGGCGTTCTCGTTTCCCGGTGCGCGGTTTCGGTGCGGTTTCCGCTTCACTGCCCCCCCCTAACCCCACAGGTCCCCCCAGCTACCCCGCGGCCGCCCTTCCGTCGGCCGGAGCCATCGAGGGCCGTGTAGCGCGCGCGGGGGCCGCTAACAGCGGCCTCCGCGCCAAGCGCCCGACCCGCTCGGCTTGTCGCGGTGTTGTGCGTATCGCGCCCGAATAGTACCCGCACCGCGGGTTAGGAGCTCGCTCGCGGGAGCGACCAAACGGCACCCGCGGTGCGGCATAAGTACAAGCCCTGTCGTGAATTTGTCTCCGATCGTCCCAGGTGGATGTAAAATCGCCCAGCTGTACAACTCTTAGCGGTGGATCACTCGGCTCGTGCGTCGATAAAGAACGCAGCTAGCTGCGAGAACTAATGTGATTTGCAGCTGCGATTGGCTGGCAACAAGTTCAGGGTGTCCCCTGCCCACTGCACGGAGATGCCTGGGATGGGCTCCAGCCCCCCCGCGACACTAATAAGGATAAGCGGTGCAGATAATGAGATGAGATTTTTTTTTCTTTTTGAAGGGGCATCGCTACTTCGCAGATTTTCACTTTTTGCGGGTGGTTTTGCTCCCCATTAACCGGGTCTAAAATAATAATGATTTAAAAAAAAAAAAAAAAAGAAATCCCTTTCCAGACCATGAGATGTATATATATATATATATATATATGTATAAAACTATGTAATCTCCAAGGGCGTAGTATTGGGACGTGTCGCCCAAAATATTATGTGATCACTTAAAATAATGCACCCTCAAAGCCCAGGCTAACCTACACCCTTGTTTGTGTCCATATACAATTCAAAGCCTCTTCAGTGCTTTTACAAATTTACATTGTGAAAAAGCTGCTTGTGTCAAATTGTTGCTCCCTGAGTTGATGTTTGTTTTGCAAAATTTTGCAAAACAGAGCAGTTGTTTCAGCGAGTACATCTCCGTGCAAGTCAAACTGTTGTCGGCGCCCTCGCAGATAACTCGCTAACTATGCGAGTTTCATAAAACGTGCGACACGTAACAGAAATGCCACATAGCAGCCCTGTTGCCATGGTAATGCGGCTGAATATGTTTCTTTTCACAGGAGACCGCATATTCTTTCAAAAAAACAACAACTACGCCAACTTTGCCTGCTGCTGTTTAGTCATCTAACAAGACTGAGCACATGGCTCTATGTCCTACTTTGAGAATGGACCTGGTTATGCGCTACACATGCCCTTGAGGAACACTGAGAAATGCATTTGGAAATTCCAGCAAGAACCATCACTGCTTATATCTGGGGTCATCAAACTTTTTGAAGCTGAGAGCTACTTTTTGTTACCGAATGGCGCAAAAGGGACAGCAGTTAGATATACATTTCTTGCTTAACAACTTATAGTGCCTAGTCCAAACAAAGTAGAGTGCCACTGCAAACCTATCAAGACCTGGCTGTCCCTCTAACCTTCCGGCCCAAACACTGAATTAACTAATCAGAGTAGCAACTAAGAGACCCATGATTAAATTGAATGACCTGCAGGCATACACAGCTGGGTTGGGACATTCTGTCTACGTATACGACAACTTTAAGTCATACTATGCATATATCTGCACTTTATGAAAGTGCGGCATTTAGAAAAAATACCAAAAGTCTTGTTTGGCGTTTGCAAGAAGCCACATGGGGGACACAAAAAACATTTGGAACAAGGTGCTCTGATCAGATCAGATTAATTCAGAACTTTTTGGGCTGAATGCATACATTACGTTTGGCTAAAGAGTAACACTGCACATCTCCCTGAAAACACCGTCCCCACTGCCAAACGTGGTGGCAGCATCATGCTCTGGGGTTGCTTTCCTTCAGCAGAAAGTGTGAAGATCGCTAAAGTTGGAATGGTTTAAAAGTAACAGTACAAAGGTGCTAGAACAGCTAAGCCAAAGTATAGAACACAATCCCATAGAGCGTTTGTGGAAAGATCTTAAAAATGCTGTGCACAATCAACAACAAACCCTAAGGAACTTGAGGTGTTTTGTAAGGAAGAACGGGAAAACATTTCTGTCTCAGGATGTGCAGACCTTATGAAGACATACCCCAAAAAAGGAGGTTGTACAAAGTATTAACTAGAAGGGCAACCCCAACTTTTCAATTTTTTATTTCTTCCCATAATATGAAACAGTGGTTACGTTTCTTTTCACAATTGTGTCTCACATGGTGTTATGAGAACAAATTTCCAGTTTTTTATCCGTAACTTTGAAGCCTGAAATTGTCACGGTTGCCCATTGCCCACACTTGGACCCGCCCGTTTGCCGCAGGCTGCTACTTGTTGCCTGATTGGCTTCCCTTCTATTTAAACTCAGTGCTCTCATTCACTCCTGGTGAGTCTGTCAACGAACCTCTGCACTTGCAAGACTTGTATTTTGACCCTGTCCGGTATCTTGCTCGAGTCTCCATTATCCGGTATTGATCCCGTCTGTCTCGCCCTGTCCAGTATCTTGCTCCAGTATCCGGTATCGATTCCACCTGTCTTGTCTTATCTGGTATCTTGCACCAGTCTCTAGTATCTGGTATCGATCCCGCCTGTCTTGTCCTGTGTGGAATCTTGCTCCAGTCTCCAGTATCAATCCCGTCTGTCTCGTCCTGTCCGGTATCTTGCTCCAGTCTCCAGTATCCGGTATTGATCCCGTCTGTCTCATCCTGTCCGGTATCTTGCTCTAGTCTCCAGTATCCGGTATTGATTCTGTCTGTCCCGTCTTGTCCGGTATCTTGCTCCAGTATCCAGTATCAATCCAGTCTGTCCGTCTTGTCTGGTATATTGCTCCAGTATCCGGTATCGATCCCGTCTGTCCCGTCCTGTCCGGTATCTTGCTCATGTATCCATTATCCGGTATCGATCCCGTCTGTCCTGTCCGGTTTCAATCTATTCTGTCCAGCGATCGGCAAATCGCTGGCGTTTGTGTTCCCGGGGATGACTGCCCCGTTCTCGTAAAATAAAGCATGTGTAAAAACGTTATGCGTCTGGGTGTCAAAAAAATCTCGGTAGGCCAATACCTTTGCAAGGTACTGTGTCTTATGTTATTAGCAGGTCGTTATTATTAGAGGTAGAATTAAAATAAGCACAGTCAACCACATAAACAGTTAAAAAATTTGAATTAACTTGAAAATTCCAATGGCCCATCACTGGTTGCCTTTTTACAGAACCTATTTCTAATATTTAAAAATTGAGTTTGCAGTGTCGTACACTGCAAAAACAATATTGTTTTGTTAGCAGATATTTTAACTTGTAAAAATGATTAATTAGATTGATTTTACCTTTTTTTTCAAAGTTAAATAGGAACATACCACTTATTTTAAATGTAAAAACTACTTTGATTCAGAAGTTATTGGATATGACAAAGCGCTTATTATTTTGAGTATTTTTCTAAAAGAAAATGTATTCATATGCTTTATTAATGTAATGTACATTTTTTATGTTTGTAGTTACATAATTTTTCTAAAAGATAATCCTCAAATAGGAATATTATTTGCCGCTTGCAATAAAAGGTAATGTTTTTTTTTGAGTATTTTTTGTTTAGAACCGCTTCGGGAAAAAGACTCCTTGTTGTGGGGAATTTACATTTCAGATCATTTTCTTCGGGTAGAATAGGGATTTTCCATTACCTCTCTACCTTAAGTTTCGTTTTCGTCATGCCCCCCACTTAATATGAAAGTGATTGTCAGCCATGTTGTTTTTTGCACTATTGAATCCAGCAAGCCATTGTCCCGTAGCTCATTTTTGCCCAGAATATTCGGTTTGGATAAAAGTGCTCATTTCAGCTTTTATTTTGACCGGCTCACAACTTGGATATAAAAAGAATAACAGATAGATAGAAACAAGCCCTTCTTTCTTCACCTGTAAAGAAATTTGGGTCCAAAATGAAGCTACCTTAGTCAAATGCATGGGTGGGAAGGAGGAAAACTGTTTACTTGCTAAAAAAAAAAATCAAATCATCCGTTTCCAGACTCTTGAGTTGAAGTTGATTGAAATCCTGGTTTCGTGCACTTGAAATCAAATTGTCCCGAATTAAGCGCTACTCTCTGAGCAGAATGAAGCCAATTTTAACCCACTGACTCATCTCAAGCAGCAAACAAGTGGCCACAGCACATAGAAAAACACTCCAGGCCTGCAGGCTCAGTCCACTGATGCACGCTCGGCCTTCCTCATATAACCTAACCTAGGAGAGGGCGACTATTTGAAGTCGGGGGCCACATTAGCTTGAAAAGTTTGACCAAGGGGCCCATCCCTGAGAGCGATCCCTGATTTTCATCTATAGAAAAATATACATGCAGACATCTACATGTTAGATTTCTTTATCTTTCTTTTTAAATCGATTAGATTCATCATGTCTTTTGGTAATGTTTCCATTGTATTTTTTTGTAGTATTTCAATAGTAGTTTGTTTAGTATATCTGCAGTATTATTCAGTATTATTGTACTTGTATTTTTGTAGTATTTTTATTGTAATAATTCCGTAATATTGTTTCTGTTGTAATATTTCTGTAGTAGTATTATTATATCATAGTGTTACTGTAGTGGTATTCATGTAGTGCTTCTGTAATTGTTTTAACTATTTCCATATTATTATTTTTGTAGTATTTCTGTAGGTTTTTTTTTTTTTTTTATGGGTCCATAGTAGCATTTTCGTTGTATTACAATAGTAGTTTGTTTAGTACATCTGTAGTATTTTTCAGCATTAATGTACTTGTATTTTTGTAGTATTTTTGTTGTAATGTATCTGTAATATTGTTTCTGTTGTAATATTTCTGTAGTAATATTTTTATATCATAGTGTTACTGTAGTGGTATTTTCCTAATTCTTCTGTAAATCTTTTTATTATTTCCATATTATTATCTTTGTAGTAATTCTATAGTTTTTTTGGGGGGATGGGATTTCCATAGTAGCATATCCATAGTATTACAATAGTAGTTTGTTTAGTATGTCTGTAGTATTTTTCAGCATCATTCTGTTTGTATTTTTGTAGTATTTTGGTTGTAATATATCTATAATATTGTTTCTGTTGTAATATTTCTGTAGTAGTATTTTTATATCATAGTGTTACTGTAGTGGTATTTTTTTAGTGCTTCTGTAATTTTTCGTATTATTTCCATATTCTTATTATTGTAGTATTTCTGTAGTTTTTGGGGGGAGGAATTCCAAAGTAGCATTTTTGTAGTATTTCTTTAGATTTTTTGTAATATTTCTGTTGACATTTTTCTTCAGTAGTATTTTTCTATTATAGTATTAGTGTAGAGGTATTGTTGTGGTATTTCTGTTTGTGTTTTTGAAGTATTTCCTTAGTAGTACTTTAGTAGTATTTCTGTAGTTTTTTGTAGTATTCCCATAGCAGTACTTTTCAAGTATTTCTTTAATATTTTAGTTATAGTTCTGTAGCTGTATTTGTGTAGTGTTTCTGTTGAAATCTTCATGCAGTAGTTTTTCTTGTATTATCATATTTGTATTCTGTATTATTTCTATAGTATTTTTTTCTTTTCAGAATAAAAGCAAATAATAAATGAGCTCCCTGTTCAAACGCACTAAATGTGATATTTAGTTCTAAATTTGGCACCAACAAATATTTTCATTAGTATTAACTCTTCTATATATTGTCATTATATTTTCACCATTTCTGTTTGGTGGGTCAGATGAAAAGCCTGAAGAGCTGCATGTGGCCCGCAGGCTGTAGTTTGCCCACCCTTGAACTAAAGGAACTCTGAAAGCAAACTCGCCCGCCGCGCTATGAAAAGCTTCTCTGTGCCACAAAGCCAGACTCCAGCTTCTTTTCCACCCACGTCAACTTAATCTCAGAGGCCTTTCTCCAGTTAGTAGTAGCAGTCTGTACCTAAATATACTTCCCTCTGTTTTGTTTTTGCCTCGTGCCGTTGATTTTACGTTCGTGTACAACTCGGACAGCAACATCGTTGACACACATGCAGACACAGGCAGAAAAACAAAAATGGATGGAAAAACAACCGGAAAAAAACTAAAAATAAAAATCGTCCGAAAAATGACATAACACTCCCCCAAAAAACATAAATGTAAAAATTTGAAAAAATATACAGAAAAGTATGTACTTCTGACTGGAAAAGTACAGTAAAAAAAATTACAAAAGTTAGTGAAAAGTGTCAACACTTACTGAAATGGAAGTAAATAGTATGAAAAGGTACTGAAAATAATAAAGTGTTGAAAAGTATGTAGAAGTATTAAAAAGTAAAAATTATCACAAGTATTAAATTAATCAAAAAAACACCTGAAAGAGTACCCGAAAACACGACCAAAAGTGAAAAAAAAAACAAGGAAAAACACCAGAAACAAACAGAAAACAACTAAAAAAAACGATCATCTAAAATGGATTCGTTTTATAAAAAAAAAAAAAAAAGATCAAATAAAAAAAATCCACCAGATGCTTCCCGCACCAATGGGGAACGTTTCAGGCAGCCAAGATTCAATCCGATTAGCGATTCAACTAGATTATAAAAAAATACAGATTGGAAAAGAAAAAGAAAACAATGAATGCTTCCCGCACCACGGAGGAAAATTTTGTCAGCCAAGATTCATTACGATTAGCCAGCACCTCTTGACTTGAATTTCTAATTCTGATTGGCTAATTCATATCATATCATCATTCAAACTGTACACCTGGACACCTGCTCTGCGTTCATCTACATCCTGCTGTCCCGCTCCTTTCGTCATGCATCTCTCTGTCTCTCTCTCTCTCTCTCTCTCTCGCTCTCGCTCTCGCTCTCGCTCTCACGCTCTCAGCCAGCAAGGCTTTTAATCAAGATTTAATCCCCTAAGAAAACGGGTGCGCTGAAAAAAATAAAAGATTGACTAATTTAAAATCCTGCTTACCTTTAAAATTAAACTGCTTTCCATTTCTTCCTTCTCTCGCTCTTCAAAAAAAAAAAAAGTGCAACACCACTTTTCGCGGGTTGCTATGGTCCCCATTACCCGGGAAAACCGAGGGATCTCTGCAGCATGAAATAGTATTGAAAAGTATAAAAACTTGCTGAAAATTATGTTCACGTACTGAAAGTAGTAAATAGTACATATTACTCAAAACTATGAAAGTGAACAAAAATTCCTAAAAACTAACCCAAAAAAACTACCAAAAAAGACATAAATAATGAACCTGAAAAAACAAATTGACCGAAAACCGACTAAAAAAGGATCAAACCCACATTAAAAACATATGTTTTCAAAAAAGGGTCGACAGTAACGAGTTCTTTTTTTTCCGCTCTCGTGTCGCTAATCCGACAGTGACTGTGACTGTTATTGGTTGCCGTGGTTACAAAGTCTTTGAATGCAGCACGGCAGTGCTTTACTGTTCCGTCAGTCGAAATGTGTGGGGGTGGGTTCACGTTTTATATCGCACAAATGTAGGCCAAATTCGTTTCCCCACCAAGGTTTAACCAGGGAATGGTCTGTAAAAAACGACGAATGTTTGAATAAAATACTCTAGACTCCCTAGTATTATAAACGACAGTAGTAACCAGAGTTTGTGTATTCGATAACCTGCACTTGACGAGCACTACAAAACAAAATCCCATTGGTGGATAATTTAGTTTTTATAAAAGAGTACATTTCCTATCTTTGTGTATTTTTTTTTTACTTTTTCCTTCTTTATCTCATTTAGCAAAATGATCTAGTATCTCCTATACTAGACAATATATGTATTATTGTCAGGACCAGAATGAGACAGCACCCACTTGCGTTACGTTTCTCGCAGTTTTATTAGGAAGAAAGGAAAGGATTGAACCCAGGATCTGGTGATCGCTGGTTGCGGGAAGCAGGTCGCTCTGAACGCGGAAATGGGACTTCCGTGGCGAGCGATGGCGGTGTCGGGAACGGAAAATACGGGTCAATAGCCAGGAGAGGAGAGTAGACATAGTCAGGATCAAAAAACGGGTCGAAGCCAGGGAACAGACGGGAGCAAAAACAGGAGGGAGTCAGGGTCAAAAAAAGCTTGCCTAGAGTAAACTGAGGGACTGACGGACAGACAACAGCTGACAGAAGGACGTGGGTTTAAATAGTGACAGGGAGCCAATCATAGTCCGAGGCAGTTGGTGCCAAAGGAGCCTGCACAAGTCCATCACATCGGTGTTCTTTTTATAGTTAAGATATAATATTTGAATGAGAACAATTAACATCCCTTTAGTACATTTTATTCGGAAAACTTTCAGATGGATTTGCTCGTCTTAAGTTTCTCTGCGTAGTTTTTCAACATTTTCTAAAATTTTTGAAAATAAGAAAATAATTCCAGAAAAAAACAGGCAATTTTCTTTTACTATCATATCTTGCTGCTCATTTATACATTTGTTTTTATTGTTTTCCTACGGAGATATTCATTTTTTTAAAATCCTTGTTATCACACTCATTTTAAGATATTTTTCTTATTTTACTATATATGTAACTATTTTTTTCACATTTCAAATACATTTTCTCATTTTGATTAAGTAGAAAACAGAAAACCTAATTAAAACATGGTTTGAATAAAAATATTTGAAAAAATAAAAGCAACTATTCTGCACAGTAGGAATGTTTTTTTTCTAGTTTTTTGTATAAACTACGACTACTTTTTATCCTGACATTCCTTTTATATTTTTTTATCTTTGAAATATTTATTACATGTTTATCCTGGACCACCTCGTCTAATCCATTTGGAAACAATGTTCAATACAGACGCTGCCCTACTTACGAACGAGATACGTTCTCAACAATCGTTTGTAAGTTGAATTTGTTCTTGGGTTGCTTCAGTGCTATATTTTGTATGTGTAAGGTTTGTACAAGTATGTTTAAGGCTTGTATAAGTAACCTGTATTGTTTTGTATTAAAAAATAAACATTTCATAAAGTAAAATGCTCTATAAAGATCAATAAAGTTAAGTTTAACTTACTTTTGGAAGATGGGCTTCAAGAGTTAGGATCCAACAATTTTCTCAACCGCACCAAGCTTTCTTATTCCACTTAAATTTCAAAAGAAACGACTCAACTCTTTTCATTACACTTTCCACCAACCATATTGAATGGATGCACGAGATATTAAACATTAAAAATGTCAAAGTTCTTTACATGCTGGAGAGACAGTATAATATGTTTACACATGAACTCGGAAGAGGAAGCAGATTTCTTCTTCGGGTGGATGTTGGGTGACCTCTCACAGCGCCACACGCCGGTAGAGGCGGGAAGAAAGCACTACAGTACTGTCCTGCACTCGGAAGAAGGTGCACGCAATGCAAAATCTAACAGCAATATCCGGATAATTTTGGACATTCCGAAAACTTTTTTCGTATCTACCGTTTTTGGTAAGTCGAATGTTTGTGAGTAAGGGAGCTTCTGTATTGTTATCAATGCCAATAAAGAGTATAAGTATAATTATAATAATAAAACACCCCCTCTTCTCCTAACATGCCAGACACACAGGAAGAAATGATGGCAAGACACAGCTTAACCATGTAACGAAAGGGACATAAGTAAGACTCATCCATACTGAAAAAGACAGTAGTAGACTCCTGCAAAAAGAGATGTAAAGCCCTTTTCTTTCTTCATGTATTTAGTAAAGTAAGGACTAAACCTGGCATTCAGTTGAGATAATATTAAGTCAAGTCAAGTCATGTTTATTTGTATAGCCCTTAATCACAAAGAGTCTCAAAGGGCTGCACGGATCAAAGACTATTGCAAACTACAGACTATTATGACACTCATTTAAAACCTACATGAGGGCAAAAAACACATATACATATTATCAACATAAAATATAGATTATTTCTATGCTATAGAGTAGAAGTGTGTTTTAAGCTTAGATTTAAACATGTGCACTGAGGTTGCAGATCGAATCTCAGGGGGAAGAGCATTCCACAGCACCGGGGCCCGGCTGGAGAACACTCTCGAACCTGCGGATCTCCTCTTGGCTCTTGGGATCACTACTAGACCAGCGTTTTCAGAACGAAGGCTCCAGACCGGAGCTTAGGGGGAAATTAAAGATATGAGGGAGCAAGTCCATGTATGATTTTGTATACTACCAACAGAACCTTAAAATCACATCTTAGGCTAACATGGAGCCAATGCAGGTTAGCTAAAATTGGGGTAATGTGATTAAACTTTCTTGTGTTGGTTGAAACCCTCGCTGCAGCATTTTGTACCAGCTGAAGGCTCTTGATTTTGGACTGGAGAGTAGTGGATTACAGTAATCGAGACGGGAAGTAACAAATGCGTGAATTATAATCTGAGACAGCATAGGACGAATTTTAGCAATGTTGCGAAGATGGAAGAAAGCTGTTCTAGTAATATTCTTCACGTGCGTTTGAAAGGACTGAGTCACTCTGGGTGATATTACATTTGTCAATGTTCAGAGCAGTTTTTGAGAACAGGTCACAGCATTTAGATGGACCAACAACTAACATTTTGGTCTTTTCAGAGTTGAGGAGTTGAGTGACATCCAATCTTTTATCTCAGTGAGACAGGCCTCCAAATTTCCACAATTTAATGTGGCAGATTCCTCCATCCGAAGATATAGTTGAGTGTCATCTGCATAGCAAGGGAAACTGATATTAAAAGAAAGAAAAATTCCAGCTCTCTTCTAGATGCCTTTCTGCCCCCCAAAATATACATTGTATTCCTATTGGTTCTCGTTTCCCCAAACAGCGACTTACATAACACCAGGATGTCGCAGGCGCTTCATTAACTTCTGATTCATAGGTCAACAACATCAAGCACACTGGAGCATGATGGGACTTTGAGTCATGCATTCCCACTTTTAAAGCCACTTTCAGAAAAGGAACTTTTTATCCCGGGAAGTTGCGGCAGCTAAATTGCACAAAATTCGCACCGATTTTCAACACGGGGAATTATATCAATTTCTTTAAATATTTTAGATAAGAATAATTGGAAAAAATGAAAATCTTGTTTTTAAAGTGTACAGTACACCCCCATATACATTTTGTTTTTTTTAGGCCTCTCTTTATGGTGTATTTTGTGTCCAAAAACGGATACAATTCAAACTTTTCAGTGTTTATGCATGGGTAGTCTCTAAGATGCCCGTCTACTATTGGTCAATGTCATATACAACGCTTATCTGCTATTGGTTTATGTTATGGCATCATGAAAATACATTTACGTTATTGGCTGAACTGCCTCCCACAATGCTTTCCCTTCATTCAGTGCAGAATCTTGTGTGCTTCATACTTTTCTGTATTTTTTGTACTGTATTAAACTTGCAGTTATCAAGAATTACTAAGAAGGTACACGCATCGTTACCCTCGCTTAGGAATACGTCCGTAACCAGTCAAAAAAATATAAATAAATAAGGAGGCGCTTAAAGCAAGGACATCTTCTAATCGCATGGCAATTTTCCTAAGTGAAAGTTTTAAAATCTGTTTTTTTTTTTTATCTGCAGTCGTCGTCACCTCCCCCATATGCATCCATCCGCTACTCGACTTGACCAGCTCAAGTCACATCACACTAATTGTGGATGAAATTAGATTTTTCTTTTACATGTATAAATATGTGTAATACATTAGAATCTACATGTATATGACACACAAATAGAATTTACTATGTACTGTTTTGTTATTTCAAGCAAAATTATATTTGCGGCCCCCTCTTACTTGATCATTTCTACACCTACTAGAACTCATTCCTTGTTCTACTTTAGGGGTGGGCAACTATTTGGAGTCAAGGGCCACATGTGACATGTTATTGTTCTTTTTAAATAGATTAGTTTCTTTAAATTGATTTTGAAACGATCACAATTAGAGGAAAATAGTACATAAGGTCTCTGTTTTAAGCACTTCATTTGTTATTTAGTTTTGAAGTATTACTGTAGGGTTTTTTCTGTTTTTATTTAGTATTTCTGAAGTCAGATTTTTATTTAATTTCTGAAGTTTTTTGTATTGTTATTGTGGTTTTATCTATGTGCTATTTTTAGTGTATTGTAAGTTGCACATAGTATTTCCATAGTAGTTTTTTTTTTTTTTTCGTATTTCTGTAGTACTTTGCTGTATTTCGAAAGTCAATTTTTGTTGTATATGTGTAGTATTTTTGGCGTATTTTTGTATTATTACTGTAGTTTAATGATTATAGTATTTTTGTAGTATTACTGTAGGGTTATTTTTTAAGTGTTTTTGTACTCTCTCTTGTATTTTTCCAAGGTTTCCATATAAGAATGTTTGTTGTATATCTGTAGTATTTCTGTAGTACCTTTGTAGTACAGTGTTACTGTATTTTTGTGTTATTTTAATAGGAGTATTTTTGTAGTATTGCTATAGTTGTAATTTGCAGTATTTTTGTTGTATATCTCTTGTAGGAGTATTCTTGTAGTAGTATTTCTCTACTAGTTTTTTATATTATAGTTAGATGTAACGGTATTTTTTTAGTATTTCAGTAGAAGTCAAATTGAAGTATTTCGAAAGCAGTATTTTAATAGTATTTTTGTAGAATTATTTTAGTATTTCCAAAGTAGTGTTTTTGCAGTAAATACATTTGTAGTGGCATTTTATAATGTAGTATTACTGTAGTTGTATTTTTCTAGTAATTCTATTCTATATTTTATTTTCAGAATGAAAGTCAAGTCAAGAAAGGAAAATAATATACGAGGTCCCTGTTTTTAAGCACCCCTAGCCACCCCTTGGTGGCGCCCCCGAGTACACATGTTCTTATTTTGTTTGAACAACAGATTAAATCTCTTCAAACTACAGAGAAATTGCACAAGCAACATTTTCTGTCCGAGGGTAAGCTTTTCCGTGTCCGATTGCTGCGCAATTCCTATAAATTACGCTTTTGAACAACTGAGAGGCACTCAATTAATCAGACTCCATTTGTTTAGGGCGGCTTTTAGGTGTCATTTGAGTAAATCGTTGGTGTCCAGACTATGACACGGGGACCATTTGCAGCTCACCAACCATACTTCAGTGGCCCTGTCACATTTATTAAAAGTGATATTTGCTCAAACTGGAAAAAAGGAGCCTCAAAGATTTTTTTATGACAATGAAACAAACATCCCCTTTGGAATTATGGCCAAAAAGGTCAAGTTTTTTTCTTCTTTTTTCTTACAAGCAAAAACACAGCCTCTTTATTTGCCCAGCATCCGATGTGACGTTCTGCCCTTTTCACGGTTGCTCACCAGTCTCGATTGTACAAAGTTATGAGGAAAAACTTTAGATTTGGCACTCCTGGAAATTAGGCACTTGTCTGATATCATAAAGTTTGTTAACCCAATTTTGGGGGGGTGACTTGAGGCAGAAAAATACGTACCATATTTATTTGTGTATAACTCGCATCCCTGATTTTTTATTCAAAATCGGTATATTATTTGGTTTCCTCTCTTTGTCAGCTCAAACCGAGTATTGTAACTGACAAACGTTGTTGAATAGGTGCGGCCATTATTAAAATTATTTATTGACAAGGTAAACTATGAACACAGTACCAACAATAAATTTACAGTTTTTATTTAATGTTTTTTTAAAGTCTGAATTTATCATCAGATACACCTGTTTCCCTTACCGTGTCTTTTTTATGTTTATTTACATATTTAGGACAACTTTTTTTCCCATTTTATAGCATTCGTCTTTGGTACTGTGAATAAAAAACAGTGTAATAATGAGATAAAATTGAATGTTTTTTCTTATGTAATTCTTATCATCGGGGGGCCAGTGGTTAGGATTTGGGGCTCAAACCACCGGACTTGGGCTTCAAGAGTTAGGCAACTCTTGAAGCCTAAGACGAAAAAAAAAGCGTTTCAAACATTTTCTCAACCGCATCAAGCTTTCTTATTCAACTTTCATTTCAAAAGAAACGGCTCGCCTCTTCTTTGCACTTTACACCAACCATATTGAATGGATGCACGGGATATTAAACCATAAAAATGTCATAGTTCTTAGTGCGCTGGAGATACAGTATAAAATGGATACCAATGTTGTAAGTCTTATGTATGACTCAGCCAAGGCATGAACCAGCGACCTCCCAGTCTCAGAGCGGGCGCCCTACCATATAGGCTACCGTGCTGCTTCTATTGTTATGCTTTTTCTCGTGTCTGTTGTTTAGCTAACTGCTGCTCGTTTCTGCCCTAGACTCTGTGTGACAAGCTTTATTTATTATTTATTATAGTCTCGTTTTAAGAATTACACAAAAAACTTTGTTCTTCCTATTATTGTTCATATTCTCCTTATTGTTTTTCACAAAAATTTCCATGCCAGTACAGCAACAAAAACACTTCTGCCACCTACTGGACAGTTCTTTGACTACAAGCTGCCCTTTCTACAGGTACTAATGAGTATTTTTGTTGATACGAGTGTATGTAATTTACATGTTTATTTTTTTAAAAGTCATAAAACGTTTTATAGGCACTAGGTTTTGATACTATGCAAACAAATTCATTTTTGCCACTAGTACATTTTTGCTTTGGAAAAAATTTATAAAATTGTTTTTTTTCCTCCCACGCTTATTTTTAGGGGAGCACCAATCTCAAACACTAGTTACTTTAATGTTAAAAAGCAAGTACGTTTTTTTTTTTTAATCTAAATAAATAATCTAACCGCACTTGTTTTCAACAAGCTATCTTCTGGCTTGTATTATTGCATTATTTATTTTCCACAAACATTCCGCTCAGTTCTTGCAGACTGGCAATACAATAATTTGCAACATTGTTCTTATTCAAAGACTCACTGAGGTCCCATTCGATTTTTTTTAATTAGTACTGTATACAGATATTAAAAATGCAATGAGGTTGGTCAGTGAAGGTCCAAAATGCAACCCACTGGAAATGTAGACCTTAAACTGGGTTAAAAAAAAAAGTACATTGAGGCTTTGGTACTGGGATCAGGGTTCGATTATCAAATTGCTTGTTTACGAAGCATAATTTCCCATATGAAGTAATAGTATTTATTTTTACATGTTTCTACATACATAAGTGTGAGGAAATTATTGTTTGATTATAGTTTGAATGTGCCTTTGTATGCTATTGTCCTCAAAAGTACCTCAACGAAGCCAAAGGTGTATCCAGGTGTTGTTTTTTGTTACAATTATACCAGCTTAGGTAGTTAATTTTCCCCTTCAGACACTGAGATTACGTAGAGCTCATTTAGAGATAGCGGCTGGCTGTCGCACCTCCCTAAAATGTACCCATCCTCCTTATCTATGCTTCATTAGAAATACACTGCATCATTGTTTAAGCTTACTGTAAATAATTAGCTTCTCTCTCTTCATTAGGGCTAATCTTTATCTTCCACGGTCAGTGAGCAGCTGACCGGATACTTTAACTTTTTTTTCTCATTTATTATGGTAGTGTGATACTTCGCGACTAGCATTATATTGTTTCATGTACTCATGTGATATTGGTAGGCCAATCAGAGGTGTTGTTTTACGCCTGTCTTTTGAATAAATGGGCCAGTAGTTATCGGAAGTGTGTGATTCCTCTCTGAGCTGATCTTGGAAGCGGATATAGGGGGCAGCTAAGGTGGGATGCGCCTCAGATTAAAGAGCTACCCAACTCAACCTCCGACTCAGAGTGTGTTTCATTTTTTAGCTGAATACAATCTCGTATTTTATTCTTGACAATAAGGCTGGGACAAAAGTCCATTCGCAAGTAGAGCTGTTTTTTCTTTTAAAGTATCTTTTTTATCTCTCTATTTTTAACTAATAAAGCAGGTTGGCAAACAAAAGTAATTATAATGGTTTTCAGATAGACTATTCAAACACAACAATTCATAATAACAATTTGTTTCTTTTTATATTAATAAGTTGTTTTTTTTTGTTTTTGTTTTTTTTTTACTGATAGAGAAGTTTGGCAAATTGGAGTTCTAATTACTATGTTATCGATGTAATAACAATGGTTTTCAGTTAACAACACAACACATTACAAATAAATTACATCCCTCCCCACACTTTAAAAAAATAGGTAAAAACTAATTTTCTTCCCATACAAAGGAACAAAATTTATATTTATCTAATAAAACGTGTACCTCTTGTGATTGCTCTTGACTTTGAATTTGTTGAGTATAAAAAAAGGTTAAAATTGTATTGTATTTGTATATGGTCGTTTTCTTTTTAAATTTTATAAATATTTTAATTTATATTTTTTATGTTTTTCAGTGTTAACGATTAACTGTTAATTTTGCTTTATATTCACCTTTTTTAAATCATTCATAATAATACATAAGATATGGATTAAACAACATAAACAACTCGAAGAGATATTTGGGAGACGACAGATGCTTTTAGTGAGCCAAGCCGAAAAGCCGGTTCTCTTAAAAGAGTCTGAATATCCTTTTTTTCGATGGACCATTAGATTTCGGTTTGATTCATTAAACTCACTTGCATATTGTTTACTACTGATGTTTATTTTATGATATTGTGTACTGTTTCTTTTTGTTGCACTTCAAGTAAAGGATATTGCCGGGGAGGTGCAATAATAATAATATTCTATGAGACAGTAGTGGCAAGCGCCCTCTTCTATGCGGCAGCGTGTTGGGGAGGCAGCGTCAAGAAGAAGGATGCCTCTCGTCTCAATAAACTGGCTAGGAAAGCGAGCTCTGTTGTGGGCAAAGAGCTGGACAGCCTAACAACAGTAGCTGAGAGACGAGCACTGAAAAAGCTGAGGTCAATCATGGACAATTCATCGCATCCACTACACAGCATTATCTCCAGACAGAAGAGCAGTTTCAGCGACAGACTGCTGTCACTGTCTTGTACTACGGACAGACTGAAGAGATCTTTTCTTCCTCATGCCATGAGGCTCTTTAACTCCACCCGGCAGAGTAAAGGCCCACATTAAACCACACCACCTACATTGGATATTACCGAATCTTACTGCAATATGTATTCTGTGTAGCACTATTTAGTTACTCTATATAACACGCTACAGTGGGCATTTGCACGTCACACTGGGTATTTGTATATTGTATTCTTTTGGCTTTATTATTGTATTGTTCTCAGCGAAGGGATGCTGCTGGAAATGTGAATTTCCCTTAGGGGATGAATAAAGTATCTATCTATCTATCTATCTATCTAAATATTACAAGGTTTTATAACACCACCACCAGCCTGTTCTTCTCTATTCAACTGACTCAAATACTGCTCGGAAAATTTCAAGTTCTTTGACATATAACTTCTCTTTAAAGTAACGGAAATGGTTGCTTTGTCTGGCAACGCGTTACTTATTTTATAGATATTTTATTTTAACTCGGTTACTAACTCAGACGTAGTGAGTCACTATAACTAGTTACTTTTTTAAAGAAACGTGCCCAACACTGATTATCATTTTATTTTTTCCAGTTTTGTTTGCCCGGCCGAATTGAAAATTAGTCAAAAATGATTTCTCAATGTTTCAAAACCATCCACTTCAGATTATATTCACTATCACGTTACTGGGAAAACAAAAATAAAAATGTTTTTATCTTCCTTTAGCATGGGGGGTGGCAACACGTAGCTCAGGAGCCACATGAGGCTCTTTAGCGCTTCCCAGCACTATTCCAAAAAATGTTTACACATTGAAATAGACTGGGGAGGAAAATATGTTTTGATTTTAATATGGTCACTGTAGTAGGATTAACATAACACAAACACTTTTAACGTTTTCTGGTGCCATAAAAATGTGTGAAATACTTGTAGGTACAGACACTCCCCTACTTACGGCCATTCGACTTACGTAAAACGGTAGATACGAACATCAAAGGAGTCCCGTGTTGTTTGTGTAGAAATAAACGCTCTCTAAAATTACAAACTACAGAAACTCGGCCCCCTTAGAGGTCATTTATTTCATCACAAGTTGTCTTTCCCATCGAAACAAACCACTACTACTACTACTACCACTAGTACATGGTCACAAATACATACAGACGCTCCCCTACTTACGACCATTCCACTAACGTAAAACGGTAGATGCGAACACTTTTTTCGGGATGTCTAAAAGTATCCGGACATTGCTGTAAGTTTGATTGTGTATGTGCACCTTTCTGAGTACAGGAACGTACTGTATTGCTTCTTCCCGCCACTACCGGTGTGTGGCGCTGTTAGAGGTCACCCAGCATCCACCCTGAAGAAGAAATCTGGCTTCTACTTCCTGTTTCGTGTGCAAAAATAAAAACGTGTACTTTGACGTTTTTATTGTTTATTATCTCGTGCATCCATTCAATATGGTTGGTGGAAAGTGGAAAGAAGAGGCCAGCCGTTTCTTTTGAAACGAAAGTGGAGTAAGAAAGTTTGATGCGGTTGTAGAAAATGTTTGAAACGCTTTTTTTCGGCCACTTTTTCTCAAGGAGGAGGACCTCTTGAAGCGCATTTTCCAAAAGTAAGTTAAACTAAACGTTATTTATCTTTATAAGGTGTGTTATTTTCTGAAATGTTTTCTTTAGTACAAAACAATACAGGTTACTTATACAAGCCTTAAACATACGTCCACAAACCATAAACAAACAATCCATACAAAATATAGCACTGAAGCAAGGTACGAACAAATTCAACTTACGAACAATCGTCCTGGAACCTCGTTCGTAAGTAGGGCAGCGTCTGGATAGCATTTTAACGAGGAGCTGGTACAAGTTCTAGAGCTACAAGCTAAACTCTGGTGCATTGCTTCTCCACTTTATTCTCTCTCACGTGTCCCAGGCTCCGCCCCTTTTAAAGGGGGTGCACCACCAGGCAATGCAGGTGGCCGTTTTCAACATATTGGCCTCGGACCCCAAAGGTATTAATAGAAATATATGAGGAGGACAAAGGATTCAACATTTCTCGGATCGAATTATTTGCATCTGTTGCCAATGCGGATGGATGGCCTTAATGTTTGCTCTGTAGAGAGAATTTATCAAATAAGAAAAAGAGTAATGTGGTAGAGTACCCGGTTGAAAGTGTGGGAGAAAACGTGTGATTGTGTCACTTCTCTAGAAATTAGAAAAATAAAAATTAAGAAGTGGATTGCATCTCCAAACTGCCGTAAGTTTAATAAAGCGGGGAAAACCGTTCCCAGATGGTAGCTACATGAAAGAGTCATTCCTCAAGATATCAGAACACCTATTTGCTTACTTCAAAAACAAATGTGAACTAATGCAGAAAATTAAAAACATGCCGCTTTCCACCAAGACAATGAATAAAAAGGCCATTAAAATGGCAAGCAACATCACTGAGGACCAAATCAAGGACATTCAGCGCCAGAATACTCAATTGCAGGGTTGGGTAGGGTTACTTTAACTTGATTACTTTCAATTACTTTTGGATTACTCCAATACCAAGATGCTAATAAAAGACAAAAGAAACTAAATATGAATAAAATTATGACTCACAACACGTGGTAAGCTTTCTCTCCTGGCTTTGATCTCTGATCTCCGGCAAAACTAACATAAAATGCAACAGAAACGAAATGAAAATAAATCCAAACAGCTTGCCAACTTCATTTTTGCCGTTCCGTGTATTCCGTTACTCCCCAAGCCTGCACAAAATTTAGTAATTGTATTCATATTTAGTTTCTTTTGTCTTTTATTAGCATATTTGGTATTGGAGTAATCCAAAAGTAATTGAAAGTAATCAAGTTAAAGTAACCCTCCCCAACCCTGCTCAATTGCCTGTGATGAGTCACGTGATAGGATTGATGGCTTTGTTGCATTTCTTTAATTTCAATGAACAATACTGCCGTTCATTAATATTGTAATTAAGTTAAACTTGAGGCGGTATCCCACAACAGAGTAGTCACTTGGTGCATTGTTATCCAGAGGATGCTCCGCATTAAACGTACTCATTGTGATCGTAGGGTAACACAGCTTATATAGATACAAACGTTGCATTCATTATCAGACTTATAAAAGGCTTTTGTGCTTTTGTATTTTTAGTCCAAAACAGCTTTTTCAACATCCTAGTTTGCCTACCACTGCTTTAGCATGTGGAGTTGTTAAATTTCATAATAGGGCGATTTACTGCTTTCTTTTTGTACTTTTTTGTCAAATTGGCTCTCAGAGAAACTCAATATTGAAAAAATATTTGCACGTATGTTGGTCAAGCTGTTCGTGTACATCTTACCGCAGCGTTATTTACAAACAGGATGAAACACATACCTGTCAAACTGTATGTTTTTGCCGTACAAAGTACGTTTACTATACATTTTAAGACGTGTACACGTACAAGAAAATCTGTACGGAAAAAGGCAAATTTGTCAATTATGGGTACCATCCGGTATACACCGACTAAGACGAAACGGCAAATCAATCAAGTCTAACAAATTCGCCGCGGTAGCCTCTATCTCGGTATCGTTTTTTTTTTTTTTGCAAACGAAGTGAGCGGTTTGATGCTACTGTGCGCATGCGTCTGCCGCCTCGGATTTCATGTGGTAGTTATGTAGTGAAAGGAAGTCCGTGTCTTTTTAGAGAACTGGCTTTTGGGGTTCAACTCATTAAAGAGAGCCGGCTCTCAAACGGCTCACTTGTTTTGATGCATTATATTACGAATCATTATTGTTGTATAAAGAAATTAAGAAATAATGGAAGTATAGAAGGAGAAAATGAAAAAAGACAGGTTTGTGGTTATCCCTTTAATCAGTATATTACCAACAATAATTTAATGCAGAAAATCAATTATTAATTTGAATAAGAAAATGTATTATTCTACCTAATTATATTTGCATGTATTTTTTCCCTCTAGAGTGAACAGCCAAGCTACTTAGTTGTTGAACTTTTTTAATAATAAACCTCATTCATGTCGAGCAACTCAGTATCTCACCACAAAATGTTAATTGACAATATATATGATATACGAAACACATGTACAATATGACATGTTAAACTACATAAATAAACACGTTTGAAAAAAATATATGGTGTAAATACGACAGCTTGTAAGGGCATGGAGCCGTGGAGGTTGACAGGTATGGATTCAGGCAAAGAAGGGGCTAGGTGACCGTTTAGCCAATCAGAATGCTGAGCATAATGCAAAATGAAAATCCGCAAAGTATCAAAACTGTGAAAGTAAACCGTGATACAGCGAGGATTACTGTGTGTATCGTCACACGTGCCTCATTGTCATCCAAATCTGCCTCCCTCGCCTTCTATTTCAACTGGAAACATTTTACTAGATTCAGATCGTGAACCAAATCTAGCACAGAACAGAAAAACCTGGAAAGCTGGATATGTATTTTTTAACTATAAAACCATGGAAATAGTGTCTATGGTTACAGTGTTACATGGCAGAATATGCTATGTCCCCGGGCAAATTTTGCCTTTGCAGAAAACGTGAACGAGTCAGACAGATTAGTGTCAGTGTGGCACAGGCGGCAATAGTAAACGTGTTATCCCCTGCACTGCTATTTTACTCGTGTTGGCTCGAAACAAAAAGTGTGACACACAAAAAAGTATGTTATGCCCTTATTTTGTATTGGAACAAATTGGCACTCGACACAAAAATTTTGGGGAATTCTTGCATCGGTGTTCAGGTGAAAAATCGGAACTCGAGCACCCGAACACAGGTACAAAAAATGGTTTATATTGTTTTATTTTTTTATCTTTATTATGTCAAATTTGAATTACTGTATATACTAGCATACAGTACATGCCGATTTTAGATCCTTAAAATACAATTCCCAAACCAGGATGTTGGCTTATATGTGCATATAAAGGAACACAGCTGGGCGTAAGACTGACATAGCCAGGTAAAGGCCCTTACAGTATCCTCGGTGCTGCCCCGGTTGTGTTTGAGAGGGAAAACATTTTATTGTGATTTACTGTGTTTTCTTGCTTTTTTTTCCCACAAGGAAAAGAGAAAAAGAGTGAGAACAACGATCGAGTTGCAGAAAAAAGTGATTGTGAAATACGAGAGAGGTGTACGAGTGTCTGCCATCAAACCGCTGCTCAATGTTAGAGTAAACACATGGGGTCGTAAGACAGACTATGCAATGGCCCGCAGCTTTGTGGTGTCTTCATGCTTCCCCTTGACCAACCTCTTTTTCCTGGTTAGTCAATCGGTGCCATCCTGATTGTGTGTGAGGGATCACATCTAATTTTATTGTGATTTGGTGCGTTTTATTGCCCCTAGAGTATGGATCCTCAGAAAGTTAGCGATAACAGCAATGATCTAGTCGAAGAAGGGAATGATTGTGAAACATTAAAATGGTGTATGAGTGTCTGCCGTCAAAGCACTTCTTAAAGTTACTCTTAATAGTTTAAATTAGTTTTATTTTTATTAATGATAGAGTATAATAACCTTTATCATCTACACCAGGGGTGTTAAACTCATTCTAACCGTGGGCCACATCAGCGTAACGGTTGCCTTAAAGTTCCTGATGTGACTTACAAATGTAAATGGATGAAATCTAAAAGAAATATAACTACTCCTTCATTTAAATTGATTATTTTTTTCAAGTCACAAACATTACTGGTGCATTGAAAAATGTCACTACACATATATTATACCAACTAAATATAAAAAAATAACAAAATCTTCTTGAGGATTTTTAGGATTAATTATTTCTCAATTCCACCTTTTGGAATTGGTATGGGGAAACTGCCATGTCGTTGCACTTAGCTGTCACATTGTGGGTATTGTAGTTTACAGGCATTTTGGGAAATGTAGTATTTTGTTAAAGCACTATTTTGACCCTTTAAATTTTGGACGCTCAGAAATGTAATCGCTTGCGAGCCAAATAAAATGATGAGACGGGCCATGAGTTTGTCCTTTAAGTATTTATAGCTGTTTAGGTACACATTTGATTCATATTTTGGTTACCTATTTCGAATAATATAAAAAAAATTTAAAGCCGGGATTTGCTTATATGTTATGTAGGCAAGTGAATAGGATATCTACACACTTAAATACTTATCTTTGTTTTGGTATTTGGTATTTTTTTGTATTTTGGGTATTTGTGGCGGTTTGAGGACATGTTTTATTAATATATTGGATATCTTGGACTGCAGATAAATGTATGAAAATAAATACTATTACTTCTATGGGAAAAATGTTTCCGCACTTGAACAAATTGGAGTTTGAACCTCGATCCTGAAAAGAGTAGTTCAGCATCACTGTATCAAAGTCCAGGGTGGTTGCAAATAAATTTCGATTAGTAGTATATAAAATGTAAATTTTTGTAGTTTATTTGAAAACCATTGTTATTACATTGTAACTACATTGTAATAACGTTGTAATTACAACACCTATTCACCAATTTAATTGGGGGGAAATATACACGGTAGGTTTTTTTTTTCCTTTTATTTGTGTTCGGAAGAGCACCACTTGCCAATTTCCCTCCTCATCTTCACCGGGACAAACTTATTCAAGTCGTTATGACAGCTCGCAGCATCAGCCTCAATGAAAGCGTGTGGTGCCAAGTGATGCGCACGCACTAAATACTCTCCTTATTGTGCTCAGTGCGTATTTTATACAAACTTGGTGGCTGTTTAAACTAATAATAAATCAAAAGCGGCGTTTTCACGGTGATTTATAATGTCCATTCTAAAAGCATGCAACTTACCTCGACACCAAATTCCGTCTTGAAACGCTCTCGAGTCAAAAGTGGAGTTTTCCCTCGCCGTGAAGATTTCTGTCTCGTGATTATGTTCAAATGAATATTATTTTGAAGCTCAGGTTACCAAAAAAATGGATACGAGTGTAGGCTCGAGTGCACCATCTGTTGTGCCGCTTTGCTTCGAGCAGGGTGGAGGAGCAAAAGGGGGGTTGGGGGTTTGGGGGGTGGGGGTTCAACGGTGGAGGGGGTGACGTGCGCGTGCTGGCTGACGTCACATCACTTTTGTGCACTCTTCATTTATATTCTCACTTAAACAGATAATATGGTTCAAACTGGGTATTAATTTAGTCATTATACAGCTGTATGTTTTCTCTTTATTGTTAACATAATAGAATAGATGGAATATACCTTTATCATACCTGTCAATCTCGACGGCTCCATGCCCTTACAAAATGTTATATTTTCCCTTACAAAATACAAAATTATCTTACACAATATTTTTTTTCAAACGTGTTTATTTATGTAGTTTAACATGTTATATTGTACATGCGTTCCGTTATATCATATATATTGTTAATTAACATTTTGTTGTGAGATCCTGAGTTGCTCGACATGAATGACGTTTATTATAAAAAAAAGTTCAAAAATGAAGTAGCTTGGACGTTCGCTGTTGAAGGAAAAACTAAATGCAAATATGTTTAAGTAGAATAATACATTTTCTTATTCAAATTATGAATTCATTTTCTGCATTAAATTATTGTTGGTAATATTGATTAAAGGGATAACCACAAACCTGTCCTTTTTCATTTTCTCCTTTTATACTTCCTTTTTTTCTTAACTTCTTTGTACAACAATAATGATTCGTAATACAATGCATCAAAGCAAGTGAGCCGTTTGAGAGGCGGCTCTTTAATGAGTTGAGCCGAAAAAGCCGGTTCTCTAAAAAGACACGGACTTCCTTTCACTACATAACTACCACATGAAATCTGAGGCGGCAGACGCATGCGCACAGTAGCATCAAACCGCTCACTTCGTTTGCAACGAAAAAAATCCATACCGAGATAGAGGCTACCGCGGCGAACTCGTTTGACTTATTTGATTTGCCATTTCGTCACAGTCGTTGTATACCGGATGGAAACCATGATTGACAAATTTGTGTTTTTCCGTACAGATTTTTTTGTACGTCCTACACATCTTAAAATGCATAATAAACATACTTTGTACGGCAAAAACGTACAGGTTGACATGTATGCTTCATTGTCATTGTTACAAAATGGGTTGAACATATTGTGACAACGAAATTGGACGTGGCACTCCAGAGTCACATTTTACAGAGAGGATGAATAAAACAAAGAAAATGAAGGAACAAAGAAGATAAAGGTTATAATTTACACAATATTTACACAAGAAAGTGTGGGCATATAAGGGTGTTACACAGTTTTGGGATTGTATTAGTCAATCAGTTCAGGGTGTCCCCTGCCCACTGCCCGAAGATGGCTGGGATGGGCTCCAGCACCCCCGCGACCCTACTGAGGATAAGCGGTGCAGATAATGGATGGATTGATAAATACATGCATATCTTTTACCTTTTTTAATACACATTTGAATTGTTTTACTTTTGTACATTTTTATACATACATTTATAAGAAAAATATAAAAACCAAAATAAGAATTTTTTTTTTCAAAAATAAATTTTTTTCTTACATTGTGTATTTATTTATTTTTTATTTTTATTTCATGCAAAAAGTGAGGAAAATATATAAACATCTGCAAATTTAAGATTCTGTTCTCATGCCTCAATGAAGAACGATAGCAAAGTGGAATTCCTTCCGGCTTCATTTAGTTGTTGGGGTCATGGCCGCTCTCCACTAATTATTATCCAAAACGTTCAGGAGTGATTTCTGGAGTGTTTCTTGTCGTCTATGCGCCCCTTTGTTTTTGTTTTCTCCGCATGCGGCCGAATTTCGCAATCGCGGCCTCGAACTCGACGTATCGCGGAGTTGGCTCTGAGGTTGCTATAGCAACACAACATCCGAAGCTTCCGTTGTCTTTTGGTGCGTTTGCTGAGGCGATGAGGAAGAAAATAGGATTTTGTAATCTGTCGGCGTCACAATACATAAGGGACAGTTGTTACTGTATGTAGGATTGAATAAATACCTACAAATATCCATCCATCCATCCATTTTTTTCTGCTTATCCGGGTTCAGGTCTCTGGGGCAGCGGCCTCAGCATACTATACAGTATATGCCATGTCAATAAATGCACACATAAATAAATCATGTAATACTTAAATAAATTTATTTTGTCATTTATTTCAGGATTTTGTCGTCGTGTGTTTTGTCACAACAAAATGTTACAGACGCTGCCCTACTTACGGACAAGGCTCCGGACGAAGTTGAATTTGTTCGTGAGTTACTTCAGTGTGATATTTTGTATGTTTAAGGTTTATATAAGTATGTTTATGGCTTGTATAAGTAACCTGTATTGTTTTGTACTGAAAAATAAACATTTCATAAAATAATATGCTCTGTAAAGATAAATAAAGTTAAGTTTCACTTACTTTTGGAAGAGTTGGGCAACTTCCCTCTCCGTGGTAAAAAGTGGCCGAAAAAAAAGCATTCCGACCATTTTCTCAACCGCATCAAGCTTTTCTTATTCCTTTTTCATTTCAATTTCCACCAACCATATTGAATGGATGCACAAGATATAAAACAATAAAAACGTCAAAGTTCTTATCGCGCTAGAGATACAGTACACATAGTATGTTTAGAAAAGAACTAGGAAGTGGAAGCCGGATTTCTTCTTTGGCGTGGATGCTAGGTGACCTCTCAAAACGCCACCACACGCCGGTAGCGGCGAAAAGAAGAACTACAGTAATGGTCAAATGGTCTGCATTTATATAGAGCTTTTCAACTGAATTAAGACTTCGCAAAGCGCTTTACAATGTGCTTCACACTTTTCACTTTTACACACTAACTAACCGATGGCAGCATCAGCCATGACAGGCAACTACCTGCTATCAGGGTCATTAGGGATTCAGTGTCTTGCCCAAGGACACTTTGACGGAGGAACCAGGAATCGAACCTGGGACCTCTTGATCCCAAGACACTTTCCGATTTTGTTTCCGTTTTGTTTCCGTTTCTACCATGTTTCGTCGAATGGTCGTAATTAGGGGAGCCTCTGTACTTAAAATGAGGGGGTGGGTCAAACTGGTTGAGCTTTTCACCTATTGGTTGAACAGTGATGAAAGACTGATGAACTCTTTGATCAACCAATAGGTGAAAAGCTCAGCCAGTTTGACCCGCCCCTTATTTTAAGTAACTTTCACGCCAAAATACATGACAAAATAAATGGAAAAATACACAACAAAATCCAGGAGAAAGTAAATGATAAAACAAACGACAAAATACATGATAAAATGCACAACAAAATCCAGGAGAAAGTCAATGATAAAATAAATGAAACAATGTATGACAAAATACATGATGTAATAAACTAAATCTAACAATATACATAAATAAATGAGAAAATACATGACAATACACAGCAAAATAAGAAATAAAATGTATTAATAAAAAATCGTGACGAAATACATGACAAAACACAACAAAATACATAACAATATAAATACTAAAATACATAAATGACAACATACGAAACAAAATGCTTGACAAAATATATGACAAAATTAATGCTGAAATTAATAAATGGCAAAATACACAACAGAAATACACTGAAAATTCATAAAGAAATAGCAATAAATTACTTGACAAAATACATGACGAAGAAATGACGATATTAATGACAAAATACACCTAAAATACATGATAAAATACTTGAAGAAATACACGAAAAAATACCTGACTAAATAAATGACAAAGTACACAACAAAATCCATGAGAAGGTAAATGACACCATAAATGACAAAATGAATTAAATATAACAAAATACATGAATAAAAGATAAAATACATGGAAAAATACACAATAAAATACCAAAATAAAAAAAACGACAAAATAAATACTAAAATAAACAAATTACAAAATGCACGACATTATATACAACAAAATATAGGATAAAATATATGATGAATGAGACAATACACAACAAATTTAATAACTAACGGGATAACTGCACTTATATCATCTATAACATGATTTATCTGTGGTCATTTATTAATATGATATACACTTGAAGCTTTCCCTTTATTTATACATTTATATGTACAGGATCGGTCCTCTCTAACAATTCGGCTTGTTACGAATTTTGAAAAAGTGAATTGAATCATATCTTTTTTTTATTTTGTTTTTTTATCTTGATTTTTATTTTATTGCCTTAATTCATCTAAGTAAATTTTGTATTCCTAAATTTTAATATTTGTAATATTCTTTTACGTATACATGTATACAAGGTTGGGTAGGGTTACTTTAACTTGATTACTTTCAATTACTTTTGGATTACCAAATATGCTAATAAAAGACAAAAGAAACTAAATATGAATAAAATTACTACATTTTGTGCAGGCTTGGGGAGTAACGGAATACATGGAACGGCAAAAATGATGCTGGCAAGCTGTTTGGATTTATTTTCATTTTGTTTCTGTCGCATTTTATGTTAGTTTTGCTGGAGATCAAAGAGATCAAAGCCAGGAGAGAAAGCTTACCACATCATAATTTTATTCATATTTAGTTTCTTTTGTCTTTTATTAGCGTATTTGCTATTGGAGCAATCCAAAAGTAATTGAAAGTAATCCAGTTAAAGTAATCCTACCCAACCCTGCACGTATATCGGTTCTTAGTTTATTTCTACGCTGGCAACTGTGTGGACAGCAAAGTAAGAATTACATTGTGCAGGGAAATGTGGTTCTTTACTGTGCCTAGGAATATAAACACTTTGAATTGATATGAATTTATCGAGGTAAAATTCATGCCTCTCTGTTGGTAAGCATCCTTGACTGATGTTTCCTCGGGCATGATGGCGTCACCTCCTCCGACGACAAGTAGACCAACAGGAAGCGTCAAACTCGCCACGTTCTCCGCGGGAGACCGATGCTTCACGGGGGAAACGGCGACTCTTGCAAAGGTCGCTGCCGAAGGCAACGAGCGACGCAGGAAAGCGCTTGACGCAGATAAATATCATAACACGTGTCATATCCGTGCTTCGGTCAGCGCCGATTCACTGATTTGTGGATTTTGAATTGAATTGTCTTTATTGCCAATTGTGTCATTGTGTTTCGATCGAGCAGACAGCACACAGAAAATGCTATCACAGGGGCAGGAGAAGAAGGGCTTTGTGTGATGGGTGGGCGTGACTGTCAGTGTGTGTGACTGTGATAGGCCGGTGTATGTCAATCAAACAGCAGGGCGGGCGCCCAAGTCGATGTGTCTAGATCCCAGAAAACAAACTGCTGAGTACGAATTCAGCTGAAATCATCAACTAACGTCCGAGGAAACTCTGAAGAGCACAAAGACATAGTGATCATCAGCGGGTGCTCCGTGGTTTGTTTTTGGGTGCGGGAAGCGACTAAGGCGGCGTACGGAGAGAAGGCAAGCAAGGTTGCAGGTCTGGCCTACTGCTACAGATTGGCTAACAACTCTCTTGAGCCATCGCGGCCGAGCCTGTATCTTAACGCCAGATCCAGTATCCATGAAACGGATGACCTGGACCTATAACGTGAGAGAAACTGCTACTTTGGGGAGGGTTTTATTCTAATCATCACGGAAACCTGGCTCAATTTGAGGATGCACAATAATAGCCAGCCGCTCTCTAAATCGCTTTCTTACTCTGAAAGGAGAAGCCCTTTGCTTTCCTTGTACTTCTGCATAACGACCACAAATACCTTTCAACCGCAATTCAGTGTTCTGAATTTTTCTTTGTAGATATATATTTGTTATTTTGTTACAGTCGTTTACTCTCAGTCGGTAATGACATCGACTCGGTGTAAATTTGAACTTTGGGGGCTTTTTTGAAGTTGCAATGCTACTTCGCAGATTTTTACTTCTCGCCTGGGGTTTTACTCCTCTTAAACCACAATAACCGAGGGAACACGGTATTGTTTAGAGATGGTTAGGCCAATCCTCGGTATAAAATCTGTTCTATTCTTAACTATTCTATGGATGAGCCTCCCTCATGTCTCTTTCCTCACTTGGTTTGTCTGTGCCTTGCCATGATTGTATTTATTGAATTATTTTATTTGTATCATTATTTATTTTGTTTTTATTATAGCTTAACCATAGCTTATAAGACTATCTGTGTTGTTGGGTAGAGGGAAAGGTATTGTACACTAAACATTTTTATACAGCAATTAATTGCCTTAAAAGTGTTTTACAAATACATTTTTTTAAACCACCTTGCAAATGATAAATTATTACTTTAAATAAATTATTCTGAAGCAATGATTCCCAAACTTTTGCAGGTTGGCGCCCCCTTGGCTCCCCAGTGAATTTTTTCGTGCGGTCTGAAGGGCGCAGATGCTGCTTTAATGGAGGTTTGATTACCTTCCACTCCAATTGTAGATGCACCTTCTTCGTCTTTTACTAGTAATCCTTTTTTGACATGCCGTGTATTGTAATATGTGATCATTTTTAAGGTGCTGGTACAAATTACTTGTGTTTCCTCTGCACCTAGCGACTACCTAGCAAATTCTGCAATGGGCGTTTTCTTCTGTTCCACGTCAAAACCTAAATAGGTCCAAACAAGTAATGTACCTCCCTTCTTCGGTGCAAGTTTCGTTGCCTTCTCGTTTGTTGACTCTGGGACTATGTTTACGGAGTCCGCCATGACACTCAATAAGTTCACAAGGTGGGTGTGGTATAGTGTGGTGCTTGCAAACTTTTAATCGCGTTTATTGGCTTGTGTTATTATTAAAACTTGCCTCTGATTGGTCGGCGCGTTTAAAACTCGAACAGTAACAATTGTGGTTGGCCAAAACTCCATCACTCACTACAAAACCTTGAAAAACCGCAGTACTTTGCAGTTTCACTACCGCACTTTGTCACATCGCGATGTTGATTCATTTTCGGTTAGTCATGCAGCCGTTTTGTGTACAAACAAACAAACAAACATTCAAACTTCCGACTGGCGCCCCCCTACCGCCCCCTTTTTCCTCACCGATCTAACTCACAAAACAATACAGGAGAATCTAGTGAACAAATCATACAGATTGTCTGTTGCAGACTATTTCAAAGAGCTATAAAAATGTGTGTTACCTGTGCTCTTTAAGTTTGCTAAGAGACCTTTCCTCCATCCATCTGGACCGCTTATCCTCAGCGGGGTCGCAAGGGTGAAGGAGCCCATCCTAGTCATCTTCGAAAGTGGGCAGGGGACACCCTGAACTGGTTGCCAGCCATTCACAGGGCACACAGAGACAGACGAATCACTTGCTCATTTACACCTAGGGACAATTTGGACCGGCCAATCCACCTGACATGCATGTTTTTGGAATGTGGGAGGAAACCGGAGAGCCCGGATGAAACCAACGCTAGCACGGGGAGAACATGCAAGTTTCGCGCAGGAAGGCTGACAGCTGGATTCGATCCCATGACCTCAGAACTGTGCCGGGGACGCGCTAACCACTTCGCCGACGTGCTGCCCGCAAAGGGACCTTCATATGCATAAAATACAGTATTACATTTTAAAGATACTACTTGTACTACTATTTTTTTAGGGGGAACAAAGAGTTAAAATAACAGATATGATTGAATGGCAACTTTCTAGATTCTACACTTTCCATGGAGAGTTTTTATTAGCAATGATTCTATTCCCACTTCTTACAATTGTTTCACACTTCTTTTTTCTGCGGTTCTGCAATATTTATTTTACAGTGGCGATCAAGGGTAGGCTAAAGTGTCATCCAGTTAAGGCTGTGTGCTGAAAATTGGGCTAATCTCAAGAGTGTGATAAAGTTGAGGACGCAACAAGACATCAACTCCAGTGCTCCTCGTGAGACGCTTCGAACGCTTTTCAAGGCAGTAGCAGTAAATCTTCGACCGGCCATTTGCTGTAAATCTGTGAAACTGCTCCCAGGGTAAATACAAAATATATCTACTGACTTGTGTTATTTTTAGTGTCCAATTAAAAATCAGTACAAATGTTGTTTTATTGCATTTAATTTGTAAGTGTTTCTTTTGTGTTCCTTTTACATATTCAAAAATGCCCAAAATTGAACAAAAAGTACTATCCCTGAATAAGTAAATACAACCTTTGTGGGACTCTTGGGAAATGTGGGCCTATCCGGCCATTTGCAGGCCTCCTTCAATAACCAACTCTGAGTTTTCCTTCCACAAGTGAAGCAATTACTGCAGAAGTACACATTTCATCTCGAGGAAATAATAGTGCCGGTACATAAAATTATTAGCACCCTGGTGATTTGACAATGGCTGAAAGGAAAAAAACACAAATACTCACCAATCGAAAACAATAAATTATTGAAATTCTTTACTTCGAGTACTGAGAGCAAACATATTAAAGTTTCAACTGATGTTAAACTATAAAAGTCATGTCATGTTTATTTGTGACACCCTTAATCACAAGGAGTCTCAAAGCGCTGCACAGATCACCGATTATTGCAAACTACAGACTATTATTACACCATCCCCTGATCTAAAACCTACATGAGGGCAAAGAAAAACTCAAAAACCTCAACATGAGGAAAATAAAGAAAACCTGAGAAGGGACCGTACATGAGATAATCCCCTTTCCAGGATAACCATGTTGCAACGGATGTTGCAATAATAAACTATACATACATATTGTCAACATGAAACATAGGTTATTCATATGCTATAGAATAGAAGTGTGTTTTAAGCTTAGATTTAAACATTTCCACTGAGGTTGCAGATCGAATCTCAGGGGAAGAGCATTCCACAGCACTGGGGCCCGAATGGAGAACTCTCTTGAACCTGCAGTTCTCTTCTTGGCTCTTGGGATCACTAGTAGACGGGCATTTTCAGAGCGAAGGCCGGACCGGACCTTAGGGGGAAATTAAATCTAAAATATGAAGGCGCAAGTCCATGCATGATTTTGTATAATACCAACAGAATCTTAAAATCACATCTTAAGTTAACAGGGAGCCAATGCACTTTAGCTAAAATCGGGGTAATGTGATTAAACTTTCTTGTCTTGGTTAAAAGCCTCGCTGCAGCATTTTGTACCAGCTGCAGGCTCTTGATTTTGGACTTCGGGAGACCGGAGAACTGAATCAACTGAAATTAGACTGCTTTCACCATAACAGTTACAGCTTGTTTACGCTTTGAAGACTTAAAGCTGCTTGAAATCAAAAGTTGAGGATGCTTGAACGTTATTGAGTCCTAAATTATAGTGTTTCGGAACTCTTTAACTCAATAATCAATTCCTCTTTCATGCTTTATTTATGTAATGTTAAGTCAGCTTTATTGCTTTAATCCAATGATTAGATCCCCTTTGACTCAAAATCTAAACTCAGCTTTAAATAATTTAAAAAGGGTTAAACCTTTTAAGCATTTACTGAGTTAAAGCTGCAAACCTGCTTAATCATGACTGTAGAAGGCAACAGTTGGAACTGCTTTAAGCTTTAACTCAAGAATCAAAGCTGCCTTAAAGCTTGAAATCAAAAGTTAAAACCGCTTTAACTCATAAGTTAAAGTGGCTTCAAATCGAGACGCTTTTTAAAGGGACAGTGTGTAATATTTATTGCACTCATAGTTGTACGAAAAAACCTTCATTCAGTAAAACAAAACACAACATTGAGTCGAATAATAAACAAAGACACATGAACTATCATACCAATGTTAACTTTCATAATCATTCATATGTTGAGGAAATTGTTTTTCCTTTACATAGCAGAATCCATACCTTGTAGTCGCCACTATGTTTGTCTGGCATTTTTCTGTTCCCTACGCCGTGCTCTGTTGAATACCACTTGTTGGGCCCTTTTCCAAGGTTTCCTATTTTCCTCGTGCTGAGATTTTCAGTTTTTCCTTGCCTGCATGTCGCTTTCAGATCAGGGCATGGTGTAATTGTGGCCTCTGCAGTCATTTGAGACATTTTTTTAACTAATTGCTATAATAGATAAATAAATGTGAAATGACTGTGTCATTGGTCAAATATTACTCAATCGTACCTTTAATGCTTTAATCATAAATCCAGTCAGATTTAATAATTTAATTGGGTATTTGAAATCCCTTTTAACTGAAATTGTAATTTTAAAGAGAGTTTAAGCTTTTCAGCGTTAACTAAATCTAATCTATGAACCTTTTCAATCGCGACCCTTTTTCGGCAACAGTCAAACCCCCTAGAACTCAAAAGCTGAAGCTGTCTTAAAGGAATATAGGAGAGTTAAAGCTATTAAGTGTTAACTGAGTTAAAGCTATAAAACTGCTTTAACTCAGCAGTTACAATTGCTTTTAGCTTTAACCAAAAATACCTATTTGTTGCTTTATTCAAAAGTTAAGTCAGCTTTATAGCTTGGTGAGCAATTTTCAGAACAGGTCCGCTAGCACCTCAGCTGTCCTTAGGTGGCACCCTAATGCCCAGGGATACCACGTTGAAGACCTCTGCTTTCGAACTTCAACTTTGACAGATCTGATGACTGTACTGGCACTCGATTTCCCGACTGGAGGGTGCCAACCAGGGGGTAAGGGCTGGAGAGCACTCACCTGGGCCTTATCATTGCCCGAACCTGTACGTCTTTATTCCTGCTCCTTATATTGACTGACTCCGACACTAGAGTTTGCCAGGTCATGTCTTTGGCCACGCCAGGTTTCATCTTTGTTCCTGAATTGGAAATTTTGTTAGTTGTGTGACCTCTCATTTGTTAGGGTTATGGTTACTTTGATCCTGAGGTATGTTCTCAAACATCAATTCTTTTTAATCATGACCGTCTTGTTTCTGGCATCCCTGGATTTGGGTCCACCCGCATACTGCACCAACTTTGATTTTAGTTTTATGGAATGTTATTATGATAATCGGATTCTATGAATGGATTCTACATTTCAAACCATCATTTTCAGTGTGGTTTTAATCTAGTATTGAAATCAAACAGATGTTTGGGGTTTTGTCATACCCTTGAAATGCGTTGTGTGGGTTTCACACAGTAGAATATGTTATTTTTTTCAAAAAGCCTTTTTGGGACTTGTTGAAAGTCACAGTGTGAATAATTAAATGGAAACAACATGAAGAGTGCTCCTATTGTTTTTCAGGTGGCTTGGGTCGTCTCCAGTGCAGACAACCCGCCAATTGTCCACCGTTCTGATGTTTTCAGCTCATTCATTTATTTATGGCAACCTTTGTTTATTATCCCTGCCAGCAATGTGCTAATTCTGTCACTCTGAAATACCACAAGATATTTTTTCCTTTTCCCATGAATCACAAGCTCTCATTGACATTACATCTATATCGATAAACAAAGTGAAGATGACTACAAGAAAGCAATTAATGCAATTTTCTCTTCTCCGCTTAGGTTGCAATTCCTGTTCTCGCGCATGAGGGTTCCATTTCTCCTGACCTTAAGCTAAATGTGACGAGCTTCAAGATGCTGACGACTGCAAGGAGAAGCGGTAGGGGGGGATGAGGCGAGGAGGCGTGGAGGAAGACATTCGTAACAAATAGCCACTGGGGTTAGAAAAGTCACTAAACATGGCAACAAAAACCCGAAATTGGCAACGCTGCGTTCGCTTCCAAACTTTTGTTAAATAACAGACAAAACAGTATTATTCTCATGTTTGTTATCTCATCTAATCCTTTTTTTATAGTTACACGTCTATTACGGTAGGTGGGTGTGCTGTTATCATTTATAACCAGAGGTGCTCATTACATAGATCACTGAGGTAGTACCGATAGATTGAGTGCATTGTATTAGTTGGGAAACACTATCTTTTCATCTTTTGGGGGGTTTGAGTTGGTGTTTGGACTATATTTGATGTGCTCATTTTCTTACTTTCGCCATTTTCTTGCTACATCAACAGAAAACCGTGAGTATGAGAATGAAATCATCCCCCATTACTTTTTCCTAATGTGTTGCGAGTCCTAAACAGTTCTGAGAAAAGCAGACAGGTGCAGTGGGAGAAACAATGACAGTGGAAAGGTAACACATACTTAAGAGAGAAAATATTCTCCTTCCAACTTTTTAAGGACCCCTCAAACAACGCGTCCCACCTTTAAATATTTTATATTTCTTTTCATTTAGGTCAAGTCATGTTTATTTGTATAACACTTGATCACAAGAAGTCTCAAACGTATGTACAGACTTCAGAATATTACAGACTATAGACAAATATTACACCGCCCTCTGATCTAAAACCTACATGCAGGCAAGGAAAACCTCAAAACTTCTGCATGAGGAAAATGAAGAAACCTTGAGAAGGGACCGCACATGAGGTAATCCCCCTTCCAGGATGACCAAGCTGCAATGGATGTTGGAACACAGATATTCAATTTATTCATAAGATATAGAATAGAAGTGTGTTTTTAGCCTATATTTAAACAGTTCTACTGAGGTTGCAGATCAAATCTCAGAGGGCAGAGCATTCAACAGCACCTGAGCTCGAATGGAGAACGCTTTAGGACTCTTCTTTGGATCACTACTAGACCAGCATTTTCAGAGCGAAGGCTCCGAGCAGGAACATAGGAAGAAATTAAATTTGAAATATATGGCAAGTTCATGCATGATTTTTTACAATACCAACCTATAATACCATAACCTTAAAGTCACATGTTAGGCTAATAGGGAGCCAATGCAGGTTAGCTAGAATTGGAGTACTGTGATCAAACATTCTTGTCTTAGTTAAAAGCCTCGCTGCAGCTTTTTGTACCAGCTGAAGGCTCTTGATTTTGGACTTCAGGAGACCGGAGAGTAGTACATTACAGTAATCGAGACAGAAGGTAACCAATGCATGAATTATATTCTCAGCATAACACTAGGGCAGCACAGGACATGCTTTTGAAAATGTCTTTTTTCGACGAAATGCCCATTTTTATTCCAAAACTTGCTTTTATGATAAAAATGAAAAACTACTTTTGTAAAATCATTTTGTTAAATAAAATCACGGAAATTAAAAAAGAATATATCATCACAAAATGTATGATATTACAACTATGAATGTTATGAATATGAATTATATAATTATTATGTTGTTGTGATTTTGTTTTAAATTCCAGTAAAATGCAAAGAATAATAAGTAAATATTTAATCAACATGAATGCTTGTTTAGTTAAATGTGAGTTTTTTTAATAAACGGTTTAATAAATTTAACTCTGACACTGAAAAAAACAAAAAAAAAAGAATTAAAAAACTGCCTTGATTCTAAAGATTTCTTTAAGGAAAAAAATATGTTGGGATTTAACGATATTCTAATCCCTTGTTACTTCGCTTAAAAAAGAGAGAGTGAGAGAAGCACTGTTATGTTGAAAAGCGATACATTTGGAAGCACGTCCTGAAAAATCTGCTGAGCCCGAGCAAAAGTCACCAGCAGCTTGTGGTGCAGCGCTCTTCGGCTCCATCTGTCAGACTGACATCACATTAATAGACTAAGCGTCATGATTGTTTTTGTCCTAGTGTGCGAGAGGAAGTGTGGTGGTACCAAAAAAAGCTTGCAAAAAGATGTTAAATGAGGCATTTGTAAGAAGATATAAGGGAAGGGTTCCTCACGTGTGAGGCCCGCAGCCCAAAGCAGGTCATCCGTGTGTTAACGGCTTCTCCTCACTGCCGCGGGCAAGAGAAGCGTTCGTCAAAACGACTTCATGCTTTTCCGTCCATCAGTTGTCGCCCAGCAAAAAATCAAGCCTCGGGTCTCCGAGGTGGAGCTCTAAATGAACTTTACCTCCAGCTGGATTTCGTTCTCACAGCTGTGGACTTCTTTCATTGCATATGATCGCAGTCAGGGAAGGAGAGGGGGGTGTGCAAGAGTTTACACAATTCATACAATATAATCTGCCCGTGAAATTAGCTTGTAGTTTCTATATATAAATCACTCGGTGCCCTTATACAATGCATATGTATTAGTGGTTTACCGAGCCTACTTGAACCCATCTTCTTCCTGTAACAACCAGATAATGACATTATAAACACGGTATAAACATAGTCATGTTTATTTGTGACGCCCTTAATCACTAGGAGTCTCAAAGGGTTGCACAGACCACAGACTATTGCAAACTACAGACTATTATTACACCATCCCCTGATCTAAAACCTACATGAGGGCAAGGAAAAACTCAGAAACCTCAACATGAGGAAAATGAAGAAACCTTGAGAAGGGACCGCACATGAGTTAATCCCCCTTCCAGGATGACCAGGAATAACATGAGGAATGGCTATTCAAGAAATGCATATCAAACGGGTAGTTCTCTGCACTAATCTTTAACAAAAGGTGTTGTGTATACACAATACATAACATTGACCAAAATTAACTATTGATTACACACATATACATACATACATCTTTAACTCCTCCGGTGTTTATTCCAACAACAAAATGATTGAAATGGTACACAATAACCTCCAGTGTTGGTAAAAAAATAGAGTTCCCATTTAGCACATCATTGTACAAAATAATCCCTTTTACCAAGATTGAAATTACCTCTATGTGCAGTGTACATTTTGCACTCTGTTGAAAGGAATTTATATTCACTGGGGTAGTGTTACATTTGACTCTTCCGGTGTTAAAATAACACTGGTTATTTTACTGTGTGCTCACATATAAGTCCACATCACATAAAGGCCGACCCTCTAAAAGTGCTTTAAAATAGTCCCATACTAAAAGAAATACATAACCAAAATATTAATAAAACATGCACCTAGAAAAAAACAATAATTATTTAAATCTGTAGATGGTAAAGATTGATATATCGATAATAAAGAGAAAAATATGAAGGATTTGAACCTTTTACGATGCCTTTAAGCAACACTTCAATGGCAGACACTTATGCATCATCTTTGTATTTTAAAATAATTTTCTTCTTTGTCTCCATTGTTGTTGTAACTGTTTTTCCATTTTTACTTATCACAAACTTTCTCGGGACAGATTATAATTGGTGGAAAAAAGGCAATAAAACATAATAGATCACAATGAATGAGATGTGATCCCTCTACATCACAATCAGGATAATACTGAATCGACTGGAAGAAGAGATCTGGCCAGGGAGAGCATAGTTTTCATTAAAAAATGCATATTTTGCATATTTTATAGTTTGGAAGATCCATAGTATTTGGAAGCTTTGCTTTCGCTTATTTGGACTGAAGAATGACTTTTTTTTACCATGTTTGTTTGGACAGTGTAAAGATAAAAGGATTAATATTTTTGCCATCAGCACTTTCTTCCCAAACAGGGAATGATTATGTTGGAGCAGGAAACCATATGTCATCTCTGCGTTCTTTCACATGACAACACTCCACGGGACCTGGCGAGCAGTATATCTGCACAGGACACAACATTAGGAACATCTAAGCAATGCAGTCTAAAATCTCCCAATGGACTGAGCGTTTATAACCGGTGGGCAAACATTTTGGCATTTGACATTGGGTTCACAAATTTTGCTGGTTTTATTTTTCGTACATGCCAATACAAGTCTCAAATTCACTAAATGAGTAATTACGATTCTCGGATCCTTTAACCACCTAGGGCACCACTAAGGACCTACTCTTGACAGCTTGCTCCACTGCTGACAGTTCTTGGACAGTTTTTTTTTTCGTGGCAAAGTTTGCACCATTTTATTCCATGATTTTGTTGGCCCAGTTCTTTGTCAGTCTTCTTCTCTTTCTACCCTGTTGGACTGTGCCTTGGAGAATAATCTTGGCCAGTCCTGATGATCTTGTGACGTGACCATACCACTGAAGTTTTCGTCTGCGCACAGTTGACAGTTAACAGTTTTTGTAGGGTCCACTGTGCCCCCTGATGATGTTGCGCACTGTTCGTTTGTCACATGGGCTAAGTAGCTGATGCCTACAAGTTTCCTGTAGCATCGAATCTCCATGACTTTGATTTTTCTTTCCAGCTTTGCTGTATGAGTTAATTTCTCACATGCTTAGAGGAAGATGGAATTAACCAGCACTTGCATGAGCCTCTTTGATTTCACTGCCATGTTCTTGCCCTTTCAGACGGGGTTAGGTCTGGCAAGAGTTGCTGTGGTTTGTGCTATCCTTGTCTTGATCTCTGGTTCTAGCTCCTCTTCTGACATGACAGCTCCAAAAAATGGTGACAGGTTCAAGATCTTAATGGTTGATGGTGATGTTTTTGGTTGGACCTTGGGGGTTGTTGGTCATTGCTTTTGTTTATTTCTGTGCTGATTTCTATCCCATACTCGGTTGATGCTTTGACCAGGCGATTGACCAGATCTTTGAGTTCCTGTTCGTCTCCAATATCATCAGTAAAACCGAGGTTCGTGACATTATGTCCCCCAATGCTGAGTGTACTTTCATTTTGGTCCAGGGCTTCGGTCATGGTCCTCCTCAGGAAAATGTTGAATAAAGTTGGAGAGAGAATGCAGTCCTGTCTCACACAGACTGTGGTTTGAAACCACGCTCCAATGGTACCATTGAACAGTGCAGCCCTGTTGGCATTGGCATGCACTTTTGAATGGTCGGAACTAGTTTCTGTCCCATGTTGTATGTATATGATGTGTATATATAAGGGCTGGGAAAAAAAATATTACCAATTTGCAATTAAACGTGTGAAAATACATTAATCTATCAATAAAAATTCTGCCCTGGACACTCTGGTTTCAAGCTGCGCCGTTCTATCAAACAAAGAGCAGTCATTTCTCTTTTCTGAGGCTAATGTAGCTGTAGCATGAGCTAGCGATGGAAAAGAAAAAATACATACTTTTAGGCGGACAGTTTCGCTTTAAAACATTACTTGATGGGAATATGGACAAGGTGAAAGTGATATGTATGCTTTGCAAAGCTGAATGAAATTACCATCAGAGCACTTCATTGATGTATCACCTGAAAGCCAAGCACCCCGGTGCTACCAGCCTTTCTGTGCGGAGTTTGCATTTTCTCCCTGTGATTGCTTGGGTTTTCTCTGGGTACTAGAGGATTAGGAGCAAACACCCTGGAAGGGCAAGTCCCTACATATAAAAGCCCCTATATATACTGTATGTATACTGTATTTTTATATCTTTACCATTTACATTTTAAACAAAACCCCTGACCATATGTGCCCCCCCCCTCTTTATTCATAATCACATTTTGTTGCATTTTTTACTCGTGATATAACTTGGTGAAAAAAACTGTTTTTATAGAGATGAATCATCACTCAAAACGTGTCCTGTTGATGGCAGACAAACTAACATCACCATGGTTACCCGGTACACAGTATCCGGCGCCGTGACAGGTTGTTGATGCGGCAACGGATGCTGCCCGCTTGTGTGATCCTCCAAGCCTTGGCGCTCTTAACATCTTCATACCTGCTGAGATGCCACCAAGTGAAAAAATCTAACACCAACATAATCATGAGCTAATTTACGGGTAGAATGGTTTTACGGTTTCGTTGTGATTATAGGAATATTAATTGAAATGATGAATGTTCTAATAATGAATGGTTATACAGGTGCTAGTGTGTGAGTGTGTTCTGATGAGCCGATGGCAGTGGTGGGCGGGTGCAATGTTATGAGGGTGCAAAGACATAGAACGATTGCCATTTAACATGCAGCGTTTTTTCGCTTTTTCTTCGCTGTTTCCTTGTCAAAGAAAATCATTTCACACGCCTTGGATACTTAAATTGATGCCAGATTTTATGTATTTGAAAAAAAAACAACTGTATGGGTTATATCATATTGATATATTTATTCAGTAGACCCCCGGGATAAGGCATCCTCAACTTTGTTTTCACTTTATGATACGGAATAAGATGTATTTACAGTTACTAGTTACATCATTTTAAAAAGGTAATTCCGTTACGCCCCAGAGTTGCAGATCCCTTGACCGTCAGGGCACCACTTCCTGGGGTGTATCTTGGGCACAGGAAGGAATGACATGAGCGAAAGGACAGTTGACAATTATTGCACACTACATTGCATTATCTGCTTAATAATATTCAGTGTTGCGCACGTTACCTTTGAAAGTAATTAGTGAAAATCAGAGTTGGGCAGTAACGGAGTACATTTACTCTGTTACATTTACTTGAGTACGTTTTGGGGAATTTTTTACTTCTAGTAGTATTTTCAAATCACTATGTTTTTACTTTAGTAAAGAAAGAAATCCAAAGAGAAATAGAAAGGCAGAAGGTGAGAAAAGACAACAGAAAGCGGAAAGGGTAGGAAGAGAGAAAGAGAAAAAAGAGAAAAGGACAAAAGGAAGTTAGAGCAAAAGAAGTTAAAAAGACACTGAGAGAGAAAGCACAACAAGTTAATTAAGTTAACTTGTGAAGAAAACATTATGCAACATTGAAGTCGTTACTTTGTTACTTAATAAATCCCCTCCACGTAAGTATGCGTCTGTCTGTCTCCGCTAAAGCCCATTTATTTTCTGAATTCAAATTTTAACTTTACTTTGGTTTCATCATGTATTCATTACTTGCTTGTTTTATTCTTGTTTTACTGTTGTTATTATTCTCAACCTTCCAGCATCTTTTGATTCAACCCTTCTGTTTTAACAATTATTTTAACATCAAATACTTGCAGAGCCAGTTAAAATAAGTATTGGTGCTTTAAATGTGCTCCTTGGTGCTACATGTGCTTAATTTATGTATCTGATTCACACTATTTTTATTGTATTGTTTATTAAAGCACTTGAATTTACGTTGATTATTTTAATCTACTTTTAAATGGAATATATATTTTTGTGGATTGGATGGACTCGGATAATTTGATGATCTGATTGATGTTTAAAAAAAAATTAATAAATACAATTTTGCTACTTTTGCACAGTACTTGAGTAATTTTTTCACGAAGTACTTTTTTAGTTTTACTCAAGTAAGTATTTAGATGACGACATTTACTTCTAGTTGAGAAATATTATTCTGAAGTAATGGTACTTTCACTTGAGTAACATTTTTGGCTACACTTCTGGTGAAAATACTTACTAATACTTCCAAAAAGTACCTGAGTTAGTAACTGAATAACTCGATAGTCAAAGTCACTCGCTCCCAGGTTATTCTAGAAATAATTTGTTGTATATCAAAGAATATATACAACAAATTATTTCTAGAACAGTATTTGAGCCAGTTGAATAGAGTCAGGTCATCATGTTATAGAATATAGAGACTTGTGATATATAGTGCACCTCACCAGCAACAGATTCATCCTACGCTTGAAATGTAACAAAAACAGTTAACAATATAATGAAATAACGTTCAGCAGTAAACATTATAAAGTGAGTCTAAAAAATTAAATCTAACTCCCACAACCTGAGACAACTGTTCAAGTAGACGTATGCTACTGTACTTAAAGTAATTTATTCACAACAAAAGCTGTAAAACAATATACATTAAGTTTCACTCTATAGAATAAATAACAATTTCTAGTCAGTCAACTGCTGAAGGAGACATATGCTACTGTGTTTCAAGTATTTTTACACAACAGAAGTAAACAGCTCAACAATATAAAGTGCGTTTAACACTACAGTGTAGAATAAATAAATATAACTCTCACAACCTGAAACATTGGTCAAGTAGAAATAGGCAACTGCACTTGAAATATTTTGTTCACAACAACAATATCAAGTGACTATCCAATCCCTCTCTCTATGAGAGGTTATGTGCTTCATAACATAAGAACTGCATTACCCATAACGCTGCATTGTTACTGAGGATGTGCCGTGGGTCCCCTCATGTTTACAAGTGTATGTTATCGTGTACTTCCGGGTGACATGACACGCGAACAAGCCTCATCTCAATTTATTCAAAGTAACAAACCGCTTCTGCGTTTTATTGCGGGCGGCAGTAGCTCAGGAGGTAGAGCGCTCGTCTTGGGATCAAGGGATCCCAGTTCGAATCCCGGCTTGTCCGTGTTACATGTCGAAGTGTCCTTGGGTAAGACACTGAACCCCTAATATCCCCAATAAGCAGGTTAGCGTCTTACATGGCTGCAATACAAGGCCACTATTGGGAAATGTGAAGCACACTGTAAAGCGCTTTGGGAAGTCATTGATTTGAAAAGCGCTATATAAATGCAGGTCATTTCATTTCATTTCATTTTATTTCTGATCAGTAACGGTAACGGCGGAAAAATAATGAGCTAGATTACCCTGTAACGCAACGGCATTATTTATAATCGCTATATTCCCAGCACTGTTAATTGTCAATGTACAAAATTTTACTAATGTATGCATTTCAGTACTCGTTACTGACAAAAGTAATTGCCTTACAGGAAAGCGTTAGTTCCAACACTGCCCAAGACACACCAAAGGAAGTGGTGCCCTGACAGCCTAGACGGCTGAGGGATCAATGAACTGTGTAAATTGTTCCAAAATCAAGGTTACTTTTTCAGGGATTTCACCTACCACAGGTTCTTTTTGGAACATAACTGCAGCAAAAAAACGATGTATTATTGTAGGTATTTTGTGAGATGCCGTCGGTTATTGCTATAAAAGACATCTGTGAGTAAACGGTATATTAAGGGTTAACAGCCCCAGGGAATTGCCAGCCAAAACAATTCCTACATGCTGGCTGATATTATTACCGACATGTCATCTTTAGCCTCCCACGGCGCATAGCGAGTCCTTTTAAAACGCAATCTCTTAAAGGAACACACAGAACGTTCCGTACAATTGTCGGATCTCGACATGTGCTCCCGAAGTCATGAACTTGCTATGACTTTAACACTTTATTTGGGAACAATCAACTTTTACCAATGATTAGTTTGTGCGTAACTGTGTACGGGGTCTGTACGGGTGCTTGAAATCCTTGAAAAGAATAGGATTTTAATGTTGTGTTTTCAAGGACTTAAAAGTGCTTGCATTTTAGGTGAAGTGCTTAAAAATGACGCAGACACTGCTCTCTGGTGACTTCAATTTGCCATTGCATTTATTCTCCCCTCTTAATTAACTGCAGCTGGCATTAGTTTGTACAGTATTGTCCTAAGAAGCGCCACCGCCCCCTAGTCGCCGCACCTAATAGGACAGGTGCATGCTACACCTGAACAGGGCACTATGAAAGATGTATTAGTGCAAGGATTACTAGTCAATAACGGAATTTTTCTATGGTTCATGAAAGGGATTAGGGTAGTGTAAATTGTAATGGGAAGAACTTAATGTAACTGAAAATGGAAGCTCATTTATAGCCAATATTTAAATGGAGAGAAATTTGTCTTGAAAATATTTTACACACCTATTATGCAGATCCACAAATATATTCAGGATTTACTCAAGATCTAAAAATCATACGTGTTGATAAACACACGCAAGATTAAAAATCATATATGTCAATCGTAGATATACAGTATAAGTGGTCCTGCAAAATACAAAATGAATAATTACTGGAGAATTTGATTTACGTATTAATATGGCACAGTAACTAGAGGGAGAGAGATTTAGTTGTTTGTATTGTCTGGAATTTTCTAGCTTTGATTTTGAAAATCGTTAGGATTGAAACAAATTATTCTTTACTGCAATCAGTAAACGAATTTGCCTCTAGGTGTTGCTAGTGCTTAACCATAATTTTGTTTTTTCTCTGAATCATACTGGAATTTAAAATACGTTATTACTTTAAGTTATTTGAGTTTGGATATGAATTACTAATCCCCAAAGTATGGAATCAATGAACCAGGCCGATTGAAATAGGACACACAATTTATTAACACAGATAGTTAATGAGGACAAAAAGGGGGCGGTGAAGGCGCCGGAAATTATGGGAGTTTTCGACCGCTGAAAGTTACTAGCACAAAAAGAAAGTTTCCAGTATAATGCTAACCGATTCGGGGGGATTCCTTTGTACAGGAAAAAAAAACGCTCATTCCCAAGAACCAGCAAACATGAGCTACTCCTCTCTGAATATGTATTCGGTTTGCTCCTCCTTGGTTTTCTGGTTGATGTAGCTTCCTTAATTGTTTTTCTATTTTTTGTTTTTGTTCTGAGGAATTGTTTGAGAATAACCAGGAACCCTCGTAGTATTGTAATGCATGCTCAGAATAAATGACAACATCAACAAAAATAACAATTTATCATGTTATTACTGTGTAATTACCATGGTATTATAATATTAAGGTCAGGTTGTAGTTATTAGAAGAAGGGTTGAAATGGGCACAGTCAACAACTCCCAAGGATAAAATCCCTGCATAAAATACCCTTGTAAATTCAACAAAACATTTTTTAAAATAATAATCTGTCCAGCTAAGATTTTGATATTCCATGGACTCATAATTTTGCTTAGTCAAATATACAGCTCATATTTAAATATATTTTTCACAACTTGTTTTTAGTCAAACGAAAAAAAAACATTCCCAAAAGCTAGCCAAACAAGTTGCCAGATATTTTTAGTTCTTTGGGTTTTTTGAATTCTACAATTTGTGAAAAAAATGCACCCAAAAAAGTTCTTGTTTTTTTTAATATATTTTAGGGGAAAATATTTTTGTCTAATCCGACAGCCAAAACAAAAGTTCATTGTTCTTTGTAGTTCACTAGTAAATTTGAAAATGTAATAAAAAAAAGTTGCAAAAATTGGTATTTATCTGTTTCTTAAATGTTATAAGAAATTATTTAATCATGATTTGCATGAATTCTCACTTCTTAATTATAATAAGTGTTGTCACTAAGAATTCGAAAAAAAAAATGCTATTGATTACGAGGTTATTGCCCCGCCCACTACTTTGGAGGATTTCATTTTTGTGTTGTCAATTATTTTGTGGAAAACTGCAAACAACTAAAAACAAATTGAAACCTTCATTCAATTAGCAGATATTCTTTGCTCATTTTAAGTATGATTTTCCTTATTTTACGACATAATTTTGTTTTTTCAAATATTATTTTTTGGGGCAAATTGAGCTTTTTGCATTGAGACATTGCAGCGATCTTTAAAAAAAATATATTCTTTTTTTTTCATCAAATAAAATGGTAAAATAAGAAATTATTACTTAATTGCTTAACTTGAAGTGTCCTTAAAAATTGAAAGTGAATATTTTATCCATTAAGTATGTGTTAACAATGCTTAACTGAGTTCAAAGAGCCTGTGTGCTTTTTTCCCTTCATGCCTATCTGCTTTTTTCTTACATTTAGTAAAGCTGTTCAGTGCACAACACATTAGGTAGGAGGACTGGGGGACAGGGGTGTGAGTGGTGTGGAGTGACGTCATGCTCGTCCCTGCGTTTTTTTAGTTTCTATTTGTAAATGTAGCACGAAAATGGTGAAAGTAAGAAAAGAATAAGATGGAAAATAAACAGTTAATTCAAGTGTGTCTATGAAATGTACATACCGTATTTTCCGCACTCTAAGGCGCACCTTGAAGTCTTAATTTTTTTCAAAAGCTGACCATGCGCCTTATAATGCAGTGCGCCTTATATATGGCTCAATATTAAATCGCAAGGTCTCGCAACTTACGCAACAGCCGCCGACTTGATTTTCCCCTGAACGTGGAGTAGTCCGCGGTGTATGCTGGGATTTATATACCGGCGTTTCATTGGCTAACCAATGTGTAAATCATCATTTGAACGATCGCTATTGGCTAAAGTTATTCGGAGCCTCGGATAGGCTAGAGAGCCGAAACAAACCCTGCAATTGGCCAAAAAAGATGTGTCAATCATCAGTCAAATCAATCGCTATTGGCTGAAGTTATTCGGAGGCTTGGATTGGCTAGAGGGCCAAAACAAACCCTGCAATTGGCCGAAAAAGATGACTGAATAGCAAGCTTGCTAAACTACGCCATAAAGAAACATGTTTCATTAGTCTGTATTTGTAAACATTTTACATGATTGCGTATCATTATTGAACGTGAGAACTTGGGTGAGTTATGCGGCTTTATATATCCCGGTATCTTGTTTTAGAACTATCTTGATGTTGCTGTGATGAGTTGAGTGAATTAAACTCAATTCCAAGTGTTTATTGTCATATGCACAGTAAAGTTGTGAGCGAAAATAGAAACATAGAAATGTTTGGAATTTCTTGAATCCCAAGACTTCAACCTTCCAGATGATATTTGAAATGACGCATTTAAGTGACATCGTACGGACACCGCATCCGCACGTGTCTACGACACGTATTTGCTTCTTTGCAAGCTTTGGGAATGTTAAGGGGGTAATCAGTTGGACTGAACTATCTGACTGTTTTGTCCACGTTCCCATTGTAGCGCCTTATAATCCGGTGCGCCTTATCTATGGAAGATATAGGACCAAAAACTATTTTTTGGGGGTGCGCCCTATAACCCGGTGCGCCCTATAGTGCGGAAAATACGGGACTTGCACGTGCGTCGTAAGGAGCTTGACAGAGGCTTCATCAATCGATAGTTAGACATTCTTGTACACATGGATACAGAACGAATACATGTCACCTGTACAGTTTTTGTAAATATCAAAATAATACGTATGTAAAAAAAGTATGTAGTAAAAGTTGGAGTCTCTGAAAAGGTATACTGTACAATAATGCAAAATAATTGTTAGGTTCATATAATGTACAATTATATGGATGTGAAGTAGTAGGTAAATAATCATAGTTTCGTCCAGCTCCTCTAACATTACCGACATTATTTTAATTATTTATTAATTATTTCAAGCAAAATGGTCCAGCATTGCCGGGCCGATAGAGGATTGCATTCGGCTGGTCGGGGGCTGCAGTACCTAATTTAGCCGCCAGAGGGAGTTAGAGACCCCACGAAAATAGACCACACGAAGAGGATGTTTATCGATATGGTTGGTATTTATTGGGGTGCCTTTAAACGAAAACTAGCTAAAGACACTCACGGAGGCTTGAAGTATAAGTGTGTATATTTTCACAGGAATCAATACAGCCATTTCGAAGCCTATGAGTCACATACAAATACATACTCGCGCGCACACACACGAAAAAAATCGGGATTAAGTCGAGTTTAGATTTTAATTTAACGTATTCTTAACCACAGTAACAAGGGAATACTTTAATCTATTTTCCTTCTTTCATTTGTTAGAAAACAGTAAAAAAATCCTTTGGGATACAACTAAGCTTTTCAATCATCTCAGGCACAACTGCCTAGAGGCAGCAAAAGAACAAAAACGGATCGAGTCACGAAGCCCCACCGAGACCCACCAGGAATCCAGAGTCGGGTAAAAACGGAAGCAGAGCTGTGACGTGCGTTAAGAATGCCGTGGGCGAGGCGACCATTTTGCTACCTCGAAAAAATACTTGGTGACAGGCTTGGTAAATGTGGGCATTCCAAACGTGATGATGTTTAGTTTTGACAAGAAAATTAAATATAAATTTTAAATGATTAACAAATTTACAATAAAAACAGTATTTTATTTGAGCATAATTATCTCCATTAACTTACTTTTAGAAATCAAGAGTTAGGTGACTTTCTCCTCCGTGGTAAAAAGTGGCTGAAAAAAGGCGTTCCGACCATCTTCTCAACCGCATCAAGCTTTCTTATTCCACTTTCATTTTAAATGAAACAGCTCGCCTCTTTACACTTTACACCACAGGTGTCAAACAGGCGGCCCGCGGGCCAGATCCGGCCCACTAAGGGATTGAATCCGGCCCGCGAGACAACACTCAGAGAAGCGCAAGAGAAAAACAAACTGCAGGTTGAAATATGTCAACTTGATGTTGCCAAAGAAAGGTGCCTCGAACAAAGACACTGTACTTGTATTTCTCTCTCTCTCTCTCTCCCTCTCTCTCTCTCTCTCTTTTTTTTCCCACCCCTTTTCTCCCACTCTGTCTCTTTCACTCTATGTGTCTCTCTTTTTCTCTTCCTTTGTTGCTCTTTGTCTCTTTCTCTCTCGTTGTCTTTTTAACTTCTTTTGCTCTAACTTCCTTTTTTCCTTTTCTCTTTCTCTCTTCCTACCCTTTGCGCTTTTTTTTTCTCTTTTCTCGCCTTCTGCATTTCTATTTCTCTTTGGATTTCTTTCTTCCGCTTCCTTTCTTTCCCCCTCTCTCATGACTTCTCTTTCCCCCTCTCTCTTTCTTTCTTTGTCCCACCCTCTTCTCCTTTTCCCTCCCTATTTCTCTCATTTCTTTATCTCTCTTTTTCTTTCTCTTTAATCTATCGTGTGGCCCCCGAGTTAAAATGAGTTTGACACCCCTGTTTTACACCAACCATATTGAATGGACGCACGAGATATCAAACAGTAAAAATGTCAAAGCGCGCTGGAGATGCAGTATAGAATGTTTACATACAAACTGGAAGAGGAAATGGATTTCTTCTTTGGGGTGGATGATGGGTGACCTCTCACAGCGCCACCACATGCCGGTAAAAAGGACTACAGTACTGTCCTCTATTCGGTAAAAGGTTCACACAATAGAAAATTTAACTTACAGCAATGTCGGGATATTTTTCAACGTCCCGTAAAAAATGTTCATACCTCCAGTTTTTCATAAGTCGAATGGTCGTAAGTAGGGGAGCGTCTGTATTTTTTTTAACATAAGAAAATTCTTTTTAGATTGAATATGTGAACAGAATGCGGGCCCAGGCTCAATATCCCTTGATCTGCAATACACTACTGTGAAAAACATCTGTTTTGGTATAATGCCAGTTTCATGAATTCAAGAACAAGGAACACAGTCATTCATATTTTATTTCACACCGCGATGCTTTTAAAGATGCTCGGGGAAATCTTCCTCTTCTTATCTCCAAGTCAAACATGCACTTCCGACTTAAACCTCATCAGGTTGGATGAATCCCATCTCCCCGGGCGATTCTAATATATTGAGCATCGTAAGACGTTTTCTGTTTTCTTTTTTTTTTCAAAACCATCTTAGCTGCAGCGTTGCTTTTATGACCCAGTTGTCTCTGGCAGAGCGCCTACTAGACACAAAAAAGGGTTTATCCTTCAGGCTGCCTGGCTACTGCAAACATATTTTTGTAATATTTTGATTTCTCCGTCTCACATGAATACCCAATTGTGCGCCCGAATCTCTAAACAGATTCTCTGCGACAGTCATTTTTGGCTAGGGTTTGAAACTAAGGGTTTTTTTGCGTTGCTAGGGTTTTCTGGCTAGGGTTTAAAACAAGGGCTTTAGGAACAAAACTAGGTGTTTAAAGTCTTTCGAGGGTTTCCAACTAGTTTCAGCGTTTTAACGAGTTTCAGCGGCAAACTAAGGTTTTAAACCCGTTCTTGGAATCCAGCTACAATTTGGAATGACACATTCAACTTTAAAGTAGGGATTTTTAGCGGTGCTAGGGTTTTCTAGCTAGGGTTTAGAACTCGGGCTTTGGCCACAAAACTAGGTGTTTAAAGCCTGTCGAGGCTTTCCAACTAGCGTTAAAAACTAGAGTTTCAGCAGCACACTAGGGTTTTAAACCCGTTCTTGGATTCCAGCTACAATTTGGAATTACGGTTTCAGCCCTAAAGTAGGGTTTTGTAGCGGTACTGGGGTTTTCTGCCTGGGGTTTAAAACGAGGACTTTGGCCACAAAACTCGGTGTTTTAAAGCCTTTCAAGGGTAGCCCTAAAGTAGGGTTTTAAAGTGTTACTAGGGATTTTAGCTACGGTTTACAACAAGTAAATTTTTATAGCATTCCCTGGGTTTCTAGCTGGGGTTTGGAACTATGGTTTCAAAGCCTTACTAGGATTTCAAACTAGGGTTTAAAAGTAGGGTGTCAACTCCAAACTAGGATTTAAAGCATTAATAGGGATTCTGGCTACAATTTTAAACTACACCTTCTGTTCCAAAGTAGGGTTCTAAAGCATTTTGGGGGTTTCTGACAAGGGTTTGAGCCTCCAATTCAGGTTTTACATGGCTCGTAGTGTTTATGGCAAAGTTTGGAACTAGGGTTTTGGCCCAAAACTAGGCATTTAAATCCCTTCTAGGGATTCTGGCTATGGTTTGGAACTACAGTTTCAGCGCGTAAGTAGGGTTTTAAGCGTTTTTAGGGTTTCTGGCTTGTGTTTTGGAAGAGGGTTTCAGCCTCCAACTAGGGTTTTATACAATTCCTAGTGTTTCTGGCTAAGTTTTGGGACTAGGGTTTTGGCCACAAACGAGGGTTTTCAAGCCTTTATAGGGTTTCCAACTAGAGTTTAAATCTACAGTTTCATCTCCAAAGTAGGGTTTTAATGCGTCTTTAGGGTTCCTGGCTAGGGTTTTGAACTAGAGCTTCAGTCTCCAACTAGGGTTTTTAAGCTTCGCTAGTTTTTTTTCCAAAGGTTTGGAATAAGGGTTTTGGCCTCATACAAGGGCATTAAAGGCCTTTTTAGGGTTTCCAGCTAGAGTTTAAAACTACAGTTTTATCTCTAAAGTAAGGTTTTAATGTGTGTCAGGGGTTTTGGGCTAGTGCTTCGAACTAGGGCTTTAGCCTCAAACGAGTGTTTTAAAGCGTTCCTAGTTTTTCTTAACAAGGTTTGGAACTAGGGTTTTGGCCAAATACAAGGGTTTTAAAGCCTTTCTAGGGTTTTTAACTAGGGTTCAAACTAGGGTTTCAGCCCCAAACGAGGGTTCTAAAACATTTCTGGGAATTCCAGCTATGCCCCAAAGTAGGGTTTATAAGCGTTTTAAGGGTTTCTGGCCAGAGTAAGGAACTAGGATTTTTGTCGGAAACTAGGCATTTAAATCTCTTCTAAAAAAATCCGGTTTGTAACAACAGTTTGTAACTATGGTTTCAGCCCCAAAGTACGGTTTTGAAGCGTTTTTAGGATTCCTGGCTGGTGTTCGGGACTAGGGTTTCATCCTCCAACTAGAGTTTTATTCCGTTCCTAGTGTTTCTGGCTAAAGTTTGGAACTAGGGCTTTGGCCACAAAAGACGGTTTTAAAGCCTTTCTAAGGTTTCCAAATAAAGTTTATAACTAGGGTTTTAGCTCCAAAGTAGGGTTTTGATGCATTTTTAGGGTTTCTGGCTAGGGTTTTGAACTAGGGCTTCAGCCTCCAAGTAGGGTTTTAAAGCTTTCCTAGTTTTTCTTCCTAAGGTTTGGAACTAGGGTTTTGGCCAAATACAAGGGTTTTAAAGCCTTTCTAGGGTTTTTAACTAGGGTTCAAACTAGGGTTTCAGCCCCAAACGAGGGTTCTAAAACATTTCTGGGAATTCCAGCTATGCCCCAAAGTAGGGTTTATAAGCGTTTTAAGGGTTTCTGGCCAGAGTAAGGAACTAGGATTTTTGTTGGAAACTAGGCATTTAAATCTCTTCTAAAAAAATCCGGTTTGTAACAACAGTTTGTAACTATGGTTTCAGCCCCAAAGTACGGTTTTGAAGCGTTTTTAGGATTCCTGGCTGGTGTTCGGGACTAGGGTTTCAGCCTCCAACTAGAGTTTTATTCCGTTCCTAGTGTTTCTGGCTAAAGTTTGGAACTAGGGCTTTGGCCACAAAAGACGGTTTTAAAGCCTTTCTAAGGTTTCCAAATAAAGTTTATAACTAGGGTTTTAGCTCCAAAGTAGGGTTTTGATGCATTTTTAGGGTTTCTGGCTAGGGTTTTGAACTAGGGCTTCAGCCTCCAAGTAGGGTTTTAAAGCTTTCCTAGTTTTTCTTCCTAAGGTTTGGAACTAGGGTTTTGGCCACATACAAGGGTTTTAAAGCCGTTCTAGGGTTTCCAACTAGGGTTTAAAACTAGGGCTTCAGCCCAAGCTATGGTTTTTAAATCTTTCTAGGAATTCGGTTTCAGCCCCAAAGTAGTGTTTTAAGGTATTTTAAGAGTTTCTGGCTAGGGTTTGGAACTAGGCTTTTGGCCCCAAACCTGGGTTTTAAAGCCTTTCCAGGGATTTTTGCTATGGTTTGGAACTACGGTTTAAGCCCCAATGTTAGGTTTTAACATGTTTTTAGGGTCTATGGCTGGGGTTCTGAACTAGGGTATCAGCCTCAATGTCTTTTGACTAGTGTTCTGAACTATAGTCTTAAAACACTTCTAGGATTTCCAGCGAAGGTTTAAAAGTAGTTTCACTCTCACACTAGGGTTCCAAAGCATTGCTAGGGTTCTCAACTACCGTTACAAATTTGGGGTTTGGCCCCAAATTACTTTTATAGCCTTTTCTAGGTTTCCCAGCCCCAAACAAGGGTTTTATGACTTTCTAGGGTTTCCAACTAGGGATTAGAACTAGAGTTCAGGTCCAAAATAGGGTTTTAAAGCACAACTAAGATTCTTCGGGCTAGGAATTCCAACTGAACTTTTAGCCCCAAAGAAGAGTTTTAAAGCATTTATAAAGTATGCAGCTAGGGTCTCAAACTTGGGTTTTGGCCCCAAACTAGAGTTTTTAAGCGTTCCTGGTGTTTCTGGCTAATAATTGAAATCTGGGTTTGACAACAAAGTAGGGTTTTATACACTTTTAGGATCACGTTTTGTACACTTTTTTCATGGCCCAATTCAAACACTTTTAAGCACTTTCAAAGCCAATTTACTCATTTCTACAGTAACTGGCTTCTTGGTCTCTTCACCTATGCTCTTGGGCATGATCCAGAGGGACGCATTGACGCTCCCCATGACAGAGCCATATAAACTAAAACCAGCTGTCGTTAGTCAGGGGGGAAGAAGAAATGCAACAGCAAGGCAAAGCCACCAAAGCAGGTGTGTCTGTGTCATTTCTCAGCAGACTTGACTTTTTCTTCATTTAATGCGTTTCTGTAGGTCAGTGGTTTTGCACATTTGCTTGACACACGAAAGGTCCCTGGATGAGACTGGATGAAAACACATGTTGGCCTGGAGAGAGATGGGCACGGCCAGGTTTTACTTGCCCCAGACACACCACAGGCTCCTCTGATCCTAGTGGTTAAGGGATCCAACCTACCAACCAACCAACAAACCAAAGCGTGGTCCATCGAGTCAACTGCCAGGAAACATAGCAAAATTTTCAAGCATTTAAAAGCACTTCACACAAAATTAAGCACTTTTTAAACCACGAAAACACAACATTAAAATTCAAGCATTTTCAAAGATGTCAAGCACCTGTATGAATACTGGAATTTGTTATGACGAGCTTGATGATGACATCACGATGCAGAACAAACTGCTTGAATTATATATAGTTGAGAGGTGTGTGCTCCAGCTCAAATCATTTATAAAAATAAAATAAAATAAATAAGTAAAATCCTACTGCATCTAAAATCCAAAAATCACAATTGCAAAAAAATATATCAAATCTTTTTTTGGCTCTATTCCATTAAATTATTTATTTTTAAATAAGGTTTATGTGCTAAAATAAGCTATTGTTCTGTGGTTAAACCAAATCAACAGAGGAGTAATCGGCTTTCCGAAATTTGGGCATGAAACGTTGCAATATTGTCCAAAGCCGGAAGGGCTCTCTTTTGTCTTGTTCTGTGTAGGCATAAACAATGATTGAAGTTATTATGGGAAAAAAAACTCATAGTGGTTAACTCAGGGGTTTCGTCTTCCTTAACGAGTGACATAAAAGAGAAAAAAAATGGAAAGTTGGCGATGTTGTTCTGCCCCCCAGGAAAAGTATATTTAAAATTTAAGTAGTAGTAGCATTTACCTTTCAGTTCTGTCCCCCAGATATCAAAATATTTTGAAACAACACCAGGAAGCAACGAGAGAGCGCCAAAGTTTGTTGGTGATGGAAAGTATCTTTCTCTGTTTAGCCAATCAGAATGCAGAACACAATGCACAATGAAAATTTGCAAAGCAGTGAACCAGTAATAACCGAAGGATGAAGTACCGAGGTGTCTCTGGATATACTGTATATATCAAGGTTAAGAATTTTTGTATCAAGTTTGTCCACTGACAGAACCCTACAAATTTACATCATCAAACTTTTTGGAAAAAGCACCAGGGAGCCACTAGGCAGTGCCAAAGAGCTGTGTGTGGCTCCAGAGCCGCTCGTTGCCAACCCCCAATTTAAACGTTGTCATTGAAACATGGCAACATCAACTTCAACAGCCATTTGCCTCCATAGTCTGTAAATTTCCAAGGAATATATTCTCTAGAATGTTGTTAATCGTTGGGCGGAGCACTTCGAAGACCTCCTCAATCCCACTAACACATCTTCCTCTGGGGAAGCAGAGTCGGAGGACTCTGAGTTGGGCTCTCGCATCTCTGGGGTTGAAGTCACCGAGGTGGTCAAAAAGCTCCTCGATGGCAGGGCCCCGGGGGTCGATGAGATCCGCCCGGATTTCATTAAGGCTCTGGATGTTGTGAGCGTGTCATGGTTGACACGCCTCTGCAACATCGCGTGGACATCGGGGACAGTGCCTCTGGACTGGCAGACTGGGGTGGTGGTTCCTCTATTTAAGAAGGGGGACCGGAGAGTGTGTTCCAACTACAGGGGAATCACATTTCTCAGCCTCCCTGGTAAGGTCTATTCAGGGGTACTAGAGAGGAGGGTCCGCCAGGAGATCGAATCTCGGATTCAGGAGGAACAGTGTGGTTTTTGTCCTGGCCGTGGAACACTGGACCAGCTCTACACACTCTGCAGGGTCCTTGAGGGTGCATGGGAGTTTGCCTGTACGGTCTACATGTGTTTTGTGGACCTGGAGAAGGCATTTGACCGTGTTCCTCGGGAGGCCCTGTGGGGGGTGCTTCGGGAGTATGGGGTACCGGGCTTATCCGGGCTGTGCGGTCCCTGTATGCCCGGCGCCAGAGTCTGGTCCGCATTGCTGGCAGTAAGTCGGATTCGTACCCGGTGAGGGTTGTACCCCGCCAGGGCTGCCCTTTTATGGACAGAATTTCTTGGTCGGGATGGAGTCCGGTTTGGGGGCCTCAGCATTGCGTCACAGCTTTTTGCAGATGACGTGGTACTGTTGGCTTCCTCAGGCCGTAATCTTCAGCTCTCGCTGGAGCGATTCGCAGCCGAGTGTGAAGCGGCCGTAATGAGGATTAGCACCTCCAAGTCCGAGACCATGGTACTCGGTCGGAAAAGGGTGGCATGCTCCCTCCGGGTTGGGGATGAGACTTTGCCCCAAGTCGAGGAGTTCAAGTATCTTGGGGTCTTGTTCACAAGTGAGGGTAGGATGGAACGGGAGATCGACAGAAGGGTCGGTGCAGCGTCTGCCGTCATTCGGACCCTGTACAGGTACGTCGTGGTGAAGAGGGAGCTGAGCCGAAAGGCAAAGCTCTCCATCTGCCGGGCGATCTACGTTCCTACCCTCACCTATGGTCATGAACTTTGGGTTATGACCGAAAGAACACGATCCCGGATACAGGTGGCCGAAATGAGTTTCCTCCGCAGGGTGTCTGGGTTTTCCCTTAAAGATAAGGTGAGAAGCTCAGTCATCCGGGAGGGATTTTGTGTAGAGCCACTGCTCCTCCACATCGAGAGGAGCCAGTTGAGGTGGCTCGGGCATCTGATAAGGATGCCTCCTGGACACCTCCCTCGGGAGGTGTCCCTGGCATGTGCCACCAGCAGGAGCCCCCAAGGGCGACCCAGGACACGCTGGAGAGACTATGGCCCAATCCCATTTCTCTCACTCGGCCCTGAGGACCCTCCAGTGAGGTCCCTCGATAGAGGAGTGCCCTCCGCCGGTGGAGTGCAAAGCGGAGATGGTTTGGACAAGACTTGCAAGGTTCCACCCCTGTCCAGGAGATGGCGGTAATATTAATTGGCTGTAGACCTCAGTGACGTATTGGTCTACGTCACATGTAAACAACTCGAGTCTCAACCAGTAGTGTGTCAGTTGGAGAGTTCGTGCAACGTTAAAAATGCCCGCTACTGCTGTGTTATTACCGATTGCCTGAAAGCTAATCATCTCTTCCGTGTCTCCAATCAACGGAGGAGAAATGTGCTATACTGAAGACAGCTTCGGCGCTATGTAGTGCTGATTCATCTTTACAAGGTACGTACACTCATTAAAAAAAATGACCCGTTTGGTCAAATACAGTAAGAGTTAACATACAATGCACGTTCACATAATACCCTATGTTTGTGTAGACATAAATGGCAATCTACTTATTAGTATCTTAATGCCATTTTATGACATATAGTAGGGGTCTTGAATCTGTGACATGACGAAACGTAAACAAACACAAGAACAGTCCACCTGACCCTTTAGCTGACATAATATCGTCACCAAACTTCCCTGTACGACCCAAAAACCTTAGTTCATAAGGAATTTAATTCAAAAGAGTTGTCATTGAATATAAAAAGGTCATTTCAACATTTTTTCATGATGCTTACATCACAGTTAAAGCGGTCTTTTTCTTTTCTATGCCCACATTTATGTCTAAATTGTTTGTTATCTATTGTGTTCCAGAGTGGCTGTCCCATAAGCGTGGACAGGTTGGACAGGAATGTTCCCATCCTGTGCTTATGGTTGGATGTGGAGTCAGAACTCATTCAGGACTTAAGGTTGAGCAAGGTTATGTGGGCCCTGCAGGAGCTGCTAAAGAGGGAACAGGGCCATGGCTGGAGGTCCTGATCTACGTGTACTGGCTGGTCCACGCTCTGTCCTACCGTGTGGTGTCACGGGTCTTCAGGGTTCCCTGGTCCACCGTACAAAGAATTGTCCACAGTTAATATGGAATAAATTGCCCAAAAGCCATATTTTAGGCTCTGGAAGTCAGACCCACATTTGCATTATGTGCTTTTCTGCATTACTATTCAATAAACATCTTCATTTTGAGTAACACCTTGGTGGTTTATTTCATAATGATGTGAGATACTGTGTGTGAACTATGTGACTGTTGGACAGAAAACAACTACAAATCACTCCAGCTTAAATAATAGTTTACTTACAGAAAAACAAACTCACATTGGGCCAAAATACATAATAGTAAATAAATAATGTGTCACAAATTTTAACAAAAATATACCAATATTTCCATAAAGCTGGAAACACAAACTGGAACTTCATTGAGTTCTTAATAATTTTTTTTTTCCTTTTATAAAACAAAGGGAAACATTGCAGAGATGTCACTGTTCTGGAAATTTGTCCACGAGCTTCCCAAAAAGGACGGGAACCGCTCAGTTTTGGCCACAGTTTCTTCGAGCCTTTTCTTCGCTCCGGCAGACTCCGCTTTCAAAAAGTCAAGGAGTGTATCGTGCTTCCTTTTTTTCTGGGTGATTTGGGGTTTGGCGCCCGATTAGAAGGTGCCAACGACGTGCCCGGTGGTGTGGATGGCGTGGTAGCTGTGATGGTGACCAGCTCTTCCACGGGACGTTCTTCAGTGGCCTTTAGGTTGGGTGGAAAAAACAAGAATTACTTAATGCTGATGTATTGTACAAAACAACTGTGTATAGGATGCTCAACAAGTTGATATGAGACAGGAAATTATAGGATGTGTTCTGGATAATTATTTGATAGTGAATAGATACAAAAAAATGACATGTTATTCTTATGGCTGTAAGAGCCTTCTATTGGCCAGCATCACATATGCTTTAGAATTGTCTCCACATTTGGACAACATTTTGAGAAGGTAATTAGTTTACTTAATATGTGTTTACAGAGAAGGCAGTGGCCTATGTGATAGTAATTTGTTTCAACTGTATTTCCACGTGAAATTCGGAGACATTACTCACAATGCATGATGAAAACTAATGCATTCTGATCTCACATGAAAGAATCATATTGTAAATAAAACACGACACCTGAAATTGTGTGCAGTAAACAAGGGCTTATGTCCAGAACGGTATTCTGACTGCTCCATGTAGATGTCAAAGCACGACTCGTTTAAGATAAAAACAGGGATGGGCTGAACCGTGATTTTCTGCAGTTATCCTACTTTACAGTTTGTAGCGTGAAGATTATTTTTTGGCAGCTCCCTTGGTAGATTTGTGCACTTCGTAAAGTAGCGATTTTGCAATGTTCATGTTTTAACGCGAAAATACGATTTTCTATTGCATTTACGTCCAACTAAGATATCTCAATACATTTTGTTGCAAATACATGCGTGGTTGTGGAAAACTACTTACATTTGTGCGGTTCCTTTCCGGGCATGTTTGTTGATATTGAGAATTCGCAAAGCCTTCTGGGTAGTCACTTCGCTGCCAAGGGAGGTCGAGAGCCCCCTCGGTCTTGAAGTGGCTACGACATGGTTTGAGGGCACTTCTGCCTCGGTCTTGAGAGTATCGGGACACACCCCATTTTCACGTGAACGCGCAAACCGAGTGACTAGGGCACATAGCGAGTGAAAGTGCGAAGAATGGGACTCAGCCTATATCTCTCGCTGGCTTGGGAACGCCTCGGGATCCCGTCGGATGAGCTGGAGGAGGTGTCTGGGAATAGGGACGTCTGGGCTTCCCTTTTAAGGCTGCTGTCGTAATCTAGATACTGTCGTAATCCAGATACTGAAACAATATACTTTTCCTGGGGGGGAGAACAACATCGCCAACAATATATTTTTACAAAACTACATCGCTCCCAGTTCACCATTGTAACGGGAATACTCGCTATGTATTCATTTGTCTCTAGGCACGCAAACGATTCATACGGACTGCTCCGGAAAAGCAATATTCTCTTTCCAATCTAATTATTGCTTGCACGTAAATGAAGCCAGTCGAATATTGTACTGTGACGCCTGCAACATGTAATGTGCTCCAAACTGATTACAGCCTTATCACTGGTTGTGTTTACGGTACGTCATCATGGTCAAATTATCATTTATCATATTAAATTATGTATACTATTATTATTATATAATATCATTATTATTTCATATATCATGTTATTATATAATATATATTATATTATATTCACTTATGTCTTATAGTCAAAGCCAAAATACCGTATATTGCAGACTATAGGGCGCACCTAAAAACCTCGAATTAGCCAGAAATTTCAAAGTGCGCATTATAACCTGGTGGCAGGATACTGTAGTCATAATTGTGTGTAATACACGAGGTTTCATGCTTTACTACTATATTTAAGCAACGATTGATCAATCAATAATCATCCTTGGCCCGTATAACAATACATTTTATACAACGGGATTCGATACCAGATTGTAGCGGTGAAGCTCCTGATACCCTAAACAGGAGACCACGCTGATATACTAAAAGGCATTAATTATCTCATTATCACGCTATTTTTACTGCCAGAAACTGATTTGCATAGTGCATTTTGTTCTGCATTTAGACAGTTAAACAGCGTATCAACTTCTTCACCTGTACGTCAATAACGCTGCAAAAGACAGAAACAGAAAACAGAGTATTTCAACCAAATAATAAACAAGCTCTATTACATGAATCTTTTTCTGTACACATTAAACCACAATGTTATTACTGCACAGGTTAAGAAGTGGAGAGACGGTTAAACTTTTAGAATTCAAAACAAAATGTACTATGCACAACGGGTTCGATTCCTGTTGCGATTTTATTCAGCGACACTTACTGTCCAATCTGTTGCACTATTGCAGTATATGTCATGAGTGTTGATGGCGGATGGACATTCCCAAAATCCGAGACCAGACTGAGTATTCGGACTTCGAAAAAATACTGCTGGAGAGAAGCAATGCAGTTGAGGACATTTAGTTATAAAATACAGAGTGCACTCAGGACTAGTCGATGGGAACACCCTCCTACCAAGATATTAGCTAGGAGTGCGCTCCCTCCAAAATGCCAGGAAGAATGTTTCAGCTCCAGTCTTATAGGGGAAGGGGTGTGGATTTGCAAAGTGAAACATGAAACATGGAACTCTAACAAGTACCTCTGTGATCTCACATTACAAGGCAAAAAAAAAAAGGATAACTCCTTCTACAAGACGAAACACTGAGACATTAAAGGTTTTATGATAAGATGAGGGCGGAATACCATTGCTGGGAAAGTACTGATAAGAAAGGATACAGCGAGTAAACACTCTAATATGTGGATAAACATGATCATCACATCATTGCTTTATAAAAAAAGCAATGATGTGATGATCAAACAATAAACTTACTACAGCTGGAAAACTCATGTTATGTTGACAACATACTCCGTAACCTATTTTAACAATCTATCGGTGTATAAAGAGCCCAACAATTATACGCGTATAGCTCTCACTGTAGTCTCAACTGTATGTGGCTAATAATCCCAAATAAGAAAAATATTTGACTATTTTTGGTAGTTTGCCTTATAATCCGGTGTGCCTTATAGCGCAGAAACTACGGTATTTTGATTTGATTTCAAAAGTGTTGCGGGAGCAGCCACAAGAAAGCCACTTTTCTCCTCACCGCAAAGGTCGACAAGCAAAGACTGAAGCACACTTTAATGAAGATCCTCCGTTGGCCGAGATATAGCAATTAGAGTGGGCGCCGGCCGAGGGACGGAGCGTCCCTAGGGAGCTGCCGCGGGGAACTCCCACTCAGCCATTAATTTTTGAAGCGCCCTGACCGACTTGAATTATTCAATGAGTCAGTGGTCCCGTGCAGGTAAGAAGCTCCCTGCTGGGTTTGCTCCTCAGGCCAAAGTCCTCATGAGTTACATTGCATGGGACAGCTGCAGCAGCAAGAGCTCTGCCGACTGTGAGAACATATAGGAATTTTCCAGTTTATTTCAAAATCTGTATTGTTCACTTATTTTTTCAAACTTTTTCATTAAAATAATTTTTGAGCGGGCTAACATACTAAACAATCTTGGAAAAAGCTAAATCCTTAAAACAAAATAAAAACAATGTACTGTGTATAAAAGGAAGAAAATAATGTATGTACATTTAGATTTTTTTTCTGTTAAGATGTATTAAAAGTCTCTGAGCACAGGGATTTTCTGAATATATATGGAAAAACATAATTTTCTTAACTCGTTAAACAAACTTAAAACTCTCAGTGAAATTGTTGTACAAGAATAGTTTGGTTTTGGGGTGGGGATTAACACAATACTGTCATGTCCAGCATGGTCGCCATGGTGACAGGCTGGCCCCGCCCCCTGGGCACCAGCTGAAGCAGATCAGCTAACTTACGGGTGTGCTACTTAAGGGTGGGTTGTGGGTTTTGCGGGTGCTGGCTCATGCATTTTCTGCTTGCATTTTCTGTCTGCATCTCCCGTTCTGTTTTGCTCTGTCCTGTTTTGTTTGAGTCGGAAGAAACCTGTGTTTGCACGTTTTTGTTAAAGCCTGTTTGTTCTCTCTTGTCCCTGAGTTTTGGGCGACTTTTATTTTGGTAAATAAAAGTTTTGAACGTCAACACAATTGATTTCTCCCTTTCTGCCTCCTGCCTCCGTTCTGGTCCGGTCCCCTCATGACAAATACTACATATTTTTTCTGTCAAACAAGAAAGAACTTCTACGTTAATAATCTACATTTAAAGTTTTGGGGGGGATAAGTGATAATATCTGTAGAGCAAATAAGCCCAGCACAAAAATTACTACCACGTTCCTCTTTTTCCCCATGTTATTTTTCTTTCTTTTCCACAAACAAAAACAGAACAGTTACGTTGCCCAGTTCAAATAACTCAGAACTTTGGAATGGAAGAAACGACTGCGCCCCCTTTTGCACAGTTCCCAGACGCACCAATTCGCCATCTGCTGTAATGAAATCTGATAACATGAAGTTTTGAATGCAATTAAAACGTCCAAGGCGATGTATGATAAAATAATGTCCTCACTGTCTGAATTATGTTGATTGGAGGGACATTCTCAAGTACAGAACATTAAGCAAACTTCTCACTTCTTTGGCTTTCTAACAAGTTTAGAAATTTCAAACACCATCATCCAATACTGGTGATATCAGATATATGAGACCATGCCCAAAGAGGCATGATCTGGCCGAGCATCACTGATCAATATGAAAAAAATTGGCTGAACGATACCTCACCCTCTTTTTTTATCTGCCTGACTTAAAGCACTCCACGGCCGCTTAACGCGGTCGCACAGGCCTGCACTGCGGCCTTGAGATCAACACGTGGGCCATACGTTGCAACCATCCAAAGCTTGAGACCAGGTCTCTTAACAACGACAAATAAAGTCATGGTTTCAGATTTAACTTCATGTTTCCTGGTTTTTGGGAATTAATTGTTTTCTGTACAAAGAAATGTCCCCAAATCGACTAGCTTTTGGGTTGGTTGGATCCCTTAAAAACTAGGGTCGTAGGGGCACCATTTCCTGTGGTGTGTCTTGGGCAAGTACAGCCTTGTGGACCCATCTCTTCTCCAAGTCAACATAATAAAATAATCAATACAATTAATACCACATTTACACTGGTTTAGGTAAGAAATATATTGAAAATTTCAAATAATTATTGAGTTAAACAATAACCCTTTGAATGATGCTTAAAATCATAAAAAATATAAAAAATGAATTAAAATATATTAAAATAATAACATATATCAATATAAAATTAAATAAGATAATAATAGTTGAAAAATCTGCCAATAAAATATAGTAAAATTATCTACATCATTAGAAATCAGTTTGAACTTATTATTACATTTTTACTACAAATCACCATATTTTTGTCGAAAAATACCAAATAAATCCTTAAAATGAGCAAACGACCAATAAACAAGATTGTTTTCTGGCAGCGTACGTAAGCAGAGCATAGTATTACTTTACTGTTCTACATACACTGGCTGTGAAAACAATGGTTGCCACGGCAACAAGCGTATCGCAAAGCATGCACACTCGAAGGATAACAGCCGATGCTCTTCCTCGGAAGCTGCGGCTGCGATCCAGTGACAGGTTCAAAGGACTTAACTCTGCACAACCTCTGTTGTCTCACAAAGAGCTCACACAATCAATTCCTCTGTTATACCAAACCTCAATTTCTATTACAGAAATGTGTTTTTTACCATTAGTTTAATGCCCAAGACTATCCATCCATCCATTATTTGCACTGCTTATCCTCAGTAGGGCCGCGGGGGTGCTGGAGCCCATCCCAGCTATCATCGGGCAGTAGGCAGGGGACACCCTGAACTGGTTGCCAGCCAGTCGCAGGGCACACGGAGACAGACAACCAGTCGCTCATTCATTCTAGGGACAATTTAAACCAGCCAATTAACCTGTGGGAGGAAACCAGAGTGACCGGAGAGAACATGCCAACCGGGAGGATGTGGTAGCCGGACTTTTTCTTTCTCTCTAATCTACTAGTCCGGCCCCCAAAAGAATGTCTGTTCTATCTTGTCGCCCCCAAGTTAAAATGAGTTCGACACCCCTGCTTTAGGGGCTTTTATGAAGGTTAGACGCTACTTCGGGATTTTTTTCTTTTTGTAGACCGCGAAAAGCGAGGAATCTCTGAATGAAGATTTTTTTGGGGTGACGTTTTGTACAAAGCTACATATTCTTGTTGGAATTGTTAAATGATACGGCATATAGTAACTGTTCTGCCTTTGAGAATCATATGGAGTGGTCTTTGAGTGTTTGTTGCTACAATTAATTCAAAAGCTGAAACCAAGTTCATAATGTTAATCATTTATGACATAAATTATTTTAATCTAAATGCACTGTTTTGATTTATGTATTATGCGACCCTAGATCTTACTGTAGTTTTAATTCAATGCACCTTATATACAAAAGTATATAAAAAAAAGACTACTATTTGGGGGTGCGCTTTATAATCCAGTGCACTTTATAGTGCGGAGAATATGGTCACTTTAATTCACCAGTTCATTGATTAAAGTTTTTGAGGGTTGTAATTGTATGATGTTACTCTATTGGTCGATAAAAAGGGAAGCAATTTTATTAGTTCATATCATAAGACACAAAACAAATTCTACAAATTATTTAACCTGAATACAACCCCTATGCCTTAGCGTATTCTCCAAATGGCCATTTGAGTCTCTTGAGCTCGGTGACACACTGAAAGGGATAAAGGTATTTGTGTGTTGTGCCCCCGGGTACTGCTGCTTCCATCCAAAAATAAACAGTTCATGTCTCTCCTACATTTGGTGTTATTTAAGGGTGGACTTATGTGTTTGAATATTCAGTAAAAATTCAGGATACGTCATTCTTTTTGATTTGGGAGTTTCATTGTGAAATTTCTATACAGCTGGGTTAATGCGTTTCGAACCCCCAGCACCCCAGATAATAATATGAAAATGACAAAATAGTTTGTATTGTAATACTTGTGTGTAATATACATGTATAGGATTAACATTTTAAATACAAAGACAAATAAAAGAACAGTGCCATTTACATTTTGTGTGACGTGATTTGAGCTGGTCAAGTGGAGTAGAAGGTGAATGCAGTAGGGGGATACGGTAATGGCAAATCAGAAGACTTTGTTGCTTTAATCGACTCCTTATTTATCGATTAGTTACCGGCAAATTCCTTAGAAAGGGTAACAATGCGCGTGCCTTCTTTGTATTTCCTTTGTTTCCATGGCTATCATGTTTTTGGTTCCCTTGTCAGGATCTGCCACGCCACCTCCCACCAGATGGCGCCAAACAGGTGTGGAGCAAGACACACCTGAGCCCAATCTCCACCCACCTGTACCTAATTATCTAAAGACTTTATACTGACTGCTCAGACAGCACACTGGGTCGAGTCATTGCATCTGCATTTCCATTCCTGGTTTGTTTTTTGTTTGTGGTTTGGATGTTGTCAGGTTGGATTTGTTTTTCGGCATGTTTTTTTAATTTTGTAAAACTTGTTTGTTACTTTGTTCCTTACATCTAAATTTCAGGTTTGGTCTATGTTTCTGGTTTGGATATTGTCAGGTTTGATTTTGTTTGGACATGTTATTTGTTTTGTGACCCCTTAATTGTCTATTACTTTGTTCCTGGTTTTGTTATCAAATACATCCTTATTTTGAGGACACCTGCCTCAGTTCCTGTTTCTCTTCATTCGAGTCCACCCACAAAAACCTTACATCTCTTTTTAGCATTATTGCAAGTCTCGGAACCCGTAGCTAAATAATACAGAACAAAAATAAACACTGTAAAAGCATGTGGGTCAAAAATGGGACTAACACAATACTTGGGTCAATTTGACCCATTTTTTCTGGGTGGTTTTGTGTAAAATACCCCCGTTGTTTGGGTTATTCTCGATTTTGTAAAACATAAAATAATAATACATTATATAATTCGTTCAATTTTTTGCAGAACATAATTTTATTGAACCATAAAATCAAAACATCTATTTTATTGGGGGTAGGGAGGGGCGGTGATTGTTGTGTCTGCAAAACTCCTGATGTTGGGTTAAGACAGCTCAACTATTTTAATACTCCATTTTTGACTCAAACTTGGGTTCATTTTTACCAGTTTTTAGAGTGCAGTACTGCAACACACTAACTCACAAAGTCTTTACAAAGCACATGAGATCCTGAACTAAAGAGGAGAGCAAAGGACATAGTGGGAGGTAGCTCAGCCGATAGCATACTGGCATTTTCATGATTTTCAGTTCAGCATTTTGTATGACTCCGACCAATAGAGAACAGTTATCTTAGAGACATACACACTCACACTGGAGTTTGAATTTTATATGATTTAAGGCACGCAAAATAATTTTTTTGATGTCATGAATTGGAAAATGGCATAAAAAAGGGCAAAAGAAACATCTCAAAGTGAAAATGTCGTAAAGCAGGGTTGCCATATCCCGGGTGTCTAAGTGTATTCCATAAAAGCACTAATGGTCCTCCATTTTCAAAATAGTAACTGACAGTTTTTGTCTTCAAAGTACTTCCACAAAAAAAAAGCAATTGCAGCGTCACCACAGCACACGAAATGGTCCTTCACATAGTCGTTATACATTACATAATAAGAAATACGCATCCGGAAGACAACATTTTCGCTGCTTTTCAACTGAGTGTAATTTAATAGCGGAAACGGCGAGGTAATTATCGAGTATGGCAATTTGTCTTAAAAGTATTTGCAGCAAGCGTCACCGTAAGATGCGGCGCGCTCGTCGAATTGCGCATTAGCTTGCCAGAGCGCGCTAAATGTGCTGAATCGTGATTCAGAACAGGATGACGCATCAGCATTACGTTTTGCCTCGCAATATTTATCACGGTCTCCTAACGTAACCTTATTGGATTGCGGGTAATGGAACAAAGAGCCGCTTTCTTCGACGGGCATGAAAATTGAGGATTCACTTGACGTAGTCGAAACCTTTTTAAGAGGAATTATGACAATTGGATTTGGGGTAGAAATCAGGATATATATGCCCTTGCTACGCTGCAGTGATGGGGAAATGAAGCACTTGTAAATACATTTTACATTTTACTCCTCTAAATCATTCTTTCTCAACTGGTGGGTCGTCAGTACCCAAAGGTAGGTAGGTTTTGAGAGATTCGCGGGCCTCTGCCTTGGCAAAATAATGCTAAGACGAAGAATAAAGAGAGGGTCAATTACCCAGTAGATGACGATAATCCCATGCTCGATCTCTTCTTCTTCAGTTAATTGGCACCAAACCAATTGTGTTGTAAAGGGAACATTTCTTACTTTATTGTGATTTTGTTTGTTTTATTTCCTTTTTCTGGCCATAATAATGGGCCCCAAGAAAGTTATTGATCAGGGGAAGGAAATAGGGAAAACAGTGACGACAGCGATCGAGTTGAAAAAAAAAACATTGTAAAATAGGAAAATATTAGATTAGTATTAGTATGCTATTGAAGCACTACTTGAAAGTATAGTGTTATATTCCTAGCCTTTTTACCAATTTATGGAGCTTTGTTATCTACACAATTAAAGTATCATTGTTTAGGTACACTATTTTTGTTAATATTTTGGGTATGTCTCTTTTCCTATGTGGCTATTTTAAAGCAGTTTTAGGGAGTCTCTTATATGTGATGTATGCTAATGTGCGCACATATACGGTGCTTGAAGTCGTTCTGGTTTTACTGGTGATTTTGTTCTTTGAAAAAAAAATACGTCAATATATTGTGTATATCTCTGCTTAAAACTTCACAATAATTTAATTAGATTAATTTGAGAAGTGGATTTTTTTTCTTAATTTGCGTCGCATCTTATCAGACTAGTTGAGAACCACTGCGCTAACTGTTGATGTTAATCAAAGTGATTTCCCCAGTACAGTAAATCCCAGGATACATCACTAATACGTTTTGTGATGGGGATTGCAAAGTGAAATTACCAAATAGTGGGGAAAGAACCTTATAGTCATTAGCTAAGGACTTCTGAACTCCCGGTCCTAGAAAAAAATATTAAAACAACAAAATAGTACATATGTAGCAAGTATTACTTGTATATAATATACATGCATATGAATAAATTACAATAGAAATAAATGCACATTTGAGCAAAAATGAAATTTTTTTTTTTACCTTTGTTGTGATGTTACTTGAGCTGGTCGAGTAGAGTAGCGGGTGGATGCAAGAGGGGTGTGGTGGTGGCGTATTCAAAATGAAACACATTTTAAAGCATCCACTTGCAAGGATTGTCGCGGCCTTAGAATATTTCCTTGGTTTAATCATTTACTTATTTTTTAATAAAAGTGTCGATCGTTGCTTGGTGACAGCCATGCAACTTAGCGAAGGTAGCATGCGTATACGCGGTACGTTTATTAATAACATCACAGATGACAGACGAGTAGACATGCCTCTGCAACATCACGTGACTGGGGTTGTGGCCCCCCTTTTCAAGAAAGGGGACCAGAGAGGGTTCGGGGTAAGGTCTATCCGGGGGTACTGGAGCAACGGTCCGTCAGGAAGTCAAATTTCAGATTCAGGAGGAGCAGTGTGGTTTTTGACCAGGCCACGGAACATTGGACCAGCTCGATGGTGCATTGGAGTTTGCCCATCCGGTCTAAATGTGTTTGGCGGACTTGGAGAAGGCATTCGACTGTGTTCCTTTGGGGGATGCTTCGGGAGTATGGGGTACTGAACAGTCTCTTCCAGGCTGTGTGGTCCCTGTAGACTGGTTCCAGAGTTTGGTTTTTTGCATTGCCGGGAGCTAGTAGGATTTGTTTCCAGTGGGAGTTGGACTCTGTCAAGGGTGCCCCTTGTCAACGATTCTGTTCCAAACTTTTATGGACAGAATTTCTAGGCTCAGCCGTGGCGGTGAAGGGTCTGGTTTGGGAGCCTCAGCATTACATCTCTGCTTTTTGCAGATTATGTGGTGCCGTTGGCTTCCTCAGGCCGTGATCTTCAGCTCTCACTGGAGCGATTCGCAGTCGAGTGTGATGCATCCCGGAAGAAGATCAGCAACTTCAAGTCCGAGATCATGGCTCTCAGCTGAAAAAGGGTGGCATGCTCTTCCCGGGTCGGAAATGAGATCCTGCCACAAGTGGAGGTGTTCAAGTATCTCTGGGTCTTGTTCAGGAGCGAGGGTAGGACTGAACGAGAGATCGACAGACAGATCGTGTCAAATCTACTGTCCTGCGGACCCTGTACTGGTCCGTCTTGGTGAAGAAAAAGCTGAGCCATACGGCAAAGCTCTCGATTTACCGGTCGTTCTACGTACCCACCCTCACCTATGGTCATGACATGAACTGTGGATCATGACCGAAAGAACAAGATCCCAGATACAAGCCGTCAAAAAAAGTTTATTTTGCAGGGTGGCTCAGCTGTCCCTTTGAGATCGGGTAAGATGCTCCGGGAGGAGATCAGTGTAGAACCGCTGCTTTTCTGCGTTGAGAGGAGCCAGCTGAGGTTTCTTGGACATCTGATAAGGATGCCTTCTTGGCGCATCCCTCGGGCATGTCCCACCGGCAGGAGGCCCCTGGGACGATTTAGGTCAAGCTGGTGAGACTGCGTCTCTAGGCTGGCCTGGGAACACTTCAGGAACCCGCCAGATGAGCTGGATGAAGTGGCTGCAGATAGCGAGGTCTGTGCTTCCCTGCTGAGACTGCTACCACCGCAACCTGTCCCGGGATAAGTGGAAGATAATGGATGGATGGATGACAGACGATATGCTACAGAAAATACATTTAATTAGAGTTTATTTTGTTATAAATGCTATGGCTGCCTGTAGCTGTGTTAACATGCAGGCTAATTTGACAATTCATTGATTAGTTTCTTTCTTTGATTTGTGTTGTTTTAGTTTTGTTCTTTGAGTCAATTTAGCCAGCAATATCTATAGTATTGGTACATTGCATTGTAAAGATGGATCGTTTTACTGGATTTTTTGTACTGATTGTGCTCAAATAACCCCCCAAAAATCTTGAGGTCGTAACAGGCCCGAACAATTTTGAATAGAATGTTCAATAATTGGTCTTGAGGGGAGTTTGTTGTACTTTCCTCCCCCACTGGTTTTGCCACGTTCTAATTAATATGCAAATTGCCCCTGCAGGGTTTGAAAAGCATCAGGTTTTCATTAGATTTGAAGATGAGTGCTAATTTATTTAGTCTTGTGAGCGGATGCTGGCTAGCGTGGGCGGCAAATGCCGCCACGGGGAAAGAAGAGCGCGGCACGCACGTTCAGGTTAGGTTAAGGTTTGAAAACTGCAGCTGTCTGCTCGGGCTTAATAGGAAGGTTAACAAAAATATCACATTGGGGGAGCGGGAATTATGAAATCCCTGTGCACAGATGAAGCGTGATTATTGAACTGGTTTGAACTTCCAGTCTCTATTTATCAATGGATGACATGTTTGTGTGCACATATAAGCTAGTTCTTGGTTAAGACCTTTGAATTTTTTTAAGTGTCCGATGAAATTCTTCTGCTTCTCTGTTACTGTCATCGTTTCTGGGCTGAGTGTGAATGCAGCTCTTTTGGGATGAAAAACCTGTAAGTGATAAAAGTGGTAAGATGGCGTGGGGGCAGAAATAAGTGAAGCGAAACAGCACTTAATGTCTTTGTGAAAAATCCGAAGTGGCTTTACTGGTTTTATTTTGTGAGAGTTTACAAAAAAAACCAACTTGTGAAATGAGCAGAAAAATTGTGCCGTTTGGTCACTCTGAGTCTCCGCAGCTTGTATTATTCCTTGTGCTTTTAGCACTTGTTCTCGGTTGCACTGCACAAAACAGTAACATATAGTAGTCAAATACATAAAGTGATACCTTTATTAACAGAGACGGGGAAAAAATATTTCCAGTATTCAAACATGTTAATTTCCTTTGCTTTCAAATGAAAAATATTTGTAAACAAAAAAGAAACCACGAGCATCATCTCCTGCGAGTAATGTCTGTTTTTTTCTTTCGAACAGAAAACTAATGTTGTCTTCAAAGCTACCGTTGTCTTTTTCAACACCAAAGACTTGCGTTGTCTCAAGAGCTAGAGTCTTCCTATGCAGAAAAATAGTGTTGTCTTATTCTGTATCAAGGAGCTAGCATTGTCTTATAAGCTAAAGCCATCCAGTTCTTTGTCTGAAGCTAGTTTTTTTCTCAAAAGCTACCTACATTGCTTCCGAAACAGAGAAAAGTACCAGCAGAAGGCTAGCGTCATTTCAACGGCGAGCATTGTCTTCTTCTATGCTGGAAATCGTCACGAGATAACTAGTGTTGTTTCTGAAGCCACAGTCATCTTTTTCTACTCTGAAAAACAGTGGAATCTCCTATACCAAAAGCTAGCGTATTTGTCTTCTGAGTTGAAAAATACTGTCGTCTTTTTTACACCAAAGACTTGCGTTGTCTCAAGAGCTTGACTATTTTTATACAGAATAATAGAGTTGACTATTTCCAAACCAAGAGCTAGTATTATCTCATAAGCTGGGGCTACGTTATTCTGCGTCTAAAGCTAGCTTTGGCTTGAAAGCCATTATCATTGTTTTCTAAGAAGAACAAAGACGCAAAATTTGTTAACCATAATTGTGCTTGTTCCAGTATTAAATGTGTACAAATTCCGAATCGTCATTACAAAATCAGTGCAATCTTTTGGCGCTAAGAATGAAAGTAACGTAAAAAGCAAAATATAGGTACATAAGGGCTTGTTGTGAAGGTCTTACGTAATTGTCACATCTCACTGCCACTCCACAGATGGTCCAGAAGAGGTAGGCAGCAACAACGGCACATCTATTTCCACATTAACAAGCGTAAGAGCTCTCATCGCTCTCAGCAAGCCCACACTGACAGCAGGTTCAGCTACTTGACGAGAAGCGCGAGGCCACATACTGTACCGTCATTAAGAATGAATGCTGATGGTCGCCAGGGCATCGCTGTGAAGGTCCCGCAACGCACGCGGACTAAAAGTCACAAAGTTGTCACCGGTTATAGCAGTCAAGGACAGGATATTGATTATGATGGGGAAGAAGAATGTGTTGAGCGACAGGCGGCCCCTGGAGAGATTTTCGAGATCGAAGCGTACTTCATGAGAGCCGTGCCAGCTCGCTTGAAAAAGGAAACACAGTGCAAGAGATGATGAACGAGAGACAGACTATCGGTGGTAGGGACTCGTACACTAGAAACAAATGAAAATAGCGTATTTTCCAGACTATAAGGCGCACCCAAAAAGCCCAAATTGTTTCGAAATTTGAAAGTGCGCCTTATAACGCAGTGCACTTTATATGCGATCAAATTGGAAAGGCACACAGTATTTATGTACTTATACACCACACAAGGTTAAGCAACGCTCACCATAATTGCAAAACATCACTTGCAACGAGAAGCGAAACCAGGAAGCGGCAGTGAGAGCGCCAAAACCTAACCAGTCGACCAGCCGTGATATAGGCAGCATACGAAAAGGCATTCAATTTTATCTTATTATCCCACTAATTTTACTGTGCCAGAAACAAATGCAAAAGTACGTTACAATGCATTGAGCAAAGTCTGGGTGCTTCTGCAGTTCTTTGTAGCCAGTTTGCATTGCTGTGCTTCGTTTTGCTGACAAATGCACCAGCGTGAAATGTTACCCTCACGCAAACGTTACTGAAACAACTTGGTATCTGAATTTTCGGGGAATGTAGTACAACAGTTAACATTTGCACGTTGTATATAAATCACTTTTGAGCATATTAAAAGTATTTACCTTGGTGAAATGACGTTTCATTTTCTGAATGTTTGCCTCCTGTTTTATCCAGTGATAATTGGGCAGTTCATTTCTACGTAAGAAGCTTTTTGGTAGAGCACATAACAGTTTTCAAAAACCTACATGTGATACTCAAAAGATTACTGTTTTGAATCGCCGGTTAATTGCAACACAAGCAGCTTTTTTACGTTGTAAGAAATGGCAATGGTAAGCCACTAACGTTAGCTAGTTAGCGCTAGCAAACCCATTATGTTGAGTGTCTTTGACGTGACTCGTACCTACTAAACTTAAAATTGCTCGGAAATACAGCTAACGTACCTTGTAAAAAATGCTTGCTGCAAATCCTGGAATAATGAGGGTTACGATTCCCCCTGTTTGATTTCCAGATAAACATCGGCATCTTCTGTCTCCATCAAAACAGATACGACAAAATTCAAAATCGGGTCCAGAACCTTGCCGGTTGGCACAGCCCAACGCACAGCAAGGAATCACCATTGTAAGAAGTTGTGGTTATATTCTTCCGTTGTTGTTATTAATGTTTGTTTTAAGTCAACTGCTCATTAAACTGCCGTCTGTGTTTTACGCAGAAAACTATCGTCTCTGCAGAAAGTTAGTAGCAGCTCTCTCCACGCAGGAAATTTACATTTTTTTTAAATGTATCATATATTCATATTTTTCTACTCTGAAAAATAGTGTCATCATCTATACCATAGTTAAGCGTGTTCGCCGCCTAAGTTTAAAAATAGTGTCATCTCGTTCTACACACAAGAGAAGCATTGTCTCAAAAGCTAGTCACCTTTTTCTGCACAGAAAAAAGTGTTGTCCTCTTCTACCACGAGCTAGCCATCCTCTTCGGCGTCTAAAGCTGTTTTTGTTTTAAAAGCTATCATTACTGTCTTCCAAGCAGGAAAAATTCTCAGGAGAAAGCTAACAAAATCTCGAAAGCTAGCATTATCTTTTTCCATGCGGGAAATTGGAGATTTTCTTTTGAAGAGAAAACAACTAGTGCCTATAAAGCTAACGTAATCTATTTCTACTTGTAAAAACAGTATAATCTGTACCATAAACCCGTGTGTTCATCTTTTAGGTTGAAAAATACTGTTGTCTTTTTTTAAAAGAAAACTAGCATTGTTTTCGTCTGCACAGAAATCTAGCATTGTCTAAAAAGCTAGCGTCAAGGTTGTATGATGGTGACTTGTTGTGCGCAAAAAGTAGCTAGCATCTTCTCTTCTGAAATAATGTTGTCTTGTAATTTACCAGGAGAGAGCTTTCTGTCAAAAAAAACATATTGTATCATCTCGAAAACCTAGCATCAACTACTTCTACACAGAAAATTTGCATTTTCAGTGTCAATCTTTTCATACCAAAAGCTAGTGTGTTCATCTTCAATGTTGAAAAATAAATTTATTTTTTAAACCGAAAACTAGCATTGTCTCCTTCTGCACCAAATGCTAGTATCGTCTTATGATAAAAGATTACTCTAATCTCAAAAGCTAGAATTTTCTACACTGAAAGCTAATGTGGTCTTCTAGGTGGAAAGCTAGCATTGTCTCAAAAGCTAAGAATACTGTCTTCTATGCCCAAATTTATTGTTGTGTTGTACTTTCCTGTGACAAAAAATAGCCACCGTGTTCTTCTGCGGCAAACGTTAACATAGTCTCTGTCAATTACTTATCATTAATAAACGTTGCATAAGAGGCATAGTTCTAAAAGCTTGAAAAATGTTGCAGGTTATGGTCTGAAAATACAGTATACACATAAGAACACAGGAGCATAGAAAGAACCAAGATGTGAGAAGACAGACGGGTGGAACATAATAGGCAAGCCAAATCAAACATCGGTAAATTATAATTCCCGTTTAAAAAAATAATCCACAAAGGCCAGCATGTGCTGCTAGCACTAAGCATTTAAACCCTGGCGCTTGTGTAATGACTTCGCATCCACTCGCTGGCCAGAAATTCCGAACACATGTAATGACACTTGGCCTCATTACTTTTCAAAGGGGCCGTTTGGTCCCCGTACAATCAAAGTCCGGGCTTAGTTGGAGTGGCCGGCACTAAGTAGGGGAAATGTAAATTTGATCTGGTCCATTATGGGGAAAGAAATCTGACAGTTTTTTTCAGGTTTGGACTCTAATGCTATCCACTCCAAAATTGACTTACCCTAATTGAAGGCGTACACAAATACAAAAAATCCAGTGATACCTTTACTAATGAATGTCTACATAGGAAAGTTTCAGGTAACAAAGTACCTGAAAGTGAAAATATTGGCTTTAGTTACGAAGTCAAAAATACAGTAGTGTACACGCTGCTATCTCTAACAATAAACAGTGAAAGCTCACCCTCTAGTGAAGCTTTTCAATAACTGCCCTACATTGACAAGCTTAAAATCTGCCTGGCAACCAGTGCACATGCCTGCTCCCAGCATGCTCTTTGTGTCACCATCACAGTTCAGAGATCACAGACGAGAAGGAGGAGGTTTCCCACATCACGCAGCCATCATTCAATCAGCCCATATTAAAGACATTTTAGAAAAATTCCATGAAGTTGAATTTGTGGAAAGGAATCACCCAGAAAAAGTGTTTACGAGTCGGGCAATCTTTATGTCTGCCTTGTGCATTTCTGACGGATTGTCAAAATCAGGCAAAACCAGATGTCATTGTATCAGTTTTTTAATAAACGTGATCCAAAAAGGTAAAATAATTTTTTGATTATTTCCTTTATTTTGATTTTTTACATTATGTGCCTCCTGTTTGAGGTTTATTGTGTAGTACTCTAATTTTAACATGTATTTGTTTCATGCTTTTTTATGATTTATTAAAAAATATATCATACTTTACTTTGGGAAGGCTTGGAACAGATTAGCACATATACATACCAGTCAACCTGTACGGTTTTGCCGTACAAAGTACGTTTATTATGCATTTTAAGACGTGTACGACGTACGAGAAAATCTGTACGGAAAAACGCAAATTTGTCAATTATGGCTACCATCCGGTATACACCGACTATGATGAAACGGCAAATCAATCCAGTCAAACGAGTTAACCGCGGAAGCCTCTATCTCTGTATCGTTTTTTTCGTTGCAAACAAGGCGAGCGGTTGGATGTGGTGAAAGGAAGTCCGTCTCTTTTTAGAGAACCGGCTTTTTCGGCTCAAATCAATAAAGAGAGCCGGCTCTCAAACGGCTCACTTGCTTTGATGCATTATATTGCGAATCATTATGTTGCATAAAGAAGTTAAGAAAAAAAGAAAGTATAAAAGGAGAACATGAAAAAAGACAGGTTTGTGGTTATCCCTTATATCAGTATATTACCAACAATAATTTAATGCAGAAAATGAATTCATAATTTGAATAAGAAAATGTATTATTCTACTTAATTATATTTGCGTGTATTTTTTCCTTCTACAGTGAACGTCCAAGCTACTTAAATTTTGAACTTTTTTTGATAATAAACCTCATTCATGTTGAGCAACTCAGGATCCCACAACAAAATGTTAATTAACAATATATATGATATAACAAAACACATGTACAATATAACATGTTAAACTACATAAATAGACACGATTGAAAAAAAAATGGTGTAAGATTATTTTGTATTTTGTGGGGGAAAATACGACAGTTTGTAATGGCATGGAGCCGTGGAGGTTGACAGGTATGCATATAGATACAAAATGCGTCTCTACTTACGAAGCTCTTGGGTTACAGAACTACTCCCAGAATGAATTAAATTCTTAATAAGTATAAAAAGTAGAGGTACCACTGTAATGCAATATAGTCATCACAAAGTGTGTTTGGTAATAGCATATGAAGGACCGATCTTGCCATATGTACCAATAAATGTATACATAAATCAAATATCTTCTAAAATATGCCATATATCTAAAGTGAAGAAAATAAGTATTTGAACACCCTGCTATTTTGCCATTTCTCCCACTTCGAAATCATGGAGGGATCTGGCTTTTTCATCGTAGAGCATGTCCACTGTGAGAGGGATAAACTAAAAAGAAAAATCCCAAAATCACAATGCATGATTTGTAACAGTTTTTTAACAATTTATTCGTGTGACTAAAATTATCACCGTTTTGATAGTTTCCCTAAAGTGGTCATGCCACGGTGCCATCACAGTGAATCCATGAATTATTAAAAAACACAATTAATAAATGTTACTAAATCTTTTTAGTTCTAACAAATATAAATCTTGTTAATGTGTTCACATTTTAAAGACTTTCGAACATTGGATTAAGACATTTCAATGACAATTAATGCTTTATTCGTAGAATATCAAATTCAATGCCTTTTAAGACTTTTCAAGGATCCGCAGGAAACCTGTTATGTGTTTATTTATTTATTTATGGCATATATTTGTAGGTAGGTCCACAGTATATTGATTTCTACATCTTTCAGGATTGTTCCTCCAGAATACCTTCTTTCAACTTGGGCTCATTTGGACAAATTCCCCGACAGCATGTGTTCGAGTGCAACGTTTGCACTTTTAAGGTCGCAAGGAAGACAATTAAAATTGAGTGAGCTGATAGATGACTCTCTTCTGGGGAACTTTCTTATTACATGCTCCGCTTACATTATGAGCAAGATTTCACCTTTGGGCGGTAACAATACTTTCCACGAGTCGTCCTCCAAATGAGCTCCAAACTTTAATGCCACAGTTGTATTATTCATCGAAGATTGCAACTTATACAGCAGATTTTCTGTCCTTTTATGCTGAATTTAATGCTGATTGTTTCAATTTTTAAGTGCTTAAAAGTGTATGATTTCATACCATAGGTCATCGACATGGTACTAAGAACACCTTACCCAGAAAGATGATTATTTTACTGAATGTTTTGCTCAATTTTTCTAAACGGATTCTACGCAGTGGTATGGTCCTTCATAGTGGTGGCTACCTTATGACCTCTCTAAATGTACTGTAGTATCCTCATTTAAAGGCAGTCAGAAAATAAAATATAAATAAATGAATAATTCGACATTTAAAACCCTCATGTTGTGTTAGGAATTGGCACCACTAACCGTTAGCGTGACAAATTTGACCCAGGGTCTAACTCAGTCCTGACCACCAAAAAGGAAAAAGTATCGCTTAATATATCAACAACATCCTAACAAACATTATATGCATCCATAACCAAATACTCCCACTGTGATTTTTTGGCCCCTGAAACACATCAGTTATTACATATTATACTTTTGAAACGTGTAACTGTAGACCCTGTCACAAAATAAGGGTTAAATAAAAATGAATAAAAGAGGAAACACATTGTAGTACACATTCGATCGTATAACTGATTTGTCTAGTGAAATCAATTATTTTACACAGCAATCAAGTTTTGGGGAAAACATTTTTGTTTTTCCCTAGTATCAGTATTCTCACACGCCCGTCAATGCCGCTTTACTCCACAAAACGTTGGCAACCAGATGATGAAGGTGCTGTATCTGAGTCAGATGAGGACTCTCCTGCTACTGGTATCCATGGAAACCAGTACTACTACAGTAGTATCTGTTTCATGTGAGGGAGCGAACCCCTATCCATTTTTCCAGTTGTTAGGATTATTGGGTTTTGAGTAAATTGCGAATCATGGCAACATTACAAGCATTTGCAAGCACTTTGCCACAAATTCAAGCACTTTCCAATCCTCAAAAACACATTATAATTCAAGCATTTTCAAGGGTTTGAAGCCCCAGTTCAAACACTGTAGTTGACTTGACTATTTTCGGTGTAAATTTACCAGTTATTGTAACTAACTCAGCTAAAAATAGTCACCCTTTATATGCTCCTCGACACAATTTTATCTAAAAATGTTGTCTAGTGTCTTGTCCATGTTTTATTGAATTTCCAGCTTTTGTTCAAATCAATTTAGACTGTGGTGTATCATCTATTAATTTTACCACCAAACAATCCTAGAACTAGACCAGTAGCATTTCTTCCCTCTTCCAAGTGTCTTTGCAAAAGTCAGATTAAGCAAGTAGGCGCCTTGCATGGCTGTCGCCGCTATCAGTGTGTGTGTGAATGGGTAAGTGTAAAGCACATTGGAAAGTGCTTTAGGAGGTCTTCAGTGACTTAAAAAGTGCTATATAAATGCAGACCATACCATCTGCTTAATAGCATAGGTGCTACATCATCGACGTGGTGCTCGTAGGCACCAGGAAGCCCCGTAAAATACGGCGCCACCGTGTGGTATGCTGGGAGCGGCGGACCGGAAAAACATACAGAGAGAAGTCAACACAGCCCAAAAGATCATTGGCTTCTCTCTGCCAAGTCTAGAGGACATTGTCAGCTTGCAATACAGTAGCAGAGCCTACAACATTATAAAAGAAAATTCCACCCTGACCAACGTCTCTTTGATTTGTTGCCCACTGCTAGGCCCTACTTTTTTTTTTTAAATAAGATCAAACAGGCTCAGAGACAGCCATCACTGCCCTAAACAAGCACACAAAACTGTGAATACATATTTATATATTATTTTTGTTGAACTATTGTTGCTATGAGCAGAAGTCAATGGAAGGAGACCAAGAGGAAGGCCGCGATTGACGTGGATGGATGGTGTTATGAGTGCACTGCAGGAAAGAGGTCTAAATATAGTGAAAGCAAGAGCTCTTGTGGGTGATAGGAATGAGTGGAGAGGTGTTGTGAAAGGATAGTGGGATTGTGGACGCGTTCTTAAAGATGGGCTGGGAACCCGTATGATGCGGCAGGGGTAAACCAGTGAAAGCTGTCGGGCCCTGCTGTTGAACAAAAGAGTGTGTTGTGTCACCCTGACCCGAGAGACATGGCCGCTTTCTGGTGTCCCGTTTCATCTGGAGGGATAAAAGCATGACCAACTTAGGTGCCGAGGTGCCTAACTTGTTTGGGTGTTTGGGCAATTGGGTTGGCCATAGTCCAAAAAATGTTGTGTGTGTTTTTTGCTATTTATTTCCCTTTTATTCTCTTTGTTATTGTATGTGTTTGTCTTGCTGTCGGTCACCCCTCTTGAGGGATATGACCAAGGTAGATAGATAGATAGAATTGTTGCTATGCACTATTCTTTTTCATTACACTATAATTATAACTATAAGTCAGTGTCTAAGCATTATGTTCTCTTAAGTGTCTATTACACAAATGCATATCAAACCCGGGAGCTCTTTGTGCTAATCAATACCCAAAAGTAGAACTGAACTTCAAAAACGTTAGTGACCCCAGTTTTGGAAAGTAATTTTATTGTTTTAGCAAATGCTAATAAATCCAAAGAAGGTCTATTATGTTTGGAATAAAGTTGCATCACATTAAACAAAGCTCTAACCAAAGGGCATAAAAATGAAATAGGATGACGACTAATGAAAATAATTTGCATATTTGAACTCGCCCCAACCCTGAAAATAGGACATGAATGAGATGAACAGGCACAGATGCAAATAGAAAGCACGGCATGGGATTCTTTTCTTCACGTGTTATAAGCCAAGATTTATTGTGTAATCTGTCCGAATACACACGGAAGAAATCTTCCCCTTCCAGCTCCCAGAAATGAAAATACAAGAAAAAGATCCTCCAGCTTTGAGCTTGGTATCATTATTTCAATATTTTCCAAGCGCTGTGATGTATATTTCTTCAATGTTTATTTGGCTGGAGGAAATCTTCAAGTTATATCTTCTCATTTTAATTTTCTTCCCTTTTTTAAAATCCTAGCTTAACATATAAGGTCATATGGCATGGCAGGCACTTGTGGCCATCAAGTGGACTCTGACTTTGGTTTTTTAAAATGTATTATTTTTTTTCTTTCAGGGCATTTTGCAAGAAACATCGTAAAATTTACAAATTGCCTGAAATTTAAAAAAAAAATGGGGAAAACGGTTGAAACCAAAGGCTTATAGAAGACCCAACCCCTAAATTACTGTTTTTTAACCCTTGTGCCGCAAGACCTCGTCTAGTGTGCTGCAGGAATTATATACGGTCTATGTTTATACTATATCCAGCGCGCTAAGAACTTTTTTATTTACATTTTTATTGTTTAATATCTCGTGCCTCCGTTCTATATGGTTGGTGTTAAGTGTAAAGAAGAGGCAAAAGTGGAATAAGAAAGCTTGATACGGTTGAGAAAATGCTCGGAATGCCTTTTTTGGCCACTTTTTACCACGGAGGAGCACCTCTTGAAGCGGATCTACCAAAAGTAAGTTAAACTCAACTTTATTTATCTTTATAGAGCATATTATTTTATGAAATGTTTTTTTAGTATAAAACAATACGGGTTACTTATACAAGCCTTAAACATACTTATATAAACCTTAAACATACATTCCATAAAAAATATAGCACCAAAGCAAATTACGAACAAATTGAAGTCAAGTCAAGTCATGTTTATTTGTATAGCCCTTAATCACCAAGAGTCTCAAAGGGCTGCACAGGCCACAGATTATTGCAAACCACAGACTATTATGACACCATCCCCTGATCTAAAACCTACATGAGGGTAAATAATACACAGATATTGTCAACATAAAATATAGGTTATTGATATGTTATAGAGTAGAAGTGTGTTTTAAGCTTAGATTTAAACAACCTACGAACGATTGACCGGAATCTCGTTCGTAAGTTTAGCAGGGTCCGTACAATAAATCAAATAAAGTAAACATTTTGGACATAATTTTTCTGATTTGATATATATTCTTATTTTATTTTAAACAAACTTAAAATATATAGATTCTAGTACAACGTTTCTGATCATTTGAAGTATTTTTTTGTTATTTTTTTAGATACAAAACTATATAATAAAATATAGTAAGCGTTTAAAAACCGATTTAGAATATAGTGAATTCACAGATTAGAGTAAAAGTATGAACCAAAAAAAATGATCTGTATAACTTTCTGAGCCGTGGTTTACATAAAAATTATTACTGTCAATGTAGGCAAAGTGATGATTCAAGCTTTAAAAAATATGTAACTTGAATTGACTGAATTGATTTTTTGAATATTTTCGGCAGACAGTGTGCCTCAAGGATTCTCAATGAAAAAAATTGTGCCTCGGCTCCAAAACGGTTTTAAAACACTATCCTCAATAATCTCTTTATCATGGTTATGATAAAATGCATTTTCTGAGATTTGTTCTCTTCTTCTTCCTTACTCTCTAGCAGACATGGGGACTTGAGACTTAGTGACTTGGACTCGAGTCGACTCGAGTCGCTGTTTTTATGACTTGTGACTTGACTTGGACTTGGCAATCTAAGACTCGGGACTTGACTTGTGACTTGACTTGCCCAAGAAAAAAATACTTGGGACTTACTTGGGACTTGAAGGTGAAGACTTGAGACTTACTTGAGACTTGCACATGTGTGACTTGGTCCCATGTCTGCTCTCTAGCAACATGTTCAGCTTCAAACTGTAAAACCTTGGAAAGAGAGGCATTTTTACATGTAATACAAAGACATACAGGCTCAGAGACAGCTTCTTCTCCAGGGCCATCACCCCCTTAAACAAGTGCACAAAAATGTGGAAACTTTACCATGCCTTATCTAATACCCCTGGATGCAATGTTTCACAATTTTTATATTGATGACAATGAAGACAAGACAATTCAATTCAATTCAAAATGGGGTTGGATGAGCGAGCCACAAGTGCCTTGCACAGACAGAAAAAGTAAATCATTTTGATATGAACTCAATCAGTGCCTTAACGTATAAATATGTTTTCAGAAGCATTGTATATATATATTATATGGGCAGCAGGGCGGCGCAGTGGTTCGCGCATGTGCGGCACAGTTCATGTCATGGGAACCTCCTGCGTGGGTTCAAATCCAGCTCCAGACTTCCTGTGCGGAGTTTGTATGTTCTCCCAGTGCTTGCGTGGGTTTCCTCCGGGCACTCCGGTTTCCTCCCACATTCCAAAAACATGCATTTCAGGTGAATTGGCCGGTCTAAAATGTCCCTAGGTGTAAGTGAGCGAGTGAGTTGTCTGTCCCCGTGTGCCCTGCGATTGGCCGGCAACCAGTTCAGGGTGTCCCCTGCCCACTGCCCGATGATTGCTGGGATGGGCGTCAGCACCCCTACGACCCTACTGAGGATGGGTGGTGTAGCTAATGAGATGAGATGAGATGTATATTATATATTCTAAAGGATTTGGCACTGTGGCTCAGTAAGTATCAAGCCTGGGAATGATTTCAGCATGATAAATCACCACTAAACTGCAGGAATGGTGTGAAGGAGCCCCAACTTCTTCGTATTGCTTTGCTGCTGCTATCCAGTGATTGAGAGTGTGCTGGCTGCCCCCAAGTAGCCGAAATTGTGTGATCACTAACAGAAAAATTGCAAAGTTCATGCATAAGTTTAGTGTTAGTTCAATAAAATTTTATTTTGCAAGCAGAGTACTGTACCCTTAAGTTATGGAAAACATTTAGATATTGGAGGTATTACATGGGAATAAAAAAGCACTGAAGTGAAAATTCTGCTTTAAAATGCATCCTTTCACAAAAAGCAGTTTTTCTGAGAAGTTCCTTGGAAACAAGTATTTTCAAGAAACTTAGAAACATACTTTTTTTTGAATGAAAGATGAGAGTCCAAGTTTCCTTTTTATATGTCCTATGTCTATATAGCTACAGAACAAAATTTTCTGTAAGCCTTCAAAAACGGGGCAAAATGGCAAAAATTGGCTGGCACCCGCCCTTCCCATTTGAGAAAAACATCTGGCACGGAATGAGTTAAAAGTAGCCTCTATATTTAACCTCAATTTTTTTCCTTAACAATATAAAAAAATATTGTCTCTATTAAAACATGTCATATATGATTTGACTAGCACATGAAGCCCCTGACATAGAGAAGCAGGCTTGTACAAGTGACCCAGGGTGTAAATGCTTTGAAATAGACGCTGACATTCAGAACACCACAAGCACAGAGGGTCAAAAGATATTATGGATAATACCAACATCAAAGAGCCTAGAGTAAAGGACCTTATGGTGAACCCTGCCGGGGAGAAATATATAGAGATGCTCCGAGAGTTCCCATGGCTATGCGCTGCATAGTGGAAAATTTTGACGTCTACATCAGGTTCAATTTTTCTCGATATCAAAGGCCCCACTATCCCGTGGCAGGATAAAAGACGTCATGTTTATTTCCCTATGGTTTTCTTTGTTTCTGTTAGTGAGCGAGAGGTGCGAATGGCGCTGGGAGTGTGGGGAGATGCCTGTTGGGTTGATTTGAGAGAATGATGGAGTGGTTGTCAAGTCTGACTGTTTCATCTGTTGTCTGAATTGAAAATGTGCTATCTTGCTTCTTTTAGACCTCCGGGGCAAAAAAATGAATGACAGGGGGGAAATGAGTGCCTACTTAATGAGATATTCGTTGGTTTTAATAACTGCCCCATAAACACAATTAATTTGTTTGATTACTAATTTAAAAAAAAACGAAAGGTACTGGACCACGAGTATTTGTGTTGCTATGTTACTGCGTTCGCAGTTTAAATGCAAATAATTTGGATGGATCGAGCCGAGAACCTGCGCGATGCAATGCTGCCCTCTAGAGGTCACTCTAATACTAAGGTCTCATACTCAATTGAGTTGGGTGGGGCCGGGCCAAATCGGGTATTGCACAAAAAGCACTAATACAATCATTTCAAATATTGATTCCGATATATATACAGGGTTGGGTAGGGTTACTTTAACTGGATTACTTTCAATTACTTTTGGATTACTCCAATACGAAATATGCTAATAAAAGACAAAAGAAACTAAATATGAATAAAATGACTAAATTTTGTGCAGGCTTGGGGAGTAACGGAATGCATGGAACGGTAAAAATGATGTTGGCAAGCTGTTTGGATTTATTTTCATTTTGTTTCTGTCGCATTTTATGTTAGTTTTGCCGGAGATCAAAGCCAGGAGAGAAAGCTTACCACGTGTTGTGAGTCATAATTTTATTCATATTTAGTTTATTTTGTCTTCTATTAGCATGTTTGGTATTGGAGTAATCCAAAAGTAATTGAAAGTAATCCAGTTAAAGTAACCCTACCCAATCCTGTATATATAATCGATTTAAAAATACGATTTCAAACAAAAAACGTTAAAAATTCCTACAAAAATCAATCAAACATTAATAAATGAATATACGTTTGTAAGTATTTGACATAACATGAGGCTCATTTAGAGAGTTGACTTCAAGCAAAACAAAATTTCCCTTTTTAAAATTGCTTTTTTTCCATCCCTTTGTCTCTGCTTGTTTTCTTTTTTCTACCCTTTTCTTTCCCTATTTTTACTTTCTTTTCCTATTTTTCATTGTTCTTTCTTTTGTTCTTTCTTTTCCCCATTTTCCTTTTCTTTTTTTCCTATTTCCTCTTTGTATTTCCCTTTTTCCTTAATTTTTTTTTCTATATTTTCTTTTTTATTCCATTTTTTTCTTCCCTTGTAAAATGCCAGGCATACAAATGACAATAAAAAAATTACAACACAATACAGCAAAATCTAGTAGTCAACTAAGACACACCCATCCATCCATTATCTACTGCTTATCCGAGGTCGAGTCGCAGAAACTGATACACGCTGTCCCTTTAATTTTTATATTAAGGTGGTAGTCTCAAAATATCATCCTTGGGGGCGCAATTGGCCTGTGGGCCGCGAGTTTGAGACTCCTTTTCTTATACCTTGAGTAACACGTGAAACATTTTCAAGAACTAATTATAACACAGTTGTAAACAAATAAATAATTTTAATTTACTACACTACAACAATAAGAAAACATCAGATTGCATTTTAGGGACATTAGGGTTCATACATAGGATTGCTTCACTTCATCCAAGTTTACAGAAAATCGCTGGACTGCAGGAGAATTAAGAGCAAATGCGTAAAATGTTTGAACAGTTTTTAACATGCTTGATACTGACCTTAATGTCCATGTAGGCTTCTAATGCACTCCGTCTTCAATAGCAAGACAATTTAGCGCACTAGTAGAATGAATAGCACATACTAGTACAGCAATGGAGGAAACTTGCCTTGCTTTTTTTTAGTCCTCTTGTCTATTTTAGTCCTCAACTGAATGAGAAAGGATCAAGAGGAGATGGAGCCTGCATCACTTTCACCACCAGTGGAGTCATTTTCGTCAGCAGACTCAGTGAGAGCTGGGTAAGGCCTCGGCTGGTCCAGGTTGACGTATGTGACGTTTAGACTAATGTAGTGTTCTCCTTCGAGGCTGGACAGGATAGTGCTGACAGCAGACACCAGTGTGGCAAAGCTAGGCCTCAGATCTGGATCGGGGTCCCAGCATTCCAGCATAAGGCTATACCTGGAATTATGAATCATTATTACACTGAAAAAGTCTCATTTAAAAACTATATGTTGGGAAAATGATCGTCTTTCCATGTACAGTAATCCCTTGATGTATCGCGGTTTAACTATTGTGATTTTGCTACTTCACGGTTTTTCATTTATCGTGGATCGTGTGCTGCATTCTAATTGGCTAAACAGTCGCCCACGCCGTTTCTACTGCGTCTGCCTGTGCGTCGATGACATTGCGGCCTGAGTAAAAAAAGAAAAAGCACCGACAGTATGGGGCCAAAATAAATTGGGACTTCTCAACACATTTAACTTGTGCCCTGAAGCAGCATGCGCCTCTTTGGCACTACCTAGTGGCTTTTTCAAAAATGTTTGATAATGGAAAAATATATGGTTTCTGTAGAAGCAAACAAGACACATTCTTAACGTTTTACGATTAATATAGATAACTACAGTCTGTGTTTCCTTTCTAATAAGGCTTATATAAGGCTTTTAACTTTTTGCAGCTCCAGGCATTTTTGTTTTTCAACATTTTGGGTTGTGCACCCCTGCTTTAAACGAATGTATATGCAGTTTACATGATGCCGACCAAGCATCTTCTGAAGTGAAAGGGATTGTGTCCTTAATGAATACAGTTGTGCAATAAAGCAGCGAGATTATTTTTAAAATTACAATTTGACAGTACAGATGTGCATTTATTAAGTTTAGTACTTGTATTTGCTAAACAAATGCTTGAGCCTGTGAATTGGGTTTGCTCCTTGACTTTCAATGTATTCAATATATGAGTATTTAAAAAAAGAAAGGTTTCTATTTTGCAGGTTTGACTATTGAGGGAACTTTTTGGAACGCAAACAGGGGATTGCTGAAAAAAGTATTGTTGTTATATACCAAGTTCTTGGAATAATTTTGTAAATAATAAAATAATACTTAAAATAATCAAGACATTCTGATATCAATCACGTCAGATACTTTTGTCAATTTTTGTTTTCCTAGAAAAAAATCAAGATGAAGTTAATGATAATTTTGCTCAATCTAAGTATTATTTCTCTTATTTTACTAAATACAATTTTAAAATATGTTAACAAGGAAAACACTTGAAAGAGCAAAATGATCAATCAAATTGCCAAAATATTTTTCTTAAGTCCCACAGTCACACATTGATTTGTAGAGCCATTTTTCACAAAATGTGTCAAAGGACTGCTCAGCCCACAATTACACCATCCCCTGATCTGAAACCGAGATGCGGTCATTAAAAAACTAAAAAAAACTCAGAATGAGGAAAATAAACATTGAAAAGAGGCCATTCAAGTGGTAATGCCTCTTCCAGGATGACCAGGCTGCAATAGATGTTGCAGAGCATTGGGTAACAATACCCAAAACGTAGTCAGCATTAAAAAAGGTACAATTTTTAACAGTATGTAAGTACTGTATTCTTTTTAGGCCATTTTACCGATAGTTTGTGGAAAACAACCTGAAACGTGAAGAATGAATGGCTTATCTATTCTAATGTGTCATATCCGACCATTGGAAAATATTTTCTAAAGAAAGCGTGTTGCAGGGTAATGTTTCTTCCCTGTAGTGTGTGTATGTGTATGCGCAATGTACAAATTAACTACATAACTCAAGCACAACATTGCCAGGCTTGTTGACATAACCGAGTAGTGGAAAATTGACAAATTTGACACAAATGAGTTACCATATATCTATCTTGCTATGTGTGAACATTTTCTATATCTTTAAAAAAGGTAAAAAAATGAATGGTATTACGTTTGTAAATTTCAGTATTGTGATTAACACAAACTATGTGACAAGTAAAATAAGCTGACCACTACAAACTGCATTCATTGAAATGACTGAGAGTGCAACAATATGTGATGGTTATTTAGCAAAAGACTTACAAAGGGTCAGGGCAATACTGGGGCTGGGGAAGCCGCCTGCCCTTCAGTAAGTAGTGTGTTATGTCGTACGGGTCAACTTCTGGGTAGGGGCTTGCTCCTCTGGTCAGCATCTCCCACATCAGCACACCAAAAGACCACTGCAGAGACAGCCAATGTGACAAAATATCAATTCATGTGCATATTTCAATGCACCCAGTCAATGGAAATATGGCTGTTGAGCTGAAGACAATGTTTGACGGATGAAAGATATTGAAAGAAATGTAAAGTGTGAGCACCGTTTTTACTTCCAATGAGTTAATTTTACCACGTCAGACTTAGAAGTGAATTTCTGTGTCTGTAGACTCTCAATGGCCATCCACTTGACGGGCAGTTTCGCCTTTCTGTGGTCTTGAATGCTGTAGTACTCCTTATCGAAAACATCTCTGGCCATGCCGAAGTCTGCCACCTTGACTGTGTAAGACTCATCCAGCCTATGGTATGGAAGCAAGATATTACTCTAGTTCTGTGGAAGAATGGCAGATTTTCCTGCTTGACCCACATGCAGTTGCGTGCCGCAAGATCTCTGTGAACAAACTTCTTCTGAGCCAAATACTCCATCCCCTTGGCGACCTGCAGTCCGAAGCCAATGAGATCCTTCACAGTAGGGTTCTAAATAATAGATACAATAAGGAAAAGTGTTGTGAGCGTTTGATTTAGGGTGAAAATCCCCCGAGGTGGAAGCCACACCCTCTTCTCGCAGCGTATGAAGTGGCGCAGGTCTCCGTGTTTCATATACGGCAGAACCACAAGAGGGAGGCCTTCTTGTGGCAGGAGGATTCCCAGCAGAGACAGCACGTTGGTGTGATGGAAACCCTTCATGATTATACCTTCCTTCAAAAACTGCTCCACTTCTTCCACATCTGTTATTCCTGAAGACAAACAATGATTTTCAAAAAGTCTTTTGGAATTACAGAGACCACAAACACAAATATGACTCACTATTTAAAGACTTGACAGCACAATGTATTTCTCTGTTGTTGAGGTCTGTGAAGTAGCCATGATAAACTGTTCCAAAATGACCTGCAAACAATAATAATAATAAATAAAGTAATTCTTCCCAAAATTAGTCTTTTTCCACACCTTTCCCAATAATCCGGTGGTGCTGCACAAGGAGCATTTCGGCAGGAATGAGAACATCCTTCACCTCCTCCAATAATTCAGGTCTAAAACTGGAAATGGAAATTTTCTCTGCAGCCATTAGAGGGGTGAGCGTCACGTCGATACTTCCTGCAGCGTAGGACAAGCTGGGGAAGGCCACGGGACCACCGACGGGACTTGGAGGATTTAGGGTTATTACTAAGTAAAACACAAAGGAAGATGTATTTTAAAAAATCAACTTATACCAACATGATCAGCTAAAATTAATGAAACTAAAATCAAAATACATTTAAATGAATAAAATAAATCAAAGAAACACATTTCACATTCAGAAAACTATCAACAAAGCAAAATGCCCATTGTTTTATTTGTCAATTACTATTATCCATGAGACTTTAGGGTTCTATTTCAAAATTAAAGTGTTTAATTGTTATTGAAACGTTGTTGAAAATATTCAACAAATATGCCATAATTTATAATATAACCGGGTAAATGTAGATTAAATTAAGAAATGTATAAATAATTGAGAGGATATAAAGAAGCAGGAAAAAGAAACATCTACTAATAAATAACGAACTACATTTTAAAAAAGCAACAAATAATAATAGTAATAATAATAATAAAAAGCTAACTAACTAAAAAGTAAAATTCCAAACTATTTTAACCTTTCCTGTCACGTACTGTAACTAGCCCACAATAAAATGAATGTTGTCACCTCTCCTGTAGTCCCCGACTGGTGACAACTCTACACTATTCCTCCCAGAACGGCTACCACTGCGAGCCAAACGGCTCTCCGCCATGGAAGCTGAAAAACAATGTTGCATGGTTTTAATGTGTCAACCACTCATACAGTGAAAATACAAGTATAGACAATGAGGCACAGAGGATGTTCCGCTTGAAAGACTTGCACTATTTGCCAACACATTCAGCAGGTTTGTGTTGCAAAAACAGGTGTGATCAAAGTCCAGGTGCAGCCTACCTTTCTTTTTCTTCCTCAAATGTTTCATGACAGCAAAGGCCAGCACCGCCCCAGCCACCAGTGCTGCGAGGATCCCCAAAACGATACCCACCATGTAGTGGTTGCTGACCCTGATCACTGTGCCCACATTGTGGACTTGCCCATTGATAGATATCTAGAAAATCATTATACAGTCCATCATACATTGGAAGAAAGTTTCATTGCTGGTAAAAGTGATGCCTGTTTATGCTTTTCTAAACGCTAATTTTATCTGTTGAATTGTGTTTTTTGTTCCGATAGTAAATAAATCTGATGATATTTTGACAGTCCTAAGTAAATGGGAACTCTGTGAATGAAAAACAGGGATGTAGGTGCTTGCTGGATCTGTCCAAACAGCTCACCAATTAACATGTTTTTGTTAAGTTGTTCATTCCACAAAATGGATCATCGTATTATTGCAGCTTGGGGCTCCTTTTTTAGTTGTTCAGTGCCTTCCTGTTGTTACTATAATCCAGCAATTTATCTATTCTCTCTAAAATATTTTGCCATCTCAGCCCTGTTATTCAATTTGTTTTTTATCATTATCTGGCACAAGTCATATTACATAATTTAGCCTATTTCAATTATTATTTTCTTGATTTTACTTTTTCCTTCTGGTGCAGTGTAAAGAACATACTAAGTCAACAGCTATAGTGCACTGGAAAAATTTGGGCTAGATAACTAATGTAAAAGCGTAAAATAAGTAAAAAGTACTTCATAAGTTTCAAGTTTAGTAGACACTCAAATAAGGAGAGAAGACATGAATCGATTTTGAACATGCAAAAAGAACAGGAGAGAGAGCGTAAACCTTAGATAAAAAAAATACAAACTCTTTCAAAAGCCCTCCCCTTGAGACCTTATTTTTTATTAATATCCTAGGTTAAAAAAGCAGATCAGCATTAAAGGATGTGGACATTAAAAAACAAAACAGCAACATGATTGGCCGATATAGGCAAATATGAAGTAAACAGTGAGAATAGTCAAAACAAACAGCAGTTCGGAATAACAGTGAAAATAACAAACTGGCATCCTTTGCATTCTCCTTTGCAGGTGGCCAATATTAAAATAAAATAAACATATTAGGCTTGCACCTCTAACCCATTATTTTGATTAATTAAAGTATTTTTTTTGTAATTCTACGATTTAAGATTTTTTTATTGCTAATTTTAAAGATTTTCTAATTATCTAAAAAAATTACTAAGTGAGAAAAATAATACTTATAAATAATTGTTTTTGTTTAACTGACAATTATTTTCTAAAATGAGGGAAATAATATTTATAATTAATTCTATTTTAGCAGAACTAAATTTTGAATTGTAAAATAAGAAAAATAATATCTTACATGACGGGGAAAGAATCTGCCTGTGCAACGCCACTTAACTTCGAGGGTAAAAAACAAGTTACTTATTTGAATTTCGAACTGGACCATTTGCATTATAACTGTCTAATAAATAAGGCGTTCTTACTCGAATTAGAATCTTTGTGCCATTTTACATTTTAGGTTGAATTGATAACCAGGGTCTTTGCAGTGCATTTCAGAGACAGCACACAGACCAACACAGCCGTCATACTTCTCACCTTCACAGGCAGTCCTTCATTGGGGATGGTTACATTTTTGGGTATCCTGCAGGTAATTTCATTATCCAAAACTTTGGCATCACAATCCACACCCGCCACCGTCATAATGATTGTCATACAGGAGCTCACCAGGTTAAGCTTCTGATGCTATAGGTATTGAAGAAAATAAAACAAAATGAATAAAAAAATATGACAAAAAGAGGATGCAAAGACAGTTAGTCATTTGTAGTTACATGTAGTGAAACTTCATCAAACCCAGGGTACAAATGCAGCTCATGTCCTTCTGTTTCAAAGGGGATAGGTTTGCCATACGGGTGATATGTAAATTCTTGATTCCAAAGTCCAATGGCGCCATCCATGTCAAAGGAAAGTTCTCCTTCCTCTGTCTCGTCCCTTGGAAATACAGGAGTGACACATTCCATCCTAGTGGATAAGGCCTTGCCAATGCATTCCTAGGTACAAACAACAAAGTCATTTGAACAGATTTTGAATGCACTAACATGAGCCAAAGTGAAAAAGGGCTTTTATTCAAGGTACTTTTAATTGGGAGGTTAAGATACCCTTGTCACAGGCTTCAGGTGGCTCTCATTTGGTTTAAAGTGGATGGTGGTCCGATACACAGAATCCAGATTTTCTCCTTCTATTAATATATTTGATCCTCTGGCATTCAGGCATGTTAAATAAATTGGGAAATGTCAGTTGATAGTATTCTATACAGATTCTTAAACTTCATTATGGAAATTTTTTGTGTATTTCACGGGTCTACCTGTCAAAGCTACAATCAGGCTTGACGGAGGTTATCTTGGGGTTTTCTTTGTAGTAAAAAACCTTTGTCGTGAGGACAGGCGACTTGTCGATGAAAACACTGAGTGGTACGTCCCTCGCCTCTGAGATGGGCTGGGTAAGACAGATGATGGAGGACATATTGCCTTTAGGCTTTGTGACTCTGGAAATATATTACAGCTTATATTTAGTTTGAAAGATTGAATATATTATTAAATATTATATATTGTTAAACAGACCTTTGTATAGGACAAGGCATATCATTTAGTGTGACTCTCCTCGTCCGCCCGGCATCCAAGTGAGCCCCAGTCACTGTGATCAAAGTTCCCCCGATTCGAGGACCATAGTTTGGCTGGATTTCTGTGATGTTTGGGATCTGCATTCGACTTTACGAGTTAAGACATGACATATGGCAAAAGATGACAATGACTCAATTGTGACAGATGTCAAACTTACAAGGAAAGTAAAGCCAGGCATTTCTGCCTTGCCGTCAATAGAATAGTGCCCCTCCACCTTCATACTTCCCTCGCCTTCGTGCACTTCAACTGTAACGTTGACTGGCTTGGACAGGTCATTGGTCCTGGTGCGAATCTTACAAACCAAACTACAAAACCAGTACACAAAAATATTAACGATTTGCAAGTCCCGAAAGTGACAATTCTGAAATGATTAAAATTGTTCAAGGGGTAGAAATATTACACATAATTTTTCTTAATTATTACCAATCTGTTATTCATTTTGAGCTGTCATGTTCAATGCCAGTTATTTCATAAATTAAAATAGAGTAATACATAAAAAAAGTAAAAACACGGCATTTCTCTTTAAAGCCTTATTAAATTATTTCCAAGTAAATATTATTTTCATTGCCAATTTACTGATTGTGGTATACCTTGATGGTGTCCGATGCTGATATAAGCCACCCATTGCGAGTACCGCTACCTTGATAACAAGCCTGGCTAGCCTATCCATAATTTCTATAGACTTACTTGTAAATGAGTGTTCTCCTTATTTATGTATTTTAAGTTATAACTTTATTTCACTTAGAAAAGATACGTTTTTAAATAATTGTTACAAACTGTGTTCGGTATCATTTTTTTTTTTCTTCCATAATGGCCTAGTATGTGTGTAGAGCACAGAGCACACTCTAGCTTTACTTGTTAAACTAAAAATAAAACAGTTGCTTAGTGCAGCAAAATGAAGCTCACATAATTCACTCACTGTGTGTTGTTACTCTTGACAGGAAGCACAATACAAGATGTCTGTCCCAGTCTAACTTGGTGGGTTCTGGAGGTAATAGCGGGTCTTAGAGGGGACTGGAACTCCCATCCACACACAGTCAACTCCGTTTGACCATCAGGGGGAGCAGTTCGTGGAAAAAACTGTATCAATAAAATATAACTTAGCACTACTTCGAAATGCGATTTCAATTTGGTTATAAAATGATCCAGGATTCCTAACTAACCCCGGTGATCCGTGGTGGGCATGACTCATTGCGCCACTGACTCGAGCACTCGTTCTCCCATGAACAAGACCCTAAGCACCAGCCACAGCCCATGAATTTGGGGGCTGTCAGGCACGTAGCACAAGTCAGGAAGTGTTGACATCCTGGGCCTCTCTGGGGGACCTGAAACATCTGTAAGAGTTGAATTAGCAGAAGCGATATATGATAACGAATATACGGTATTTTCCATACTATAAGGCCCCCAACAGGTTGCACAAAAAACAAAAATTACAGGATTTGTGCACAACATTGGATGCAACGTTAATCAAACTCGGATCATGGCAAGGTACGCGCCGGAATCCTATCCACTGAATCTCCAGGGATACGGACTACACACGAAAAGGCATTAGGTTTCATTTCATCATCGCGGTATTTTTAGTCACGGTACCAAATTGTTGATGTATTTAGTAATTGTATTGTTTAATAGTTAATACATATTTAAAGTATAGCAATTGGAATCAATTGTAAAAAGTGATTTTTTTCTAGACAGACAAATAGATATACAGACTAGTACTTTTGAGTCAATGACTAAATTTTTCCCATTATATTCCTAATGTATAGGGCTGCAAAAATATTGTCAGATATTAAACTAGTCCATGGTACAGAAAAGGTTGGGGACCACTAAAATACAGCATTGCATTGCCGACTCGCAATCTTTACAATGTTATGCAATTGTTGACAACGGTCCATGTCCCTAGCATTGGTGGTTTTACCATTGCTATCCAGTTTGATCACTGTTCAGATCATTGTTGAAGCGACACATTTTCTTAACTGATCACTATTTGCACAAATATGGTAACGCACTTCCAATTTTTTCCCCATATAACCACCACATTATAAGGCCCACGTTCAATTTTATGGCCAATTTAGGGTTTTGAATGTGCCTTATAGTCCAGAAAATACAGTAAATAGAACAATATTCGCATCAATACCCTTCCCTAATCTTTCAGGCTTGTGTTTTTATTTACCTTGTCTTCTACCACAAACAGAAGATACTCTGCTGAGTAGACTGCAGCGATAGATGAGATCTTCTTATTTTCCACCAGAGAGTAATTAGCAAAGATAATGGGACTGGATCTTGTCAGCACCAGCTACAATCACACAAGAAAAAAATCAGATAAGAACACCACTCAAGATATTGGTGTTAAGTACCTGCAGAAGCCGACCCAAGGAAGTACCGATATGGGCAACTGTCTTATTGTCAATGGTGGTAACCAGGAGAGAGGTGAGAAGGACATTGGTCATTTGTCGGTTGAAGAGGTCCACTCTGTAATAAGGCTGGGAAACCATAGTTGGGTGGTCCCTGCATGTGACGTTGTTCTCCATGCTCTAGCCAAAAAGCCAAAAGCAGCGGAAGCAGTGAACAACAGCATGAGGGGACAATCCCTATTACACACCTCAATGTGATTTGACTTTCTTTTCATTTGACATCTGGGCTTTGAAGAGACACTTGAGTTAACATTAATGATGAGGGGAATAAATTATTCAATATGACTACGTGCCTCGGGCAATGTGTTCATGTACCTTGTAGTCAGGAACATATAACTTCAAAACATTTCCTTAAGATTGATTAGTTTTTTCTATCAGGTGTTTTAGCATACAGTTCTGATTTAAATGTAGCATTACTTACAGATTACAGTATGAAATGGTACAATCGTAACAGGAAAATTACCTTGTAGTTACCTTTTCTGAGCTATCCCTAAATATATGGTTCTATTTTGTCCCTACCGACCACCAGAAGCAGTGCTTCAAGCACTGAATGTAACCTTCGCGCATACGCAGTTCGAGAATTGTATACCAAAAAATTTGTCACACCTGTGTCATCAGGAATATCTATAAATTCCAGTCTGATTATCTTCTTGTGTGGTGGGTGCATACCTCTCTGTTCTGCTTGATGGAATTGGCTTTTTTGCCATCCCCACTGCTATTAGATTTGTGACTGTTGTCGTCAGAGAGGTGAGTTTTTTCGCCCTCTCTAAGGCTGCGTAGGGATTGGTTACCTGCTGAAATTGCATTTCGAGGTAGTGCTAAGTTCGTCTTCATTCGTTTGGTCAAATTTAGTTTGTTGTGAAGGCTTGTCTGTAGTTTATTTGGTCTGAGTGGTGCTTGTTCTGCTGGATTGCGGGGACTGGCCCCTACCTTCGGGGATGCGGTGACATTTTACCAGACCATAGCCAGTCATTGATGTTTGTTTCTGGGATTCCTCATGGCTACGCTGGTGTTAGTCATTCAGTGCTTGAAGCACCGCCTCTGGATTTTAGTTACACTTTGTCGTGAAACAAATGTTACGAATATAACTATGAGTTCTATGAGTCCCCTACAACCGCTGGAGCACCGTGTCCCTTGGAATCCTCATGTTCACGCAACGTGCTGTACTTGTGATGAGACTGGAATTTATAGACATTTCTTATGACACAGATGTGATGGAGTGACCTATTTTTTCGTATGTATTTCTCGAAATGCGCATACGCGAAGGTAACATTCAGTGCTTGAAGCACCACCTCTGCAGTCGCCCGTAGATACATTTGTCACTTTCGTTTCATGACAAAGTGAAACTCATTGAGTCATTTGATCCATGTGCAATAAATTTGTGATGCAATTTGTTTGAATTGACTCACAAATGGGAATTGTAAAATTATATTTAATAATTGTATTGTTTAATCGAAAATGCATATTTAAAGCATAGATCAATCAATTGTAGACAGAGGTAACAAACACATTTAACTGCTAATACTTGTGACTACATCTTTCTCGTTATATTAGTCATGTTTAAGGTAAACATACTCATCCTGCCACTCCTGGCAAATGTGAGCAGGCCCAGACCGATGAGAAACTAGTTATTACGTTTACATTCTTGCACAGCTGCACACTATTTTTCTATAATAACAACACTAAGGTCAGTAAAGTGAAAAAGTAAATATAAGAATGATATGATGAATGTCAATAATTGCGCAAATCTAGATCATAATTTTTGTGTTGTGAAGAATAATTCTGGGACCCTACCTATTTTGAGGTGATTTTTCTTAACTTATTTACCAACCATGATAGGTGTATATGTCAAATACAATTTTTACTGGTCTGGCAATTAATGGGTTAGAAAAACGTATATTAGTTTCCCAACCACTGAAGTTTAAAAACTCTAATACAAAAGGGAGTCCATCTGCTTAATATTAACCACAGGACGCAAGTCATCGCAATTACAGTTGACTCACCTCATGAGGACAGCTTTCACAGGGCTGGAAGTGGCAAAGACCCCTGGAGAGTTGTTCGGGGCCCGACTCACAGCAGTCGTCCACCCCGTCTGCGATGGCCTCGTTTACATTGTCCACGGGGAAGGCGCAAAGGGCAGAATCATGCCCTGTAACTCCATTGTCATCCATGACAGCAAATACCCCGTAAAGGATGTCGTCCTCCTCCTCCGCTCCCAATTCTTCGGCCAGTTCCCTGCCAGCTTTACCAAAATATGCTGCCTGAACTACATTGTAGACCACGTCCTTGTAGGGTTCTCCCACCGCATTCCTCCGCCGGCGCTTGGGTTCAAAACGGCACTCCAGGACGACTTCCCGGTATCGTTTCATTTCCCATTCGTTCCGTGGGAGACGGCCCAGTCGGGTTTGAAAGGAAGACAATTCTTGGTCCGGGCTCTCTCTTTGAACTGAGAGGAAGTACACAAACTCCTGCGTGAAAAAGCTGTAGACGTATTCGATATGATACGTCCTCCTAAGACGGGGAAGGACAGTCAGGCCGCGGACATCACGGTAAAAGCCGTCTTCCGTGGCAAGTGGTCGACGTACAGATATCGACTTCCTTCCATAGCGCTGAGTCACACCTTCATTCACAGTAGCCGCGACAAAGAAGTAAACCGTGTGACCCTCTTCCACCATGGTGACTTTGGTTCCGAGAGAGCTGGCGACGCAATCCGGACAGTAGGCAGCAGAGTTTGAATCTGCTCGAAACAAACACTTAGAAATAGAAGGTGGTTCTCCGTTGTTGTTCAGTTGGTGGAAATAGCAAACGCCATACTGGGAACTTCCACAAGAATACAAATACATGAAGGGGGTGTCCAGCAACAACACCTGGTTGTTTGTGTCCTCCAGAAAGTTGGGATCTCTGTCAACTGGACACAGATCACAAACTTGACATTCGGGGCTTCCCACCGGCCCGGTGCGAAGCACCCACGAGCTTTCTAAACTTCTGTTGACAGCTTCAATAGCATTCTGTGAGGCTACGTAAACTTCCTGGAACAAGGAGTTGTTGACAATATTCTGGATCGGGCCACGAGCTTGGAAAAAGGGCATAGTGTAAGCCACTGAGAAGTTAAATGGGTTAAGGGCCAGTGAGGGGCAACCGGCAGAGGCCATTGTCAGTAGGGACTGTAGACAGATGTATGCATACCCCTGGGGGGTCCGGCTAGCCAACCCCATCTGGGATGCAGAGGATGAACACCGCTCAACGTTACCTCCAGGTATGATGTCTGGAAGTGAACATCATCAAAAGCACCCCAGGATATCTGAAAAGTAAAGATTAAGAAAATGAACAATTTCATCAATATGGTTGAATTCAGAATATGGTCAAGCTGGTGCAAAAATACATTGATTGAATAGGTAATGAGTATCAAATTAAGCGCTATTTAATCATTGATTAATTGGTTGGATACCTTTTGAAATAAAGGTGTTTAAATTGCTCAGGAATTCAGCTCAGTAACTGTTGGTTCGTTTGTATATTTCTCTTAGAGGATCAGTTATTTCATTATCACACTAGAAAAAAAAATCAGATATTACAATTTCGTCAATGTAGTGTTCAAAATCATACGAAATAATACAATTTGAAAGAAAAGTAAAAATGAATTGTTTTTGTTTTTTTTTACCAAAAAAATGTAATACCTGTATTGTTTAGTCCGCATGTTGGGGATTTTTACATAGTATGGAGCAATCTTAAATATTTAATATGTATATACATTTTTTTAACATTGACCAATTTAGAATCACATTTAAAATGATTTTGTATTATCACTATTATTTACGTATTAACTAATTTTTGGACAGGTCGGCTTTGTTCTAACATAAGCACTTTCCCTTTACTTTAGAAAAGAATGAACAATATTTCTATTTTTTCTGGTACATTATGTACTAAACAACTAAATCTAATAAACGTGTGGTTTTTACTAAGGTAATTGTTAAATGATGTCCATCTCAATATCATGAAATTGTTTTATCAGCTTTAATTTACCTAGTACTGTAAGAAAGGTAACATTTACAGGAAATCAAACAAGCATGACTGTATTTTTATTGTGCAAACATGTAATTACCTCACACTGTTGCGAAGTGAACCAGACATTTATTGGACATTTGTCATTGAGTATCAAACAAGTTTCAAAATAGAAACGAAATGGATACATAACATCTATGTGTAATCCGCCACTTTTCCAGTAATCAGTTGAGTAGTGCCATCAGGGTTGAATTGCTGCTCCACAGAATGTAATTCACTTATTTCCCAACGCAAGGTAGCATTTGGAACGTCTCCATCCTGTACAGACATTACTTAGTTGATTATTAACTCGCAACATCAGACTAAGGCTGCGCGGGCCTCTCTAGTTAACATTCATGTCACAACTGTTGCGTGCCTCACAAGGGAAATTATGTCCACGGACCGACAGTCTGAGGAGAGCCATGGTCAAATTGCCTTGGCTGTTCATGCCTGAGCATTTCATGTAATTCCAGCGATAAAGTACAGTGGTTCAAATATATTTCTGTCAAAAAATACTTCTGTATAGCTTTACACCGGCAACATCATTATATTCAGTCTTGGATAGTGGTGTATATAAATAATTTATAAATTACAACTTTGTTACATTTTAAACTGGTCAGAATGGTGTAAAAGTCAAGTGTCTGAAAGTCAAGGGTGACCTGAGGCACACTGGGGGCCAGGGATTTATTCCTTAGCAACGTTTGATTAATAAAACTACAACTGAAATGCCATTTCAAATAAATCACATACAACGCCACATGTTTGATCTTGGCATTGGTGGGGACATAGCACATTTTTTTTTTAATTATGACATATAATCGGTGGTTAACAAATAATAATTGCTCGATATTAGAGGGCACTTAAGAATTTTTTAAGTGATCACATAATATTGGTGGTGACAAAACAATGATTGCTCAATATTGGTGGGGACACGTCCCCTCTGTCCATGCCAAAACTACGCCCTTGATCGCAAGTATGGGTTAGTTTAATGCTTTAACTTGAGAATTTATTGTGGAAATCATCAGTCTAAAAAACATTACAAATCAAATGCAACTTTTAAGTTGGCATTTACACAATAGAACACTTCCTGTGTGTAAGCAAATATTTGCTACCTTGCTTGACTGATGACACGACAAAAGAGGATCAGCGTTCTCCATCAGTCAGTATCAAGGCATCTACAGGGAATTGAATAAACCTCATGTTAAACTGTGTTAAATGAGTGACCCAGGTCAACGATCGATTCAATTGCAGGGCAGCAAGGCAAATGATGCATCTAAACTCAATGCAAGCTCGGTGACTGTTAAGGAATTATTTAATTGTCCTGTGTCCTTCAAAGGGAACCTGTGTGACTAATTGCACTGGAGCAAATTCAATTGGAGATATCGATCTGGAGGCAGCAACATCACTTTGCTGCATTAATGTATTAGTTCAAGTTAAACATTAAACTGAACATTTTAGTAATTATCGCTGCTGCCTTCACACGGATACAAAATAAAACTTTGAAGAAAGCATTCATTCTATAATAACTTCAGAGCAATTTTTATGATAAGTGCAGTGCCATCAGTATTAAACTTATTTAAAAAGTTTACTTGGTCGGAATAGTTCATGACGACGTCTTACCTATGCGATTGCTCAGCACCATCGAGGCCTGACTCTTGGGGAGCTGTTCTTTTGCGGCGATAAGTTCTCTGGACTGAGAATTCACCTAAAGTGAGGGTGTAGAGTGGGCAAGTGCTCCGAGGAGAGGAGTGGCTCATAGTTGTGGTTTCTCCACACGACGCTGGTTGTTTCGTGCGACTCGCTCCTCCTCCGCCTCAGAAGCGCGGGATACGGCGGCACTAAGCACAACATCACGTCACGCGTGTGTGTTTAAAATACAATTTGTGAGTTAAATAAAATACGAAATGTACATAATACAATTTCTACAGTGGACAGAATAACTCGCTGGAATTAACAGATATGCTTGTTACATCCTGGAATCAACTATAAACGCAACAAGACAACAAAGTATTATAGTAGTAGGATTTATTTACCCAAATTAAAGTACAGTTTCTCCCCTATTTCAATGGAAGGGGAGTCATAAATGGTCCCAACAGTTACAATAGGATCTTCCAAAATAATATTGGAATTGATAAAGTATTTATACAATTTGAATTGTGGCATCAATCTGACGTTTTTATTCACTTAGAATGACGGCCATTTTGATATTTCCTTTGGCGCCTGAAAGTGACGTAATAACATTCCTGTCAACCTCCGGCTCCATCCCCTTACAACGTGTCGTATTTTCCCTTACAAAACATAAAATAATCTTACACCATATTTTTTTTCTAACGTGTTTATTTATGTAGTTTAACATGTTATATTGTACATGTGTTTCGTTGTATCATATATATTGCATACCTGTCAACCTCGACGGCTCCATGCCGGTACAAAGTGTCGTATTTTCCCGTACAAAATACAAAATAATCGTACACTATATCTTTTTTTTCTGAATGATGCATGATGGGAAATCCCCAGGCGGCAGACGCATGCAATTGACAAATTTGCGTTTTTCCGTACATATTTCATTGTACGTTGTACTCGTCTTAAAATGCATAAAAAACGTACTTTGTACGGCAAAGCCATACAGGTTGACAGGTATGGTATTGTAATATATATATATATATATATATATATATATATATATACGTGCTACCAGTCTCCCAGAGTTGGTGGTGTGCGTAAATCCCGGCACGCTCTTCATGTCCCCTTCCCGCTCTGTAAACAGTCTATTGTATGGTATCGCTACCAAGAGCTATTATTCCAACAGCCCTAATTAAACACATTTGGCAAAATTCCACGAAGTCTTGGAATTTGAAGAAAATAATCACCCAGAAATTATGTTAACAGGTTGGGCTATCGCTCAATATGATTACATCTGCCTCGCACGTTTCTGGCAGTTTGTCAAAAGCCTTAAAAGCAGATCAGTTTTTCAAGAAACGGAGGCAAAACACTGCTCGAGACCAGTAGACAAAGAGGTCAGTGAAAAGGTAAATTCACATTTTTATTATTTCCTTTATTTATTTTTTTTAACATTATGAGCCTCTCATTTTATGTTAATTGTGCGGTAATCTAATCATAACATGTATTTGTTTCATGTTCTGATGCTCTTTTATGACTTATATAAATAATATATATCATACTTTGACAGATAAGCACATATACTTTAAAAACGCGTCACTACTTACAAATGTTTCAGGTTACAAAGCTACCCGAAAATGGATTTAATTCCAAAGTAGAAGTACCACTGTACTTGGTATGTAAACAAAACATTGCATTTAAGACAAGGCATCATTTTTAAATAAACATTTCACCAATATGTTTAATTGTGGTTCAACACCACATTGGATTGAGACCTTATTATTTTTACTAATGAAGACCTCCCTGTATTAAAACGAGGGTTTCCAACTAGGGTTTTGCAACAAGTGTCTCTGGGGCTGCAGTTGGCTCTTTGGCCCTCCCTAGTGGCTTCTTGGCGCTTTTTCAAAAATGTTTGAGAATGGAAAATTATTTCTGTGGGAGGACAATCATGACACAAATATTCTTATTTTTTTAATCCTCGCCTTGAGAAACGTCAGCGGTTACACAAACTATAATAGCTAGGGAGATGTAATGGATATAAGAAAAGGTGAAGAAAAATACAGTATTGCTGTGTGCACTGCTGATGTCGAACAGATATTTTCACCCCAAAATTTAATACGAATTAATGCCAGAAATACGACAGGACAAGCACTACAGCATAAGCTTCGATGGTGATAGAAAATAACACCTTGATGCAAATGAAACACCAGACAATTTGCAGAGTAATTGAAATATTCTTAAGGAAGGAAAGGAGGATGGATTTTGTGCACAATTAAAAATAATTTTTGGTGAGTAAAATTAGGCTATATTAAAAAAACTGCAATTTTATGAAGTTATTATTTATGCTTTTTAGTGTGTCACAGTTGTAGCGGCAGTAAATGTTTTATAGCCATAAAATAGTTGTTGAAGGTTGGATTGATTCAACCTACTGAATTTCTGCCAGTCACTGCAGTGTATAAATATATTTACACAGTATGTGTTCAGGGTTCCCGTGGATCTTAATATGCATTGATTTTATTATTTTAAAAAACAAGTCCTTAATTGGCATTAAAATGTCAAATACAAATTTTGAAAGTCTAAAATATGTGAACACTACAATAAGAAAATGTACATTTAATGACAAGTGGCTGCCCGACCAACACATTTCACCAGATCTAAAAGCTGTGTCAGGTAGGATGTAAGAGGCTTGATGTATTGTGTGCAAGAAATATTTGGTTTTCTTTTTTTTTCAATGGTATTTTTTGTTTTGTCAACACAGTCTTAAATTTCAATTTCAAAAGGCATTAAAAAAAAAAGTCTTAAAAGGTCTTGGTTTAGCTTCCCTTAAGCTGTAGCACCCTATGTGCCTATGTGCCTGGCTGAAAACTAGGGTTTTAAAACCATTCTAGGGTTTCCAGCTAGAGTTTTGGCTCATACTAGCATTTTAAAGCCTTTCTACTGTGTATTACCAAACAAATTAAAAAAAAAAATCTTTAGCTCAATTATTATAATGGCTCTCATAAAATTTTGCTGAGCTGAGTGTACAGTAAAATATGCTTTTGCCTTAAAGGGAACTTGTTTAGGAAACAGAAAACCTTGTTTAATGCAGGTTTCAAGATAGTGGTACGTACACGAACAATAAAAAGGCAAACTTAACTTACAGAAAGAGATGGAAAAGGTAATAATTCACCATGTAAACGTTTGTAAAAGATAACAGAAAGAGAAAGGCACCATGTTACTATTTTTATTTATACACATTAGATTTATTTTACTTCCCTGTATCATTTAGTCTGCTTTTGTTAAAACATAAAAATGTGGACAAAAACAAAAAACGAATAATCCCAGACAAAGAAATTAATAAATGAAATACAAAAATAATAAAGCATGTACAATAAGTGCAGTGTTATTTAAATAAAACACACAAATATGCAATTATCTCATTATAAGACTTTGAAATAAGCCACAAATATGATCCATGACATTTCTCTTAGAGTGCCACTTCATGCATGTGCATACAGTCGAAGTATTATCATCATAGGGGTCCCTGAAAATAATGGTCATCATGTACAGGAAAAAAAAACAGGAATGTAGCAACTCATAACATCACAGCAGTGCTCCTAACAGGAGAATTCCAGTTATGGCTGATGTTTAACCACAGGGGTCCATTTATTTAAAAACTTCTATGCAGCCTTGGCTAGGAACAGTTTGCAACCATGTTAAAAAGAATAAAAAGTTCTACTTTTAAAAAATATAATGATTTTACCGAAAACCTTGCTTTTACTGTTAATTCAGTGGCAAAATAGACACGCACAGGCCTGATACTGAAAGTATACATAATTCAGAGTCAACAAGTTTTGACTTTATGTAGAGAGGTTTTAGTACGTTAGATGACTCAGGATAAAGAGACGATCCTCCTCTTTTCTGATCCATTTCAGTAATTTGTTGACAGCAGAAATAGCCAACGCCTTTGTGCCCAGGGGAGTGAAACACAGGTAAAGCTCAAAGCCGCTCGTCACCTACAGGGGTGGGTAAGAGGAAACGTGAATATTGTGCTATTTCATGTGCAAATTTATCAATTTATTATTAGCTAAAGACTTAGTCTAGTTTATGCTGCAATTTGATAAAACAAAGTATGAAACAAAAATACACTCACCCATGCCATCATGTTTTCGGTTTCACCACAGCGGTAATAGGAACGTACAGGTCTGGTTGGATGGTGGACGTAGCTGTGAAGTTCTTGGTACAAAGCCATGATCCTCTCCTGCTCTTCTTCTGAATGGTACAGCAAAGGAAACTCTGGGCTGGAGACAGAACATTTAACTTCTATGATCTATCCTGTGTGTTGAACGGAAGCCTAATATCTTGTCTCTTCGCCCTATAAGAAACTCCAGAATTTTCAAGTTTGTTCTACTAATTATACCGTTTCAACAACAGCAATTGAGTCCTTTTCAGACAGATTTTAACGCTGAAAAACAAAAGATTGTGTGCTGAATGTGTATTAATGCTAACTTCCAGAATGTATTCGATTAAGATTCACAAGATTTAATTTAAAAATATAATTGAATGAATTATGTGCAATTTAATTCAATAATATAGTAAATATATCAAATCTTTGTAATAATATACAAGATAAGAGTTTTAAAAAAAGTAACTTATATTGAGATTGGTATTGATGCTAACTTCCAGAATTGATTTGATAAGGATTCACAAGATTTTAATTTGGTTACATTTTTCCAATTTAATTCACTGTAATTTAATACAGTATTGTATCTATAAATATACCAAATCTTCATTATGAAATAAATTACAAAAGCTTAATAAATTTGAAATTAAATGATGTGGTGAAAGTAACTTATCTAACTTGTATCATTTCAAATAAAAAACAACCTATATAATTGTAATTCAATCATTGAACAAAAAAAAAATAGGAATAAAAACTGTACTGTCCTAAAGTTCAATACCTTGAAATTCCTGTAAACAGTTAATTTCAAGAAAATAGGAAAACGACGGACTCTACAATTTTACTATATCAAAAATGTAATGGAATATTATGTTAAAATACTGTGATCAAATGATGGTTTTATGAATTCAAATCAGACAATGATAGATATTCTAAATAGTTTTTTTAAACCAAACATTACTTTTTACATATTAATCAATAAATCTGATTCAGATTTAAATTATGCTACAGTAATTTTAAAAAAAGTCCAATTATTATAGTACTAAGTAATAATTTGATAAAAAAGGTCATTAAATTCAACCAATTAATATACATTTTCTAAATTGTTTGCTTTTGAATAATGTATGCAAGTTTGAACATAAATAGATACAAATTAAACGACATCCATCAATATTTGCAAAAGTCATGAACACATTGAATTGATCAAAAATAAAAATCAAGTGAAGCCCCATTATGGTGAAAGATCTTCCAGAAGTATAGTTTCCTACCTGGTATAGAGCCCCGAACTCTTTGACTTGTACATGAAGTGCCTCAGTTCAGGAATTCCAACTTGAGAGACAGAGTAACTCCGAGATTTTAGCGCCTCCTTTAGGGCCTGATAAGCACTGCGCTTAGTCAGCCTGTCCAGAAACTTTTGCTTGCAGTCTGACATGTTGAAAAAGTCCTCCCGGTCAGTGGAGACCAGGATAAGGCACATGTCTGACGCGGGTTCCAAGTAAGAAATGTGAGCGTGGAAAAATCCGGCCGTATTAAACTTGGGCAGACAGATGGGTGTCCAGCCTTCACCCTCTCGGAAAGAAGATGAAGAGCCAACTAAGTTGAAGACCAGGTGCAGGTCTATGTGGTGGAGGAACTGATCTTTTTTCCGAACCAAAGTAACCAGACGATCTCCGACTAGCAGAATGGAGAAGACGAGACTTTTGGATTTGGCTGCCTGGAGGCTGGACGAAATCACGTCTCTGGACGAGCTCGCAAGAGGCAAGCAGGTGACTGCGCTGAGAAGCAGACCAGGGTCATGGTCCAGTCGGTAGAGAAGGTTGTCGGTGAGATACTCGGAACCTGCTAGCAGGCGGCGCAAATCATAGTTCTGTTTATGTTGGAAGATGTGGTTGAGCTGGGTAAGGGTGAGCAGGCTCACAATCTGATAGTAGACATATTGCAGCTCCCTCAGCAGCTCTTTGTCTGACTGGCATGTGCGAGATACGCCCACCAGGACCAGCGGACTCTTGGTCAGGAAAACCACTTTACACCCGTCTGGGAAAAAAGATGAGGTCATAGGGTAGTGAAACATCGAATGTCATACAAAACAAGTTTAGCTCGGGCATCTGATAAGGATGGCTCTTGGACGTCTCCCTCGGGAGGTGTTTCAGGTCTGTCCCACCGGCATGAGGCCCTGGGGACGACCCAGGTCATGCTGAAGAGACTACGACTCTAGACTGAGAACGCTTTCGGAACCCGTCAAATAAGCTGGATAAAGGGCCTGGGTATAGGGAGATCTGGGCTTCCCTGCTCTCGATCCGACCCCGGATAATCAAAAGAAAATGAATAGATGAAAGAATGGAAATGCTGGGTTGATTTATTTTCATTTGAAAGCTGCTCCAGTAACTATTAAAAGCATTTGGTACAAAAAGCGACAAACTGCACCTTCTGGTTTTATCAAAGTCAAAGCTTTAAGTGGTTTTAACTCATGAGCTAAAACTTTATGCAAGAATTCAAGCAGGTTAAAGCTTTAACTCAGGAGTTAAAGCATTAAGCTGCTTTAAATCATGAGTTAAATAAGATTTTGATTATTACATATGACAGCCCTTACGCCTAGGACCTTTAAAGCTTTAACTCAAAACTCTAGGTTTAACGCTTTTTTTTTTAAAAATATTATCTAATTCAAAATCTATGTAAATCTATCTTAACTAGTTTATAAATCCCGATTTGTGTGTCTGTGTTTGTTTGTGAGTTATAGGATCCAAAATGGCAAGACCGATTTTTGGGAAAATGTACTCACTTTTACTTTAAGCTTCTGCGAGTGTTTTTAGCTAGGTTTCATATCAAGGCACCAACAATGAATACCAACAAAATCAATAAACATTCATATATAATCGGCTCTGAAGCTGCATGCGGCTCTATAGGGCTTTTCCAACAAACCATGGCCCCAACAACATAGCAACATCAAACCTGGCAATGCGGGGCCATTAGGCTTGGAATTAAAAAAATCCAATGTAATCATGAATCTGATTTAGAAATTGGTAATTAAAAGATTTACTTATTTTTTGCAATACAAAGTATTAAATTTAAAACACTAGGTTTTATACATGCTTACTTACACCAACTACTACATCTTAATCCTTTTGTAGATTTTATATTCAAACATTATTAAAGTAAACCAAAAGTTTCCTGCGACGTGCAGACATCTCATGTGAGGTCACGCATGACTAAGAGGTTCAATTAGGTTCGAAGCATATTTGAAAATAGGCTTTTTTAACTTTTACCTGATGGAGTTGTATTTATCCTACAGTTGACATTTAATATGTTATATGTGTTCTCAGCTCATTTTGAAGAGTTCTCAGCCCGTAAACTAAACTCCAGGGCCATGAGTTGTGTTTTTACAGACTGTGTTTTGTTCTCACATACCAACGGATGTAGCCTGACCTATGACCTCTTCATGCCATAACTCAAGATTGTTTTTCACCAAAGAGCCTGGGGAAAAAGGAGTTTCCCAGGACCAAGGTCACCTGTCATCATTGGATGGAAAGCAGACCTTCGAAAGAAGACTAATCAACTCTACGTAGCAAAGGCAAAAACTGAATATTAGAAGGGAGGTTTTTCGAGGAGATCCTCAGAGCCAGAGCCGAGCCGAGCCAGAGCGCAGCAAGCAGGGCAGAGCGAGCGAAAAGATGTCTAACAACGGAATGTCGGCGGCTCTCAATATGATGATTAATAAAGTAACTAATTATAAAGAACCGATTCTCTTTGTCCTATATTGCAGAGCGTTTTATTAAAAATGTTGGGGACATGAACCTAACATTTAATTGGTCCTTCGAGCCGGATTCCAAGATACCAGATGATTCCAGGACGCGAGAGGAAAATCCAGGAAAGACTGTGGCCACAGCATAAAGACCCTTTTTCCGGGACTGGACCTTCCCTCGCGGGCTGGGATCTGACGGTTGACGGAAAGCCAAGGACTTAGAGAATCGTGAGTAAAATTTATTCGTAACATTGTGTGCATGTAGATAACCGGTAAAAGAAATTGACTCGCGAGCGGGGGGGGGGGTAGATTCTTAAGGTTTAAGAATCCTCCGTCGAAAAGATTAAGAATAAAATCTTAACAGAGACAAAGATTAAAGAATCCTCCGTTGAAAACGAAAATTACGGTGGGCAGATTCTTAACAGAAAAACCCTGACAATTCTAGACTCTATCAGGTAAATAGTAATTCACCCTGTTCAATCCTGGAAGGGGGATTACCACATGTGAGGTCCTTTCTCAAGGTTTCTCTTTTCTCCCCACACTGAGGTTTTTGAGTTTTTCCTTGCCCGCATGCTGGTTTGCTGGTTTAAGATGAGGTAATTGTGTAATTTTGTAACTGTAATCCTGTGCAGTCCTTTGAGACATTTTTGTGATTAAGGGCTATATAAATAAATTTGACTTGACTTGACTTGACTAGTTTTCAGACAGTTAAAATTCCGCGGGAGGCGTGGACTCCCCTAACCCAGCGCTTTAAAGTTAGTTAAATTTCACAAGGATGTGCGGAGTCCTCTGTCAACTGAAAATAAGTGGAAAGAAAAAAAAATAAGAACAAGCGATGTAAGAGCGTGATCACGATAAAAAACAAGACGTCTGTGTGATTGAGAGAGAGCGAATGAAAATAAAGTTGCCACTAGGCAATTGTATTTAATAAAAAAAAAATAAAAAAAAAACACCGACAAAAACAACAGTGAGCTTCTGTGGATGCTTGTAGGCAAGAAAGCTCCACTTGAAAAGGTAGGAGCGAGCCTTACCACATGAGTAATTAATCGTTGTCTTGTTGAAAATAACCCGGTGTTAGAATACCCTATGTATTAACACCCACCAAGACTAAATTGCAGACTTAAAATGGGGAAAGGACAGAGTAAGGAGAGACAAAAATATAAATGAGCTATTTAGATGCGTTAAATCAAAATAATGCCAGAATAATACCGAAAAAGATAAAATATTCCTGTTTTCAGTTCAAAAAATTGGTAAAAAAGGACTGGGAAGAATAGGAAAAATCTAATTGAGTGAATTGAAATACACTAATTTGAGATAAGGGCATTTTTATACCAAAAAATATTGAAAAAATTGTTTATAAATACTTTTTTTTCTCTTTCAATTAAAATGGAAAAACTGGATTGAGTGAAATTCAAATGAGTAAGATAACTCATAAATAAATAGATGCCATTTTCACATTAAATAGGTGAAGCTAAAATAGTAGATTTAATTGGTTTAAAGAAAAAAAAAAAAAAAAAAAAGGGAGAGAGAAACATAAAGGGGAAAGTTAATTAAATATTAAGAGAGATAATTTGGTGAAAATTAAGTGAGACTAACCTTAATACAATAGATTGGAAAAAAAAAAAACAAACTTACTTTTTCAACATTGAACTGTTTTAAATCTAGAGTAAGTAAATGGGTAGAGTGGAGCACATTATAGAGTGCTTTTGAAGATCTTCATTGACTTGAAATGCGTTGTTTAGATGCAAACCATTTGCGATTTATGGCATTACCTTTGTGGAAATACCGTAATGTATCCTAAAAAGGAGGATAACGAATATACAGGGCCATATAGTGAACCGCGTCGATTAATGGCTGCTGCCTCTTTACTGAGGAAGGAAGAGCAGGCACACAGTAATACGCCTCGCTCCACGCCGCACCCACAATATGCCAAATCATTCACATGCGCTAACACCCCCCAGGCCATTTACCCACTTCCGAGGAGAAGCCGTGAAGAGGGTAGGGTTTTACCGCCCGATTCTCAATGGCTAAAAGGCCAAGTGGACCCCCTTATTGACAGAGTAAAACATAGATATAGATAACGAGAAACTGATTAATCCTGAGTAGGTCAGATCATGGGTCATAGCACGGCCTTGGCAGTGATTAATTAAAAAGGGAGTTATTTTTCTGGGTTGAATAATGGTTTTAAATCTAGAAGGGGGATTCACACGTGACACCGAGCAAGCTGTGAATAATTAAAAAAAAAAAAAAAGAGGTGAATATGAGGACGCAGGAATTAAGTGGACACTAAATTGAGGAGAAGATAAAGTTATAGTGAAACAATATTTACACAGAAATATTTGCATGTAAGATGTTACATACAGTTGAGATTTGTGTAATATGCATTTGGTGAAAAATAGTCAAAACATGTGACAGTAATTTTATAGATAAGCTATAAAAATAAAAGAAAATTATATAAAGGATGAAAATCTATTTGAAGGCAAATGAACATAGACATAACATATTGTTTTGCTTTAGAACAAGAAATGAGAGAATTGCAAAGTATTACAATAATAAATTCGACTACAAAAATACTGTAGTGATACAAAAACTACACTATTTTGTTGCCATAATGAGAAATATTATAGACTAAAAAAAATATATATATATATATTAGTGAACTATCGTGAAAACACTGCAAAGGAAGGAAACGTTTGATTTTACAGCAAAAGTGTTGCTCTAACGATGTTTTTAAGTTTCAGAATTTTGGTTCTTGTCTCATTTGGACTCAACAATCCGCTGAGGAGAAAATGGAGGAACGGTGAGGAAAAAAAGTAGCATTACTAACGATGATGAAGATATTTGAATGGGATGAACGATGGTAAGTGAAAAACCAATTTTTATGATATTAAAGGAATATGTCAACAATAAAGGCGTTACAGGTGAGAACCAGAAAAGTTTTGTGTTCATATTCGGCCGGTATGAACCATAACTATGATAAGTAGATCTCATCTTGTTGGAATCCATCACAGCGATCATCGAGCAGCGATTGGAGGACACCCTGAACTGGTTGCAAGCCAATTGCAGGGCACACAAAGATAGACAATTCACTAACTCATTCACACATAGGGACAATTTGGACCAGTCAGTCCACTTGAAATGCATGTTTTTTGAAAGAGGAAAGTAAACCGTGACAATCAGAGCATGCAGGCTGGCTTGGAACACACACACCTGTTCCCAGGTCCTTAGTAATGCCGCACACGTGCTGGCCACTGCGCCACCGTGCTGCACACACATATATAATATATATCTCATCTCATCTCAGCAGCTGCACCGCTTATCCTCAGTAGGGTCTCGGGGGTGCTGGAGCCCATCCCAGCAATCATCAGGCAGTGGGCAAGAGACACCCTGGTATATATGATTTTTTTAAACTGAACTATCAATAATGATAATATGATAGGAATTTTGAATTCCGTGTACTAGCTTGCTAAAAGATTTATAGATCTTGGCAGAACCCCTGAAATTTAGTGATACAAAGATCAAACTTATAAATCGGTGACAAATATAGTAGATATCTGCGTATTCATTCAGTTTTGATCATCGAATTATTAATTTATGTTCTGCATTTGTTGATGGTAATTGCGAATAACAGGCTTGTCTTTTTCCATTTTTCTACTTACTGTACTTTTCTTTAACATCTTAGTACAACATAATTCGTGATATCAATCATCAAAGCAAATGAGCCGTTTGAAAGCAAGCTCTCTTTGATGAATTGAACAAGGAAAAAAGCCGTTTGTCTAATAAAAAGACTGACCTTCGCTCGACAAGAATTACCAACAACAATGACGTAATCTCGAAGCGACGAGATCTCATTAGTGAAGATCGGCGTGCAGGAAAATAAAAAAAAAAACTCGTACAGCAAATTCAAAATAATGACAAAGCTTGTAATGCGTTAAATCTTTGTTAAAGAGTAAACTAAATGATAATGAAAATTTAAAGGAAAAAAAAGTTGCGTCCCCAGCATAAATGATGCGTCTAGGACAGGTAAGTGGGAAAATGAAAACACTGAGTGTATAATACAAGATAATTATACAGAATAGTTTAAAAAGAAAGGATATTTGAGTAAACAACTAATCATTTTTCGTTGAAAATGCGAATAGCAAAGGGTAATAACTTTAAGACGTGTAGTTTTGCTCTTAATAAAGAAAGGACGATTAAAGCAATGAAGATGACTAAAAACGGTCCATAGTTTTAGTGTCAATCTTCTCGTTCGTAAATGGACAAATTCAAAAGAGGCGTAATACGTAAAAAGATTATTTCCTTAGTTGTTCTCGTATTAAATAATACATTACTCTCAATAAAATAATCAAAATTTTGAAAGAAGTTTGAAAATGACGACAAACTAACACAGAAAGGAAAATTCGAGATTAGAAATCATTAATAACGTAGCTGAAGCTATTTCAGTCAATGAATGAAATGTTTCCTTTAAACAAAGGAAAAAAGAAACGTATTAATAGTCGGACCAGATCATGTTGATCTGTATAGCCTTGGTCACGGGGGATCTTGAAGGGCTGCTTAAAACAAAGACTAATGCGTAAAGACAAAAATTGTTGCGCGGAATAAAGATTATGAAAATAAAATAAATACACTCAACAAGACATAAGTGACGAGTATGTATTGTTCTATATTGAATCAATAAAAGATTGATTATGGTTACAGAGAGAAGAAAATACAATTAGAGAAGTTATGACATTAAGTTCGATTTGGCATTTTTTGAGAAATTTTTGTTGATCTTTTGAGATTTTTGATGTTTAGTGTGAGGGTTTGGAATTTTGACAAGTTTAGCCCAAAGGACAATTGGGAGGACAATTGATTACACACTGAATTTTTTTTAGAATGAGTGTTACAATTGACAAATGATAAACAAATGTGTAACAAATACTGATTTATGGTTTGGTTAAGTTAAAAGGAAACGGTTTCTATGGAAGAGCATTTTTAGAAGACAATGAGAAACTGATCGATCTTGAAGAGGGCCATAGGAAAAAACGGATTAGTTGATTTTGAGACATATCGGGCTAATTTAAGAATAATTGCATGGGAAATAAATGAATAGAAATTGATTAAACTAAGATAATGTCAACTAGTACTTAAATTTAGAGAAAAATTTAAGACATAGAGTAATCCGGCCAATTTACTAAAAAAATTCCACTACGTAAGCACAGTGGAATTAACGAGACTCTCAAGTGCCAGTGAATTCCGCAAAAAGACTCTTTCTAAGTCTCCAAAGGACATATAAATCTGTCAAAAGGAGGCCATGGACTAATTTGCTGAAAGAGCCAAAGACATCAGTCATCCATTGTCTGCGCCGCTTATCAACAGCGAGGCCAAGGGAGTGATATGGAGCACATCCCAGCTACGCTCATAAACAACGAGCTCACGGGAGTGTGGGGGTAACACACACGGCGAGACGTAAAGTGTTGGGCCTGCGGTCGAAAGGTCACATGTCCTTTGAATGTGAAGAAGAAAGCTCTGCTGAGCAACACCAAACAGCGTGACTAGGCCAAGATAGTATTCAGACATAAAGTCAAATAGATAGATAGATAGATAGATACTTTGTTCATCCCCGAAGGGAAATTCACATTTCCAGCAGCATCCCTGAGCTGAGAACAAACAATCGAGAACAATCGAAAATAACACGGGAGCTGCTGGAGTGGCTGCCATTCGTGACGGCGCCGGAAGAAACGATTCAATTTGAATCATGTACAAACAAACAAACAAAATATTATTGCATATGGTAGCAGTTCTTTTTTCGAGCAAAATATAGAGTGGTTTTCGAGTGCCCTCTTGGAAACAAATGAAAATCATGGAACTTCAATGGACGCTCAGATGCCAATTTTTGAACGCTCATTGCAAATCCTGTTGCGTTTTTGCTTTGGAAAATAATTGTTCATAAGTATGAAACTGATTGTGCTTACTTGAATAATGATTTGTGTTTATGGTAACTGTGTGTACAAAATAATGTATGCCATAGCAGCAGTATTCTTACCTGACCCACTCAAGTCACTGTTTAAACAGCATAACTGGCTTATGGATAGATGCGTACCGCATATCTCGTTGTGCAAAAAGAAGAGCATCAAATGGCAAGACTTGGAAAAATTAGTGTACAAAGGAGAAAGGCTCTTTTCTGGTCGGTGACAGTGCAGTCAGAAGTACACTTAATAGAAGAACAAGAATGACAAATCTTTTTAACCGGAGAGGACGAGGAATTCCCGAGAAATTATGGTCTCAGGGGCCTACTGACGTGGGCCTTGTAAAAGGGGCATCCCCTGTAGTAGTCAGACCAAAAACAGAGCATCGCCCTAGAATAAAACAATATCCACTCAAGCCAGATGCTATGGCTGGGATACAACCAGTGATTGAAAATTTAATAAAAGCAGGGGTGTTAGTGGAATGTGCCGACTCCCCAGTAAACACGCCACAACATGCACTCTTGGTTAATATCGTGGACCTATAACAACTCTGTGACAGTGACTGTGCCACCAAATGCCACCATTGTGATGTCCATACCGATAACCTCTTTAAAAGGGTTCCAGTGAGGCAGTCTAGGGAGACAGCCAACACATATTACTGGGCAAGGGTGGGAGGAGTACTGGTGGTACGTGTTTGGACACGGAGCGTTCCAAGGGTGGGAGTATTTGGTTATAACGGAAGCAGGGGAGTACTGGACCCCAGGGGACAGCTCTGAGGCCCAGTATTTCAAAAAATCGTAAATTGCATCAAGGAAGCAATTTACAACTGACTATAACCGTTACAAACCAGACAATTCGACCTCCGGGATCAGATTTTTTTTAACAGCACGTGCTGGGGTTTCACGTTATGGGCCTGGTCCTCGGGCATGGACCCCTTTTTTCCCGGTCGTAGTGTGTGTAAATGACAGTATGAAATCGACTGATCAGCCAAAATTAAGTAACTACTCTGTAACGACAAATATCACATCAGTAAGCATGTCAGTCGAAGACATTAATGGGTGGTTCAAAGTTACCACAGGAATTTCAAGGATAGATAACAACTGGTTGCTAATGGCTGAGCAGGCGGCACATGCTGTCATGAATGATTGTGTTGTGTGTAGTCTGAAGGGTATACAATGTCACCAAATGTTGACAGTCAATATAACATTTAAACCACTCTCCCGGAGTGACATCTGGTGGTGGTGTGGAGAAGACAAGTTGTATGATAGACTACCGTACAATACCACGGGATTGTGTGCATCTGTGTCTCTTATTTTACCTGTGTCTATAACCGCCACCACAATCCCTTAATTGCTAACATCTGTGAAGAGCTTGTTACCACATGCATGGAAAAGTAAAGGTCTACCTATGCCTGGAGTGACAATGATCCTACATACATCGACAGCATCGGTGTTCCAAGAGGCGTACCAGATGAATACAAATTAGCAGATCAAGTAGCAGCGGGTTTTGAATCTTTGATTTGTTATTGGTGTACAATTAATAAAAATGTTGACAGAATAAACTATATCCATTTCAATGTGCAGAAGTTAGGAAACAAAACAGAACAAGGTTTCTCCGCCATACACGAGCAACTCTCTGCTACCTCCCTCATGGCTTTCCAGAACCGGATTGCTGTTGATATGCTACTGGCTGAAAAGGGAGGGGTCTGTTCTATCTTTGGTGACCAATGTTGCACGTTCATACCGAACAACACGGCAGCAGACGGAAGTCTGACAAAGGCCCTGGAAGGCCTCAGGTCACTTAACAACAAGATGAAAGACCACTCAGGAGTTGACACATCAATGTGGGATGGTTTTGGAGATACGTTTGGGAAATATAAAAAATATTAATATATGGCTATAGCCGTTTTTGCGGCAATTCTCACATTGTGTGGATGTTGTTGTATTCCGTGCATAAGAACATTGCTAACGAGACTAATTACAACAGCTCTTGCCCCAATGCAGGCAAAGATGGTACCTTTGTATGCTCTGTTGCCCTCGGACACCGATGCTGACGATGACTCTGGCAATTACCATAAAAATGACAATGGTGAAAATTGTAATGACACAAATGTTGATGATGATTGCCTGTCTCTGCATTTTCATGATTTTTACTCAGATCCTGGTCATTATGACGACAACCTCTAAGTGTAACAACTGTTGTTGTGTTCATGATTTCTCTGTTGAAAATCGTATTGCGAAGTGACAGTTGAATGAAGTATTAAATCACCGATAGGATAAAGAGGAGGGAATGATGGAGTTGTATTTATCCTACAGTTGACATTTAATATGTTATATGTGTTCTCAGCTCATTTTGAAGAGTTCTCAGCCCGTAAACTAAACTCCAGGGCCATGAGTTGTGTTTTTACAGACTGTGTTTTGTTCTCACATACCAACGGATGTAGCCTGACCTATGACCTCTTCATGCCATAACTCAAGATTGTTTTTCACCAAAGAGCCTGGGGAAAAAGGAGTTTCCCAGGACCAAGGTCACCTGTCATCATTGGATGGAAAGCAGACCTTCGAAAGAAGACTAATCAACTCTACGTAGCAAAGGCAAAAACTGAATATTAGAAGGGAGGTTTTTCGAGGAGATCCTCAGAGCCAGAGCCGAGCCGAGCCAGAGCGCAGCAAGCAGGGCAGAGCGAGCGAAAAGATGTCTAACAACGGAATGTCGGCGGCTCTCAATATGATGATTAATAAAGTAACTAATTATAAAGAACCGATTCTCTTTGTCCTATATTGCAGAGCGTTTTATTAAAAATGTTGGGGACATGAACCTAACATTACCTTTGACCATGAATCCCAAGGATATCGCCAAACAGAATATTTATTCATTTGAGCTTTCAATAATGGCTAACCTGCGTGGATGGAACGGATGATGTTGTTGTTGGCCTCCACAAAAGATACAAGGGCCATCATCACACCCATGGTGCTGGACAAAGCCTCCTCTGTGCCGTATCGGGTGTAAATTGGCTTCCCGGCCTCGCTCAACACAAACATGTGTTTTTTGTGGCTCCTCCACGCCTCGCTGGACACGTCCTCCTCTTTGGTCCTGCACTCCACCCTTTTCCCTTCCACAAGTGCTCGGATATCGTCGGCACCCTCTTGAGATTTAAGCAACTCGGCCTCCTTGCGAGCTTCTTCCGCCTCCGCCGTCAGATCCTCGAAGGACTGCCCGTGGACGAACATTGCACTTTTCTGACCGGCGCCTGTGTAAACAAAAGGTTGAATAGTTTGATGAGAGTGTCACATCTTACAAATAAATACACCTTTTTTCCCTGGCCAAATTCAAGCACTTTTTAAAGCCTTTTAAATCCAACTTTACAATTTCTCCAGGACTTTTAAAAGAAGAAATCCGGTGTGAATCATGTATTTTGCAGAGCCATTAATGTATCTGTGAATCAAATATGTAATTTTTAATCTTAAGTGAGCATTCACCAAGACAAATAATTTTTAGATCTTGAGTAAATAGTGAATTCATTTGTGGATCTGAACGTGTGTAAATATTTCTGAGACAAATCTCTGCCCATATAGTTGGGTAAAAATGACAGGAAGTTTTTACTATTACAATTTAACACTGGGAAACGCTACCTTAATTTTTCACATGGCCCATAATAATTGTCTACGATTGTTACGAAATCTTTTCAGTGCTACACATTTTATAATGCCATGTTTAGGTGTAGCATGAACCTGTCTTCTTGGATGCGACCTGTAGGGGGCGATGACGCTTCATAAGACAATGCCATAAGAACTAATGCCAGCCGCAGTTAATCACAAGGAAAGAAGAAATGCAATGGCAAAGCAAAGCCAGTACACAACAATGTCTGCATCATTTTTAAACAGAAATGTTGAGAAATATAACAATAATTTCAAGCATTTACAAGCACTTCAATTCTTAAAAACACAATATTAAAGGTAAAGTATTTTTAAGGATTCCAAGCACCCAAACAAACCCTGAATCCAACATCATGCCTTTGAAATTAATCATTATTCATTATCAGTGTTGTGACTAACGTGTTACAAAGGAACACGTTCCTGGAACGCAATTATTTTTCTTTGTAACGAGTACTGTAACACGTCTTCTAAATACAATTTTGAAACTCTACTGTAGTTGTCAATTGGTGCATTACTACATAACTACACTACTCTATAAATGCATATCATTAATTATAGTGTTAAATGATTGTTGAATACTCTTTCTTCACCTATTTTCCTAAATACAACCCTTGATCTTTTATAAGCAATCTCTGAAGTGTGTTTATATATACCCACAAAACACGACTGAATACAGTTGTTGTGGCAACATCTCAAGCACAATATGAACGCTGAATTTATCCTCATGTAGCTGTAGTCTCTACCGTCTATCCTCACATCTAAGCTGAATTTACAATTACTAAATAAATTACTGCAATCGGTGAGTGAGCTTATATGCGCATATTTGATTGTGTGTAATCAGTTGCAAATGGTAGGCAGAGCATTAAGAGGGGGTGTGGCTTATGCAGGAACAACAAACTAATGTGAAATCAGCAAGTCAAACATGAGCAAAAAATTACAGTGAAAATGTGCTGAATTATGGTCATTTTATTTGTAAAATATTTTTTTCAATACACTATGCCTGGAAAAAGAAAGAAAACGTCAAGGACAGTACCTAGAAATGGTAAAAAAAGATCTTCGAATGGACTGAAGCTTAGAACAAATTGGATATACAGTGTCGCAGCCAAGTGTTCGTTTGCAATCTCTCAAGATTGCACAAGCCAATAAATATAGAGGATTACTGTTTACAAAGGTTGGTCTACACATCTATTTTATCATGTAGCTATTTTAAAGCAGTTTAAGTGGATTGGCTTCTATGCTTGTATGTTAGTAACTAGATCGGAGCAACATACTACTTTTTGGTGTCAGTAACCTGTGGGGTAACTAGTGACTGTAACAAATACCTTTTGTTCAGTAACGCACCCAACAGTGATCCTTATTAGTCTACTAGGAAGAAAAGCCACACAAGTAGTAGTAGTCTTACAAGAATTAGCGCTATAAATCAAGCATTTACTTTCACACTGAGAGAAAGTTAATCAGTGACAATGTCATTGTGTATGCAGTTCCGTCACACAACACAACCGCTATTTATTCCCTGCAGCCAAAGTAGGAAAATCACCGGTGGAAACTTAAAAACTAACATTAAACCGATGATGACTTTGTTCCGTTAGGGGCTCAAAAAAGTCTGTTGAAGACTGAGCCTGCATATTTTTTAGAACATGAATAAATGACACCCACATAATATGGAGGCTATTCTGTTTTGCATAATTTTTATCCAATTTGGTAACACTGTTTTTTACGCTTTTCTGTTAGATATATTTTAAATATAAATGACATAACTTAGGGGCAGCACGGCGGCGCAGTGGTTAGCGCTTGTGCGGCACAGTTCATGTCATGGGAACCTGTCGTGGGTTCAAATCCAGCCCCAGACTTCCTGTGCGGAGTTTGTATGTTCTCCCCGTGCTTGCGTGGGTTTCCTCCGGGCACTCCGGTTTCCTCCCACGTTCCAAAGACATGCATTTCAGGTGAATTGGCCGGTCCATATTGTCCCTAGGTATGAATGAGCGAGCGAGTGAGTTGTCTGCCCCCGTGTGCCCTGCGATTGGCTGGCAACCAGTTCAGGGTGTCCCCTGCCTGGAGATGGCTGGGATGGGCTCCAGCCCACCCGCGACCCTAATGAGGATAAGCGGTACGGCTAATGAGATGAGAGATGAGACATAACTTAGCTCAATAAACTTTAAATTTTACCCGCTACACTTTCAGATATTAATTAAGATTGTTTCATAATTTCACAACACTTACAGTAGTTGATCCTTTATTTTTGTTATGGATTTTTTTTGTAGAAAATGTTTCTTCCTCGAAGTTTATCCTTACAATCCTTTTTCTTAAAAAGGAATTCATGACTATGTAACTGTTTATAAAATATCAGTGCCATTTCATAATTATTAAATCCTCAAATTTCAAGGGTTTTTATTGAAAAAATACACCATTGGTTTACGTTTATGTTGCATGGATCCCTTAACCGCTAGGGGAGTCAGGATACTAGTACTTGTTTCCATGGTTACCAGTTGTCCTATCTGACTCAGATACAGCCCTTTCATCATCTGGTCGCTATTGTTTTTTGATGAAAACCGTCATTCCGCTTTTCAGTTATGAGCGTATTGTTTTCTAATATGGCTTTGTTTTGTATTCTTCCAGATTTTTTTAAACAAATTAAATAATGTTTTTTTGTGCGTGGGATATTCATTTCCTTATAATTCAAAATAATATGTTAATGTATGAGGGAAGCACAGCATGGTTAGCACGCAGCTCCTTGGTGCAGTGGTCCAGGGTTCAAGTCAAGCTGCCGCAGCCTCCCCTGGTGGAGTTTGCATGTTCTTCCCATGCCTGTGTGGGTTTCCTGCGGGCACTCCAGTTTACTCCCACATTCCCAAAACATGCATGACAGGTTAAATGGCCGGTTCAGGGTGTCCCCTGGCCACTGCCCGAAGATAGCTGGAATGGACTCCAGCACCCCCGCGACCCTACTGAGGATAAGCAGTACAGATAATGGATGGATGGATGTATGTTGGTATATTCAATTAATAAGAAACAAACATGGGAATATTGGTGACTACCGTAATTTTTGTTAACACTCGGAAAATATTTGTTTATCCTAACATATCTAGTAACTTCATATCCATTAGATACAGAAACTTGCATCGCTTTTCATGTGATTTTCTTTAATGTTTTTAAGCACTTGATAAAAGGATTTCAAAAGGATATCCATTTCTATCATAGTTATATTGGCAATGTATGAAGGAAAGAAATTGAGTGGTATTTTACCAAAGATAAAAACAAATGTAAAATAAAAATAAATACAAGGTCTTACTATCCCAACAGTTATCGGTTTTGTATTTTTTTTCAATCACAATAGGTTATTCGGCAGTGATGACTCTTTGTGATTAAGGGCTGTACAAATAAACATGACTTGACTTGACATGTGCAGCTGAGTTTGGATAACCTTACCTGGTTCAGTTCCCTCCACCAAACCTGGCGTGGGACTGTCAGCCCTCTCAGAGTAAAGATGGTGCACAGGGGCCAGGGTACCATTCTCCCATGGCACAGATGATTTTTGCCGTTCACCTTCCATAGCTTTTACGCACAGCTTATACAAGAACCTAGAAGAAAATGTATAGAAAAAACTAGATATACTTATCATCGATGCTATTTAAAATAACTGAATCCTTTTTTTTGGGGGGGGGGTGAATTTTATTGCACTTTTGTAACTATAAATAGGTGAAGAAAAAAAGAAACAAATTGAGGCAAGGTATTGTAGAATGGCAGTTACTGTTATAATGAAACTTTAATGTAAGTAAGATTTGAGAATTGTATAAGATTGTAAATTTAATTTTGCACGATCCTATTACAAAAATGTAAGCTTTGTGCAAATATACTGTAACTGTAATATTTTTGTTGCTCTAGGCATGCCATTGTGGACCACTTAAAAGGTTACATAAATGTCAAAACATAACATTGTTGGATTATAACACCTCTCAAAACAGAAAATGATATAGTTTGATGTGATTAAGGCTTTGGAAAATTCTGTTACGCTGCAATCTCATTAAATTGCAAGTTACATAAGGCAAATGTATGAACTTTTTCCAATTTCAATTTCAAGACGTGAAAAACCGGAGCTCAAATTTTGCAAGATGAAGTTCCGTCCAATTTTGACCCACTTTTTACTGCAGAACACCAGTTGGAGGGAATTGAATGCTGTTCTTATTCACATTTCAATATAAGCTGTATAAAAAGTACAGAGAAGGGACTTAAAATGAGGACATAATAGTATGTAGACTTTTTTTTTCTTAAAATTTGAGATTTTATTTCATTATGGTACCATTGTTTTTTATACACCACTGAATGTAAATTCATTGCCTGGAGCGCTTTAAAAATTTTGATTTGACTTTACTCGGTTCATAATCTCAATTATTTGTTTGTTTGACTAGTTGAGGTTTCGTGTTTTTTTTTGCTAAATTAATACGTTTCTATGGGTTCAGTATAGAACTATCAAACCACTAAAGTGCAGGTTTATGAAAATGGTCCCATTAACACCCATACATCGAATCCACAGTACACACAATTGTAGAAGTTCATTTTCTTGGCAATTGCTCACATGAAATAGCCTCAATTTCTTAGAGCAAGAATCGACTTATGCACAAACACTGCCTTTTTTAAGTTATGTCACTCCCAGTTAGGTCAAATTATTAAGAAGTGTCATAAATGATGTGTTTACGCTTTCCTAACGACTGATAAATACTCGAAGGTCGGCACTCATAAATGAGAGAAGTCAGTCGATAGAACGAGAGTTGAGTTTTGATCGGATAAATTCTCACTTGACACTGTCACACAAAAATACACGAAAGTGCATATATCCTCCAGAATAGCTACCTTTCATTTCAAGAACTGTCTGCAGCTACAAACGCAGATTTCCAGTCACCAATTTGCCAACACAGGGTGAAAAAGGTACAGTATCTTCTTCCTGCTTGACAATCGGATACATTTTTACCCATCGCAGATGCGGAAGTGGGAGTTGTGGGATATGTAGTACGCTTCGATGAAGCCGAAAAAAACAATAGGCCCGTGAACGCACCGCAAGGGGCGGGCATTTCCATTTGAACGTAGAGCGGGTCTGATTCTGTACTCGCACCGCCTACAAAAATCGAACTTTATTGTATTTAAATAAGGTTTGCCCGTTTTGGATCATGTATAACTTAATTCAAATGACAGTTTAAAACAATGTATGACATGTGATTATCACGACAGTCTATGAATTAAGGCATGGTTTTATTTTTATTTTGGTAAGTACGGCGACGAGGCTAAACAATTGTGCTAGCTTGTAGCTCACGTCGTTTACTATTTCGTGTATCCTAACGTGTTTATTTTTTCGAAACAGGATGCTCCTTTGACTAATTAAGATGCCCATTCGTGCACGCTGTTTAATATGCGACGATTTATTCGATCACTCCAATGTTGCTGCTATCCACTGCGGACACACGTTCCACAATTACTGGTAACTTCAACTAATGATTTAATATTAAGCAATTAATTATTATTAATTGTATTATTTGTTTGTTTAAACGTCCCTTGCTCCTTAGCCTACTTCGGTGGTTTGAAGCAGCCCCTACAAAATCTTGCCCTTGTTGTCGGAAGCAGGTAATTTATGACCTGATCAACAAACACACAAATGGCAAAGGTTGATGTTAACTTGGAATAAGAAATTCTTGATCCGATCCACGTAGACCAGCAATAATCGCATTATCCAGAAGCTTTTCTTCAACATCGATGGACAAGACGAGTGTGCGGCGGATCCAGAAACCTTGGAGGTACCAGAGTAAATTACTATTATTATTATTATCATTCATCCATCCATTATCTTCCGCTTATCCGAGGTCGGGTCGCGGAATGTAACCGCGGTATACCCGTCCCACCAAAGATCCACGCTGGACTGGATGATGAGGTTTTTATTATAGTTGCTGCAAATGAATGAGTCACAACACGTGGTTAGCTTCTCTGCTGGCTTTGATCTCGTTGGCAGCGCGTTGTAGACTGCCAACAAACCCCACCTTCCGGTCACGAGTCAAAAGGTGGCACTGTTGGACTCATCATTGCAGGACACTTACACAAAAACTATACAACATATTTCAGCAGGAATTTCAATAAAACAAGAGTTATTATTACACCCGTTACATACACCCCCCTGAAATTTTGCTAAACATGGGAGTTCTACACTAAACAGAAAAAATCACATGCAAAAGTGCAAATACTGATGAAAAAAAGGACACAAAAATCGTGTACAGTATTACAAGGAACAAACTGAAGTGCATGTCAGTTCTAAAACTCTCCCAAAAATGAGTGTGAAAAGAAATGAGGCGATCAAACTCCTAACTAAGCACAGACTCAAAGATGCCTGTTACATCTCTGAAATATAAAACATTGTTATTATTATGTAGAGATTATCGGTAGTGATGTGCTCCTCGGTTCGAACCCATGAAGCATGTGTTGATTATTTTAGATGAGTGGTTCATGAACTGGCAGCACGGCGGAGCAGTGGTTATGTAATGTAATGTATTTGTATTCAGCCAGTATAAACCATAAACATGATATATACAAGAAATCATTTGACACGCAAACTCTCAATAATGATAATAAAATAGATGTAAAAGAATAGAGTAATAAAGATATTGTAGTGTATAATACAAGGTAAGTATGTAGAATAGTTTCAAAAGAAAGAATATGTAAATAACAAGACTAGAGTAGAATAGGTCGGAGGAACGTCGCTCGCATAATACTATACATAATAACCAAATCATTTCTCATTGAACATGCGAATAGCGGAAGGTTAAAAACTCTTTAAGACGTGTAGTCTTGCTCCTAATGGAGCGAAGACGGCGACCTGATGGCAGGTAATCAAAGTACCTGTGAGCAGGGTGACTGGGATCGTCCATAATTTTTAGTGTCTGTTTTCTCGTTCGTTCGATGTAGATACTATGCTGGGACGGGGGGGCCACTACCTATTATTTCCTCTGCCGTCCTCACTACAGATTCCATCTTTGACAATTCTTTCTGATTGACGCGACCAAACTGTGATTGACCTAGTTAAAACTGATTCAATGATAGCACGATAAAAATTGACTAGACTGAATTGACGGACTCCGAATGATTTGAGTTGACAGTCCATGTGAGGTCAGCGGCACAGTTCTGAGGTCATGAGATCGGACCTCCTGTGTGGAGTTTGCGTGTTTACCCGTGCTTGTGGGCACTTCGGTTTCCTCCCACATTCCAAAAAAATGCATGTTAGGTTAATTGGCCGGTCCAAATTGTCCCTAGGTGTGAATGAGTGAGCGAATTGTCTGTCCATGTGTGCCCTGCGACTGGCTGGCAACCAGTTCAGGGTGTCCCCTGCCCACTGCCCGAGGATAGCTGGGATGGGCTTCAGGACCCACGCGACCCTACTGAAGATAAACAGTGCAGATAATGGATGGATGAATGGTTCATGAACCGCAAATCGAGGTGTGTGTTGATGACGTAGGCGGTGACGTTTGAAGGCCTGTGAAGCGGGTGTACTACGTTACTGATTCAGAAAATGATTCGCTAGTTTTGAGTGTGGTTCGAAATAAAAGCTGTTTATTTGTTTTCGTGTCACCAGATTCAACAAAGTATCATGCTTGTTTATACAAGCGCGTGTCTACAAGATGTTGTCTTATGTGGCTAGCCAAAAGCAGGGACTTACACTATATATGGATGGATACAACTGGGGCAATTTTGCAGTGGGGGCAGAAAATGGAAATATCCTAGAGAAATCAACCAAATTATATGAGGCTCTAGCGAGTATCATTCGTCTCTGTACTAAAAGTCCCACACTGCTTTGCGGCATTAAAATATCCTGGATAAAGCATGCTGCACATGGACACAAGCTATCAAATTACGGGAATGGGTCTACATGCACGAGTAATCGAGGAAAAAAAGACAATCCTAACATTGCATGTAAGTGCACGTTTGCATAGCTTTAAATAATTGAAATACTGGCCATAGTCCATTCCCAATCAGATTATTGCCTGCATGTAAATTAAAAATGTGATTCATCTTTTCAGAATGACATCAGTAAGCTGAAGGCACTTTTAAGCTCTAAAGGTAATAAGCTTTTTTTTTCTTTGGTGTTTTGTTGAAAAAGACTCATTGCTGATGTAACTCAAATTTTCTTTAGAGAGAGACTGTCACGAAAAACAGAAAATGGTCGCTTCGCTAAAACAATCATTGGATGAAAACAAGAAAGACTTGGACAAATTGCGTAAAGAGCTTTCCGAAAAGGAGGGTCTAAATTCTGCTCTCAAGGTATGGAATATTGTTTACTGGAGTCCATCCCACGCTGTCCACATTCTGATTCTGCTTTTGCTCTTCTCTTTTAGAAACAAATGACATATCTGGTGACACGACAGGAAGATGCTCAGGCCGCCAAGGACGAAGCCCGCAGGCTTAGGACCAAAATGAAAACCTTCGAAAGGTAACTGGATTTCAATTCGGTTGGATGGAAGCATTCTGTGATCGATTTCATCCCAGAATATTCTCTACTTACACTGCCGCTTTGTCTCCAGTCTTGATACTTTGTTACAGGGCCAAAGAGCTGAGGTGGAGTCCATGATTACAGACATGGGCGTGAGTCCAGCTGCCGTGGAGCAGCTTTCTATCTACTGCATCTCTCTTAAAAAGTAAGTAGGACTAAACTGATTTGTTTTTCTCGTCTGGCTTCTTCAAATGAAGCTGTACCTGGATCTGTGATTTTGATCCAAAGTGCCTAATTCTGTTGTTATGTATTAACTATTAATTTAAAGCTGTGGTTTGTAAATGGCAGTCCAGCACTCTGCGGTACTTGAGAGTTTATAATGTATCTTAAGAAATGGCATACAATGTAAAATCCCCCAACACTTGATTCTATGCTACCTGCACTGTAAATTATGTGACAGATCATTTTGCTCTTTTTTCCATATCCTCACCAGACATCAATAGTAAAAATGTATAATTCTTGGGATTTAAGATTTCAAAACGTACTCATCACAGAAACATCACAGTCTGAAAACAGGTTCAGAAAAAGTATAAAGCCATTAAAACTCACTAGAAAAATGCCATAGTATTCCACTAATGAAACGACTTTTCACAAACTTGGGTTCGTTACATTCATGACAATCCAGTGAATCCAACCGTGTGCAGAATCAGTGACTAACTTTTAGAAATAGAATTCAAACATTTACAACTCTCTTACAATGTCTAAAACTTGGCCAAAGTATAATACACAGTTGCATTAGTTTTAGAGATGTCAACTGGTCGTCTCCAAATGTCAATGTTTGGAAACTCTTTGACATACCTTTAGAAGAATGTGTAAAATACAATGTTTAGTTTTTCACATTGCGACCAAATTTGACTTGGGACAGGCTAAGGCTTCATGCTATTGTCCCAGCTGTTTTCCGGCTAAGATGCCCATGCTAAACTCATCTGCAAAAGTGATTGAAACAAAAATATGCAGGAATAAAACTTTCCATTTCTGTGTGTTCCAACTTGGAATACTCCTTGTTAGTAGCACTTTCAGTGATTATTTCAGTTTGGGAAAAAACCTCAGTGTTGCCTTTTGAAGAGACCAAAACCGTTCATATTCTCCAAACAGTTCAAGAACAGCATTCAATTTACTTTGGGTACATCTTGGATTCCCCGCCACCCTACTGAGGATAAGCGGTGCAAATGATGGATGGATGGACATCTTGGATTGGGATTTTAAGTGAAATTTTACAGAATTGTTAAGGGATTAAAGGTGTGGTGCATCGTTTAAGGTGTGTTTAAAAAGTTGAAAGTAGATACTTTTATTTTTTTAAGTATATGTTAACAAACCCAACTAAGTTCAAAAGCCCTTATGCTTTATTTACCACCATGCCTATCTGCTTTTATCTTACTTCTATCAAAGCTGTTTGGGGCAGAACACATTAGCTAGGTAGAATTGGGGAGTGATGTCGTGTTCACTCCCGTGTTTTTTTTCACTTGTAAATATTTGTTAGTGTAGCATGAATATTGTGAGAGTAAGAACAGGCCTGTTTCAAGTAAACCCAAAACCTTTAAAAAGTCTGAAAAAAAAAGAGTTCATTTTGGTGCGTCTAAGAAATGTATGTACTTGCATGCACAATGTAAGGAACTTGACAGAGGCTGCAATGATAACACAAGCACGAAAAAGGCGGCAGGTAGTTAAAAAGTTTCATTTAAGTAACAGTTTCCAATTTATACTAGAAAAGACAAAGAAAATATATATGAAAGAAGGAAAAATATTTTTGTCTATTAGAATTTTTTTGCGCTACAACATAGTTTTCGAGATTCTCAGTCAAGCACTGTTTGGTAGGTTTTGGGGTGAAAATAGAAATCACAGAGGTCCATTTAAGAAGATAACACACTGAACACGATTGTACACTTGATGACATTACAGCATGGGCCGTGTTTTTGTTTTCTTAGAGAGTATGACAACCTAAAAGGAAACTTGAAATTTTCCAATGACGATCGGGAGAGGTTAAGGAGAGAAGTGCTCGCCTCCCAGAGCAAGGTGACATCACTTAATCTAATAAACAGTCAGTTTTCCTGAATCCCTGTGCTCGTGTTTACATCCCGTTGTGTGTGTGGTTTAGTTGCAAAAAGCCTCGCTAGAAGTAAACCGGGCGAAGGAGGACAAGAAGTCTTTGCAGAACGAGCTTGTCCATGCCGACAAAGAGATAGCCGTAAGTCGAAGAAACGGAATCATCGCGGAACGTCGCTGTTTAGATAATTTTTGCTTGACCTACATGTCTCTCCATAGAGTCTGAAAAAGAAGGTGGAGTTCCTTCAGAAATCTCTCAGCACTCCAACGAGGACAAATGAAGTGCTCAGTCGGTTCGTCTTTGAGAGGTAAATGCCACATGTTGCATTTATGAGAAATGCAGGCTTAAAAAGCCAAAAAAATAAACCAATTAACGTCCATTTCTTACATTTAAAATGAAAAATCACCAGGGAAATGTCTATTACAGAAAGGTAACACATTGTGCCACTGATTTACAGACTGTGTCCGCAGCTGTCAATCTCAATCAATTCGTGCAGCAGCAGTCGATATTAAGTTCAGTAGCTAGTATACATACACAGGGGTGTGACAAAAATCATAAATATAAATGCTTGGAATCTAACAAGTTGTGTCAGCTAACTGAATAACTTAGTGTGCCAGCAGGTGACTAGTTACCGGGTGTTTTTTTTTTCCTATCAAGCTGAAAACTGTGACGTTATATTAGGCTTTGATCAAGCCAATAACTGTTATCCTAATAATTATTGTGTACCTCTCCTTAGCTAGTAACGAGTGTCAGCATGTATAATGACTTTATGTTATGCAGTAGGCACAGCAAGTGTACAGTCCGTAGTTGATTTTAGTTAGTACAGTACATTGAGTTTTGTTTTGAGAATGTTTTTAGTCGCACTCCTGCATATACCAATTGAATTAATATTGACTGCTGCGCCAGGGTGATTAAGCTTGACAGTAATGGACAGTCTTTAAACGGATGTCATAATTGCGACACAATGTGTTACTTTTCTGTGCTGGACATTTCCCTGCTGATTCTGCCAATTTTGCAATCCTACTCCATAAGCACAATGGAAATCTCATATATCCATTAATGCATGTCGCGAATTAGATGACACGGCATTTGGCTATTGAAGGGGAGTCATAGTTACTCCTGCCATTTACCTGCTTTTCATTAGAGTTCTTCACTTTGACATTCAAAGCACTTGGCAGATTTCCGATCACGTCACCGCCCGGCGTATGTCCTCGAGATGCTTTCTTTTAATTAAACAGTCTGATTCCCTTGTCCGCACCAGTTCTAAGCCAGCTGCTAGGCGCCCATCTGTCTTGCGAAAAAAAGAATAGACCGTATCTTATTGCATCTTGGTGTTTAAAATGTATAAAAAAATATTAGCAGCATTTAGTCCTGAATTCTCGGTAATTTATTTTCTACTCATTCAGCCCTGCTCCAGTCGAGTTGAAACAGCCTCACCTCCACAAGCCTGCAGATGGAGATGATATCGACCTTGACTTAACCTACAATGTGACTACCCCTGATGAAGTGACCAAGAGACGAGCAAAAATTCCAACTCCAACCAAAAGAATTTGTTTAGAACACAAACGGTGTGTAGTTTGCATTATCCCTATGGAGGCTCAGACAAATAATTGCTCGTCTCTTTCAGGTCCTTAGCTACCAAGCAGAATGAGAAAGCTTCATTGTTAAGTCAGGTGAGGAACTAGTAGCACTTTACAAGGCCAACTTCCAAAGCGCCATTATTTTTCACTCGCTACATATATATTTTTTCCCATTAGAACCAAGAGGAGGGCAAAGCCTCGGATCTTTTTTTGCGGAACTCGCTCCTTTTCAGGAAAAAAACATTTGGTAGCATGCTGGACCCTGAGAGAAAGCTCGGAGCTGTATGTAAAAAAACAAAAAATACAGCAATGGCCTTTAGTCCTTAATATTTACTTGATCAAGAGTCATTAACCTAACCGTTTTGAATTTCAGGTGAAAACTGGATATGACGGATTAGGAGGACGGACTAAATTCTTCCAACCTGTATCCTCTTTTTACACTGCAACATCAAGTTTAGAGGTTGTAATACACTGCAAATGTCCTTAACCAGTGTAAAATAAGTAGCAATGTCCCTTAATGGAACATTGTGTAAAAACAAACCTTCAATTCATTAAAAATAATGAGAAATAATGCAGGAACTATCATATAGACGAGCATTTTTTAAACACTCCTAGGTCGGGGAATTAACATTTATTTACATATCTTTTTCCACACTTCGAGAGACCTGACATAATTGTCTGCCATTTTGATGCAATGGACACCCAAAAATATTTATGAAATGCTAGGCTAAGAAAAATTGAAAAAAAATGATGCGGTTTGGTCACTTTGAGTCTTCGTGGTGTTTATTCTTCCTTGTGCTTTTTAGCATTCGTATTTGGTTGCATTTTGCAAAACTACAACAACTAGTGATCAGAAATTTGATTCAACTCTGTTTTTCTCAGCTTAAGGCCCACTTTTTTCCCTGAAAAGATTCTTAGGGTACACTATGTGTGGAAAATGTTTCAAAAATGTTATTCTTGGCGCCAGTTTTGTTTTGTGACATTTAATTGTAAAACCAGGAGATGATACAATTTAAGTTGAAATGTTTCAAGTGTCTTCAATAGGTATCTTTTATTTTGTTGTCATAATTTTGGGTTGGGGGTTGCACTGAGACATAATTTTGGTAACTAATTTTGTTGTATTTCTTGTAACTTTTCCCCCTTTTCTATAGTTTTAATTAGATTTGGGTCTGTTTGTTATACACACAAGAAAAAAAGTACATGAAGTGAGAAATATCATCTGCTAGTAGAACAATTAAAAGGTTTTCCTCTCTAGATAAGACGATAAAGAAAAATAATACTTTAAACAAGAAAGTTTTACAGGTCAGTATAAACTCAGACATCATCTCCAATACGAATACTGATAAGTTCCGTACATTTCTACCCCCGATATCTCAGTAGATCAGGGCTCACCAACCTTTCTGAAGCTTCAAATTACTTTTTTTGTTACAGATTAGCACAAAGGGCTACTAGTTTCATATATATCACTAAAATAACAAGTTATCATGTTATTACCATGTTGTTATTGTGTTACCAGTTTGTAATTATTTTAAGCATGGTCAAAATAGGTTCATTCCACTCCTAAAATGTAATGCCAGTTGGAAATTAAATTTCCTTGAGAGCAGGCTTCTCAATTGTTCTTAGGGGGCTACCTGGTACCCACGGGCACCACATTGGTGACCACTGCAGTAGATAATTATATAAATACATTCTGCTGTCACCTACTGGACACGGAAACAATACTAGTCTAATCATTACAGGAAAACCTCCCTGGTAGTAGGGCTGCAAAAACATATCAATTAATGATTATTGAAAGCTTTGGCAATAAATTTTGTCGGTTGGATACCTGTCAACCTGTAGGTTTTTGCTGTGCAAAGTACGTTTATTATGCGTTTTAAGACGTGTACGACGTACAAGAAAATCTGTACGGGAAAACGCAAATTTGTCAATTATGGGTACCATCCGGTAGACACAGACTATCACGAAACGGCAAATTAATCAAGTCTAACGAGTTTGCTGCGGAAACCTCTGTCTCGTTATCTTTTTTTTTTTTCGTTGCAAACAAAGCGAGCGGTTTGATGCTACTGTGCGCATGCGTCTGCCGCCTCGGGATTTCCTATCATGCATCATTCCAAAGGGGAAAAAAAAGGAACGATTATTTTGTACAGGAAAATACGACAGTTTGTAGGGCATGGAGCCGTGGAGGTTGACAGGTATGCAGTTGTGTCGCGCGATTTATGTGTGCGTTCAATTTCTTTGTGATGTTGGAGTGTAGTTGGACTATTAAGAGGACATGTTTGTAGTACCACTTGGATCCAGTTGAGGGTGATTCGAGACCACATTTCGTTGCGCGATGTCCACTTGATCCGGCTGCGAATTTGTAGTAGCACTTTGGTCTGGCAGAGGGCGCCTCAAGACCATATTTTGACGCAAGAGATCGGAGGATTTTCCTCCGATGTGGCCTGTTTTTTGCACTTAAAAAAACAAAACTTTTGTATATTTGCATGTGTATAGCGTACATGTGTTTTTGTCTATTGTTAAGCTATTCGACAAGCAGTCAGATTTTTTTTTTATGGTTTTATATTATTGAACATTCTGTTGTTTTGTGCCACATTTTCCTATTCAAACTTGGCAAATTAAAAATGTGTTTTTTTTTGTTTTTTGTTTTTCTGATTTATTGAGTAATCGAAAAAAATAATCAATTCAACTATTGATAAAATAATGGTAAGTTGCAGCCCTACATGGTAGTCAACAACACTGTTTGGCAATGACTATGAACATGTCAATAATTATATAAAACAGTACAAATTCATGTGGCATACCAGATAAGTTTTTACAGCACGCTGGTTAAAAAGGTTCGCCTTAACTCAACCTTTGCAGTCTCCCTTGCAAGAAATTCGTCCGCTTATCAAAGCTCGGAGAAAAAAGGTGAGCAGACCACCACTGAAAGCAGCACCAAACCTGACCCTGGACAGCTTCCTGGAGTGACAAACCACATGATACTGGTCTTCTCTAAATTAATTTAAACAAACTGACTTGTGTATGTATATTTTGCCGGAATGAATGAATACGTTGGATATGTGCTCAAGACGTACGTGAAACCGATTTCGGTTGATATTTTGAGAACAATACTCATTTTAACACTTAGTATTTTTTTTTTCTCCGAATTTTCAGACTTGTTTTTTTGTGTGTTACATTTGTAGATGTTTCTTTAAACTGCAGACAGACTTCATTATATTAAACAATATTTTATTAAGAACTTGCAGGCTCTTGGCTGTACTTATTTCTCCAGGAGAGGGCGATATCATCACATTTTTGTCCGCGCTAGTGTTGATAGGATTTTCTCCCGATTTTCCAGACGCCATGCACCTGATGCTCACGAAAAGATACATTGCAAAAACGGACAATTCTCAATTGTATCTTTTAAAAACACTAAACCAAGTGCCGCGTGTGAAAATTGCTGCAGACCAAACCAGTCCTGGTTTAGGAATAGGTTCAAATCTTGTCGTGTACTGTAATGCATTGCATACATTACTATGTTCATCATAAAGATTTTTTTACATCATGCATGTTACAACTTTGCCAAGATGAGTTCAAAGAGCCCCTTATTAGTCCTTCAGTTCAGAGCATTTTCTCCTCAGTTTCTTGGGAAAACGTGCAGTTGGCCACAAATGGCAGTGGTGAGCAACACAAGAAGCAACCCTGCAACTCACTTTTTTTACTGCACAAAAATAATACAGTAAGTTCATGCCTGATGACGGAAAATGTAAGGTTCATGAACTTTTACTTTCTAAATATTGCTCTTGATTTACCTTTAAAGGCTGATGCAATTGAATTACAGTATATTTTCCACAATGAGAAACTCCTCAAAACCCCAAATCTACCAGAAATTCGTAAGAGTGCCTTATCATCCGATGGTAAATTACGATAAATAAAAATAGATAATTAAATGCTATACAAATTCATGAACGAATGAATCAAGTTGAGTGGGGAAAGCAGATTTCTTGATGTTTATGTACTCTGAAGTACGTTGTTTTTTGAATGCATGCCTGGCTATTACTCTAGTTTTAATTGCATGCGCATTACAGTTCAGTGCAGCTTATAGAAGAAAAATGTTTCTAAAGGGACTGCTTTTGAAGGTTCAACTTATTGTACAGTGCGCCTTAGAGTCCGGAAAATACGGTTGTTACATTTCTATATCTTTGACAAGACTCATATCAATGTTCACGAAGCTGAGAGGTGATTAAGGACCACAATTTATCGTGCCAATCTGAAACAAAATTTCCTAGAAAATCAAAGTGACCCATCACTGATAAACTATTTTAACCGGTCTGTGGGCTACTCAGGTGCTACCTGGCGGCTACCCCTGATTTAGTTCTTCTTTGCGCAAAATGTACTCGACGTAACTAATGCTAAGATGTATTTAAATTCCTAAAATATGGATATTTTGAGAGTTGCAGAGCATCTAAGTAAATGGAGTACTTAAGAGAAAAGAAAAATGTCACATTCTGCCATTTCTTCTCTAGTTGTTTTTCTTGTTGGAAAAAGTTACAAGCTTAACTAGTCCATCACTAGCCAAACCCTAACCGTAACAAAATCAACTATAGGAAGTCCTCGATTTATGAAGTCGAATGCTGGCGATGTAATCAGAATTTCGACATAAACCCCATTTCAGCAATAAATATGATATTTATGTCAAAGTATGACATATTCCGTATAAATGTATGAGAAAAAGCTGCTTTGAAGGATAAAATAATGAATGTGTTTTCAGTATGAAATAAAACAAAGGTCTTTATTGGCAAATAATTAGACTAGTTTCTGATTTGTGTATGGCATCAAAAAAAGACTGATCCAAAATATCGATATTATTGTCCAAGGAATGATTCTGTCGTCCCATTTCAACTATCACTATAATTAGTTTGTTAGTGGATTAAAAGATCATACTTGAATTATAAATCAAATTGGATCCAATAGTGTTTGCATTTTATTTGCACTGCTGACTTTATTTTCAAAATATTGTGCAATGGAAGGTATTGACTTTTTTCTGAGACAGTAATATAAATATTTATACTTCCTATGCTGCAAAAGTTTGCAGTGTCGTTATTGAAAAAAATAGTTTTGCTTTAGATCTTTGTGCTGTGTGGATCATGAATGTAAACTCAAGGGGGAAGGGTTCAATTATTCATTGATCATAATATTTCCAAGCAAAAAGTATCGGGTCAATATTGACTGATACTATCCTGTATCACCCATCCCCTACAAAGCGGAAAATAAACAATTTGTTGGTGTAAAGAAATATGAATGTTTTAATCCATCTATCCATCCATTATCTGCACCGCTTATCCTCAGTAGGGTCGCGGGGGTGCTGGAGCCCATCCCAGCTGTCTTCGGGCAGTGGGCAGGGGACACCCTGAACTGGTTGCCAGCGAATTGCAGGGCACACAGAGACAGACAACTCACTCGCTCATTCACACCTAGGGACAATTTGAACCGGCCAATTAACAGGACATGCAAGCACAGGGAGAACATGCAAACTCCACACATGAAGGTTCAATCTCATGACCTCAGAACTGTGCCACACACACACACTAACCACTGCGCTGCCCCGCTGCTAAATGTTTTCAGTGTAGTTAAAATTGATGATTCTTGTTTTCAAATGAAATGAAAACTAAATGAAAGTACAATGTTGGTTTTTAGCAAAGAAGTAGATGCTCGTTTCTGGTCTTAGCAAATTTTTCTTCTCGGCTTCAAAGAAAATAATGTTAGTTTTTGGCAGACGCAACGTTGCATGACTCACAAACCCTAAATATGTTTATTTTCCTATGCTTATCATACTCAGATCAGAAGGAAATGTATGTGATTCAGCTTTTAAGTTATCCAATCATGAGGGAAATCAAGCTGCTGCGTGAAAACTTGGCACGAAAAGGTATGTCAATAAATAAATATTGTAATTTGCATTAGTTTTTATTATCTCAAATAAAAAATGAGCATGTGCTCCCCTAAGACCACCATGCAGCTGGAATAGATTGTGTAGCAACAAAATGCTGGATAAAAAATTGCGGCGGCGTACGGTTCACCCTCGCTATAAAATGATTGATGTTTTATGATCGCATTGTGTTCCGCATTCTGATTGGCTAAATGGTTTTCTCTGTGTCAATAATGTTTAAATATTTGACAGTACAATAAGTCATTTGTGATACAGTACTTTAATTTGCTAAACAAATGTTTGGGCCTGTAAAAGGGTTTGTTCTTTGGTTTCAATGTAGTGTTATAGAGTATTAATTTCTTTTTTTTCTTAATTTGTATTTCACAGATTTCACCTATCACGGGTTCTTTTTGGGACATAATCGCTGTGATAGAAGAGGGTTCACTGTACTAAAGGGTCGGCAGACCGAGCCAAATATCAATATTATAGATACTGAGCAAATACTTGGATTGGATTGATATTAAGCTCCTCCACCGAATTTCTCTAAGCACCACTTCTCTTTGTGTTGTGTTTATCATAATGAGGTAAAATGTTTTTTTTCGGAGGTTCCAATATGGCTCTTTTAACATTTTGGGTTGCTGACCCCTGACCTAAGAGATCTTATAAAAAGGGCTCATGAGAACAAGTTGGACTTTCTTATCTGAAGGCTTCGCTCCCTGTCCTTGCAAGTTCATAATCTATTGATGTCTTCTCTCCTTATTTTGAGTATCTACTTAACTCTAAACTTAATAATCACCCACGCCTTCATACGTTCAAAGATTAGTGTTGTTATCGTAGAAAACAAGGACTTCCTGTATTGTTTTTTTTAACCGATAACTTATCCACAGAGTTGTTTTAGTTTTCTAATTGGCAGAATCTCTCATAAGTCTGTTCATCCACAATTTAAGAAATTACTAAATCTGAAAGCTTCTCTCCCTATTATCCTTACAAGTTCAAAATCTATTGATGTCTCCTCTCCTTTTTTTGAGTGCCTAGTGAACTTCAAGCTTAATCACCCACGCCTTCTGTACGATATGAGTTGACGATTTCCTGTATTTTAACACCGATAACTTTTAACAAAGTTGTTTTAGTTTTCTTATTGTCACATTCTCTTCTAAGTATGTTAATCCCGAGTTGTGTAAAAAGGAAACAAGGACTCAGGGAAGGGCCTGTAGAACAGGTTGGACTTTCTTATCGGAAGGCTTCTCTTCCTGTCTTAGCAAGTTCGACTAGACATGAAACTTAACAATCGCCCACGCCGACTGAACGTTGTAGATCTAGGACTTCCGGTATTGTAATTTTCTTATTTTCACAATCTCTCATGAGTCTGTTGATCCAGATTTGTGAAAAAGGAAGAAATCCAGAAACATTGCTGGTGTAATACTTTCGAAAAGGAGAACCACTGCACATGTAAATGCTTATTTTTTTTGTCTTCTGTTGATGATATCATTAAGGGCGCTTGTGACGTCACGCAACAAATGAATCGTGTCATTTTCAGTCTCTCTTTCACTGCGATCTGTCGGGCTCAATCTTGGACTCCCCGTTCTGTTTATCGTTGGATTTCTGCGAGAGGTGCGTGGAAACGGTGGCCGCCTGCACCACAGCTTTGAAGCTCCGTTTTCGCTTCTGGACATTCTGCTCCGGATGGAAAATGATCACGTAGACTTTGGGGATGTAAAGCATGCCCAGCGACACAGTGGCGCTCAGGCTCATGGACACTGTCAACGTGGTGGTCTGGATGAACATCTGAGAAAGGAAAAAGAAGGTCAAAAGGCTTTTAATCTGCACGTGCAGTTACTGGCAGTGTTGGGACTAATGCGTTACAAAAGAACGCGTTCCTGGAACATAATTACTGTATTTTATGCACTATAAGGCGCACAGAATTGTAAATCACACCCCCAAAAATAGTCTTGAAGGATATACATTACATATATAACACATTCTGGACCATAATGTACATGAAATTATAGGTAAAACTATATCAGGAGCTAGGGTTGCATAAAAAAAATAAATACTGTTTTTTTTCTGCACGATTACACAAGATTATAAGGCGCACCTGCCAAAAATAATATTTTGTGATACAGTATATGTTTCCCTATATAAGGCACACTGGATTATAAGGAGCATTGTATTTAAACAACAGTAAATGCCAAGGTTGTCCCTTTTTTTTTTAAGTACCGTACTTGTCTATTGTTTGCTCTGTCACAATGTATCCCAATTATCACAATTGCATAAAATTGGCTGCATCAGGAATCAAATGTAGATTGCAGCAGGGCGTCTCCCAGCTCCTGTCCATTAGACCAATGGGGATACAGACGGCACATGAAAAGGCATTAGGTTTGATTATCACACTATTTTTAGTCACGGTACCAAATTGTTGATGCTCCTATTGGGCCGGACTGTGAAAATATTGTCGGACATCAAACCGTATGTCGAGCTCCAGTTCCATCCTCCCCTCACTCGTGAACAAGACCCTGAGATACTTGAACTCAGGGCAGGATCTCATCCCCAACCCTTTTCTAGCTGGGTACCATAGTCTCGGACTTGGTGGTGTTGATCTTCATCCCGGCCACTTCACACTCTGCTGCGAAATGCTCTAGTCAGAGGTGAAAATCACGGCCTGAGGAAGCAAACAGCCCCAGATCATCTGCAAAAAGCAGTGATGCAATGCTGAGGCTCCCAAATCGGCCACTTTCCTCACCCAGGCTGGGCCTAGAAATTCTGTCCATAAAAGTTATGAACAGAATCGTTGACAAAGGGCAGCCCTGGCGGAGTCCAACTCCAATTGGAAACGAATCCGTCTTACTGCCAGCAATGTGGGCCCAACTCTGGCACGGGTCATTCAGGGACGCTTGGGTCTGCCAGGTCAGACTGGCATCTTTCCACACCAACAGAGCCAACTCACCACAAAGTGGTGATCAGTTGATAGCTCCGCCCCTTTCTTCTCCGGAGTGTCTAAAACATATGGCCGCAGTCCCGATGAAAGTCGATCATCAAACTGCGACCCAGGCTGCCCTGGTGCCAATAGGACATATGGACACTTATATTTGAACATTGTGTTTGTTATAGACAATCCATGACAGGCACAGAAGTCCAATAATGATACACCACTTGGGTTTAGATCAGGAGTTCGTTCCTCCCAAACACGCCCCTCCATATCTCACTGTCATTGCCCATGTGAGAGTTGAAGTCCCTCAGCAGTAGAAGGGAGTCCAATAAGTGTGGGTATTTGGTGAGCAAAAACGACAGTCAGGACCCGTCCCCCCACCTAAAGGCAGAGGAGGCTTCCCTCTTGTGTACCGGAGTGAACCCCAACATAGAAGAGCTGATCTGTGGGGTAACTAATATGCCTACACCGGCTATGCTGCCTTTCACCACGGGTACCTCCAGAGTGGAAGAGAGTCCAACACCTCTCAAGAGGACCAGAGCTCAAGCTGTGTGTGGAGGTGAGTCTGACTATATCTAGTTGGAACTTCTCAGCCTCACACAAACTCTTGGGCTTCTTTCCTGCCAGAGAGGTAACAATACATGTCCCTAAAACCAATTTCTATAGCCGGGGATCGGCGTGCCAAGGACCCCTTCTTTGGCTTCTACCCAGCTCTCTACACACCCAACCCCTTGGCCCCTCCCACAGGTAGTGAGCCCATGGAAACGGAGGCCCACATCGTCGTTGAGGCTGTCGTGAGCGAAGGTCCAACCACCAGGAACTCGCCAGCAGACCCCACCTCCAGGCCCGGCTCTAGCAAGGTAAATTGTGAACCAAAGTTAGCTCCTAGGATCATTGGGACACACAAACTCCTTTCACCATGGTAAGGTAGCAGATGATGGAGGAGGACTTTACAATTGCAAAATAAAATACGGAAATCAGAGAGTCACCTACATGCATCTATTCGTATGTCTGCCACCAGTAGCAAAAACTAGGCAGTGCATGGGTCTCAGCTAAGGGTTCGTTTGCAAGGTTACACAAAGCAAGAAGTATGAAAAGGGTTCACTGCTTCCACAGGTTGGTGTGCACCAGGGGTGTCAAACATGCGGCCAGTGGGTCGGAACAGGTCAGCCAAGGGATTGAATGTGTGTTAACGTTATCTATTCTCAAATGAAACACGTAGTAACTGTAATTGCTTTATTCAGTAATGTGCCCAACGCTGCTTACTGGAAACCAAGACCACATTTGTAAGTTTGATTTGATGACAGTGGCTTTTGCTGCTATCTGTTGTTGTTCTCGCTGCTACTTGTTATTTGTAGTGCGCCTTATTTATTGCATGTTTGCACAGAGAAGAGGAAGTAATTTAATCTGTGCTGTATGTTGTGCATTTAGCATTGTGGCAATTAAGTTGAACAATAGAACAAAAACAGCTCAATACTGTCTGATTTTCCCAATACCTTTAAAATAGCCTTTTTGGCAGCAGATACCGAAGATCGGCTTGGGACATAGAGCCCCCAGGTCACAGTGATGTGTCAGTGACACGCTCGTGGCAAATCACGAGGATGCGACGACATGTAAAGCCGATTATACCGTTGTTTTATTAGTCGGCATTTTATAGTCTTTGTTTCACCGTGTGAGGATAATAGCTTCGAGTTGTGCTCCACGGTACATTATCATCATCCAGATCATTTTATAGATTATCAACGAGATCCTTTTTGCCCCATTTTGTGTTGTTGATACAACTTTGGTCAGGCAGCGTTTTGGGTTTACCATTTGTAAAGCAGTTGTGTCAAAACTATGGTCATGGATGCCATTTGTGGCTTACTGTTCACCATTAACCATAATTTTATCCATTTAATTTGTATTATTCATCCTGACTTTGTTTCATTTCAATCACTGTGCATGTCTATGTATTCTGGATTCCGGTGTTTGGGTGGGGGGAAATGAGATTGTATTTTCTTATTGCCCATTGAATGTTTTTAACAGCACTTTGCAGTTTTTTGCCTTAAGTCTTATATGAATAAAGTTTTATTAATTGATGATTGATTTTTTGGGGGGGACGGCAACTTAGACAAAAACTGTCAACCACTACAATTAATCTGTGTCACATAGTTAGGAGGTTCCCTAAACATAAAATTATATAAAATATATCCTTTTACAGAGAAAAAGTTCTCTTTACACAAAATATTAACATTTTAAACCATTTTTAAAAAATTTTCAAATATTGTTTTTTAAATTCATTTTTCCTCCTAAATTTTTAAATGGTGTTTTTGTGTTCCGAAGAAACAAACACAAAGGAGAAAATATGGTAAAATAAGAATTATAATAAAAAATACAAAATTAGAAAAATGATATAGCAACACTATGAAAATGGTTCTTATAACGATTTACTTGAGTTTTGCAGTGTATTATAAACACAGTTTACAACTAAATAACAAACAAATATTCATTTGCTTAGTGGAAAAAAACACTGGTTGGCAGATTTTTTTGGTAAGTTAAATGTTCTTTCTCTAAGATTCTTATTTTAAAAAACAAAGGTGAACTATTGTAATATAAGCAAAAAATATAGTGTATAATAATGAGATTTGTATTTTTCTCGTTTATTTTTTTTCTTTTCGGTCATGTTGAGGCGCCCGCTTTGAGACTGGGAGGTTCGGGTTCGCGCCCCGGCCGAGTCATTCCTAAGACTTAAAAAGTGGTCGGCGGCGCCCTCTGTTGGCTGCGGCTGCATCGGCTCGCTACAACGGGTCAGGTGCAATCGACATTTCGTTCTGTGTACATTGTTACACAGAATGACAATACAAGGAAATTATTATTATTATTATGTTGCAACCAATATCATCATTCCATTAAAAAAAATACCACATTTATTTTGGTGAGATTTTTGTTGATGTTGACTTTATGACTCTTTGATTTAAGACCTTGCTTTAAAATACCACGCTTCTCCAATGGGTCGGAAACCCGTGGCAAAACAGCTGATGGGGTATTTATTCTCGATGGATGGTGATTGATCAACAAAGACATAATTTATTGTTACGTTGACATTTTTTATTTGAGATGTTTGAGTTGTAAACTGGGCAGCACGGTGGCGCAATGGTTAGCGCATGTGCGGCACAGTCCTGAAGTCACGAAATCGAACCTCCTGTGTGGAGTTTGCATGTTCTCCCAGTGCTTGCGTGGGTTTCCTCCGGGCACTCCGGTTTCCTCCCACATTCCAAAAACATGCATGTTAGGTCAATTGGCCGGTCCAAATTGTCCCTCGTTGTGAATGAGCGAGCAAATTCTCTGTCCCTGTGTGCCCTGCGATTGGCTGGCAACCAGTTCAGGGTGTCCCCTGCCTACTGCCCGAGGATGGCTGGGATGGGCTCCAGGACCCCCACGACTCTACTCAGGGTTAAGTGGTGCAGATAATGGATGGATGGATGTTTGAGTTGTAGACTCCTCTTGAGCCACTGTCTCCGTGTTTTGGCATGGGTTTGTATTTTTCACAACTGAACTTTTAGTCCTGTAATGATTAAATCATTGAGATGAGCACATTGTTCAAAATGATCTGCCTAATGTTCAAGATTTTTAATATTCTCTTCCATTTCTTTGTGGAGTTGTTGATTTTCTTTGATACTCTTGTTGATGTGGCTCAGTTACCCTCTTTATACTTTTCAAGTTTGTTATCCATTTTAGCAGCATGGTTCTTAAGTCCAATGAAGTTTCTTTATTTCTTTCCGCAAAAGCTCTTTTTTTGTTTCCATAAATTTTTACAGCATTTTCTCAGAATTTTTCTTCATTTTGAAATCCATTATATTAAAAAGATCTTGGATCTTTTCAAATTACTCATTTATAGCTGATTTTATTGCGTCCATGTCATCTACTTTCCTTGTTTTGGACATTTTTTGTATTTGTTGAATGTAGGTTTGTTAAAAGAAGAAGAAAAAAAAACAGCAGCAGCTAAAAAAACAAAAATTGTAAGCGAGGAGTCTGTTCTCGAGAGACCTCAGAAGAAAAAAGTTCACACAATCAAATGAAGAAAACATTTATCCTCTTTACTTAGGGGGGATAGTTTTCCTGTAGAAACATTTGCTTTTAATGATAGAAACATTGTGAATTAATGAGAAACCCTAGTGGTAAAAAAAAAAAACTCATTCATTAAAATAATAAACAAAAGTACACTATCAAGTAAACGTGCATTTTCTACTCTTTTGGTTTGGTCACTTTGTGTCTCTGTAGTTTGCATTCTCCCTCGTGTTTTTCACTTGTTTTTCGGTTGAACTACACAATACAGCAACATCTAGTGGTCAAATATTACAGTGTACCTTCAAATCGAGCTTTTTTATTATTATTATGGACCCCTGAAAATAATAGGAAACAGCAGAGGTCTAGAAATTGAGCCCTGTGGAACAATAAATGTTCCCGTGACTTCTTATTGCACGGACTAGCCTGACCATTTTTAAAATTTCTTTTGTTTTTCAATCAAGATTGTTATGAAGGAAATTTTACCTAATACTGTTTTTTGCATCATCAGATCCACCGGCTGAGATATGAAATATATACGTCTGCCGTACAGACCTGCAACCTTTTTTGTAACTTATTCAAAGGCGCACCTCAACCCGGCACACAATATTACAAACTTTCTTGGTTGTTTACATTCAGAAGCACAATCAATGTCGACCTACTCCCAAACTATCCTGGATTTATGACCCCAGTGTTTGTGTTCAGAAACCGAACTTTATTAGTAAGCGTTGACCAATATCAACTGGCAAAACCAACGGCGATAATGTGTGTAGACTTCCCCCGAGATCGGCGCCGATAAATAATGAAGCTACTATTCCAGAAAACTGTACCCGTTATAAATAAAACAACACGCATGTGCCATGAATAAGATATATTTGCCGCTTAAATAACTCATAAATCGTACGCTACTGGGCACACATCTTCCGCGGTATCTCTGCTTTAATATCCGGATTCTTTTTTTCATATATTTTTTATCAGATCATCCATGCTTTTTATCATTCCCACCCAGTGATACAATCCCCACAGCACACACATATAATACCCTCCATTTCTGAAAGGAGCTGCGGTAATGTATGGATTAGATCAAGAGTGGGCAAACTACATCCCGCGGGCCACATTCTGGCCTGCCAAACGAAAATCAAAACATGGCAAAATATATGATAGTAAATAAAGTGCTTCTGATAAAATAATTTTTATATTTGCAAAATTGGTTCCCAACAAACAAGAGGAATAATACAAAAGAACTGAAGAATTGCGACACAACAAAATATTATATTTAATGCTTAAACAGGCCCTAGTGTGTATATATATATATATATATATATATATATATATATATATATATATATATATATATATATATATATATATATATATATATATATATATATATATATATATATGGGCAGCACGGCGGCGCAGTGGTTAGTGCTTGTGCGGCACAGTTCATGTCATGGGAACCTGTCGTGGGTTCAAATCCAGCTCCAGACTTTCTGTGCGGAGTTTGTTTGTTCTCCCCGTGCTTGCGTGGGTTTCCTCCGGGCACTCCGGTTTCCTCCCACGTTCCAAAAACATGCATTTCAGGTGAATTGGCCGGTCCAGATTGTCCCTAGGTGTGAATGAGCGAATGAGTTGTCTGTCTCCGTGTGCCCTGCGATTGGCTGGCAACCAGTTCAGGGTGTCCCCTGCCCACTGCCCGAAGATGGCTGGGATGGGCTCCAGCCCCCCCCCCGCGACCCTAATGAGGATAAGCGGTATGGCTAATGAGATGAGATGAGATATATATATATATATATATATATATATATATATAAATATAAATATATATATTCATATATATTCATATATATATTTAATGCTTAAACAGGTCCTAGTGTGTGTGTATATAAGGAGCTCATATATTATTTTGTTTTTCATTCTGAAAAGAAAAAAAAATAAACAAAAATACTACCACAGTAATATTATAATAAAGTATGACTGTATGGGGGCCGACCCTTAGTAAGCTGGGATAAGGCGAGAAAAACGCAGAAGAGTCCACTACTACTGATAAAAAATGTTTATGGGTAAAAACTTTTTTCCAGTTTGCCCCTTTGTGTGTCTCCAACAATAATACTACTGCATTAATACGACCGAATACTACGAATTTACTTCAAAACTAAATATAGTGCTTAAAAGGGGACCTAAAGTTTCGTTTTCATTGTAAAAAAATAACATTTTAGAAATACTACTACAGTAACACTACAATACTACTACTATAAAAATATGACAACAGAACTTCTACAAAAATACTACGTAACTGCAGTAAGATTACAAAAATACTAAAGAAATACAACAAAAATACTACTGTGGAAATAATACAGAAATACAATATGAATAGTATAGAAATACTACAAAAACACTGCTATGGAAATACCACAGAAATACTACAAATATACCACTACAGTAATACTGTAATACAAAAATAGAACTACAGAAAAACGACAAAAACACTGCTAAAGAAATATTATGACAGAAATAGTCCAAAAATACTACTACAGAAGTACGACAAAAAACAACAAATATACTACAAAGATTCTACCATAGAAATACAACTAAAATATGACAGAAATAGTACAAAAACAATACTGCAGAAATACTACATAAATACCAGAGAAATACGACAAAAAATACTACAGAAATTATACAAAAATACTACCATGGAAACACTTAAAATACTTCAAAGGAAATACTACAAAAATACCACTATAGTACTATCATTATAAAACAATACTATGACAGATGTATGATGACAGATACTACAAAAATAGTACAACATAAAGATTATGACAGAAATACTATACAAATACAACTATGGAAATACTACAAAAATACTAATGTGGAAATATTACTGAAATATTACATAAATGGTTCAGAAATACTACAAAAACACTACTATGGAAATACTTTAAAAATACTGTTAGGGAAGTATTACGATAGAAATAGTACAAAAATACTGTTACAGCAGTACTACAAAAACAACAAATATGCTACAAATATTCTACCATGGAAATACAACAAAAATACTAAAGAAATCCTACAAAAATACTTCTAAAGATATATTACGACAGAAATACTTGAAAAATACTTCTACAGAAATTGGCAATTGGCAAACAATACTGCAGTAATATTACATAAATACTAAAGAAATACTACAAACATACTACAGAAATAATACAAAAAATTGAAACACTTAAAAATATTTCTACAGAAATACTACAAACATACCACTATAGTAATACCATGGAATGTACTACTATAGAAATATTATGACGGAAATATGACAAAAATACTACAACAGAAAAATTATGACAGAAATACTACACAAATACAACTACACTGATACTACAAAAAAAACCTACAGATATAAAACAAAACTTTAGAAATAGTACAAAAATACTATGGAAATACTACAAAATCCGACTGCAGAAATACTGCAAAAATGCTGCTACAGATATATTACAACAGAAATACTACTACAGAAATACTACAGAGCAAACACTACTGCAGTAATATTACATAAATACTAAAGAAATGCTACAAACATACTACAGAAATTATACAAAAAAAATGTAAACGCTTAAAAATACTTCTACAGAAATATTACAAACATACCACTATGGTAATACCATAAAAAAATTCTACTACAGAAATATTATGTCAGAAATAGTACAAAAATACTACAACAGAAAAATGATGACAGAAATACTACATAAAAACAACTTTAGTAATACCAGAAAAATACTACCGATATATAACAAACCTTCCACGATGGATATACTACAAAATACAACAGAAATACTACAAAATCCGACTGCAAAAAATGCTTCAGTAATAATACAAAGCGGTATATCAAATTTAGTGCTTAAAACAGGTACCTCATATGTTTGCTTTGAGTGTGCACGATTCAGAACCAAGATGATGAAACAAATCTAGTTTGAAACAAATATAAAGAAATATGACACGTAGATGTCTGATGTATATTGATTGATGAATAAAAATCATTTGACAGGTCTTCAGTTCGGCCCCTTGGCCACATTTTTTAACTCATTGTGGCCCCTGAATCCAAATAGATGCCCACCCCTGGATTAGATTTATGTTCCTTTGGCCCAAGGCAAGTTGTTGCACTGCCACAGAAATACAGTCGTGAATAATGGCGCCTTCGTTTGTGAATACAAATAGCGAGAAGGAATGATGCGGAGCACGTCGAGGATAGATCATATTTTTATGAAAAAGTCTATATTTAGAGTCTTTTTTTTCCAGAGATGATTTATTGAATGGGTTTGTGTCCATCCCTCGCTTCATCTGACCTATTTTCTGTCGCTTCTCCGTCTCTCTTTATTCCCCTCGAGAGGAAGTGAAAAGATTTTAAAAGCACCGCCGGCTTTAATTGTTCAGGCCCCAGTGATTTATAATACGGCTCTCTATTAGCTTACTTTTTCAAATAGATTTTCTATAGTCATGTTGTCTATGAGGGGGAGAAATCGCCTGCTTTTCGGGTGGTGGGGGGGTAATTTTTGAAAACCAAGCGGAAGGAAAAACGCCACTCTGGTTCGGTCTTTTAGTAGCATTCCTGTCATTCAATCTTCTGTCGTGTTTTAAAGCAAGGGTGCTCGTTCAGTAGATCGCGATCTACTGGTGGATCGCAGAGGTAGTACTTGTAGGTCACGGGAAAGTCTAATCAGTGCATTGTATTTGATGGGATACGCTGCCAACTAGTGCAGCATGTAAGCATGAATGACAATGTTGCTCATGCTGCGGTGAGAAATTGGAGAACTCCAAATATATAAATATGTATAAAATGAATGAAACAAAACACATTTTTTAATCCATTCATTATCTGCATCTCTTATCCTCAGTAGGGTCACGGGGGTGCTGGAGCCCATCCCAGCTATCTTCGGGCAGTGGGCAGGGGACACCGTGAACTGGTTGCTAGCCAGTCGCAGGGCACACAGGGACAGACAATTCGCTCACTCATTCACACCTAGGGACAATTTGGACCATCTAATTAACCTGACATGCATGTTTTTGGAATGTGGGAGGAAAACGGAATGCCCGGAAACCCACGCAAGCACGGGGAGAACATGCAAACTCCACACAGGAAGGTTCGATCTCATGACCTCATAACTGTGCCGCATGCGCTAACTATTGCGCCACCGTGCTGCCCTGTCAAAAAGTGTAATTTAATGCAATTTTGAATGCTTTTAAAATGGCATTGATTTTTTTACTTAGGATTTAACAAGTATTTATTGATTAAGAGTTAAAATGAAATATCATATTTACATTTACATATGGTATAATGTATGACAATGGGGTTTATCAAGATGCCTTTCAAACCAATAAAGAAAAAATAACGTAAATTAATTTACTTTCTAGGTTTATGTTGGAATTTCAATTATTAACCACAAAAATAATTACTCTATTTGCCTACATTGACTACAGGGTATTTAATATTTTCCCTATTAATCAAACTGCACTGCAGCAGTACAGTATTATTTATTTCTTGCAAGAGTATTATTGGACAAAAACATTGGACATGAAAAAAAACAACAAAATAAATTGAGTCATTAGTTCTGCATCGTTAAGAAAGTTCGGACAACTTCGAAGCTAACAAGTTTTTCGTAAGTGGGCCAAGGTTTTGTCCGCCATTTTCAGCCTAGAGGTAGGGGGGTGATACACTATAATGATGGTGCCAACCGCCGTTAAATTGAAGACGAAGAAAAAGAAAAAGACTAAAGGTACATCTCAAGCCGGGCCAAAAATGTCAATGAATACTTTTAGGTCTGGCCAGGTCAGGCTTCTCTCTGTATCTTTTTTTATTTTTTATTCACCCATTATTGTTTTTTTTTTTGGTCTGCTTAAAGTCTTGTTTAACGTATATTTTATTCTTGATATGCTTCTGTGCAGCACCTTACTAAGTATCAGTGTGACAAAATGGTCAAAATGTAATTAAATATGTATACCAATATTATAGAACATTAATAGTATCGAGAGTATCGAAGACCATTCTAGAGTTGAGTGTATGTCAGAAAAAAGTGATACGGATCATCTGTAGTATTGTACGAATGAATACTGAAGGATTAAGTATATTGGTCTTTAAGGCCCCAAAAAACTGTTACCGGTACTAATAACAACTCAAGAATTGAGTATCATATTGGTCTAAAAAAGTAAGCTGTATCATACTCAAGATTTGAGCATACCTTTAGTTATCGTCCCAAAGTCAGGTCACATCAGGTCATGTTTATTTGTATAGCTCTTAATCACAGAAAGTTTCAAAGGGCTGTACAGACTACATACTATTATTACACCATCCCCTGATCTAAAACCTACATAAGGGCAAGGGAAAAGGGTAAGGTGCCGCAAGAACTGAAAATTATATTAGGACAAAAAGTAAGCTGTATCATACTCAAAATTTCAGTATACCTGTAATTATCGGTCACAAAGTCAAGTCAAATCAATTCATTTTTATTTATATAGCTCTTAATCACAGACTACAGACTGTTATTACACCATCCCCTGATCTAAAGCCTGCATGAGGGCAAAGAAAAACTCAAAAACCTGTGCATGTCGAAAGAAGAAGCCTTGAGAAGGTGCCGCTCATGAGGTAACGCCCCCCTTTCAGGATGACCAATGACAACGCAAGAATTGAAAATGATAGAGACAAAAGGTAAGCTGTATCAAAAATCCCGATTTTCGAATTTACCTTCTCTGTTGATTGTGCCGTGCCAAAGAAGATGGGTACAAATGCCAGCCAAACGATGCAGGTGGTGTACATGGTGAAGCCTATAGGCTTGGCCTCGTTGAAGGTCTCGGGAACCCCTCGGCTCTTGATGGCATACACCGTGCAGGTGATCATTAGAACAATACTGTAGCTCAGACACAGGATCAGGGACAGATCGGACATGTCGCACTTTAGGACTCCTCGGGCGAACTCGGGATTGGGCGGCTTTTGCTCTTCGTAGTCGATGATGGTGTGCGGGGGGACCACGCCGAACCAAATAAAAACGCCAAGTACCTGAAGAGAAAGGGGAGTCATTCATTTTTAGTCCTTCAATATGCTATAGGCTTTTAGCCACAGCACAACGCACCTTATTCACACCCAGCCACACCTTAATGTACTTATACAACAACACAGAATATATGTACATAGTCTTTTCCTTTTTGTATGTACAAAATGTATTTTGTTGTTTACTGTATTCGACTTTTAAACTTATTTTATCAACTCCGGCGCTTCATCACTCTTGCTGCTGCTGAATCTTAGTGCTGCCTTTGACACTGTGGACCATAATATCTTACTAGAATGGTCAGAAAAATTGATTGGTATCTCAGGAACCGTCCTCTTATGGGTCAGATCCTACCTCTCAGATTGGACGCACTGTGTCAAATATGGTGAAATGACATTTGAGCCCTTTAGTGTTACCTGTGGTGTTCCGCAGGGTTCAATACTTGGCCCCCTTATTTTCAGCATTTACATGCTTCCATTAAAAAGCACACTTCTATTCTATAGCATATGAATAACCTATATTTTAAGTTGACAATATCAGGGGATGGTGTCATAATAGTCTGTAATAATAGTTTGCACCACACTGCATCTTAGAGGCCAAAATGCGCAAGAACAGCTGGTAGTTTCTCTTGCAAATACCGTACTGTACTCCTGTTTAGCTTTCATTTATTTCCCCCCCACCACCTCCGCCTCACTGTTGTTTTAACGATTATTTGAAACCAAGATAAGTATAAATAGGATATATAAAGGTTATGATCATAGGCAGTTTTGGGAATAACACATTCCTGGAAGGCGATTACATTTCCTGGTAACCAGTACTGTAACATTTTATTATTAATATTTATGATACTATTGGGATGGGTGCTGCCATGCTGTACTTGCCCAAGACACACCACAGGTAGGGGTACCCCTATGACCCTAGGGCTTAAGGGAACCGTGAACCGGACCGTCGTTCCAACCCTACATTATTCTTCATCTCATCTCATCAGCCGTACCGTTTATCCTCATTAGGGTCGCGGGGGGGCTGGAGCCCATCCCAGCCATCTCCGGGCAGTGGGCAGGGGACACTCTCAACTGGTTGCCAGCCAATCGCAGGGCACACAGGGACAGACAACTCATTCGCTCATTCACACCTAAGGACAATTTGGACCGGCCAATTCACCTGAAATGCATGTTTTTGGAACGTGGGAGGAAACCGGAGTGCCCGGAGGAAACCCACGCAAGCACGGGGAGAACATACAAACTCCGCACAGGAAGTCTGGAGCTGGATTTGAACCCACGACAGGTTCCCATGACATGAACTGTGCCGCACAAGCGCTAACCACTGCGCCACCGTGCTGCCCTACATTATTCTTATAGATTATTAATTATGGTGTCCTCTGGTTGTTAAGTACTATTGCTTTATTTATCACATACAATTTAAAATACAACTAAATATTTTCATGGTGGCTCCATCTCAAGTACAGCACTATAAGAATGCTAAATTTCTACTCATGTAGATATCCTCCCTACTTTCCATCCATCCATCCATCCATCCATCCATTCATCAGTCCATCCATCAGTCCATCCATCAGTCCATCCATCCATTATCTGCACCGCCTATCCTCAGTAGGGTCGCGGGGGTGCTGGAGCCCATCCCAGCTATCTTCCGGCAGTGGGCAGGGGACACCCTGAACTGGTTACCACCCAGCACCAGAGCACAGTTTTTATCTCCCTATTGTATATACTGGTACATCCAAGCTGAATTTACAACTATAAGATAAAATAGTGAAATCAGGGAGTCAGCTTTAAAGCGCATATTTGCTTGTGTGTCACCAGTAGCAAATAAAAGGCAGTGCGTGGCTTATGAAGGAACAACAAGTTAACGAGAAATCAATGACGCAAACGTGAGCACAGAATTTACGGTAAAAGTTTTGGTTGTAAAATTGTTTTTGTAATGAACCATGCCTGGAAAATTAAGAAAATATCTTGGACACTACCCAAAAATTGAGAAGGAGATCTTTGAGGAGTTTGAAGCCCAAAGACAAAACAGATATGGAGTGTCTCAGCCAAGTGTTAGTTTGAGAGCTCCTAAGATTGCGCAAGCCAAAAAATATGAAGGGTTACTGCTTCCACAGGTTGGTGGAGACCTTCTCTTCTAATTCCTTAATTATAAGGGTACCTGAAAGCAGTTTAAGGGGTTCGGCTTATGTGTGAGTGTATATAGTAATTTGTGACTAAATAGTATTTTCAGAGTAACGCACTACTTTTGGGTGTCACAAAACTGAATGGAAACTGAGTTACTTTTCAAATGAAGTAACTCGAAACTCTAACGAATGGCTTTTTTTCAGTAACGCACTCAACACTGTTCAAGATGCAAAAAGTAACATAACTGTGAAAAGCTAACAGCGTTATTTTTGTTAACCTTTTATTATTTATCTTCCTTACTGTTTTTTAAACAATTATTAAAACAAAAATAAGGATTCGCCTGAGACACGAAAGGTCCCCGGTCCGAGACTGGGTGCCACCAGTCTGTACTTGCCCAAGACACACCACATGATATGGTTGGGGTATCCAAACAACCAGCCAAACAACCAACAAACAAGCCGACCGACCTACCAGCTGACCGACCAACCAACCAACCAACCAACCAACCAACCAACCAACCAACCAACCAAACAACCAATCGACCGACCAACCAACCAGCCAGCCTGCCAGCCAACCAACCAGATATATCTTTAAGGTTACAAACATAGTTTTAAGTAATTGACTTTTATTTGTAGCCAAAGAACTCTTGAAGCAAAATGAATCCCAGGTATGCATTTACCTGCACTGATATAAGAATGAAGGTGATAATAAGCTGCGACGTAGGACTGATGAACTTCGGAGGCGTGACGGACTTTTTGCCCTGTTCGAAAATGCGGTAAATCCTGTTGGTTTTGGTCAGCATGGCGGCGTAGCTGATGCACATCCCGAGGCCCAGCAGGAGCCGACGGAAGGCGCAGACGGCCACGCTCGGCTCGGCGATCATGAGGAACGTGATCAAGTAAATGAGGAAGATGCCCGTCAGCAGCACGTAGCTGAGTTCCCTGCCGGACGCCCGAACGATCGGCGTGTCGTTGAAGCGAATGAAAGTGCCGATGACCCCCGTGGTAGCCAGGATCCCCAGGATGGCAAGGAAGACCGGGATGATGGCCCAGGGGGAGCTCCACTCCAGTTTGATGATGGGCGTGGGCCTGCAGCCCGTTCGGTTTTTCAGAGGCCTCATGTCGAACGGGCACATGTCGCAGCTGAATTCGTCGAAAAGATATTGGTAGCCGTCGCAGAGCTCGCAATGCCAGCAGCAGGGAACGCCCTTCACCATCTTCTTCCTCTCGCCGGACTCGCAGGGGAAACTGCATACGGAATCCGGGATCCTGCGGTCGCCGCCGGACCAGCGCATCTCCTCCGGCTGACAGGTAAGCACAGGTAGAGGACTGTTACTCTTGTGATCTAACTTCACCCAGAGTTGGGAGGATTACTATACAATCCGAAACAGTAACTATTTAGTAAATGTAACCAGTAACGAGATCCCAATAGTATAATATTAAAGTCATGTCACTTGATTACATTGGATTACTCCAATATCAAATATGCTAAAAAATGTAAAAAATAAACTAAATATGAATCAAAAAACTACATTTAGTTAAAGATAAATGAACACCGTAACCTTTGTTTTAAACACACCAAATTTCCAACACACTCTGGGGCTTGTTTATTTATTTGTGTCATGTCCTGCACGGTTGTCAGGGCGCCCAGCTGGCCCAGCCCCTTGACACCGGCTGACCTGCATTTCTTGATTACTCCTATGGGTACTTAAACGTGCCTTTTGGAACTGAGATCATTGTTTACCCTTGTTGAAACCCTGTTCATGCCTGTTTGATCTGAGTAATGCCTAGTTTGTAATTTTGCCTGCCTTTGAGCCTGATTTGTTTTGTTTTTGGTCCGTTTGTGTGTTGGACAACTTTTCTTTCTCAATTAAAGTGACAGATCGTCTACGCAAATAAGTTCCAACTTCCTGATTCCCGACCCGTTTCATGACAATTCGGTAAATAAATTAGTTTGAATTTGACTTTGATAAAAACAAATACAATTCTGTTTGCTGGGAAAAAGTTTCACTCAACTGAAGTATATTTTGTCCTATTTTTCTACAAAAAAACGTAAAAATATAGCCTGTTTTGAACTTTTAAACAGTAAAAAATGAAAAAAGGTAAACAAAAATGTAAATACTTTCGAAAAATTTTAATGTACTTCAAGATTTATTCAAGAAAAAAAAAAAAAACAGGGAGAAATTTGGTGTCCCTTTTGAGCAAAAATAAACAGTAACCTACCAAAATGATAACATGTGGGATTTTTTTATAGATCTGGGGAATAGAAAATCCAAAATTACATTGAGTCGAAGGTGATTCGTCCACTGGCCAATGTCCCTGTAGCCTGGATTACTAACGTTAGAAAACTGGTACTGAAAGATGTCGTAGCGACCGGGGGCGTCACCATTTTCGTTGAACATCACACCGGTTCCTGCACTTCCTGTTGAAGGGGAAGAGAAGACATTCTTACAAAATCAGCACACAAACACACACACATAACATGCATTCTATTGAATGGAGATAATGCTCTCTCGTGTAGCGCTTGTGCTAAGTGCATGGTGCGCTTTAGTGAAGGCTTCCCTGCACTTCAATGGCCTTTCAGCACATTTTACTCCAGTGTCCTAACGTGATTGGACGTCCCCTTGTACTTGCCTGAAGGCCAACTATCAGGAAAAACCTTCCACATGAGCCCAGGTCATCCAGTGAGAAGCTAGAAATGAATATCCTTTCTCAGAACACATTTTTCCTCTCTGCAAAAACACTGTCATTTTTTTTTATTAAATAAATGATGAAAAGCGCGGGAAGCACCCAGAGGGCTTGTGTTGTGGTCCGCTGCGATACACTAGCACTGTGGTTCTCAACTGGTAGTTCGGGACCCATAAGTGAGCTGTGGACCTGTTTTCACTGGGCCGCAGGTCTCGCCACGGCATGTATTGCGTGCAAAAAGTTGATTGTTTCATTTTCGTTTAATTAAATGAATGATTGATGCTCTGGATTTTCGTGCTGCCCCTAAGTACGCGGTTCGTACGTGTGCTTGAAATCCTTGAAAAGGCTTGAATTTTCATGTTGGGTTTTAATGGATTGAAAAGTACTTGAATTTTGGGTGAAATGCTTGAAAATGTTTTATGTTGTTGCCATGTTTTTCATCAAGTCTGCTTAGAAATGAGGCCGACATTGCTCTCTGGTGGCTGCGCTTTGCCATTGGATTTGTTGGTACATTGTTGGCATTGTCCAATAAAGCGTCCTCGCCCCCTACGGCAGGTGCATTTTACAACTAATCCAAACCACAAAATGTGTATTAGAGCAATGATTATGTATCATTTATGGAACTTTTATGATGAACCATGCATAAAAGGAAATTGTAATGGGAAGAACTTCCTGCAACTGAAAATGTAAGCTACATATTACTGTCATTTTTACCCAATATCTACTGTGTATGGGGTAAAAATTAATAGTAACATTAATAGTAGTAGAAATTAGCTATAAAAGTACTTAAAAAGTTTTGAGTTTGGTCATGAAAAATGTGTACCAACCCTGTAAAAGCTTCAATCACTTTACTTTAAAAAAAAAAGTTGCTAAGAGGAAGACAAAAAAACAACAACGGAGGGTCCATTACGCTCCTTAATAGTTGATGGCGCTAATGCCCTGCAAATGCGAGTTAACACCCACCGTTTCACACCACAGAAAACGACTGGTAAAGTTTGTCTACGGTCAAATGCAGGCACTGCAAAGAATAAATGAGATATGGATTTTTTTTTGTATTGATGACAAAGCTACTGAAGTAAAGCCTTTCTGACTTTGTTAAAAAGTAGCTGATTAAGCATTAAAAGGACGATAGGTATGAGTGAACACTAGATGCCGCTATATTGTGTAGTTCAACCAAACACCATGTCTGCACTTTAATGTTTATATTGGGTTATATTTGGGTATTGGGTTTTATGGATGCTTATTTTGGATTTTTATTCTGTGTATTTTGTATTTTCTTTTAACTATGAATGAATAAATGGATGCTCAAAAAGAAGTTTTGCTGGTCATTGATAATGACAATAGGAATTCGGAATCTGAGACGAGTGCTGAAAAGCACAAGGAAGAATACAAACTACAGAGACTCAAAGATTTATTTTCTTCTTTTTGCGCAGCCTTTTGCTGAGACAGGGAAAAAAAGGAAAAGACAAAAGTACAAAGAAAAAAGAAAAAGAAGAATGGAATGACAAAAAAGATAAAAAGAAAAGAAGAATAAGAGAGAGAAAAAAAGTGAAAAAAGAAAGGTGATAAAAGACAGAAAGTAAAAAGAAAAGCAGCTAAACAGCTAAAGGAAAAAAGCAAAAAGAAGGAAAATAAAAAGGAAGGGAAGAAAAATAGAGAAAAAGAAAGCAAAAAAGAAAGAGATAATAAAAACAGAAAAGAAATAGAGGAATAAAAAAAGAAAAGAAAAAGATAGGATAAGAAATGGGAAAGAAAGAAAATAGAAGGTAAAAAAGAAATAGAGAAAAACAATTCAAAAGCAAAAAAAGGGGAAAAAATTACTTTTTTGTGTACCCCTAGGAGAAAGCTAACCGACAATGATGTCAGCTTTTCAATCCATGAATCTAATTAGTGGAAGTATTTTTTCATTTTGGTCAAGGTCTGTAATTAATCTGTGGGTGGCGGGTCCTCAAGTAAGACCAGTCTAGAACCACTGTATTTGCAGACACATCTCAAGTTCTGCTGACTTCACTCCCGCCTTAAAGTTCCTCGAGTCAACCCCTTTTTTTTATCTTTTTTCAAGAGGGGTGAAGAAAAAAGTCATACCGTTGAAGTTGACCGAGCGGATGTACTGGAGAAGCATTCGTCCTTCCACGGGGTCCATTTTGTCGCAGACGCCCATTGCCCCGGGGCACAAGTCCAAGTGCATGCTGTGCAAAGCGTGCGCCATGGCGTACACCGCGTCGATCACAAACTGAACCTTCCCCTCCTGTTCGTATTGAGAGTCCCGGCTTATTCGTTCCTCACCTTCGGGAAGACGTAGGATCAATTTAGAGGAAGGAAAACGACACTATATTTGTAATACAGTCTACCGTAAACTCCAGTCTACAGCCATTAAAACAAAGTCATTCACATCCATTTCATACATTTTTTTTAAAAAAAGGGGGGGAAATGTCTAGTAAAAGTAACACGTTGTGCAGCAAGTAAGTACTGTGTCCGCAGCTGTCAATCTTAATCAACTAGCGCAGCAGTCAATATTCAATAAATATACCCAGATAAGAGCTTTAACTGTGCCGGATGTGTCCACAAATCGCCAGATCTGCATAGCACTCAAGCCCGATCAGCAGACCTTTACCAGTTATGGCCCGGACCCTCGGTCTGCTATGTTGCGGACCTTCCAGACTGAACGCGCCATCATGTAAAAAAAAAAAAGTCACCACAGCAGGTGGACCGAGCAGCCAATGGACCCCAGTGAACTGATGTTGTTACTGAATGGACAGAACCTTTCAGCACATGTGGCCCACTTCCGGTCCAGGTAGATTTTGCTGTTTACATGTGAATGCGACAAAAACAGTCTACAAAAAATCTCAATGTACAGTGGTACCTCTACTAACGAACGATTCAACATACAAATGTTTCAGGTTACGAAGTACCTGAACAAAAAATATTGCCTCCAGTTACAATAGCGTTTCAGGATACAGAGTCAAAAATACAGTATTAGCGGCCAGAGTTTCCCGAACGTGAACAAACAGGCTATCGCTTAAAATCTGCCTGGAAACCCAGTGCGCAAGCGCGCTCCCGGCATGCTCTTTGAGTCACCATGACATTTCAGAGTTTAGAGACGAGGAGGGGGAGGGGTTCCAGCAAGATAGTGGGGAGGAGGAAGCAGCTATCATTCAATCAGCCCAAATCAAAGACATTTTGGCAAAATTCCATGAAGTTTCGGAATTTGTGGAAAGGAATTACCCGGACAAAGTGTTGACAAGTCGGGTTGTGGCTACGTCTGCTTCGGCGTCTACGACAGATTAGCAAAAGCCAGCAAAAGCAGACATTTTCAAGAAACCTTAGGCAAAAAGGTAAAAATATATATATATATCATTTCCTTACAAAGAATGACAATAAAAGTAAATTCTATTCTATTCTTTATTCTTTGTTTTAAGACATCATATTTCTCTTGTTTTATGCTTATTGTGCGGTTATCTAATTTTAATATGTATTTGTTTCATGTTCTGATGCTCTTTTATGATTTATTAAAAAATAATCATACTGGAATCTTTAGGAACACCCTGCACTGGTAGCCAGCCAGTCGCCAGACACACTGACAAATACATCATGTTCATTCACACCTAGGGACAATTAACCTGACATGCGTGTTTTTGGAATGTGGGATGAAACTGGATTGCCCGGAGGAAACCTACACAGACATGGGCCAAACATGCAAACTCAGCAGGGGAGGGCACGGTTACTGGATTTGAACACTGGACTTTCGCAACGTGGAGCTGCGAGCAAACAACGCTACCATTATCCATTATCTGCACGGCTTATCCTCTGTAGGGTCGGGGGGTGCCGGAGCCCATCCGAGCTGTCTTCGGTCAGTGGGCAGGGGACACTATGAACCGGTTGCCAGACAGTCTCAGGGCAGACAGAGACAGACAACTCACTCTCTCATTCACACTTAGGGACAATTTGGACCGGCCAATTAACCTGACAGACATCTTTTCAGAATGTGGGAAGAAACCAGAGTGCCCGGAGGCCACCCACACAGGCACAGGGAGAACATGCAAACTCCACACAGGAAGGTTGTAGCTGGATTTCATCCCATGAAGTATTGACTGCTGCGCTAGTTGGTCAAGAACCTTTACAGCTGCGGACACAATCCACAAACGTGTGTGCAAGAGACGTAACAATGTGTTACTTTTCTGTACTAGACATTTCCCCACTGATTCTGCCAGGATCGCGATCTTACTCCCCAGGAAAAGCAAGAATTTCATTCATCCATTCATATGCGTCCCTGGTTAGATAACCAGGCATTTCACGACTGAATGGAGTCATGGTTGCCCCTGCCGTTTACCCCAGCTTCATTAAATTTTAATTAATTTGACATTCAGAGGATTAAGCAGAAATCGCATCATTACCCGTCACGGGTTCTTGCAATTATTTGTTTTAATTAAACAGTCGGATTCCCCTGGTCTGCACCTGTTCTAAGCCTGGTGCTAGGCGTTGGCCAAAGCTGCAGTATTTAAAATGTATTAAAAAAAGTAGTGCCTTATAGTCCGGAGATTACGGTAATCGGAAATGGAGACTTGGCCCGTTTTTTTGTCAATGGCAATGGCATTAGATCTGTTCTTTACCTGTGCATTTCCTTCTGTCGGGTTCGTATTTGATGCCAGGCCGTGTCAGTTTGCACTTGAAGTCATCTTCCCAAAATTCAGCGAACCAAATGTTCCTTCTGTTGTTTTCCAAAGATCTTGTTGTAAAGTACTGGTCGAATCCTAGAGGATTTAGCACATTGTTACTTGTGAACTTTAACAAAAATATATTATATATTTCTGATGATTTTTAAAGAGTTTACTGAGACAGATTGTATACTTCCAATGCGATACACATATCACAGCCTGCATTATTTTCCGATAACGATTTTATCAGATCCAGCACAAATAATATTAACTTCAGAAGTCACACTCAAATGAAAATGCAAAAAAAAACATAGAGATAAAAGCCAGGGGAAAAAATGCTCATTTTGGTACTGTCTCCTAAACCAGTTTTTCTCTGGATGAGGGATTTCCACTTTTGAGGCACCTTTTCAAGGTTTCTTATTTTCCTCATGCTGAGGTTTTTGAGTTTTTCCTTTCCTGCATGTTGGTTTAAGATCAGGGGATGGTGTAATTGTAAGCTTTACAGCCCTAAGAGACATTTTGTGATTACGGGCTATACAAATAAATGTGACTAGACTTGACTTGACTCAACGAGTGGGCCGGGAGCTATTTTGAGTAGGTGGTGTGGGGCTTTGATCTGGCAAAATAATGCTTATTTCTTTTTTTACTGGGGGTCGATTACACCTATCAACTGTAGATGGCGATAATAATAAAACAGGGCCAGTCTCCCCATTCATTCCTGCAAACTCAGGTGAGTGTGAGAGGTAATCTGGGAATATGTACTGCTTTATTTTCAGTATTGATGAGCTTATTGGTAGAAAAGCTCGGCTTATGAACTTGATTAATTTTGAATTGCGCTTTTTATTTGACTTTATTTAAAAGAACTATTTTTTGGGAAGTTGATAAATGAAATTGTATTCGCTGGCAAATGGTTTTACTTGAGTATATTTGATTTAATTTTTCTAGAAAAAGGGTAAGCATAGAATAGAATAGAATAGAATAGAATAGAATAGAATAGAATAGAATGGAATAGAATACAATGAAATAGAATACAATAGAATAGAATAGCTGACATTGTTAACACATACCTACTGTAATAGAGAACATATTTTACTTTTTTTAAGGACACCTTAAACTACCTACCCCACCTATTACCTTTACCATTTTCTAGTCTTTTTATTTAACCCTGATTGGGCATGGCACAGTTCAAATTTGGCCCAAATGCTTCATTGAGCTGATTTAAGTTAGCATTTTCAACCACAATCAAACTGAAATGCTAACTGCATCGGATGATTATTTGATTTGAGCAGGACCAGAAAGTAAAGTTTATGATTGCCGGTCTCAGAAAGTGTGAAATCCGCTAAAATCCTTCAATATCGCACTGATAGCCGATATCAATATCATAGCAGGACACCCCCCTACTTTATTGCTTTGGGTACAGGAGTCCTCCATCAGTGTCACGAGATATTCAATATGCCGAATAAGTAGTTCCCACGTTCAGTTTTCGGTTCCAGTTGTCATCGGGACTTACCGTCAATAGAAGCCCTTTTTGGCAAGATGGTGACGGCCCCCTCCGCCACCTCCTCCTGGTCTTGGATGGGGGAGTTTTTGGCCCCCCAGCTGTCAGAACCGACAAATAGAAAGTGGCCCGTCAGATTGGCCTTTTTAGCCGCTTGCAACACTCGCCTGCAATGAAAGAGACTCTATTCAATACGCGAGTCGCTCCACCGACCTGAGGACAAAGATGAAGCTGAAGGGAACGTAACAAAGTACCATAAATGCACTCTTAATCTTGGATACAGTGGCGCCTCTTCATACGAGTTTAATGTGTTTCAGGATCGTGTTCTTAACCCGAATTTCCCGCGATAAAATGATTAAAAACGAATTGGTTCTTTCCCATCCTCCCAAAAGCATCCAAGTGAACCCTAAATAGCTGCAAAACACATTTTCCTGATCAATACAAGACATTCAAATAGTGATTATTTGAGTAAATACAGTGCCTTGATTTTTGTATGTATAGAAAGCAAGATGTTTGTTCCAAATAAAACTCGTATACAGTGATACCTCTACTCACGAATGGCTCTACAGAGTTGAAATTCTTAAGTTTAGAGGTGCTGGTATAAGGAAGTAAAACTGAATTTTGCAATCACTTTATTTTCTTCACTTCTCTCCACTTGTCAAGACCAGTAGACAGGGTAGACCCAATTGCGTAACGTTTTCTCACAATTTTATTGAGATATAGGAAGGGGAAGGGCAGCGCCCGCAATCCGAACCTTGCTGGACGCGGGAAGCAAGTCACTCTCGCAATCGGATTGTGATCCGAAGACGGAAGTGGATCTTCCGTAGCGGATGGTTTCAGGGACGGAAAAACAGGTCGACAGGAGAGCAGACGTGGTCGGGAACAAAAACGGGTCGTAAGCCGCGATGAGAGAGGAGACATGGTCGGAAACAAAAACTGGTCAGAAGCCAGAACGGGAGATCAGACGTGGTTGGGATCAAAAAACAGGTCGTAGCCGGAGACAGACAGGGAGATCAGGAACGGACAGGTGGAAAAACGGGACAGGCGGGAGTTAGGGTCGAAAAGGATTGCCTTGTATCAACAGAGGTTCCCAGACGGGCTGACAACAGGAGAGTGACAGGACTGGGTTTGAATAGGGACAGGGAGCCAATCAGAGCCCGCAGCGGTTGGCGCCAAATAAGCGGGCACAGGTGATTCACATTGATATTCATGACACCTCTTATGTGTTCATTATTCCGCAATCAGGATTAATCAGGACACCTCGACCTTTTTTTTCTCTCTATAATTAAAGATTTAATCAAGATAAATTACATGCCGTTGCGTAAATGGTAATTTGGACTTTATTATCCTGTTACCGGAGTAAAAAACCCTTGTGATTAAGGGCGAGGCAAACATAGCTTGACTTATGTTGTGTTTCCTTTTCAGGTTTTATTGTTTTTTTTTCCTCTGATTGGCCACTGATGTGTTTGGCAGTCATGATTGTTTTAGAATTGTATTTCATCTGATTTAAAGGAAATTATTAATTATTATTATTATTATTTCTTACTGAAACATGAGTCCTTTGTTGTTGAAGCATATATAATAAATTAGAGAGCTCTTTACATAAAATATTTTTTTATCTACTCTACACTGCAAAAAAGGTATTGTCCCACAGTTATTATTATACTATATTTGTATTTTTGTATAAGGAAGAAAATGATTTATATATATATATATATATATATATATATATATATATATATATATATATATATATATATATATACAATAATATATTAGTCATATATTCAACTCATATTCCAGTAGAATACGAAAAATAATTATGTATGACATTTTATGTATCGATATCATTTATATGTTTTTCTTGTATTAATAAATTTTAATCATATTCTACTGAAGTAAACATTATTTTTCTCCCAAGTTCTATTTTTTCCATATATTTAATTTGTTTTATTTCACTTAGAGAAATCAGAGTTTGTTTAATTTTTACTTCAAATTTTACATTATGTGACTACTGTATATTGTAACTTGTGTTTGTAGTAAAATAAGAAAAATAATACATAAAAAGAACAAAATAATTTAATATGGATATTTGAAATATTATTTCATGTATTACTATAATAACATTTAAATATAAATACAATTAAAATGACAATAATACTAAAAATAATACTACTCAACTCACGAAAACACGAAAAATAGTTTTTATACTTGTATATCAAACACTGTCCCTTTAAGAATTGTTGCTGAGAAGATGGACTAGGAAATGAATCAAACTAGCATTCCATTGTTTTCTGCCTAAAATGAACTCCACTATTTTGGCCACAATCCACTATCCACGTTCTTCTATTGCTGCATGCAGTGGTCGGCAGATATGTTGGCCTGGAGAGGGATGGGCGCCACAAGACTGTACTTGCCCGAGACATGCCACAGGAAATGGTGCTTAAGCGATCCAACCAACCAACCAACTGACCAACCAACCAACGGACCAACCGACCGACCAACCAACCATATTTATATGACTAGTAAAAGAAGATATGTATAACTAAATAACGTTTATATAATGTTACAACAATATATTTTAATTCTTCGACTAATAATAATACTAAAATATATATATTTGTATGTATAGTAAAATTAAATCAAATGATAAAATAAATAACAAAATCAAATTATAATACTTAAATTAATGAACACAATATAGCTAAAATATGAAAAATAATATAAATAATAAATAAATCATATTCTTTGGACATGAATATTTATATAAACAGTAATCTACATACTATAATACTTAAACAATACTACGCAACTTAGCTAAGTACAAAACAGTACAAAAATAGATTTTATATTTACATATTTATATAAAAAAAGAATTTAAAAAAATATATCTATATAGTAATCTAAATAAAGACTTATAACAAATAAAAGTAACACTATGCAATTTAAGTATTAAAAATATTTTATATACTCATAAATAAAAATATACATAATTCAAATTACAATAATACTAATAATAATATTATGCAAATTAGCTTGAGTATGAAAACTGTTAAGATTTTATAAATTGGCTTTATAAATTTTAAAATAAAATAAAAAATAAAAGAAAAATATACTAAAGCTTCTAAAAATGAAACATTTGACCATATTTAAATGAAACAATAGTATGTTCCAGCTGAACAAAAAAAGAAAATGATGTCGATATTTAACAACGTCTTTCTAACTGGACTTTTTGCTCTCACTCTCAAACTACGTTCGCCACCTATTGTTTTAATCGCTCACCGATATAATTGAACTTTCCCTTGTAAAACCTTCGAGCAAGCACTCACTTGATGTCATCCTCGTTTGCGAAGATGATGACCCCTCGAGCGTTGGACGTCTCCATCAGTCTCTTGATGATCTTTTCAAACTCTCCCGGTCTCGGCTCTCGAGGGATTTTTATCGACTGTGCGATGCACAGCCCCCCTGTGTTGCACAAGATGTTAGAACCATTTTTTAATCATGAAAAACGCACAAAACTACTCTAAGTAAGGGGCCGGTCACACAGACATTTGCGGCTGAATCACGGCCAGAAATTTCTGCCTGTGAGGCGGACGCTATTGGACGCTTTGAGATCGCAATGCAGACGAGATACAGCAGTGCTTAACACGCGGTCGGAAATTCGCGCCGGGTGGCAACGCGAAATAGTTTTGCCCTGCTCAATTCATCAGAGCGCGGGTGCAAAGCCTTTCACGAGCGTATCGAGGCTGAACCACGGCCAGAAATTTCTGGCCGTGAAGCAGATGCTGTTGGGCACTGTTGGACGTTTTGAGACCGCCATATAGACGAGATACAGCAGTGCTTTACTCGCGGTCGGAAATTCACACGTGGTTGGCCGCGCGCAAAACTTTTGAGCTGCTCAAAAGTTTGAGCACGTGTTAAACCGCGTGCCGCACACGTGGTCAACACGAGGTAATGATGCGGAAATGACGCGGAACGACGTGCTCTGGCCGCGGCCAGGGCGTGGTTACACATGGGTAGGACGGGAAATTTCAGCGGGTAATCGTGGGTGGAGCATGGTAATAGCATGTTCTGCGCCTGTATCGCGGTGTTATTACGTGAAATTAGCGTGTTACGCGTGTGACAGTCAAACGCCTTTCTCCGCGTATATACAGCGCGATTTGCCGAGCACACGTCAGTTGTGCTCGAGACGTCAAGGGGGTGAACATGGATCCCCGTCAGCGTAGTGACCTCGTCTTAATCCATTTTTATTTCTTGACATTTCTTTTCAAGATAATAAAATAAAAATGAAAAACCATTACAATAATAACATATTGGCTTCTTCGGTGCCATAGCTTGAAATCTTGATCTTCACGGGACTGTGTCTTGAGCGGTTATGATTTCTACAGCCCGGTGTTATCCGAGAAATGCATCTCTGCCGAGATTTGCATCCCCTCGCTACTACAACCGCTTTTACCTCGTTTTATCTCACTTTTAGGGAATGTAATGGCGAACATATAACCAAAACCACTTCGTCTTGCATTTGTTGGGAATGTAATACAACTTAAACCATTCCGTCTTTGTTTTTGTTGTGAACGTAATCGAACGGTAAATCCTCCCCCCCTCGCGTGAACGCGCATTCTGCTGCGCTTCCAACGAAAGCGATCGTATTCTATATAAAACGCTTATTAAAACAATAAAGCGAGCTAATTATAACAATTGGGAGATCCTAGTCTATATAACGCGTTTATTTAAACAATAAAGTGCGATCGTATTCTACAAAATGCGTTTGTTAACGCGGATGAAAAAGTCACCAACGTCAATGCATGCTTACAACAAAAGCGATCGCAGCAGAATGCACGTTCACGCGAGGGGGTGGGGGGGTGGGGGGTGTTGCGTAGGAGTCGGATTTGGGCACAACACCGGCTCGGGAGCTTTTATACCCGTGGTCCACACGAGAAAATGACGCAGAAATGACGCGATGAGGAAGCGGAACAGTCGCCGGCGTCTGTTTTGCGGGCATACCACCGATGAACAGCGAGTTGGCCAATTTTGCGCTTTTTCCATCGCGGGCAACCACGGGCAAAAAAAAAACTTTTAGCCGTGATTCAGCCGCAAACGGCTGTGTGACCGGCCCCTAAGTCATCTATTTGTGCTAGCAGTCGTTAACGGCTGTGGAGGACCGATCCTGCCATATGTAGAAATAAATGTATAGATGGATAAACAAAACTACAAATATATGCCATATAAATAAATAAACATAAATAAACAAGAATGGTTGTGCACCATAAGAGCATCACCCGCATTGAAATGGAAAACCAAAAGAGTAATCCTGAAATCCTGAAATTTGAAAGTAAATGTTGTTCTGCTCTGGGAGAGTGGAATGGCTTTCTAGGGAAAAAAATGGTGATTCAAGAAATACAAAAGTGCTGATTGAGTTTTTTTGACATTTTTCACATCAAGGGTAACCTACTTCACTGCCTATGAAAGATGGTGGTCATATCTAAACTCCTTCCCTCTTTTCTTGGGTGGAAAGACCCAAAAACAAACAATTATATATATATATATATATATATATATATATATATATATATATATATATATATATATATATATATATATATATATATATATATATATATATATATAACATACTTCGATAGATCCCAAACAAAAACATTATCACCACCCTCGCATTGATCACAGGTAATAATCACTTTACACTTAAATTTATGAAAAAAATGCTTATTCATTTAATTATGCATTTTGTCATTCATTTATTTATGTCTTTTTTTCATGTAGTTTGTCCCGAATATTTCGTCTTGTATTTTGTCATATATTTTGTGCTGTATTTTGTCGTTTGTGTTGTCATATATTTTGTGATGTATTTAGTCGTGTGTTCTGTCAGATATTTTCTTGGGTATTTTGTCATATTTTTATCGTGTGCTTTGTCATTTATTTTGACATGTATCTTCTCTCTTACTTTGTCGTGTATTTTGTTGTCTAACTTGATTTATAGTTAGTCGTGTATTTTGTTTTGTATTTTGTTGAGTTAGTATTTTGTCATGTGTTTCGTTGTGTATTTTGTGTCTAACTTGTTGTATTTTTAGTCATGTATTTTGTTTTGTGTATAGTCATGTGTTTTTAGTGTATTTGCGGATGAATTCTCTCCAGTATTTTCTTTTATATTTCTTTGTGTATTTTATCATGTATTTCGTCGTGTTTTCCATTGTGTATTTTGTAATCTATTTTGTTGTGTGTTTTGTCATGCATTTTATAGTGTATTTTATCAATCAATAGGTAAAAAGCTCAGCCAGTTTGACCCAAACAAAATACATGACGAAAACATGTCAAAATACACAACGAAATACATGACAAAATACACGATAAAATATATTACACAATACACAACAAAACACACAATATACACATCAAAATGCATGACAAAATAAATACAAAATAAAGGAATAAAAAATGACAAAAGGCATTTAAAAAAATGAATAATTTGCATTTATGTCATTTATTTAGGGATTACGTTATTTATTCATGTGTACATTCATTTAGGAGGCATATATTTTTCGACATTAATTCATTTATATATCTATTTCTACCTATGGCAGGATCAGTCCTCCATAGGCGGGTGATTCTCTGTACCAGACAAAAACATGTGAGTTGTTTCTGAACGTGCACTCGTGTGGTATCAGGTATCGTGAATCCTAGAACATCAGAGGAGCTTGCGGCTTTACTTCTTGTGCTGGATATCAGATTATTATCAATTCTACTGCAGTACAGACTGAGAAAAACAACCTGCTTCTCTGGATATCTGGAGGAAAGCATCCACGCCGCTCTCTCCGTAGTTGCCCTCTGACGCTAACGTGGAGACGTAGTTCCAGCCCATGGCTTTCACAATGTCCACCATGGCTTGGGCCTGGTATGAATCTGGAGGTACTACCCGGGAGAAGAACTCGTATCGGCTGTTGTCGCTTAGCTCCGGAGCGGTGGAGGCGTAGCTGATTTGGGGAATCTAAAACAAAAGGATGCGTTATTAAATTAAGTTTCTATAACTTTGCTTGAAAGGAGTACTGCAGGGTTCAATACTAGAACCCTTTGTCAATCACTGGCAAATGATGTATGACCACATTGTAGTTGTATGCTGGCTGCTCGCTATTCCTTAAGGTCCAACGTCTAATGTATAACGTCTTTTTTCTCACCAATCAAAGTTCAACTTAATGTCACAAGCCAGAGATGGAGACAGGACCCAATAGCGTTCGTTTAACTCAGTTTTATTGAAAAAAGAAAGCAGTGCTTCCTTCCACGAGCCAATGATCGTCTGACACGGGTAGCTGATGGCAAAATAATAGTCGTTATTAACAACTGCATATTTGATAGGCATCTTTAAAATCAATGACAAAAATAATTTAACAATTAAATTAAATAAAATAAATATTTGCAACTCATTTAGCAAATGTTTGGAATTCTTATTCCTTAATACTACACAAACAACAATACAAATACAAACTACAATACAAACTATATTGTCAGATACTTCTTTTTTTCCCACCCAAATTAGAAAAATAGTGAAGGAATTTTGCCCATTTTTTTAGACTAAAATAAGAACAAAAATTCTAAATAATTTTGCTAATGTTTTACAAAATAACAACTATATTAGAAGGTACTGTATTTTTTTTTCACCAAAATTAAAAAAATAATGGAATCATTGAGCTAATGTGACATTATTAGACAGTTGTAAACTGGGCAGCACGGCAGGGCAGTGGTTAGTGCGTGTGTGACACAGTTCTGAGGTCATGAGATCGAACCTTCCTGTGTAGTTTGCATGTTCTCCTTGTGCTTGTGTGGGTTTCCTCTGTGCACTACAGTTTTCTCCCACATTCCAAAAACATGCATGTCAGGTTAATTGGGCGGTCCAAATTGTCCCTAGGTGTGAATGAATGATTTGCTGGCAACCAGTTCAGGGTGTCCCCTGCCCACTGCCCGAAGATGGCTGGGATGGGCTCCAGCACCCCCGTGACCCTACTGAGGAAAAGCGGTGCAGATAATGGATGGATGGACATTTTTAGGCTAAAATAAGGCAAATAAAGTTGCCAAAAAAGTCTGAATTATTTTCAACTGTTTTGCTAAAATTATCAGACAATATATTTCTTTTTTGATAAAACAGAAATAACAAAATTAGTTGCGTTTAATTTTCTTATTTTAATTCAAATAAACTTACAATGAGCTCAAGTAGTCCATCAATTTTCAAATTTCTCTGGCAAAAAATTCTGTCAGTTTTCAGGTGGATTGGCGGGTCCAAATTGTCCCTAGGTGTGACTGAGCGAGTGAGTTTTCTGTCCCTGTGTGCCCTGCAATTGGCTGGCAACCAGTTCAGGGTGTCCCCTGCCCGCTGCCCGATAATTGCTGGGATGGGCTCCAGCACCCCCGCGACCCTACTGAGGATAAGCGGTGCAGCTAATGAGATGAGATGAGATATATATATATTCCAAAAACTTGCTGTTCCAAATTTCTTACATCAATGTTTTCTCACCACCATTGATGTTAGGTAAGCCATACATAAATAACTAATGTGTTTTCTTGTTTGTATTCTGCATCCATCTCTAGTTTTTCATAGGCAAGTCCCTCTAGAAAAATATTCTTGATCCCATTGAAGACTTCACACGGATAAATTATGAATGAGATCAATCAAGATGTAAAACATTGATGCTTTTGATGTTTATACCAATGATTTTAGACAAGAAAAACAAAACTCAAGTGTTTACTTTTTAGTATATTAATTCAACCTAAAATAAAATAAATTTGGTATGGGCAGTATACCTAATGATTTTTTTTTTTTTTTTAAAGTGTGCCTTTGTTCTAAAAACGTCAGAAAACAATGCTTCAGATGAGGGGTCGGGAACTAAAGGCTTTTATGAGTACACATAGCTCAGAGATTGTACTCATGCTAATCTTATTTGTAGCATTTCAAATGGTTCAGTCCATTATATAAAGAGCATACCTTCCACTGCAGTTTACAGTTGAGGTTGTCACACCAACAGACCCGTTTGGCTGTACGTCGCTAAGGAATCCTCTATATATAAAAGCTCATTAAACAATTTAGGTTCACTGTTGGGACACTTAATGATAAAAACCCACAGAAAAAAATGAAATTAGCCAGAAATGCAAGCCAACAACTCAGAGCAATTTGATTGGGTCGCAGTAAGGTTGGGCAAATCTATACACACAGCGCACTTCTGTCCATGCAGCACCGTCTGCATTGAAGGTAAATAGAGCAGTATCCTTGTTTCCAGTATTTTGTGACATTTTTACAAAAGAACTCTGCTTGCACCTTGATGTGAAACAACTATTTGAGAAAAAAATGAAGGTCAAAATGAGCCTCAACGATCGTAAGTAATTGCAGGAGGGAGACAATTTCAAAGAGGTATATTTGTTGACACTGGACACAGGCTCTGGCATTATTATTATTTCATATATTTTATCAACTCATCTAATGTACCACAGTGAAGTAAAATGCACTGAGAAATTATATTTTGTCTGGAGAACGAGTTGGGCAGTTTTGCTGAAATTTGCATTAAAATATATAGTATGGCTCTCTTTGGGTCAAAAAGGTCCCGACCCCTGGTTTAGACTAAGACTCAAGCAGACACACTGCAGGGGGATTGCCATCAAAAATTGGACTATCATCCCGAGTATTCATCTCTGCATAATTCTCAATTTGCGTCACAGGGCCATACAGATGCTGGCCGACGCAGCTGTAAAAGCATTTGTTTGGAGAGGAAAATGGCCGAGAAGATTAATTGCGAGGTGTGCCTCGTCTTTGCCGACATGAGCATTCATGCGTATCGTTTCAACTCGTGACCCGGCTAATGCCAGTCAGACCCGACGTGCTGCGCCGTGGCTTAACCCGCCCAGAGAAAGGTAGACACAAGGGCTGCCCAAGGGAGAAGAAGAGAGGAGAGGGAGAACCATTTCACAGATTATCTGCAAGGATTAGGGAGGTTTTAGTCAAATTACGTTAAGCACAGAGGGAGAGACAGAGATCAAGGGACGAGAGAAAGGTTGACGTTTTCTCCGTTTTAAGCCATACAATATATTTAATTCTGGAACCCGTTGGGCTCAACTTTGATGGTGATCCGTCCACTTCTGCAAAAGCTGAAAATACTTCAAACAAAAAAAATAAAGCTTTTTGGAATTCACAATGGCCTACATTCCCCAGATTTTTTTTTTCTTATCTTTGGTAACAATCTGTTTAGAGCAGGGGTGGGCAAACTTTTAGGATCTGCAGCCCGCATCAGGTCAAAAAATGTTTCCAAATTTGACTTGAAAGAAACATCTCTTGGATGCAACTGGGATGCATCATCAATGATATACCCTAGGTTCATTAAGTGTTTCGAGTCTCGACACACTAGACACTCTTGTCCAGGTGACCCAACCATGGTTGATCACACCACAGCTTACGTTCCAGTGGCAGCCCACGGATCTGCCCTTTTGAGACATAGCCACCAGTGGCTTTTTCTGCAGCTTCACATGCTGATTTAATGGCCTTCTCCTTGTCTGCCCCTCGCAAAGGGATTGTCCAGCAAAGCTTTAGCAGACAACTTTGATTGGCTCATAGAAAATCTTCCAGCCCCTGTCCCTGTACTCCTTCACCAGATCTTGGTACTTTGCATGTTTTCTTTTGTTGGTTTCCTCAACCCACTTTTCCCAGGGTACTCTGAGTTCCAGTATAAGCAGGTGTTTTGAAGCCTCAGAGATGAGGATCATGTCTGGCCGGAGAGATGCTGCTGCGATGTGCTGGGGGAACTTCAGCTGTTTTCCCAAGTCGACATGCAACTGCCAATCAGAGTTTGGAGAAATCCAGTTGTTGTCTATGGACATGCATGGGGCCTCTCTCTTTGATGAAGGGGACTTCCTTGCTAGTGGCTTGATGGTATTTCCTTGTTCTGATTCCCAGGGCTTTGCTTTCAGCAACTGCTTTCAGAACCTGTTCATGGCGCCAGCGATAGTGACTATCAGCTAGGGACTTTAAGGAGATGCTCCAAAGAGCCTCTACTAGAGCAAAGGGGACAAGAGTGTGTCCTTCTTCCCTTACAAATGAAGGTTTGCTGGGCTGGTTCAAGGGCCTTCGTAAACTGCCTGAACAATGAAACGGACGCAGTGGTCTCCCTACACAATGTTCGACCAGGTAACGTTGCGCTCTAATGTGTTCTCCCACCTTGTCCATGCCCTCTGCTTCTGGAGTCTAACTGCCTTGCTTACTCACACTTCCTCCACACCTGCTCGTACCTCTTCCTGGAAAAGGTGGTTTATTTCCTTTGCCTGGGATCTGACCGAGTTGGGTATTCTCAGCTCTCTACTTCCTTCCGGTTCTCACTTCGATCCCAGGTGCTGTCTTGGGAATCCCTATACTGTAGAACCTCTTTTGTACGTGCCACCTTGAACTCTTTAGTGAGCCCACTGAGGGGTAGCTAGTGAGGCTGCAGGGAGGTCCCATCCACTTCCAAAGATATGCACTGATCTTCTTTTCGAAAGACTCCACAGTTGTTAGTGGTACTGCATAAATAAGGAGAGACACAAAACTCTGGGCAGAATGGAGTCCTGGTTGATCCAGGCTTGAAATCTATCAGGAAGGCCAGACTTGTACAACTTGGTGAGCCATACTGGCAGTTGTCAACCAGACTCTTGGATGTTGGCAAGGTCTCTCAGAGAAGGGTCAAAGAGCTTGACTGGCTCTTATTGGTTGTTTTAAGATAATTGGGATCTCAGTTCCAGAGATTGAATACTAGAGCTTGTCCATCGCCACCCCACTCTTCTAAACCATGTAATTTGACTTGGAGGGCTTGAAGCTTAACCTCACCCATGTGATCAGTCTCCCCAAACACTGCACTTTTACTGAGTACCTTAAAATAAACAATGTTAAAGTAACCCTTTAAGATTCAACTTTTACCACTACGGTAACTTAGTGATAATATGGTACAGAGTGTTATATTAACACTGGTAATTTTATTGTGTACCCTTCTAATTTTACAAAAAAACATATCAGGAGTTGTGGTGAATTTTTGATAGTGTGGCTTGTAGGTTGTTGAATATATGTTTCGTACTCGGAGTGGTACCAGAGCACTGGCGTAGTGCAAGTGGGGTTCCCTTGTACAAAGCAAAAGGTGACATGCTGGTGTGTAGTAATTTGAGAGATATAAGTCTGTTAAGTGTGGTGGGAAAGCTTTATAGGAGGATTTTGATTTTAAGACAGTAGTAGTACTTCGGGAGGAACATTGTGTGTTCGGAGGAAGAAGGGGATGTACAGATCAGATTTTTGCAGTGAGGCAGTTGTGTTTATAGAGTTTATAGCGAACGGAAGATATGTCTATTGGGCCTTTATGGATTTAGAGAAAGCATATCACAGGACATTGTGGCAAGAGTTGAGGATATATCGGATACGTGCTTGGTTGCTGCACCCTGTGCAAAGCTTGTATGAGGATAGTAGAGCTTGTGTTTTAGTGGAGTGATCAAGTGGTTTCCGGTGAGAGTGGGTTTTAGGCAAGGGTGTGTCAAGTCACCATGGCTGTTCAATTTGTATATGAATAGAGTTGTGTGTGAGGTGCTTATAAGAGCAGGGAGAGCAGGTAGTTTGTGAGAGTGGGTTTTATGTGAGTCAGCTGTTGGTTGCAGATGACACTACTTTGGTGGCTGACTCTGCTGCAGGACTGAGTGCTTGGGTAGTTAAGTTTGATAGAGTGTGTAAGAGAAAGAAGCTTAAAATGAATGCAGACAATAGTAAGGTAATAATGTGTTGGAGATGTGATTAGGTAGGTGGATTAGAGATTTTGTTAAATTGTGTAAAGTTGCAGGACGTAGATGGTTTTAAGTATTTGGCCTCGTATGTGGCAACAGGTGGTGGTTTGGAAAAGGATGCGAAGAAGAGGGTGGGTACAGGGTGAAAGGAAATGGGTGTGCTGAACGGATTGTTCCAATGTAGGGATATGCGAATGGATGCAAACTGAGGATTGTATGAATGTGTGGTGGTACCAACAATGTTGTATGGCTCAGAGGCGTGGGCTTTGAGAGTAATTGAGCATAATAGGCTAAAAGTCATTGAAATTAAATTGTGTAGTGTGTGTGGAGTTACATGACTTGAGGTTAAGGAATGACGAAGAAAGAAGAAGAACTGGTGTGGTGACAGCTTGCTGAGAGGGTTGATGGAAATATTCTGAGGTGGTTTTGACATATGGAAAGAATGAATGAAGGATGTTTTACTAAGAGAGTATGTATTGCAGAAGTAGTAATAAATAGAGTAAGAGGAACGCCTAAATGTGGTTGGATGAATGGGGTGAAACGTGCTCTAGATGTGAGGTGTGAAGAATAGTTAAGAATGACGCATATGATGAAGAGGGGTTACACCAATGTATGCCGTCGGGCCTCTGTTGATAAAGGGTTGCATGGCAAAGCAACTAACCTCTGTTGTACTGTGGGCTTAATGTTTGGTGTCAGTTTGGGAAGAGTGAATGGCAATGAATTTTTGGTGAATGTGAGTGTGTTCTTGACTCTAGACATCCTCACTAGGGGGATATGGCTTTGGTATATAGGTATAGGTAATATTTTATTGTTTTATATTTTATTATACAGGACTGTCGCAGAAAATGTGAAGTATTATCTGTAATGTGATAAAACAAAAGTGTCATACATTCTGAATTACAAAGTGACTGAAATATTGCAAGCCTTTGATCATTTTAAGATTGCTGATTATGGCCTACAGCCTACTTATGGAATTGTAATATTTGGAGATGAATTCATTGAGTTTTCACCATAATCAGCAATATTAGAATACTTCAGTTGATTTGTAATGAATCCTGAATTTATGACATTTCGATTTTACATTACAGAAAATAGAGAACTTTGTTACAATATTTACATTTTCTGACGCAGTCCTGCAATCTCAGACTTATCTTTCATTGAATTCGACCGTAACGGTGCTTATCGGTGAAAACAGCTCCTCCTGTGTCCGTGAGCAGATGTCAAGCATCAAAGCAAATGGTCTGCGAATGGCAAAGCGTGTGCACTGGAGATTGCAGCACATATGGACAGTAGGCAGAAAGGCAGCATTTAGTTAAATCTGCTCCTCTCCACAAGTTGCCGTTATCCTGGAAGCAATGTCATCCTCTGGCCTGATGCTCTATTTTCAGCCTAGGGTCCTGAGCTGCTGAGAGGGGCTTAGCGGTGGTTGGGATCTATAATTCTTTAGTTAACATCTGCCCTCGTGCCCAAGCTGCTGTTCCTTGGCTCTCGCAGAGCGCCGCCTTCATAAAGAATGCAAGTGGCCCCCGGGAAGACGGAGGCATACGCCTTGCTCCTTTTGCTCCTTGAAAAATGTGTTCTTATGAATTGGTCTGGTCTTTATTGGTTATGGATTTACGTATAGCCTAGATGAATGACAAAATAATATTGTACAGGGTTTCAAATTGAAATCGTCACTAGTCCATCTTCGGTACGAAAAACTAATCAGATACATGGCAGATTAGCCAGGTTGCTTATATGATTTTTATACGCTATACTAATCATTACAGGTCAATTGTCGGTATGAGAAACTAGCTACATAACAGATTTCAAGTTTTGTGGTATTATTTTAATATGCTAACAAGAGTATGAGTATAGATGATAAGAGGGGACTGTATGAGAGTGTGATTGTGCCAACTGTGTTGTATGGTGCAGAGCCTTGGAGCCTGAACGCAGATTTAAGAGGGAAATTAAATGTTTTTGAGATGAAGTGTTTGAGGAGTATGTTAGGAGAGACAAGATTGGATGGATTAAGAAATTAAATTGTCAGAGACAGAACTGGAGTAGTAGTGGAACTGAGCAACCGTGTGGATAATAGAGCACTCGGTTGGGTTGGACACATGGAGAGGATGGATGAGGAGCGAATGTTGAAGAGGATCTACAGAGCAGAAATAAATGGAAGGAGACCAAGAGGAAGGTTGCGATTGACCTGGATGGATGGTGTTATGAATTCACTGCAGGAAAGAGGTCTAAATCTAGTGGAAGCTAGAGCTCTTGTTGGTAATAAGAATGAGTGGAGAGGTGTTGTAAAAGGATAGTCGGATGTTTTGGATGCGTTCTAAGGGATGGGCAGGGCACCTGTATGATGCGGCAGGGGTAAACCAGTGAAAGCTGTCGGGCCCTGCTGTTGAACAAAAGAGTGTGTTGTGTCACCCTGACCCGAGTGACATGGCCGCTTTCTTGTGTCCCTTTTCATTTGGAGGGACGAAAGCTTGACTAACTTAGATGCCGAGGTGCCTAACTTGTTTGGGTTTTAGGCATTTGGGTTGGCCATGGTCCAAAATGTTTGTGTGTGTTTTTTGCTATTTTTTCTTCCTTTTTTAATTTCTTTGTTATTGTATGTGTTTGTCTTGGTGTCGCTCACCCCTCTTAAGGGATGGGACCAAGGTAGATAAATAGAATTTTTATATGCTATACTAATCTTCTCAGCTCAATTGTCGGTATGAAGAACTGTAAACCTACACATCAGATTAGCCAAGTTTATGTTGTTATTTATTATATGCAAAAGTTATCGACACAGATCAATTCTCAGAACAGAAAACTTAAAGCTACATGACAAATTCGTCAGGTTTGTGGTATTTTAAGTCTATTAATTTTTACAGATCAATTGTTGGTATAAAAAAATAAACAGCAACACGGCTTATTAACCAGGTCTCTTGTATTGAATATATACGTTATACTTATCATGTCAGGTCGATCGCTGTTACAGAAAACTAAAGAGCAACATAAGAGATTAGCCAGGCTGGTGGTTTCATATTTAAATGTTATAATAATTTTACAGATCAATCGTCGGGACCAAAAACTAAAAAAGCTACATGGCAGATTTGCTAGGTTTGTTGTATAATATTAATACACTATATTTATACAGGTCAATCGCCTGTTTTGAAAACTAAAAGCTACAAATCAGATTAGCCAGGTTTTTGGAATTACATTAAGCTGTTATTCTAATTGTTACTGGTCAATCGTCGGAACAAAAAACTAAAAAGATTGAGGCAGATTAGCCAGGTCGCCTGTATTATAATCATATGCTATGCTAATAATCACAAGTCAATAAAAGCTAGATGGCAGATTATCCAGGTTGCTTTTATTATATTTATACGCTATACTAAACATCACAAGTCAATCCTCAGTACAAAAAAACTAAAAAGCTACATAATAGATAAGCCATGTTTGTTGTGTAATATTTACAGTATATGCAATACTAGTCGTCACAAGTCAATCGGTATTAAAAACTGAAAAGCTCGATAAAAGATTAGCCAAGTTGGTGGCATTATATTAATACGCTATACTATTAGTCAAAGGTCAGTCGTTGATATGTAAAACTAAAAAAACTACGTAACACATAAGCCACGTTTGTTATATCTACAATATATGCTATGCTAATCATGACAGGTTAATCGTCGTAATGAAAACTCCAAGCTACATGGCGGATTATTCAGGTTGCTTGTATTATATTTATGCGCTATGCTAATCGTCTCAAGTCAATCGTGGGTACAAGAAAATGAAGAGATACCTGGAAGATTATTCCGGTTGGTTGTATTATATTTATACATGTTACTCTTTGGTACGGATCAATTGTCAGTATGAAAAACTAAAATACTACATGGCAGATTAGCCAGGTTGCTTACATTATATTCATAAACTATACTGGTTCTTACAGGGTCAATCATCACTGAATTCCTCCTCATGAAAATATTCTCCCTGCCGTATATACTTGCATCCAAGGTGAGTTTACAACTATAAAAAAAATACTGAAAACAGGAGTCTTAAATGCACATATTCGGCTGTGTGTCACCAGTGTCAAATGGTAGGACGCACATGGGAAGGAGGGTGCGGCTAATACAGGAACAACAAAACAACAGGAATTCAATAGGGCAAATGTCAGCATAGAATTTACAGTAAAAGTATGCTGAATTTTGATCTTTTTATCCGGGTAATTATTTGGGATTGAACTATACCTGGAGGGGAAAAAAAAACACATTGGGCAGGAAGCAGATATGGAGAATGAGACCTTTGAGTGGTTTGAAACCCGGAGGCAAAATTGATCTGGAGTGTCTCGCTTAAGTGTTAATTTGGAAGCTTTCAGGGTTGCCCAGGTCAATATCTTTTTTTTATTACAAGGCTTATTTTAAAGCATATTAAGGAGGCTCCTATACAATTTGTATCTGGATAATTACTTTCGGAGCAACGCACTACTTTTTGGTTTCGGTAATCAGGGTGGTAACTAAATGACTATGTAAATGAAGGCTGAGCATGCGTAAGACTCGTCTCGGGAAGTGGTGCCCCTAAGATCTTGGCGGTTAAGGGATATGTTAAACGAGAAATAGTAACTAATTTATTACTGTTTTTCCAGTAACGCGCCCAAAACTGCTTATAGGTGGGGTGAGTCAGTTGAGGTTTCAGGAAAAAAAAAGTTAAATACGGTCTTTCTTAAATATGGTCTTTATTAAGTGTGTGTTAACAATGCCTAACTGAGTTCAAATAGCAATTATGCCTCATTCTCTAATGCGCCTAACTGCTTTTATCTTACTTTTAGCAAAGCTGTTCAAACATTCGGTAGGAGAAATGGGGGGGCTTACGAGTCACTTCACGCTCGTCGCTGCGTTTTTTTGGTTCGTTTCTATTTGTTAGTTTAACACGTAAGTGGTGATAGTAAGAAAAGGGCTGCTTTAAGTACACTCCAAACGACAACTCAAACCCCAAGAAAGATGAAAAAGCATGTTTAAGAAATGCACCATACTTTCACGCTCACCATAAACAAGCTGACTGGGGCTGCAATAATGACATAAGCCAGGAGATGGCGGCAGTGAGTCTCCTTTAAGAATTTTTATAACTTTTATATCCATTTGCCAGCACAAATAAATTCGTTTAGATAAAAATAAAAGCCAATTCAATTCAAAAGTTCAATGGGTTACAGAATAAGTGCTGGAAAATGGATCCCTTGCCATGTCTCATTATCATACATGCTGAAAAAGAAGTACTAAAAATGAGAGCAATCTTACGGAAAAGAGCCTAAGCACGTTGGCCACCATGATGGAGACGGAGCTTCCCGAGGCCCCGATGACGCCGACAACCCTCTCGGGTTTGGGGATGATAGGCGGTTCCCCGTTGGAGCAGCGCACGTCCGACGTGTCCTTCTGAATGAGGGCCTGCACAAAAGTAAGCGACTGCTCCAGAGCGTACGTGTCCCTGGAGCAAGTGTCCAGGATCCGGGCCCCCAGCGTGATGTTGGGCAGGAGTTCCGGGTCACTGTTGATCTGGTCCAGGGCGTACAACATGGCCTCCAAGCGGTGTATCCCTTTTTCCCTTTTGATGTCCCCGCAGGGAACTCCCACCGGTCCTCGGGAGTGCACCGGGAACAGGCCCCCCAGGGTGATGTCGCCTTCAATTTTCAGGGACTGAGGCTGGGTGCCTTGTTGTGCTAGCAGGCCTGGGGGGCTCCAGGTCAGAAGAACCCAAAGCAGTCCAGACCACTTCCAGAACCAGCAGCAGTGATGGGAATAAAGGGGTAGTGATGTCATCGTGATGACCATCCGAGGTTCTCCTTTTACCTTTGACACCTGTAAGGTTTGTGATTTATTTATTGTTGTCATTATTTACTGGCATGATCTATTCCAAGGGTCAACAACCTTTTTGATACTTTTTACTTATTTGCGCTACCAGTTTGATATTCATTTCAAAAATAACGTATTATGTTATCACTATGCTGTAGTTATTAGAAGTAGGGTTAAAATGGGCTTATTCAACTACTATAACATCCGCCTTGTGTAAGTGGTTAACATATATTCATTACAGGCTTATTTGTAATTAAAAAAATTGAAGAATTAATCATGCATTGATGGACACTGAACACACAAATTATTTCTTATGCCAGTTAGAAATCAAATTTCCTAGAAAATAGTAACCACCCATTACTGTGGGCAATTTTCAGAACCGGTCCCTGAGCTAATCGGGTGTTCTTGCTACACTGGGGACTCCTGTTGTATTCTATTGATAATTTACAAGCTTTAGGTTAGCCTGTAGCAACTTTTATGAATATTGTACTTAGTATGCAATGTAAAGAAACATTTGTAGATTTCTACTTGTATGTAATACTCTTATTGGCATTAAAACGAGATAAGGGTGTTAAAAATATTGTAAATTAAGATAAGTTAACAACAAAATGATTCAAGTGTATACAGCAATTGAGCTTTTACTTGTTTGAATTTTATTTCATAATAATTAAGCATTTTGTATTTTTTGCCAATATATTTTCTGTTAATTTTAAGAATTCTTCCTCTTATTTTGCTATAGAAATCTTATTTTAAATCGTTTTTCAAAAAAACTTTGCTTTTTAATATTTTTCTTAGCATATGTCGTAAGCTAATGATCTGTTTTATAATTTTACCAATTGTCAAGATTATTCTTACTTAGAAAAATAAATAAGTATTTTTTTCGTTTTCCTAATTTTTTACATTTTTCTAATAAAGATTTTGCTTATTGCATGTCTTCTTTGTATATGATTTTAAAAAGATTATTTTTTTATTTTGCTAAAGTAATTTCAATCTCGAGTATTTTTCCTCATTTTACTATAAAACAAGCCAGCATCATTACATTTAATACACTTTCCAGAGTTATATTTTGTATTATATCTATGCATTTGATTATAACAGAGAAGAAATATAATTTCAGAAGCACATATGGTTGATTTTTTTTACTTGGATCCATGCAATGGGTAAAAACCACATCGTGATATTCTGCAACTAGATTAAAATATTAAAAGAAAAAAGAAAAAAGTCACTCACCTGCCCATTGTTCACCACCTTCTTGACCAAAGTCGATCACGTGCTTGCGTCCATTTTCTCTCATAAAGGGGAAATTTTATCTGAGAGATCCCGCTTTCTCTCGCCGCTCCTCTCTCATCTCTCTCTCAAAAGAGCAAAAATTTCCCCAAAACAATTTCCAGATCAAACCCAAAATCTTAGCCTTTGGGGCATGATATCATTGCAGGGTCGAGGAAAAGTGTGTGTGTTTGATGTAGATGCACAAAAAAAAGAGAAAAAGTGCAATATAACAGCAGTGAGATTCTACAAATCCCTTAAAAGCTCTCTCATGCTCTCTCTGGCTGCTTCTTTTCCTTTCTCTGCTTGCATTTCATTGCATTGCTAACGTGCCGGCTGCTCCACCTCCTCTCTCGCCCGTCTTTGGGTGCACTAATGGCCACAGATTGGGATTATCATGCAGGCGTCTGTGAAGAAACCACGAGGTGGACTAGCCCACTTTTTTCCCATAGAGTTGAAGCAAATAGAGAAAAAAAACAAGGTCTCCACCCCCCACTATGATGGACCTCGCTCACTTTGAGAGATTAGATGAGTGATTTGATTCATGCTCTCGCTCGCTCACTCACACACATTTGCTCTCTCATTCCCCCACCTGTCAAGAGGAAAAGATGAACCCACATATGAACAAAGTGTTCCATTTGAACTGAAGGTTGTGACAGAGTAATAAAATGGACTTCAAGTCAAAGTCGGCCAAAATCAGACGGTTTTTAAGTAGTTTTAGACACTACTAGTTATGGTGATGCAAATAAGGTGTCATATTTAAACAAATGAGCTATAAAATATGAAAGTGATATCTATTTCTATACATACTTTGCATTTCTTTATGATTCATGACAGATTTGGGACCTTACTTATGATATGTATATGAATCTGCTGTAAAAATTGCTGCTGCTGGACCTAAGTCCTGCCTTTGACACTGTGGACCATATCTTACTAGATTGTCTAGAAAAATGGATTGGTCTCTCAGGAACCGTCTTCTCATGGTTCGGGTCCTACATCTGAGCCCTTTAGTGTCACCTGTGGCATTCCGCAGGGTTCAGTACTTGGCCCCCTTCTTTTCAGCATTTGCATGCTTTCATTAGGTGATATTGTTCACAAGTATTATATCAGTTTCCATTGCTATGTAGATGACACTGAACTGTATCTTCCGAAGGAGGAATATGCCCCACTAAAGTGTGGAAATTTGGAGGCTGACTCCTCCACCATGAAAAAAATAAAAAGTTAATTATTGGTAGTTCTCAACTCCATGACTTGTTTCTCAAACACTGTTCCGAACCTTGACAAATGTTATATCACCCAGAGTGACTCTTTCAAAAATGTAGGTGTTACATTTGACCCAAATCTGTTCTTTCAGTTACACATTAATAATAACATTTTTTATTCCATCTTCGCAACATTGCAAAAATTCGCCTCATGCGCTCCCGGTCCGATGCTGGGATTATAATTCATGCATTTGTTACCTCCAGTCTCAATTACTGTAATGCACCATTTTTAGGTCTCCCAAAGTCTAGCATCAAAAGTCTCTAGCTGGTACAAAATGCTGCAGCCAGACTTATAACTAAGACAAGAAACTGTGATCACATCACGCTGATTTTGGCTGACTTCTGCTGACTCCCTGTCAATTTAAAATTTGATTATGGTTCTGTTGGTATTATACAAAATTATGCACTGACTTTCCCCCTCAGATTTAATTTCCTCCTCCTATGTTGCTACTGTGAGCATTCGCTCGGAAAATGCTGGTCTACCAGTGATCCCTAGAGCCAAGAAGAAGTCTGCAGGTTTAAGAGTGTTCTCCATTTAAGACCCGGTGCTGTGGAACACTCTGCCCTATGAAATTTGATCTGCAACCTCAGTGGAAGTGTTTAAATCTAGGCTTAAGACACACTTTCATTCAATAGCTTATAAAGGATGTTGACTTCAGGAAGTGGTCAACCGGATATTCTCTAATACCTACATTTCAGGTTGATTATGTCTATGTATTGTCTAGCACTTTAAAACATTTCCATTACCATTGACATTACCATTCCAGTTAGTCGCAACATTATTTGTGATTTATGACAAATTTATGACTCTACCCTTCGTATGGATGAAGCTGTAAAAATAATTCATGACTTTAGTTGTTCCTTTTTTGTGCATTCCCAGGGTAGCGACAAAGGGGTTAGCGCGTCCGCAGCACAGTTATGAGGTCATGGGTTAAAATTCAGCTACCAACCTTTCTGTGCATGGTTTGCATGTTCTTCCTGTGCTCGAGTGGGTTTCCTCCTCTGGTTTCTTTCCACATTTCAAAAACAATTGGCTAGGTTTGAATGTGCAAGAGAATTGTCTGTCTCTGTGTGAGTGGCTAGCAACGGGTTCAGGGTGTCACCTGCCCACTGCCCGAAGAGGGCTGGGATGGCCTCCAGCGCCCCCGCAATCCTACTGAGCCTACAGATAATAGATGGATGGTATTCCCAATAGCCCTTTTCGATGTACGACCTTAACTATCAATCTTATGCAAATGAGTTGCATATGTTTATTTTTATGGCTGCAGTTATTTCATTCTCTGCATTCAAAACTGTCCTTTTTGATTTGTGATTGTTTAATGACCCTACTGGTCAGATGAAGCCAAATGATTTATGAGTACTGTATATTATTTATGAATGTATTAGAATGGATTAATGGGCAGCAGGGCGGGAGCAGTGGTTAGCGCATGTACGGCACAGTTCTGAGGTCATGAGATCGAACCTCCTGTGTGGAGTTTGCATGTTATCCCTGTGCTTGTGTGGGTTTTCTCCGAGCGCTCCGGTTTCCTCCCACATTCCAAAAAGATGCATGTTAGGATAATTGGCCGGTGCAAATTTTCCCTAGGTGAGAATGAGCTAGTGAGTTGTTTGTCTCCGTGTGCCCTGCGACTGGCTGGGAACCAGTTCGGGGTGTCCCCTGCCCACTGCCCGAAGATAGCTTGGATGGGCTCCAGCACCCCCGCCACCCTACTGAGGATAAGTGGTGCAGATAATGGATGGATAGAATGGATTACAAACATTATATATGCATTCCTTGCATTTTTTGCATTCTGGGTAGTGATGTAAGGCTTAGTTTTTATTTTTGAAAACTAGATAAAGCAAGTTTATATCCTTTACATTCCTGCCACCCAAATGATATATTCATGACCTTAATTGGTATATTAAATCAAAATCAGCTATACAAATATAATTTATGAATGGAGTTATAATCATTCTTGGCATTCCAAAACATTGATTACTGATTTATGACCCTGTCAAATTCAAATGAAATGAGTTATGAAATTTTTATTTATGACTAATTATTACATCCTTGCTTTCCTGACATTTGTAACATTCATTTTTTATTTCAAATTGATTTTCTAACCCTACCCGTCCAATTGATGCAAATGAGTTATGACAATACGCTTTATGACTGACTGTATTAGAATCTGCATTCCTTGCATTTTGGGAATTCCTGACATTCCTGAGTAGTGACCTGAAGCTTTGTTTTTATTTATGAAAACGTAGATAGAGCGAGTAACGATTAACCACGCCTTAATTATTTTGAACCGTCTTTTAGTATTAGGAAAATGAAATGAAATGAAAGGATCTGCATTTATATAGTGCTTTTCAAGTCAATGACTTCCCAAAGCGCTTTACAATGTGCTCCACATTTTCCAATAGCGTCCTTGCAGCCATGTAAGGCGCTAACCTGCTTATTGGGGGTATTAGGGGTTCAGTGTCTTACCCAAAGACACTTCAACATGTAACACGGACGAGCCGGGATTCGAACTGAGATCCCTTGATCCCAAGACGAGCGCTCTACCTCCTGAGCTACTGCCGCCCACAACTCTTTAGGACTCTTCATCCTCTTTTTAAAAAAAAAAAGTGTCAATCAATTGTTCGCCAGCACTTGGCATCACACACATAAACAAAATCACAAAATGGACTGCAAAATGATTGCAATATTGGGCGAGAAAACAACTTCCAGCCATCGAGTTGTCAAATGTAGATTTCAAGGACGCATCTTCCTAGTAACCCTACGTGCAGCCATGGCAACCGACTGCTTCGGTTTTGTCACTTAAAAGCTTGAAGATAAAAAAGTCTCTCCTCACAAAGAAGGCAAATCATTTGCGATCCTTTGCTTTTGAATTTATTCAATTTATTTTCCATTTGAAAAGCTTTTCCAATGCTTGTGGGTGTTCAATCACTCCAAAACAATGGGAAAATGCCTAAAGGGGGGCTACACCATTCAATAATTGTAGACACTTACCCGAGCTTTTTCTTTGCCCATTCGTTGTTTTTATGTTTGTGTCCAAAATACATATTCTTTAAAACAAGTTTCGTACTATTGTACTATTAAGTGGTTGACAGATTGTATTTTAAAAAACAAAGTTTTAAAAACTGCAATTATCGTGAACACAATTAAAATATGGCAAAATTGTGGGCCTGCCTCCATGCAAAATAACAAAAATATTGCCAGGTAGTTTTGATAACTGAAGGTTTTTTCCAACTGTTTTTGAGTAAATTTTACCAATATCTTGTTTTAAGATGAAAATGATAAATTCTAACTAAAAATTGGTAATTTGACTATGATGGCAGGTGGCCAAGTACCGTATTTTCCGCACTATAAGGCGCACCGGGTTATAGGGCGCACCCCCAAAAAATAGTTTTTGGTCCTATATTTTCCATACATAAGGCGCACCGGATTATAAGGCGCTACAATGGGAACGTCAACAAAACAGTCAGATAGTTCAAACTTATTACCCCCTTAACATTCCGAAAGCTTGCAAAGAAGCAAATACGTGTCTCAGACATGTACGGAAATAGTGTCTGTACGATGTCACCAATCACTCAAATGCATCGTTCCAAATATCATTCGGAAGTTTAAAGTCTTGGGATTCAAGAAATGCCAAACATTTCTTAGTTTCCATTTTATTTTTTGCCGGCAACTTTGTGGACAGCAAAGTAAGAATTTTATTGTGCAGGGAAACGGGTTTCTTTACTGTGCATATGACAATAAACACTTTGAATTGAATTTAGTTTAAAAATAGACACATCACAGAAACATCAAGATCGTTCTAAAACAACATACCGGGAAAATATAAAGCCGCATAGCTCACCTAAGTTCTCTTGCAGCCATCACATTAAATTATGATACGTAACCATGGTCTTCTTACAACCGTGAATGTAGTAAATCCAGGAGAGTAAAATATTTACAAATACAGAATAGTAAAAAATGTTTTCTCTATGCCGTAGTGAAACCCAACGTGTGATTCACATTCATATTTTTCGGCCAATTGCAGGCTTTGTTTCGCCCCTTTAGCCTATGCGAGCCTGTAAATGATAAAAAGGATCCGCCCCCTTTACCTCCGAATAACTTTAGCCAATAGTGACTGATTCAAATGATGATTGACACATTGGTTAGGAAATGAAACGCCGGTATATAAATCCCAGCATATACCACGGACTACTTCGCCTTCGGGGGAAAATCTAGTCGGCGGCTGCTTGCCTTAGTTGCAAGATTTTTGCGACTTAATATCGATCCATATATAAGGCGCACTGTATTATAAGGCGCATGGTCAGCTTTTGAAAAAAATAAAGGCTTTTAGGTGCGCCTTATAGTGCGGAAAATACGGTAATTGCTGGGTAGCAAGACAATTGTCTTGTTTTAGGTTATCCCATTTATTGTTTAAAAAAAATAAAGGTTATTTTTCACATTTTACGAGAAAATAACCTAGAGATATAATAAAAACATTAAATTAGGTTCAAATTATCTTTAAAATGCGCACGATTATTTCATTTAATTGTATTATACATTATATTTTCTGTATATAAATTATTTAATGACGCGTTTTTTATCTCAAATAATTTAGCTAATTTTAAGTATTATTGTTCTCACTTTACAAAAATGTAATTCAATTGTTATCGTAAGACATGCATAATTATTTGTCAACTGCAATTATGAAAATTATTCATCTTAAATTATAAATATATGATTTGAAATATGTTGCTTACTTTGGTAATGTATTGTTTTTATGATTTAGTAAAATAAAAACTGTCACACAAAAGGCTAGATTCAAGGTTATCTGAATTTTACTGGAAAATAAGCAAGAAATATAATAAATAAATCATAGTTTTAGGTGAAGTCAACACTTAAAATGAGCTCAATTATTTAATTAACTTGTATTATAAATAGTATATTCTTTATGTAAAAAAATGATAATCAACACTTCTCAAATAATTTAGCCTATTTTAAGTAGTATTTTTCTTACTTGGCATAAATAAATGTCATTTTTCTCACGTTTTACAAAAAAAACAACATATAGTAAAATGATAAGCATTCTTTGTCATCTGCAAGTATAGACAAGTAATTTAATTAACTTTAAATAATATGTACTCTGTACAAACAATTTATAATGGGAAATAATTCAAAATAATTTTATTCACTTGTGTTTTCTTATTTTACTCCATTTCAACTTATTTTTGTAGAAAAGTATTTTGGAATTGCTTGAGTAAAAAAATGAGAAATAAATAATACTAATTAAAATATAGAGTTATTGTTTTAAATAAAACTCATTTTACTAGAAAAACAAATTGAATACATTGTTTGATCATTTTAATAAAAGAATAAAAAAATTATACAATTTTAGATATTATAAATTTACAAAAAATATAATACAAATAATATTGTTAAACATTCAAATATAATATTTAAAATATCATATATTATGAATAATATCAATAATATTCATAAATCATAAATATATGAAAATAAAGAATAAAATGAAAATAATAATACAAAATTAAACCAAAATAGCAATAAAATCTATACATTTACATACACATAAGTATAAATCGTTAATTTTTTTAATATATATAATATAATATAAAATAAAGGAAAAAAAGGAAAATTATCTGCTTGTGTGTCAGGATTTTTTAAATTTTCATTTAATTATGTTTTTGTTTTTTTCAACAGTATTTAAAGCTGATTGTCAAAATCTACCCTAAGAAGACGGACTTCTCCAGACCGTCCTCCGCCTTGGTATACTCCAGGTAAGATTTGAAGTATCGGCTCTCGTAGTGCGGACTGTTACGGACGTAGTCCAGGTAGTCGGGCGTGCCGGGACAGACCACGTTATCGGCCAGCAGTACACTCCCTCGCCTCAAGAGGGCGCACTCCTGACGAAAAAAAATATGCTAGTTAAGCCCCGCCCAAAAAACGTTGACGCCCGAAAACCACTTACTTCCAGTAGCTTAGTGTCTAGAAGATAACGATCCTTCCAGTGATCCAAGAAAACCAAGTCGAACGTTTCCACTCCAAACTTCTCCTTAAGTTTCGGAATCCACTCACCGGAATCCCCTTCCACTAGTTCCACCTGTATGAGCAACATCACATCTGGGATAAGATCTTATGGGTATTCCCCAACAGATTTTTTTTCTAATCAGGCACAGAACATGTAGTGTTGCTCCCCACAATTATGCCAATATGTTGCAAAATTTTCCTTGCGCAGGTTAACTCAAGAAATTTTGTCTCAAAGTTGACCCATCTGGCTTGTTTCCTCCACATCAGTGACGTCATTTAAAAAAAAATACGACACTTTCAAAATGGTGAATCCTATTATCACAACATGTGAGGCTAGCTTCGAAACAGACGGCGATTCTAGTGAACAGTGGCATTTTGTTTGTATTTCTCCCAGAGTCGGGGCTGACGAGGGCTTTCCTGTTTTGTTTGCTCTCAGTTGGCTGCCACTGCGTGTTGTTTGGCCAGCTAGCCTGGCGTTGGTGACGGATTTGCCGTGTCTCTTGGTTTATTCCTAGACCGTTTTGTGTTTATCGCCTTTGCCATTGCCTTTTTGTTGTTGGTTTAAATCAAGTCATGTTTATTTGTATAGCCCTTAATCACGAGAAGTCTAAAAGGGCTGCACAGGCCACAGACTGTTAAAAACTACAGACTATTATTACACCATCCCCTGATCTAAAACCTATATGAGGACAAGGAAAAACTAAAAACCTCCTTTTCTTTTAAGTTATGGCTACCCGTAATTCTGCACTGAGGTCAGTTGGCGACGTGCAGTAGATGAAGGAATCCAGCGAAACCTCGACGGAACAAAACTGAAGTGGTTCAAACAAGCAAGAGGGTAAGCTAACGTGGCAGCTATTAGCTAAAATCTTGCATGTGTGTTTAGTGGTAAACGATGAAGAAAAAAATTATTTATCCATCCGTGAATATTTGCCAGATGTTTAATTTATATCTTTAGAGCTTATGTGTTGTGATGCAGAATTAACTTTTTTTCGTGGCTATTACGGTAGATCTAATTTCATGAGCAGATTACTGGTCTCTATTTTACATATAAAATAAGTTAACTTAAAATCTGAACTTTCATTGAAAAAAAAACATCAGAGTTTGTGAATAATTATTACAAGATAACATTTGCTATAGTACCATGACAATTCCTGGTTACACTACTCACCAGGTGTTAGTAGATCTGCTAGCTTGACCAAAGCTCCGGTTTCACTGTGTTCCTTGGTTTGTTCATTCCTCGCCAAAGCCATTGCTTATTTTTTTATTTTTTTTTCGCCAATTAGCTCTTTTTGACTGCTCGCCATTTGTTGCGCCACTACTGCATCCACCTGTGATACAAGGCCTAGGGATTCTCCACAAAAACCACCAAATCTACGCTTAAAAAATTGGTACCTAATTAGCACGTTAAACAATATGGACACTGACTGGATAGGTTGCTGGTGTTTGTCCGATTAACGTCACAGCTAAGGATGACAAAGGTCATTATTCCCAAAAATAATAGAAATAAACTGATAAAATATATGTCACAAAAGTGAGTACATCCCTCTTTTCTGCAGAGATTTCCTTATTTATGCTTAATGGAACATCACTGAAGAAACATCACTTTGACACAATGAAAAGAAGTCTGTCAACAAAGGCCATGGCTTACTGGAAAGATGACCCAGAGGTCTGGTGAGACAAAGAACATTTTATTTGTCTCAGATGGTGTGAGGCATGTATAGCTGTAACCAGGTGAGGAGTACAAACATGATAAGTGTCGTACCTAAAATCAAGCATGGTGTTGGCAATGTCATGGTTTGGGGCTGCATGAGTGCACCTACAGTTGGGGAGTTGCATTTCATTCAGGGAAAATCAAGCATGTGCTGTGAATTACTGGAGCAAGGAACGATCCCTCGTCTTCCAGAAACTGGGTTTGCGAGGCAATGTTCCAGCCTGAAAATGACCCCAAATACACTTCTAAGATGACCAAGACTTTTCTAAAGAGGCTAATGGTAAAGGGGATGAACTTGCCAAGTATGTCTCTTCATCTAAACCCAATAGAACATATTTGGGGCATCCTCAAGCGGAAGGCGGAGAAGCACAAGATCTCAAATATTCCCCTGCTCTGTCATGGAGGAAGAGCATTCCAGTGGCAATTTGTGAGGCTCTTGTGTAATCCATTGCCAGGAGGACAAGAGTGATTCTGCAAAATCATGGTGGCCACACAAAATATTAAGGGTGCACTCTGTCAGACGAGACGGAAGGAAAACTGAGATCACTTGCACTCGTTTCTTGGTCTTTATTGGAAGGAAGGAATGACAAGGCGTGATTCTTCGATCCGTTGTTTGACGGATTGACGAAGCTTGACAGGCGAGCGAAGGCTTGGCGGGAAAGGTCGTGGACAGGCGGATACGTCATGTTGTTGGTCGGGGCTGGAGAAGAAGGGCGTCGTCGTGTTCGGAAATGTGATCAGGAATCAGACGGGCAGGGCAGGTCGTAGGCAAATTCGGAAACGGGTCGGCAACGGAGATCAAGTAGAAAAAACAGGAGGCAGGCAAAGAGTCGGCGGTACGGGCTTTCCGAGCAGATGGCAACAGGTAGCATAGTACTATCAGACAGCTTGTTTCCGAAAGCTGAGGATTTAAATGGACAGGGTGTGCCAATCAGCTGTTGGCGCCAAATCCTGAGCACAGGTGTTCCAGATCCGGGTGATTGTGACAGTACTTGCTTTTGTTAACGAGGGTTTAGCTACGAATGGCTATATTTTTTTGAGGCGGGAAAAAAATAACACTGTTCTATATGCTTTACACACACAACATTTCATTGTGTCGAAGCGATGTTTCTTCGATGTTGTTCAATTAAACATTATGATGAAATCTGCAGGAATGTGAGGGGTCTACTCACCTTTGTGATATACTATATATATATATACACTTTATGCAAAAAAGATGTACCATTTCCTCACATTTTGCATAATCATGGATCAGGCTGGATTTAACTAGGCCCAACCTCTGCACATGCAAGGCCCGTCCGTTTTACTGGAACTCGAACCCGGCGGCTTTTACCCTGTCGTTGACTCCGGCCCATGCGATGACTTGGCGTGCGATGGCGGCATGATCCGGGTTAAACTCCAACGTGATGAGTTTGGCGTGAGGTGGCAACAGACTGGCCATGCGGACGGTAGAGTAGCCGCAGTACGTGCCCAGTTCAAGCACGCAAGATGGGTTGGTTTCAGACACCACTGAGTCCAGAATGAGGCCTAGAGAAAATATGTTATTATTTTTTTAGCAATTTTACATGTGCAGGTCAAACGTCACCATTAATTGGATATTAGTTTACTTAATATATTACAGTACAGTTGTTTAAATGACTCTGTATTCGAGCAAATCAGTTGGTTGGTTGGCTGGATCCCTTATCCACTAAGGTCGTAGGGGCACTGTTTCCTGTGGTGTGTCTTGGGCAACTACAACCTGGTGGCACCCATCCCTCTTCAGGCCAACATATGTTACCACCCGGTCTCTGACCGGAGACCTGTTGCGTGACAGGCGAATGTGCTCGGTACCCGACCAAATTATGTTGGTATTTTTTTTCCTTTGGTGTTCAAACAAACACGTCAACACGTAAGCATCATTTTGAAAAGACACATGTTGAGAATTTATGGTGATTTTTTTGCCTTTTATTGACATTTTTGCCACTAAAAATGGGTACCAAAAAAGTAAACTCGTTCAGTGCCATAACTTATAAATACGTTTTCAGAAGCATTGTCCTTCAGTTCCAAAACGTAAAAATAAGTATTCGTTTTTTTGGTTTGTTTTTCCAAAAAAGTATTATAAAGGCTTTGGCGCAGGTCATCACAGTAAGTATCAAGCTTATGGAAAAAAATTCAATCACCATTAGATAGCAGGAGTGGATTTGATCAGATATTTGTCCACACATTGAAGAACCCTACTTCCTTGAGTTGCTTCCTGTAACCAGCGAACGAGAGTGTGTAGGCGGCCCATTTGGCGAGTACGTGTGGTGAAGCAGTGTGGTGAGAAAAGCAAAGATACAAGTACAGACACACAACATTTTAAAGGTTTTTCCTTTTATGTTTTTACCATGTTATTACTATGTTATAGCCAGGTTGTAATTATTAGAAGTTAAAATAGGCCCACTCAGGTGGTCTTAGAAGGCTACCTGGTGCCTGCGGGCAACACGTTGGAGACCCTTAATCTTCACATTGAAATAATCACCAGTGTTTTGGTACATGTTTTATTAACATTTTGTGTATGTATGGTTTAAGTTAGTATTTCCAATGCCTAGGGACAGGGTGGAGTTTAGGTTCAAAGCTTTGGGTGTGCTGAGCACCCAGAACGTCTGGCCAGTTACATTTTTTTCACTCTTTTACTCTCACTGTATTACACCGGAGCCTCCACAGACTCCGCCGCTATGCCGCAAGTGACACTAGCCAAGCGAAATAGGAGCGGGGAGGCGAGCGCTACAAAACAAATTAACAATTTCAAGGCAATGGAGCATTTCGGACACTTTGTTGTTCACATTTTTGGTTACTGCTTTTATCTTACTTTTATCCTCAGTGTTCGGGCGACATAGCGCACTAGACCGGAGGAAAGGAGACATGGGCGGTAAAAGTGATTTCACGTGTGTGCTTATCGTTTTCTTTTATTCTAGGATGAAACTGGAGGGAGTAAGAAATGGAGTATTTCAAATACAGTCCAAATGCCAACCCAAACCCCCAAAAAGAAAAAAGAAGAGTTTATTCGAGATAGTTTGAGAGAGACACGTACGTGCACGTACCACGCAAGCAGCTTGACAGACGCTGGAACGATTATTTCAGCCATAAGATGTCATGTTTGCCAAAGTGAAGACACCTGTGGCAATTGTTTGGCCCGCTGGAGCGCGCTCTCTGATTGGCTGACGTTCTCTTCTTAAGCAGTCAGCGTCCAGACAAGGACGTCAGACCGTACTTCTGTGTTCCTGTGTGTTTCGCCAGATTACCAAGTACCAAAGACTACTCTCCTGTTTTGATTCCTGCCTTCAGTTCCGACCTGTTTCTGCCCCGCGTTACGATCTACTCTCCTGCCCTGGCCATCGACCTGCCCGCTAAGATTGTATTGATTCTGCCTACTTGTCACGGAACTGCCGTTCCGTCCAACGCTGCTAGCGACCGACAACCATCAGCTTCCAAAGCCAGCTCGGTCAGCTCAATCCAAAAAAAAATTCTTTAAAACGAACGCAATTGAGTCCGAGATTCCATTCTGAATCGTGACATAAGATGGCATCGGCAAGTAAAATATATTGAAGTTACGGACACCACCTTTTAGGAAAATACAGGCTGGTTACGCCTATGGTACGGACGCATCAAAATAAATAAATCAATAAAATCAAATGGGAAAAAATCTCAGTACTGAATGCATTATGGTCTAGTGCTAATATATCACTGTATTGTTCTTTAGCTATACATAGTGGAAAACTATAATTCCCCAACCTTTTTCCTTAAAGAGGAGTTTAAAACACAAAATTCAGTCCTTTTTTTTCTTAAATTGTGTCGGGCTTTTTTGGATCACGTGATCACTGAGCAGTCACCTTTCTCATCACCGACGTTCATCGCCCACTCATTGTGGTTGCAGAATTCATCAATGGCTTCAACCACGCTGCGAGGACTACCTCTTGTGGCCTTTTTATGTACTGCAGCCAGGAGTCGCTAAGAGAAAACACAAAAGCAAAGACGCAGTAAGGGTTACATGCAATGTTCTCTCTAATCTTCTACAAATAGACTGCGAGCATCTCTTGGAATAATTCTGAGCAATATCAATATTGTGCGTGGCAACCAAATCAGTATCAGAACTGTATTTAATCAAACGTTTTAGTGGAAGTACAATTTTGGCAAAAAGATTGACTATTACATAATTTGCAAATTATCTGAATGTAACACATGCGTCGCGCATGAGACCATAAAATGTGTAATTTTTCTCTTTCTTTTCTTCTTATTGACTTTTTCAACTCGTTTTTCAATATTTTTTTCTTGTTTTGTTTATTTTTTCATGGCATTTTACTTCTTTTTTCTTGTGTTTTTATCTTTTTTTGTGATCTAATTTCCTTTTTCTTTTATTTGTTACTCCTTTCTTCATTTTTCCTAGCTTTTTACCTATTTTTGTTTGCTTTATCCTGTTTTCTCTCTCTATTTCCCTTCTTAATTTTTGACAGTTTTCTTTTTCGGCTTTAAGTCTCCTCTTTTAAAGTTATCTGTTACATAATGTTACATAATTGGTAATATATGGATGAAAGCAACAAAAATTATCCGAAGAGCCGTTTGACTGCCAAAGGAGCCAGCTCTTTTCAATAAGCAGAGCAGAAAGAGACGCTTCTCTAAAAAAAAAAGACAGAAACTTGCGCGGCATTATTGACGTAGTCACGTAGGTAAGAAATGTAGGTCATGTAGCTATCTATAGTCTAAGTGTGCAGGCAATAATTAAATTAAACTACACTTCTCTATATATATTTTAATGTCTAAGTCATCCGCCACGCCGCTACCCTCTAGCAATAACTGGAGCTCACACGCATGCTAGCTTTTATTAAGTCAATCTTGTGCTGATATTGACTTCAAAATACCTCCCTTAAAACACCGCAGAACCGTCATTGTTTTTGCCTGCATGCACTGTAATTCTGGCCGAATTTTTTAGTGAATTCATTTAGCAATTTCAAACCCTGAATTGTATGCGCAGGATAATTTTTTTTGTGCACTGAGAAGGTCTGGACAGTTGAAAGAGAACGATATCCCCTGCGTGGTTATGGGTTGTCTTTTATTCCATGATGGAAATGGTGAAAGTAAGAAAAGGACTGGTTTAAATACAGTTCAAATGCAAACCCTAAAAAGATGAAAAAGGAAGATTTTCTTCAAGCGTATCTAAGAATTTTACATACTTGCACGGGCAACAAAAGGAGATGCAATGAGGATTTCAGCCAGAAGATGGCGTCAGCAAACAGAATATTTTGAAGTGATGGACACCACCTTTAAGTATATATTTAAAAGAAAAAAAGACCTAAAAGCATCTTAATAATAAACAAGAAGCACTTTGGTAATGTGCAATCATTTTTTTTCTGTTTAATTTGATAAAACAGGCATCATGCAAAAATGTTTACATGGTGTAAATTATATATTTATAGCTTGATTCTAAAAAAAAGTATCATTAAGGACTTTTAAATCTTGCTCACAGAAAAAAATTAATAAAAATAATGTTTTGGTGCCACTCTTGTCCCAAGTTGCCTTTCCTTTAAAAAAAAAAAATCAAATTCAGTGCTGGGGCAGCACGGCAGCGCAGTGGATAGCGCGTGAGTGGCACAGTTCTGAGGTCATGAGATCGAACTTCCTGTGTGGAGTTTGCATGTTCTCTCCATGCTTGTGTGGGTTTCCGGGCACTCCGGTTTCCTCCCATATTCCAAATACGTGCATGTCAGGTTAATCGGACGGTCCAAATTGTCCCTAGGTGTGAATGAGCGAGCGAGTTATCTGTCCCTGTGTGCCCTGCAACTGGCTGGCAACCAGTTCAGGATGTCCCCTGCTTACTGCCTGAGGATAGCTGGGATGGGCTCCAGCATCCCCGCGACCCTACTGAGGATAAGCGGTGCAGATTATGAATGGACATTCAGTGCTTACATAGTTTTTTCTGAGGTATCGGATCGAGACTTTTTAATCAACACATCCAAAAAATCTAATAAATCAATCCCATTTTACTCCAGGCCCTGCCCTTCAGCCAAATTTTTCAACCCAATGTGGCTTGCAACCCAAAAGGTTAGCCCACCCCTGGAATATTGTACAGTGGCCCCTTTACATACATGATAGGAGGCCTGAGGCCGAGGAGATTAGTACCTATTGCCCGAGCAGATATCGGACAGATGTGGTTAATACCGGAAAGGACGGGAGACAGGATTGATATCAAAACAGGATATCGAAATTAAAAAATTAAAAAGGATAAAGTAACTGGAAACCGATATTGAACAACCGGACAGACAGGATTGATATCAAAAAGGGGAATTGAAATTAAACAGGACAAACTAGCCGGGAACGAAATTGAAAACCAATATTAAACAGGACAAAATAAACAGGAACATACCGGACAGGAAATACCAACAGGAAACAGGACCGAGTCAAAACCCACGTCTTGCGGGGCAGAGGTTCGTTGACGGACTGACAAAGGAAGAGTGAAAGCACTGAGCTCAAATAGACGGAAAGCCAATCTGTCAATGAGCCGCAGCTGGCGACAACACGGGCGGGGCCAATTGGGCACCATGGCAACCGTGAGACTTTAGGGTTAACTTGGATTATTATTGGAGGCCGGGAATGGATTCATTGTTTTTTTTAGTTATCTTATGAGGAAAATTTGTTCAAGATTTGAAAAATTCTAGACATGAGTTTGTTGTCGTGTATTTTGGCGTCTATTTTGTCATGTATTTTATAACTTTGTCTTGAATATTGATATTTATTTCATCGTGTATTTTGTCATTTATTCTGTTGTGTATTTCGGCGGGAGTTTTGTTGTGTGTTTTATCCTTTCTTGTTGTGTATTTCGACGTGTATTTTGTTGTCTTATTTCCTTATGTATTTTGTCATGTATCTGTCGTGTAATTTGTCATGTACTTTGTCCTATATTTTGCCGCGTATCGAGCCTCGGCCGGGTCACAACTTAGACTTCAAACATTGGTACCCGTTTCCTCGCTGCTTGGCATTAGGGGGTTTGGTCACCTAATGACTCCCAACGAGATGTTGCAACACATCAGTTGGGTTGCGAGAGGGGGCTGGGAATCCCCTCTCTGTATCAATCTCCCAGAAAGAGTCAAAAATGTGAATGTGATAGATACTTTATTCATCCTAGGGGGATATTCATCTGGTGTGTGTGTGTGTGTATATATATATATATATATATATATATATATGTATGATCATAATAAACTCGCATTTTATTTAGTTACTGTCACCTTTTATATTTTATTACTCTTTTACTCTATGTTCAATTGCTGTTTGAATATATTTTGTAGTAATCAAGAAAAATGGGTTTTATAGCTTTTCTAGGGTTAACTTGGATGATTTAGAGAGGCTGGGAATGGATTTTCAGTTATTTATTAGAGGGAAAATAAACTCAAGATACAAGAAAATCCAAATACGAGCTCGATTCGGGAACAAATTAACCTGGGTGTAAAGGTGGGGGGGCGGTTATAGATTTTCTCAACAAAATCAATAAAAAATATACTTTTTGTATATCATAGTTCCCACTCATGGTCGGAATAAAGCACTTTTTTCAGGTACGTTTTCAATTTACAAAATCATAGTCCCACCTGAGGCCGAGTAGAGCGGGTCAACGTGTCCAGCATCTTCTCCACGATGACGTCATGCCAAAATAATGCCAGGCCTCCGTGATAGCGCACGGCGCCGGGTATAACCCACTTGTAAAGCGCGTAGAGCAGAAACGCTCCACCGGTACCGTAAACCAAAAACCACATCCTGCAAACTTCATAAGAGAGAAAAGGTCACTTGAGCCTTTCACAGTGATCACGCATCTGCATGGAGATAAAAAGAAGCTCTCAAATCCACTCAATCTCTCTTTGTACTCACATAATGAGATGGGTGTTTACTATGCGGTGGATATTTTTCTGGGGGAGTATATTAACTCGTTCACTGCGGGGATGGTAAACAAAAGGATGAGTAAAGTTGTTAATGGCACAAAACGTGCGACAAAGGATGACTATCGAAGAGTGTTTGAAAAAAGATTTGTGAGAGGGAGAGAAACGGCGCTATTAAATAAATGACTGCAAATATATGCCATAAACACAAAAAAAAATCATGTAATACCTAAATAAATGGCATACATGTATTTCCCCCCGAGTTTTCTGCAGTATGTTCATTATTTATTTCAGTTTTTAATATGTCATACATTTTGTCATTTATTTCTTTTGGTATTTATTTTGTCATGTATTTTGTGGTGTAATTTGTCACGTACTTTGTCATTTGCTTTGTTGTGAAGTTTGTTGTGTAATTTGTCATATATTCTATCGTGTATTTTGTTATGTATTTGGTTGTGTATCTGTCTTGTATTTTGTTGTATATCTATCGTGTACCTTGTCATTTATGTTGTCATTTTGTAGAGTAATTTCTCATTTAGTTTGTTGTGTATTTTGTCATGTCAAGTCAAGTCATGTTTATTTGTGACGCCCTTAATCACAAAGAGTCTCAAAGGGCTGCACAGACCGCAGATTATTGCAAACTACAGACTATTATGATACAATTCACTGATCTAAAACCTACATGAGGGCAAGGAAAAACTCCAAAACCTCAACATGAGGAAATTGAAGAAACCTTGAGAAGGATGACCAGGCTGCAACGGATGTTGCAATAACAAATGATAAACAGATATTGTCAACACAAAATATAGGTTATTCATACTTTGTCATTTATTTTCTTGTTTATTTTGTTGTGTATTTTATTACATTATTTCATTATTTTTTTTCGTATATGTTGTTTTTTTGTGATGTATTTTGTCGTTTTATTTTATCAAGTATTTTACCGTTTATTTTGGAAGGTATTTTATCGTGGGGTTTTCTCATTTATTTTGTCATGTAGGTTTTTGTGCAGTATGTCGTCTATTTAGTCATGTATCTTAATCATTTATTTGGTGGGTATTTTATCGTGTTTTTTTACCATTTATTTTCTCAGGTATTTTTATGTGTATTTTGTTGTCTTTTTGCCATGCTTTTTGTGATTTTTTTTTATCGAGTATTTTATCGTTTATTTTGTCAGGTATTGCATCATGTTTCTGTCATGTATTTTATCGTTTTACTTGTTGAGCATTTTTTGTTTTTTTTTCTAAATGTATTTTGTCACATCTTTGGTCGTCTATTCATGTATTTTATTTGTTTACTTTGTACGGTATTTTATCGTGTTGTTTATTTTCCATTTATTTTGTTATTTGTCATGTTTTTTGTCTTGTATTTTGTTGTGTATTTTGTCTTGTATTTGTCAAATGTGTTATGGTGTATTTTGTCGTTTATTTTCCTCATGTATCTTGTAGTATAGCTTATCTTTTTTTTGGTTGTGTATTTTACCGTGTATTTTGCCTCGTATTTTTGTATCAGGTATTTTTTTTGTCGCAACAAAATGTTATTCAGTGGCCTGAATTACCGAATTTTATTGCAATATGTATTCTGTGTAGCACTATTTAGATATTCTATATAACACGCTACAGTGGGCATTTGCACGTCACACTGGGTATTTGTATATTGTATTCTTTTTGCTTTAATATTGTATTGTTTCTCAGCTCAGGGATGCTGCTGGAAATGTAAATTTCCCTTCGGGGATGAATAAAGTATCAATCTATCTATCTATCTATCTGAGGTTTTCACCTACTGGTGAATCAGTTTCAGGTTGACTGCCTCCCCTCATCTGAATTACATTTAACTGTGACAAAATACACGACAAAATACATGATAACATACAGAAATAAATAAAAGACAAAATGAATTTAGAAAGAAATTGATTGTATGTCATTTATTGAAGTATTACGTGATTTATGTGTCCATTTATTTACATGCATATACTTGTAGGTATTTATACGTTTAATTCTACACACAGCAAGACCGGACCTCCTTAGGCAATAGTAATGCAAGTATGAAAGAAAGAGCAGCCTGCGTTGAGCTAATTCCTTTTGATTTGTGCTTAGAGTTGCATGGCAACAGGCTTCGGGTTTGGAGCTGTGTCACAAAAGGGACAATGCCAGTACTTTAACCTTTACTTGCCAAAGGCAAAATGCAAAACAACATGGGCATCAATTCACACGGAAGATGATTGTCAAAAACGGGCAGATATGCACTAGAGAAAAGGCAGAAAACGTCAAAGAGGGTGGTTTTTCTTTTTTGCATACATGCATTAAAAGTCACATGTCAGTGGGGCTCACAAGAAAGGGAAGGGGGCAAGAAATAAGAGTATTGAAAAAGGCGAGAAGAATCATACTCACGTTCTATAAAGGGATCTTGGGTGTCTCCTCAGTGATAATGACAAAACTTGCAGAAGTCGGAAACACGCAAACACGTTGACATCTGTTTGCTTGGACATTTTCCTCCTCCCCTTGCTTCCATACCAACCCCACCCATGAAAAACCCACCGCCCCTTTTTCCTGAACTCGGCTCAAATCTGAGCGTGCGAGGAATGCACGTTCAATCCGGGTTGGCGAAGCCAGTGGTGTCTACGGAAATTGTTTGTACGGAATAGGGAGGGGTAAGGGTTAGTGTAGCAGTAAGGTGTGGTTTTGCATTCAGAATTTGAATAATAAAAAGCAAACAATTCAAAATGTTATTAAAGTGATATCATAACAATAATGTATTTCTTTATTCTTCACATTTGCTTGCAGATCTTCACAGCAATAGTCCATCTTAAAAGAAATGTAAGAAATAGAGTAAAATGGAAACAATTCTGACATTCTAATAACATTTTCATGTATTTATTCAAATGTATTATTTCTCTATGCTTGCAGCTATATAATAAAATAAAGTTAGGTAAATGATAGTAATACATAAAAACGGTAAATTAGGAAAAACAATGGTCAAGTAATAAAAAAATTCTATTTTACTATGGGGTCTTTTTCATCAGTGCTTCTGGCTCCAAACGGCAAAAGGTAAACTGAAAGAATTCGGCCAGAAAAATATAGTGAAAAAAGGAAAAAGGATTTTGAAAATACTTCTAAAAATATATCATTATTTTGCATTATTTTATTGGTACTGTTCGTCTATGCTTGTAGGTCCACGCTGCAAAAAAAAGTTGAGTAAAAAAATATAAGAAAAAATATGATAAATTAAGAAAAATAAGGATAATCTTTGCAAGTAATTTTGGAAAAAAAAATTCAATTTTAATATTGTCCGGCTCCATAATGCAAAAGGTAAACACAAAGAATTGAGTGGGAAAAATATAGCAAAAGAAAGAAATGTTATTTTGGAATATTTTTGTGGTATTTTTTTCTTTATACTTGTGGCTGTACACTGCAAAAAAGGTAAGTAAAAATATTAGAAAAATTGATAAAAAATAAGCATCTTTTTAAATATTAAAAAAAAATACAATTTTACTTAATTTCTTTCTCCAGTGCTGCTACAAACTGCAAAAAAATACAATTGGAAAAAATAATGTAAACAATGTGTGTGTATATATATATATATATATATATATATATATATATAGTAAATAGTAAATAAATAGTAGTAAATAAAGAAAAACAATGAACTTTAAGTATTTAAAAAAAAACATTAGACTTTATTTTTCTTACTCGATGTTTCCGATTCCAAACGAAAAAAATATTGTAAAAAAGTGTTTCAAAAAAAGTAAAATAATAAAAATAATAACATATTTAAATTTGTTTACCATATATTTCTGTGCTTGCAAGTCAACGCTGCAAAAAAAGTTATGTAACAAATATAAGAAGCAGCATGTTAAAATAAGATAAATAATGATCATTCCAGGTATTTTCAAAAAATACAATTTTCACATTTTTTTCTCAATGTTTCCGACCTTTAACTCAAACATTTGAGAGGGCAAAAGGCTCGTATATAAAAAAATCTTTTTTTTAACTAAGATTAAATTGTTTAAAATGTTTTTCTCAGCAAATAAAAAATTGAGGGGAAAGCACAGTCAAGTAAGAAAAATAATTTAACAAAGTAATACCAAGATAAAATAATTAAAATTAAAATCGAATTTAATTTTTATGTTGGGCAGTCAAACTGTTACAAGAACTTCTATGCATTTAGTGTTCTGTTTCCATGCTATTCAACTGTAATACACTATTCTTTAAACAATCCAATCCAGCTTTTTAATGATTACGTTATGATTTGTAATTTAATAGATAAAGAACAACCAAAAATGATATTCAGTTTTCCAAGGAGGTACTTTGGTTGGCGATCATTTATTAAATGTATTTATTCCTTTTTTAAATAAAGCAAAGCAGTTATTATTTATTGTGGGCCGTGCCACCCACAAATGTTAATTTAATTGAACAGGATACAACTTCCTCAAACTCATGTCAGCATTTCTTTTCTAAGAGTACAAAATGTCCTTCCTTTCCATTTTTACCACACAACTTGCTTTCGTCAAATCTTGTTGTCATGATTACTGATTCGGGGCACATGCGGCTGCCCCGTTGGCGCCAAAAGCCCTGAGAGCTGATTGGCTAAAAGACTCCTTTTAAACCCCCGGCTCTCAAGAGGACGCCGTCAGATCGTTGCGACCCTATGCTCCCAGCTAGGCAAGCTCATTCCGTCCAATATTTTCCTGCTGTTTTCTCCTGCCTGATTACCTGTTGCAGACCTTTTTCTGGACCCGATTCTGCCCTGTTCTGCCATCCCGACATCCGACCTGTTTTGCCCGCAATCTGCCTGACACCAGTCGCCGACCTCGTTTCCAAACTCGATACCGCCCTTGCTCTCCCGTCCCGGCTAACGACTAGTATTCCTGCAAGTCTACGAACATCCTCGCTTGACACGGAAGTGCCACTTCCGCGTTCCAGCCAACTGCTACCCGTGTCCGTTGATCATCGGATCGTGGACGCAAGCACTGCTCTCCCTCTCTATCAATAAAACTGAGTAAACGAACGCTACTGGGTCCTGTCTCTGTTTCTGGTTCGTGACACTAGTGTGTTTTGGCGGTCAAATACTTACTTACAATAAATCATTTCATAAACTATCGAAAACAATCCATAGTTGGTCGCGGAAATATTATGAATATGCAAAAGCCTCAGAGGTGTATATAAAAAAATTATTTCATTGAGGTAAGATGAGGACAGGAAAGGAATAGTTAACTTGCGAAAGGACAAACAAGCACACAAGAGGGCAAGCTAGCTCGCGAGAGCATAAACTAGCTTGTTAGAAGGCACGCTTGTTTGGGAGCAGTGTTGGAACTAAAGCGTTACAAAGGAACGCGTCCAGGAACGCAATTACTTTTCTCGGTAATGAGTACTTCAAGGCGTTATACATTGGCTGCGGCTGCATCGACTCGCTACAACGGGTCAGGTGCATCGACATTTCGTTCTGTGTACATTGTTACAAAGAATGACAATACAAAGGAAATTATTATTATTATAATTATTATTATAAAATTCTGTAACGCTATTGTCATTACTACATTATGCCTTACCGTGGTATTCTGCTAATATTTATCGCAAATCAGGAATTATTATGTCTCCTGACTGCTGAGTAGTCCTAAATCTGTCACGTTGTCACAAAATGTACAACCCTCGATTTGCCAGCAATGTCCACTGAAGGGCAGGCATGTTTATATTGACCAACAAAGTACAACAAAATACAGGATTGGCATTGTGTCTTAAGCAGAGTACGTGAACACTAAATTTCTCCTGCTGGAAATATAATCCCTACCGGCATACTCACATTCAAGCTGAATTTACAACTACAGTATATAATACTGAAATCAGCTTATATGAGCATAATTGGTTGTGTGTCACCTGTAGAAAATAATAAGCAGCGAGTGGGGACAGGGTGTGGCTTACACAGGAACAACAAAATCAAAGAGGCAAACGTAAACACAGAATTTGCGGTAAAAGTGTGTTGAATTTGTTGTTTCTTTTTAATTTTTTTTAATTCTTGCAATACACTATGTCCCGAGTGAAAAAAACGTATTGGACAGTACTCAGAAATTCAGGAGATCTTTGAGTGATTCGAAGCCCAGAGACAAAATGGATACGGAATTTCTTAGCTAAGCCAAGAAATAATGAAGAGTTAACTAGTTACACAATTTGGTGTACATTTTATTTCATTTATTTTATCATGTGGCTATTCTAAAGCAGTTTTAGAGGGTCGGCTAGATAGCATGTTACCCTGAAAGTAGTTACTTTTTGCTATCAATAATCCCCGGTTCAAGACCTGGTGGAAACATTTGTTGCCCTGAAAAGGGGTGGGCTCCACCAGGGTGCACTAGCCCAAGACACACCACAGGTAATGGTTCCCTTATGACCCGTGTGGTTAAGGGATAGACCCACCCACCCATGACTCATCCCTCAGAGTTACTCAGTGCTGACAAGAGCAAGCTGGAAAACCAAATGTATATGTTGCATCAAGAACTTTCTAGGTAATTCTCATACCTAAAAAATAATTGATCTGAGGTCAAAGCCAGTGGTGTCCAAACTATGGCCCAGAGTTCATTTGTTGCATAAACAAAAAGTGACATTCACTAAAGTAAATCTGATCTCAAGGAAGCTGTTGAAAAAATATTTATCTTTTAAATACGAATAAAATACTATTTTCTTATGGCATGAAAGTTTAATCCAAGCATTTACAATGAAAAACAATGGCGCCCAGATGGTGAAGATGCTGTATCACAGTCAGATCGGGAGGCTTATCCTGCTACTGGTAACCATGGAAACCAGTACTATCTGTTTCCCTACCCAAAAGAAAAACCTGCAGAGAGATGTACTTGCCCAAGGCACACAATAGGGAGTGCCCCTGCGATCCTGGCGGTTTAGGGATACGTGAAAAAGACAAGCTAGATCCCGAGAGGACAAGCTAGCTCGCGATCCAAGGGTGTTTCAGACACTGTGCAGCAGTGGCTCGCTTCTCGGGTTGGAGCTGCAACATGGTCAAGAGAAAGGAGCTGAACTGGGCCGCTTGGTCCGGCAGCCACTCGTACTTGTCCAGGAAAATTTCCAGCAAGCTCCACGGTTTCAGTTTGGAGATGCGCCTCAGGTGGCCTGGATGGAGTTGACGGATCGGAATACAAACAATCTACAACTGGAAAAACTATTGAGGAGTCTTGACTAGATCAAAGACAAAATTGGAAGATTAGGCAGACATTTTTCCATTAGTCCTCGACTAAAAACTGCATAACAGTTTGCAGAAGCCGACAAAGAATCAATCACTTAGCAGCTTTGGAAAAGAGGTGTCTGGTGATTGCCAGGGTTTCCGCGGATTCCTGAAAAGTCTTAAAAGGCATTGAATTCCATCCATCCATCCATTATCTGCACAACTTATCCTCAGTAGGGTCGCGGGGGAGCTGGAGCCCATCCCAGCTCTCTTCGGGCAGTGGGCAGGGGACACCCTGAACTGGTTGCCAGCCAATCGCAGGGCACACAGAAACACTACTCACTCGCTCATTCACACCTAGGGACAATTTGGACCGGTCAATTAACCTGACATGCATGTTTTTGGGAAATGGGAGGAAACCGGAGTGCCCGGAGGAAACCCACGAAAGCACGGAGAAAACATGAAAACCCCACACAGGAAGGTTCGATCTTATGACCCCAGAACTGTGCCGCACACGTGCTAACCACTTCCACCGTGCCACCCTTATATCATCCATCCGTCCATTATCTGGAGCCCATCCCAGCTATATTGGAGCAATGGATTTGATCCCATGACCTTAGAACTGTGCCGCCTAACCATCTAGCCACCGGCGATGAATTAATTTATTTAAAAAATAATATCTTGAATCATATTTTTGAAAGTCTTACAAATGTGAAAACATTAAAGGTGAGATATGTGTAGTTTGAGGAGTTCTTAAAAAGTTGAAAGTTAAATATTTTCTCTATTAAGTATGTGTTAAAAATGTCAAACTGAGCTCAAAGAGCCCTTATGCTTTATTTTCTATTGCACCTTTCTGTTTATAACTTTTATCAAGCATGTTTGGGAACAAACCCCCAAAAAGATGAAAAAAGAAGAGTTTATTTGAGCATGTCTAAGAAATACACACACATTATGTGTTACTCTGCTGCACCCTACCTTTAATAAGATTTTTTTTTTGTTTGAACTAAAAATATGGCGAAAAGCTGTGCCAGTATGAGGCACTATCTATCGTGAGCAAAACATGTTTGTGTTTTTTGGTTTTGCTAGTTTCAATTGTGTTTTTGTGGTCAACTTGGTCTTTGATTTGATTTTAAAAGGCAATTAAAAAAGTCTTAAAATGTTAGGTCATGTTATGTTGTAGGAACCCTGGATTGGACGTTTTCTGAAACTTGAGAAAGTCTGATGTCATTTTCAAAGGAAAACTAGTGGCAAAATGTCCGCCTGAAGATTGCGAGGTAGAAGTGAGCGATTCAGAGGGCCACCAAAAGTTCAAATTCAGGCAAAACCATGAAACGACCAAAGTTTAGGACATATGTGTCAAACTCATTGCCCGAGGGCCTGATGTGGCCTTCCACATCACTTTATGCGGTCCCTTTTCTGTACCATGGACTGGTTAAACATCTGACAATATTCTTTAAGTCTGGCCCAATAATAACATTAGTAATAACAACAATAACGATAGTAATAAGCCTAAATCCACTCGGTAATCACTAAAACATTAAGGAAGTAGATGATATAGGAAACATTATTAGGTTTAATATCATCACACTATTTTTACTCAGGGTTCCAATATGTGGGCCATGATTAAAATCATTTATTGACAACGTTAACTATGAACACAATACCAAAATAAAATTTACAGTAACAATCATATTGCTCTCACTGCAGTGACCCGGGTTTTTTTCCCGTTGCATCCAAAGCTGTGAAAATGTAGTCAGTGATATTATTTGACTAAGCTATCATTGAGTCAAATCAAAACAGTTTTTTGTATAGCCCCTAATCACAAATATGATCAAAGTGCTGCACAAACACAAGGTAATTCCAATTCCACAATGACCATTCTGAAATAAATATGGTCGGTAATATACTACGATAAAACCTTGTGTATAACAAGCAGCCAAACTTTAAGTTCTTTCGGTTACAGGCAAAAAATTATTATATATTATTCCTGTGCGGCGGTACCAACGACCCAGGAACCGTTATTAGTCCGCAGCCCGGTGGTCGCTGACCGCTACGGTAGAGCTCATAATACTTCTAAAAAAATAAATGATTTAAAAGTGCTTTGACCAAAAACTACATCTCCCACAATGCCCATCGACTACGATACCCGCAAGTGACGACTCAGCTTCACTAACACGAAGGTGTTTCCACATCAATGTCAATGAGTGCAAATGAGAAATAAATAATCAAAAAAGATGTTATTTTGATAAATCTAATTTATAATAAACTATATATAATGTATAGCACTTGATATATGAAATGACTTATTTGACATTTAACATTAGTTACATTTATTTGACATACCAGTTATAGCTGGCCCTTTAAGGACAGCCGTAATCCTGAGTTGTCCTTAGTGAAAATGAGTTTGACACTTCAAGTTTAGTCCTAAGATCAGAATCCTGCAAGAAATTTCTAATATTTTGTCTCATCTTTTTTAGAGTATAATTTGTGTATTTACCTTTTTGGTTGAAGAATCCTTTAGATTTTTTCCCCGATAGTGCAAACTTGGATGGAAGAGGTCCCAGAAGCTCAATAATGTGAGCAATATGATCTAACAACAATGTAATCATGTGGATTATAGATTGAAATACTGTACACATCGTTATTAATATATATATGTTTTTTAAAATAAAAAAGCAACCAAACCTTCTTCACGGGAGAATGTGTTCCCCGACTGGGGGTCAAACAAATAGTCCCCTGTTGCTAGCTCAAAAGCCTGCAATTTGCACAAAAACAAAATTGTGGCAAGGGGGTTATCGATAATATTTGCAGTATTTTGCTACTACCATGCAGGCGGTGCTCCAGATGTCAGCCGGGGTACCATAGTCAGCGCCGATCAGGACCTCCACGGAACGGTATTGACAAGTCTGAATGTCTTCCGAAAAGTGTTTGTACTAAAAAAAAACAAAAGAGGAAAACAACATGTAACTTAAGTCCGTAGTATTGCTTTTTTAGCATTAGGCCCATCTTATTACTCCCCATTCCCCTCAATGTTACTCCTTATTCTTCATGATGAGGGTTAGAACGTCCAAATCCTAAAATAAGTGTAGAGTGAGGTAGAAGAGTGAGGAAGTCTCACAAAGTCAGCTTGGGAGCGCCCTAGCTTCTCCCTTCTTTTAGCCACGCACTCTCTGCATTTCCGACAGCAATTGCAGTTGTGGAAGGGAATAAACCAATTCTATTTGTGTTGTATGCAGGAAAAGAAAAAGCACGGAGCCTCAGGTCGAAGTGATGTGGTAAGCAGGAAGTATGTTCATTATTCATAGACTGGAAGAATCACTCCTTTGCACTTGTGAAAATAATAAAAGGGGAGGAGAAAGATAAACAAGACGAAATGGGTAGGTGGAAGAGGAAGTATTGGGATTAAGCATTTGTTTAAGGCTCACAGATAAACCTAAATCTTAAGTACAAATCGGCAAATAAAAAGGTGTTTCATATATTAACAATTAGCAGTGCTAATCTAAATACAAGCTGCCCCGATGTAACTAATGACTTTATGCATTTTAATCTCATTAAGGACTTAATGGACTTTGCCTCAAAATGTTGAATTATTTGATAATCAACACATCCATTCTCAGGAGCTCAATAAAACCTAAGTAGGTTCGAAACAAACTCCCAGTCACAAACTTAGAGATACTTTAGCAAAAAAGGTAATTAAAAGGTTGCCAATTTTATATTTCTGCTACATTTTTCTGTGGTTAGTTTGCTACTCACCACCCAGCAAGCATTGCCCAGATCGGCAATTTTAATGAGAAGCTTGTCGGCATTTTGAGGCTGCAGTAGGTCAAGCGGCCCCTCTTGTTCACTGATTTCTAAAAGTCAAACAAATTCAAATAAATCCAGTTAGGTTTTATGAAAAAAATATTGATCGGCACAATTTTCACTCCATTATCTAAACATTGATCTGAAGTAAATGACATAGCAAAAACATTTCCAGGTGGAATAAATATTCGGTTGAACAGATAATTCATTAATCCTAAAAACACACCTATTGTGTGGCAACTAATAGGACTTAAATGTGAACGTTCCCAAATTTAAATTCGACACAAAACAGTTTTTCGGAATGATAGCAACAGGTCTTTACATTTAAAAAAAAAAAGTTTTTTTTATTTTGTTTTTAGATCTAAACACAGTACAGTACTAGCTTTAAATAATTTCTATACCCTGCCTTATTGTAATTGTTTTTTCTGACTAAAAAGGCTAAGCGTCAACTTTTTTCCCCTAAATTGAGCCACAAAAGCGACATACTGTTGGGACGGGACACGAATGTAGGAAGCAACAACCTAGTCACACACAATCGGGTGTAACAGCACCATCTTTGGTAAATTTATTGTACTTCACATGTTATGAGCAAAACAAGTCACGGGTAAGAAAGGTAAGAGCTCCCTCTTGTGTCAAAGAGCATGTACAACATATAAGTACATTCCGAGAGTGGATTATATTCTTAACATGTTTGCCAACTTGTTTTTTCTTTTCAAAAGCTTAAAAGAGAGAGAAAAAAAAAGCCTGGAAGAGAGAAACAAAAAAGAAAAGGAAAACGACATTTAAAAAAAGCTTTAAAGAGAAAAGACAAATAGGAGAATTCTGAACAGACAAAGATAAAGAAAGAGAGTGAAAGAAAGTAAAAGAATGGAAATAAAGATTAAAAGAAAACGAAAGACAAAGCTAAATGATAAAAAGGAGTAAAATCAAGATAGAGAAGAACAAAAAAAGGCATGAAAGAGAAAGAAAAGGAAAAAGAACAAAAGTGTGAATGGAAGAGAGAAAAAGAAAGTGAAAGAAAGAATTAGAGAAAATAAATGTAAGAGGGGGATAGTGAGAAAGAAACAAAAGAGAGGAATGGAGAATAGAAAGAAAGAAATCAATAAATAAATAATTAAATATAGAACAAAAACAAAAGGAAGGCAGTGGAATAAAGACAGTGAAAAAGAAAAAGATTAAAAGACAAAGAAAAGCAAATGAGAAAAAGAAAACAAAAGAAGGACAGAAACAAATCCAGCGATCAAAAAGAAAGAATGAAAAAGGGATTAGAAAAAACTAGAAAGAACGAGAGAATAAAAAAAGCAAGAGAGAATTCCTTTGGCAAAACAAGAAACCTAGAATAAAATCCAAAACCATGTTAGCTTCTAAAGAAAAAGGGGGCCTAGACCTACCCAATATTAAATATTACTATTGGGCAGCTGAAATTAAAGCATTTATTTTGTGGATTACTACAGACAAAGATACGATATGGGTGGACATGGAGCAGCGATCTTGTCCAAATATGCCTGTGGAATTGTTACCATACATATCAGTCACGAGGTGGAAGAAATTGAAAATCCAGAATGAATGGATTAAGGGATCTATTAAAACTTGGTCAACAATACAAAAAAATTTAAAATATCAAGATCTGTGAATATAGGGCTACAAAAATAGCAAAAAACCCAGACATTTAACCCGGGGTTATGGAGTTAGGATTTGAAAAATGGGCCCAAAAAGGATTGATGTTGTTTACCCAAGTATTCGAAGGACAGGCAATGAAATCATTCGAACAACTCCAACAAGAATTTGACCTACCTAGAAATGATTTTAACAAATATTTGCAACTAAGGCATTACCTCCAGAAACATGATGAATGGGGGAAAATATGTAAGGAGCCAACTAAAGTTGGGGAATTGTTAATATTATATTCAAAAGGACAATCAATAAAGGGGGTTATATCAAAACTATATAAAGCTCTGAGAATGGATCTCAGTAATGATGACATGGTGTTTAAGGAAAAATGGGAACAAGAAACTAATGTAGTGATAAAAGACAACGAATGGGAAAAAACATTGAAAGAGGGACACAAAATAACCAACAGCCCGACATGGAGGGAGTTTGAATGGAAAGTAAAAATGTGATTCTTCTATACACCCTCTATTACTTCAAAATATAAAAATACCTCAAATCTATGTTGGCGTAACTGTGGGGGGGTCGGAGACATCACGCATATTTTCTGGAATTGCCCTGTAATATTAAATTTTTGGAAAATGTATCCAGACAGAAATAAAATTAATTATTGGCTGGGAGTTGCGGTTAGACCCAATGGCCTACGTAGAAGGAATTTTGCCAGAAGAATTACCGTCTGGTCAACAGAAATATATACTAAAGGTTATGCTTCTGGTAGCAAAGAAAATGATCACAGTGTCCTGGCTGAAACCACGACCCCCTGACATAAAACAATGGAGAGACAAATTAAAGCAACTGTACATTATGGAAAAAATCACTGCAAGACTTCAACTGAAACTCCATCAATTTGAAAAGAAATGGAAGCCTATCACACAAATTTTACTTGATGTCTAGAGAGTAAGGAAGAAAAAGGCAACGAGTAAAAGACAGAGACATGAAAGAAACACAACAAAAGATAGAGAAGAAAAGAAAGCAAGAGAGCAAGAAAGTGAGCTTAGAAATCCTTTTAGCTAATACAACCCCAAACTGTCCACACAAAGGCGTTTTATGTGACCCTCTTCATTCATTTTGAATGAGTGAAATCCGACTTAAGCCACAACATCTCAGTTTACAACCACGATGCTTTTCGAAAGTGAACAACACTGACCACAAGGGGAGGATTGTTTGTCGTCTGAGGTCCGTTGTAAAAATAACCCCGCGGAGGCGGAGAAGGGGGCATCCTCCGTGCTGATGTCCGGCAAGGAAGAGGTAAAGTCTCGGCGGCTGAGCTCGGGAGACTCCGGCCTGTCCGACAACAGCAAGGTTCGTCTCCTCAAAGTGACGTCGGAATTCCAAAGAAGCGATCGACAGCCGTCGCTAGTTTGGACATCCGACGGGCCGCGCGGTTGTTTGGGAGTGAGGTCGGTTGCTTCGGCCTCCGCTCGCCGCTTCCTCCTTTCCGTCCAAACCAATCGTTTCAATTGCGACCTTGAGGATTTGCTGGACTGCAGACAGCAAACGGAGAAGAATTTTCAGAGGGTGGAGTAGCCAAAAATATCACTCAACTTAAGTAAAAGTACTGTTACTTCAGAATAACAAGTAAAAAGGAGTCAACCAAATATTTACTTGGTGAAAAAAAACACTGAGTAACTGTAGCAAAAGCTTATTTATCGATTCCTTTTCCAAACAACCATTCAACCGTCAAATATTTACAGTCCTTCCAGTTAACAATAAATTACATTCAATTTAATAATAGATTCAAATAATCAAGGTGAATTCAAGTACTTTAATAAACAATACAAGTATAATAGTATAAATCAAATAAATAAATTAAGCACAAGTAGCACATTTAAAGCCCCATTTAAAAAAAATAATAATAAAATAAAACCTCTGCAGACAGAACAAGCCACAATTAATGTTTTTTCTGTACCACTAGGGGCCACTAACATTACACACTGTCGCTTTAATTTCATAAAATTAAAGAAATGCAATTAGAAAATTCCATTTTTTATATCGTTTTACTTTGAGGGTTGGAAAAAACAAAAAAGGTTACTAATTGGCCCCTTATCTGGACAACAAAAAAATGTATTGAAACGCAGCATGGACTTATAAAAATAAAAAGCTACCTTTTGAAAAGGTTAAGTAAATAAAAATCGCATTAATACAGTTTAAATTAGATTTCTGTGCAGTTATTTAATATCCGGATATTTTTCGACATCCCCCGAAAAAAAAATATTCGTATCTACCGATTTTCCTGAGTCGAATGATCGTAAGTAAGGGAGCGTCTGTAGTCTAAAATTGGAAATGCATCGTTACAAATAAATTATTCTATATAGTGTAACTGTTCTGCCTTTGAGAAACAAAGTGTTGTCTTTGAGTGCCTTCTTGTGGTTAACATGTTAAATGTTGGTAAAAGGAAACAAAAGAAGCGCCGAATTTGGACAGCAGCTCTGACGGCAACTTTCCAAAGCTAATTGCAATTCCTCTTTTCTTGACGCTACGGACAATAATCGTCCGAAAGTATCAAACGTATTGAGATTAGCATGAAATCATTTACTTTAAGTAAAATTTATAAATATGTTCATCATGCAACTTCAGCTCTTATTGTAGTTTTCATTCTTTCTGCCTTACAGTCCAGTGCACATATAAAAAAAAAAAATCACAAAAGCTGTGCGCCTTTGAATGCGGGAAATACGGTAATTTGGAATTAACTTTTACTGTAAAGTGAAAAACCCAACATTAAACTTACCCAATTCCCTATGTTTTGGAAAACTCCCGTCAGTCTTCCCATAAAGTCCGACAAACTCTAAGGAGGACAATGACTTTAAATGCAGGAACAACAAATAAATAATTGAAATAATCTACGCACCTTTTTGTGTTTAGCCCTTGAACTCTCTGGGAAATAAATACAAATATATCATTAACAGTAGTAAAAATAATAAGGACAAACAATAAGTAATTCAATCATATATTTTTTTTAAATGAAATGAACAATACAGTATATTTGAAAATAAAATACTTAGATGTAGTTATCCGGATCATAGTTCTTCAAAGATTTAAGATTTTAATAAAGCAAATCTGTTAACAAATGGCAGAAAATGTTGCTGATTTTGTTATTTTTGTCGTTTTTACTGTATTTACACATATTTATTTTGCAAAGTAATAATAAAAGAAATTTTTAAAATTGGAAAAATGACCCATACAAAAAATGACAGATTGGTTCTATTTTTTTAACGCAGAAAGAATTCACCATTAGTGCTCTAAAACATGAAATACAGTATGTGTATGTATATATGTATATATATATATATATATATATATATATATATATATATGGGCACGGCGGCGCAGTGGTTAGCGCATGTGCGGCACAGTTCTGAGGTCGTGGGAACCTCCTGCGTGGGTTCAAATCCAGCTCCCGGCCTTACTGTGCGGAGTTTGTATGTTCTCCCCGTGCTTGCGTGGGTTTCCTCCGGGCACTCCGGTTTCCTCCCACATTCCAAAGACATGCATTTCAGGTGAATTGGCCGGTCCAAATTGTCCCTAGGTGTGACTGAGCGAGTGAGTTGTCTGTCCCCGTGTGCCCTGCGATTGGCTGGCCACCAGTTCAGGGTGTCCCCTGCCCACTGCCTGGAGATGGCTGGGATGGGCTCCAGCACCCCCGCGACCCTAATGAGGATAAGAGGTACGGCTAATGAGATGAGATATATATATATATATATATATATATATATATATTTTGGCCAACTATATTTAACTGAACGACCAGAAAAAAAAAGAATAAATAGCATACAAGGTATGATCTACAACCTCAGTGGAAATGTTTAAATTTAAGGTTAAAACACTCTTCTATTCTATTGTATATGAATAACCTATATTTTATGTTGACAATAGTTGTGTATTATTTGTTATTGCAACATCCATTGCAGCCTGGTCATCCTGAAAGGGGTTTTACCTCATGTGTGGTCCCTTCTCAAGATTTCTTGATTTTCCTCATGTTGAGGTTTTTGAGTTTTTCCTTGCCCTCACGTATGTTTTAGATCAGAGGGTAGTGTAATAATATTCCGTGGTTTGCAATAATCTGTGTCTGCGCAGCCCTTTGAGACTCTTTGTGAATAAGGGCTTAACAAATAAACATGACTTGACTTGACATAATAATAATAATAATAATAATAATAATAATAATGAATAAGAAGAAAAATTACAGTTGCATGTTCAACATTTTTGCCTATGTTCATTATTTCTTCATAATGTGCTCATTCCCACAAAAGCCAAGAATTAAATTCTGCGGGAATAAATTCACTGTTTTTGTGAAATATACATTGCTTAACAGAATTATGCTACTTAAGTATCACCATATTTTGCAATATTTTCCTTTCTTTTCCCAATACTTTTTAACTCACTTTTCTCATAGAATGTGAAAAATGATATATTTATAATTTTTAATGTTGCATTTCTTATTTTACTGTTTTTAACTCACCCTTTCCATAAATAATAAAAATCATCCCAAAAGTTGTCCTTACTATTTTCTTATCTTACTATGTGTTTAGCTCACTTGTCCAGTATACTATACAAATGAACCAAATGAAAACGATATATTTTTTTCTATTTTATTTTATTTCAGCCTACCTATCCAGGGAAATAAAATAAAAGTATCCCTACAATTTTAAATATTAAGTTTCTTATTTTACTATATTTTAGCTGCACTTTTAGTTGAACTATATTTTTCAAAGATCCTAAAATTGCAAATAATATTTTTTTAATTTTACAATATTTCTAGCCTACTTCTTCAGTCAGATGTTAAATATAAATCATTAAAATTGGATGTATTATTTGTCTTATTTTAAAACATTAACCTATTTCTTTAGTGGAATTAAAAGAAACTTACAATTTTGAATATTGAGTAACCTATCTTATTTTATATTTATTACCTTTTCCGTTAAAATAAAAAAAATGTAAACATAGTTTCTGCGTGTGTTACCACATTTTAACCTATGTTTTCAGTAAAATTCAAAAGAATTATTCTTGAATTTTAAAGTATTAGTTATACATTTGACTATATTTTAGCCACTTCTTCTTAAATAAAAAGAACATAATTAATCCTTAAGATCATTAATATGAGTAAACATCATGAGTTAAAGACATGGACAGACTCAATTGATGCATTGTCCCAAATGGTAAATGTCATTTTAAAGTACTAAGAAAAATGTACATGTTAAAAATAGATACAGATAAAATATACAGACAAAAAAAGTTTTTCCCATTTTGAAATAAAGAAATGTATAACAGAGCAAAATATCGACAAATAAAGATTTAAAAATGTATTATTTTTCTTGTGCAGCTTTTACCTTTAATGGTCTCACGGGTTGAATAATTATTCAAATAATAATCACTAACTTGGTTGGCTTGGCAACACAGCAGAATCGGGGAGCTGCCACAGTTTGGTATCGGCCGCCATTTTCTCAACGTAAACATCGTCCACCCGCAAAAGGATGTTCTCCGGTTTGATGTCCGCGTGGATGATCTTGCATTTTGTGTGCAAATACTCCAAACCTTGCAGGACCTACAGCATAATAAAATTGCTGAAAACTTGCGGAAACCGTTTTGGAAATTACCTAGAACATCACCTGTCTGATGATGCTTTTGACACAAGGAAGCGGAAGCCCTGTGTAGTTGGATTTGACGATCCACCTCAGAAGCTGGTGGCCTAGAACCTCGAGGACCATGCACACATCTGAGAAGCAGTTATGGAAGTTGTCCTAAACACGCCGCCCCTCCCCTCCCCAAAGCAAACGCGGGTGATGACGCAATGTGATTTCTGCCAAGTGCTCTGAATGTGAAAGTGAGTAAACGAAAGGAGTAACTATGACTCCCTTTAGTAGCCAAATGCTTTGTCATTTAATTAGTGATGGATGAACAAGAGTCCCACTGTCCCTATGGAGTAAGATGGCGACCTTAGCAGGTTCAAAGAGAAAAAAATCTAGTTCAGAAATGTTACATACTGTGCCGCAATTAAGAGCCTTGTTTGATGTAACTCCCAATCATATTGCACAGCTGTCAATATTAATTAAATAGGCATTAGCATATACACAGGAGTGTGACAAAAACATTCTCAAAACTGTACTGTACTGTACTGTACTATACTGACTTAAATTCAGAAGCCTGTACAATCACAACAACCTGCACACATGCACGGATCATAAGTTCTCCAATTACCTGCACACATGACAAAGTGATAGAGAGGAGATAAAGTATTTGCTACTCTTACATATAAAAATCATTATACATGATGACACTAGTTACTAACTACGGAGGGGTACACGATAGGTATTGGACTGAGCTATTTTATATGACGTCAAAGTTAAGAAAAAGCATACCTGATAATTAGTCAACACTACTTGTTAGAAAGATTCCAAGCTTTTAAGTCCTGTTATAAGGATTTTTTTTCGCACTCCTGCATACGGAATATGTTAATGCCAATTTAAGGGTGAAGTGCGGCATTTGAAGACTTAAGGCTGCAAACATAACTTTAAGCCAGAAGATGGAGGCAGGAAATAAAACATGATTACATTTTAATTGTTTAGAAATGAAAAAAAATCTTAGACGCACTTGAATAAAGGTTTTTTTTTTTTTTAAGAGTTTGGTTGGCTTCTAGACTCTAGTAGAAGCAGGCCTTTTCTTACTTTCACCATTTTTGTGCTCCACTGATAAATAGAGGAAAAAAACTAAATAAATAAAACAAAAACCTTGCAGGGACAAGCCAGCGTGAAACAGGATACGTTCCCCGTTAGCTCCGGAGATCCTGAAGTCGTCGATGAAATGCACAATTGTATCACGTTTGGGATCTTTGGGGTCGCTGTCCCTCACCTGAAGTGCCAAAAACTCGTTCAAGAAAGAGAATTTTGACAAAAACTCGCCGCTAGGGATTGTACTGACACATTTCAGAAGCTTGATCTCATCCATGGCGGTCTCGGTAAACACCACAGCGCTTTTTACCACCTTGAGAGCGACGAAACGTCGTCTCCTGCAAAGGAAGAAATTTAAACTTGCCAGATCCAATGTATCATTTTACATGGTTCGTCATGTTTTTCCCTCCCTGACTTGTGTTCAAGGTAGTGGTGTACTTTTGGGGTTGAATCCCTGAAGCGTGTGCCGAGCAATGTAATTGAGTGGTTTATGAATGGCTAGTCAATGCACGTGTTGATTACGTAAGTGGTTACATTTGAAGCCCCGCGAAGCAGGTGACTGATTCAGAGAATGATTCGCTAGGTTTTAGTGTAGTTTGGAATAAAAGCGGAATAAAATACTTTATTATTAACATGGTCAATTTTCAGTAGTCCCCCAAAATAGGCTTTTAGTTTTAGCAACAATTGTCATGAGGTCCTCAACATTTAGACATTATGTCCATCCATCCATTATCTGCACAGCTTATCCTCAGTAGGGTTGCGGGGGTGCTGGAGCCCATCCCAGCTATCTTCGGGCAGTGGGCAGGGGACACCCTGAACTGGTTGCCAGCCAGTCGCAGGGCACACAGGGACAGACAATTCGCTTGCTCATTCACACCTAGGGACAATTTGGACCAGTCAAATAACCTGACATGCATGTTGTTGGAACGTGGGGGGACACCGGAGTGCCTGGAGGAAACCCACGCAAGCACGGGGAGAACATGCAAACTCCACACAGTAGGTTCGATCTCATGACCTCAGAACTGTGCCACACACGCGTTAACCACTGCGCCGCCGTGCTGCCCTAGATATTATGTATCTAAGAATATTTGTAAATGTAAAACCCAAATGAACAGTAGAATGGAAAAAATGATATTTTATTGAAAGTATTTTTAAAAACATTTTATTTATAATTCTTCCCTGAAACCTTAATTTATTAATTTAAGTTTGAGGAATATTATATGCCACACTCATGCTCATTCTATGAATTGTTTTTTTTCCCCCAAATAGTGCGAAACATAAACAAATGTATTTTTACAGAAAATATTTTTAAAGCATCTTATTTGTCATTTTTTTCTTCCTTTACTGATTTCTTAATTTGGTCACTTCAGTGTTCTTATTTTACTACAAATATTTCATGAAATGAGCAATATTAGGTCATAATTTGTTCATTCTGAATTTTATTTGATTACAAAATAAAGATCCACATTCCAAAGACATGCATTTTAGGTGAATTGTCCAAATTGTCCCTAGGTGTGAATAGGCGAGTGAGTTGTCTGTCCCCGTGTGCCCTGCGATTGGCTGGCAACCAGTTCAGGGTGTCCCCTGCCCACTGCCCGGAGATGGCTGGGATGGGCTCCAGCACTCCCGCGACCCTACTGAGGATAAGCCGTGCAGCTGATGAGATGAGATGAGACAAAATAAAGATAAATACAGAAAATATGTAATTGTAACAATTATGCATAGTAGAATAAGCATATACTCGAAATTAGAAAATGTATGCTGGCCATCTACTACAAATGATCTAATACAAATGAAACCCTCAAAAATAAATAAAACTAGTTGCTAGACAATGTAAAAATAAAAAAAATAAAAAAAAATAATAAAAATAACCGAAGATGCTATCTGTATTATTGCATAAATAAAATAATTATGATTTATAGAATATAACAAACAACAAATAAAACAAAAAACATGGAAATAAATCCCCATTACTATGAGTAAGAATTGTTTTGAGCTCCCCCCCATACTTTCATATTTGCCGAATTAAAAATGTAACTATACTTGTACTTATTTTTTCGAAATATTTAATTTTAAAAAATACTTGGCAAATGTCTTCCAAAAATGCACGTTTTTCTTCCCATACAGAGTTGTAACTTCTAGTCATACTATTCCATTAAATTTCCATTATTTCAAGATGTAGCACTTTTCCAACCATTTAAACAAACTGAGAAAATCTCTCAAATAGTGATCCACCCATGAACAAATGTAATAATAAGCAATACTCACACCATATCCCAGCAGAGCCACACAGTGGAAAAGTGGCCCCAACCCAACTTTTTCACAACCTGGTAGCGGTCCTCAAAAATCTCTCCGATTTCTACTGGATAATACCCTCCTGCAACACAAGGAATCAGATCAGTCAACAGCATGCAGCGAGGGCGGTCAAGCTATTTGGAGTTGCAGAATTTACCAATCCCATAATCTGCCGGGTTCTCTTGATCGTCCAACGGTCCTTCCGGCTGAGGCGGGTCGGGAGGCTCTTCGGCTGGAGGAACCAACCTAGCCGGGGGGATCCATTTGGGACTCTCGGGTGGGACCGAGAGCTCGGGAGCAGATCGAACGTTCAATTGGGCGTGGTGAATGGTGGAAGAGGTAGTGATGAGGGCTGACAGTGCCGCAGCATAGGATGAAGACATTATTAACTGGAACCTGTTTTGTCCAGACAAATAAATAAATAAATATGGAATGTATCAACAATTTCATCAAGTTCATCTTTACGTTTCTTCAAAATTAGTCACACCCGCTACACAGTCCTGATGTACAATGTCCATTATTTATAGACAAATTATGAGGGGGGAAATGTGTTGGTTTTGTCCAGCTCTATTGCAAGGTCTTATGGAACTCCACCGGGTTCAATCTTAAGGCCCCTGACATTCTCTGTACCATGCTTTATACTGTAATTATTCCTTATTTCACAATGCCCAAAACAAAACTTTTACCCATAAGTAGAGTATGTTCCTTATATAAGTATTGTTTTTCTTGCTTTAGTATGTTGTAAACTTGTTTTTTTTTAACATTAAATATAATAATAATAATAATAATAATTTCCTTTGTATTGTCATTCTTTGTAAGAACGAAAAGTCGATACACCTGACCCGTTGTAGCGAGCCGATGCAGCCGCAGCCAACAGAGGGCGCCGCCATTTTACCAATGTTATAAGTCTTAGGTATGACTCGGCCGAGGCGCGAACCAGCGACCTCCCAGTCTACATTTCAGACTGAAAAAGATACTTAAATCTTGACTAGTCATTGATAATATTCCCCTTCTATCTGCAAAAATAATACGCTCCCCTACTTACGCACATTCGAGTTACGAACAACGGTGCATACAAACATTTTTTTGGGGATGTCAAAAAATGTCCGGACATTACTTTAAGTTAGATTTTGTATTGTGTGCACCTTTATCCGAGTAAAGGACAGTGCTGTAGTTTTACTTTTTGCCGAGAGGTCACCCAGCATCAAACCGAAGAAGAAATCCGGCATTTACTTCCTAGTTTGTGTGTAATCACACTGCACTATATCTCTAGCGCGCTAAGAACTTTGATGTTTTTATTGTTTAATATCTTGTGCATCCATTCGATATGGTTGGTGTAAAGTGTAAAGAAGAGGCGAGCGGTTTCTTTTGAAATGAAAGTGGAATTAGAAAGCTTGATGCTGTTGAGAAAATAGTTGGATCGTTTTTTTTCGTCCACTTTTTACCACAAAGGAGGAAGTCGCCCATGCTCTTCCCTTCGATCATTCGATCTGCAACCTCAGTGGAAATGTTTAAATCTAAGCTTAAAACACACTTCTATTCTGTAGCATATGAATAACCTATATTTTATGTTGACAATATAATGGGGATGGTGTCATAATAGTCTGTGGTTTGAAATAGTCTTTGATCTGTGCAGCCCTTTGAGACTTTTTGTGATAAGGGCTATACAAATAAACATGAATTGACTTGACTCTTCCAAAACTAAGTTAAATTTAACTTTATTTATAGTCAAGTCATGTTTATTTGTGACGCCCTTAATCACAAGGAGTCTCATAGGGCTTCAGAGACCACAGAATGTCAACGCCTAATGTGTAGCTTTGTTTTTCAGTACTATGCTTGATCATTCAACCTACTTTGTAACGTTATAGAGCTTATTTTATTAAACCTTTATTTTTTAGTACAACACAATACAGTTTACTTATACAAGCCTTAAACATACTTATGTAAACCTTAAACATACATTCCATACGAAACATAGCACTGGAGCTACTTACGAACAAATTCAATTTATGAAAGATCGTCCGGAACTCGTTCGTGAGTAGGGCAGCGTCTGTAATAAATGTTTACACAGAAAGTAGCGGCAACAAATATTCCCAAATAAGTCGCAAGATATTTTCATAGTTTTGTGCAATTGTTTAGGGTGTTGTGGTCTTGCTTGCTATTTAACTATCTCTGGCTCACTAGCTAGCTATGTTTAACTAGTTATCTAGCCATTACTAGCTCGCTAATTAGATTGCTATCGTTTACTCTATCGCTATCTCTATCGTTAATCATTTGTAAAATTATAGAGAATCTGCCATATCACAAAATATTGCTCAATTTTCGGATTTTTTTTCATCTTACCAGAGAATTAAATGAAAAATTATAATAAATACGATGCTAACTTCCTGCCAAAGGTGTGATGTTTTTTTCTCTCAGCGCATTGCTGTCAGGAAAATGATCACTTTGACTACAGCGCAATATATATCTCGAAGACATTAAAAGACAAATAACGTTGTCTTGTTCTCATGACAGACACATCATTGTTTCTCGAGGTCATTTTAAATAAGCGCAAATAAGTACCGCATTTTCCGCACTAAAAGTCTTAATTTTTTTCAAAAGCTGACCATGCGCCTTATAATACAGTGCGCCTTATTTATGGATCAATATTAAATCGCAAAGTCTTCCAACTAACTTGCAGCCGCCGACTAGATTTTCCCCTGAACGCCGAGTAGTCCGCGGTGTATGCTGGGATTTATTTACCGGCGTTTCATTGGCTAACCAATGTGTCAATCATCATTTGAATCGATCACTATTGGCTAAAGTTATTCGGAGGTCAAGGGGCGGATCCTTTTTATCATTTACAGGCTGGCATAGGCTTATGCTGTAAAACAAAGCCTGCAATTGGCCGAAAAAGATGTGTCAATCGTCAGTTGAATCGATCACTATTGGCTAAAGTTATTCGGAGGTCAAGGGGCGAATCCTTTTTATCATTTACAGGCTGGCATAGGCTTAAACTGTAAAACAAAGCCTGCAATTGGCCGAAAAAGATGTGTCAATCATCAGTTGAATCGATCACTATTGGCTAAAGTTATTCGGAGGTCAAGGGGCGGATCCTTTTTATCATTTACAGGCTGGCATTGGCTGAAGCGGCAAAACAAAGCCTGCAATTGGCCGAAAAAGATGAATGCGTATAGCACATGGTTGACGGCATACAGAAAGCATTTTTTTACTATTCTGTATTTGTAAATATTTTATTCTCCTGGATTTACTAAACTCACGGATATAAGAGGACCATGGCTGCACATTATTATTGAACACAACGACTTCGGTGAGCTACTTCGGCTATATATTTTCCCTGTATCTTGTTTCAGACTGAACTCGATGTTTCTGTGATAAGCGGTGCAGATAATGGATGGAATGGAGTGTCTATTTTTAAATTAAACTCAATTCCAGGTGTTTATAGTCATATGCACAGTAAAGTTGCGAGCGAAAATAGAAACTAAGGAATGGTTGGCATTTCTTGAATCCCAAGACTTTAACCTTCCGAATGATGGAACGATGCATTTGGGTGACATCGTACGGACACCGCATCCGCACGTGTTCTCGACACGTATTTGCGTCTTTGCAGAATTTGGGAATGTTAAGGGGGTAATAAGTTGGACTGAACTATCTGAATGTTTTGTCGGCGTTCCCATTGTAGCGCCTTATAATCCGGTGCGTCTTATGTATGTCAAATATAGGACCAAAAACTATTTTTTCGGGGTGCGCCCTATAACCTGGTGCGCCTTATAGTGCAGAAAATACGGTACTCGGATGTATTCTGAGACTTTATGTAGCTAGTTTGCATACCTGTCAAGCTCCAAGGCTCCATGCCCTTACAAATTGTCGTATTTTCCCTTACAAAAATACAAAATAATCTTACACCATTTTTTTTTTTTCAAACGTGTTTTTTTATGTAGTTTAACATGTTATAATGTACATGTGTAACCGCGGTGTACTTGTCACACCAAAGATCCACATTCACGCTGGACTAGATGATGAGGTTTTTATTACAGTTACTGCAGATGAAATGAGTCACATTAGCTTTTCTGCTGGTTTTGATCTCTTTGATCTCTACAAGGGGAATTAACATTTTAGTAAAACAGAAACAAAACGAAAATAAATCCAAACAGCTTGACAACATCAATCACATTACTGTGCATGTTGAGAGATTTGTCAGCTGTGGTTATAATGTTTAAAATTAACTTATTTTGTGGAGCACCAAAAGATGTGTCTTACCGTTAGCAGCTCTCTCTGTAGACTGCCAAAAAACCCGCCTCCCGGTCACACTTCAAAAGCCAAAACCAAACCCCACCCCATACCAGCAGGTGGCACTGTTGGACACTTACCAAAAACTATACACATATTTCAGCAGGAATTTCAATAAAACAAATGTTATTATTACACCCGTTACACATGTGTTTCGTTATATCATATATATTGTTAATAAACATTTTGTCGTGGGATCCCGAGTTGCTCAACATGAATGAGGTTTATTATAAAAAAAATGTTCAAAAATGAAGTAGCTTGGGCGTTCACTGTAGAAGGAAAAAATACATGCAAATCTAATTAAGTAGAATAATACATTTTCTTATTACAATTATGAATTCATTTTCTGCATTAAATTAGTGTTGGAAATATACTGATTAAAGGGATAACCACAAACCTGTCTTTTTTTCATTTTCTCCTTTAATACTTTCTTTTTTCTTAACTTCTTTAAACAACATAATAATTCACGATATAATGCATCAAAGCAAGTGAGCAGGCTCTCTTTGATGAGTTGAGCCGAAAAAGCCGGTTCTCTAAAAAGAGACAGACTTCCTTTCACTACACAACTCGAACTCGTTTGACATGATTGATTTGCCGTTTCGTGATAGTCGGTGTATACCGGATGGTACCTATAATTGACAAATTTGCGTTTTTCCGTACAGATTTTCTTGTACGTCGTGCACGTCTTAAAATGCACAATAAACGTACTTTGTACGGCAAAAACGTACAGGTTGGCAGGTATGGATTTGTGGCACTAGTTGCCCGTTCGTAGTGATATTTTTGAGGAGTCGTGTAGTCTGTAGTGAATGCTTAAGTGTATTTTTAGACAAATAGAAATTCAAGCTCAAAACTCAAACTAGAATACTTTTACTGCATCACATAAAAGCTCAGTACATTTCAATAAACGTATTGATGTTGAAAACAACACTACAAGGGTACATATTTTAAACGTTGAGAAAGCCAAGGGAGCACGGAAAGATATCAAGGCTAAATCAGCTCCAAGATTGATATCAAGACTACATATATCAGAATATAAGAGGAATTGACTCACGTGGCATGCGATGCCTTCCGTTTTCCAAAACCAGGAAACTTTGAAACATATAAAAGCGTTTGAGGTTACTCCAGTGGGACTGCCAACACTCAGTCCAGGAATAGCCGAGCGCTTGACGTGCATGTCGTGTTCCCGGACATTTGCTGCTATGACACCAACAACACGTGCACACTGAACACAATATTGCGTGTAATAGTGAGACCAGCATCGAAACGTAATATGATGCATGGAAAATAGTGCAGCAATTGGAAAAGATGTATTTATTTAAAGAGGACACATGTTATGGCAGAATGCAGGAAACAATCATTAATAGCTTAGATGGTTGTTGAGCTTAGATAAGTTACAATAAATGTATTTTACTAATACCAGGAGTGGCCCCATGTGCTTAAAGGACTACCATATACAGTGGAACCTCGGTTTTCGAACGCCTCTCAGTTCGAACAAATCGGTTCTCGACCAAAAATTTCAAGAAATTATTGCTTCGCTTTTCGTTCAAAAAATCGGAGTTCGAACGCCGGTACGCTAGGGTGCGATGCTGAGCGGCGTACGGGTGTAGATTGCCCCCACCCCTCGTGAAGAACTGTTATCACGTGGGCGCGCACTTCTTTTCTCTTTCGCTTTTAATATCGGTGAACGGAGTGTTTTAGCCCCTAATTATGCCTCCGAAGAAGGTCGGTGCAAGCAGTAAAGTTGCTTCAGGTGAAAAAAGAAGAGTAGTGCGTACAACTATTGCATTTAAGAAAGAAATAATAGCAAAATATGAAGAAGGTGTGCGAGTTTCCTTTCTTTCGAGGGAGTAGAGCATGGCTTCTGCAGACCACCACAAAGGTAAGAAATCCTATTCATAATTCTTTTCTTTATCCTTTAACTGCTCGCCACTTGTTGTGGAGACCCGAGGGCTAAATGACTTGTAAACGACCTGATTTTTTTATTTTTACATGTTCATGTTAGCGTAATCTTTCGTACGGAAGATTACGCTAACGCGAACGTACGATTAGCCTGGGTTAGCTTCATGTTTACGTTCATGGTAAACATTCAGTGTGTTGGAACGGATTAAAACGATTTTACATTACTTTTAATGGGAAAAACGATTTCGGTGATTGAACAAATCGATTTTCGAACTGGGTTCTGGAACGGATTATGATCGAGAACCGAGGTTCCACTGTATACTGTATGTCACAAAAGTAAATACACCCCTCACATTTTTGCATAGATTTTCTCTTTATGTTTAGTTAAACAAGAGTTACAACACTGATGAAACATCGCTTTCACGCAGTAAAAAGTTGCCTGTGTAAAGTGTTACTTTTTGTAGCGAAATCCCTGGTAACAAAAGTGAATACACTCTCATGTAAAAGTTCCTGAAGTTCAATATAATGATTTTGCAGAACCACTTCTGTCCATGTATTTCACAAGAGCCTCTTTGACAACATGAATGAGTTGGGGGATATTCAAGATATTGTGCTTCTCCACCTTCCGCTTGAGGAGGCCCCATAGATGTTCTATTGTATTTAGATCTGGAGACTTGGCCAGTCCATCCCATTTACCTTTAGCCCCTTTAGAAAAACCTTGGTAATCTTAGAAGTGTATTTGGAGTCATTGTCCGACTGGAACATTGCCCTGCGACCCAGTTTTTGGAGGGAGGTGATCATTCTCTGCTCCAGTATTCCACAGTACAACTTGAGTTTGCGTTTACCTCAACGCAATACAACTTCCCAATTCTGTTTGCACTCATGCAGCCCCAAACCATGACATTACCAAAGCCATACTTGACTTTAGGCACGAACCAAACATGTTTGTACTTCTCACCCGGATGCAGCCACACATGCTTCACACCATCTGAGCCAAAAAAAAAGATTGTTTGTCTCATCAGACCAGAGGATAACTTTCCAGGAAGCCATGGCCTTTGTTGACACACTTCCTTTCATTGTGTCAACGTGACGTTTCTTCAGTGATGTTCCATTAGACATTATAATGAATTCTCTGCAGAAATGTGAGAGGTGTACTCACTTTTGTGGCATACTGTAATCACATATAAACCTTCATCGCATAACAGCCAACCCTGTAAAATTGCCTTAAAATATCCACATGCTAAAAAAATCCATACCCAAAATATTAATGAAATGTGTACTTAAACAATGATAATTATTTATTAAAAGTAATTATTATTGTAGATTATTAATATACTTGTAATAAAGTGATATTGCTGTCTGCATAGATTACTGGGTCAGATAACAGTTCAGAGAATTCATCTAAGAAAACTGAGTATGGTACTGGTGCACAATAGTTTCTACAAAAAAAATGACATTAAAGACGGCCGCATGACAAGAGCCTCAAACGCCTTATAATCAGGGTTGGGTAGGGTTACTTTAACTTGATTACTTTCAATTACTTTTGGATTACTCCAATACCAAATATGCTAATAAAAGACAAAAGAAACTAAATATGAATAAAATTATGACTCACAACAAGTGGTAAGCTTCCTCTCCTGGCTTTGATCTCTTTGATCTCTGGCAAAACTAACATAAAATGCAGGGTTGGGTAAGGTGACTTTAACTTGATTACTTTCAATTACTTTTGGATTACTCCAATACCAAATATGCTAATAAAAGACAAAAGAAACTAAATATGAATAAAATGATGACTCACAACACGTGGTAAGCTTTCTTTCCTGGCTTTGATCTCTTTGATCTCCAGCAAAACTAACATAGAATGCGACAGAAACAAAATAAAAATAAATCCAAACAGCTTGCCAACATCATTTATGCCGTTCCATGTATTCCGTGACTCCCCAAGCCTGCACAAAATGTAGTAATTTTACAGGGAGTAAGTTTAAGTATTTTTTCAGAAATAAGCCACACTGCCACCCTTCTTCAAAGCATGCTACATGACAGCTCCATGTAGTCTTGAGAAGAAGCCTCATTTAACGGTAATAACTCATCCAGTCTCAACCAAGTTTCACACAGACCAATCAGGTTAAGTTTGTGATCACGAATAAGATAAGCTTTAGGACCAAGCGATCTAATATTTGTAAGACTACGTTTTAGCTTTGCTGAATCTTTGACCTTAGCTGAAGTCTTTGTAGAAATCGCCACAAGATGTCGCCGTTCGGGCGTGTTAAGTCTCAGGCGTCGGTTGACAGGCAAGATCGATGGAGAAATATTGGTTTGAATAGGCACAATTCCATCATCTTCACGTCCTTCTCTGCCGTTTCGCCGATGTAGCTCCCTTAGCTTAGCACCATGGCCTGAGCTTCTGTTTGCGATACCTACGCCGTCTCCGCCGCTTCGTAAGTGGGTTGGCCACCCACGGAAATCCCGCAACCCTTTGTATTTTTTGCAGGATATCAAAAGTGGTGTAAAATGTGCCCAAAAAGTCGAAAATTAGACACACACCCTCCCGACTATAGGTATTATTGGCCACGCATGTGTCCAGAAAAGAATGCAAAAAAGACAAGACAACGGTTATACATACAGAATTACAGTCGTATGCAAAAGTTTGGGCACCCCTGATCATTTTCAAGATTTTCCTTTACAAATCATTGGTTGTTCGGTTCAACAATTTCAGTTAAATATATCAAATAGCAGACAACCACAGTTATAGTTGGATTGCTTTTTTTGGCCTACTTTTTACCACAGAGGAGGAAGTAGCCTACCTCTTGACGCCCATCTTCCAAAAGTAAGTTAAACTTAACTTTATTTATCTTTATAGAGCATATTATTTTATTAAATATTTATTTTTCAGTACCAAACAATACAGGTTACTTATGCAAACCTTAAACATACGTTCCATACAAAATATAGCACTGAAGCAACTTACGAAAAAATTCAACTTACGAACTATCTCGTTCGTAAGTAAGGGAGCGTCTGTATTTCCATCAGGTCAGGTTTGTGTACTAAGTTGATTTGAAAAAAATAAAATCAGACCGTGTAAAACAAAGTATTAAATTTGTGTGCCTTACCAGATCATTTATTATCCTCCTGAGAAAAAATGTCTAAAAATATGCATTACTCTAAACTGAATTAATTGTTAACCTGTATGATGATTATAATTCTCTGCCGAATAGGTAAGATTTTGTATTTTAAAGCAAGTTATTATAGGCAAATAAACCTGAAAAACGTTTATGGATTGCAACATGAAACTTTATTTTAGTAGAATGAAAGCACAATTTCATACATACATGTACATACAGTATAAGGGAAGGCTTAACCAGCCTGATTTCATAGACCTGCTAATAGAGGGAGGCGGAACTGTTATATTTAAATATAGATATTTTTTAAAAAGAGACTTGAATACTAGCAAGTCACACCGCTGAAGAGAACACATCATTTCCCGCATTAACTGATGAGAATAAGCTACAGTAGATTGCTACAAAGTGTTCAAGTTTAGGAATATATGATCATTCAATTCCAAAGACATTGCATTTCTTCTCAAATCTAAAAAAAATACATTTGGACTCCCAGTGCACAGACATTTGGTCTTTTCAGGAAACTGTATAGCTGTGAACACATCAAATCCACACGGCGCTACAGTTTGTTATTGTTTTGTTTTTTTTTACCCAGAATAGGAAATATTACAGTATCAAACAAATAATATTTAAACATGATACTCACATTTCTGAGGTTTATGTTGCAGAATGTTCAGAAGAGTTTTTTTAAGGAACTCTAACAAATAAAGACATGTTTTTTCAAAGAACAACGAGAGGTAAAATAAGTTGAAATGGTAAAATGATTGCATATACAAACCTGAAAAGATGAACGTTTTTCAATATTTTTGGGGGCGTGAGACCGGCTCACTTCGTCATTCACAACAGCATCAGCCCTATTTGAGTTCATGTCCTCAGTCTCATTTATGTATTGATTTATTTTTTCTTATTACCAGAAATTCAAATGATTGAAATAGGGAGGGTTCTTATTACATTTGGTAAGTTGAGAAAAAAAGTTAGTTAGGGAATAAAACTGTTTGAAAACACAACGCACACTATGTACAGGCTCAGACAGGCCGTTGTCAAACACACTAAGGAAGCCCAAGAGTGCAAAAATGCAATAAACAAGAGAAAATAAGAATAATTTGTTACATACAGTACCAAGCAATTATGTATAGATGGCTATTCATTTTCAAAAAGGGTGTCATTATAAAATAAGTAATTAAGATTAAAAATATATTGTTAAAAATGTCATGATGATTATATATTTCATCATTTTTAAAATGAAGAACCTCATTATTTTCACTATTTTCTTTAGGTTTATTCAAAAGAAAAATCTTCACGTTAATCAAGTACATTTTTATTATAAAATGAATTATTATGTCAATCAAAAAGCCTTAACATTGTTTGGTTTTCCTGAAAATTGGTAGCCCTGCCTACCAATCTTCAAGAGCTATCATCTTCAAGGTATTCAAGATAAAAATAGACTATTGAAAACGTTTTTTATTTAAAGTGGTGCCCCAATCTGTCTGTCGATCTCCCATTCCATCCTACCCTCATTCGTGAACAGAACAGTGGGGTTTATTTTAGGTGGGCCACAATCGCACGCTTCAGCAGCCTGAACCGAAAAAAAAATGAAAATACTATCCGGGATAATAGATTGGGGTCGCACAAGTGAAGATAACTTTTTGGTGGACAGAATGGCCCGCCTCCCGACAAAAGTGCCTCCTGCCGGTCCATGCTTGCAGCAGTATGTGATTGGGAATGATTGATCGCAGCCACGCGAGTGAAGTTCATTTTAGGAGGAAATACAATAGCAAAAGGTAAAAGAACAGTCCTGTCTGCAGCACTATGCGATCTGGGATAATGGACCGCAGTTGCATGAGTGCAGTTAACTTTTTGATGGACAGTACTGCAAATAAGAGGCACAACGCCTGAAAAAAATCCATTCTGCTGGCCTTGGCTCACAACCGGTGCAAAGTAGTAGGGGATTACAGTCTTTGATTTTGGCACTCTTAGGCTTCCATACCCGACAACCCGTCATCGCTGACCAATCAAAAAGAGTTTAAGGCTTCAGATGTTCATAAAGTGCTTGCTCTGCATGACTTTCATTTGTAAAACAATTCCTCGTCATACAGTACAAGTTTACCCCCAATACAGTAGATCTCACAACAGCCCCCAGCATGATTCTAAAACACTGTTTATAAATCGTGACATCGTTCCTAACATTTTTGTGACATCATGAGCAGCTTTTCGTCATTCAAATCCATAGCGGCTTCATCATAGCGGGACAGTTTGTTAAAAAGCACGTTAAAGCCAATGTTTTGTTTGTTTCGGTAAAAACGTCGAGGTACTCCCCAAATTTCAGCTCAAAACACAAATGCAAATCGGAATGGCTGTGAAATGAAACACAGATAAAGTTTGAGGGAATTTTGAGAGTTCATAATCACACGTTCACTGGCATGTAATAATACTTGTAGCACACGCGTGGTTAGTGAGCAATATATTATCTCTTCAATATAACGTTTTATATCTCAGAAGATACAAAATAGTGATCTCAACTTGTAAAAAAGTAGATCTTGGGAGACGTCTCTTTTGGAGTATTTTGAAGGTACAATGAAGTAGTACAGCTTGACCATATTGACTCAAGATATTCGATGTCTATAGTCGACAGTGGCAGTTGATGTGGCAAAGTGAATCTTTACCTCCTTTGTAGGTTGATAGAGGAGTAAACTATTCACACCGCACGACTACTGAACGTCGCCAGTCGCTACAGTTGCTTTTCTGCTGAGGTTGCCATGTTTTGTTTCCCTGTCAAAGTCACATTGCGATAAGTGGCCCATACTCAGGCTCAATACATGAAATTTTGGCGAGTGTGTCGTTGTGTGTGTGTCCCTCTACTTCAGACCAGGGTTCCTGGGTCTGCCTTCGGTTCCTTCGGGGCCCCTTCTTGTGTCTGGAGCTGAGGAGTCTCCTGGAAGAGTGACAGCTCCATCGGCCTGTTGGGGATCAAAATACGTTAAAAACTTCACAGAGAACGAAACCGAATTTTTTTTTGTATACAACATTTTGGGACTTGGGTAATTCCTTTTGTGTGAGAATGTCTCAGATTTTGAGTACCCCCCTAGATTTTTACTACTTTTATACTTAAATATCTTGGTAATTTGTGCTCTGGATTTCGAGGCCCCAGTGGATTAAGGGTTGAAACATAAGTAACAAAAATCCAAGCTTCGTTGCCTGTGTATTGGCTGCACGATCACAGAGCATATTTTTTGGGGTTTGGGACATTGAAGAGTGCCATTGTGACCTGCCTAAAACGAACAGCACTATTTTGGCTAAAAAACATTTACCTCAGTCAGCTATTGCTTAGAGTGGGGGCCATTGGAGCAAATATGTGTTATTTTTGGAGTCTTTTTTTTCTGTGCTTTTCTCCTAAAATGAACAGCACTTGTGAAACCGTGCTCTATTATCCTCAGTTGAATACTGCTACTGTTTAGGTTGTGAAATGTGCCATTATGACAGAGGCACATTCCTCAGGATTTTTCCATTCAAATTTAAGACTTTTTAAGACCTTTTCAAGGCCACATCCAATGAAATTCAAGACCACTCTCGCACCGATTATGGCATATCGATGTCCAACGGCAAAAGGCTGTGACGGCGGGAACTTTAAAGCCCTTTCATAGTTCAAGAGTGCCCAACCCGATCCTGGAGAGCCGCATGTCCTGCATGTTCTGCATGTTTAGGAGGTTGCTTTTCTCCAATTCAAATGCTCAGCTTGTTAGAAGCTGTGTGGGAGCGTGATAATGATCCAGGTGATTGGAATAATCTGTATTGGAGCAGAGAAACTCCAAAAACATGCAAAACAAGCTGCTGGCCACCCATGCTGTAGTGCAATACAGTATAGCAGCAAGATTATTTGTAAAATTATAATTTGACAGTGCCGAAGTTATTTGTAAAAAATATTTATAAAGTTTAAGTGTACAGTGGAACCTCGGTTTTCGAACGCCTCTCAGTTCGAACTAATCGGTTCTCGACCAAAAATTTCGAGAAATTCTTGCTTCGCTGTTCGGTCAAATAATCGGAGTTCGATGCTGAGCGGCGTACGGGTGTACATCGTGTAGATTGCCCCCACCCCTCGTGAAGAACTGTTATCACGTGCGGACGTTTTTCGTTTTGCTTTCGCTTTTAATAAAGGTGTACCAAGTGTTTTAGCCCCTAATTATGCCTCCGAAGAAGGTCGGTGCAAGCAGCAAAGTTGCTACAGGTGAAAAAAGAAGAGTAGTGTGTACAACTATTGCATTTAAGAAAGAAATAATAGCAAAATATGAAGAAGGTGTGCGAGTTTTCGATCTTGCTATACATACATCATGGCTTCTGCTGAGCACCCCAAGGTAAGAAATCCTATTCATAATTCTTTTCTTTACCCTTTGTTTATTTTTATATGTTCATGTTAGCGTAATCTTTCGTACGGAAGATTACGATAACGCGAACGTACGATTAGCCTGGGTTAACTTTGTTTACGTAAAACATTCAGGGTGTTGTAACGGAGCCCCATTTCCAATAAAGCGCTAGCCACTTGTTGTGGAGACCCGGGTGCTAAATGACGTGTAAACGACCAGATTTTTTTATTTTTACACGTTCATGTTAGCGTAATCTTTCGTACGGAAGATTACGGTAACGCGAACATACGATTAGCCTGGGTTAGCTTCATGTTTACGTTAATGGTAAACATTCAGGGTGTTGGAACGGATTAAAAATGATTTACATTACTTTTAATGGGAAAAAACGATTTCAGTGATTGAACAAATCGGTTTTCGAACAGGGTTCTGGAAAGGATTATGGTCGAGAACCAAGGTTCCACTGTATTTGATTAATTGATAAGTAAAATAACTTCTACTTGCGGATCCTTTTTGGAACGCGACCCCCATGAAAAACGATGGATTATTCTAAAACTAAATCAGCATTTTTGCCACCTTCAGCTGTAACAATGCTTTACTCATGTGACCTATGAAGGCGGAGATAATGACGACAATGTTGGTGAAATTGATAGCAAAATTGGTGTGGATTGATTTGATCGTTTATTAAACTGTGATAAGATTTTCAAATACATCCCCCCCAAAAAATCTACATATTGCCCAGGCTTAGTTTCCGGTGAATAATAACAAAGATGACAAATAGAAGGATGTTTAAGAGGCAAACATACTTGTAGTGAAAATACTGACCTGCCATGCAGCGGGTGTCCATGGAAGCTGGCTGACTGGGGAATTTGAGGCCTGTGGAGGTTGTTGGCTTCACCTTGAACAGACTGGGCTTGGGGCGCCAGAGGATGGGGATGCGACAGTCGTGAAATCCCCGCCTCATTGCTCTTAGCGGGATATCCCAAAGCGTTGCGAAGGTACCAGTCTCTCAATCCCTCCAGAGCCAGGGCTTTGTGAAGGCTCCGCGTAGAGTCCTCAGGGGTCGGGAGGGACAACTGCGGTGGTCTTCTACTGAAACCGGGCCCGGAGATTTCGGTCTGATAGGGGAGCAGGTTGGAAATGGAGGACGTGGTGGTAGCAGAGGCGGGGAGGTGCGACTCGTACGCTGACAGCAAGATAGCGTCCTGTGGGTGTTGCTGCAAAGGGATGAAGGGCCCGCAAGATTTGGTCCTGGTGACTTTGACCCTACGCATGTCAGCTTGAGACCCTCGGCCGCCAACCATGGGGCTGTAAGGTGCGGCGCTCGGGAGATGCACCTGGGAGTGGGAGAAACCGTTAGCGTGTGGAGCAACTCCTCCGGCGGAGGAGCAGTGAGAGGGTAAGTCCTGCCAGATCCTGCCGGTGGACTGGAAGACGTTGTGCTGCACCTGCATCTTTTGCTGCTTTCCCCAAATATAGTCCATCAACAGCTCATTATAGCTCACCGCAGGCCCTCTGCCCCCCACGGACAGACGCATTTTGGCTTGTTCCCCGGATCCATCCCCATGTTTCTCTGGGCTGCTTGTTTGCATGTGTCGAAGCTTCCCATCCGTCAGCGCTTCCGAGCTCTTGTAGGGCCCTCCTTTCGGGTGCATGCCATTTCTCGGGGGAGGGTCGTCCGGGAGGCTGGATCGATCCAGGAGAGCCTCAGAGCTGTTACTTCGTCTGGCTCTGGAATTGTAAAGGCCGCTTCTGCGGTCTGAGGAGCCCTCTTGGGTGAGGGGAATCATGTAGGGCACATCCAGACTGCCAGACCAATGCTTCAACCCATTGCTGCCTGATGCATCCGACCTAATAGAATAGAATAGAATAGAATAGTCTTTATTGTCATTGATATCAAGGTGGGGAATAAAACATTGTATGCAACAAGATTAGACTTGGCACTCAAGGGTAAATTTGGAATAAAGAACTTTAAGAGAAAAATACAATAAAAGACTGTCAGAATAAGTGGGTAAAAAATATTTACGACGTAGTCCTTAGAGACTGGCCCAAGTTATAATGGTGAAATTAAAAAATAATGCAATTACATGACAGAAACATAGTAGCAAAGCGTAGTCAGAGGAGGCTGTGCCTCACCTGTTATCATGGAAGTACAAAATGTAAAATATATTCAGTAGTGATATTCGAGCCTGGTTATGGTAAGACAATAAAACGTGTTTTCTATGTTACAGTTTAATATTGCTGTCTTCCTCTGCCAAATAAATGTTAAATAAGAAGTACCATATTTATTTGTGTGTAACGAGCATTTTCTTGAAAAACTAGAAAAACGATCCAAACTCAAATATAGAAAAAACTCATTTAAATGAATTCAAATTTAAGTAATAATGTTAAGAATATTATCTAAAATGAGCAAACTAATCAGACAGCAGAACAAGAACGTTTTAGATAGAAAAAATATTGTTTTTTTCATTATTTTACGATTGGAAAAATATTGTCTCACCGGCAAAGTATTTTAGTCATTTGAAATCCAATTTTTCTTATTTGACTTTAACAAAAAGGTACATACATTCCAAATATGTCAAAAAAAAAATAAAGCCCTGAAAAAAAATATTCTTCACTTGCACAAAAGGTTGCTTATTTTTTGTTGATAACTGGACTTTTACAGTGTGCATGATTATGTTAACTTAATCATGAGGGGGGCACATAAGGACCCTAAAAACAGGTATTGTTTTTAACAGGATTTGCAATATAACAAAAAAATGCTCTCTGAGGATTCTTATTAACCAAATAACTAAAATTAAATCAAAACTCTTAATATTGATAAGAACAAAGTTTCCGTACCTTTAATAATCAGGCCCTTAATTTTTTTAAATTATAAGGATAAACAATTAAATTTCCTTTTCCATACATATGTGCATGAATATGGAAGATCTCTGACCCTAAGTAAGCTTTTGTCTTGAAAAAAATCGCAGACAATAAAATAATTCATTCGTAAAAAGAGTCATTGTACCAAATAGAAGTATCTCAGGAAGGAATTTTTAAACAAAGATCATTTTATTTACCATCTCTACATCCGTGTTTACATCTGAATACGTCTTTTAAACTCATCCTTTGTCATTTAACTCTCAGTGTTTTAAATGTGAAAGCACTCCTAAAAGACAAAAAAGGGCTTAATCCCAGACTGTATGAAAAGAAAACAATTACCTGACATGAACACTGATTGGTGCAGTTCGAGCCAAAAGGGGGGTTGCTGGAACACTTCTGCCTTCAACATTTGATGCACTTCTTGGTAAAGAGTGAGTTGGACTGTAAAAGAATTAAAACTCAAAATGAAGAGATCTAGAGGAAATTCACACTTAAATAAAAAAACACTACAATTCAAATGTCTGGGGTCACTAAGAAATGTCCTTGTTTTTCAAGTAAAAACACTGTTTCTTTTCAATTAAAATAACATCAAACGAATCAAAAATACACCCCATGGTAAATGCCTATTTTAGCTGCTAACGTCTGTCTTTATAATTCAATATCTACATCTCCAGCAACCAGCACGCCAGTATTCTTATAAGTACCTTGCTCATTACGTTAAAAAAGCTAATAAATGATTAGAAAACCTTTGTACAAATATGTTAGCACAGCTAAAAGCAGTTTAGCTGGTCAGATAGCTATAAAACTTTAAGAATTGCCCAAAAAAGAGAAGTCAATTTAAAAAGTCGATTCTTGAAATGAAGGCTATTCCATGTAAAAAGTTGCCAAAAAAGAAGATCTCCTACAAAGGGATGTACTACTCCCTTCAGAGAAAAGCAAAAACGGGCTCTAACCAGAGTAAAAAGACAAACGGCAAAGTGATATAAGAGTCTCTAGTTTCAGAAATAGGTCCCTTACAGGTCAACTAGCAGTTTGGTGAAATAGTACCCCCAAAACACCAGTGTCAACATCTACTGTGAGGACGTGACTCCGAAAGCCTGACCTTAAAAGCAGAGTGGTAAAGAAAAAGCCATATCTAAGACTGGCCAACAAAGAGAAGATATTAATATGAGCAAAATAACACTGACAACTCAATTGATAAATAAAATGTGAAATGTGAACAGAAACCACAGTTTTGTCTAGGTGACCCCAACATTTTGAACGGTAGTGTATGCGTCTTGGAAGCATGAATGAAACAGATGCTTTTAACTCAGCTTTACCTGACAGAGTTTGTGACAGAATTGCGACGAGTTCTCATTTCGTAGTAAATTTCGACAGGAGAAAGCTTCCTGCTGATTCTGTGGTCAGGGCTTCCCACGGTTAGCCGAGGTTGGGACAGAGAACGCTGGTCTGCGACTACACTGGGAGAAGACTCTTCGGAGGAAAAATCAAAAATATAGCATTGGTTCGATTTTCGCGGTTTATTTGTTCCATACACACCTGTATTAAGTGAATATCTGCAAGGTAGGAACTATACTCTAGTTTAGGTGTAGGGAACCTTTTTGATCCAAAGAGCAATAATAGCACAATATATATATATTTTTTTTATTTTGAGAAAGCCGTACCTCTATTGAAAGACAAAATTCAGCAAAAACGCCCAACCCACCCTCCAGATAAAAGCAAAATCTTCAATGCATTTTATTTCAATGTGTGATGTTAAATGATTTGATCAAATTTATGAAATAATAATAATGCCAGAGCCTGTGTGCCACATTTTTTCTTGCGCTACACTTAGTGTTGTCTTGCGGGCTGGATTCAATCCCTTGGCAGGCCTAATCTGGCCCGCGGCTCGTATGTGACTCCGCTAAACTTAATTTATCCTCAGACTGCTAACTATTCCTCCTTCATTCACAATGTAACATATGTCATTCAACCCACCAGCAATGCTGAAGAAGGGTAGGCATGGTACAAGTAAATAGTTACAGCGGTGCCACCACAAGCACAGAGTACAAGGACGCTGAATTTCTCCTCATAGAGATATTCTCCCTGCTGTATATACTTGCATTTAAGCCGAATTTAAAACTATTAAATACTTAGGTCACGGGGTCAGTTGATAAGTGCATATATGGTGGTTTGATTAATGAGTGTGTACTGGGCCTATAAACTAATTCAGTTCCATTAAGATATAATACAAAGCATTGTTCCTGAATGCTGCTCATCGGGAGTATCAAGCCTCTGGGAATGATTTCAGTATGATAAATCACCATTACAAGGCAGGAGTGGCTTTGATCAGATATTTGTACACACATCTAGGAATCGCCCCACCTTCTAGTTTTGCTTCCTGTGTCCAGTGATTGAGAATATGTAGGTGGCCCCGGAGTAGGTGTAGTGTAGTTGGTGTGGTGAAAAATACTAATATATGGAAAAGGTGAAAAATAGGCTTTAAAAAAACTTTTTTTCTCTCAAAAGGATGAGAACGTCCCTTCGCCATCGCCAGGGTAGGGAGGGATGACATTTCATGCACGCAGGAACGCGATCACCGTGGTGAGCGAAATGGTGTGTCTCATCACCGGAAACATCGGGAAGTGAAAAGTTCTTGCAAAGTCCACGCATCGTTCATACATAAGTTCAGAGTTCTTACAATAAAATGTTATTTTGCAAGCAAAGCGCTCTTGTGTTTATGGAAAGCATTGTTTGGATATTGGAGGTATCACAAAGCACAGAATTGAAAGTTCTGCTTAAAATGTTCCCTTTCATTAAATGTTTTTGTGGAAATGAGTATGTTCAATTGTTGTTTACCTACTATGATAAAAGCTTTTTTCTACTAAAATAATAATAATAATAATAATAATTTCCTTTGTATTGTCATTCTTTGTAACAATGTACACAGAACAAAATGTCGATACACCTGACCCGTTGTAGCGAGTCGATGCAGCCGCAGCCAACAGAGGGCGCCGCCATTAGATGAGTGTTGAAGCTTTCTTCCGATATGTCCTATTTCTATATAGCGACATAACTAAAATCTCTGTAGGCCTTGAAAAATAAGTCAACATGGCAAAAATTGGTTGGATCCCATTTGAGAAAAACGTCTGGCATTGAATAAGGTAATTAAAAAAGATCCACGATGCAACAAAACCCAATAGTTGAGGGGACCACTGTAGCGACATCACAGCTAAAATTCAGAAGAAAACAAAGCTATACCGTTGTCATGTGATGTTGAATCCGACATGGAGCTCGTACTTTCCGACATGACACCGTCCTCTGGGAGACAAATATGAAAGTTTTAAAACCTCTCCTGAATTGAAGTTTCATTTAAAGCCCCCGAATTGAATATTGATGGAATTTCACCAAAGAACGTAGGTATGCATTACCTGTGTGACAGCCCCGATGAACTGTCCTTTTGCTATTTGGGACGTTTCTGTCCAACTCTGCGTGTCTGTAAAGGGCTCCGGTGAAAATGGCTTTCATCTGCCGTCTTTGAGCAGCCTCATCCTGTAACCAAGCACAAGCAATCACATTGGATTACAACGATTTTCAATTAGGGCTGCAACTAACGACTTTTTTAATAGTTAACGACTATTGGAACTTTTAGTCGAATCATCTGATCATTATTAATTTGTTCTTAAAATTTAGCATGAAGTGGATTTAATAAAAAATGGAAAAATATAATAAACACCGGATCACCCCGCTCAGTAGCCTAGATGGTAGTGTGCCCGCTTTGAGACTGGGAGGTCGCTGGTTCGCGCCTTGGCCGAGTCATACCTAATTGGTAAAATGGCGGCGCCCTCTGTTGGCTGCGGCTGCATCGGCTCGCTACAACGGGTCAGGTGTATCGACATTTCGTTCTGAGTAAATTGTTACAAAGAATGACAATACAAAGAAAATTATTATTATTATTATTATTATATATTTTCATAGGCTTCAAAAGGCACACCGGACAATAAGGCGAATGAAATTAAGACTACAGTATGAGATACAGTGTGTATTTTTGGTTCTTTCCGCTGACCTGACAATATCAGAATCGTGTGATTTTATCATATTTTGTCCATCAATACTTATCAAGTAATTCCAAATGGTCAGCTTCCTTTCATACCTTCTCCCTGGTTGCTCTACTTTCAAATGTGTGCTTTCTTAAAAAGTTTAACAAAACACATTTCAGCAATCATTTGTTTCCATGGTCAGTAATCTGCCGCGAGGCCCTCACAAAGACTTCTGAAGGCCCAGAGGCATTACATCAGTGTTCGTTAAAGCTGCTGGTTTAGCTAGTGGAATTTCGAGTTGGTCGGGCCAGCTCCAGGCGGGCCTTGGAAACATCACTGGTTTCACAAACTATGATTGGCTAGGAGGCGGTATCGGAAAAAATTCCCATGTCCACTATTTCTGTCGAACAGACATTTTCATAACTCAATCAAACTTAAAAACTTAAATACTGTACAACAGGAGATGGTCGATTTTCAGCATTATAGGGTTTGGAAATCTTTTTCCAAGGCCAAAATCAAGGACTTTTTAAGGACTTTGAAAGCCAATTTTCCAATATCTCCAGGAACCAGCATCTTTGTCTCCTTACCATTGTCTTGGGCGCAACGCACAGGGGCCAATGATGCTTTATATGACAATGCCATACAAACTAATGCCAGCTGCAATTAGTCATGAGAAGAAAAAATGCAAAAGAAAATGGAGGCCACCAGAGCAGGCACGTCAGCCTCATTTTTAAGCAGATTTGAGTTGTTTTTCTTAATTTAATGCGTGGGTCATCGGGTTGTACTGCCAGGAAACATGTCAACAATTTCAATCATTTACAAGCACATCACCTAAAATATAAGCTCTTTTCATACCTTGAAAACACAACGTTTAAATTCAAGCATTTTCAAGGATTTCGAGCTTCCGGACGAACCCTGGCATTTGCTTCAATGGCGAAAAGAGAAAATAACTTCTTGATGAAACTGAAATGCACAGAATCTGTACGACAGAGTAATTGAAATCTTCATGAGGAAAAAAACTAGGAAAAATGATTTTTGGTGATGAAAATGTGGCCTTATTCCTAAATAAAATTGCAATTTTATAAGGTTATTAATCATGTTTTATTACGCTATGTTTAGAAGCTGTAGCTGCAGTGAATCTTTAAATAGTTAAGCCTTACTGGAGGCCTAGGTGTGAAATATATGGCCTGCTACTGTGTAAATTGCCTCATTCTGTTGGAAAAATGTGCCTGGCTACAATAGCCATCAATGGAATTAATTGAGGGCAGCACGGCGGAGCAGTGGTTAGCGCGTGTGCCGCACAGTTCTGAGGTCATGGGTTCAAATCCAGCTACCAACCTTCCTGTGCAGAGTTTGCATGTTCTCCCCGTGCTTGCTTGGGTTTCCTCCAGGCACTCCGGTTTCCTCCCACATTCCAAAAACATGCATGTCAGGTAAATTGGCCGGTCAAAATTGTCCCTGGGTGTGAATGAGCGAGCAAATTGTCTGTCTGACTGGCTGGCAACCAGTTCAGGGTGTCCCCTGCCCACTGCCCGAAGATGGCTGGCATGGGCTTCAGCACCCCCGCGACCCTACTGAGAATAAGCGGTGCAGATAATGGATGGATGGAATTAATTGAATTTTTGTCGACAATGTCGACTAATCAGTACAGTCCTCGTCGCTATCTGATATTGATATCGTATTGGAGTTGAAGTTGTATTAGGACAACCCACAAGACATCAGTTATGTAAATTACATTTTTGTCAAAAAATCGATGGTTTTGGGACACAACTAATCATGCTTGTTATGAACAAAGTTGCAGTTCAATCCATACTGAAGGCGTGTACTTACTTCTGCCCTGCAGTTGGGAGGCATGCCAGCTCTGCGCTGAACTGTCGGGGGTTTCTCTCCCGTCTCCAAAGGGAACGCTCGTGGCAATTTCCCAGTCAGCTCCTGCAGAGGAAATCAATTAGCTGAAATCTCTCTCGCTGCCCTTCGAGGTCCCAAGAATTTATAAAAGGACACCACTTAAGAGATTACTTTAAGTTGCAATAAAACTATCCGTTAAAGGCTTCACTGTAGAAGTAATGTATCTGCTGTAAATTACACCTTCGTTTGTCAGAGAGGGCAGGGGTAGAAATTCCGTATTAGATGTCAGGAAAAACGACTAATAATAGAAGGTGATCACAAAGTGTTTGTCGTGAAAATCACACGGATGTGTCGGAAAGCTGTAAATGAACAGCTGAGGCAGAGGTGCAAATGTGGCACCTTGTGTTAAAATGATACTTGCTAGCAGACCTCACCCATTCCTGAAGAAAATCTCTTTTTTCAACTAATATTACAAAGAAAATAAGTCAAACAGTACCTGGAGGGTTTTAGAAGACTATTGTAAAGCCACATCTGTCTTACTTGACTTTTATGTATTGTAAAGCAGGGGTCGCCGACCTATTTAGAGCTTTTTGTTACGGATTAGTGGAAAAAGCTACCAGTTTGATATGCACTTTTAAAATAATATGTTGTTATTATGTTGTTACAATGTTATTTCTATGTTATTATCAAGATGTAATAAATAGAGGTAAACACCATGCCAGTTAGAAATTATTTTCCTAGAAAATAACCATGAGCCATGATATAGTTTCAGAACCAGTCCAGAGTCTATTCAGTTGGTCCAAGTTGGAGACCTCTGTTTAAAGGGACAAAAGGGACACTGTGTAATATTTGACTACTAGATGCCGCCGTATTGTGTAGTGCACCTGAAAACCAGGTTAGGGCAGAAGCATCGACTTATTTTAGGTACTTTTATTATATAGCATATTGTTTTTCTGATTTTGCAGTATTTTTCTTCTGTTCAAATATTTTAAACTGTTTTTCTAGGAGAATAATAAAAATAATTTCCTTATATTTTTCTAATTTATAATTCTTATTTTACTATAATTTTAACTCACTTGTCTAGTAAAACAAAAATTTAAAAAATGCTATAAATACATTTTTTCTTATCTTACCATATTTTTTAGCCTAATTATACAGTAAATTTTAAAAACATGATACCTACAGTATAAAACATTAAGTTCCTCATTTTGCTATGTTTTAAGTCATTTTCCAGTAAAATAAACTTAATTACAATCCTAAAAATTGTAAATACTTATTTTACTATATTTTAACTTGCGAGTCTAGGTATAATAAAAAAAATATATATATATGTATATATATATATATATATATGTGTATATATATATATATATACATGTATATGAAAAAAAATGTGTAACTATGTTTCTTATCTAACTATATTTTTGGCTCATCAAGTAATTTTTAAAAAAAAATTTAAAGACGCCTTTTTTTTTTCCCCTAAGGGACTCCAAACTACAGTACTCATAAAAAATACCACAAACAAAAAACAAAATTCACATGAATACAACAATTGAAACTTATTTTTCATTATTTTATTAGCTGTTGTTTCATTAATTTGTCCATAAAATAAAAAGAGTATTTTGATGAAAACACACAAACAAGAATACCAACCCATGCAAAGTGCAGCCAAATCTATCTGGGAGCAAAATAGAAATTAAGGACATTCCAACATGGTTGCCATGGACAAGAATACACTCAGGTTTATTTATAAAATTCAAAATGATGTTTAAATGCGGACACGAAATGCTGTATTAAATTCATGTATAATATAGTTGATATTTCCCTTTATTAAAAGCTACAAGCATGTAAATGCATTTGTGTTTTTTTAGCACCTTATGGTGGCTAATTTATTACTGCAACTGAATTTGAAGTAGGACTGTACGTCATATCTCTAAGATGCCTGTTTTCGAATGGTCAATGTCATATATGATGCTGGCGAAGTCCTTCCCATAATGCTGCGTTTTTCTCTCTTTGTTGAGTTCAGAATCTCGTGTAACAAATATTAATTTGTTAAGTTACGGGTCCCAGGACTTGCAGTCTTGGTTAAGGGAGAATAAAGAAGATGATAACAATGGAAACGAAGCCTTACATAGTAAAGATATCCGAAGAAGGCAAGTACATGTTTAAGAAATGAGGTCGATGCTTATTAAAAAAAAGAAGGCTGTTAAAGTAAACTAGTCGTGGCAATTTAATTTTAACCTGCCGTCACTTTTTTTTGGGCTGTTTACGTCATCGTGACTATGGTGTTAAGAACCGGAACAGGAGGAGAACCCAAATGCGTGACGTTTCTCACACATGCTTTTATTTTATGGGAAATGGGGCAGTCATGCACGTTAACCCAAACGTCAGTGATTCAACGATCGTTGGGTGTAAGACGTAAGGCAGCGAGCAGTCTAGCGTGGAATGACAGGAAGCCAGAGGCCGACGAGATCGATACCAATTGCACGTGCAGATATCGGACAGATGGGGTCGATAGCGGACAGGACGGGATGGACAGGATTGATATCAAAACTGGATATCGAAATTAAACAGGACAAACTAGACGGGAACGAAACTGGAGACCGATATTAAACAGGACACAATAGACTGGACCAATAACAGACAGGAAAACACCAACAGGAAACTGGAGAGAGTCAAAAACCCACGTCTTACGGGTGCAGAGGTTTGTTGACCGACTGACAAAGGGTGAGCGAGAGCACTGAGCTTAAATAGGAGGGAAGCCAATCTGTCAACGAGCCGCAGCTGGAGCCACACTGGCAGGGCCAATTGGGTGCCATGGCAACCGTGACATATGGGTCAAATATGTTTCTGTTCATTGATTCCCACACTCTTTAGGGCCGATCTGCTTTTGGTAACCTGGGAGATTTAATAAATAGAAAGGGATCAGGGGAGAATTTTTAGATCAGATTGGAATTTCTTATTGTAGGTTCCTGTTTTCCTTGCAAGTTCAAAATGCATTGGTTTCTTTTCTCCTTATTTTAAGTGTCTACTTAACAAAAAACTTACTGAATCTATATTTATTAATAATATTTTGTAATCATATACACGTATATTACATGCAAGTACTGTAGTACTAAATATAAACAGTTTTTTGACTGATTTCAAATATATACCTGTACATGCAGTTTTAGTGTTTTGCCTTGTTTGGAATGCATTGCTTAATTACCATAGGTTTTTATCCCCGATATACAACAATTCCACGTTATTCCCCCCACCTCAGAACAGATTAATGTATATTCCCAGGAATCGAGTGTATTTGTAGTGTGCTTAATATGTGGTATTATTCTGGACTTGTACTTCAGTGTTTCGCATACATAGAAAGATTCTGGCGGGCCAGAGTCTCACAACCCTGTATTTAAAAAAGATCTAATAATATTAAAAAATATATGAATAACATTGGCGAGCGTCACGTTTTACCCAGGCTGAACATTTTTCAACACCAGAAAAAAAGGTTCAGTGCCAAGCGTTTTGCACAGAAGACCACCCGAACACCTCGTCGCATTGCCGGTGTATTCAACAGAGAGTAAAAACTAAAATTTGTAAATTTCCTCAGAGCAGGAAAACACTTTGGTGGACACAGGCCCTAACTATTGCGCTTTACAATGACATCCTGTAAACTATTGAAGAAAATCAGGCATCCTGTCGTGGCAAGACGTAGTGATTTTTAATACTATCATTTACCAAGTAACTAAATTTAAAACTCATTTCGATGCTTTGGTCTGCTAGTTATTATCCGTCTAATTAGAAGACAAGAAGATTTTTTTAACCCTGTCTCGTTTACCATGCTTTGTGGGTGTGAACAGTTTCCTGTGTCATTACCTTTCATAACTAGTGTATTTATGATTCAATATTTTACTAAGGCACAAATTAGTCATTGGTCTAGCTTTTTGATTTTGCTCTAAAAATCCAAATCCACAAACCCCCCTAGACCAAGGGTCTCCATCCATGGTGCCTTGGGGCACCAAGCTGCCCCCTAAGAACAGGTAGGGTACACCCGGACCTACTCCTAAAATAGCTCATCAGTGCTAGGTCATTGTGACTTTCTAGTTTTTTAATGGTTGACTGTGTGTATTTAACCCTACTTCCCATAATAAACCTAGTAATAAACATAGTATTTCCATGGTAACAACATTTTAGAAAAGTTTTACTTTTTGATATGCTCAAACTGGGTGCCCTTTGCGCTAATTAGTAACAAAAAGAATCTCTCGGCTTGAAAAAGGTTGGAGACCCCGGCCCTAGACTGTCCAACTACTGTTGTAGAAATTGGAGGTCCGATAATCGAGAGAAAGTCTTCTCATAAGTGGATAAAAGAAATAGACAGGAGCCAGTCTCGTTACGGAGGGAGATTGTCACTTTATTGATGCGTCAATAAAGATCTCACAGAGCTAGGAACATGACAATGTATTTAAAGCTGGTAGTGACGATTAGGCTTCGATTGAGTACACCCCAAAAGGCGGTCCTGTATCACGTATGAGTACGTGACCAGTCCCGTGTACGCCGTATGAGTACGTGACCGTTCCTTGCACGCCGTCTGGCAACGGTATCTTCAAGGTAAACTCTAATCGTCTGGTAACGGTATCTTCAACCGAGGTCACCCCGACCTTTTCCCACAAGCAAGTAATGTATTGTAAGTTAATGTAGACATGTATGCAAATCTATTTCTATATATGCAAGTGCAAATGCTTTTGAGGATTTGCCACAACATAATCCCCCCTTTTTTTTTTTTTTCCTTTGAATGGAAATTAAAATTGAAAAGGAATACAGAGTAGTGGCAAATTATTACCAATCATAGATATCAATACAGGACAGAGTTTACGCGAATCGAAAATAAAATAAAATTCTGGCGGTCAGCCTGCTGTGATTACTCTAACTTTCATTGTTCATGTTTCATTAAATAAAAAAGAAAAAACCCCTAACACTCCAAACATCTGACCCATGCACTAACCCCCCCTTCATTTATCTTTATCCGTACATACTGTATTATACACGTGGACCGTCGACGGTTGATCGGTACGTGATAAAGGTAAATGAATAATTAAACTGATCAGCGATAACAAATTTTGGTAACAGCCGTCGATACATTTCAAGATGAGTGCATGACTGGATAGTGATACAGCATATACATCGGCCTTTGGCCTGACCCCTGTGCATAATTTGAAGACCATGCACTGTCGTATTCGTCAACGGGTGGCGTGAAGTCAGATGTTGGAGTGAGTGTTATCCCAGCAGGCATCACGCTCAGTTTCCATGCAGCCAAAAACCCGGAAGCGACGATGACCATCCCAGGCAGCAGCTTGTTCCCCGGCAGTGTGACATACCAACAAAAGAATCACAAGTAGAAACCAATATATTTGTTGCTGTTATTCCTAGTGCTACTTGATATTGTTATTAGTGTAGATTATCATTTGTGTCTCTTTCCGCAGATGCTCCATTATTTAATGTAATGTAGACTGACTATTAACGTTGCCAAATAAAATTCAAGGTTTTGAATTTAGTTGAGTCATCTGTCCTCCCTCAGGAATAGGCTTGGATATTTAATCACTAACTGTGCTCATTTAGCTTCTTACCACCCTAGTATTAGCCACTACTGTCATTTGTTCCCCAAAAGTCTTAAGAATTACTCTTTTAAGAATAGGTATGGCACAGAAACACAACAAATACATAATTATTACGATAGTTAGTACGAAAATTTCCCCCTTTGCTAACATACTACCCCAGTACCAATCAAGAGATACTGTTCTTTTCAGTATTTACTGTCACTTCATTGCTCAACTCACTGACATAACAGTCAGTGCTTTTGTGAAGCTTCCTGCTTCGGATGAATTTAAAGGTATATACGTACAGCCTTCCTCCTTTATCATATGACACACCTATACTGGCTAAAGGAAAATCGAAGGCCTGATGATTCTGCCAGGCCATCCTAGACGTCTCATGTAATTGCTCTCCTACTGCACTAAAGGCCTCGTTAATGTAATTAATAAACGTTGTTGGTTGTAATAAATGTAGTTAATCCATTTTGCGTTCTTATTCTGAGTTATCCAGATAAACACCGATCCTAATCCAGACTTAATTTCATTGCTAGCTATAAATTACTCTGGAATTACTCTCGGTTGTCCGATGTTATTTAGCCATACCCGTCCACATACATATGTTTTCTTTACTCCGGCCAATTGTCAACAAAGATATTTCATTTAATTGCTTTTTCCCCTTTTCACTTCTTCCTTTACCACTTGTATATCCCTCTCTTCTCTTTTCCTCAACGCCTACTTTCTTTTCGCCTTTTTACTTCTTCCTTTGCTAACTCTTATCTTTCTGTATTTGTAACTTCCTTACTTGCTCTGCCAACAAACCATTTTCTACATAACTTTCCCTTCTCCTACGCCCCCTAACACATGCTTTTTAGCCCACTAGTTTAATGGGAAATTGACATATAACCATCTCACTTAATCTTTCAATTCATCTATTTATTTTTTCCAAACCAATTAAATCTGCTATCCTAGCTCCACCTACTTCATTTGAAAACGACGTGCATTGATCTACAACGATTCATCTTACTCATTTGTATTCCATTCAATGAATATTTCCTCCATATTCAATGAAAAAAAGTATTTACTCACGCTTTTCCACTACTCTCGTACAACAATGCTTTTCATTCTCAAATTACTCCATTTATTCCACTCAATTAGATTCTTCATCATCTTCACATTCCTTTATTTTCAAATTTTTACTGAAAACGAAACATTTTAATTCATTTTCTGTCACTATTCCATCTTTCTATGGTGTGGTTTTGGCATTACCTCTATGAATCTGAAATAACTCTACATAATTATCTAAACTTACCACTCCTAAATTTATCGTTTTCCAATTGAAAAAACAGAAAAAATTTGGACCGTAAAAAATATTTATTGGAACCCCTTAGGCCCCTATGCGTTATGTTGTACACCCTTTGCGTCAAACGCTGATTTCCCAGAAAACGAACGTTTTCGATTCCTGACGCGATGTGCTCTCGGTTCCACCCAAAAACAATATTTTTAAACGGTCTTACTGTTGATAACAAAACGTTTCTGTCGTTGCATTGTGCACTTAAATTCGCATCCTTTTTCTTCTTTGTTAAAAACGCACGCGCTCTCGTCCGCGGCAATTTTCCTTCGTATTTTTCTATTTTTCCTTTTCAGTTACGTGGGCCGCTTAAACGCGAGCGCAAGACAAACATAAGACAAAGAAAAAAGAGAATACAGGAAAGAATACAAACGTTTACAACATTGAACAAACATAAAACATATGACAAGACAAATGGCCCACAAAAATTTAAGTTGTTTAGTCAAATTAAGTCAGTGCACATTGAGACCATGCGCCTACACAACTACCGAGTTAGGGTTACGGTTTTCCTCTTCTACACAATTTCCCGAATTTTACGTACTGGCCGTGCACTCATTTTTGGCTGTCGGCGTCGTAACCTCACTCTTTAGTGCTGCCGCCGTGGGTGTAGGTTTCCCTGGACTTTGGTCGTCGGAACTCTTCTCGCCTGTACCGTCACATTAAGGTTTACCCTATTATCCGTCACTTTAGTCTGTACTGTCGTTAACATATTTGGTTTCTGGTAGGCCGTCGGCACTCCGACTGGTTGCACGTTTCTCTGACTCATCCCATGATACCCGGAATTTCAGTAATTCAAACTTGTCTTCTATCGCAAATTGCACTATTTATACACGTCCTTCTACTCAATCAAGGAAGCAAGGCTTAGGGCGCTCTGAGAAGAGGGATGACTGAGAATGGGCGCCAAGAGTGGACTGAGAGTGTGATCGTGGCTACTGTGTTGTGCTGCGCAGAGACGATTCAGTTTTATTAAGACGACAGCAGTATGTGTGTGTGTGTGTGTGTGTCGTCGTATCGATACTAATAACTACAAGGAGTGGAATGGAACTATGACGACTATAACATGAAACCAAACGAGACGTCACGCTCTATAGAGAATTTACCAACCTATTTCATCATCGCCTACAATCAGCTTAAAATTTTTCCAACATTCTGCTTCTTAAAAGAACCTAAAAAAAAATCAGTCATTAAAAGCGCAATTAACCACCAGTCTCTCGTCCCAAAGACAATAGTTTTAAGTCAATGGTGGGCAAACTTTTGTCGTCACGGCCTAGGGACACATCCAGTTTTTCTCATTTACAATTATGATGTTGTATTTCATTATATTTAATTCCTGTTTATTTACTTTGTGTAAGCTTTGCACATCAAACTGAAATATTAGCCCTTTGTTCCTTGTTATTTTTTCCATTGTTCCTTACAAAACCGCTCCCCAGTTCCCAAACGTACGACGGTGATCGCTTGGATACACCATTTTTCAGATCTTTCCCCAAACACTATTTATGTCTGGACTTGGGCTTGGCTATTCTAACACATTTATATTGTTAGTTTTAAAACATATTATTTTAGATTTTGTTTATGTACGAACCTCTACTGAACATCAGTATACCTTCAGGGCAATTGCAGTTGACTCAACAAGGTTCGTTTGCTTTCGGAACGGACTAATCCCGTTTCAATCCAATTGATTCAAATCGATAATGTGTTTCGATTTACAATAGTTTCATCATTTCATATTTACTGCTAGAACCAATTAAACGTATAAGTAGAGGTACAACTGTGTACAACTTTCTTTTGCACTATATTGACTATTTTTCACCAAATGCATATTTACACAAACCTCAACCGTATGTAACATTTTAAATGCACATTCTTGTGTACATATTGTATTAATTATAACTATAACCTTATCTTTTCCGTTCCTTTACCTAACTTTGAAGATGGAGTGTCATGCCAAATTTAATTGTCAGTTACAATATGTGCACCCGTTTTGTAACTATGTCCGTAAAGTTATATTCCTTCTTATCATAAATGATGCGCATATATGTAGTGCCTCCAATACCCTGAGGAACTCCAAAAACACTACCTAATGTGTTGTTTTTCATACTTTTGTCGCAAGTTTTTCATACCCAATTTTCAGCAAATTATCCTTATTTAAATAATTTATGTTGTATGTTTGTCTTAGTGTTTCTTTTTCTTTTCTTTTTAAAAGAAATATTTCATTCAGTGACTGGAATAGCTTCAGCTACGTTATTAATGATTTCTAGTCTCCAATTTTCTTCCCTGTGATACTATGTCGTCATCTTCAAACTTCTTTCAATTTTTGATAATTCGAAATCATTCACACCACTAGTAATCTATTATTGAATATGAGAAAAACTAAGGAAACAATCTTTTTATGTATCACGCCTCTTTTGAATATGTCCGTTTATAACCAACGAAAAGATGGACACTAAAATTATGGATGGTTTCCAGTCGTCTTCTTTGTTTTACACGCCTCTGCTTTAGCAAAACTACACGTCTTAAAAGTTCTTACCCTTTTTACATTCGCATATTCAACGAGAGATGAATAGTTCTGTTACTTAAACATTCTTTCTTTTTAAACTATTCTGTATAATTATCTAGTATACGCTCAGTGTTCACAGTTCACCCTGTTCCTGTGTCCCAGACGCATCATCTATGTTGGGGACGCAACCATTTCCTGTAAATTTTCATTATCATTTAATTCCTCTTTAACAAAGATTCTTGGTTTTGCTGTATGAGATTTTATTTTTCTGCACGCCGATCTTAGCTAACGAGATCTCGTCGCTTCGAGATTACGTCATTGTTGTTGGTAATTGGTTAAGTCCGTCTTTTTCATTGGACAAAACGGCTTTTTCCTCAATTTATTGAAGAGAGCCCTCTCATAAATGCTTTTCTTGCACTTAACTTGGTATTTAGTTCTGTAGTTACTTATTTTTAATTGATGTAGTGTACTATGTCTTTGTTTTAAAGTACTATATTGAATCGTTAGTTTTGTGATACTGTTTAGTATACCTCTAGGGGCATTTCTCTATTACCGTATTACTGTCGTAGTATTTCTACGGTACTTTCCTTCAGCGATTTTAATTTTTACCGTGTAACGTTTTGAGTGTTAAGTGACTTAAAATTCGACTGACTCCTGCCGACACTTATGAGTGCTAAGGGTCATTTTGTCTCAAATTATTGATCCAAATCCTGATGCAAGCCAAGTTATTTTGTGAAAATGTCAAAAATTCCTACAACTGAAGATACTTACGTATTTACTTTTAGCACGGGCGCTGTGCAATGGAGCAAAATGCGCATGTCATGTCTTTATTTCTTTACACTTACCCAATCTAAACGTTTGAGTCTCTTTGCTACAGCTTCTGGATAAAACGTTCGTTGTCGGTTAAGGTTTTATCCTGCGAGTTTTTATTAGAAATGTCTTGATAGTGAACCTAAATCGTTTAATTAGCTTTTTTATAAAGTATTTTTAGCAATTTATATCCAAAACAGGTACTGCTGTAATGACTACGCGATTGTAAATTGGAGTTACTGGAGTTTTCCATAACATAACATGAGCATCACCTAGAGGCAGTGAAAAATAGTGCTTATGTGGGTGCTGTGACCCCCCTTTATTATCCTGTTAAGCACTTTTATTTTGGTTGCACTCCACAGTGCAAAGACTTCTTGCGGTCAATTTATACACACTGTCCCTTTAAAAAATTTCGAGTGCATGTCTCTTATGAAACCATATTCTAAAAATTATATTTTACACATTTTCGTCACATCTCACATTTTTCTTTTTTCCTGTAATGTTTTTGATTTTGGTACTTTAGAGCTTATCTACCTCAGGGCCAGTGAGCCCTTCATGAGGTAAAGTGTACTTGTACTTTCCAAATCACCAACCGTTTTGGCATGTTATACAGTAGTGTCACACTTAACCGGGTCGCTGTCTCTAGGATGCGTCATGGTCGTCAGCGTCGCTTTTCGGATCTCCGGTTGCACTTTCGGAACCGCAATTTCCATTCGCCGCTGCGATTTCTCGAGCTCTGCTCCTAGTAACAACCATATCAGACAATTTATTATCACACACAGCTTTGTCACCCACATCTTGTTTTCCTAATTTGAACGTTACTGTCCTGTTGATCTTGCTTGGTCTCGTTGACGGTGGCAGCAGGGGTCAGCAATAAATGATTGGTGAAAAATTAATGCCATTAATTGCGAAAAATTAATGGAATGGTTGCTTAAATTCATAAATCCATTTATTGCAAAATTTAAATAATTAGCAACTATTGCGAGTTTGCGACCCATTAATTGCGAAATTATCCGGGTTTTTTGTTAGTCGATTGCGTCAACAAACGTGCAAATTTTTTCGCCGCGCGAGCATTTCGTATGCGGTCAAGGGCACATACACGCACAATCGGGACAGTGCATGTATACGCGGAAGCTACCGTGTTTCCCCCATTATAAGGCCTAGCTTTTTATGAGAAATGAAATTCAACCTTGTCAACAAATTGCCTAAAAGCCCAACTTTTTTTGTTTTCTAACAACCGCTTCTGGGACAGCGAATTTGTTTCCCACATCGTTTCATCTAATGAAAATCTCTAACATTTTCACTCTCTCCGATGTTTCTATGTTGTACACATTTTGTTCATAAATGAATGTGTAATAAATAGCAAAACCTCTCATTACTAAGGTGTCTTACTGCGCATGATAATGTTGGCGTGAATGTTCTATCATTCACTGTTCATCTAACCTCAGTTAGTGTTCCGACAATTCGCATATTAATCTAGGAGGAATCGACAAATTATAATTATAAAACAAGCCCCAACATGCCGGTAGCTGATGTGATCACCAATAACTCAGAAGATATTTTTTGTACTAAAAGTAAAGATTAAAGGACCAGTTTGTTCGACCATATTGACACAGCTAGTATACCATTAAATTACCAATTAATGGCTAGAAATCCAATAAATACCCATCAATTGGCCTTGCCGCAAAAAAAAATAATTTTAATTTTTTCGCACTTAAATATTATTTTTCTTCCAAAAATCAATTAATGATGACCCCTGGGTGGCAGCGTGAGCCCTCGACCTGGACTGCGGCCAGCGTTGCCCTCACGACGGTGTACGGTCCCTCACGCCTCGGATGGTTCCTCTTTCGTCGACCTTGATGTACACGAGATCCCCTGGGACGTCTTTTCAAATGGTTGTTCGACCTTGGACTCCTGTCTCTTAACCAGCTAGTAGATGACAGCCGTCAATTGTCACATTCAGTCTCTCAGTTCAGTTTGTAGTGTTTTGTAGTTGCTCAAGTGGCCCAGATGCGGTGCTGGTCTGCCTGTTACAGGGATATGATTTGACCAAAGTGAAATTATCTGAAAATGAGGTGAGGGTCTGGGGGGCGCGGGCCCCCAACTGGGTCCAGGGCAGTGCCCCGGTGGGGGGACTAGTGGGGCGAAGTCCCCCCCGGAGCTCATGGGTTTTCCGTGTTTTTAAGTACTTTCAATGCATTCAGATGACAAAGAAATAGACAAAACAACAGTATCAATTTTCAATGTAGTTCGAACTATCCCATAGAAAATTACAGTTTAAGTCAACTCAAAATCAGTCACATTAAAAAACATTGGACTACCTTTGCTTTTAAAAACTATCACTGAGATCTAACTCATGTGATTACTAAGTTAACACATAAATCATGTTGAAGAGTTCAAATTTCATGAACAAATAATTGTATCATGACCAAATGAAAAGTAACTCATTAGAACATACCTCTAATGTCTTTGTTATGGCAGAAGAGTTTATCTATAAATGAAAGTACTGTAGTGGGTTGTACCTAATTCACCCATGGAACCATTGTTTAATGTGTAGTTTTTGTAAGATGCCCTTCACGACCTTTTGAACAAACAAATTTATCTGATATAAAGTCAAAGGTATTTCCCTGTTACCTATTCTCCATGCCTCTGGAGACACAATCACCGATTTCCTGGAAAGCAGATTCAAAATACAATTTTAGCAGTATTTCTGTGTTAAAAATAAAATAATTCACAATCCAAACGTATCAATATTCCTCAGATTTGTAAACACTACGTCAATCAACAAGATTCTAGCGTGATTCAAAGCAGACGTGTGTTGTTAGTTATCACCGCCCTGTCGACGGCCTTGGCCGTCTGGCTCAGTCCATTGTGACGTTCACTCGCAGTCTGCCGCCGGAATGTTTTCGTGAGCTTATCAGTACCAAACTGACCTTGGTGCTCAGCTGTCTACCTTTTTCCCCTCGTAACTGGCTGCAATCAGCACTGTTTGAGGAAAGCCTGGATGTGCTCCAGTGTCCCCACGACCCTTCTGTAGACAAGCGGCCAGACAATGGATTAGTGAACGTCTTTGTTTGTTCTTTGCTCGTTTTTCTGTCCATCCTCAGCCCTTTTCAACGATCGTCTGACTTCTGAATCCTGTTAAATCGGTCATGTTTACAAACTCGGATGTTTAGTCTAGGTTAAATGACTGAATGAATGAATGAAGACATCACCTTAGCAATTAAATTCTTAAATTTTTCATGGTCTTCCTCAAGATTGAGTAATCTGCTCTTCATTGTATTTTGAAAAAGCTTGCCAAATTGTCCTCAATTTACCCAAACTATACTTATTACGTTTATCGGAACAAGATCTCACAAATCAAAAGGCCGCACGCAAACGGAGCACTTGACTTGACGAATTAAGTAATCCCTCCATTTTTTTATTTTTATGACACCACTTAACATAACGTTACATAAAGTAAAGGGAAAACAATACACACGGTCGAGCTCAACTTACACACGGAGAAAGACAGAGTGGTGGGGGTAAGGAGGGGGGGGTAAAAAACAAAAAACAAAAAAGAAAAAAGACCAAAAGAACCAACGGTTTGCGCTAATAACCCACAAAAACCAAGAAGCAGTCACTCCATCATTCATCCATGCATCCATAACTCCACACCCAACGCCAAACAAAAGAAAAAACAAAAAAGACAAAAACATCAAAGGTTCTCCTCCGCGCAGCGTCGTCCTAGCCCTTAAACAGTTAAAAGCAGTAACGTTCGCTCATTGGTCAAGCGATGTTATCTGCCATTGAAATAAAAATCACTCAGCGAAGCCCACGACCCTGAGATTAAGAATCTCATGCTCCACCGACTGAGCTAGCCGGGCGGGGGAGAACACACATCCACAGACAGAAACACACACGCACAGTTCTCGCTAGCTGGCACACACCAACATTCCCGAATGAGACATCTCCCACACCAAAACATGTCATCAATTCCCACACATTCTTTGTATCGCCTGTTCTATGCGAAAGTATTTTAATAATAAAACATCGATTACTGCTCATTTTTTAGCGTCGGTCTAACAAAATCAGATTTTAGAAAATGGCGATCTTTCATGCACCACACTTCTTGTTAAATGCAAGGTCACATGTCGGACTCCCAAATCATAAATCCACTAGGGAAACAAATAAATATTTCCCGTATTAACAATATATAAATCGTCTATTTTGAACTGTCACTAGCCAATGACGACGTCTTATCACAGCTTTACACAGATCTCAAGACAATCATAAATATAAAAAACCTGACGCCGCTGCCCATCTTTTATCCAGATAAAATTAGCCTTGTTACGTTTTACACGCAGCCAGTCCCATAAAAACAGGATTATCTGAGCTCATAATTCCCGTTCGGACAAAAAATCTCAACTCAGTTTACATATCTCATCCGTCCTAACTTGGGGGCCAGACTTTAAGACGGAAATCCACGTGCACGTTTTCTCATAATTTAGCTCCGACGCCACAGGCTCCTGTCCACCCACGAATCTCCACAAGCAAACCGAAGTAAGGAGAGAAAAAAAATCTTCCTTACCTCAACCGCTCATTCGAGACCGTTCCACTGAGAAGTCTTTTCCCTTTTCTTTTTTACTTAATTAGTGCCAATCCACGTTGCGGCGCCAAATGTTGTAGAAATTGGAGGTCCGATAATCGAGAGAAAGTCTTCTCATAAGTGGATAAAAGAAATAGACAGGAGCCAGTCTCGTTACGGAGGGAGATTGTCACTTTATTGATGCGTCAATAAAGATCTCACAGAGCTAGGAACATGACAATGTATTTAAAGCTGGTAGTGACGATTAGGCTTCGATTGAGTACACCCCAAAAGGCGGTCCTGTATCACGTATGAGTACGTGACCAGTCCCGTGTACGCCGTATGAGTACGTGACCGTTCCTTGCACGCCGTCTGGCAACGGTATCTTCAAGGTAAACTCTAATCGTCTGGTAACGGTATCTTCAACCGAGGTCACCCCGACCTTTTCCCACAAGCAAGTAATGTATTGTAAGTTAATGTAGACATGTATGCAAATCTATTTCTATATATGCAAGTGCAAATGCTTTTGAGGATTTGCCACAACACTACCAGGGGCTCACAATGATATGGGGAACACAGTACTCACAGCTTCTTGAAAACAGATGAGTTTGAGCTCCTCGACGCGAGTGGTGAGCAAAGCCTCCAGGGCTTGCTTCCTCTCTTGCAAGGCCGCAACCCGCTCAGCCTGAAGCTTGCCGTCGTGGCACACTTGAACATCTGCGGGAGAAGTTCACACCAACAGGCTTGAGAAAATCGGAAACATTTGTGCCAGCTTTCTTTTGATTCTGAAAACAAATGTATTATGTCCAGGCAGGGTGTTTATTTACACGTTTTCACAGCGGAGGCTTATTGATTGAGTCTATGCCGAGTCAAACAGACAATGCCTATCAAGTGTTGTGATAAGCTTATCCGACACCTGCAGGCTCAGTATAGGAACAAAAGAGCTTCGCACATGCAGATTTTGCTTTTGTTTTCACTCAGACGGAGTGTTTTAAAAAAACTGAAAATTCCTCCGGGGCATTTAAGGCTTGCTGCGACATGCAGGTGAGTACGTTTACGTCACAGTCTGTCTGGTCTGTGAGACTCTTCTCAAGTCGATAACTCACCCGGAGCGCTCACCAAACCCATGGATGTAATCAGATGGCTTTTGACCTCCATGGGGTTTAACTGCAGGGTTTTGAAGATTCACGCTCCCAGACACACCCTCACCTAATGAAAAGGAAACAGGATCTCTACTCAACAAGCGTCCGGAGCGCACATCTAAAAACAACCTTTTGTCAACGGACCTTGTTTTGTCGGCCATGTGCTGTCCTGAGGTGTCGAGTCAGTGGTCAGCGGGGGGTGACTTTGTGCGTCCCCGAATTCAGGCGTTGCATCAAGAGCCGGAAATTCTGCTACAGTGCTTAAAAGAAGATCCTTTAAAGGAGAAAAGATTCGGATGAGAGAATAGCAACTGCATTCGCTAGCGGTCCGAGTATTTGCTATCTTGTTTAGTATGACTAGTACTGAATACCGATTTGTGAAGAAAGATCTAGTCAAGTCAAGTCATTTTTATTTGTATAGCTCTTAATCACAAAGAGTCTCAAATTGACAACTGTTATGCAATGTTTCAATCTACAATCAATCATGAAGGATATCCCCCCCCAAAAAATTAACAACTTCAGATGTCAGGTAACATTTCCTAAACATGAAATTGTTTTAAATATCCTCAAACTTGGTTTTAGTTTGCAATTCAATTCCAACTAAGACGGACTATAAAAATGAATCATCTTTCTCCTTTAGAAAACTAAAGCTGTGCAAAGCTTTTGTGCCTCAAGGTAAAGCGTGATGGAAGGAGTCTAAAATTACCTCTCGGAATTAATTAACAGCCAGTTAATTTACAAAGAGGGAGTGAAATGTGAGAGGTTTTATTAAAATGGATCCAGACAAATGCTGTTGTGTGTGTGAAGTGCTAAAATAGAAAGCACCAAAGTCATTGCTTAGCGGAGGGTTCGATGCTACCGTTATAACCGAGTAATTGATGTCAAGATTACATAACAAATTAGCTGGAGTGCATTAAATCACATTTCCCACAATCGAATAAACTAAATTACCTTCATTCGAAGCATGCTTGACAAGACACAAATGGAATATTGTCTGACGTTCACATTTTTTCTCATTATCATCAAAGACTAAAAGACTTGACATCCCCAAATAGTCGAAAGCTTTTTCTCCTGCCAAAATGCTTTCACTTAACAATGCTGACAAATCAGGACCTGAAACAAGCGTCCTGCTGTCTGCTCGCCAGTCCCAGAAGTCATTACGTGACTTATTCAGTCCGACAATCGGAATCGAAGCTGACCAAAGGTCGCTTCTGCCAGCATCACATCTTTCAGGGCAAAATGGCAGCAAACTTTTAAGGCAGGGGCCTCAAACACACAGCCCACAGGACCAAAATCGGGATGAAAGTGGTTTTGGTCGTTTTTGAAGTTCCTTTTTGTTTTTTGTTTTTTTTTTTTTGTAGTTTTTCGCCCATTTTTTGGGGTTTTGAGAAGTTTTGGGGAAGTTGTTGGGTCCTTTTCCCTTATTTAAAGGGGAAGGGGTGTTTTTTGGGTCATTGTTTGAGTAAGGTCAGGTTATATTTATTTGTACAAACCTTGTTTTGATTTTTCGAGGTAAAATCATGAACCAAAATAAAATGAAGAAAAACTTTAAACCCAAATTTTAGGTGACCTTAGAATTTAAGCTTAAAAAAACCTAATGCCAGGAATGGATTTTTAAACATTTTCAACAGACGGTGTGCCTCGATATTATTTCAACCAAAATGAAATGGTGCCTTGGCTTGAAAAAGGTTGAAAAACCCTGCTATATTGTCATGGTACACGAGAAAATGTTATCCTGTAATAAACAATCACATACAGACGCTCCCCTACTTATAACCATTCGACTTATGCAAAACGGTAGGTACAAACATTCTTTTCGGGATGTCGAAAAATATCCGGACATGGCTGTATGTTAGATTTTGTATTGTGTGCACCTTTTTCCGAGTAGAGGACAGTACTGTAGTGCTTCTTTCCGCCACGTGGCGCTATGAGAGGTCACCCAGCATCCACCCGGAAGAAGAAATCAGGCATCCTCTTCCTAGTTTGTGTGTAAACATACTGTACTGAATCTCCAGTGCTTTCAATATGGTTGGTGTGAAGTCTCAGGAAGCGAGCTGTTTCTTTGGAAATGAAAGTGGAATAAGAAAGCTTGATGCGGTGGAGGAGGAAGTCGCCTAACTCTTCCAAAAGTAAGTAAAACTAAACTTTATTTATCTTTATAGAGCATATTATTTTATGGAATGTTTATCTTTTTTTTATCAACAACTAAAACAACAAACGCGATGAAACAACCGTTACGCACCAAGTTAAACCAATCTTCTTAACCCCAGCGGGTCAGCAAAAAGTCAAAAGGAGAAAGAAAAGCCTTAAACATGCTTATATAAACCTTAAACGTGCAAAATATAGCACTGAAGCAACTTACAAACAAATTCAACTTACGAACGATAGTCCAGGACCGTTCGGATGTAGGGCAGCGTCTGTACTGTAATTTTTTTTTTTAATGAAAGGACAGATTTTAAGTGAATTAGACCATATTTAATGGCCATGGAAAATAGTTAACACTCCGTCGCAACCCATGCGCTTTAAAAATATAAATGAAACATCTGGCAAACATTCAAAGAGGGTCTTCAAGACTCACACATTAATACTTAGCTATTTGTTTTTTTGTCCATTGTTGTTAACCATACAACACACGGACAAACATTGGCCTGCTACGTTAGCTTACCCTATTTCTCTTCAACTATGCAGCTGTTTGAATCACTTCAATTTTGTTCCATCGATCCCCCACTGCATCCACTGCACCTCTCCAACTGACCACGGGGTAGATTTATGGGCAGCCATAACTTGAACAAATTGTTTTTTGGATCAGGTAGTACCCGGACAAAAAAGGGCGTCTGTAGTGGTTGGCAGTGACTGACGTCATGTTTTAAGTTCTGGGGTTGTGTTTTGGAACTTCGACAGAGGTGCTCCGAAAAATTGTGGTACCAGGTACTAAGATACAGGTACTTTTCACAATGGAAAACCAACAAAGGCGAGGCGAGGCAGGCTGGAACAGTGTAGTGGTGTAGTTTCAGTTTTAAATAATAGTTTGAAGTAAGCACATAGATGAAATACTTGGAGTAGGTTTGTTCTGGACCTGGGCTAGAATTTCTTGTGTTTGCACTTGTCTCGTACATGTGAAAACTAAACAACATGCCTGACCTTTTATCGACAGCCCAGATCCCTCTTTGCAGAGTCACACGCACTCCACGGACCAACTCGGAATCAGATCACAGACAAAGATAGTTATTCTTGTGCAATCCCAATAGATAGAGAGTAAAAGGCTCCACCATGTCTGCACTTTTCACAGTAAAGCACTAAACTCCCTGCAGAGACAGATTTAGCCATTTGGTCAAAATATTATTCTGGAGGGTTGCCAAATGGTGCTGAAATGACTTCCAACCACTGATAGTCTGAAAAGGTAATATTTTGGGGTTAACTGTCTGTCTGCAGGAGAACAGTTCCTGTCTTTTTGTGAATGTGTGGCGTTGTTATAGTCGGAATGCAGAACATAAAGCACAGTACGAATGAAGTAAAGAAACTGTGAAAGATAAGCCACCTGGTAGCGAGGGATTACAGTATAACAATACTCACTAGAAATCTCTGAAAATTTAATTAATTGGAATTACAGAATTTTTCCCCTTCTTGTAACGGAATGATTTAGTTTCGAGGATTTTACAACACATTAAACGAAATAATATTCAGAGAAAGAAAATACATTTGTGAATTTGTGAAAATTACTCTTTCCTTCCGTTTTAATGATAAAAAAAAATCTGGAAATTCAAAGGATTTTAAAAAAACGCCAAATATCAACTTTTGGGGATTATAAAATAAAATTAACTAAGCTTAAAAAAAGGATAAAAAAAATAATAACTAACACACCAAATCAAAATGAAATAAAGAGATAACTACAAAAAACGATATAGTTGTTAAAACTGCAAAAAATAAAGACACATTATTGAAAAAAGAATAGATTCATAAAGTTGTTTGGCTTCTGTGGGTAAGAAAACTCTTAGAAGTATTATTATTAATATCATCAGAAGTATTATTTTTTTTTCTCATCTTACCATCCATTTTCTTTAGTGCTTGCGGCTCCAAATACAGCATGAAAAATAACTAGTAACAAAAATACTATACTTAAAGGTACAGTGTGCATTATTTGACAGCTGTATTGTTTAGTGCACCTGAAATCTTAAATATAGAACCTACGCCATTTTGAGGTTTTTAAGTACCTTTAGTAGCAAGATGGATGTAAAATCAATGTAAATTTCTTAACCTTTTTTATTTTTGCCTGCTATTTAAATACATTTTCTTTTCTTTTTTTATGAATGTAGTTTTTTTACTCACTAAGAGGCACCTACTACTACACATAGTCTCTGTATTATGAGGCAAACATTCTTCCAACAAAAGTAGATTTTCTTTTAGGGTTGTCTTTCCTTCTTTCCTACAATCCAACGCACACGACGACAGCAACAACAACAAAAATTACGATATCATTATTTGAAACCCATAATAGTTAGTCTATCTATCATAACAAAAGAGACTAATTTAAAAAACTTTTAATGAACGATAGCTTAAAAGACAAACACACAAACGCTCTAATTGCGGACATCCTGGGACCATGGAAACGCTATTTGTCCTTGAAGAGCACATGGTTGTAAAACAACAAACGCGGTGAAACAACCGTTACGCACCAAGTTAAACCAATCTTCTTAACCCCAGCGGGTCAGCAAAAAGTCAAAGGGAGAAAGAAAAACAAGGCGGACCAAATGGACATCACAAACTGCAGAAAGCTCCTGCTGTGATACAAAAGGAGGAACAAAAACCATAGCAGAGTCCAACAAACACTCCTGAGGTTGAAAAGTGAAAATTGTTACTGCATCTGGTGCGCAGATGTCAGTGTTGGGAGTAACGCGTAACAGAGAAACGCGTTCCTGGAACACAATTACTTTTCTCTGTAACGATTACTGGAATGTGTTATAAACACAATTTTGTAACCCAACTGTAGTTAAAAAATCGTGCGTTACTCTGCTACTTCTAATAAGAAAATCATAAATTAGAACATCTTGGGAACTCCAACGGTTCTTCCTTCGCTCAACAATTACTACTCAACCCTTAATCCGGCAGCAACACAACAGTGATTTCAATTATATCTACTGTACTTGCAAAATACAACTGAATACAATTGCAGTGGTGCCATATCAAGCACAGAGTAATTTCTCCCTACTGATATTCTACCTACCTGGTGAATATACTTATATTCAAGTGGTAGTAAGAAACTCTAAAATAAAATACTCAAATCCGTGGGTCAGTTCGTGAGCGCTTATTTGGTTGTGTGTCACCAGTTGCGAAAAGTAGACAGCATGTGTGAAGGCTAGCTTATACAGGAAGAACTAAATCAATGAGGAAAATGTAAGAAGAATTTATGATCTTTTTACCTGTAAAATAATTTTTACAATACATCATGCCTGGAGATAAAGGAAAACATCTTGAACATTACCCAGAAAGGGAGGAGTGGTTTGATGACAAAAAACAAAATGGATATGGATTTTCTCTGTTGTGTTAGTTTGCAAGCTCTGAAGATTGCACAAGCCAAGAAATATGAAGGGTTCAGTGTTACTGTGTTGCCCTTACAGCAAATGTTTTCTTTAATAAATAAGTTACTGTGTTAAAATGTAATACAAGAGTTAAAATAGATGTAAGTTCATTAAGAAGTGTTCTAAATAGCTAGTTTGTGTTTATTTGAGCTTTAAGTTAAAAAAAAAACATAGCAAAATAATACAACTTCTTGGTGTCCTGCATCACTTCCTGTTGTGCGATTTGATTGCAATACGTATTCTTACACAATGGCTGACCAATCAAGCATATGTAATCTATCTCCATCCATGTTGAAGGATTGGCAAGGCTATGCCGTAGGTTTCAAAAAGTGTTTATATGAAGTGTTAATGATATATCTTGTAATGGTTTGGACGGATGTAAAGATTATGTACTTTATTTTTGTGTACTCAATGCATTGTAATGTACTTTTCCAGTTTTCACCATACGGAGAAAAACTTAAAGCTTCAATTACACATACCCCGATGGTCATGGTCCTTCTTTGGTTGTTTAGCTCGGTTTTATATTGATGGCACCACAGCTTTAACAGGTTGGTGTACACGTTTCTTCTAATTCTTTACTTTTGTGGTTGTTTTTAAGCAGTTTTAAGGGCTCAGCTTCAATATGAGTAATGTATATACGATCTTTTTTAATTCGTTCATTTTTTTTGTGTCAGTAATCTGGGGAGGTAATGCAATTACTTTTTAAATGGAGTAACTTGTAGCTGCAACTGCTTACATTTTTTAGTAATGTGGCCCTACACTGGTAAATCTAAGCCCAGGCTGGGCAACTAACTAAAAATATGGCCACTTGGACACTTTTTTTTTTAAAATTTTTGAATACTGATGTAATTTCTTTAGTGGTATTTTTGTATTATACTATCACTTTAGCGGTATTTTCATAGTATTTCTGTGGAAGTATTTTTTAAGTATTTCCACAGTAATATGGAGGATTTATTTAGTATTTGTGTAGTATTTCCATAGCAGTACTTTGGTAGTATTTCTTCAGTATTTTTGTAATATTACTGTAGTAGTATTTTTGTAGTATTTCTTCTATAACACAGTATACTGTGTTATAGTACTACTGTACTTGTATTTTTGTAGTTCTATCGTATTTTTTCTTTTCCGAATGAAAGCAAAATAATGTATTAGGTCCCTCTTTCTAAGTACAAAATTTGATATTTAGTTTTGTTGTAATCCTATAGTACTTCTGTCATAGCATTTTTGTAGTAGACACACACAAGGACAATGGGGACATAGATGGCACAATAATTTTTAGTAGACTTTATTTACCATTGTATAAAATCATTATATTTTGACCATTTTTGTTTGGCGGGCTGGATGAAAAAGCGTTGCGGGGTGTAGTTTGCCACCCCTGATCTAAGCAGTGATACAGGTAGAAAAACATGGAAGTGCATCAAATTCCACATTGGCGGCCTGAGGGAACGCCAGCAAGGGGAATCAGATAAACCGGGAGCCGCATCAAAAGGGAGGATGGAGAGCGATATGAAAAGCGCAGATATGAACAGCGAGGCGATTACGGGAACATGTGTTTTGTTTTGCATGGACCGATGGATTGGAGGCGACACGGCGGGATTTTACACGTTGGTTAAAACATGAGCTGCACGACGCAAGCGAGCTTCCTCTGTGCAGCTCGCATCACACGAATGCAAATCAAGACGGAGTTTAACATTCAAGTCCGCCGGGCCAAACGGGAAGCCTTGCAACCCATCCCAAAACGTTCACGCCGCTTTCTTCTCGCTATCTTACATTTGAGACTGCGGCACTCGACACACTATTATGCCGTGAGACCTTGTCTGGCGTGCCGCAAGAAATAGTCCGCTTTTAATTTAAGCATTATTTGTTACGCTTTCGGGACATGAATGTGGGAAAGCATGAGCAGAGGCTGGGATGCATAAAAGAGGATGACGCTTAAGAGCAAAACACGGGAACAAAGTAACAAACAAAGAAATGGTCGAAAACAACAATAAAACTGTCTGAACTACTAACAAAAAAACAAACCTCAAGAAGTGGTGTCAACCAAGATTGAACTGGAAAACAGGGAGATAGTGATAATGACCCGACAGAGTACGATATCCAACCAGTTCTTAAAAAGGATCGGGGTAATCACATCCTGACATGTTCCTTATCTTAAAAGGACAGTAAGTAATATTTGAACCTCTAAATGTGACTGTATTGTACAGTAGAATAAAAGATAAGTGCTAAAAAGCACATTGAAAAACACAAAACTACAAAGATTTTCTTTTTTTGCTTAGAGAATCTGTCACAGGATCAAACAACCCCCCAAAAAATGAGACTAACATGATTTTTATAAATGCAGTTGTTTACAGACTATTGATACCATGAAAAAACAGTGCTTAACTTGTGGGAACTAGAAAAACAGTGTGCTGTGATTGCTTATTATCTAAACCCCAATTTTTTTTGCCACCAAATAGACATACGGGGCGGCAAGCCAGCGCAGTGGTTAGCCGGTGTGCGGCACAGTTCTGAGGTCATGAGATCGAACCTTCCTGTGTGGAGTTTGCATGTTCTCCTCGTGCTTGCGTGGTTTTTCTCAGGGCACTCCGGTTTCCTCCCACATCCCAAAAACATGCATGTAAGGTTAATTGGCCGGTCCAACTCGTCCCTAAGTGGGACTGAGTGACTTGTCAGTCTCTGTGTGGCCTGTGACTGGCTGGCAACTGGTTCAGGGTGTCCCCTGCCCACTGCCCGGAAATATTTGGGATGGTGTACAGCACCCCTGCGACCCTACTGAGGATAAGCAGTGCAGATAATGGATGGATAGAAAAATGTGTTTTGTTTTGTTTTTTTTACATAGTGAAAGAATCCAATTAATCAACAATAGTGACATTTTTGCCTTAATACATCTATAAAAATAGTTAAAATATTCCTTTAAGGGCGATACATCTGACTCATTAAACTATCTGGAGCTTTTGGTCATTTTAAAAGTCAATTTCCTCACTGAAAACACAAGCAATGTGGTGTTTTGCACCAGTGGGAGAATTCCAACACAATCATGCGCCCCAACCAGTTCCCCTAATCCCGTGAAAACGGCCGTACAAATGTATGTACAAATGTAAAGACTCTTCAGTTGGAGTTTGCTTTCTAAACCATGACACTAAATCAAGTTATCAGACATTTTGAATACATTTTTTGTGTTCTATAATGGGAAGTTTAAGAGTATTTGACATGTAGTTTTTCCCAGTTGTTTAAAATCTTGTATCAGTATTGTCACACAAACACCATTGCCCGTCATCTCTGCAGAGCGGGATGATGTTCTACCCTGGAAAACAAAGGCAACCAGATGATGAAGGTGCTTTTCCTGCTACAGGTACTCATGGAAACCAGTACTGTCTACTTCAAGTGAGGGAGCAAAACCCCTACCGTAAAAATGGCCTGGAGCGACCGCCAGGTTGCGCTTGCCCAAGACGCACCATAGCAGGTGGTGCTCCTACGACCCTAGCGGTTAAGGGATCAACAAACCAGTGGTCGGCAACATTTTCTGTACCACAAAACAAGTTTGATGTCTGACTATGTTTTCGCGGCCCCGCCCAGTAATAAAATTTGTAATAATAACAATAACAATAATGATAATATTAATCACGATAATCCCAAACCCACTGTTTAATCACTAGACCACTGGGGATCTAGATGACAAAGGTAAGGCATTAGTCTTTATCTTCACACTATTTTCACTCATGGTACCACGTTGTACAACATTGTTTGGGAGATATTTCTCAACTGATCATTTTTTTCTCAATTACAGTAATATACCTTATTATAATGTATACCCAGACTTTGAGTTTATTTTAGGATGAACGATAAATATGTGTATGCATGTTAAAATACGGGCAGAACGGCAGATGAGTGTTTAGCGTGTCCACGGAACAGTTCTGAGGTCATGGGCTCAAATCCAACTACCAGCCTTCCTGTGCAGAGTTTGCATCTTCTCCCTGTGGGTTTCCTCCGGTTTTCTCCTACCTTCCAAAGATATGCATCTCAAGTTAATTGGTCCAAAGGTGTAAATGAGCGAGTGAGTTGTCTGGCTCTGTGTGTCCTGGACTGGCTGGCAACCAGTTCAGGGAGTCCCCTGCCCACTGCCTGAAAATAGCTGGGATGGGCTCCAACACCCCCATGACCTTACTGAGGATAAGTGGTGGGGTACAGATAATGGATGGATGGATTAAAAAATACAGTTTAAGCACAAAAAAGGCTACTTTTTTCTTTCTTTCTGTAAGGCCCGGTACCAGTCCGCGGCCCGTCAGGTAATGACCACAGCACTAAACTACAAAAAGGGAATGTGAGTCAGGTTCTGTTGTTCAACATCAGTGACCTCTAACCCCTTTGTGTATTTTTCCGGATGAATAGACGAAACACAATGGGCCAACACAAACACACTTCTGCTTTCGTCAAAATACAGCTCAGCGTCAGCGCGTCTTCACTCTCTTTGGACACCGGTGTCGCGTTTTAATTGGAAAGGTTGGAAAGGTCTCTTGTCGGTGATGTCGACTAAGCTCCCTTACTGCAAATGATGCGTAAAACAGCAGCAGGGACGTGTTCTCCTGCTCACTGTGCACAGGTGAGAAAGCATAGACCGCTTGTGTTGACGCAGCTGCCGCTGTTGTGAGCGTACACACGCTAACCAGACAAAGTTTACAATGCTTAAATGAGGGAACGTCTCCTTCTCGATCAGCGTAACACATGTCATTTCTGTCTGGATGTTTGCTTCTCAGTTGAACTCCTAAGGTGTTATGCACATTCCCATATCGTGGTTTACTTTTTAGCAGTTCTGCTACTTCAAGGCTTTTCATTGTGTATTGTGTTCTGCATTCTGATTGGCTAAACCAGGGGTTGGGTTTGTGACCCAAGGAGCCATAGCATATATTTTAAGACACATTTCAGCAAAACCGCCAAATTCGCTCTACAGACAAAATCCATTTTTTTCAGCGAATTTGATTTCACTGTGTGACGTAAAATGATTTAATAACACAAATGAAATAATAATAATGCCACAGTCACCGTCCCTTATCAACAATTTTTCTAGGGTTTGACCAATTTTATTGACACTATTAACAGCAAATAAACAATGTGAGGTTTGAACAGACAATTTTAACAGCACTTAAGCATATTCACAATTTGGTTATATCTGACAATATGACGTTCTGACAATTTTTTCCGACATTTTTAACACAATTTCATTATATCAAATCCCAACAATGAGTTTTTATCGACACTTATACCACTTAAAACTTGTCTCTCCTCCGCAATTTCGTTAACGCTCATTTTGACCTTATACTTTTCATAAATAATGGTGTAAAAACAAGGTGCAAGCAAAGTTTTTTGTATAAAAATAACAAACTACTGCAAACAAAGATACAGATGTATTTACAGTACTTTCGGTGCAGACGCCGCTGGGCAGAGAAGTGTACTGTGAGCATAGCTCCGCCCACCCCTACTGCTCACCCAATCAAATTGCTCTGTGTGCTTGGCTATCGTTTCGGGCTGTTATTAGTTTTGATGTGGGTTTTCATCATAAAGTGGCTCAACAGTAAACATATTTTTTAATGAGCTTTCATATTAAGGATTTTTTAGAGACACACAGTCAAAACGGAGTCTTTTGGTTTGACATCTTGAAACATAGAGTAGAGAGTATGCTCTTTATACTTGTATAATGGACTACACTGATTGTGCAGTGAGCGTCAATGCCAGAGCGACTAATCGGTACGAACGGGAGATTTCTCGAAGGTCTTGTCAAAAACAAGGTTGGGATAGCGAGATGAAAAAATGTTTTTGAACTTGTATTTGTCACTTGCACTATCTAACCTTACCCATACATTGATTCTCTAGTCAGCTATTTGGCCACATTCAGCGCAACCCCGACAATGTAGCAGATGAGGTGAAATATACCATCTGGAGGAACTCTCTCCTTTCAAATTCCGAGTTGGTTTGGCAACTCACCACTCTTCCTTTCTGTATCAGTTAAATTAACACAGAACAGCGCGAAAGGTATGAGTCATGTACGATGGAAAGGCAGAAAGGTGCTAGTTGGAGCCGAGAAAGCCAGGAAAAGAAAGAGAAACAAGTGAAAACAAGGACTGTTATCATTCATTTCACTCAGTTGTGTGTTGTGCCAAGTGTTTGCAGAATTTAACAGATAACTGTGTTTACCCAGTAGCTCCTCTCACTCAAATAGTGATGGGAATTCAGTCTCTTTTTTGAAAAGCGGCTCTTTCGGCTCAGCTCACTAAAAAGAAACGGCCCTTTTAACTCCCAAAAGCCTCTCTTCAGATTTTTTTTGCTGCTTTTATCCATATATAAAAAAATATTACGCAACATTATGCACATAATTACTTTTGGGGGACGAATAAGGAAAAAAATCAATGAAAAAGGAAACAACAGAAGGAGAAAAAATAAAGAGAAATAAGAAGAGACAATAAAGAGAGAAAAAGATAAAAATAACTAAAAGGCTAGAAGAATCAAAATAATACAAGTAAAACGAGAAAAGAAAAAGCAGAGAAAAAATAAGAAAATGAGGGGAAATGCTCTAAAAGACAAGAGAAAAAAAGCTTGGGGGAAAAAGAAGTTAAAAAAATGAAAAAGAAGAAAAAGCAGGTTATCTCACAGTATACCCTCCTCGTAGATGCCTACCATGTCATTGGGCTGCCATATACGTTCCTGTTGAGCCTTTCCTGTACTCAAGTTGCATGTGAGCCGAGCTTCTCTGCTTTAAAACGTTTGAAAACTCAGCTAAGTTTACTGTCTTCATGCTGCTGTACACTGAAACGGAAATTCTAATGTCTATAGACAATGACATTGTCATCAACAAAGTTGCAGGGACTGGTGCTTTGCTTGGGAGGATTTTGATGTTTTAAGTACCCCACGTAAAATGTGTGTAGCTAAGCTACTTTATAAGAGGTTAGTGTAGAATGCCGCAAAGCACTGTGGGACTTGGAGTAGAGACAAATGGTACACGTATACTACAGCTTACTCGATAAAAAAGTATTTGTTGATTTCTTCCGGATATTTCTGTTTTATTATCTACCCAACAGGGACCATGCTACTTTTCATATATATAGTGGATGCAACAGTAGTATCCACCCATATATAGTGTACGTCTATTCTCCTGGAACCCCATCTACAGCACACCTTGAAAACAAATGTGTTAGTATTTAAGAGCGCCGAGTTGAAAGTGGTACTTAAACAATAAAAAAACATAAACTAGCTTATGAAACTGCAGAAGATTCACAGTATTTGGTAGCACTAAAATAGCCTTCATTTAAAGTCATAAGTTAATGCGCAGATGCCGTCACTTCAGATTTGCCTTTGTAATCAATCAGAATACTTGCAAACGCCATGTGGGCGGGGTAATCGTTTGCCTCTAGGCATGTAAACAATACAGATTGCTAAAAAAAAAATCCACTTCTGATCCCAATCAGACTATTGCCAAAGCAAAGACGAAAGAACATCTTCTTGAAAAGCAGAAGACACATCACTTTTGTCTGCATATTTGCTGCTCAACAGTCTAAATCCAAAGTTATTACACCGGAGCTACTGTGTGCGACAAGTAATAAGAATAGTAGCCCATGGTAATCATTTAAACCTTGACATTCTCTGGAACGCTATGCTTTGAAGTCATACAAAACCTTAGAAACTTAAACGAAATCACATGTGACCACCTTGCCAACATCAAAGCGTAAATACAGTCAGTATAGCTCAAAGTGGATTTCCCCTGAAAGATTTCCCAGCAAGACACGCTCTCTTCTACTCAGCATGAATGTAGCCCTGGTGAAGAAAGTGGAAATATCTTCAGGTTGCCCGAGGACTATCATCTGCAAAAGCGAATGACAACCAACAATCTTACCCGTATAGAGGACACCAGCTGAGCAGACCATGAAACCCGCCATTAACAATTTTCAGGTCTGAGATACTTGTCAATCACATGGGCATATCTATTCACACTGCCAACGAGTGAGAATTGCATCAAGAGCGAGTGAGGTTTTGTAACTTGCTCAATAGATCGTTTTCGTGTGATATCACGCGCACACCCGTATGAAGATAGTCGGCCATACTGGATGGGTCTAATAGACGCGGTTTGATGTAATCTTGGGTCTCCACTGTTATCTTATTGGAGGTTCAAATGCAAGTATAAGGTGTAAGGCAGTGGTTTCCAAACTTTTCAGAAAGCGAGCCAGATTTGGTAAGCTGAAAATGTGTGAGGGCCAACTATTAAGCCTGTATTTCTTCAAACAATCTTTAAAAAAATCAACCCTACGTGAAAGGTTCGCAGTGCTTGCCGATCACCATGGCGACCTCATAGCATTTTCATTTGAATTGGAGGGTCTCATGCTTCACCCTATTACAGCGTTCGTTTCCAATTAGCTTTTTGTCGTCAGCATACTTCGTCTGGCACTGCCACTTGATATGATATTCTTTGAAAACAGCCACAGTCTCCTGGAAAATTAGGCAGATGCCGTTGTTTCGGATTAAACAGGAAAACACTCAGCGGCACTGACGCTTACAGGGACCTAGCTGTACAAAATTATACCACCACGATGCATGGGGAAAAAAACAACCATTATAGCCTACTCTCCTTTTTTCGGTGAAAACATACTCCAATTTCCCTTTGTCCTGGAAGCGGTTCCCCCTTACAGTCATCTTTCCTTTTCTTATTTACAGACACCATGTCAAAAATGGGGTAGGCTAAAATTCCAGCAGAAAGCCATAGGCAGGGGGGGCCAAAGGTGATTTTTTTTGTGTGTACAAATTACTTTTATACTGCGGTCAACAGATTATTAATTTCATGACAGAGGCTGCGGGCCTGTAAAAATGGGATCATGGGCCTTTACTGGCCCCCTGGGCCAGACTTCGGGCAGGCCTGGTGTAGGGAATCGGGGTTTTTTTTCGTCTCCCTGCTATAGTTACCTTTCAGGGTGAGATAAGTAAGTGATTGTCGACAAGAAACATGATTATCAAGGGTTAGTAGAACGAACCTAACCACCCAAATCGTATCCGTATGCAAGTCTGTTCTGAACATTTCGTAAACTTTAAGTGATCAAGAACACAAAGTATTTTTAGATTGAATAATGGAGACCACGTGGTCGTATTTCATGTTGACTGTCTTTTGGGTACACAGGTAACTTGTCGCCAGACATCTGTTTTTCCTACCAATTGCCAGCTATATCAACAGCACATGGTGTCTTCCTGGGGCTAACTAACAACTATTGGTACTTTTCTTTGAATATTTCAACACCAAATCTAAAACAAAAATGCTTATTTTGTTCTTGTGATAATACAGCCTTAAACTCCTATTGAACTAGCTTCTTACTTTTGACTGAACAGGCAAACCATCTGCCTTGTACACTTGATGAAATCATATATTTCGGACATCGAACAGCATAATTCCACAGAAAGACGAGAAAAACATGAAAGTGCAAAAAATACAGGATATGACAATTTGTTAACATTTATCATCGTAACCGAGCCTGGAAAGTTTGTCGAATGAAACTACAATGTAAACATACACATACCCATCCAACATAGTCGCAACTTCTCTGGGTGTAGATCACGTGAGTAGAAAACCATCCATAGAAATTCAGCACTAGTCAGAACCAACAACCTCCAGCTTAGTAAACAACCACCTGAGCCATGCTAGATTATTTGCCGATTTACCCAGAGTCCTTCAAAAGAAAGGCTAGCTTGAGTAAGTCCTGGCTTGTGTGACAGGAGCGAGAAGGTATCAAAAGGGACAGGGAAATCTTGCAAGAACCAATCTGAAATTATCGGCAGAGTGACGTTAAATCACAAGACTCAGCGACATTTCGTTGTTTGGCCAGCTGTGACTGGAAGGTAGCGGTCAAACTACAGTGTATTGTATAAAACACCATTGGGACAAATTTGTCCTTAAAGGGACATTATGCATTATGTAGTGCCTTTTAGTGGTAAAAAAAAACCTCCATTCATCAACAAAAAAACAATATGGATTTGAATAATAAGTTACAAAATACATAAACTATCATATATTATTTATATCAGCCTCTGGAAACCTAAGGCATATCTAAATCTGGCTCAAAGGACCAATAACAAATACTACTAGGTAAAGAAATTTGTTTTCATTTTATATTAGATGAGGTTCCCAGAGAGGGAGCCGACATGATTGCTGCTAAGGGGATCTCAAACTAACAAAAAAACTTGACAAAAAAGTGGCAAAAAAAAAAAACAGTATGGTTTGTTAACTGTGAGTCACCATAGTTTGTAATTTTCCTTATGTTGTGTTGCACAACACAAAACAGCGACATTTAGAGGTTTAAATATTACACAGTGTCCCTTTAGAGTATTTTTGAAAGTTTAATTGATGGAACGTGAGTTTTTGTTAATTATTTAAATCAACGCCACATTTTTAAAGAGAAAAGTATATTTAGTTATTAATAAAGAGTAATATATAAAGGTGCAGGGTGTTTTACTACTTTTGAATCAATATGACATTTATAAAGAACAAAGTATATTTGGCCATTACAAGAGGGCTCTTTATAAGAATAGAGTGTGTTTTACTACTGACTTCTAGCAGTTAAGTAATAGAATACAACAATTTTGGAAAGCAGCTACACCACTTTTCCTTCGACCAAGAAACCTGGCAATCGAATTGCTATAACTGGTCAGCAGGGTTGGGTAGGGTTACTTTAACTTGATTACTTTCAATTACTTTTGGATTACTCCAATACCAAATATGCTAATAAAAGACAAAAGAAACTAAATATGAATAAAATGATGACTCACAACACGTGGTAAGCTTTCTCTCCTGGCTTTGATCTCTTTGATCTGCGGCAAAACTAACACAAAATGCGACAGAAACAAAATGAAAATAAATCCAAACAGCTTGCCATCATTTTTGCCGTTCCATGTATTCCGTTACTCCCCAAGCCTGCACAAAATTTAGTAATTTTATTAAATGCAATAGGGTGAGCGGTAGGAAGTTGCTTCAGTGCTATATCTTGTATGGAATGTTTGTTTAAGGTTTATATAAGTATGTTTAAGGCTTGTATAAGTCCCCTGTATTGTTTTGTAGTAAAAAATTAAAAATTTCATAAAATAATTTGCTCCATAAAGATAAATAAAATCAAGTTTAACTTAGTTTTGGAAGATGAATTACAAGGGTTAGGCAGCTTCCTCCTCCGTGGTAGAAAGTGGCCGAAAAAAAGCGATCCAACAATTTTTTCAACCATATCAAGCTTTCTTATTCCCCTTTACATTCACAAGAAACGGCTGGCCTCCACTCTACACTTTACACTAACCATATTGAATGGATGCACAAGATATTAAACAATGAAAGGCAAAGCTCTGTGCAGACGCTGCGGCTCGGGCTTCAGTTCGTCTTTTGTTTTTCAGTGTCCCCTGATCCCTCTTATTTTCCCTTCGACTCCCTTCGCATTTACAATAATATCCACTACATCCCGATGGATATACAGAGACCACCGGATCTCCCTGGAAGATTTGCCCGCCTGCCGACAATAACAACGACGGAGCAAGGGCTGAGCTAAGAAGGCGACCACACAGACCAGCGCTCCCAAGCATGTTCAACCAACGCCAGATCCATCGTCCACAATGAGTGAATTGAGCTGCGGATCGCCACCAACAACGTCCGGAATTGGAGGACGTTTTTTTTTTGCCATCACGGAGTCTTGGCTTTCCCGCCGCCGCATTACATCACCGGCTCGAACGAGACGAAGACTCCGGTAAAAACAGGGGTTGGAGACTACGCGCTACAATAATAGCGGAACCATTGACACACACTGCTCACTCGATATGGGGTTTCTAGCAGTATCGTGCAGACCCTTCTATGTACCGGGAGAGTTAACTGTGGTCTTTGGTTTGCTGTATACTTTCCACCGCTAACAGTTTGACCGGATGCTAACGTTAGCATAGCGCTAAATCTCCTGCCCGCTGCTATCATTAAACAGCAGCTTGCACACCCCAACGGAGCTTTATCGTCGACGGCGACTTTAATCGGGCATGTCTATGGACTGTACTCCCAAATCCATTCAATTGTGGACTGAGCAATTCGGAAAAACACTGGACTATGTGTAATGTAAGATCAAATATTCGGTTGTATCCGGCAACTCTGTTTGACCCTCACACCACCACCCCCCAATATTAAATATTAAAATATTTTTGCTTTCATGGCTCAAAAAGGATCCCGACCCCTTCACTAGATGGTGCCAAAATCTACATACAGTATTACAAAATCAACACAAACCAGGTATGGTGTTTTTGAATCGTTGTGAGTCATAACTCCACCGTTTTCAAAATTTTGCTCCGTAAGTCAATGAGCATCACAAATCAGGGTTTCATTACTGTCCGGTTCCAATTTTCATTTCTTTGGCCTTGATACTCACCTTCGCACATTTGACACGTCTCATACGGTTATAACAAATAGAGATGGCTATCCACCTGGATCCCCCTAAGCCAAGGTTGAAAGAGTAATAAAGAAAGGAATGTGGCTCAAACGTCGGAGGGGATTATTCTGATACAGTTTGACTTTGCTCTGTAACACCTCGACACAAACATGCGTGTAGTCCAGATTTGGAGGTTGTCCCGCTTTGTTTTTATAAAGGTTGAGCTGAGAAAAGTGCAAGTCTTTAGGTAGCTGCTAGCAAGACTTTGACTACTGCTTACATGTAAATACAACTGATCTAAATTACCGCAATGATGCTCCTTTAGTACGTAAACACGTACTTTGTGTGCAGACAATCAGTCCATTCGTCCCCGAAGTTAATTGGCAGGTGGCGCTGTGATATCTACGTCAAGAATTTAATTGACTGTTAATATTATGGTACTCAGGCTATGATGCAAGTGCAACCTGATTGTTGTATTGCGCAGACTACGTACCACCATGATCATCATCAAGTCACTGAATACTCCCCATTTTGGATTTAAATTTACGGTAATGTATTGGTACCCTTGGGGAAATTCACTTACACCTACTGTACAAAAAAACACCAAAATGACAAACGTATATGTAAGAAGCACAATGAGGGCAGACTCATTGGATCATTATAGCCAGCTACTTTACTCACAGTATTCTCATGTTAGATCTTTGAAGAGTTTTACTTCTTATGTATCACTTGTGGTCTGGTTAGACTTATTTGAAGGGACAGTGTGTATTATTTAGTGCCACCTAATGGTATATATATATATATATATATATATATATATATATATATATATATATACCACAGCCATATCCCCCTAGTTGGAGGTGGCTAGAGTCATTTCTGACTCTTTTTGGGAGATTGATACAGAGGAGGGGATTCCCAGCCCCCTCGCTCAACCCAACTGAGGTGTTGGGAGTCATTAGGTGACCAAACCCCCCAATTCCAACCCCTAATGCTGAACGTCAAGCAGGGAGGCAACGGGTACCAATGTTTAAGTCTTAGGCGCTTCATAATATACTCTCCCTTTAAGACGGCATTACCTCTTGATTCAACGACTACTTTTCATCTCGTTTTGATCTTTGTACCTAATAGTAAAAAACGTAATTTATTTAACAGTTGCTGTAATGTAGCAGTAACACAGCAGCAGCATAGTAACACAGAAATAACGGGGTACAAAAATGAATTCATTAAAAAATATATTGATTTTTAAAAAAAGCAAAAATACACGAACCATCATATAAACATGCATTTGTTTCAAAATACTCGTAGGTTATCAATATTTTCATTTATATTGCCTAACATGAACTTCACTTAGAGGGAGCTTACATAATTGTCCGCCATCTGTCTGCTAAGGGGAGCCAAAAACCTCGCCAAAGGTTGGGTAAACAAAAATTTGAAAAAAAATGGTGCGGTTTGGTCAGTTTAACTCACTATAGGTTGTATTCTTTCTTGTGCTTTTTAGCACTCGTTTTTGGTTGGACAACACCATACTGCAACATCTAGCAGTCAAATAATACACACTGTTTCTTAAAATCTCTTGAATGCATTTTGTTGTTGTTTCAGGAGAATTTAATGAACAGTAAATATTTAATTAGAATCTAGTATTATGACTCTCAGTTTCTTATCTTTTTATACTGCATCTTGATTAGCACTTCAGTGCAAAATGAGTCTTTAATGTATTTTTTTCGGTATTTTGTTTTCAATTTCCAACCAAGCCTTTTACGTTTTTGGGGGTTTCTAACCAAAATGTTTATTCCTGTCATAATGGAAACACAGCCTTAATGTTTTTCTCGTTTAACTTAAAAATTGAGGGATTTTCGTTTTTCAAAATCGCTGAATTTCCACACTATGTTATGTATATTATCAATAAAATTAGTGAGTAGCGTATTACTGTGCTGAGCATCTGCAGAGTTGGAGTGAGGCACACATATCTCTTGCCTCGTGGCACAGGGCAATGGTGAAACCCAAGATCCTAAAATTGGTGTATACTTCTTCACCAAACAATAGAATTATTAATAGTACTAACAAGCTAACAGCAAATAGGTATTTATTTCTCTTTGGATGGATTTTTTTCATAATGGAAGATTAGCTATCTATGGATGCTCTTATGGGGGCAGCACGGCAACGCAGTGGTAAGCGTGTGTGCGGAACAGTTCTGAGGTCATGAGACCGAACCTCCTGTGTGGAGTTTGCATGTTCTCCCCGTGCTTGGGTGTGTTTCATCCGGGCACTCCAGTTTTCTCCCACATTCCAAAAACATGCATTTCAGGTTTATTCCAAACAAATTGTCCCTAGGTGTGAATGAGCTGTCACTTTCTGTGTGCCCAGGCTGGCAACCAGTTCAGGGTGTCCCCTGCCCACTGCCGGAAGATGGCTGGGATGGGCTCCAGGAAGCCCGCGACCCTGAGGATAAGCAGTGCAGATAAAGGATGGATGCTTTTATGTGTGGATAGATAGATAGATAGATAGATAGACAGACCGATATTAGTATTTTTATTTAATCATCAAAAATAATTTCAGTGTCTGGACATGTTGTGGTGTGTTTAGTGTCATTATTAACTCACCCAACTCAAGACAGGAAGGGTCATGATGTTTCCAAGTATCAATACAGTGGGACCTCGCTACTTCGCGGTTCCACGTTCGCGGGTTCAGAGCTTCGCGGGTCTGAGAAATAATAATACTAAAATAAAATAATATATATATATTTTTTTAAGCCTTTTTGAAGGGGCGTCACTACTTCGCGGATTTTCACTTTTTGTGGGTGGTTTTGGTCCCCATTAACCGGGTCTAAAAAATAATAATAATAAAATAAAATAATAATTAAAAAAAGATAATAATTATATTTATTTATTTTTTTTTATTTTTTTTTTGTATTTTATTTTTTTAAGCATTTTTGAAGGGGCGTCACTACTTTGCGGATTTTCACTTTTCGCGGGGGGTTTGGTCCCCATTAACTGCAATAACCGAGGGATTACTGTATAGGTTTTGTATCGACAGACACTACCCGTTTTTACTTGGACTGGATCAATACCAAAATTCCCAGCATCGTCCACCCCTCCCTCCAATTCTGGAGTGAGTACTATCACCTTGGCCGGGGTCAACATCATGTTATTACTACAAAGTGTCTTACGAGGGAGTGGCTCATTGCGGGGCAGATGGGTGAACAACGTGGGACAAGAGGAGAAAAAAAACACAGAAGCATGTGTTAAAGAGATCAACATGAAAGGCTGCAATAAATCAAAGAAACCATCTTTGGAAAGGTGTAACGTCTCATTAGGTAAAGACAACAACAGTCATTTCTTTCAAGAGGGCGTCTTGCAGACACTGCAAAAAAGGACACGGCCAGCGACAGAGATTCCCAATGGAGGCATTGGCTGAAGGGGCGGCGGGATAGATCCAAATATCGATATTATCGATACTAAGCAAGTACTTGGATCAAATCAATACTATTGTCCTGGGATTGATACATCATTCCTCAACCAATGTCCTCAAAGCACCGCTTTTCTATGTATATAGGGCAGCCCTTCTTTCTCTCACACAGCGTTCTCGCCACTCTCAATGTTTACTGACAGGTACACTTGAGTTTTTCTTCGTACCTGGCCTGCTGCTGCATCCTGCCTGCCAGGCATAGGAGGGGCCAATCTAAGCGACCAGCCTATCAAGAGCTAAATATGACAATCAGGAAGCAAAGTATGGACTTATTTTTCCCAACTTCAAAAATTATAAAATGCCATGTTTCATTTGTGGGCTAAAGTGGGGGCAATAGGGCAGGTAGTAAAAGTGCCACTAGGGGGTGCACTTTCACTGTCTGTTGTTCAACAGTTCTTTGGGTTTTTTTGTTCATTGTCAAGACCCCTAATTTAGTCTTTGTCTGCCTGTGGCACCAATTTCATGTCAATATTTACTTTGGTGTATTAAGGTTAGGGTGTTTGCACTCGTTCTTTATGTAAAATACTAGTTTACCATGCTGTGTGTGGGATTTCTGTTCTTAATTTCGTGCTGTAAAGCCATGTTCACACATTTTATTTTGTTGAGTTTTTAACTTAAGGCTATACTTTTCTTCAAAGGCCATTATTTGCCAAAAATGTAAAGTGTTTTTTTTTTGGTTGATTAAATAATTAAAGGTGAACATCTCAACCACATTTCGACCGGTGTGCTGGTTTCCTCCACATCAACCAGAAACAAGTTACACTTTTCAAGTATGCAGGTGCCCGGTCCAGCACAACGGGGTTGAATAAACATGTTACTGTTCCTGAACAAAAACCTGTAAAACCGTTTTCACTCTGGCAACAAAGCCAGTGAGAGACAATTGATATGTTGTTTACACCACTGAATTGATTTCAAAATATTGTGCAATGGAAGGTATAATGTTTGACTCTCTCTTCTTTTTATACTCTGCAATGTAGATATTTAATCAAAAAAATGAAACATATAGTGCCTTATGTCTTTATGCTGTGTTTATCCAAAATCTTATCTAATTCAAGGGGGAGGGTTAAATTATCAATGACCTTATTTCTTAGCAAAAAGTATCAGTGTCGATATTGTTTTATACTACGCTGTATTTTCAAAAATCCCAGTATCGCCCACTTGAAGCAAATAACAGGGTTTGTACACATTTTTCATTGTAAATTCAAGTACTTTTTAAGGACTTTCAAAGCTAGGTTTTCAGTTTATCCAGTACCACTAAAAGAAGAAATACAGTGTGAATCATGTAGTTTGCCGATTCTCAAATAGATCTGCGATTTACAGATGTGATTTTTAATCTTGCTTTTGGCATATATGAAGACATGTCAAATGTAAGTGTATATATATATATATATATATATATATATATATATATATATATATATATATACAGTAATCCCTCGGTTATCACGGTTAAAAGGGAACAAAACCCCCCGCGAAAAATAAAAATCCGCGAAGTAGCGACGCCCCTTCAAAAATGCTTGAAAATAAAAAATAAAAATATATTTTTTTAATTATTATTTTATTTTTATTTTATTTATTTTTAAGACCCGCAAAGCTCTGAACCCGCGAACGTGGAACTGCAAAGTAGCGAGGCCCCACTGTATATATATAATATATATTTGTTTTTGAGACAAATCTTTTCCCATATATGTTGGGTAAAAAAGTGGTAATATGTAGCCTAAATTTTCAGTTGCAGGAAGCTCTATGCCTTAATATATACAATATAATTTCAATTTTTTGCATAGCTCATGATAAATGTCCATAATTGATAGGTAACCTTCTCACTTTATACACATTTTATAGCGCCCTGTTTAGGTGCAGCATCTGTCCTCTTGGGCGCAACACTCAGGAGGAGCTGACGCTTCATAGGACAACACCATACAAACTAATGCCAGCTGCTGTAAATCACGATGGAAGAAGAAATGCAATGGCAAAGCAAAGCCACCGGAGAGCCGAGTCAGCGTCATTTTTAACCAGACTTGTTGTGAAACGTGTCAATAATATCATGCATTTACAAACACTTCACCCTAATTCAAGCGCTTTTCAAAACTCGAAAACACAACATTAAAATTGAAGCATTTACAAAGAGTTCAAGCACCCGTACGAAGACCAGAGATAGAGAATCCCCCTGCAGGCATCGACTGACCCTCTGTCTTGTGTATTTTGACAGACATCCTTGTTGAGGAATCTGTTAATGATAGGCCTTCGCACTGCTGCAAGGGAGAAAGCAGCAAAAGCATCCATTAAAACACAAACACAATTGAGTTCACTCACATAAACATGATTTTTATGTGCCTCTTGCGCTCCTTAACAATTCAGCAACAGGGGGGAAGGAAGCATGACCTGCATTTCTCCTGCGAGGCGTTTTAATTCATTTCAACGAGATCAGAGACATGTGCAGCCCCAAATGACTCCATCGCCCCTACAAACATTGGCGTGTCTTGCACATGTGCATCACATTGACTGTTTAAGATTAACACGTCGTTTCCATACATGGCATTTCAAGTGTCGTCTAGGACGAGTAAGGATGCGTCCTCAGACATGCATCTGCATAAAGCCGCAGACGACCCCCCCCCCCCCCTCTCAAAAAAACATCTGTATATCCCCTACCAGAAATCCCATTTTCACACACAAAAATGACATGTTTTTCTCTTGAGGTCAAAATAAATGAGTATTATACATAAAAGAACCCGGCTCCTACCGGAGAGCATGACCGATGCTCAGGGAGGTCTCCATGGTCCTCAAGCCGGGAAGGAGAATCTTCGCCGGGTGACACGACAACCTTTTCTCCGTCTTGCACTCAAAGAAAATTATGCTACGCGTCCAGAACGTCTCGCTCGTTGGAGGTTCGAGTCCCAACTGCGAGCATCCCGCGGGCGTTAGAGGACACCTTTCGCCGCCAGGACGCTGAGACGGACCGGTTCGAATCCCGGCTGAGTCCAACGCTATCTCCTAGTGGTGTGTCGTTCGAGAAAGAAACGGATAAATGAGCCGACTCCCGCCGCTCACTTCTTACTGACTCTTACTTATGAACGACAGGAGCCGGCTGCCGACCAACTGAGAGCCGGTTCCCTTCGAAACCCTTTTTTTCTTTTGTGATTGGTCGATATGAATTTTTATAGGGACTTCAGTTTTATTGATGAATTTGACCAGGAAATGACCAAAATATGACAAGAAACGGGCAGAAACGTAAAAATGGTCTTAAAAACAAAGAAAAAAGGACCCCAAAATCGGACAAACATAATCAGGCAACAAGCAAAATACAAAAAGAAACATCCCAAAAAAGACCTTAAAAAAGCACTAAACTAACAAAAACAAAGTAAGAAAATAATTTGACCAAAAATAAACGAAAAGTGACCACGAACCAAAAGAATACAGTATGTCAAAAAAATAATCAAAAAATGAGAATAAAAACAAACCCAAAAACTGAAAATAGAGCACTACACTAACAAAAAAGACAATAAAGTGACCAAAAAACTGACAAAAAATGACCAGGAAAAAAATATAGATAGATAGATAGATATATAGATAGATAGATAGATAGATAGATAGATAGATAGATAGATAGATAGATAGAAAGATGGATAGATGGATAGATGGATAGATAAATTACTCATCCCCATAGGGAAATTCACACTTCCAGAAAATAGTAATAATAAAATAATGAAATAAAGATATAACGTTTTAGAGTATCTAAATAGTGCTGCGGAAAATACACACTGTAATAAAAATAGGGTAATATGCAAATGTGGGGGTGGGGTTTAATGTGGGCTTTTAAAGTTAAAGAGCCTCATGAAATGAGGAAGAAATGAATTGGCCATGATTGACCGCAGCCTGTAAAAAAAAAAAAAAAAAAAAAATTATATATGATAAGAAACAAAATTTATGGTTGTATTCCAAAAACTAACAGAAATGGAACAAGAAACAAAAAGAATTTTAAATAAATAAATAAACGAATAAAAAAAACAACAAACAAACCCCCCCCAAAAAAATTAGATTGACCAAAAAAATTAAAAAAAAAACATAAATTGAAACTATCAAAATATGACAAAAAAAACAACCACAAAAATGACCAAAAAACAAACAAAAATTGACAAGGAAACAACCAAAATATGACAAGATAAATAAAATCAATAAAAAAAAATATATATATATAAAAATTGGCCAATTGTTTTCTTCGTTTTTCCTAGCCTTTTCAACTCTATTTCTTTCTTTTCTCCCTCCTTTTCCCACCTGTTTGTTGATTTAGTTTTCTTTTTTTCTTTCTCCTAGATTTTTACTTGCTCTTTTTTTCTTTTTTTCTCTTTCCCTTTTATTTTTTTTCTTTTATTGTTCATTTTTTTCTCTTAGCTCCGTACTTTCTTCATTATTATCGTTTTTCCCTTTCTTTAATTTTGGTTCTTCTTTTGTTTCTTTTATTCTTTTTGTATTTTTTGGGGGGAAAAATAATTGGTAACATTTGTATTCCAACAACAAAAATCCAAAGAGTCGTTTGGAGCCGAATGAGCCGGCTCTTTTGAGTTAGCTGAGCCAAAGAAGCCGCTCCTCTAGGAAGAGCCGGAATTGCCATAACTAGTCTGCTGCTACCTCCGGAAACAACAGCGTTAAGCACCGCCCACATGCAGCACGCCCCCGATAGAATGTCAACTAAAAAACACTTGAATGTTTCTGTCTTTTAATTAAGTACAAAATAAAAACACAATTAAATGTGGCATTTTTCTTGCGCAAGCAAGAGGGTCGGGTTTCCACCGCCCGTCTTAAGCAAATTGGGAAGCCCTAGTAGCGACTCATCCACAAGACGGCGCCGTTTTTCCCATTTTCATACTGTCCAATATCCATCCATCCATTATCTGCACCGCTTATCCTTAGTAGGGTCGCGGGGTGTTGGGGCCCATCCCAGCCATCTTCGGGTAGTGGGCAGGGGACACCCTGAACTGGTTGCCAGTCGCAGGGCACACAGGGACAGACAATTCGCTCGCTCATTCACACCTAGGGAAAATTTTGTTTTTGGAATGTGGGAGGAAACCAGAATGCCCGGAGGAAACCCACAGAGAGAACATGCAAACTCCGCCCAGGAAGCTTGGTAGCTGGATTTGAACCCATGACCTCAGAACTGTGCCACACACGCGCTAACCACTACTCCGCCGTGCTGCCCGCACTGTCCAATATACAGGGTTGGGTAGGGTCACTTTAACTTGATTACTTTCAATTACTTTTGGATTACTTACATACCAAATATGCTAATAAAAGACAAAAGAAACTAAATATGAATAAAATTACTAAATTTTGTGCATGCTTGGGGAGTAACGGAATACATGAAACGGCAAAAGTGATGTTGGCAAGCTGTTTGGATTTATTTTCGTTTTGTTTCTGTCGCATTTTATGTTAGTTTTTTTGTCTTTTATTAGCATATTTGGTATTGGAGTAATCCAAAAGTAATTGAAATTGATCAAGTTAATGTAACCCTTCCCAACCCTGCTAATATATATATATATATATATATACATACATATAGATATATATATTATCTCTCATATTATCAGCTGTACCGCTTATCCTCAGTAGGGTCGCGGGGGTGCTGGAGCCCATCCCAGCAATCATCCGGCAGTGGGCAGGGGACACCCTGATCTGGTTGCCAGCCAATCGCAGGGCACACAGGGACAGACAACTCGCTCGCTCATTCACACCTAGGGACAATTTGGACCGGCCAATTCACCTGAAATGCATGTGGGAGGAAACCGGAGTGCCAGGAGGAAACCCACGCAAGCACGGGGAGAACATACAAACTCCGCACAGGTAGGCTGGTAGCTGGATTTGAACCGACACAAGAGGTTCCCAAGACCTTAGAACTGTGTCGCACACGCGCTAACCACTGCGCCGCCATACTGCCTATATATATATATATATATATATATATATATATATAAATAATAATAATAATAATAATTTCCTTGTATTGTCATTCTGTGTAACAATGTACACAGAACGAAATGTCGATTGCACCTGACCCGTTGTAGCGAGCCGATGCAGCCGCAGCCAACAGAGGGCGCCAAATCATAATTAGAATTGTCTTTATTGTCATTAAGAACGGGGTAAATTTGACCACTGCAACTTTAGGGCTTGAAAATGTCCTCAAATTTGATTTTAAGTCTTCAATTTAACTCTCCAATGTCTTGATTTTTCCTTCTTATCTGCGTGATAGACCTAATAACCTTATAATAAGTAAACCAACAAAATGAAGTGTCGTCAAATCATGTTTTATCTTCCCCGACTTTATTGATCTCTGACTGATAAATAAAATGTGTCGGTCGAAAAATCCAGATTTCTGCGTTTTGGAAAAGGCAGTATCACATTGGAGCTTTATGCGCAGTCTCTAACCTGCTGTCGTCGCCATTGTGACTCTGGGAAGGGAAAGTGGTGGTTTAACCCGTTGTGGTTGAGTGATTAAAAGTATAACCGGGTTCTGACTGTTCCAGGAATGAGTGGTGTACCAGGGAATGGGTGGGAAGGGTCGCCCACAGCTGATGCCTGAACCTTCTGCGGCAGCAATGCCGCCATTGTCAAGCCTGGTGGGGTAACAGTGGCAGTTGGGTGTTAACCTCCGTCATGGGGTCACCTGGCTGACGTCAGACACCTGTCGTGGTGGAGGCATCAGGCACGGACCTCCGTCACGGGGTCACCCAGCCAACGACAGTAACCAGTCGCGGCAGTCCGCGCAAACTCCTATCACAGGGTCACCCGGCTGATGTCCCGAACCCGTCACAGCGGTGGGCAATTGGGGGGAAACCTCTATCACAGGGTCTCCCAGCTGACGTCAGGAACCCGTCGGGGCGGGGGCGTCAGGCGCATAACTTCGTTACCGGATCGCCGCTCCGCCACCCTGGACTGTTCCAGTTCGCCTCCGCTGTCACCTGCCTCAATGCCCGCCTAAGAGGACTAGAAGCGCCCCTGGGATTCTGTTCCAAAACGTGGTCACCATGTCCAATCCTTGGTGTGTCGAATTCTGCTACGTTTCCCGGCTGGGGGCCGGGGCCCCGTACTCGGTCCCGTACACTCGACAGCGGCTAGCGAGTCGCCTCCAAGCCTGGGTCAATACGTCCTCGTTCCTATCCCTGACCCTGCACAGTCTTGCTTAATGCAACCTCAGTCCGACCCTTAGTCCAGGCCTGGCCACAGCCATCCATTATCTGCACCGCTTATCCTCAGTAGGGTCACGGGGGAGCTGGAGCCGAGTCCAGCTATCTACGGGGAGTGGGCAGTGGACACCCTGAACTGGTTGCCATCTAATCGCAGGGCACACAGAGACAGACAACTCACTCACTCATTCACACCTAGGGACCGGCCAATTCACCTGACATGCGTGTCTTTAGAATTTGGGAGGAAACCGGAGTACCCGAGGGAAACCCACACAGGCACGGGGAGAACATGCATACTCCTGATGGAGGGGGCTGCAGTAGCCAGACCTGAACCCTGAACCTCCGCATCGTGGGGCTGAGCACTACACCCATCCGCCGTGCCGCAGGATGCGAGTATTTTCTACAAATGTTCTTGTGCAAACTAGGGGTGGGTAAATACATTCAAATATCAATATTTTTTATACAAGACAAGTACTTGGATCAGATCAATACTTCACTCCTACACCAACTTCTTCTTAGTGCCGTTTTTCTATCCAGATAGCACAGTCCTCCTCTCTCTCTAACCAAGCACCCTCAGCCACTCTAAAAAAAAATTGCCTAAGTGTGTGACTGGCAGGCATACTATTAGCACCTCTGCCTATTTGGCCTGCTGCTGCAACCTGATTGCTAGGCATTAGAGGGGGACAAATCTGCATGTCCACCTCTGACCAGAAGCTAAAATCGACAGAGGCAAACGTAAAAGTCGAATACGGTGTGAACTTTTTCAACCTCAGAAAAGGAGAATGCCAAGTTATTTGTGTAGGAAAGTGTTCTTCTCGTGGCAACATCACAAATTTACATCAAATCATGAAAAAAGCTTCCCCCACACAGAGCAATGAGCTGCAACCAGTAATGTAAACATGTTGCTGTTCCTGAACAAAAACCTGTACATCTGTTGTCTCTATGACAACAGAACCAAAGAGAAACAAATGACCCTTTTATGTATTAAGTTGTGTTTTGTAATTTTCATATTACGCTGGAAAGTATGTGAACAGACCCTTTGAATTACTGAGGTAATTTGCAAAATATAGAGCAATGGAAGGCGTTTTACTTCTCTACTCGACATTGTTATACAATATTTGTAGTTTCGTTACATTAGTGCGCTTTGATTTGACTGTTGTTTTGAAACGGTTGCAATAGAAATATGTTAATCTATTTTTTGTACTCTTTAAGTTTGCAACGTAGTTATTTGATTAAAAAAAAAACGTTTTTAGTCCTTAAAATATTTGTGCTGTTTATAGTATATGTAAACTCTAACATTTGGGCCAGTCCCCAAGCACTACTTTGTAAAACTTTTTGCCTATTTATTCTGAAATTCTTGTATCTTATTTTCTCTTTTGAGCCTGTATTATGTGTTTATCCCAGAGTGTCATAGCTAATATGATTGTAAACAATATTAGAAATGTCATTATCAATTCAAATAGTTGTTCTCCTTACACTGTTACTCTGTGCCTCACCATGCGTCTTTACATCGTTTATAGGTTGTGTATTAGTCTGAGTATATGCAGGCTTGTTGGGATGTGTACATATTCAGGTAGAAATTGAAAAACCCAGATTGGGTAGAAAATTCACAATTTGTTTTTTTTATGATCGATGTGCTCAAAAATAAAGCATATTTCTTCTGTTTGAAACCATTGACCTTTTTAGGTTGGGGGTTTGTTTTGGGGTGGCAGTCGCTCAGGAGGTAAAGAGCTCGTCTTGGGATCGAGAGGTTCGATTCCCGGCTCCTCTGTGTTATACGTCGAAGTGTCCTTAGGCAAGACACTGAATCCCTAATGCTCCAGATAAGCAGGTAGTTGCCTTGCATGGCTGATGTTGCTTTCGGTGTGTGAAGGGGTAAGTGTGAAGCACATTGTAAAGCGCTTTAGGAGGTCCTCAGTGACTTGAAAAGCACTATGTAAATGCAGAAACTTTACATTTAACGCAAAGGGTGAGGATTTAATTATTCAATAATTATGACGTTTCCAAGCATCAGAATCGATTGATACTACCGAAATTTCCAGGAACCGCCTACCCCTAGAGAAAACCATGAGGAATTATGGTTACAAATATATTTTGGTTTACGTGAAATCCATCCTTTTGAAAAGGTTTGCGATTTAAAAAACGTGGTATGCAGAAAGATATACGGATTCCCTAGTTTGCAGGAAAACTCAATTTTATTCTAATTTAGCCGTCAGAGGATTTTGTTATTTGGGGTTTTGAATGACGGATCAAAGGGATTACCAGAAGGAATAATCTGCCATACAATTGTACAATGGATCTACTCAAGAGAAACAAAACATTAGGAACATTTGTCCAATGAAATGCCACTCAGTAACATTTGCCATCATATTAAAAACCCCGCCAAATTCTTTGCATAATAGCTTCTTTATGACACAATAACAGAATATTTGGGCATTTGGGATAAATTCAGAAAACTACCCAATTATATATTTATTCAACTGTATTTTGATCATGGTCAGATATTAGATATTAACTCAGTTTAAGGAAAACCGATTCCTTGAGCAAATTCACTATGCCTTAGAATCATACGCCAAAAATCAATTAAGGAAAATGTTTATGGTAATAAACAAAATCATCCATGGACTTGCTCCCTCATATCTTTCAGATTTAAATTCCCCCCCATTTTCCGGTCCGGAGACTGAAAATACTGGTCTACTAGTGATCCCAAGAGCCAAGAAGACATCCGAAGGTTCGAGAGCGTTCTCCATTCGGACCCCGGTGCTGTGGAATGCTCTTTCCCCTGAGATTTGATCTGCAACCTTAGTGGAAATGTTAAAATCTAAGATTAAAACACACTTCTATTCTATAGCATATGAATAACCTATGTTTCATGTTGACAATATCTACGTATAGTTTATTATTGCTACATCCGTTGCGACATGGTCATCCTGGAAAGGGGATTACCTCATGTGCGGTCCATTCTCCAGGTTTCTTCATTTTCCTCATGTTAAAGTTTTTGAGTTTTTCCTTGCCCTCATGTAGGTTTTAGATCAGGGAATGGTGTAATAGTAGTCTGTAGTTTGTAATACTCTGTGGTCTGTGCAGCCCTTTGAGACTCCTTGTGATTAAGGGTGTCACAAATAAACATGACTTTATTGCCTATTGTGCAAATGTAACCAGATACAAACCAGTTTTATTTCGCTGTAGGCACACTTCAACTTGTGAAACCAGAGCATGAATTTCACATTAGGTGTACTTTTATAAATTGACAGGATGCAATATACCTGTATATTGTAGGCAGACGTGAACATTTTAACTTTTGAAATTTGTGTTATTTTCTGTCAATCACATCCATCCTTTTTGGATCTTGCAATTGAAAACTTCAAATGTCCCCATTCTTTTAAAAAGTTTATAATCAGTAGCTAATCGTTCACTTTTCCAACAGACCAAGTTTATAAGTGTCCACGTACGGAATATTTATATACCAGTCTGGGGAAACGGTAGCCACTGAGTTAATTATAAAAAAGCTTTTAAGCAAAACTCATTTAAAACTGAAAATACAACTGTGTAAAATTACAAAATATGATTTTTACATTTTGCATAGGAGCATTTAAAAAAGGAGGGATAACAGATAACCTGCAAACCGTTTCTTTTGCCATGGTCGGTGCTATTACTCATTTTAGTACCGTACAAAACTATTCACACCTTATATCATTGCTTACATCCACTCCGCTACAAGCACCCCTAGGGCATCATGTTAATCTGTTAATAAACAACGGGGTAGACTGCTATATATCTATCTATCCATCTACAGGATTGTCTCAGACAATTAGAATAACAAAAATGTCATATTCTGGGAGCATTTCAAATCAACTGAAATATTACGAGCCTTTTTTGATATCGATGTTTATGGCTTACAACCTACGAAGATACTTGTACATGGCGTTATAATATTTTAAGATTGGATGTTTTCACCATAAATGAAGAATGACCTGCAATATTTCAGTTGATTTGTAACAATTTCAGAATGTATGACATTTTTCAATTAATTTTCTTATTTTTGATTTCAATCAAAATATACTAATTTTCTGAGACAGTTCTGTATATCAATACAGGTTTTGGACTCAGGATAATATTAGCTAAGACTAGTTCTAGTCGTTTCTGTTCTGATTTCTAAATGAAAGCAATTTTGTTCAATGGTGAGAGTTAGCAAAATTTAAATTTGTGGCAAGTGTAATATAGATCTGAACTACACAGCAAAATCACTTGTGTTAAAGTCACACTCAAGACGATGTAGATCTGTGTTATATTACCTTTTCAAGGTAACTTTCTTGTTTCACTTAGAACTGGTGTTGCTCAAACACTGCATGGTGTCAAATATTCACTATTTTCATAGTGTCAAAGATACTGTTTAAAAAAAGCAATATTCTGAAAAGCATTAGATTCTCACTCGATAGTGTTCATTTTACATTTTTCTCTTCATATGATTAAATCTAGCTTACAATTTTATACAGCAGATTCGACGAGATTTTTATATTCATCTGCTGATCATGGCTGAAATTTAGAGCATCACGTGCAATTTTGGCAGAACCTTCTTGTGACGAATGATTCATTTAGATGACAAGCTATCTTAATCTATCAGACGTGTTTTTATATTCAAAATAGTTTCAGAGATATTCAATGTCAACATGTGCCCAAGACTTTTGCAACATCCTGTACATAGCAAACTACGCGTATTCCTTAATCTTCTTTAGTAGACTACCCTACAAACAATAAAAAGGGAATTAGCTACACTCATCAACCTTTGAACAAGAAAAAACAGAATCCGAGAAATTAGAATGCCTTTGGTGATGCTTTAAATTTCCCAATCCAGGTCCCGAGGTCAATCCGTGGTGTGGCCACGCATTCAGAAGAAAAGCGATACAACAGTTGATCCCACTCTCCAAAGTTCCAAGTCTCAATCGAAAAGCTGTTTGCATCCAAAACAGATGTCCACGTGTTTTCTCACCAGGAAATGACACAAAGCGGCCCGCTCCAAAATGATGGGGGCGTCTTTCGGTAACGGTCCTTCAGGGGTTCGCCCCTGGCATATAGAAAATTTCTCCAGGGCCAAAAGCAGAGTGACCACTTCTGTAGATGAAGTCAATTTGTGCGGATGTCTGCGATAGAGCGAGTGGGTTGGTAAAAGAGGTTGCTTTTGCACGGTGACGTGATAGAAAAACCCGGGGTCGATGAGCACAATGGTGTCCGACATGGTGGACTGTTTCGAACACTGGACCAGCTGAATCTGGGGCCCCTTCGCCAAGATTGCGTACCAGAGGATGGGCAGTGTTGTGCGGCGCAAAGAACTGAGCAGATTCATTAGCTGTTTATCGTTGTCCTCCGCCGTTTCCACGGGATTCTTGGCCAAACTGCAAATCTGTGTGATCTGTGGAGGTGAAACAAAGTCTAAATCAGTTTTTCCTAAACTGGTGGGTCGAACCCAACGGAGTCGCGGACCCGTTTTAAGTGAGTCGTGGGCCTTTCCCTGGGCAAAATACTGCTTTGAAGAAAAAAATGGAGGGTCAATTACACTCCTTAACAGTAAATGGTGATAATGCCCTGCTCTAACTCTTCAGAATATTCAGTCAATAGGCGTCCCATTTGTGTTGGAGAAGGACAACATCTCATTTTATCATGGTTTTGTTATTTGTCATTGCCTTTTTTGCCAATGAAAACATGTGAAGAAGTATATTATATTATAATGTAGGATAGTAAATTTCATTAAATAAGGAATTAGGTGAATAAAATCACAGCCAAAATTCCCATCACTACAAAATAAATCTGAGAATATTTTTTATGAAACACTCACCATGGGCAATTCATTATTGTCTTCATCCGAGGATTTCGAAAAATCAGCCTCCTGGTTAGAGCCTTCCTTCTTTTTCTGGTCCCGCAAAAGTGACTGGAATATAAAGAAAAATCGTCATTATAAACTGGACAGTATGGAGACTGATAGACTTGTTTAAAACTGTGTATCAGCTAAAAAAATAGCATCAATGTGTCAAAGTTGTATAAACAAAAGCATTTTGGGAAAAAAAAATCCAATTTATTTGTTCATTTTCTTTGGGTCTTGTTTATATCAAAGCTACAGAGTGTATTCTTTAGTGCTTCCTAGCAGTGAAAAACACGCCATTCATTAAAAAACATTTCAATAATAAGCACACACAAAAAAAAAAAAAAACACGAACTATCATTTAAATGTGCATTTTTCAAAATACTTATAGGCCAAGAACGTCACATTTATTTTACATAACATGAGTCCCACCTAAAGGTAGCTGACATAATTGTCCTTCATCTTGTTGCTACGGGTACAAAAAAATACTTGAAAAGGCTTGGCAAAAAAAGTGAGAAGTACAATAGTGTACTATGATCACTTTCGGTCTTTGTAGCCTGTATTCTTCATTTTGATTTTTAGCACTCGTTTTCAGTTGCACTACACAGTACTGGGTCATCTAGTAGTGAAATACCCACTGTCCCTCTAAACAGTAACACAAAAAATTTTGGCATCCCCACACTTGTTGCAGTTATGAGAAAAAGAGAAGCTGTGTGTTATGGGTAATTTTAGCACATCTTTGACACTTCTTTTAAAAAAAATCAAGACGGATGGTAATTTGACAAAAAAAATATTCAAAGAAGCAAAGTACTGCAAAGAAAACTTGTGCCATGAACAGAATTATGCCTATTTTTTTTAACTGTTTTTTCCGAGTAAAAAAAACAATAGCCAATACAATTCAATAAATTCTATCTTGAAAAAAAATGTACTGTAAAAATATGCACTAATGAGGGAATTCCTGATTTTGCTTATTTTATCTTATTTTTTGGAATCGTAAAGAAGAGCCAAGATATAAGAAAGAATGCGTTTTTGTAAGAAATACGCTTATTTTACTCAATTTATTTCTACCTTATTTCATGGAGAAAATATAAAAATAGCAAATACAATTTATTAATATGTAAAAATAAATAAAGACCTGTCAAAAACATTTGCTATTGAGATATTTATGCTTATTTGGCTCAATTAATTTAAACTTACTTTTAGAGTAAAATATGAAAAAAATAATTTTTTATTTAATAATTGATATATTTAAAGATATAAAGCGCTGCAAAAAATACATTTGCTATTGAGATAAAGATGCATAATGTATGTTCACATATTTTTTCAGTGTAATATGAAAATTTGAAAACACAACTTAATACATAATAGATTTAAAGAAAGTAGTACTTTTTTTTTTTACAAGATTTTGTGCTTATTTTATTCAATTTATTTTAACTTGTTTATTCAACAAAATAATTAACTAGCTAATTCAAGTGTTTTGATCGTATTTTATTGTTTCTCATATACATTTTCTTTAAGAAAATGAACAATGTACTTGTGATAAGAAAGTGTAATTTTTCTCAATTTCCTCTACTCACACATTTTTTGTTTTATTTTTCATTTATTTGGTTTTAATATTTTTAAGTTTCTTTTTTCAATTCCAATTGTGAACATTACATCATATAGCTAATGAGTGTAACAGGGTTTGTACACCTTTTTCATAGCCAACTTCAAGCTCTTTTTAGTAACTTTCAAAATGTAGTTCTCCAACTTCTCAAGTACTCAGCATCTTGATCTATTGTCCTCTCCGGCGACGACATTTCACATGATGCCATACAAAGTAATACCAGCTGCCGTTAATCACAAGGGAAGAAAATATGCAATGCCAAAGTAAAGACACTAAGGTTGATGTGTCGGTTTCATTTCGAAGCATGATTAATTTTTTAGTCATTGAATAAGTGGTCTGAGTCAGACTGCCAGGAAACATGGCAACAATATCAAGCATTTACAATCACCTAACCCAAAATTCACTCACCTTTCAAACCTTTAAAACACAACATTAAAATTCACCTATTTTCAAGGATTTCAAGCACCCTTATAAACTGTGGTGTAAACCATTTTTGAAAATCATAAAAAAAACTTACCTTATTGATTTTCGTGGGACATGCTCTTTTGGACCTTTCTTGATCTTCCAACATCGAACGATTCAACTGTGGAAAAACACGTCTTTTTATTTTGGTTGTCACATAATATAGTGTCGAAAGCAGGGGTGCTCATTGAGTAGATCTACTGGTGGATTACAAAGGTAGCACTGATCGATCACGGGAGAGCATTCAATGCAATGTATTTGTTGGGCCACGCTGCCATCTGGTGGTCAAATGCAGCATATGAGTGTGAACATCAACGTTGCTCATGCTGCAGTGACAAATTGGAGAACTTCAAATTTTGTCAATGAAAGGTGTAATTAAAAACTATTATTTGTATTGATTTTTTTACTTATGCTTTGGTAAATATTTAATTATAAAGAGTTCAAATGAAATCAATGAGGGGAAAAAAGTTACTTTATTTACTATTTAGGTAATTATTAACAACAAATGCAAGTGCTGTGCTTGTCTAGATCGCATTTAATTTTTTCCAAATAGATCTGCATGACAGCAGTACAGGGTTACTTATTTCTCCCAAGAGTCTCATTAGACAAAAACATCGGTAACGAGAAAAAGGCCAACTTAATTTGAGTCATGGAGTTGACACTTATCACAATTTTGCTAATGTATTACATGTTTTTGTATTTGGATTAAACATATATGATTTACAGACGCTGCCCTACTTACGAACGAGTTCCGGACGATCGTTCCTTGAATTTGTTCGTAAGTTGCTTCAGTGCTATATTTTGTATGTTTAAGGTTTATACAAGTATGTTTAAGGCGTTTACAAGTAACCTGTAATGTTTTATAATAAAAAAAAATATTTGATAAAATATGCTCTATAAAATTAAATTTAACTTACTTTTGGAAGATGAGCTTCAAGAGTTAGGCGACTTCCTCCTCCGTGGTAGAAAGTGGCCAAAAAAAAAAGCAATCCAACTATTTTCTCAACCACATCAAGCTTTCTTATTCCACTTTCATTTCAAATGAAACGTCTCACTCCTTCTTTACACCAACCATATTGAATGGATGCACGAGATATTAAATAATAAAGTTCTAAGCGCGCTAGAGATACAGTACACGTTGTTATGATTGCACACGAACCAGGAAGTAGGAGCCGGATTTATTCTTCGAGGTGGATGCTGGGTGACCTTTCACAGTGCCACGTGGTGGAAAGAAGCACTACAGTAATGTCCTCTACTCAGGAAAAAGGTGCACACAATACAAAATCTAACTTACAGCTATGTCCAGATATTTTTCAACATCCCGGAAAAAAATGTTCGTATCTACCGTTATACCCAAGTCGAATGGTCGGAAGTAGGGGAGCATTTGTATTTAGGCGTGCAATGAGAATTATGGTGAGCATTCAATTCCACTAATTGGGAAGCTTTTTTTAATGCTCGTCTGCTCTTGAATCACCATTTTTGGAGGTGGGTGGATCATTTTGACTTGGTAATTTTGTAAGTAGCTCGCATGCTGAAAACTTGTGAGTGCCCCTGGTCTAAAGCATGTGAAATCTTTCAAACCTGATTGAAACTGTCCATCGGGGTCATCAAGTCATTTATTTTACTGCTTGAGGGCTCAGAAATCCGGTTGAACTAAAGATAAAAGAACACCATTTTGAAAAGCCTTATAATTGTGGACATTTCATAATGATAAAAATGGATGCATTCTTACATTTTGGTAGTCATCGTCGTCATCACTGAACTCACAGTAGCCGTGTGGTAACTTGATCCTCTTTGAGTTTGTCTTCCTGCTGTACGTGTGGTAAGGCCTTGGTCTTCCTGGCAATGAGGGATCCTCCGACCTATAATCACCTTGAGACATCTCGAACGGGAGCAAGTGCCTCTGTGAAAAATAAATCAGATCACCTTTGTCAAACCACAACATCGTCCCAGTGAGTAGCAGGGTTTGTGCATCTTTTTTCACAGCCTGATTCAAGCACTTTTTAAGGACCTTCAAAGCCAGTTTTCCAAATTTCTTCAATACCATTAACTCATTCAACGCCAAACGCTTCTCTCAAATTGGGAGAGCCGGTGCCAGCCAGTTTGTGCCATTTTGACTGATTTCAGAAAGCCTGCAGAATACTTAGTTCTGTAGCTATATAACGGGGGAGGGCAACTATTTGCAGTGGCAGGCCGCATTGGGTTAAAAATTTGGCCGCAGGGCTGATCCTGGAGACCTATCAAACTTTTTTTCATACAAGAAAAAAATATACATGCAGATATTTACACATGATATTTTTTTTTAAATACAGTACCTTACTTTCATCAACTTGGTCTTGGAACAGAAATAAAGCAAAATAGCATATAAGGTTCCCGTTTTAGGCACTATATTAGACATTTAGTTTTGCAGTTTTACTGTAGTTTTATTTTTATAATATCTTGTAGTCAGAATGTTGTAGAATTTATAAAGTATTACCATATTCTTATTTTTGTAGTATTTCTGCAATAGTATACAGTGGTTTTTCGAAAGTAGTATTTAGTAATACAGTAGTAGTATTTTTGCCGTAATATTTCTGTAGTAGTATTTTTGTATTATAGTACTACTGTAGTAGTATTTTTTTTAGTATCTCTGTAGTATTTTATGGTAGTACTTTTGTAGCATTTCTGTAGTATTTTCATGGTAGTATTTTTGTAGTCGTACAGCCGTTTCGGACTTCTCATGATTAGGGGCAAGACAAACATGACTTCAATAGTATTTCTGTAGTATCTTTGAAGTACTTCCATTGTAGTATTTCTGTAGTTCTTGTAGTAGTTCGTTAATATTTTTGTAATATTACTGTAGTTGTATTTTTGCAATATTTGTTTAAATATTTTTGTAATAACATGATTGTATTATAGTATTACTGTAGTGGAATTTATGTCGTATTTCTGCAGTATTAAAGTAGTATTTTTGTAGTATTTTCATATTAGTATTTCTATAATACTTTATTTGTATTTTTTTAAAACTTTTTTTTGTTTTAGAATGAAAGTAAAATGATATTTTAGGTCCTCGTTTTTAATAAAACCCCTTACCGTTCCTGTAAAATTCGCCTTAAATCCCAATCCAAGACGTATCCAAAGTAAATGAAATGCTCTTTTTGAACTGTTTGGAGAATATGGACGGTTTTGGTCTTTTATGAATGGTAATGCTGAAATAATAAATGCAAGTCCTACTAAACATTGAGTAGCCTGTGGAACACACAAGGTTTTTATTCTCGCCTGAATTTTTTTTTTTTGCAATCAAATGTCTGCAGATGAGTGAAGCACTGGCATCTTAGCTGGAGAACGAGTGAGACAATAGCTTGACGCCTTACCTAGTACCTAATCAAATTTGATCAAAATCTGAAAAACTAAACGTTGTATTGTACACATTTTTCTAAGGGGAGGTTTTGGCGTTCCAAAAGTCTTCATTTGGAAACGACGAGTTCACAACCCTAAAATTTTTGCATTTGTGTATTTTAGTTTAGGCAATTTTTAGACATTGTCAAAGAGTTGTAATTGTTTGATTTATCTTTCTAGAAGTCAATCCATGATTGTCTGTCTGTGCGTGTAAAACTCGCGCGTAAAGATGCATCCTGGGTCACATATGCGCTCGTTTATTTTCAGATAGGATTTCAATACAGATCATAAAATTGCCTCAAATTATGTTTGGAATTTTATTGGCTAACCAGTGTGTCAATCCACATTTCGGTCACAATTGGTCAAAGATTTTTGAAGCCGAATTGATGCTTTTTTTTCAATACAGACCCTTGTAGGACCATGAGAAAAAGCTTGAAACTGGCCAAGAGTGGTGTCAATCAAAAGGTGAGAAGATAATGGCTATATTGGAAGTCATCTGAACAGGCTGTTTATTTTTAATGGGGAGATTTGAGCCAAACAGATGGATTATAACAGTGATAGTCAAACAAATTATGAATGCTTTGAGGAGGATTTTTTTAATCTGTTGGCATTATTGTGAGTGTTTTGAAGTATTTTACTCGGTTGGATTCACCAGACACTCGTGAGTGTAACCAGACCATGTTTGCGGGACTTTTAGTTGAGTTACACCAGCTTTATAGTTTTCGGCTATCTTTTTTCAGATTGATTGTGCTGTTTCAGTAATGAGTATACTTTGACGTGGTGAATATATCCTCAATCCTAAGGGTTTAAAGCTTTCCAATGATACGTGGCATGATAGATTTCAGTGACTGGTGACATTGTGAAGACACAACTTTGTTTACCAACAGTATGACACTAAGGGGTTAAGCACTAAATTTGACATCTAGTTTTGTAACTATTTTGTAGTATTTCTGTAGTAGTATTTTCGTTGTATACGTACAAAGGGACAAAGAGGACTAAGTTGGCACCAGAAAACATTTTTTTTAATAAGTAGTATTTAAGTCCCCCATCACGTGAAATTTCCCCAATTCGAGACCAGGTGGAAACATATGTTGGCTTCCAAAGGGATTGGCGCCACCAGGCTGTACCCGCCCAAGACACACCAGAGGAAATGGTTCGCATACAACCCTAGTGGTTAAGGGATCCAACCAAGCAACCAACAAACTTATTATAATTTTGACTGTGTGGGATGGATAAAACTGTGGTTCACGTGCCGTGGTTTGTCCACCCCTGTTATAGGACATAAAAAAGCTTGAGCCCTCATCTTTCATTAGGAAAAAAAAATGTTTCTAGATTTTACCATTGTTTAGTAAACAACAGTTGGACATTGCTAAGTTTTTTGAATATACCATTAAAAAAAAAACCTCAGTAAAAGGAGACATTTCAAGCAGTACTTACACTTCAGTTCTTTTTTTTTTTGCATTTGTGATACAACCCAATATCTAAACAATGATTTCAATAAACAACACAAGGGACCTTTGCTTGCAAAATTACATTTTACCTCTAAGGATACAAAACCTTTGCATGAACGCTGCATGAACTTTGCAAAAATTATCAGCGCCTGATGTTTCTGTTAAATCAATCGCACGATATCGGTCACCACAGCGATTGCGTTTCCTTGGGCAATGGTGTCCTGCAGACGTGCATGTAACGTCAACCCTCTCTAATCAGACGATGGGACTTCGTCCTTTTTTTTTTTAGGAAAAAGTTCTGTTGAAGATTGATTATCGGTATTTTTGCATGCCTTGTGACTCTCACCACACTGCTTAACTACGCCTACCTAGCATACGAGCCGCCTACACACTTCATTCGCTGGATACAGATATCAAGACTAGCAAAGGGGGCTTCCGCGATGTGTGGACAAAGATCTGATCAACGCCACTCTTGCTATTTAATGGTGATTTATCATACTGAAATAATTCCCAGAGGCTTGATACTTACCAATGAGCAGCATCAAACCTTAATAATAGTTTATCTTTAAGAAAACATATTTTTCGTTTTGGCACAAAGAGACAATGCTCTTGCAAACCTATTTATACGTTATGGCATTGAATGAGTTATGGAGCAGCGTGAGGAACAGCAGGATCATACCATTGCCTGTCTCTGACACTGCCGAAGGCGACACTTCTGCCTCTTTTTGTTGCTGCCGCCAAACTTGGGTTTGTCCACACAAAAATCGCACGTGCCGCAGTCCTTCTGGCAGAGGCACCCGTCGCAATTTCCACATGCACGTCGTTTTCGCTTCTTATGCCACTGAAAATGTGAATACAGGCACATATTTATTTTTAGGAAGACCTCATGCTAGGGTTTTCCTTGCCCGCATGCAGGTTTCAGATCAGAGGATCTTGAAATAGTGGCCTGTGCAATCCTTTGAGAATTTTTTATGATCAAGCCTACACAAATACATGTGTTTTGACTTGTAATATTGAAACGTGCCAAAGCATGTATAGGCATGATTGGAAGATTTAAAACCTTTTATTGTGTCAGTCATGTAACTCCCCTACTTATTTAGTTGTAAATATGCACTTCATGATTATTCAATTATTTGTAGATGTTCTTAGAGGGTGGTCTCGATTTTTTTAACTACTTGCCAGAACTGTTCCAGACAATGGGATAGTGAAAAGTAGGGATTTTTCCACTACCTACTAGGGTCCGTTTTTATCATGGCCTGCGCGCTTAGTATAAAAGTGACTGTCAGCAATTTTACTGCAAAACTTGTGAATTAAACAGCTTGTTCTGTAATTCATTGGTGTCTGGAATATTCTGAATAAAAACTTCAATGGAACTGCTCAACTCCAACATTTCTTACCCGTCTCAAAAATCGATGTTAAACGAACACGCAGAGAAAGTAGAGATGAGTCACTGTGATTTGAGAAATTCGATTGCTTGCTAGAATGAGATATCATCGACACTTCTGAGAACTTGGTAATAACATAGTAATAACAAGTTCTTAGTTTAGAAATATATACAGTATAACAGTGGTAGCAGCGTTTCCCGTATAATTCTGTGAGTCTGGTGGGTGGACAGTTTCGGAAGATATGGGGAATGCTCCCCTGGAAGAAAAAGCTGAACACTTATTTCAAACACATCGATCAAGTGCATTTTAGAGCAAGATTGAGAATCTAGATGTATGATGAATGTGTGCCCTTGTGAACTATTAAATCCTAAATTAGAAGTCGAATGGTTATTGGCACCGATATTTAGGAATTTGACTTTGTGATCAGTATGGGCATTTTTTATTCGAGGGACCACAGATCACAGCCGAAGCCTTATCTTACTCTCTTCTACTCCTCCTCTACCTTTCTCCTCACCCGCGCCTTTTGATTGGATAAGCAACAGGGGGCGGAGCCACTGGAATAACGTTAAGCCCCGTTTCCATGACGCGGTTCTGGCCTCCCTCGCCTAGCCCGGCCGGCTCTCCCTGGGTACCTTTTCCATTATAGGTCGGTACTGCGTGTTGGCGTCAATTCAGCGTCATATTTGGCACAAATCTTGGGCGCGAACCAGAAGCACACTCACACAAGCGACAATGGATGAAAACACCAGCAATGTGACAATGCTAGGCAGGTTTTCTGCGCTTAACGCTCAGCGCTAAACCTTTTATTCTAGTGGCCCTGGGGCTGGAAAAATCCCCCAAACACCAATGATGACAATGCAGAAAAACAAAAAGGGGCTATTGTAAATTTATGCAACTGTGAATTTTTGTTGAATACATCAGGCCTAATTCTCAAAGCTGTCTCCTGCTTTTTACTAGTACAAAATACTAGCCATAATGCAGGCTAATCTGAATTATTTATTTTACTCGGAAACTAAAGAAAAGCACTCACATCTTCGTCGTCATCTGTTGAGTAGTCATCGTTGTTTTCGTCGTCGTCCATATTGTTCGAAAAGTTCTCGGGTTCACTAGTTCTACTTTCAGGCTGCTGTGGAATTAACATCAAATTAATGAACAAATACAGCATTTAAATAAGGTTTAATTGAAAGAGTACCTGGGGTTCTGTAGGGTCAACCTGCAAAATAAATACATGAAAGGCACTCATTAAAATACTTAATTGAATGACACAGCTCAAACTAAACAAGATAGACCTTAACCAAAGTTGAAACATTAAAAACAAAATATTAACTTTGTCAAGGTTTCTTCATTTTCCCCATGCTAAGGTTTAGAGTTTTTCCTTGACCATGTGTAGGTTTTAGGGGATAGTGTAATAATAGCCTGTAGAGCACTTTAGCACTTAATCACAAGAAGTCTCAATCAAATAAACATGACTCGACTTGACCAACATTGAAAAATATTTTTTTAAGTCGTCTGTCATAAAAAGATGCACTTTAGACTTCCTCAGATATATACTTCATTTTACACTCAACACTTTAGAGTATTTTAGGGAGCAAAACTGTTTGAAGAAATAAAAATCCCAAAACATTTTTTAGGGGTAAAAAAAATAATTCTGCCAACAAGCAAGTTAGGTTACAAGGTCACTGACCCAGAATTCCTCCTAATTTCTTCCTTCAAAGGCGAGACTGAGCCCCCAAAATTTACCACAATCCATTCAACTTCACGTTGTAACTCAAACAGTTCTGGTGCTAGGTTCAAGAAGAAAAAAACACAGTCATGTCAATGGACTTAAGGAGTAAGTGGCTGATTATATATTTTTACCATCGTTAAGTTTAAACTTTAGTAGAAACTCAAAATCGGGCGAGAAGACATCAATATATTGTGAACCTGCAAGAAAAGGCAATTCCATTGTTTTCTAAAGCCTGCCTCCAAGCCCCCACTTTTTATCAAATCTTTAAACTAAAAAAATCAAATCAGCCATAGAGTGTGAAAATCAAAGAACAGCAACATGATTGGCCAATGGAGACAATGATGCAATAGTCAGAATAACGAAAAACTATGAGTCAAAATTAAGAACTGGCATTCCATGAAATCTCCTTTGCACTGGTCCAATAGTAGAAACAAAAACTCATCAACCATCTATGTTAAAAATGTATTTAGATCCTAAAATTAGATACTATGCCTTAATTCCAGCAATTCCTAGACAGTGAACAGTTCTCTGAATAGATCAATAAATTGCTCCCTTCCTTCACCTTTTTAATTGTGCACAAAACTTTCAAAAGAATGCAAATAATGAGAAAAAGAACAATCATCTGCAAACTCACATCGTCGTCCATCAATTCATGAACGTTGTTTTCTGGCTGTGTGACTTTTGCTGTGGCAATATTCTAGTGGTGAGAAAGATATATTTGAAAGTTGTGAGTCCTACACTCAAAAACATAGTCAACTACTATCGTGCTTGCAACGACTTACTTTACGAATAGGACAGACACATTTGCGCATTCTGCAAACACGTCTCCGGATGTCCGTGCTTTTGCAACTGGTGCACTGGCCGCAGTCTACAGTCATACGACATCCCACACACTGGCCGCATGGAATCCACTGAAGAAGATGGAATTGTATCAGGAGCCATTTAAAAACAACGTACACCAGTGGTCGACAACCACCGGGCCACGGACCGGGCTGCTCAGAAATGAATTTGGACAAGTGACCGGATTTTCTCTGTATCTTCGTCTCACTCAACGCACTGATACATCCGCTAAATTTAATCCCAAAACAAATGTCTTCAGAGCGTTTCCTTGCGAAAAGGGACAGGTGAGAAACCTGTAGTCTCTTTAAAAGGGAACGCTGCCTGGATCTGCGACCCATTTGTCCACAAACTCGCTGAATTCAGCGTGTCGATATGTGAAGGAGATCAACTGCTAGATATGAAAAATGACAGGAGACTTAAAAATTTGTCCCAGACATCAACTCTGCAGTCATTTGGATGAAAGTCATGGCAGAATACCCCGATATCGCCACAACAGCACTGAAAACCCTTTTGTCTTTTCACTGAATCTGTGTGAAGCTGAGTTTTCAGCAGTGATGGCAACCAAAACCAAAATACAGAGCAGACTGGACTCAAGTAGTACACTTTGGATTTCATTGTCCCACATAAGCCCAACAAGAGACTGTTACAGCAAAATCAGCTTAGGGCTTCCACTGATTCAGTGCTGCTGTGATTAACGAGCATTTAAATGTACTTTGTTTTAGTGTTGTGCCGTAGCCAATAGAACGATGTTGCTGATGTGATCTTTTGTGGTTGGTGTGACGAAACGAGGACACCGCTAATAAAGTTGCAGGTGATTATACAGTGGATTTTTGTACATTATTATTAGTGTCATCACTGTAGAAAAAATACAGTTTTTAATACCGATCTTGTCATTGTATTTAGTTTTAACAGTTTCATTTCAGATCCCTAATAGTGTAGTGTTTACACAGTGAATTTAGGCTTATTATTATTCCTATTATCATTGGGCCAGGCTGCGAGAATATATTCAGACATTAAATCGAGCCGTGGTTTAGAGAAGGTTGCCAATCATTGACGTACGGACTATCAGTGTGATTCAACAAGTGTTTAGTGGTACTTTTTCTAGTTTACCACATGAAACTATCCTAAAAGGAGAGTAAGAATCCTGAAAATAAGCTAAATTATCTGACATCTGCCATAGTGGTCGGCGGTTGCATCATCATGTCTGATAATCATCTGCTCAGCAGGTACTACAAGCAAATAATCATGTAAAAAGTTTTGTTTGACAATGACTGTTCCAGAGCTGCAAAATATTAAAATCATATTTCAGAATTCCTAAAGAGAATTTTCAGATTCGCTATAAAAAAATACAAGTAACATTTAAAAGTGCATTTAAAGTGGTTCTTAGACAATGTAATCACTTTAAAAAAAATGCAAACAACAAAATGTGTGTGTCTGTGTGGATCCCTTAACCACTAGGGTCGTAGTGGCACCATTTTCTGTGGTGTATCTTGGGCAAGTACAGCCTGGAGGCGCCCACCCCTCTCCAGGCCAAGCAATGAATAATAAACTTAGTGTGCGAATTTTCTACAAATGCTTTAACATTTTTAACAAATCAACATATTTGTAACAGTTCACATTTCAAATACAAAAATGAACATCGCTTGATTTTATTTTTATTCGATTTTCAAAGAAAATGTGTATTTCTTAGTATGCTATTAACCGTCATAGTTAACATATGAAGATTCTTAGTATTTGGTAGCTATGCATCTGTTTGTGGCCTTTCTTTAGGCACAGCACAAAAAAAACATCATTAATTAACAAAATGAAACAAACTATTTACACACAAAAAAAACAGCTGTACAATCTTATAATAGATAAACATGTGCCCAAAGGTAGAGTAGACAAATGCTCGAGCTTAGCTCCTATGGTGGAAAAAATGTAATAAAACTAATTATTATTTTACTAGTTTATTTTTCTTCCTAATACTACATTTGTCATGAACCATTTTCTTTACACTGGAAAATAGTTTTGCTAATTCTAAACAATATTTTTCTTCTTTACCATAACAAAAAATTAAAAATCTATTTTATTTGTATCCAAATTCTCCGCTTCGTTTTCCACTACTCGATTTATCGTCTTGAGAAATTTAGTCATGTGAAAATATAACATAAAAATATAAGTCATTTTATAAATCATTTCTTGTAAATAAAAAAAGTGTGCCTCGGCTCAGTATGGGTTAAGAAAACCAGCACCGTGTCCGCTAACACTTCCGCTTTACGCACAGCTTTTTCAAATGTGAACAACAAAATCTCAACTTGAGACGAGTATTCTAGTCTACAATAGCTTTATTTTGAAGCAACACTACATCATTGTGAATAAACTGCCCCAACGATCACCTTAGATTTCCTTTTTGGTGAAAGTTTGCCACTTTCAGTTTTAAACAAGGACACGTTTTAGAGACGGATTGTGTATGGCATGTAAAAGTAGAGAGCGTGAAAAAATCCACAATTTTTTTAATGTAAAAAAGTTGGCATTTATGCACCACCATACAACTAATCATGGAGTGTTGTAGTACAATTTTACCTTACGGAACCGATCCATTGGATGCTCTGTTGCCTTTAACGCTGGGGATTTGGAAAAAGGGCAAGATGAGAAACAATTGTGTGACAAGACTAGTAATTATTTCAAGACAGATATTTTATCAATGTTCTTTATAGGAAAACAAGAATTAACTGGCATACCCCAACAGGAAGGACAGGAGGGTCTTTTTCTTTGTCGGTCGTACGACGTTCCCACAAAGGACAAGCCACATCGGGAACATTTTCTGTTGAGAAATAGACAATTCCTGAGTTATTCTGTATTTATTTAGATTCTTAACTCATTTAGTGCCATAAGGTATACATACAGTTTTAGAAGTGCTGTCCCCGAGTGCCAAAATGTTAGAATAAGTTTTTTTTTTAAATTTCATTTAAAAAAAAAAAAAAAAAAAAAAAAAGATTATAACAAAGGGTTTGGCGCAGCTCATCAGTAAGCATCAAGCCTCTGGTAATGATTTAAGTATGATAGATCATCATTAGATGGAAGGAGTGCCTGAGCAGATCTTTGTCCACAGATCGGGGAAGCCCCCACTTGCTAATCTTCCTGTATCGAGGGAATGAAGTGTGTAGGAGTCCCCATATGGCAAGAATAGGCGAGGGGGAGCAGTGTGGTCAGAGTAGCAAAGATTTGGATGAGTACAAACAGTTGACGATTCAAGGTGTTTACTTTCTAAAAAGCTGACAAAGTCCCTTCTTTTTGTGCATGTCTGCGAGAACGCGATCGCTGTGATGACCGAATTCGTATAAGTACGTCACCAAAAACATTAAGGGCTGAAAAGATATAGCAAAGTTCATGCATAAGTTCAGTTTTCTTGCAATAAAATGATACTTTGCGAGACGAATGCCCTTGTGTTTATGGAAAACATCGTTTATATATTGGAGGTATCACAAATGGAAAAAAAAAAAGCGCAGTAGTGAAAGTTCTTCTCGAAATGTGTCCTTTCACAAAAAGACGTTTTTCTCAGAAGTTCTTAGAAACTGATATTTTTGAAAAACTTATGTAGAGCAAATAAGCCCAACACAAAAATGACTTCCACCTTTTTGTTTCAAATAGCTCATTTTGGAATGGTTGGAACAACTGTGTCCTCTTTTGCACAGTTCTCGGTAGTACTAATTCACCATGTATCATCATGAAATCTGATAACGAAGTTTTGAATGTAATTAATACATCTAAGGCAATGTATTGCATGTATCTCACGTACGTAAATATGTCGATTGGAGGTTCAATTTCAAGAACAGAATAATACGCAAATTTCTCACTTTTTTGGCTGTCTGACAAGTTTAGCAATTTCAAACACAGTCACCCGATACTGCAAGTATCAGATATCTAAGACCACGTCCATGGGGGTATGATCTGGTCGAGCGTCACTTGTCCATATAAAAAGAATTGGCTGAGCGATAACCGTTCTCTTTTTTGCTACCTGGTTGGCTGACCTGTTGCGCGTCGGCCATGTGACCGGCCGTACGGGCCTGCACTGCGGCCTTGAGTTCAGCACGGGGGCCATACATTGCGACCATACAGAGGACGAGATCTCTCCGCAACGACAGGTAAGAGGATGGTTTCATTTTAACAGCATGTTTGCTGGTTCTTGGGAAAGAGCGTTTTTTTTTTTTTTTATACCAGGGAATCTCCTCAAATCGACTAGCATTATAGCGGGAAACTTTCTTCTTGTGCTAGTAACTACCAGACTTTCAGCGGCCGAAAACTCTCATAATCTCTGGCGCCTTCCCGTCCCTTTTTTCCTCCATTTATTCTCCATGTTAGTAAATTGTTATATTTAATAATTCATATCAGAACCCAAAGAACTAAGTAATAACATAATTTGATTTTTTTTTTTTAGCAGTGTAGGAAACTCTAGCACCCTTCATAAAAAATAAAGATTTAGGGTGAAACACCAGCAACACCTTGAGGCAAATCCGTTTACTGATTGCAATAAAGAATAATTCGTTTCAATCATTTTCAAAATTAAAGCTAGAAAAATCGCTAAACTTAGCAATGTTCAACTGTTGTTTATTAAACAAGGTTAAAAGCTAAAAACTAACTTTTTTTCTAATGAAAGATGAAGGTTGAAGCTTTTCCTTTGATATGTCCTATGCCTATATAAAAAATTGGGTGGCACCTGCACTTCCCATTTGAGAAAGGTCTGGCATCGAATAAGTTAATATAGTAGATATTATTTATTATAGAATACAGTGGAAACTCGGTTTTCGAACGCCTCTCAGTTCGAACAAATCGTAGTCCGACCAAAAATTTCGAGGAATTCTTGCTCCGCTGTTCGGTCAAAAAAATCGGAGTTCGAACGCCGGTAATGCGTGAGTGTGTACGCTAGGGTGCGATGCTGAGCGGCGTACGGGTGTTTTAGCCCCTTATTATGCCTCCGAAGAAAGTCAGTGCAAGCAGCAAAGTTGCTACAGGTGAAAAAAGAAAAGTAGTGCGTACAACTATTGCATTTAAGAAAGAAATAAGAGCAAAATATGAAGGAGGTGTGCGAGTGTCTGATCTTGCTAGGGAATACAGCATGGCTAAATCTACGATCAGTACAATACTAAAGAATAAGGAGGCTGTGAAATCTAGTGATGTGGCTAAGGGAGTGAGTGCTATAAGCAAGCAACGGCCGCAAGTTTTGGAAGAGGTTGAAAAACCTTTGATGATTTTCCTCTCCCCACCGTCCACCTGCGCCTTCTCCTGACCACCACAAAGGTAAGAAATCCTAATCATAATTCTTTTCTTTATCCTTTTTTTTAAATTTTTACACGTTCATGTTAGCGTAATCTTTCGTACGGAAGATTACGATAACGCGAACGTACGATCAGCCTGGGTAAGATTTACGTTAAACATTCAAGGTAAACATTTAGGGTGTTGGAACGGATTAAAACGATTTACATTATTTTTAATGGGAAAAATGATTTCAGTGATCGAACAAATCGGTTTTCGAACAGGCTTCTGGAACGGATTATGGTCGAGAACCGAGGTTCCACTGTAGTTATAAGGCTGAAATTTGAGAAGCACTGAACTTACAAAGTTTTATCGTCAGACGGTCCTTTCACTGTGAGGTGCGGCTTGGGCGCCAGTGGCCGATAAAATTTTGTTTTGACACCGGCTGTCACTGGTGCATTTGGAAGATTTTGGTAAGTTGCACCACCAGACTTCAAGGTGTTGGTCCACTTAATAGAAGACTGTCTTGGCAGCGATTCCGGACTTTCTCTCCCCTCTGACTCGTTCCAGCTGGATTCCGAGGAGGAGCGCTCCCGAACCTTCCTCTAATGGTGCAGAAAACAAAAAGTTCAAAACAATAAGGTGACAAAAAAATGGAAAAGCTCATGTTTTAAATGAAAACGTATAGATGTGTGTGTGACAAGCAAAAATACCTTTCTTATGACTTTACGTTTTTTTTCACCGCCACTGTAGAACTTCCCTCCCTTGTAATCAAAATTGGCAATATCGTGCTGTCCGTCAAGCAACTCGGCCAGCTCTACTCTGCTTCTCACCCGGTAACCTTCGGGACTAAGGAAAGAGTGAACATAAATATAGCTTATAGCCCAGGGGTGGGTAAACTACAGACCGTAGGCTGGATCAGCCCCGTCAACAGATTTAATCTGGCCTGTGAGAAAGCTGAGAGAGGCACAAGAGAAAAATGAGTCTCATCACATCAAACAACAACCTGCAGTTTTAAATAGGTCCACTAGATATCACCAAAGCCAAGCGCCAGTTCCAAAGCTGTATATGCCGAATACCATTTATCAAACAGAACATTTGAGGAAACAAACCGCCCTGAACTTATTTTACTTAAAGTCACTGACAAGATTGTTTAAGGCAGGGGTGTCAAACTCATTTTAACCACACAATAGAACAATCATTCTCTCAGGGCCGGACTAGTGGATCGAGGAGAAATAAAAAAGAGAGAAAGAAATAAGAGAAAGAGGGTGAGAGAAAAAGAGAGCGTGTGGGACAAGGAACGAGAGAAAGGGTTAAATCGTGAGCGAGGGGGGAGTTAAGAGAGAGAAAGAAATCCAAAGAGAAATAGAAAGAGAGAACGAAAGAAGGAGAGAAACGAGGAGGGAAATAGAGGAAGGTAGAAAGAGAAAAGGGGAAAGAATGATAGAGAAAGAGAGCAAAGGAAGGTAAAAAGACAGAGAGACAGCGAGAGTGAGAGCGAGAGAAATACAACTACAGCGTCTTTGTGAGGGGCACCTGGCTTTGGCAACATCAAGTGGACATATTTCAACCTGCAGCTTGTTTTCTCTTGAACTTCCCCCAGCCTTGTCTCGCGGGCCGGATTCAACCCCTTAGCGGTCCTGTTCCGGCCCACAGACCGCCTGTGTGACACCCCATGTGTGACATTAAAGTGCTAAAAAGATAGATTCCAATATGTTCAGATAAATAAAGCAGTGTTCTCGTTTGCCCGTGTCCCTGCGTCCTAGACGCATTATTTTTGCTGGGGACGCAGTGTCAAATCAACGTGCGTCCCCGGGACGCAACTTTTTTGACACAAAATTGTCATTATTACCCGATTAATTTTTTTTTTAAACTAAGATTTACCGCACTCCAAACTTTTCGTCAGGCAGATCCGCCATTGTTGTTTTGGCCTCGCGCTTCGAGTTTTCGTCCGCACGCTGACAAACGAGATCACGTCATTGTTGTGGTGCTTGTCGTCGAGTTAAGGTGAAAATCAACACAAAATTGGTAATTTCTTCAGTGTCAGTAATAAGTCGAAACATAATGCAGAAAGTGATTACGGCAATAATTCTTCGGAAGATCGCGGGGACTAAGAAACACGTGTGCAAAAGCGAACGACTCGACGAAAGAAAATAAATAAAGAATACTCCAAGCAAGAGAAGGACTTTTCTGCCAAAATGGACTAAATTATATTCCTGGTGACGCTATGAGGAGGATAATAATGGATTGGATCTTGAGAAGGCTTTACAACTGTGGCGGGACAGCAAACCACGAAGACTATTTGAAGTGAAATATCTGAAGTGATAACTGCTTTGTATTACCAATTAACTGTGATGATTAAAACTGCGTGAATATATAGACTAATATTTCAGCAATATTATTTTGTATAATTTACAATATTGTGAACTGAAAAATCTGAAGTGATGACTGCTTTGTATTACCAATTAATTGTGATGATTAAAACTGCATGAAAATATAGATTAATATTTCAGCAATATTATTATGTATAATGTACAATATTGTTGTGAACTGAAAAATCTTGAAGTGATAACCGATTTGTATTACCAATAAACTGTGATGATTAAAACTGAATGAATATATAGATTTATATTATACATTTGTCGCCGATTTACAATTTCAACCTCGATAACACTAAATTTTGGGGACCCATAGATCTCTGTAGGGACCCATAGATTTTTGAGCATGCAAGTCCCCGGGACTCATCAATTTTCAGAGGTAAAATGAACACTGATAAAGCAATAATTCCTTGTCTGTAATACAATAATAACAATTTCAGGGGAGGAAGAAAATTATATCTGAGACAGATTTAGCGTGCGGGACTCGGCTTTGGTATGTGTCCTACAGCAGTGTTTCACAACTTTCAATCAGCACGTTTGAGAGGGACCACATCTCATTTTAGTGTGATTGTGTTGGTTTTATTACCTTAACCTTTTCCTGCCCATAAGAATGGGTCCAAAGAAAGTTATTTGATAGGTGGAATGAGAAGCGGAAAACAGTGACAATGGGGTTTGCTGCTGGAACATGCAGTAAATGGTTTAAAATGTTATACTTTAAGCTTTTTTCAAGTGTATTAATCTTTGACTAATAGTTAAATAATAATACTTAGGTCATGGTTTTAATAATGATTAAAATTTATTTTCGTAAGTGTCTATTTGAAAGCAGTTTTTTAGGGGTGCTTATATGTAAGCGTCCTTTAGGTTTTGCTTGTTATTTTATTTTTTGGAAGAAAGAAAAAAAGGGAAATTATTCCATATCTTCTTTAAACTGCACAAACCTTCAATTGGAAAAATTTGAGAAGTGGAACTTTTTTCTTAATGTGGGCTGCAGTTTGTCATTAGGGTGGAATGGTGGGTCTTGAAGTCAGACCAGTTTAGAACCAATGTCCTGGAGGAATTGTTTCCCTAGCATTTGTCAATAAAGTGGTAGGGGGAGGAAAACGATAAACAAAACAACGATGAAGTAATGATATTGAGCACAAGTTAATCCTTTAGAATCAAACAAATTACTCAGTTACTTATAGACCTAATAAGCACAGAATATGGCCCTTTCCTAACCAAGTGGAATCAAGCATTTTTGTATGTACAAAATGTGTTCAGCATTGACTTGCTGGAAACGAACCAGATCGTCGAGAATAACATTTTGTAATTGAAAGTGGCCAAGAAGTCGTTACCTCATGTAATAGACATCCATTTGGCCAATGCTGGAGCCAGACTGTCGAATGACCTCTTTGCGTCTCCAACCCTCTCCAAGGATAGGGAAGTCAAACCAGCCTTCATCGGGATGTGTACGCTTGCGGCGGGTTTTGATAATCCTGAAGGAAGAGAAACGCGTTGTAAAACACAGATACAAAGGATTACTATGCGAACAATATATATATATATATATATATATATATATATATATGATATATATTCTGTATAGACATTTGCAAACATGTGAGGCTTTATTAGGTTTTAAGTGCTGTATTTTAAATATACTTTGCACTTTATTATCGCAAGTCAATAATATCTCTAGCATTGTTATTTAAAAAAATATTTGAAAAAGGTACAGTAGACCCACGGTAAACTGCAACCCGCATTACAATGTTTTTTACTTTACAGTATGTAAAAATGATGTTTTTGGCCTTTCTTTACGGCATTTTTTCTTCAATACGACTCCGACAAATAATCTGGCATGCCCAAAAATGTCTAAAGTTTTGCAGTGTTTGACTATATGTAGGATTAAGTCTCAAAGAAGCCTGTCCGACAATGGTCGACGTTATACAAGACGCTGGTCTGCTATTATTTTGCGTCTCAGCATCCTGAAAATGCTGATATGCTATTGGCTGAACTACTTCCCACAACGCCTCTGTCTTCGTTTAGTTTAGAATCTTGTGTTCATTGTAATGATTATAATATTCTGCGATAAAATGCCTATTTTTGGTACTTAATTGATTCACTATGGCCTTTAAGGCTTGAAGTGTCCAAAAAGGGAGCAGCAACAACATGATAACCATTGATGTAACGTTTTTATTTATCAAGAAATATGAAAAAGAAAAAATGCATCTTTATCCTTGCTACCAAAAATAACCATAACTAAATGACAATCAGGATGAAAACAAAGGTAAGCCGAGTCCTGGTTTCAATCCGTTTTAATCTAAAACTACAGTCTCCTCCCTCCTCTGCATTCACCCTCTAACTCCTCTGTACCAGCTCAAATCCTGTCACACCAAAAAGTAAATAAAATTATATTTTCCTTTACATTTCTTAGTGTGGTTGCACTACTTTTCATTATACTGTTGTTACAATGCACTATTCTTTCATTGCACGATTATCATAACTAGGCAAGTCTCTAAGCACATTGTTGAAAATATCTTTGCCTGTTTATCCTAATAGTTCTAGATCTTATTTTTCCTCTTTAAAGTCTTTGTTACATGCTCGCTTTAAGGTCGTTTTTATTAATTGAATGTTCGATTAACGTTGTTTCTATGATTTAATGTCCATTTTAGTAGAAAACTTGTCACTCTTGGGATTCCATACCCTCGGAGTGACATGTGAAATCTCGTTGCATACAATGTTTCATCACATTGATATCGATGAAAATAAAGACAATGCAAGTGTTGTGTAATTTAATCATGTGAGTGTATATTACACTTAAGTAGTACATACTATGTACAATTTTAATGTAATGTTTTTAATCTAGTGAATTGGGTGTCGAAAGGCATAAACTACGCATGTACCATAAGTTTCTACCTCCCTCAATACAGCCATTACACTTTCCGATCCCCACCTCAGAACAGATTCATGTCGTATCCCGGGTGTGAATTGTTCTATACAATGCATCAGCATAATCGAATAGAAATCTGTTAAAAGATAAAACTGAACTTACCTATCAAGTGTTTTGTTGACAACTTGACTTTGTTCACTTGCTAGGCTTTCATCATCATCCCCATCATCTTCCAACGGCTCCAACCAATCAATGGGAGGAAGATTGACAGGATTTTTATCTTCTTGTACTTGTCCTTCGTGGCTTGGGAAGGGGATTCCGGATGTGTCTTGGGTATTTGCTTCCGTGCCCTGGGCACTTGCTTCCGTGCCCTGGGCACTTGCTTCCGTGCCCTGGGCACTTGCTTCCGTGCCCTGGGCACTTGCTTCCGTGCCCTGGGCACTTGCTTCCGTGTCCTGGGCACTTGCTTCCGTGTCCTGGGCACTTGCTTCCGTGTCCTGGGCACTTGCTTCCGTGTCCTGGGCACTTGCTTCCGTGTCCTGGGTATTTGCTTCCGTGTCCTGGGTATTTGCTTCCGTGTCCTGGGTATTTGCTTCCGTGTCCTGGGTATATGCTTCCGGGTCTTGGGTATTTGCTTCAGGGTCTTGGGTATTTGCTTCAGGGTCTTGGGTATTTACTTTTGTGTCTTGAGTATTTTCCTCTATGCCCTGTGTATGTGACTCTACTACTTCCAAAGTCATATCTGTGCTTTGTGCCACATCTCCCAGTGGTTGTCCCTTGGGAAGTTCCAAGGGTCCCCCCTCCATTCGTGTAAGCAGTTCAACAAAGCAGCCAAGGCTGCATCAAAGGAGAGTTGAGTTCTCTACAACTTCTTGCTGATATTCAATCATCCAATCGGATGTAAAGTGTTTTCACAACATGTCGAAAGTTCAGGCACTTTTCTTTGGATTCTACAACTGAACACAAAATTTAAAACCAATATTGGTCAATTCAAATCCGGAAATCATCGTACTGATCAAGGGTAACTTTTAAAAAAAAGAGACCAACACAGCACAACAGCAAATCTATTACACATCATTTGTATCAAGAATTATACATATTATTTAATACTATTGTCCAAGATTATCAGCGAATTACTAATATTACTCAGTTTAGGCGATGTGCAACAAACAGGCTTGAGTCGTCGTTGCGGTCATGCACTTTCCAGACAAATTTCAACATGTTACTTAGTTTTGTCTTTTATTAATCTTTACTATGTTTGTATACTGTGACCCAATGCTAAATCTATTCCACCCTGGTCATCCTGGAATTGCCCCTTCTCAAGGTGTCTTTTCCTCACGCTGAGGTTTTGAGTATTTCCTTGCCCGCATGTTGGTTTAAGAACAGGCGATGGTGTCATTGTAATACTGTGTTGTCCTTTGAGACATATTTGTGATTAAGGGCTATACAAATAAATGTGACTTGACTTGACATCTGCACCAAAACACACTGGAGCTACGTCAAGTGACAGTAAATGATCAATCCCTGAAAAAGTTCGGGAATTTAAATTTTTAAAAAAATCATATAAATCTTTTCAATTCGTCATTAAAATTAGATTTTCTTGACAAAGTGACACCGAGTAAGCCGGCACATGCGGAATACGGACTACACAGCATGCTAAAGTTAGCCCCATAAAGTGAAGCTAATTTCATGGTCGCAACGAGGATATTTCAAAATTCTCAATTGAACCAATGAACTTTGTGTCGTGCGGGACAATGAACGAAGGTCTGGGGGTCGATTGATCAACAAAAGCTCACAAGTTTACGAATAAAAACATTTACCTTTGATGATAGTGCCACAATGCGACTCCACCAAGCTAGCTAAATAGCTACCACTAACGGAAACTACGCAGGACCAAAATAACCACCGATGAGGAATGTGCCTGCCGAAAAAAAGAGGTGAAACAAACCAAGAAAAAGGAAAAACAAAAGTTTATATGTGTGTAACTGCGGTGTACCTGTCCCACCAAAGATCCACATTCACGCTGGACTGGATGATGGGGTTTTTATTACAGTTGATGCAAATGAATGAGTCACAACACATGGTAGGCTTCTCTGCTGGCTTTGATCTCTTTGATCTCATTGACAGCTCGCTGTTAGACTGCCCAACAACATATCAAAGAGCTTTCTTTTCAGTTTACAAAAAATACATTTTAAAATGTCAACCATCACAATACATTTTTACATCCATTTTAACAAGATACTTTTAACAAGAGATAGTATAGTGTTTTTTTTAACTTTTACAATGAAATCAACATATTTTTCTTTAGTCTGAATTTGAACCAACATCATCCTTTTTATATATATATGAGAAAATAGAAATAATAACAATAATGAGTATAAAACGGGTACAATTTACCTGCAAATGAATGAGTCACAACACGTGGTAAGCTTCTCTGCTGGCTTTGATCTCTTTCATCTCTATAAGGGGAATTAGCATTTTAGCACAACATGCAACGTCTGGCAAAACTAAAATAGAAGGTGACAGAAACAAAACGAAAAAAAATCCAAACAGCTTGACAACATCAATCACATTACTGTGCATGTTGAGAGATTTGTCAGCTGTGGTTTTAATGTTTAAAAGTAACTTTTTGCGGAGCACTAAAAGATCGTGTCTTACCGTTGGCAGCTCGTTGTAGACTGCCAAAAAACCCCACCTTCCTATCGCAAAGTCTAAAGCCAAACCAAACCTTACCGCATACCAGCAGGTGGCACTGTTGGACTCATCATTGCAGGACACTTACACGAAAACTATACAACATATTTCAGCAGGAATTTCAATAAAACAAAAGTTAGTATTACACCCGTTACATATACGTGTATGAAATCACTACTAATCAAATTTTGAAAACCTACGGTATTATTAAAAATTACGAGGTCACAAAAGAGCCACTTTAAAAACGACAGATTTGTCGTGAGACCGGTGGGTGAAGGAGGGGGTGAGTTCTCTCACTACGTTTCGACTCTTCATCAGTAGACTTCCGTCTTCCTCTGACCGTAGTTTGATTGGTTGATCAAATTCAAATGTTTTGATTTCATGTGGGACTGTTTTTGAATGGGGTTCAATTCCCATCCCCACGCTACTATAACCTACCATAACTTTGTTTTATATCACTTTTCGGGAATGTAATGGCGAACATATAACAAAAACCACTTCGTCTTGCATTTGTTGGTAATGTAATACAACTTAAACCATTCCGTCTTTGTATTTGTTGTGAAAGTAATCGAACGGCAATACACACCGTATACAAATCACCTTTAAGCAGGTAACATGATTATTTTGCCTTTTGCTATTCAAATCGCTCGCATTGAAACTGTTATACACTCTACCATAAAGCTTATTTCAGCATAATAAACTTTACGGTAGAGTGGATAACAGTTCTCAAAAGTGATTTATATACGGTGTGCTGCGTGTGCATTACCGTTTGATTACATTCACAACAAATACAAAGACGGAATAGTTTAAGTTGTATACATTCCCAACAAATGCAAGACGAAGAGGTTTTTGTTATATGTTGGCCATTACATTCCCGAAAAGTGAGATAAAACGAGGTAAAAGGGGTTATAGAAGCGAGGGGATACAAATCTCGGCAGGGATGCATTTCACGGCATAAGACCGGAAGATAGCTGGGATGGGCTCCAGCACCCCCGCGACCCTAGTGATAATTGGCGCAAAAGAGTGATAGAACGTAATATTATTGTTGATTAAAACTCATTTGAGCTCGGGGGCCACATTGGAGAAAAAACACTGTCACGGGGAGCGGAACAGGAGATTAAACAGAAAAAATAAAGAGAAAGTGGGAGATAAAGATAGAATAGAGCGAAAGAAACAAATAGTGAACGATGTAACAAATATAAACAGAAAAATAGGGTAGGAGAAAAATGAGAGAAAAAAATAGAGAACGAAAAAGAAAAGATAGGGAAAGAAGAAGAGTGAAAAAGAGAAAGGAACAGAGAGGGAAATCATGAGAAAAAAAGAAAACAAAAGAAAAAAAGGAGATTCAAGAGAGAAAAACATAAAAAGAGTGAAAGAGAAAAATAAATAAATAAAATATTGAAAAGGAAAGAAAAGGGTAAAACAGAGAAGGGAAAAAAATCTGAGTAAGAAAAAATAGAGACAGAGGGAAACAAGAAAGACAGAGGAAAAAGAAATAAAGAAGGGAGAGACTAATAGACAAAAGAGCAAGAAACACAGCTAAAGGTGCTTTGGGAGTGGCACCTGGCTTTGGAGACATCGAGTGGACATATTTAAAACTGCAGGTGCTTGTTTGGCTGATTTTTCTATTGCGCTTCTCTTTGCATTGTTGCACACAGGGTTGGGTAGGGTTACTTTAACTGGATTACTTTCAATTACTTTTGGATTACTCCAATACACAATATGTTCATAAAAGACAAAAGAAACTAAATATGAATAAAATTATGACTCATAATACGTGGTAAGCTTTCTCTCCTGGTTTTGATCTCTGGCAAAACTAATATAAAATGCGACAGAAACAAAATGAAAATAAATCCAAACAGCTTGCCGACATCATTTTTGCCGTTCCATGCATTCCGTTACTCCCCAAGCCTGCACAAAATTGAGTCATTTTATTAATATTTAGTTTCTTTATGAGCATATTTGGTATTGGAGTAATCCAAAAGTAATTGAAAGTAATCAAGTTAAAGTAACCCTACCCAACCCTGGTCGCACAGGCCAGATTGAAGCTGTTGGCGGGCCTGATCCAGCATACAGGGCGCATGTTTACACCCCTTGTTCAAGTAGAAACAAAAGAGGATAACATGACTCCTCAGATTTGAAACTCGCATAGCAGCAAACACGTTACAAAAGAGGATTTTCCAGTGTCTTAGTTTGTGGATTCTGAAGTTATTTTATTGCCCCGAGGAGCATTGCTAGATTTTTTTTCTTCATCTTTCACTTAAGGCCTTTGAGAATTTTGTCTAGAATCATATGAGGACATTGTGCCTTGCCCAAAAGAGCAGTGCAAAGAGTTTTTGTTGCTCAAATTCCAGACTTTATTCATACAAATGTTGTTTTCTTTCTCATTATATGCTATAGTAACAGAGGAAATATCTCTAGCACTCACTAAAAAAAGGTATTGCAACAAAAAATAATCCATAACCAGCATTAACAACAGTTTTATTTTGTTCATAGCAAATCAGCAAAAATGAATGTAGTGCGGAAAATATAAATCAATTCAACTCGATCCTTATACAACAGGGTACACATAATTTATTGACATATATGAAGTGATTCGGTACAAACTAGTAAATGTTTGCTCTAGTTAAAACCCCAAACACATATTTATATATTAAAATGGACCAGTTAATTCCACTATCTATCCTTGTTACTACGAAGATCTGTGGTCAAAGCGTCATGCTGAATGGTTTGGTGCAACATCAAAGCGAGCAAACCAGCCCTGTTGGTCATAGCAGTCCGAACGTTGCGCTCTTGTTCGAAGAGCTCATCCAACTTGTACCACTGCGGGTGGAGAAAATAAAGTAAGAATGCTTAGTAATCTTAATAAGGGCAGTTTTTTTTCTTTTTGAATCACAATAAATACCTACCACCCTGACTCGCTCCAGGTCCACTTCAGCCCTCCTGAGCTTCTCCCAGTTATAATGCTTGTTGCATTTCCTTTTCGACACCCTGCAGTATTCTCCGGTCAACTCAAAGACATTTTTTACCAAAGGACAACCGCACACCTCATCCACAGGAACCTGGACACATGAGGAGAGAAATGAAAAAAAAAACAAAGAAAATGCCAGAAACATTGTGTATGACAGAAAACATGAACAAACTTTGGGATCCCTCGAGTGTTCTGGACACAAAACCTGAAGCCTCTTGCAGTAAGTTTTGCTTTGGGGATTGTACACGTCACAGAACAGCCTGGTTGCCCTGTGATGATAAGGAAAAATTGTGAGGCAACAGAAAAGTGTTTTTTTTTTTTTTGCATGACATGCATTTGTTTTTTCTTACCCTTCAATTCTTGTGGGATACATGGAACCAAAGGAGGTCTGACTCTCATACTGTCAACATAAAAAAACATTTGAATTATCAATTTGTTAACAAGGACACTTATACTGTATAGAGTTGTGGCTGTGGAGTTTAGTCCAGTTTATTTTTGGTCCAGGCCAACATTATGTGTACACACCCAAGTTTTGGGGAATCGACAAACTAGAAAAGAAAATTTAAAAAAAACAAAAAAGAAAAAAGTAATTCAGAGAAAGACAGACAGCCAGGCCGTTTTTCTCTGGCCCTGTTTAATCCAGAACAACTATGACAATAGAAGCTCAAGCTTGATTTACGCATGTGAGAGGAACAACATTTGCCAAGAAACCTCTCTCCAGTATTTCAACTTTCCCAGCATTTTATGACATAGGTTTTGTCACATTTACATCTTCAACAGTCATCGCATCCAGTTTCAGGAAGCAAATTTATATCAAGCACATTTAAGAAATGTTGTAACCAAGACAATATGAAGAAACCACAAAAGTGCTGAAGTCCGGCTAGTTGGACTCATTTTAACCTTTGTCACACCTTGAACACCTTTCAAAGACAGGAAGAGGCCTAACAGGATTACATTGCATTTTAGGCGGGCGAGAACGGCATACCTTCCAACAAAACTAGTCTCTGCCAATCCTCGCTCGCAGCAATATAGAATTGTGGATAATGGATCATGGCTAAATGAGTGCAGTTCACTCTTTGGCGGGGAGAACAGCATAAAAATAGCCACCAGGCCTGACAAAAATTCACTCTGCCAGCCCCTACTTGCAGCAATATGCGAACGAGGATAATGGATTACAGAATATTTTTCGACCAGTGATGCACCGACGCTGTGAAGTACGAAGCATAAAGTAGCAAGAGATTTGATATTAACCAATAAATCAGTAAATGTTAACAATAGAATTTAAAGATAACTAGTGGATGGATAAACGTATGATAATTAATAAAATCTTTCACAGTTATTTGTTCCCCTATCGGTAGGCATTAAAACAAATAGCAAAACTTTGTTGGGAAGGCAATGCATTCATATATTTATCTCTAAGGAAAGCACAAGTTATAATTTGGTAAGTTTGGTAAGTCAAATCATCCACATTCTGTATCAACACAGTTTTTTGGGTTGAATTTGAGAATGTTTTTTGTTTGTTCAAGAGGACTCACCTTTGCATAGCATCTTTCCATATGTCTAAGTGCAACTTTTGGATTGACAGGGTGGCTGCAGGACACGCAGAAAATCTGAAGGTCGGTGTCATCTCCCTCCCCTTCATTTACCTGAAAACAAGTCAGATGAAAAACGAGTGTAAGAACAGGACTTGAATCTCAGATTCCGGTCCATAAAATCAAGCTTACCTCCTCGTCCTGCTGCACTGCTTGCTGCTTAGCCTTGGCAATGATTCCCTCCAGTTCGTGGAAGCGACGCTCCATTTCGGTGAGGCGCAAACGGGCGTTTTGTTGCTCTTTGCGAATGCGTTCCAGTTGCTTTTTACCGTGCTCCTCGGCGATGCAGGGACTCTGCTGCCACTGCTGGATCCGCTGAGGGAGGATCTCGTAGATTCGACTGCGGAAAGCCATACGTCGGTGTTAGGCAATTTGTTATCTTGGCCCTCTACAACTGGGAATGTTGAAACAAAAGGATTGAGGATAGTTTAACTGGGAAAGACAGGTAATGCAAAAAAAATTATGAATGTTTGATAACTTTGTCGATTAGTGGGACAAATGAAGACTTATATTCCTTTAATTTCAAGCCCATTTGTTTAAATCGACATTGAATAAAAATATAAAATGATCACCATAATTCTCAATGCACGCCTAAATACAGACGCTCCCCCCTACGTACGACCATTCGACTTACGAAAAACGGTCGATGCGAACATTTTTTTCGGGATGTCGAAAAATATCCAGACATTTCTGCAAGTTAGATTTTTTATGGTGTGCACCTTTTTCCAGAGTACAGGACATTACTGAAGAGTTTCTTTCCGCCGCTACCGGCGTGTGGTGGCGCTGTGAGAGGTCACCCAGCATCCACCCCGAAGAAGAAATCCGCTTCCTCTTCCTAGTTTGTGTGTAAACATTCTATACTGTCTATGTCTATACTATCACCAGTGTTCTAAGAACTTTGACACTTTTATTGTTTAAGATCTCATGCGTCCATTCAATATGGTTGGCCTTATGTGTAAAGAATAGGCGAGCCATTTCATTTGAATTGAAAGTGGAATAAGAAAGCTTGATGCAGTTGAGAAAAAGGTTGTATCGCTTTTTTCGTCCACTCTACCATGGAGGAGGACCTCTTCAAGCTTATCTTCCAAAAGTTACACTTAACTTTATTTATCTTTAAAGAGCATTTTATTATATGAAATGTTTAATTTTTAGAACAAAACAATACAGGTTACTTATACAAGCCTTAAACATACAAAATATATCAGTGGAGCAACCTACGAACAAATTCAACTTCTGAAAGATCGTCTGGAACCTATGTCGTTCTCGAAAGTGGGGCAGCATCTGTACTGATTTCCCCATAAAAATGGCTAAAATAGTGATCACCATTCACCAAATGAGAGAAATTAATTCACCAGAGTGGTGATGAAACCTAGCTCCAATATATTGCTTTCAGCAAAAAAAAAAAAAAACCAAAACTGCATGTTTTATAAAACATTGCATTTTCACACTTGAAATTCACCCACACATATGAACTGACCAATACTACAGATAAGTTGAAAACAGAAATTTACCCATTTTGACCAGTGAGAATTCAATCCATCACCAATGAAATGTTTTGTTTTTGATTCAAAGCAAAAAAAAAGTTTTCTATTAAAAATACTATCAATTTTTTTTATGACGGCACTATACTATGTATATCAGTTACAGGCAGTGAATGTTATCAAGAAGTGTAGAATTTCAAATTCAAAATACATTTGCCTGCATTTATATAGCGCTTTTCAAGTCAATGAAAACCTCCCAAAGCACTTTACAATGTGCTTCACACTTTTCCCTTTTACCCACTAACTAACCGATAGCAACGTCAGCCATGCAAGGCAACTACCTGCTATCGGGGCATTAGGGGTTCAGTGTCTTGCCCAATGACACTTCGACATATAACATGGAGGAGCCGGGTATCAAACCTGCGACCTCTTGATCCCAAGACGAGCGCTCTACCGCCTGAGTAATGCCGCATTTAAATGATTAAATCAGTTGAAGAATAACTGGTAATTGATTAGTTGTTGTACATTATCTCACCTGCCCTACATTTAAATATAACTGGACATATTTTACAATGTACAGGAGGGGTCTCAAACTTGCGCCCCCCCCTGGGATGATTTGTTTTAAGCCCGCGCCTTAATTTTAAGTATGTGCAACCCATTTTTACTATGGGTAATTGATTTATTCTCATACCAATAATTTTATCAGATCTCTTTTTGAGCGCTAATTGTTGTATTTTTTTATTAGACTGGTTTATTTTCTAACTTTTTCTACTACTGTTTACTCTTTTTTTAAAACTTGCAAAAACGACATTTGAAAAACAACATCTTAGCAATGGGAGAACGCACTTACTTAGCAGCTAACTTCATCCCACAATCTTCTGAGCAGTATTTGGAGTTTGCTCTCGTAGCTTCAACGCAGTTTGGCCCGAGGCATTGATGGCGTCCACTGTGATCCCGCACGTCGCTTTTCTCACTGTGTCTGTTTCTGTCCTTGTGCTTTTGCTTCTGCTTGTGGCGCCTGGACTCTTTCTAACCGGGCAACAATTCGAAACGTTAGCTTATACTCTTGTAAGAGATCTTCCTCGTCTTACTTTTTTGTCAAATTTCTTCTCTCGTCTCTTGACGTGCTTCACTTTGATCGCTTTCTTTCGTAAAACGGGACTGAAAGGCAGTTCGTCGTCTTCGTCATCAGTTCCCCAACCCTGTTCGAAAAGACGGAAGGGTTGAGTCGTCTTCGGCAAAAAAAAAAAAAAAAGGATTACCCTACCATGCTGCTATTAAGTCCTGCCGCTTTGTACTGCTGGTACAGCTCCAACTCGCTGTCATAGTCATCAGAATAACGTCTTCGCCTGCGGTGGTGGTTCAGTCTTCTTTCTCGTAAATACTGTTCCTCTTCTTTTAGACGTAGCATTTTCTGCATGAGAAATGTACAATCATTTTCCAATGATAGTCACATCGAAACAAAAACTGTACAAGTACACAAACATTTTGAAATTGGCTGATTTAAAATCGAAACATACCCTTGCCCGGACCTCACATTGTCTAAATCTGCACTTCTGCCTTATTTTATTAGGGCCCCCAAACTTTTTCATGTCCTTGCAGAAGTCACATTGTGCACAGTCCTCGGTCCTCTTGCAGGGTTCACATTCGCCACACATTCGCACTGACCGCTTCACCTGTGAGACGTAACAATGACAATTAGAGCTACACGTAGTAGTTGATATTTTTGAAAAAGTACAATAAACTTCAATCAACATTTTAGAGTCTTACAATCCTCTTTAACTAGCAGTTTGCAATGCACACTTCTAAGCTAGGTTCAACTTATAACATTTTACAATACCATCCTAAACAAGTGACAGTGCTCAGAAAATATCTCTAACAAAGATAAACGTATGTACATACTGCAGTTTCCGCACTGGAGAGCACATTGGATTATAAGGCGCACCATCAAAATAAGCCCCCTTGAAAAAAATGTCATATACAAGGTGCACAGACTGAAAGGCCCATGATATTAAAACTAATGTAAGAGCTATGGTTGCATTAAAAATATGTCAGAAAATACAAAATTATTTCATAAAAGACCACTCAAATTAATTGATTCATGCATTTCCAATCAGATTTTCCATACTTTCCAGTATATAAGGCACACCGGATTAAAAGGCGCAGTTTGGATTTCTGGCAAATCTTTGGGTGTAGCTTGTTTACTTTAAAAAATCCCATATTTTAACTTCTGAACTATTCACAAACTCACTTTTGATCCTCGTCTCCTTTCACTCCTGTAGTCTGGCGTACTTGGGGTGCTGTATTGTCTTTCAGTCCTCTCAGAGTCAGTTTCTCTCTCTCTGCTTTTCTTTTCCTTCCTGTACTTTATTTCTAGTAACGGGTTTTCATCTGGGAACAAGAAATAGGAAGGAACATTATGAATATTATTTTACTTTGTCAAATGACAAATGCTGTTTGGAAGACTAACCTCTGCATCTCATGCAGTACCACTCCCTGATAGCCTTGGCCATCTTCTCCGTAATATTAATGCAGTTTCCATGGAACCACTCATTGCAGTTATCACAGCCACTAAGAAGAGCAAACACAGCGTTTAATCTATTGGCAGCGGTCAGCAGATTGAAGATGAAGTGATGATATGAGACAAGTGAGGCGCTCACATCATGAAACAGTTGATGTGCGGTTTCCTACAAATACAATAAAGTGGTGCATTTTCATCATCCATGTTATTGCTTTCTAGTCCTGGTGCAGGACCAACGTCAGAAGTGTCACTTTCCTGAATAAATAAAAAAGAAAATGAAAATACAGTAAAAGAAAACATGATTTTTTTACATCACTGAGAAAATATTGTAATCTTGGTTGACAGACGTTTTCGTTAATTGCAACTTAACTGATTGCTGAAAATCATACATATAAAGACAAAGGTTGTTTTTCTTCCACTCAATAAAAAAGTTTACAATAAGATCCGTTACGTTTTGCAGAAATGTACTTCTGGCGGCAGATAGGCCATTTTTTAATAAACATTATTTATGTAAATCAAATAAACGCATCTAAACTATTGTAACCATAAATTAATAGAATAATACATAAACGCCATCAATTTCTTACCATTGTATTTTTTGCCTGCTCACGAAATAAGGAAAACAAACGCTACGAGTAACAGCGACCCAGGCATGCTAGTCAACATTAGCATAGTACGAGCGACAACAGCACGTATTACGTCATATCCGGAAGATAGAGGGTGGCAACTAACAAATTGCTTACCGTCATCTACAGGACTGAAATCGAATCAGTGATAGGAGTTATAGTTCGTGTATTTCTGCTTGTTTTTAAAATAAATTTTCTTTTTGTTTAAAGAATGATTTTTATTTTTACCACAACGAGGTGCTCAAAATACACACTGTGTCACGGTTGCCATGGCGCCCAATTGGCCTGCCATGGCAACGTGGGAGCTTGATGCTGGAGGCATCTGGCTCAAGCACCCATGCCTTGTCTTTTTTGCACTGTTTATGACATTTAGCAATGGATGGTCCTGTTGCATGCAGGTGGACCCCCTCTAGCAGCAGGTCCAAAGATACTTTGTATGATGGACAACACACACCAACAGTCAGTTGTCACCATGAGCACCCATGAGAATTATAATTATTATGATACTCTGATATATTATGTTGAAAATATATGGACACATCAATGATAATAATTATGACAGTGAAATGATGATGATCATGATCCACAGAACCAATGTAAATATGTATATTCACGAGGACTTTGTTACATGTAATTACACAAGAGATCTAGCTGTAAGACAGAATTATTGAGGAAGTACGGGGTAGGAATCAATATGCTTCTCCTTATTCCTTTTCGGACATGTACATTAATATTGTTTTTGTTTTTATTATATTTGAAATAGTTTCATTCATTCATTCATTCACTCATAAGACAGCATGGTGTTCTCAAATGCAGTATTTATATATTTATACAGCAAATAAAGGTACTGTTTAAAATGTATTTTTAAATGTGTTTTAGTTGCCAAATACATCCGAGATTAAGTTACTATTAAATTTATAAGGTACATTTTTAATCCAAGCAATTTAAACCAAACTTGATTGTGCTAATTTAGAAAATATACCCCTTAGTCTTGTGCAACAGATATAATTAGCATTTTGCACATATGCATATGTGAACATGTTGTATTCTAAACCTTACATATTTCTATATTTGTGTATGCACTTTTAACCTGCTGTCATTTGTATTGTGTCTTATTTGTCGCATATTTGCAATTTCTTTCTGCCTTTCATCCTGATAGACTTTTCACTTTTTTCTCTTTAGTCTTTATTACATGTTTGCCCTGGGGTGCAATGTCGAATCTGGTTGCGTACACTGTTTCACAAGGTTGATATCAATGACAATAAAAACAATTCAATTCAATAAAGCATATTTAACAAGTTATTCTTTCATTTTTCATTTTAATCACACGCACACACACGGCCCCACGCCCCTATGCAAACTCAAAGAAGACATCAGATCAGTGAGGAAGAGAAGGAAGTCCTGCCTGTTGTTAATCCATCTCCACTGCTCAAGAATTTCTTAGGAGACGGAACCTGTAAGAACTCCATCACAAAAGAAGTGAACTTGTTTTTGCCTCTCGAACAATGCCATGACAGGTAGGAGCAATCAGTATTGGTTTAATATTGTTTGGGGGGGGGTATCCATTTCACAGTCTATTTGTATATGCAAGATAAAAATAGAGAAAAAAATGAATGCCGTGTTTTACCTCAGCCTATAATTCCATTAAGGTTTATATATTAGAAAAAAGATTATATCTGAATCCGCCAAATTCCAATATCAATTTGATTGAATCAAGTGATTGAGTGCTTTGAGAGGACTAAAATATTTTTAACTGCTTTGTCCAATATATAAGATTATTGATGCCAGTGTAATGTTATCTGAAAATGTCAGCCTTTCAATGAATCAAGAAGGCACCTGATAATATGAATAAATAATAGTGAATGAAGTTCACTTACATTTTCCTACAGTTGTAAGCATAAAAAAAGTTTCCAAAATGGATATTAATAATAGATTACCTTCCCTGCCTTTTTCCAATGGTGTTCCCTCATTAGTATCGATGAAGCCAATGCAGTGTATACAAGGAATGTCAATGTGTGTGTATTTTTAGTTGTTCTGGTGATAGCAATATTGAAAAAGTCAAGTGAAAACAAACATGAATGAATGAGAGTGTGTTGTGATGGATAAGGAAATTATAAACAGTATTCATGATGATAAGCAAAAGAGGCTGTTTTGTGGTGCGTATTTTAGTTTCAAAGACCCTTGCATAGACCTTTGGGCAAAATAGGTCCTGTGCTCCATTTCACAGCCATTTACAATCTCTCATTGTTCGTAAGTCTTTAAAAAAGTCAAAGTACATACAAATATTTCGTGAATGACTTATCAGTGCAATCGGAACATAGATGCAATGACACTTGTGTATGCTTATGGTTGGAGATGAAAGAAGGCTTTGTTGACTCAGCTCAAGTGGGTTGGACGATTTTATCTCTACTTAAAACTGTGAGGTATCCAATGAACGATTGCAGCTGAGAAAAGGCGTGTCGATTAAACTTCCAGGGAATATATAAAGACAACACTCGCTCTTTTGTCTGCCGTACCCTAAAACAAAGCAAGTCTTCCGTTTCAGGTTTCAAAGTAATCCAAATGTATTACCTTTCAGACAAGAGTTTCAGTATGGTTGCTCCCATTTAACACTGAAATTTTAGGGGAGGAAAGGTCTGCTCACATGTTAAGTCAGACCGCCAATGATAACCTGAACAATGTTACAGCCATTACCTATTAGAATATCCCTCAGTCACAACCTGTCTTGATTTGATTTTTTTATATGTATCTCCACATTATATCAGACACAATTTGGACAAAAATACATATGATCTGTTTTTCAATGTTCTTCCCAAGAAACCACAGTGGATTTCAAATGATCATGGATAAAGCCAGTCCCACAGAGAGTCTTGATAAGTTGGAAAGTGGCTGTGAAGACTCTTCTGGAGCAGTCATTGATTTGGAGACCTTCGGTGTAATTAACGGCGGCATTGATAGTGAAACAGGTATTTTATGTGACTGATGAAAGTTTGTGTCATTGATAAACATATCATATATTGTTTTAAAGAACCTCTGTCCATATTGTCTATTTTCTAGCAATGGACAAATGAAGCTTCATGACGTTTTTGTGCTTTCCTGTCAATTTTTAGTGACTAAAATGCACAAAAGTCAATCTAAGAATTCATAATTGTATCCCAAACAAAATTTTCACAATACTTATCGTCCTACAAGTCAATATGATCATTTATGTTTGTGAAATGAAACACATTAAGCAAAGATCAAGTTTATATATGTGAGGTTTTCTGCAAGAAACAAAAAATGTATTAGTTACAATGTGGTCCAAAAGCAATCTAGACAAATACAATATATCATAAATGAACTCTAATAAATGAATCTATCAGTGGCAGATTCATTGTTTAGCCATGTTTCAACAAACTACAAAGTTATATCCACAAGAACCTTTTACAAAATAATTTCTGCAACGATGTGCTCAATATTATCAAATCCAATGTGACGCATAGGCCGATATTACATAATTTTAAGAAAATAATTCACACGCAATTATAGGATGAAGAACTAGCTTACAAACTCATCCAAAGAGTTCAAACAGTGAATCAGAGACATACTGTGTCACAAAATCTGTATCATGTCTAGAGAAACTGCGGTAACATCAAGTTGTCTCTTAAAGGCACAGCATGTTTAATAGCAGGTAATTCTACACAGTAATCCAAAACATGTTAAAATTAAAATTGTATGATTTCTGAATAGGCTGCATTGAAATATTTAAGGGGGCGCGGCGGGGGGTGGTATCGGATGGTAAACAACCTAATCGTGTAGGTTGACATGTACTTGTAATTGGATGGGATTCTTGTTAAACACAAAGTAGATTTGCGCAAACTCGATACGTAATGAATGATATGCCATTCATACAAGAGAACCATAAAGAGTAAAACAAATATTGCAGACTTCACTTTGCCATCTCTAGAAATATTCTACATGTTCCCGCTTTAGAACAGAACATTCAAGAAAGACTCACAACTGATATGAGTTCTGTGAAGAAGCAGCAACCGCAGTTGATGGTCTCCAGTACTGAAGAGTTGCTCACATCCACCAGGAAAAGTCAAGACAACCTGAAAACCGACACTTACTACTCAATACCACCAGATGACACTGGTAAGATCCGCCTAGTTATGTATTGCATGATAAGCCTTTTACTTGCTTTTCGCCAACGTCTTCTTCTGTCCTAAGATATTTGCGCCCCGATCCTGTTGGCTTGTCTGTTCTGCCAACCGCTGGATTGTTTGCTGGCCACTGTGAGAGGATGTAACCGATGCTTGTGCTCTTGGCTGTTTTGCTGCGAGTCATCGTCCATGCAAAGTCTCCTGGATGTTACCCAGCGCTGTATCGTCTGCAGATGTCTCGATCTGTGCGGTTGCCACTGTGACTGCAACATCTGCGATCTGTGTCTCCAGGCCACAGAGTGCCTGGACTTTGCAATGGAAATCTCTCAAATGCTCTACCACTAAATTCGGCAGACAATTGCGCTTCATTCAACACCTGAAATAATAGTTTATTTGTTAAAATTTGCAGAAACACTTCAATGAGCGTGGCCCAAAAACATGAACACATTTGACAAGTGACAAGACAGGTTGTTCATAAAATTGAGAAAGGATGGATGTGCTTCAAATTCTATAAAGCAGTTTTCTACAAACAAATTTGTGATGGGAAAATGAAGCTTCATGAAACAATTGCAGTGTTACACCCCTCTATTGGGTGCTCTTGGATTAATTCTACCGACTATTGCAGAATTACAAATCTTTTAAGATGAGTTACTTTTCTGGTTCTGAGAAGAGTGAAGGGCTACCAGTTTGAAATGCAGTTATAAAACACAAACATATTACAACCATGTTATTATTTGTTCTAATACCAGGTTTTTTTTTTATTAGAAGTTAAAATAGGGTCAGTCAATCGCTAAAAACCTGTAATTCATATACATAAATTATAGGCCAATTTAAAATGAGTTTAGGAAAAAAAAATCATCACAAGCATTAAAATAGATGGGTGGTTAAGAAGGTGAAAAGGGGCTGCGGAGAAGACTGAGTACAGCCCAACAAAATATTGAACTCTGTCGACCCACACAGTAGTTTATTGAAGTTTTTGACAAGTATATATTTTGATGGCCCTACAATATATATATATATATATATATATATATATATATAGGGCCAATTCTCAGTTGTCTGTACCTTTTGTTTTTTTGTTCTTTATGAAGGGTCAAACAAATCAAATAAATATATATATATCACACACACCGGTCCTTTTTTTCCAAACAATGAATAAAATTGGAATTGGCAATTGTTCAACCGATTAAGCCAAATTGCGCCAGCCAGACTACTTCAAGCTGTACTTAAACGGTTAGCCGTTATTTCTTTATTCCCTTTTCGGGCAGTACCCCTCTGGGCCACTCAGACTCAATGTAACACACACCCTGGTTGTTATTGTAACCTTCTTACGTAGATCTGCGTGCGGAAAAATTTGAATTCAAACTCACCAAATGAATCAATAAAATTTGCTGGCGTTGTAGTTCTCGATGTAGGAATTCAATGATCAATCTTACCAATTAGCATTCATCTAGTTTGTTTATGAGCTAATCCATCATGACGTATGGGCTGATATTGACCATTCACCCAGATTGGCTAGAAACGTAGCCATTAGGTTTGATTCATCCTTTGCTGGATTTTCAGTGGGCGGTAATCCTCGCTTTTAAAGTAATGGTTGCGTGGCCCAACAGGCGCCTGCACGAGTTACACTTATTTTAATTCAAACGCATAGCTTCAAACCCATTGTTCACTTTCCACAAAATCTCACCAACTCCCCCTCATCCCCTCAAAACATTTTCACCTTGGATCAACACAATTCCCGGAGATCATGCTTTAGACTTCAAAACAATGAATTTCTACAAAAGGGGAGAGATTTTCAAATCACAATGACCCATTACTAGTGAGGTTTTTTTTCTTTTCTTTTTTTCAAAACCGGTCTGTGGCCTACTCAGCTGTTATAAAAGGGCTATCTTGTGGCCGCAAGAACCACATTGTTGATCCCAGGATTATTGCAATAAAATGGATTAAATTTGTACTGTGTGGCAGCAAAAGTCCTACCTAGAGATGTACAAAATAAGCACAGGTGCTTCATGAAGCTTCTTCTTTTCCCAAGACAAAAGGCAACAAACAGTCCATTTTAACATCACTTAAAAAAACGTGCCTAACATGTAGAAAGTACGTAGAGCTTTTAAACATATGTTAAGAAACAAATGATTAAACAGTACTACAGTGTTAGAAAAAACACGCATACGCAAATATGCATTCATTCATTAAAGTTGCATGTTGCATCTAATGAATTAAATGCCTTTTTGAAGTTTATCTGTATTATATATGTGGAAAATAGTGGTTTGCAAAACAATAAAAATAAAAAAAACACATACAAGAAAAAAATGAATAATAATAAAAATGAATCTACCTGGAGCACAAGCCTCCCTGAAAAGTTTTTAAGTATGGTACTGCATCTGGTAAAATCAGCCAGTGATCACCAAGGTTAATGGAGATGAGAAATCACAAACACAAAAACAGTGTTAGTCGAAGGAAAGTACAGACCCCTACACCTCAATCGATTACTCGGATATAAAAAATGAACTACAGATCTCAAGTAAAATAATAGCAAGGTTCTCTATGGGTTCTTGTAAAGCTCAAGATATTAAAAAAATAGAACAGTGATTCTTATTTTGCACTGCAGCTAATCTTTAAGAAGTCCTGCTTTGGCTAACTAGCAGCATCTCTTAAAGCAGTTGTAGTAGTAAAACTGATCTCTCAGAAAATGCATAGATTGCATAAACATAAGGTGCAATAAATTGCTGGAAAATTAAATACTCTTATATACAACACAAAGGAACATTGTCACAATGTGCTGATTCACTTTTTGAATATCCCTTTTTTGCCACTTTAAGACCTCAAAAGGTAGTGTGCAAACCCTGATTCCTGTCAAAAAATTTTTATATATACATAAATATTTGCATCTATTTGCTATTGCCAATGCTTTTGTCAATAAGGTCAAAGGATCTTTTCCATAATTATTTGTTGACCAAATAATAAATTCAACCAAAATGCTCTCAAATACTAAATAAATACATAACATTTTTAGGCATCCCTATTGTGTAAAATATTTGGTTTTAATACTATTGCACTTACATAACTATAATTACTCAACCATCTCTAAATATAATATTGAATGCCACCCAGAACAAAAAGGATGTTATTTTAATTCAATTTAAATAAAAAGTTCAAACATTTCTGGTCGTGCCGTCAGGTAGTAAAGCTTTAAAGCAATCATGTCAAACTTATGGCTTCGACCTTGATCAGGCCCATTGGATGATTAATTCTGGCCTGCAATACATTTCTGAATACGTAAAAAAAAGTGAGGCTCTATATAATTTCTATCAAAAGTAATGATTTATTTTAAATATATGTCAACAAAATGCGCCCTTAGGCTGCCAGAGGGCAGTGTTGAGTTCGTATAGCGATGCGAGTTGGTTCAGTGTTAAAACTGCATTCACTCAACTGTTCAAATAAACTCGTCAACACATGCAATGCCAAACATCCAATATTAGTTACCAAATGTCTTTGAATTAATGTATGTGTTTAGAAAGTATCCATGATTATAATATGTAGGGTTCGTTGCCAATGTCGGTTGAATGAAAAAAACATAACACTGGGGGGGAGCTAAAAATTTGGAGTTGTCATTCTTTTACTGATCTGGCCCACCGAAGAACGGAATGCCTGGATCTGGCCCTAAAGCCAAACTGAGTTTGACATCCCTGCTTTTAAGGCTTTGTCTCAAGACTTAAATCTCGTTTTGAAACTTTGGCTTGAAAGTTAAATTGAATAACTCTTATCAGTTTTAACTCAAGACAGACCTTTTACTTTTAATGCCTTAACTCTTGAGTAAAGCTTTAACTGAGGAATTAAATCTTTGAAATGAATTATTGAACTCAAAAGATAAAGAGTGAAGTATTTAACCCCAACGCTTTAACTCATAGCACTATTTTCTGGTCAACAGTCCTAACAAGCAAACTCACCTAACATAAGACACAGACTGCATGCTGACATTCAGCCTTCGTGGGTGCATTTTGCATTTCTTGGGTCACATTACAAGTCCTCATCCATCTCGAGGCTGCTCTTGCGACTGCTGCTTTTCGAGGCACCCGGTGACAAAGGTGAAAAGAGGGGATCACCCGTCGCCTCTGGAGACAGGGTGCACCCGTCATCCATGAGAATGTCCCCCAAGCCCACATCGGGGTAGAGCGCAGAGGCGGCACTCTCATCTAGCTCCGCAAAACTCAAACTACCCAAGTCTAAGGGACTGCTGATAGTGACTGTTGGAGGAGTGTCTGATGAAGGTGGGGAAAGGAAGGCTGAGGGCAAAGGCTGCCCCATGGAAGCGGCACCAAGACTGAGGAGGTGATGCCCGGACGTAGCGTTTGATCCGGAGTGAAGGGACTGGCCGTTCTGAAGGGTTTGTTGCTGCTGCTGTAGCAGGGCAGGACTCAGACCGGAGATACCAGCATTGTTAGAAGAAAGCCCATGGACGCGTGCTTGTAATTCTAGCTCCTGAGGAGATCAGCCATAAATGATGAGTTAATTGCTATGCTTGTGTGTTGAAATGACATCTTAACATACTGTAAATAGTATTAAGAGTCAATTGAAAGTTAATTCCAAATTCTTAAACCACAAAATGTAAGTATATAGTACATGTTTTTTGCAGAAAATCTATATAAATGGTATTCTCCAAATAATATAAATGTCATTTTGAAGACAACCTGTCTTGTCTTTAAAAGAGATCATCAGAGTAACACCAGCATGCTTGCAAGGCAGGTGCCATATTGTTTTATGTGTTTATCTATATACCAAAGCTATACCAGCTCAGTAGCCTAGATGGTAGGGCGCCCGCTTTGAGACTGGGAGGTCGCTGGTTCGCGCCTCGGCCGAGTCATACCTAAGACTTATAACATTGGTAAAATGGCGGCGCCCTCTGTTGGCTGCGGCTGCATCGGCTCGCTACAACGGGTCAGGTGTATCGACATTTCGTTCTGTGTACATTGTTACAAAGAATGACAATACAAAGGAAATTATTATTATTATTATATCCCCCTAGTGGGAGGTGGCTAGAGTCAAGAACACACTCACATTCACCAAACATTCATTCCTTCCTGTTCCTCCCAACCTGACACCAAAAATTAAGCCCACAGCACAATAAGGGATCAGTTGCTGTGCCATGCAACCCTCAGAAGAGAGACCAAAATTATACAGTGGTTTACCCCCTCCACATTACTTGCGCCGTCATAATTATCCTTCGCCATTCACATCTATCCCGAGCACTCTTGCATTTATTTTTTCAACCGACCTCACATCCAGATCACGTTTCACCCCATCCTTCCAACCCTATTTAGAACTTCCTCTCATTCTATTTCCCACCACTTCTACACGACCTACTCTCTTAGTCAAACGGCCTTCATCTATTCTTTCCAAATGTCCAAACCATCTCAGAACATTTTCATCAACCCTCTCAGAAAGGTCTCTCACCACACAAATTCTTCACCTTACCTTGTCATACCTTAACCTACCCAATTGTGTTACTCCACACATACTACTCAAACATCTCATTTCAAAGACATTTAACCTATTATGCTCATGTACTCTCAAACCCCACACCTCCGAGTCATACATCACTGTTGGTACCACAACACCTTCATCCAATCTTCGCTTTTCATCCATTCACGGATCTCTACATTTGAACAATCCTTTCAGCACACCCGTTGCTTTGCAACCTTTACCCAGCATCTTGTTCACATTCTCCTCCAAACCACCACCTCCTGCCACATACGAGCCCAAATACTTAAAACCATCTAGCTCCTCCAACTTTACACCATTCAACAATATCCACCTACTTCACCACCTCTCAAACATCTCATAACCATACTCTTGTCTTTGTTCACCGTAAGCTTTTTTCTCTTACACACTATCAAACTAAGTACTCACTCCACGACTGTTGCATGTGTTCAGAAATTCCCACCCTTCCTCCACTCCTTCTACTGATCTCTCCCTCACCATCTCAAAACACTCACTCACTCTTCCCTTATACTCATTCTGCTTCTCTCGCTTCTTCAACTCAGTGATCTTTAGACTTCTCTCGCATGCATTTTCTTTCCAAAAACCTGCCACTGACCATACACTCTCAATTTTGCCTCCACTACATAGTGGTCAGACATACTACCAGCTTCCCTTCTCAGTACATTCACATCCAACGATCTCCAACACACATTCCGAATGATCAACACGTAATCCATCAAATCGCGCTCTCAACAGTTCGTCCATCTGCCACTCTAATACATGTGTACTTATTGACATTTTTCTTCCTAACATGCTATTTCCTATCATTAACTCACGCTCCAGACACAATTCAATCAGTCTCTAGCAACTGTCATTCACTCCTGGGAGACCAAATCTTCCAATCACCCCTTCCATTATCACCTCACCAACTCTTGTATTCAAATCTCCCAACACAACCACAAGACAATTCATTCCAAACTGTGCAACACATATTGACAAATCACTCCAGAATTAATTTCTCTCTCCTCTGTCAGCACCTGGACCATACACACGCAGAAACACATGCATCTCGCTTCCCCACTTCACCTTAACCCACATCGATCTCAATGACATCTCATTCAATTCCAGCACTCTCTCTCACCGACAAAGCAACACCTTCCCTAGCTCTCCCGATACTCACACCTGACACTCTGCCTGCCATATTGCCAAAACACACCTCACCACTCCTTCTCAACTTAGTTTCAGTCAATGCAAAGAAACCCAACCATCTCTTTTAATTGATACAAGACATTTATAAAAGGTTTATGTGATCTTTGCAGTGCAACATTTATGTATAATAAGAGTAAGTATTTTCACTCCTTTAGTCTTTAGTATGGCCTTTTCTCAATGGTGTGTTCCCAACTGACAAGTGAATTGCCATTCATAGGGATAATTTGCAAAAAAACTCCATTAAAAATGAATCAAAACTGGTAAACCAGCTCAGTAGCCTAGATGGTAAGGCGCCCGCTTTGAGACTGGGAGGTTCGGGTTCGCGCCCCGGCCGAGTCATTCCTAAGACTTAAAAAGTGGTCGGCGGCGCCCTCTCTTGGCTGCGGCTGCATCGGGTCAGATGCAATCGACATTTCGTTCTGTGTACATTGTTACACAGAATGACAATACAAGGAAATTATTATTATTATTATTATTATTATAAGTGAAACAAACACTATCTTGGAAGAAAGGTCATAAACACAACCTACAAATCTGTTTTAGGAAATGATCACTCCTCTCCTTGTGGTCGAAAATGTCAAGATCGCCCTAGTCACTCACCTCAACCACCGGTGCGAATTGATACGGCTTTATATCTAATTCTCTAGGAATACCACTGTTTTCTTCTCTCTAGACTTGTATATCAGGGACTTTCTGTATAACCAGTCATAAATTTGGGGTCAGAGAAACTTTGTTCACTACAATCGCAGTCTGTTTAAGAGCTCACCTAACATGTTGTTTTTAAGGGTTTCACTATTTTGAAAGCGTTGCAAACAAGCCAGCTGGGTCAACTTTGAGACTACGTTTCTATATTTGCATAATTATGAAGAGGGACACTCCAGGTTCTGTGCCTAATGAAAACAATGATGATGGGAAAACTTTTAAGCTTCATGAAGCATATGCAATGTTGTTTAGACCTCAAAATGATGGCATTTAATAAAACTATTTTATTTAATTATGCAATTTCTTATTTATTTATGTATACAATTGTGTATTTATCTAAATTATTTCAAAATGTTTTTAAAGAACCATTTCATTTTTGTAATTCTAGCTCCTGAGCTCCAGCTAATTATTTATTTATTTAAATACATGAAATAATGGAAAGAGATACAAAATGATGGTGGTTTATGCAGCTCTTTGAGGCTTTATGTGATCAAGGCCCATACTATTAAGCATGACTTGTATTGGTGTAAATATAAGAAGGTATTGCAATTGAGTTGATTGCATTTCTAATGGGTTTTTGAATCATAGGTGACATTTAGAACACTCTTTAGAATCAAAAATGCTTCGTGTAGCTTGATTTTCTGACACTCCTAAAACCATATAATACTGAGGCATTTCGTGACGGATCGAGAAATAAAATATTATAGTCTATGTTGAAAACCAATTTACATGTCATATTTTTTCAATTAACCAAGATGATAAATTCAAAATAAAGCAACATGCTGTATTTATTGCAGTACAATTCATTAGCATAATGATAGAAGATATTTAAGTTGTTTGTTAAAAAAAAACATTCAGGAACGCAAACATTACACTTGGAAATACCAACCTGGATTCGCAACATTAAACTGTGGTTTGCTTGTTCCAATTTTTTCTGCCGCAGTTCCACATCCTTGGCTCGCTGTTGCTCCTTCTGTAACTTGCGTATGTAATCCACAGAGGCCTTCAGTATTGTGCCTTTATTCCACCGCATCTCACTGTTATCGGAGAAATAATGAGCAAATGTTTTATAGGCTTAAACAATAATGAGCAAATGTTTTACAGGCTTAAAGAGAAAATGATATTGTTTATATAGATTAATTGTTCCCAAGATCTGGCTCACAAAAATACATGTTTGTCTTTCAAATACTTAACAGTTTAGGAAAGCTACATAAAAAAGTGGCACTCACGGGTCACTTGATTTTGGTATGAGAGTACCAAGCTCCTTTATACGGTCATTTATATTAAATCTCCGCCTCCTCTCAACTGTTCAGAAAAAATATATTTAAGTCACTATGCATCAAACGTCAAAGGAAAATTGTTTTACAAAGACACCAGACAATAAAAGTACATACTTAGATTGTGGTTGTCTTTCTTTTGCCTTTCCTTCATGAAAGCTTTGGTATCAGCATCTGAAAGACAACGATTTCATAAAACAAACTCTACAGATTCTATGTAACCGTTTTACAAAACTGCTACACATAAGAGAACTCATTTGACCATACCGGATATTTCCCTTTTTATATTTGGAAGATCAGCAGGACATGAGTTGCTAACAGTAAGTGTGGGTGCTGCCATTCCAGGGCTGTGATAAACATCCAGCAGGTTTCCTGGGAGCTAAGTAAAACAAACTTATTTTATTACACAGTAGCGACAACACAGCTGAACTACCGAAGCGGAGTTCTATGTGAGGAATATATGACAAGTGTAACTTCCCCATTTGTGCTTCAACTCAGAGCAAAACCATGCTTGGGCTCCCAATTTTATCTTGTGTGCGGAAGGTGAACATTTGTCATCCGTAGTCAAATAGAGGTGTTTACTCACAAAAAAATGTACACATGCCTGTAATTTACTAAACGTTAAATAGTGACTACCGCACATGGAATGGGTTCCGATAATACAAATCGATTTTACCTCAGAGTGCTTCTTTTTTCGTTCTTCTAACATCACCATAATCCTCATTTTCTATAAACTTGAAAAAGTTCAACTACTCCTTTGTGCTTGAAAGCCCGACAGCTTTGCAAGCAAAGTTTAAATGAGAGCTAAACACTTTGCCCGACTTCTCGCCTTGTAGCTTTGCTAGAAGCCCCGCCCAGTCAGCACGACTGTGACAAGTAGTAACCGAGTGATGAATGCTTACATTCCCTTTGACAACTATTCCTGTGATAAATTCCACAGAGATTAAGGACAATATGAACATACAAAGCAGCCTAAGTACAAAGCCTTTTTGACTTTCTTATAGCCTGCCATTTATTGGTCCAAATCCAATATTAAATAAATTTAATATGACAAAAAGTGGGGTTGGGCGAGTTAGCTTTAGAAAACAATATTCAAATTATTACCCCAAATATCACCCATACCTTAGCCCAAAAAAATAATAAATTAAAAGACTTTTTATTTTGCTATTCAAATGTATGTGATAGAAAAGTACTTTATAATAGCATAATCACTTTAAGATAATCAACATTTTATGAGCCCTGGCTAATGCTGGTGGATTTATCGGCTAAGCTAGCTACGATTGAAGGCGAAAGTAGCCACTAACACTAGAAGCAGTAATGGCAAAGGAAAGCGCTAATAATTGGATTTCCCTGATACAATTTTTTTTACTTATGAAAAGAGTCTGATATTGCGGACCAGAGTACTGTCTGATATCAAATCAGATTTTAGTAGGAATCATGAAGCATATGTTGTAGTCTACTTGCCTTTTCTTGACCATCTGCTTCACATACCGGTCCGTTTAACTCTAATGTGTTTAAATCGCTATTTATGACTTGCTTGTTTTATTCTTCTTTTACTCTTGCTTTATTGTCGTGTCCTACTATATGTACAGCGACCTTGGGTGTCCTGAAAGGTGTTTCAAAATGCAATGAATTATTATTATTATTATTATTATTATTTTTCAGTCAAATCCATATTGGGCTGTGTAATTAAGGGTTCAAGCTGGCAAAATCGATAAACTAGTGATATTTATTTTTTTTTAATTAAAAAAATTACCCAATCCAAAGGGGTGATTCATTTCTTTATCTTTAATTAAATTGTTTTTTTTCTATACAATAACCCTTTATTTTGCACTGTAGTATTTAATCTGATTGTAAAATATCATGTACCATCAGGATGTCACTTTTTAATTTTGTTGTGCATTTGACATGGTGCAAAGACAATAAATTATATTACATTCTAACAGAAATCTGAATGTTTCTTACCGTACTGGGTAACTGAAGACCCGAGTCGATCAACGTTATGATGTCATCATTGAAACTGGACTCAAGACTTATTATGTCGTCAATAACATCTTCAATCTATAACAGCAGATGACAAAGAGCATGTGGTGCAACTTAATTAAAGCGTAAAAATATAGAATTAGTTTTGAAAAAAAATAAAAAAGGCTCGGACGTTACAATGACTACATACAAAGCACTCTAGTAAAAATAGTTCTGCCATCTCAAAAGCAGCCTCATGTCACAGACATGTAAGTGGAGAACTGCCACAGTTAATCTGCAGGTGCGGTATTTAACACCATATTGTTACACCAGGGCAACAAGTATATGACGATAAAAGGCATGCAACATTAGAGTGGGACCTGAGACTACATCACAGCAGAACAAACAAAAAGTAATTAGGTACAAGGCGTGCTAAGGTCTCGACTTCAAACTTCTCCAAAAGCAGACTGGAAGTTAGCAAAGAGACAACTGTTGGCGAGAATGTGTCATCCGCCGCGTCAGCGAAACCATCGTTAGAAAAATAAGGAATTTGTCATACTTCCTCCTTGTTGGAACTGATGTTAAGTAGGGCCATCGGGCTGTTTGGGGCGCTGCTGGCAGTGTGGGCAACCTTGGGGGCGGAGCTGCACTGTGGCACAGGCGATGCACCGAGTGTCTGAGTGATCGCGTTGTTACTCAGCGTGGTGGAGAGGTACTCCTTCACCTGTTGCCTCTGTGCCTGCTGAATGTGATACTTGGTGGGGTTCTCAAGGTGGGTCTGCACCTGAAAATCCAAGCATTGGTTCAGGGCAGATCCGTTCGACAAATCTGCAAAGTAGGGGACGGGCTTACTTTCAGCACCTCCACGGGCACCTGCGATGGAGGCGGGCGGGCAGCATTTGAAGGTAGCGAGACGGAGATGGCGGGAGTAGAGTCAGCGGGCCGAAGCTGAGAGGCGGAGGCCTGTTTTTGGGCCTCTCTTCGCTCCTGCTGCTGAGCTTGCTCTCGCATCAGCTGCTGCCGCATTAACACGCGCGACGACATGGCTGAGGACAACGATCAAGATCCAAGGATGAAGCTGCAACCGGAAGGAGTGACACTTGACGTTTTGTCCTCAAATGAGAAAGAAAATCTCAACCTAACTATAATCATTGCACTATTTTTCATTGCACTATTATTAAAACATGCACTAACTTGTAAAAACAAGTGCCTATTCAATCATCCTGCATTATTTTATCTTATTGAGCCTTTAATAAGTGTTTACCCTCGAGTGGCATATCTGATGTTGTTGCGAACAGTGTTCACTGTGTTGTTATCAAGGACAATAAAGACAATTCAATTAAAAAGATCCGATAAAAAAAGTATGGCCGAGCAATTAATCAAATAACGTGACCATATGGCAATTTCTAATTCGGTAAAGAAAACTCTCCTCCTTGATCTGCTACCTTATCGTGGTGGAGGAGTTTGTGTGTCCCAATGATCCTAGGAGCTATGTTGTCGGGGGCTTTAAGCCCCTGGTAGGGTCACCCATGGCAAACAGGTCCTAGGTGAGTGGCCAGACAAAACGCAGATCAGAAGACCCCTAATGATGAGAGAAAACTTTGGTCCTCGATTTCCCTCGCCCGGACGCGGGTTACCGGGGCCCCCTTCTGGAGCCAGGCCTGGAGGTGGGGTCCGCTGGCGAGCGCCTGGTGGCCGGACCCTTACCCACGGGGGCCGGCCGGGCACAGCCCGAAGGGACGACGTGGGACCCTCTTCCCATGGGCTCACCACCTGTAGGAGGGGCCAAAGGGGTCGGGTGCGCAGAGAGCTGGGTAGCAGCCAAGGGAGGGGTCCTTGGCGCGACGATCCCCGGCTACAGAAACTGGCTTTTGGGACATGGAACGTTACCTCTCTGGCAGGGAAGGAGCCCGAGTTGGTGCGTGAGGTTGAGAAATTCCGACTAGATATAGTCGGACTCACCTCTACGCACGGCTTGGGCTCTGGTACCAGTCCTCTCGAGAGGGGTTGGACTCTCTTCCACTCTGGAGTTGCCCGTGGTGAGAGGCGCAGAGCCGGTGTGGGCATATTAATTGCTCCACGGCTCGGCGCCTGTACGTTGGGGTTCACCCCGGTAGACGAGAGGGTAGCCTCCCTCCGCCTTCGGGTGGGGGGACGGGTCCTGACTGTTGTTTGTGCTTATGCACCAAATAGCAGTTCGGAGTACCCAACCTTCTTGGGGTCCTTAGAGGGTGTGCTTGAGAGCGCGCCCCCTGGGGACTCCCTCGTACTGCTGGGAGACTTCAACGCTCACGTGGGCAATGACAGTGAGACCTGGAAGGGCGTGATTGGGAAGAACGGCCCCCCTGACCTGAACCCGAGTGGTGTTTCGTTATTGGACTTCTGTGCTCGTCATGGTCTGTCCATAATGAACACCATTTTCAGACATAAGGGTGTCCATATGTGCACTTGGCACCAGGACACCCTAGGCCGTAGTTCGATGATCGACTTTGTCATCGTTTCGTCGGACCTGCGGCCGCATGTTCTGGACACTCGGGTGAAGAGAGGGGCGGAGCTGTCAACTGATCACCACCTGGTGGTGAGTTGGCTTCGATGGTGGGGGAAGATGCCGGCCCGACCCGGCAGACCCAAGCGTGTTGTGAGGGTCTGTTGGGAACGGCTGGCAGAATCTCCTGTCAGAAGAAGTTTCAATTCACACCTCCGGCAGAACTTCGCCCATGTCCCGAGGGAGGCGGGGGACATTGAGTCCGAGTGGACCATGTTCCGCGCCTCCATTGTCGAGGCGGCTGATCGGAGCTGTGGCCGCAAGGTAGTCGGTGCCTGCCGCGGTGGCAACCCTCAGACCCGTTGGTGGTCACCGGCGGTGAGGGATGCCGTCAAGCTGAAGAAGGAGTCTTATCGGGCCTTCCTGGCCTGTGGGACTCTGGAAGCAGCTGGCAGGTATCGGCTGGCCAAGCGGAATGCGGCTTTGGCGGTTGCCGAGGCAAAAACTCGGGCATGGGAGGAGTTTGGCGAGGCCATGGAAGCCGACTTCCGAACGGCTTCGAGGAAATTCTGGTCCACCATCCGACGTCTTAGGGGGAGGAAGCGGTGTGCCATCGACACTGTGTATAGTGCCGATGGGGCGCTGCTGACCTCGACCCGGGACGTTGTGAATCGGTGGGCGGAGTACTTCGAAGACCTCCTCAATTCCACCGGCACGTCTTCCTCTGGGGAAGCAGAGCCTGAGGACTCTGGGTTGGGCTCTCGTATCACTGGGGTTGAAGTCACCGAGGTTGTCAAAAAACTCCTCGGTGGCAGGGCCCCGGGGGTCGATGAGATCCGCCCAGACTTCATTAAGGCTCTGGATGTTGTGGGCGTGTCATGGTTGACGCGCCTCTGCAACATCGCGTGGACATCGGGGACAGTGCCTCTGGACTGGCAGACTGGGGTGGTGGTTCCCGTCTTTAAGAAGGGGGACCGGAGAGTGTGTTCCAACTACAGGGGAATCACACTTCTCAGCCTCCCTGGTAAGGTCTATTCAGGGGTACTGGAGAGGAGGGTCCGCCAGGAAGTCGAATCTCGGATTCAGGAGGAACAGTGTGGTTTTCGTCCTGGCCGTGGAACACTGGACCAGCTCTATACACTCTTCAGGGTCTTTGAGGGTGCATGGGAATTTGCCTGTCCGGTCTACATGTGTTTTGTGGACTTGGAGAAGGCATTCGACCGTGTTCCTCGGGAGGCCCTGTGGGGGGTGCTTCGGGAGTATGGGGTACCGCACAGTCTTATCCGGGCTGTGCGGTCCCTGTATGCCCGGTGCCAGAGTCTGGTCCGCATTGCCGGCAATAAGTCGGATTCGTTCCCGGTGAGGGTTGGGCTCCGCCAGGGCTGCCCTTTGTCACCGATTCTGTTCATAACTTTTATGGACAGAATTTCTAGGCGCAGCCTTGGCGGGGATGGAGTCCGGTTTGGGGGCCTCAGCATTGCGTCACTGCTTTTTGCAGATGACGTGGTGCTGTTGGCTTCCTCAGCCCGTGATCTTCAGCTCTCGCTGGAGCGATTCGCAACCGAGTGTGAAGCGGCCGGGATGGGGATCAGCACCTCCAAGTCCGAGGCCATGGTTCTCAGTCGGAAAAGGGTGGTATGCTCCCTCCGTGTCGGGGAGGAGGTCTTGCCCCAAGTGGAGGAGTTCAAGTATCTTGGGGTCTTGTTCACGAGTGAGGGTAGGATGGAACGGGAGATCGACAGACGGGTCGGTGCAGCGTCTGCCGTCATTCGGACCCTGTACCGGTCTGTCGTGGTGAAGAGGGAGCTGAGCCGAAAGGCAAAGCTCTCGATCTACCAGTCCATCTACGTTCCTACCCTCACCTATGGTCATGAACTTTGGGTCATGACCGAAAGAACTCGATCCCGGATACAAGCGGCCGAAATGAGTTTCCTCCGCAGGGTGGCTGGGTTCTCCCTTAGAGATAGGGTGAGAAGCTCAGTCATCCGGGAGGGACTCGGAGTAGAGCCACTGCTCCTCCGCGATGAGAGGAGCCAGTTGAGGTGGCTCGGGCATCTAATAAGGATGCCTCCTGGACGCCTCCCTCGGGAGGTGTTCCGGGCATGTCCCACCGGCAGGAGGCCCCGGGGGCGGCCCAGGACACGTTGGAGAGACTATGTCTCTCGGCTGGCTTGGGAACGCCTCGGGGTCCCGTCGGATGAGCTGGAAGAAGTGGCTGGGGATAGGGACGTCTGGGCTTCCCTTTTAACGCTGCTGCCCCCGCGACCCGACCTCGGATAAGCGGAAGACAATGGATGGATGGATGGATGGTAAAGAAAACTAAGGTAATGGTTTCAAATTTTTCATTTAAATTATTAAATCCTGATTATTATGATAACAGCAAATTATTGAATGATGTCATATCAGAAAATCAGATGCTATAAGTAGCGATTTTTAGGGTCCGTGCACCTTTTCCATGGCCAAGTTCAAGCACATTTCGAGGAATTTCAATGCAATTTTTTTAATTTATCCAGTACCATTAAAAGAAGAAATCCGGCGTGAATTGAGTATTTTGCAGGGCAACAAATATATCTGCGGTCGACATGTGGGATTTTTAGTCTTACGTGTGCATTTTTTAAGACCTAGAATTTTTACATCTTGAGTAAATCGCGACTCATTTGTGGATCTGAACAAACGTGTATAAGTATTTTTGAGACAAAACTCTCTCCATATAGGTGTTGGGTAAAATGACGCTAATATGTAGCTTACATTTTCAGGTGCATAAAGTCCTGATTTCCCATTACAGCTTAACATTAGGAAACTCTATTCTAACTTTTTGCATAGCCCATAATAAATATCCATAATTGATACATAATCTTTGCGCTTATACACATTAATTGGTCTCCTGTTTAGGTGTAGCATGTATCTGTCCCCTTGGGCACGACCCGTATGCGGCGATGACGTTTCATGGGAAAAGGCCATACAAACTAATGCCAGCTGCTTTTAATCACGTGGGAAGAAGAAATGCCATAGCAAAATAAAGCAGTGGCATACATTTTTAAGCAGACTTGTCGTGAAACATGAAACAATTACGAGCATTTACAAGCGCTTTACCCAAAATTCAAGCACTTTTCAAACCTTGAAAAGACAGCAATAATATTTAAGCATTATCAAGGATTTCAAACACTTGTAGGAAAACTTTTTTTGTAAGAGCTGAGAGCAAATTTTGCATTAAAGCAAAGTAAAATAAATTATTTTAGAACATTTTGCAAAGGAGGCATTTATAAAACATTCTTTCTATAAATGTGTCTTGTTTACGATTAATGATTAAAATTGATAAAATCATAATCACGAAGCGTGACTGATAAAGATCAAGATTTTACTTTTTAATCCATATCACTCAGCCCTACAACATTTGATTCTGAGTTGTAAAAGTCAATGACTCAAATCTAGACGTTGTATGTGAAATTTGCATTTATCTTGTGCTTCGGTGTTTTTCTCCATTCTTCACTTAAAATGTATTATTGTAGAACATAATTAAATGGGAAAATAATGGCAAATGCTTGTTTAGATTTCAGCCAACTGCCCTGCACCCCCACAGGATTAGCTTAATTTGCATATAATCATTGTGTGGCACATTCTTTAGGAGTTTACCTAAGACCGAGTTGATCAAAGACGTTCTTTTTGGACAAGGATTGATCACATCAACTAAGGTGGGAGGGAAGAGTGATGATTATGAAAGACCATGAATTTGTTAAAACCCTTTATGATTAATCAAAAAAAGACAGTGCTAATGTCAAATAAATTAAGACCTCAAAGAATAATAATATGAAATGTTGGTGCTAGTTTGTTTTTAACTGCCTTTACTGCTGACAGTTTATATTCCAGACCCATCACCTCTCTAATCAAGCACACAAGACTGAGTAAAAAAATAGTATTGAAAAATGTATATTCATATTTCCTTTACATATTCTTGTTCTTATTAATGCACGATGCTGCTGCTAATGTCATTGCACTATTTTCAGATGCACAACTTAGGCCAGTCTGCAAATATTGCCTATCCGTTCTAATCTCTTTTTAAAAATCACATTTTTTATTTAGAATCTATTACTACACTTTTATTTGAGTGTCATGTCTAATCTTGTCATGAACAATGTGCATTATGTTGAAATCAATGAAATTAAAGACCATTCCATTCTTGAAATAGGGTTAAGAGATGATAATGAAGGACCACAAATTTGACAAACCCCTTCATGATAAATCAGAAAAAGACACAGCTAATAGAATATTAATCAAAACAGCCATCGATTGTAAACATTAGTGTAGTTTGACTGTCCTTACTGCTGCAAAATTGGATTATTTGTATGTAGCCATCTGAAACCGGTTTATTCTGTCCTAAATGAGTTAGGTTAATCTTTTAACAAGAATACGACTAGGGGTTGATGTCAGTATCAAATAGAGAGCGTAACAGCATTTTCAGAATGCATACAAGACTGTCACAGAAAATTCAAGTATTGAGCTAAAGTTCTTAATCTTCTATAATGTCATTAAAATATGTCATACATAAAGGGTTCACTACAATCAACTGAAATATCGCATGCATTTCCTTAAAATAATTTTGCTGAGTACATGTCTTTCATCCTACTATCACACCTTTTCATCAAGTACTAATATTTTGAGATGGTATATTTGAGTTTACATAATAATCAGCAATATTAAAACAATCAAATACTTGCAACATTTCTTTCGGAATGCATGGTGTTTTTCTTAGTTTTACAGATTTTAAAGAACTTTATCGCAATGATCGAATGTTCTCAATCCTTTATTACTTGGCAATTTTCACTTTCTTCATGTTGACAATTCGAAATAAGATGACGCAGCTTCAATGTATGCGTGCACATCTCCAATTGTCGTTTAAGTGGGATTCTAATGTATCAGAATGAAAAGGGTAGTGATTTTTTGGGGGTCCTAAATTAAAAGAGGTAGTTTGACAGCGAAGACTCGGAGGCCCCAATTGCAACTTAATATAGGCTACAAAAACGTTTGTCATTTACTCAACGGTGAAAAAGTCTTCACGAAACACTATTCTAACACTTTCCCGTTTCATAAATTACGAAGACCGTCATTTTAATGATGTGTTTCGTGGAGGAGGTAAACTATTTGGTTAGCTAGCCAACTAGCAATGGTTGACCTATTAACTCGCGTAATTGCGCTTAAGGTAGGAATATAACTTTTGAAAACGTACTGTAAGAACATAAATGTTCGACAGGATCACAGCCATGAATCCATTATGTCCTCCGCTTTTCTGGCCATTTTATGTCGCTGGATCAATTAGCTGCTGCTACTAGCCATGGCCGCTTCGAGTAACACGCCAGCGTTGTTTACCTCGAGCCGACGCGGTGAGGTCATATTGCGACTTTTTACCCGGAACTTGATTAGGTTGTTATTGTTATGTAATGCACTCAAACCTCCGACCTCCACGCTTTGTTTTGTACCTCAGATTAATCTTTTCAACCCAAGAAAACTTAACCTTCAGAAAAAAAGAAAATAAAACTGGGTCATTGTGATTGTCTAGAGAAATCATTGACATCATCAGTGCCATTATACACTTTAAAACTGTTTTTGGAAGAATTTATAAATTAGCCTATAAACGATATATGTAAATCACTCCAGTGCCCTTATACAAAGCATATGTCTTAGTGGTTGACTGATCCCACTTTAACCATATTTCTAATCATTACAACCTTCCAATAACAAGCAGGGTTGGGTAGGGTTACTTTAACTGGATTACTTTCAATTACTTTTGGATTACTCCAATACCAAATATGCTAATAAAAGACACAAGAAACTAAATATGAAAAAAAATAATGACTCACAACACGTGGTAAGCTTTCTCTCCTGGCTTTGATCTCTTTGATCTCCGGCAAAACTAACATAAAATGCGACAGAAACAAAATGAAAATAAATCCTAACAGCTTGCCAACATCATTTTTGCCATTCCATGTATTCCGTTACTCCCCAAGCCTGCACAAAATTTAGTAATTTTATTAAATACGATAGGGTGAGCGGTAGGAAGTTGCTTCAGTGCTATATCTTGTATGGAATGTTTGTTTAAGGTTTATATAAGTATAGTCTTTTATTAGCATATTTGGTATAGGAGTAAGTAATCCAAAAGTAGTTGAAAGTAATCCAGTTAAAGTAACCCTACCCAACCCTGATAACAAGTTACAGCATAGTGAAGCCATGTTACTTTAAAAGAGCAAACTTATTAATCCAGTAACGCTTTGCACCTTAGCAGTAGTAAAACATAGTATTTCTCAGGTTCAAAAAGTTGAACCCACTTGTTGGCTCTTTTGTATTCAATGAGACCATTTTTAAATATGGCTTTTGAATGTTTTTATTAAGTTTGAATCACACTGCTACGGTGTGGTTTGATGGTTAAAAGTCCCTTCCGCGACCACCAGTGTGCATGAGCCTCCCTTGGGGCTCTTTTCTCACAAAGTTAGTCTAAGGCTTAGACTCTAAGCCTTGTCATAATGGTATTTATTTTTTTATTTTATTCCTTGTATATGTTTTCATTTTGTGTGTTTATTTTATCACCTTATTGTACACCAAAGGTTTTTATACAGCACTTTCAGCGTCAGTTTATTGCCGGAAAAGTGCTTTATAAATATTTTTTAATTTGAATTACCCATTTTCAGCGTGTTAGTAACTTGATACTCAATATTGCGTTGTTTCAAACATTCTTAAGTAGAACTCCAATTTTAGGGGATTGTTTTTACAACAAAGTCTTCTAGAAATGACATTTTGTTTATGAAACCACTTAAAAATACAATCCCCATATTATGTCAATATGTTGAAAAGTAAACGGTTAAGGTTATCAGTCAACATTAACTCCATTGGGTTTGGTAATAATTAAAATGCTTGTTTTGAGTCAATACTATTGAGTTTGCAATTTTAGTATTATATTTTTGTTATTCATTAAGAAGAAAAATCAGCGCTGGTCTACGATAAATATGTGCCAAATGATCATTCTTTGATCTTATCAAAGTTTAAAGTCAAAGACACCACCAAAAGTTGCCAAAGAATTGTTTACAAAATGCATGAAATATTTTTTTAGCATTTCTTTTTAATTAGCCATCAAAAAATGAATCCATTGCAGCCGTCAAGGAGTCCGAGAGTTTGGTAGCAAGTTTGTCTGTAGAAGAAAATAAAAGTACATAAAGTTAGATTGATGTTGGCATACATAGGACAAATATGACCGTTTATGTTCAGACCTGCTCTTTTTTGTTGTTTCTTCCGCTTTTTGCCGGCAGCCAGCAGTGCCTGGCCTTGTTGTAAAGGATGTACATAGACAATATCTTTCAAGTCTGGAGCCTTAAACACATTTTCAGGCAAGACATTCTTCACCTTCTGACTTTTTATGTCCACTGTCATTGGTCCAAACTATCGGGTAAGAAGAAGAATCTTTGATTGGCAAGATGGATTATGTATTAAAATGGTAAATCACGTTTTAAACACATTAAATATGACAACTGTAATTTGTGACACTGTGCATGCTCACACCTCTGAGTCTTGATCATCCTCCATGGATTCAGCTATGTCGGTAAATTCTGGCTCCTGTACGGACCCTCCATCCATTTCTTGCTCAACGAGGGCTCGGGGCGCATTGCCGTCGGTCATTCCCATGCTTTCGATACAAAATCCCATTTGAATATCAGCACAAGATGAATCTGAAATAGGGCAGTGTAGTTTAAATACAAGTATACTATAGAGCATTAATCTTAATGTATCAAGTTGGCTTTAATCGTATTATAATACCTGCAAGAACCTCCTGATTTCCTTTCTCAAGTTCATCCCAGTCAAAAGCTTTACCCATCTCTGTCACGATTTCAGCGCTGACATGCGTAGGAAGCGTGTGCGTTTCAGGGGGGTGCGTGAAATAGCTGATTCTTCCCCTAAAGGACACTTCAATTTACTCAAGAGTATCATAACATTTCTGAATCAATTAAATCTATCAGAAGACCCACCCTGTCCAGTCCATTAATACACTTTTGGCTGCTTTGTCTGTGTCAGGCAGGCCACCTTTTCTGAGCTTCCCCTGACGCCGTGCAAGTAATGCCAAAAACTCAGGAGCTGTATGAAAGTCTGGTACGCCATAGTGCTGGAGGATCTGCAAACCAATGATTAGGCAAATGTCACAAGCATTGTATGTACGTACACAAAGGTAGGAACGCAAACATACTTGTGCTTTATTGCAACGCCTCAGGATTGCTTCCACAGGAGGAACTGGATCCACTAATTGTTCAATTTTCACACAATTACGGAGGATCATTGCGGCATCGGTGGTTGACGTTGCCATGACGATGCCAGGACAATCCAGAAGCTTGATGTGTTTGTCCAAGTGGACTTCTTGAAGACACCTTAAAAGCAAAGAAACTCATTTCTTACAAAAACCTGCATGTACTCTATTATAGAAACAATTCATAGAGGGAGAGTTAATATTGCATTCTTAGTTTTACAGTACTGTGTACATATTTCCTACTGATGTAACTTGCAAGGCTAATAGATGCCAATTTGATTGACGTTACTTCACAAAGGGGGGGAAGACATGTTACCAACTCCAACCAATCCAAATTTAAACCTATCGTTTTTCATTAAAATGATCCAATCATAATCTGATACTGGTGTACATGCCGACTGCACACACTTTCTGATCCCTCCAAGTGTGACATCTTAAGAAAGACCTAATGAATAATTGAAAAGAAGGTGAACATAGGTGAGCTTGTTCAAAGGGAGGATGATATACTTGCACACGCTGATTTTTTTCCATCACAATTATTTCGTCTTCACATTAAAAAAATTGGAGTTTTAAATCCCATTTTGGGGGTAATTATTGACAGTATATCCCTACATATTTAAACTTAATCCAGTTCCTTGTCAATAAACGCAGTCTACCAAGTTAAATGAATTTGTAATAAACAATACCGAAAACAAAATCAGTCCAAACCTTGACACCGTTTGCGTTTAATTAGCACGTAATCAAACATCCTATACTTAATTACTTACTTGGTAACCCCAGGAGTAGCTCCGACATTACATGCTTTTGAACGTTTCAAACTGTTGATCAAACTGCTTTTTCCAACATTAGGAAACCCTGAAAACCAAAAGTTGAAAATAACCTAAATCATCAAGGGATACGACTCACTACTAAAATAAATATTTAAATAATAATAATAATTAATAATAATTTCCTTTGTATTGTCATTCTTTGTAACAATGTACACAGAACGAAATGTCGATACACTTGACCCGTTGTAGCGAGCCGATGCAGCCGCAGCGAACAGAGGGCGCCGCCATTTTACCAATTAGGTATGACTCGGCCGAGGCGCGAACCAGCGACCTCCCAGACTCAAAGCGGGCACACTACCATAAAACGCTCATTCTTATATGCAGATTATGGATTTTAGTGAAACAAAAGTCAATATGATATAGTTAAATCGACATAAAGGATATAGTTAAATCGACATAAAGTGCTGACATGCCACGATTCTAAAGCAGTATATCTATTAAAAATGTGATTGCAGTTCCAGAACCCTCTGCTAGCTAGTTTGATAGTAGAGTTCAATTTGATGTAATACCGTTTGGCCACAGAGGTGAATAAAGGACACATATCTTGTGTTTTTAAGACCTTTCACAATAAACTACAGACATTAACACTAACTAAATATTATTATGAATTATTAATACTTATATCTTTGATGCAATGGCAATTTTCTTTCTTTTAAAATGTTATTTAGGTTCCAACAATTCTCACCAACATGGGCTTTAGTGACATGAACAGAGTGACTGTCATGCAATGTGAAATGATCATGTTACAATATTGGATGCTTACCTACAACACCGACAGTGATGGCCGTCTTTATGTCAAGGTTGCGGCAGTAGTTACCAAGGAACTTCATCAAGCAATCTGCGCCAACGCAAGCGCTGCTGTTGAGGACCTCCGGGCTGGCTATAGTCACGGATACATTGCTTCGTTTCTGTCAATGACAACAGAAATATGTACTACCAATCTCCAATGAAATTCATACTTTCATGTTTTTTTTGAAAACAAGTTTTTCAAAAATACACTTTTTTCTGTATCATCTTTATGAATGAATCAGACACTTGTCCCGAGTACAGATTTGTATGATACAGTAAGGTTAAACTTGTGAGCACAACTTTATTTTGGCTAACATATTAAATAACAAAAATACCATTTAAAAAAAAAAAACGGTGTGACCAGTACCAAGTTTCTAGACTGCTGCTGAGTAGATGCCTTGAACGCCACTGTTGGAAACTCATTCCGCAGATATTTTATCCACTTCTCCACAATTTCTTTTGAAACGAGATCTAGAATTAGAAAAAAATCCGACAAGATCGCATTCAGAATGTTTTTTCTTGTTATTCAAGGTTCATACAGCTTTTTATGGCCAAATTCAAGCACTTGTTAAGGACTTTCAAAACCAATCTTCCAAGTTCTCCATTTGTGTTAAATTGAAAATTCCGGTGTGAATCATATATTTTGCAGAGCCACAAATATATCTGTGATTCAAAAAGGTGATTTCTAATCTTGCGTGTGCATTTTTCAAGACCTATGATTTTTAGATCTTGAGAAAATCGCAGCTCAGAAGAAAATGAGTCTAAATATTTTACAGACAAATTTCTCCCAATATGTATAAAATGACAGTAATATATGTAGCCTACATTTTCAGGTCCAGGAAGTTCTTCCCATTACAATTTACCACTAGGAAATGCTACCATATTTTTTTTGCACGGTCCATGATTGATACGCAATCCTTGCACTAATACACATTTCACTTTGCCCTGTTTATGTGTACCATACGCCTGTACACTTGGGCGTGACCTGTAGGGGCCGATGCCATACAAACTATTGCCAACTGACGTTTATCAAGAAGGTATAAGGAATGTAATAGCGAAGCAAAGTCTGTGTCATTTTTGAGCAGACTTGTTGAGAAACATGGCAACAATTTCAAGCAGTTACAAGAACTCCACCCAAAATGTTTCAATCTTTGAAAATACATTAAAATTCAAGCATTATCAAGGATTTCAAGCATCACTACAAATCTTGTTGATTTGTGTTAAACTTACCAATTTTGTTAAGCACCAAAACAATCTTTTTGTTTGTTCCACTTTGGATAACTGCCTGCTCAACCTGAGGGCATCTGCACCCCAGTGGATCGCGTGCATCCAAAACTTCTAAAATCACGTCTGCAGCTTCCACTACCTTCACGGAAAAAAGTCAATCAACCAAGCATCAACACGAAAACGCAATTTTAACATTCAGCTATGTAACTAAATGCAACAAAAGATGAAAATTACCTTTCTAAATTCTCTGTAGTATGCTTTTCTTGAATTCTCACTTTCAAAGTTGACATGTTTTTCCAAACTCTGCATCTCTGTTTCCTGTGAACACACAAAGATATATGGATTACAATAATTTGATTTTTTTGTAGTCGTCCACTCAAAAGCTATACAGTTCTGGTCTGTGTCTCAGAACATGGACTTCTTTTATTTACCTTCTGGTCAAACGCTCTTTGCCTTTGTAGGATGTCATTTTGAAAGGTTTGCAAATTCCTCTTCTTCACCAGCTGCTGTTCTCTGGAGATCCTCTGCCTTTCTTGAAGCTCTAAAAGCTTAAAAGGAAAATAAAGACATACAATACAGTATTTCTGATCTGTCCCGTATTCTTATTTCACATAGGCCTTTAATAAATTGCGTGTTACTCGAATGTGATTGATATACGCAAATGCATGAAAATTTCTAAGCAAAAATATCCTTCCTTGGTGATTTATGACCTCCCGAAAAAATTATGCGAAAACAGAACTCATAACTTCATCAGCACCAGGATAACAACACTAATAATTACATTAACAATTAAAGAAGAATTGTTTCCAATCTTTATAGACACAATGTTGATTCAAAGAAAAAAATACATCTCAAGTATTTTATCTTAAAATCTAAAGAAGTTGATTTAATAACATTTTATGTATGATATTTGTAGAGTTGATTTAAGTTAGCCAAACTGTCATTTAAAATGTATACAAAAAGTCACAGAACAGAGAAAGAGCCTTTAAAATGTCACAAAGGCAAAGGACAGAATAATGTTGCCACTAAGTTTTTCAACAAAAATACGGGAGCCTCAATGAATGCAAATCTACTCAAATTTGAATAATGAAAGAGTTTTTTCTCTAGTGTCAGTATTATCTCATGTGGGAGAACGTATTTTCACCGACAAGAACAGGCACCAGATGATGAAGGTGCTGTATCTAAGTCAGATTCAGGATGCTTTTGTTACTGGTAGCCATGGAAACCAGAGCTATCAGTTTCATGTGAGGGAGCAAACCCCTTCCAAAAAAACAGCCTAGAGAGCAATGGACCCTGCCAGGCGGTACCGCCCCAAGACATTCCGCAGAAAGTAGTGCCCCTACGACCTAGGCGGTTAAAGGATCTATGAACAGTGATCAATAATATGGTGATGTATCACTTTTGGCTTACATCCGAGAGTAGGTGTAAGTATTACCCTTTGCTTTCTGATTTCTTCTGGATTTCTGTTGCCGTGTTGCACAGGCGACTGCTGCCCAGGAATGGTGTTCCCAGAAGCGCCCGCATTCTTACCATCATTCTGTGAATATATAGCATATGCACCAAAGAATACAAATAATGATAAGAATCTTGTGGCATATATATGTATACGTGTATTTGTAATACCTCATATTGGTAACCTTACATTTCGTTATTGAAATTTAGAATTAAATCAATGTGATACACTGCTTTTTCCTTGATATTTGTAACCAGCAGACAACATTATGCCACGTTTCAACAATTGCAACAGATAAACAGGGTTACAGGAAATCAACATTTGTTGTTTCGACTTAATAAGGGTTTTGCATGGTTCCGAAGCGTGAACACCAGAAAACTACGCACCTTTCGTTTTCCCAAAAGAATAAGGCGTTTAGCTCGTCTTTGTTCTGTAAAATACAAATAAAATAAGTAAAATCTACAAATGAAATTGAGAATTAAACAAAACAAAGACGGGATCAAAATGTTACGTACTTGATTTAGACATACTGTACTCTTCAAGCCACACCGGGTTCACGTGTTATGTATTGAACGGGCGCATGCGCAAAAAGACGATGCCAGGTTTCCGGATTTTCAAAATAAAGCAGAGTACGTAAATACTGTACTGCACTATACTCACCGCATGGATGACTGTGTAAATTGTTATTCATTGAAAACAACAACGATTCGGTAAATTTTGCAATGAAAATTTTCAGAAGTTCTATTTAGTCTGTAGGTAAAGGAATTCTTTGATTTCAGACATTTTGACTACCCTGAGTAGTAAACCATCAAACAGTAACGAGAAAATCTAATAAAAGATAAAAACACAAATGAATGAACGAATCAATAAACACAAAAATCAATGAATAAAAACAAATAAGCACTCTTTGTAAGATTTATTTGATATTGGGTGATTTTTTTCTTACGTGTTTTGCTGTACTTGATGTTTTTGCTGCTGAATGTTTTTTGTCACTGTCAAATATTATTGCACTACTGTTACGATGCGCCCCATTTCTTTGCACTCTTATTAACTTGGGCCAGTTTCTAGACACTACTTCTTAAATATGTTTGCCAACTTATCCTGACAGTCTTTTATGTTATTTTTCTTCCTTAATGATTGTTTACCGTGGAGTGCCATGTAGAATCTCATTGCATCCAATGTTTCGCAATGTTGGTATCAATGACAATAAAGATAATTCAATTCAATTCAATTGTTTTTCCTCACATGCAACCACACATTGCCAAAGTTTGACCAAAGCTTGATTTTTAAAATATTTGTCATGATTGCCAAACTCAAGACACCTGGGGCAATCGTTAAATTCTGGGGCACTCCCCTCTTAAGCAGTCAGCACCCAGAGGGGAGTGTCAGATCGTACTTGGCCAGATTACCAATACCAAAGACGTCTCCTGCTTGATTCCTGCCTGCCTCATGTTTCGACCTGTTTCTGCCCCACGTTTACGATCTACTCTCCTGCCCTGGCCACCGACCTGCCCGCTAAGCTGTATCGATTCTGCCTACCTGTCATGGAGTTGCCATTCCGTCCAACACTGCTAGCAACCGACAACCATCGGCTTCCAAAGCAAGCTCTGTCAGCTCAATCCAATAAAGATTCCTTTAAAACGAACGCAACTGGGTCCGAGATTCCATTCTGGTTCGTGACAATATTTGAAAAAACATAAATAATACCTAAAATGGGTTTATTGGACTGCCAACAGAACATAACAGATTTGACAAAAGAACTGTGAAAATTGTATTCAGCATCTGTATCTGTAAAACTTCCAGTGTTTATAACAAAAAAAGCTCATTCAATATTTAATTAATGTGTGAAAATCATTACTGTGCCCAGTGATTAAATGTGGGTTGCGTCTTTTGAGGTGTCCTTAAAAACTTGAAAATATTTTTTCTATCCAATATGTTCTAACTCTGTTCAAAGGGCCTTTTTAATATTTTTTCCACCGTGCCGTTTGCTTATATTTTACTTTTTACAACATTGTTCCGGGACACACAACGCATTAGGTAGAAGAGAAGTGGGGACGAGGTGGAAGGAGGGTGAAGAGTGACTTTATGCTCGTTATCACAGTTTTATGTTAGCGTAGCATGAAAATGGTATAACTAAGAAAAGGTCTGTTTCAAATTCAGTCCACACAACAACCCAACACTCCCAAAAAATGAAAAAGGAAGAGTTTATCGTAGAGCGTCTGAGAAATTTACGTACTTGATGAATGAACTATCTGAGGCTGGACAACAACTTTTAAAATTCAGTGCAGTTCCTTTAATTACAAAAATGCCCATACCACATTGAATTCCTGCATTTTTTTTCATTTATTTTTCATTTGCCAGAAACCTAGATTTATTTTACAAACATCCATCAACAAAAATAAACAATAAATATGAGTATACAAATAGTGAATCATATATTGCTCAGGACTTCAAGCTGGAGCCACAGAGGAGACTTCTGTCTTTGACGTGGATACTTCCGAGCCGTCATCTACTTGTTTGCCAAAGAGCTGCATGATGCATGTGCGAAACTGATAAAAAAAAACGACATAAAAGAAACCAGTCAGGTTAGGTGTTCATTTTCAAAGTGGAGCTGGTCGAGTCCTACCTGTCGATTCATGAACACGTAGATGATTGGGTTGTAGATGGTTGCACTCTTGGCGAAGTACGCGGGCATTGCTGCGGCAAGGGGATGGAAAGCGTATCCGGGGTTAGCCGCGGCAAAGCAGGCGAAAAAAGTATAAGGTCCCCAGCAAAAGACATAGGCCAGGATCATGACGACAACCATCCTGGAGACTTCACGCTCTGCTTTTTGAGTGGACTCCGATTCCTTCTGCTGCATGGCAACCTGCAACAGAGAAGTGCATATGACTCTCATATCTGTCAACTTCAGCAATTGCACCCTTTATTCGTGATTGCAATTTCCCATATTAAGCAATTATAAACCTTACAAACACAACGTGGCACCTATTTCCTCACATTATGACTATGCATACATGCCAACCTGTGGACCTTAAAAACGATAGATTTTATCACGTACTCAGTTCTTACGCACAAAACACAACCAATCTCCAGAATATTAAAAAAATACAACAACATGTCTTTTCTTGAAGTGCTCTGCTTAATTCGAAACTTTGTTACTCTCTGTTGCCATCTCCTGGCTTCAAGTATTGTTCACAGCCTCAGTCAGCTCATTCCTTAAATTAGTGCATTCCTTAGATGCGCTCGATTAAATTCTTCTTTTTCATATTTTTGGGTAGGTGTTAGGACTACAGTATATTTGAAACAAGCCTTTTTCCTATTTTTACCATTTTCATGCTACACTAACAAACAAATGTATTTTAGTCCTATTTTTTTCTTCTTTTGCAAGAAAAAGACAAGTAAAAATTTGTCAAGTCAAGTCACAGATTATTGCAAACCAGACTATCATTACACCATTCCCTGATCTAAAACCTTCATGAGTGCAAATAAAACATAGACATAGTCAAAATGAAATATAGGTTATTCATATGCTATAGAATAGAAGTGTGTTTTAAGCTTAGATTTAAACATTTCCACTGAGGTTGCAGATCGATGAAATAAAATAATTTCCATTCTCATGTGCCAATGACCCTGCCCCTTTCCTGCTTCCTAATATTTTGCGAGTCACGGAACAGTGTTGCTAAAAGTAAGATAAAAGCATCTATCTATGTGTGATGGAAAACAAATATAAAGGCTCTTTAAACTCAGTTAGGCATTGTTAACAAACACTCATAGAGAAAATATTCTACTTTTCACTTTATAAGAACACCTCCAATGATAGACCCTACCTTTAAAACCCAAAGTGGCAAACTTTTACCAAATCTTTTAGGCTACCAGCTCAGTAGCCTAGATGGTAGAGCGCTCGCTCCGAGACTGGGAGGTTGCTGGTTCAAGCCTCGCCCGAGTCAGACTTACAACATTGGTACTCATTTCCTCCCTGCTAGGCGCTCGGCATTAAGGGTTGGACTTGGGCGGTTTGGTCACCTAATGACTAAAAATGGCTGCGCCCTGTTTGGCTGCGGCTGCATCGGCTCGCTACACTTTAACTGTACGGGTCAGGTGTATCGACATTTCGTTCTGTGTGCATGGTTACAAAGAATGACAATAAAAGGAAATTCTAAATTCATTCTAATGCGATCATTGGCGCGTTTTATTCACGCCTAAAGACTTGATGTCGTAGCCTCGCTTCAAAATAAAGCAGCCGAAAACTAAAATACTAGTCTCGGCTCAAGATTTTTTGTTGATGTTTAAATGTGAAAAAGTGGTAGATTAAACGTTTTTAAAAGGGGTAAAGCGGTGGTCTAACGCATAAAGCGGTAGTGTTGGTGAGTATGGACTATGTAAAATCTCTTTGTCTGTCTGTGTGTCTGTCACAAAAAGGGGGAAGGAGTTTAAATATGACCACCATCTGTTACAGGCTATAGGTTACCCTAGATGTAAAGAAAATGCCAAAGAAGCTGGCTCAGCACTATTGGTTTTGTTGACTCACCATTTTTTCAGCGAAAAACAACAAGAGGATGACCAAACAGCAGCTTTTCAACTTCCAATCTGCAGTTTTCTTTTGTTTTCTCCTTGGATTCTTTGCACCTTGAGGCTAATCTTTTCCAAACAATATATATTTGTAGAGCGGTGCAGCTAATGAGATAATGAGATATATTTGTAGACAACTACATATTTAACTCTTCGTACCCCCATTTCAGGAATTTTAATCTCCATCTGGACTTAGTCTTACTCTTTGGGTTTTCCATTCTCGTGTGGCAATGACCCTGTCAAAAAGGGAAATACCACCCAAAAATGGTTTAACATCTTAATGCGGGTGATGCTGTAATGGCGAGCTGCCAGTTATAAGATAACATTTGTTAGTTTACTGCAATAATATCAGCAATCTATGATGACGTTGTCGTCTGCTACCAATGACTGAGGTGATCCAGATTAGAGCCGAAAAGGGCAAGACGAGATCGGTCGAACAAAAAAATAATTATCCTATAAAAAAATTGTTATATGGCATACCCAATTTGAAATGATCAAAATCGTATAAGATACGGTGGGAACGTATAAGCTGACCATTATAGACTCAGTCTAATGCAGGGATCTCCAAAGTAGTGTTAAGGTGCCCGCGGACTAATGCTATGTAATTGAGATTTTCTCGTGAAATGTTTGTTTTTTTAATGGTTGGATTGGGTTGGATTGGATCCCTTAACCACTAAGCTTGTAGGGGCAGCATTTCCTGTGGAGTGTCTTGGGCAAGTACAGCCTGGTTGCGCCATCCCTCTCCGGGCCAACATATGTTTCTACCCAGTCTAGAACCGGGGACCTTTCCTGTGATGGGAAAATGCGCTGGGTATTTTTACCCTACTTCCCAAAATTAACTTGGTATTAACATAGTAATAACATAGTAATAACACCATACATTGTTATTTAAGAAATGCATATCTAACTGGGTCCCCTTTGCGCTGATTAGTAACATAAAGTAGCTCTCATCTTAAAAAGGTTGGATACCCTTCCTCTAATGCATTATAAAAGTTTATTCAGGAAACTTACCGTTCGGATAGCCCACCAGACTGCGAAGTAGCACAGTACAATGATACCCAGCGGGATGATGCAGCATGTAATCATAAGAACAATCATGTAGGACAGAACCCCGGGGTCTTCACTCCCGCTAAAGACATCAGGTCCACAGGATGTCTTTAAACCATGAGGCCAGTACCTGAAAACACAATTATTGCTTTCCTTGTGCAAATATAATAGCTGCACACTTGACAGAATACCATACCTGCTCCATCCAAAGATTGGGGGGGCACACCACACAGCCGACCAGACCCAGGAGAAAACGATCCCGCCCGTAGCCCACTTGGCATCAAATTTAACATTTCCAAATGGTTTGCATACGACTATCCATCTCTCCCAAGAGATGATAGTCAGTGACCAGAGAGCAGTAATACCTGTGGAAGAAACAATATTATTAATAAACAAAACAAAAAATGACCATACTTATTCATGCATAACGCGCATATGTACGTAACACGATTAAAAATAGGTATGAAACAGTTTTTTCACTTTTTTGTCAGTCAAAACCAAGCATTGTAGCTGACAAACGTTGATGATTATGTGCAGCCATGTTTAAAATCATTCATAGACTACATAAACTATGAACACAAGACCAACATAAACTTGACAACGTATTTATTGAATGTCCTTCAAAGTCTGATTCATTATCAAATACACCAAAAATATTTTTTTCTCTTGTCGTGCTTTTTTTGAGGCTTTTTAACACAATTTTCTGTTGTCTCCATTATTTAACACTTTTTATGTCATCTGTCACTGGTGGCCTAGTGGTTGGGTTTTTGCGCTCTTACCTCCACGACCCGCATTTGAGTCCCGTTGCATACGATTATTTGTGGCTTTGGTCACCGTCATTTTTCGAACCATCAGTCATTGCAACATATACTCTAAGTGTGCACTGGTTTGGTTATATGTATATATATATATATATATATATATATATATATATATATATATATATATATATATATATATATATATATATATATATATATATATATATATATATATATATATATATATATATATATATATCTCATCTCATCTCATTAGCTGCACCGCTTATCCTCAATAGGGTCGCGGGGGTGCTGGAGCCCATCCCAGCAATCATCGGGCAGTGGGCAGGGGACACCCTGAACTGGTTGCCAGCCAATCACAGGGCAATATATATATATATATCTATATATATATATATATATAGATATATATATATATAGTATCTCTGACTTTAGTTTTAATTTCATGCGCCTTATAGTCCAGTGCGCCTTATACAGTACAGTATAAGAAAAATATATGACAAAATACTATTCTTTAAAGTTGCGCCTTATACTCATGTAAACCTTATAGTGCGGAAAATCTTGATTGATTTTTACTTGTTTTTCTTGCAAAATAAGAACAAATATGCCTAAAATACTGTGCAATATTGCATTTTTTTTCCCTATTAAATAATATTCGTCGCTGGTACCGTGACTAAAAAGGTGTGATTATTAAGTAAGTATTTTCTCCTCTGAAACTTTTCAGCTCAAGTTTGATTTTGTGGAGCAGCTGTTTATATTACCTAAATACGGCTAGTTGTGTGTGTGGTTAATTGTTGTAAAAGCTGTTCAATGCTGCTAGCTAATGTCCGTTGTTTTTGTCAGAAATTACTAGCTCTCTCACTTTAAATAATAATAAAATGAACACAAATCTTTATTTTTTTTGGTCGGAATTTTCCACAGTGCCACAAAACCTCCCCCTAAAACATCATCTTTTAAAGTCTTTATTTTCAGTACATTATCGATAGTGTTTACTAGCAAAAAAAATACTAATTGTATCATGTGGGTAAGTACGGTTTAAAAAAAATATATCGTGCCTTTTCACATGTCATCTATATCACTGATGGACAAGTGGTTGTGATTTTGCGCTCCCACCACCGTGTCCCTGGTTTAATTCCTGTTGCATCCAACGGTTTGAGTTTGTGGTCAGTGGTAGTTTTATCATCGCACAAATATTGTAATACTACTGCAAAACGTTGTGTATAACAGGCACCCGAGGTGGACCGTCGGGCCTTGCAAGGCCTTCTCTGCTGGCCTAAAAAAATATCTGAATCATGTGATATTAATCATAATTTTTTCCATAATACTTACTAAATAATTCCAAATTATCAGTCAGCTTCCTTTCATTGCTTTTCCCCTGGTTGCACTGCTTCCAGATGTGGGCTTTCATATTGAGCATTTAACCTATAACATTTCAGCCATTACTTGTTGCCAGGGTCAGAAATCTACCGGGAGGCCATCACAATTAGTTCTGCAGGTTCTGAGGCATAAAATAAGTGTGGATAAAGCTGTTAGTTTACCCAGTCAGATTTGGAGTTGGCGAGTTTAACCAAACGTCACCGGTTTGACAAACTATGATTGGCCATGAGACGGTAACAAAAGTATTACAATGAAAAAAATACAATTTGATGGAACTGAAATGCACAGATAATCTGTACTACAGAGTAATTGAACTCTTCTTGAGGAAAGGAAGGAGGATTCATTTTGGGCACAGATAAAAAGGATTTTTGTGAGTAAAATGTGAGTGTATTCCTAAATAATTGTGTAATTTTATGAAGTTATTATTGATGCTTATTTTATGGGTTGGAACTATAGCGGTAATGTTTGTATCCATAAAATAGTTTTTTCGGGTTGGATTTATTCAGACGTAACTCCCTTGAAGGCCTAAGTCTGAAATACTGACAGGCAACCTCCCTTTGAGCTGTTTTATAGGTTAAAAAGTGCTAGTTATCTTAGGATAAATAAAAATACAAATATGATTATATTTCACTTTTTCGGGTTCCACTCACCACAAGTTGAGACAGTGAAGCCTTCAAATACGCACATAGGGTGTCCTAAAATAAAATAACCAAAAAACTGGTTACAAACGCTAATAGTGCTGGCAAAAACGGTTTCCCCTAGATCGGCAATGGCCAGATTGACCAAAATCCAGTTAAGAGGGTGACGAAGTTTCTTGAATTTTGCCGTGGCCACCAAAACAAGACCATTGGTAAAAACGGACGCCACAACCACAAAAATCATCCAGCATGTCGAGACGTTGTAAACCCATCGAGGTGCGATGTGGTAGTTTGGACCTTCAAAGGGATCTGGGGGATTAAAAAAACAAACAATGAAATTAATGTTTTTTTCTAATGTCATTTGTGTAAAGTAATACTGTATGTCAGATATATGATAGTCTTAAATAAAATACATTGTTTAAGTATATTTTAGGAAAAAACAAATGCAAGCTGAGAAATGTCATGTATATAACAATGAAAAAAATGGCAGAAGATTGTATTTATTGAAGTATCGATATTATTTGCTTATTTAAGCAAAAACAAAACTGAAAAATATGTTTTTTTGTGAAATGAAAACAATACTTAATAGTGCAAATGATTGTAGAACTTTGTATCTTAGGATTTATATTATTTTACATTTTTTAGAAAAAAAGGAAATGTTAAAAACTATTTACTCATTTTATTATACATTTTAACTTAATAATAAGTTAAAAAATCATCGAAAAACATTTTGCTGATATTTATTTAATAACTGATATTATTTCACTTTTTTGGGTCGAAAAAAGTGATAAATTAAAGATTATTTTATCTATTTAATATACACCTTATCTTATTTTTAGTGAAATAAAAAAATCATAAAAGAATTGATGGTGAAAATTGTATTTATTGAAGTATTGATACTATTTTACTTATTAGGAAAAAGGAAAAACATCAAAGATTATTTTACTCACCTATGTACATTTGAACTTATTTTTAGAGAAATGAAAATAAATTACCAAATATTAAAATTAAAATTAAATAAAGATATATTTTAAATTAAAAAAAAAAAACATGAAAAAACCCACTGCAGGAAATTTTCATGTATTTAAGTATCGATATTATTTTACTTACTTTTAGTAAAAAAAAAAATATTAATAACTATTTTACCTATTTTAATATACATTTAACTTATTCTTAGTCAAAATAATTTTTAAAAATCCTTAAAAATAAGCAGAAATTTAAATTATTTAAGTATTAATATTTCTTGTTTTAGGGGGGAGTAAAGATAATATTACAGATTATTTTATGTATATTAATATCCAGGTTATTGTATTTTTATTTGAACGTAATAAAAAGTCAAAAATATTCCCGAAAAAAAGGTGCAGAATTTTTTATGATGTTATCTAACTTATTTTTCTTGCAATGTGAAAAAATATTGTGTAAAATCAGAAAAAAACATCTGTTTTTCTTATTTAAAAAAATATTTCTTAAATATGAATTTTCCAAATAGAAATAGACGTATATTTTAGTAAATAAAGAAGTAACAGTTGCAACTACAGTAAAATAAGAAAAATGCATCTTAAAATAAGAACGCTAATCTTCCCATGGTGCAAGAACATTTTCGCGGTGTTTATATACATAGGTAATTGGGAACAAATCTATCATTTCAATCATACATTTTCAAATGCAATTCAAAGTCCAAATTTCATCACTCAAGTTTCTAAGACTCTATTCTATTCTAACTAGTTATCATTCTAGAATTTATATCCAAAGGACCATCAAAGTACTACCACCGCTTGTATTTTTTTTCTCATTACAAACAAACTAAATTACACGTAAAAATGAATAAATTAAAGAAATACAATAATACTAAATAGAAACGCCAGTGGGGAAAAAAATATGTGAAAATATTAAAATGTTCTCATATATCATTAGCTTTAATTGCCCTCTTGTGGGCGGGAAGCTTTATGACTTCACAATTAAAGTTAATAAAAGAGATTTTTTAACCCGAAAATTTGCACTTGGGAATATGAAATTTAGCTATAATTCTCTTGTCTTCTAATTGACAATTCTACAAGTAAAACCAGATACTGTACAGCATGAATGTCAAATAATAAAAACGTTAAATATACCTCTGGTGTTATTGCTGTTTGTATAAGAAAATGCGGATTCCCTCGTCGTTTCCTGGTATCGCCTGGCAGCAAAGGACGGTTTATCCCAAGCGTCGGCCATTATTTTAGCACAAGGTCCTCCTGAGCATCTGCTCTTTTCACCACTTGAACTTCTGCTTTTATACTTTTGCTTGAGAGAACTCTGATACGATTAAGTCAAAATCAAATTATAGTCTACACTTTGCTCAAATCCACAAGCCAGTGAGCTCCAACTGTAATTAAAACCATCAGTAATTGGGTTAAGACACCAACTGCCTTAATAATCCTGTCTGAAAAGAGATTTCCATCCGTTGCCCGAAAGATGCCGATTGATTGGTCAGTTCAATATAATGTCTCTGATATGGCTTTTTCTTTGCCACTCTACCATTTAATGGTTGCCTCTTCACTGTTGATGTTGCCACTGGTGATTTGTGAGTACTGTTGAACCAGAATGCCAGCAGGGGACCTGTAAGGCGTCTATTTCTCAAACTATAGACTCAAATGTACTTATCCTCTTGCATGTTTGTGCCTCCCACTTCTCATTTTACTCAGTGCTGTTTTCTGAAGGTAGTGGTACACACCACTGTAGGAGATCTTCAGTTTCTTGGCAATTTTTTTGCATGAAATATCCTCCATTATTTAGGACAAGAATAGACTGTTGAGTTTCACACGAAAATTCTCTTTTTTTCTGGCCATTCTGAAAGTTTAATCACACTCACAAATGTGATGCTCCATATACTTGACGAGCTATAGGGAATTTCCGTTGTATAGCTTCTCCAACCAGCTAAACTGATTTTACTTGTGCAAACATAATTGCACAACGGTTTTCTAACCACCAATTAGCCTTCTCATAAAATTAGCAAACACAATGTACGGTATTATTGTAAGACCTGTGTGCTGGTTGGTGGAGATGGGCCTCCATATACCTATGTAAGACATTGCATTAAAAACAAACATTTGCAGCTAAAATAGTCATTTACCAGGGTAACAATGTGTGGGGTGTATTTGTGATTAGCTTATGTTGTCTTTATTGAAAAAAAAAAAAGATTTTCTTTCAAAAATAAAGACATTTCCAAGTAAACTTTTGAAGGGTAATGTACATCGTATGGTGAGAATTTGGGGAGGAAGTTGCTCCTCTTTGATTTCTGCTATAGATATCAAGGTTTAAGTTTCACTACAGAAACAATCCTTATCAGTCTTCATCAGGACAACATTTTATGTACCCATTCCAAACCCCACCATATCATCAGCTTGGTGTACACAACAGTTTAATTCCCTCCTTACATGCCTCTGTGTGAGACCTTCTTCCCTATCAAATATTTTGTAAAAAACAACAAAAACATTTTTTACTCTATACCAGGCATGTCATACTAGGTTTGGCTCAAGGGCCAGATGCAACCTTTATGTTTTCAGGTGATCAGTAAAATATTTCACTTTGTTTTTCGGTACTCATAGCCTAACCTACAAATCATTATCACTAAACACATGGGAAAAAAGTATTTCATGTTTGGTATTGAATGTGTTAAAGGTGGTGTTAGTAAGTTCAAAATATTCGACTTGCTGATGCTATCATCTGGCTGAAATGATCATTGCAGCCCCTGTCAAGCTGCTTGTATGCGGCGTGCACGTATGTGTCTCTCGTAGATGTGCTCAAATTAACTCTTCTTCTTTCACACTTTTTTGGGGTTTGGGTTGGAATTTAAAGCAATTATTTTTTCATGTTTACCATTTTCATCCTAGGATAAATGAAAACAACCAGCACGGGCGTGTAGTCACTCTTCAGACTGTCTCGCCTCCTTTCATCTAGCCAAATGTGCTCCGTGGCTGGAACACCAATGAAAAAAATAAGATAAAAGTAGATAGGCGAGGTTAAAAAATATATATAACAAGGTTCCCTTTGAGACTCCTTGTGATAAAGGACTATACAAATAAATATGACTAGCCAAGACTAGACTTCTTTGAACTCAGTTGGGCATTGTTCAAAAATACTTATTGAGAAAATATTTCATTTTAAAGTTTTAAGTGCACCTTAAATTACGCACCCCACCTTCAACATTTTTGTTTATTTGAACAGTTGCGTAAATGATATTTTATATTTAAATAGACTCACCGCAATCCTTAAACATAAACAAATTAAAGTGGGAGCTACGTGTTAAAATATGCTTGCCTCAATTGTTATACTGCTTCGAAGTAAATTAAAAAAAATTCGAACTGAACGAGCAAAAAAATATAAAAAACTTCTAGGCTTAGCCTACTGAGGCTGAAAAAATACTGTACAATATTGTCTTAAACATGAAAGCAGATTGAACATCCGCTCTATTACACCTTTTGGTTTGTATTTATTAAAAAAAACTATTTTTTTGAGAGAAATTACCAGGAGACTTGCTTCTTTTTTAACATACTCAGAAATGTATGGCGGGCCTGATTAAAACAACAAATGTGCCGGCAAAAGGTCACAAATAGTTTCACAAGCCACTGTACCGGGGAGGCGATAGTCACCGCTGTTGAACTGAAGCTTAAAGAAAAGTGGATGCACCTCAGACTACGATGAGTTTCTGCCTTTGAGCCAAATATGTTAATCATGTTTTATCTGCTTGAGCGTGGTTACCATTCACAACTTGGCTGTATTTGCTTCTGTCGTGCCGCCATACTTCACAATACTTAAATGTTACATTAAATTATTTTGCAAGAAGCCATGTTCAGAACAGTTTCTGTTAAGAAATGTAAGATATAGAAACACATTAAAATCTGATTTTTAGCAAGCATTTATTCGAATATATGTGCAGTGGGTAGCACATTTGCCTATCAGGCGAAAAGTCCCCAGTTTGAGACCGGGTGGAAACATAGGTTGGCCTGGAGGGGGAGGGGCGCCACCAGGCTGTATTTGCCCAAGACACATCACACGAAATAGTGCCCCTATGACCCTAGTTGCTAAGTGATCCATCCAACCAATCTTAAGTAGTTTTAAGTTTTTTTATTTTTTACTGTATTTCTTATTCTTTCGTGATTGATTGATTGATTGATTGATTGACTTTCTAATCATTTCTTTTTTCTTTATTGGGATTATATTAGGTAGAAATGCAATGGAAATTTACCCGGACCCAAGCTCTGGTGGCCCCCAAGAAAATTGAGCTTGAGACCCCTGACTTAAATAATCAAATGATACCCTGAAAAGGTCAGGATATTTTTCTCATTACTGTATTGATTAATTGATTTATTTAAGTGTTGATTTATGATTAATTCACAGATTTGATCAAATTATCATTTGATGCTAGTTCCTTAGCTTGGCCAGGCTTTAGGGCTAGCTTGGCCTTTTGGCCGTACCTCTTGCCATGATCTTTGATTTTTGCATTTCGGAGATGGAATAAGAGCTTGCTCTGTCCACTCCACGCATCGGCCCGGTATCGCAGTACCTCCGGGAACGCTGCATTCGCAATGATCGCAGCAAGGCTTTAGGGCTAGGACCTTAGCTTGGCCTTTTGGCTGAGAGTAAGTGTCCCGGCTCCTAGGCTTTGTAGCGTATTATGAACTGACCGATAACGGATAATGGATAATGAATAACGAAGATAGAACAATAACCCTTAAAAAACCCATTTGTGTATTTATTTACTTTCTCATTTATTTATTTTGTGACCATTTTTACTTTGTTTGAGAATCCAAAATAAAAAGGTAAAATCTCCTCATTTCTAGCATTCTTTTTCTTAATTCACTCAATCATTTATCAATAAAGTAAGTAAAACCAAAAACGGGTTAAAAATTATCCTCAGTCAATGCCAGCCCATTTTAATTTTAATATAATTGACGTTTTTGTTCTCCAATGGCAGCAAATGCTTATAATGTAGTTCAATCTGTTTATTTTATTGGTTTAAAACAAGAAAATAATTGCTTCTTATGAGATAAACTATTTGGTATAACACATTACAAATCGTTTTTGTTTATAGTCAGTGTTATTTGACTAATTTTGGTTGAAATGCTTAAGAGAATAAATAATTTAATAATAATATGAATACATTAAAAATACTTCTATTTCCAATAACAATAATGATAATAATAATATTACTCATGATAATAATACTCATAATAATAGTTAATATTTCATAATTATTTACAACCGGTACTCCGAACATTCAAATATTTATTCCATGTCAATAATTTATTGTCTTTTATTTGCTTTGTTATTTATTTATTTATTTATTTATATATTTTTTTTTTACATATTTTCATTTTACGCATTTTTATAGTTTTTTTTGTCTCACTTGCACTGAAAAGAAAAGCCCCTTCAGTTTGTTATACTTTTGTATGATAACAATACAGTACAGCCATTAATCCATTCATTTAATAATAATTTTCCCCAAAAACACATCATAAAATTCAAAAAATAGCTGCGAACTAAAACAGAGCAGGATTATTTTACCTATTTTCAATCTTATTTGTGACTGGACTTATGTGACTATTAACCTTTCGCTGTTTTACATAATGGCAAACTTGCAAAACGGGTCACCATATTAAAAGTAAACTTGTGCTTGTTGACATTTAAAGAAGGTAAAACACCTTCGGAATAATCTCCTGTGGAAAGAGGTTCACCTGAGAGCAGGAAAGTTCAACAGCCCTCTGATCCTAAATGCTCACGTCACCGTCCTCATTGAAAGGGCAGGGCAAAGGTGATTAAAGTATCTCGATTTACGTACTTTGTGTAACTCAGAAGATGAACGTGCTCCGTATTCCAAACGTGAATGCATCCGGAATTCTGGTTCCAACAAGGACATACAACACAATCTATTGTTTACTGAAAAGAATATAACAATACTAATAAATGAATCAAAATAACATACTCTGCTAACAATCACTCATACTCTGACATTCTGGGCAGTTTTTATTAGAAGTTTTGCCTTCCTCGCAAAACCTACTGTTTTTTGAAGAGTTACCCAATTGCTTCAAGGGCCAGTGTATTATTTTTAACCACTAGATGTCGCAGTGTTGTGTAATGCAACGGAAAACGAAGAAAATAAACTACAGAAACTCAAAGTGATTGAACTGCACTTTTTCTTCTCATTTTCTTGCCCAGCTTTTTTAAAGTTTTTTGGCTTTTTGGGGGTAGCAACAAGATGGCCTACAATCATGTCAACTCTCGTAGATGAGGATCCTGTTATGTAAATTTCTATCTACCCTGGTCATATCCCTCGAGAGGAGTGATTTTATGTAAAATACATACACAATTTTACATGTATTTATGAAAAATGCACTTTAATATATGAGTTTATTTATTAGTTTCCTCCCATCATTCAAATCAAGGTATTTTAATGAATGATGTTTTTATGCCAGTAGGAGACACCAAATAAAAGACATTGCCTTTTTCTATAGGTAACCGTGTTACATCCTGAGCTATTTAACCATCGCTGATATGTACTTTAAAATTTCATTTCATTCAACTACTATACAAAAACAACCTCTAGTTTCAGCTTTAGTTTGATGTTTGAATTATTTACTGCCCAAACAGATGTTTGTTCTTTCTTTCAGAGTAAGTATCCTACATTTCATCTGTTTGGATTGTGAATGAGTAAAAAAAAGGACAGTTGTGAAATTGAGCGATGACTCGAAATTAATCACAGACTTGCATTTGGGTGGGCCTGAACACGGCCGTATACTGTAGGTAGAAGTGAAACAGGTAGTGAAAGTAAAGCAACAGTTGACAACGAAAACACGAGGAGAATATTTAAAACAATATGCTATAACATCCATAGTCAAGTCAAGTCACATTCATTTGTATAGCCCTTAATCACAAAAATGTCTTAAAGGACTGCACAGGATTACAATGACACCATCTCCTAATCTTAAACCAGCATGCAGGCAAGGAAAAACTCAAAACCTCAGCGATGAACAGGGGTGGAATAGATTTAGCATTGAGTCACAGTACACAAACATAGTAAATATCAATAAAAGAGAACACTAGGTAACATGTTGACATTTGTCTGGAATGTGCATGACAGCAACGATGCCTCAAGCCTGTGAACCAGTCCAAAAAGTCCATAATAGCAACGACGCAGCTTCCCATCTCTGCTAGCTGGTCGAGCCTGAAGACTTCTTCTTGGCTCTCGGAGTCAAAAATAGACCGGCATTTTCAGAGCGGAGGTTCCGTGCAGGAACATACGGGGAAATTAAATCTGAGCGATAAGAGGGCGCAAGTCCATGCAAACATTTTTATTTTAGAAAGAGAACCTTAAGGTCACATCTTAAGTGGACTGGGGGCCAGTGCAATTTGGCCAATACTGGAGTAATATGCTCAAATTTTTTGTCTTAGTCAAGAGTTTCGCTGCCGCATTCTGAACCAGCTGCAAACTTTTGATGCTAGACATCGGGAGACCAGAAAGCAATACATTACAGTAATCAAGCCGAGAAGTAATAAACGCATGAATTAGAACCTCTGCATCTGATTGGGACAGCATAGAACGAATAAAACGAGGACATGATGAATTGAAGCAAAAATGTTCCAAAAGAACATGCAAGAGATTCATGAAAAACATTAGATTAAAAATACAGAGATCAGGCTGAAACACATCCAAACTAGCATTGATTTAAGATATGCTGAAAATATGTGTCATCTTCTTCTAAGCAGAAAAAATACTCCTCACTATTCGCTGAAAACTAGTGTCTTCTTCTGCTCAGAAAGCTGCCATTGTTTTCTTCAGCGCAGCGCAAGCATACTTTTGTTTAGCAAAAACCAGTGGTTTCTTTTTTTATTCGTAAAGTAACCTCTGCTTTAGGGTGCAAACATAACATAGTCGTCTTCCATTTGGGAGGTTGAAGAGGAATGTTGACATTGTCTTTATCCGAGCAAAAAGTGAGCATTTTGTTTTTCAAAGAAAACCAGCAGTTTATTTTGTCTTCTGACATTGTCTTCTTCAACACTTAAAGCTAGCGCACTTTTCTTTTTAAGAAGCCGTTCATTATTTTATGCTTAAAAGTAACTTATTCTATAATTACAACAGGCTTCTTCTGTGCGGAAAGCTAGCATAACTTTCTTTCGTTTGGAAGGTCAACCTGATCTATATCTAAGCATTATCTTCTTCACAGAAAACCAGCGAATTCGTCTTCTACGCAGAAAGACAGCATGTCTTTCTTAGCGAGCAGAGCTAGCGTATTTTTCTTCTTCACCAACAGCAGTATCTTCTTTCACACTTCAAATGGAACTGATTCTGTGCTGACAACAGGTATTGGGTTATTTGGGTAGAAAGTGTGGGATTCATTCTATCAGTTATATGAGTTTTGTCATTTGATCATAACGTTATTACTTCGATGAAGACATTACTTATTTAATTGTTATAAATGCACATCATATTTATCTACGTATTTTAATGAAGTATTTACTTCCTCTGTCCATATCTCATCTCATCTCATCAGCTGTACCGCTTATCCTTATTAGGGTCGGGCAGTGGGCAGGGGACACCCTGAACTGGTTGCCAGCCAATCGCAGGGCACACGGGGACAGACAACTCACTCGCTCAGTCACACCAAGGGACAATTTGGACCGGGCAATTCACCTGAAATGCATGTCTTTGGAATGTGGGAGGAAACCGGAGTGCCCGGAGGAAACCCACGCAAGCACGGGGAGAACATACAAACTTCGCACAGTAAGGCCGGTAGCTGGATTTGAACCCACGCAGGAGGTTCCCACGACCTCAGAACTGTGCCGCACACGCGCTAACCACTGCTGCCCTCCTCTATTCATATGAATGTATTATTTCATTTCAGTGTACTTTCCCCGCAGTGGTCTTCCGAATAGTTAATCTTATTTTATCATACAACCTTCAAAATCCAGCTGTGTGCAGTTGTTCATTGAGTTCCTTTCTTTTGCCCTGTAGCTTGAGTTCCCAGAAGTGCCTGTAATAGTTTCGTGTTCCATTTTGCGAATCCACGCCCTTTTCCTATTAGACAGGGGGAGAAACATTCTTGCATGCCTTTTCTGAGGGAAACCTTCTCCTTGCCCTTTGTGGGAAAACGCTCCCCTGATCAATTGGTCCGGAGTGCATTGTTTTATTTTATTTTGTAACTGTAATAAACGTCCTCAACTGAACTGCTTTCTTCAGCTCATTTTTTTTCTTCGTCCAAATAGTCGGTCCAAATTCTAAAAAGTGAACACGCAACTAACATCATCTTCTTCTGTTTTTAAGGCTGGTGTTGTCTTAAACTGATTGGAAAGTTAGAATTGACTTCTTCACCGAAAACTAGAGGTGCATAATCTTCTGTGCCGAAGGTTAACGTTGATTTTTGGATGATTTACTCATTCTTACATCAGCCGCAAAAAATCCAATCTATACTCCTGTTGAACAAAATTACTTTTTATACCTAATTTTGTGATTTCATAGACTCTGCAGAAAACTTATAGGGAGTAAAATTTAGTAATTGGTTTGGATTTGGATTGGAATTTGTGTTTAACATTTAGCTTTGCCAGCCAGTTGTGTTTTTTGTTTATGAAAAGTAATACAAACCAGAAACCTCTCTCTGAGATTAAAACCCATAATAATTCACCTTTTCCATGCTCTGCTCTCACCATCCGGCTGAACAGTTCTTATTTATTGGAGTGATGAAAACTAGTTCATCCAGGTTTGAAAAACGTCCGCTTGACCTAGTGAAGTCTCCAAACCAACTAAAGTAGATTATACGGACAACTCAGGTCTCTCCACAGGACAGATTAACATAATATAATTAGGCCTGACAACTTAATCCCTCCGGAATGACATGTTCAATCTGCGGTTGACCAGAACTGTTGGCATCCTTCATTAATCCGTTAATTATGTGTTTATTCGGATGTTCACTCCATGGTCCAGGAGATGGTTCGCATAATTGATGGTGCTTACTGTTGAGGACTTCATGTGGAGTAAGAAGATGGAAGCTATACGGTGAGTAAATTTGAGTTGTTTTTTTAACTAATTTCATATTTGTATAATGAATAGAATTTTTTTCTTAAAAATGTTTATGGATTCTGTCCAAGCTGGAGTTGACAGCTGAACTCGTACATTTCGGGGGCAAGTCTGGAATTCCGCTAGTTCTGAACTATTCCCTTTCAGTAAAAGTTCACTACTAGCAGAACTCTGATTTGCTCCCGATTAGCAACAAGGGTTAAGGTTTTCAGGACCATCGAATACCAAGTATATTTACCAATAATCTATTTTTCTTTTATTACGGCTCAACACTGATGTGAAATGAAGTGTACCCAACTTTTACAGCGATCACATGTTCATTTGACATCAGGTAGCACTTGACATCATTCACATTAACCACATTGTTGGTTTTGAAGGAACTAGACTGGTAAGTAAACAAGTGTTTCGTTCTTGCAACGGATCAGAACAACCTACAAATGAACACAATACTGCAAGTTACTTCAATAAGATTACTTGCTCATGCCAGTTCTGTATCTTTCTTTATGTTCTAGGACAATGGTTCTCTACTGGTCTGACTTCAGGACCCACCATACAACTCTAATTACAAGCTGTGACCCGAATCAAGAAAAATGTTCTTCTTTTACCTTCAGTCTCTAATGATCACCAAGCCGAAATTCAGCGATCTGCTGCAGCAAAGTCAAAGTTTTCAGGAAACTTCCCAGTCTGACCTTTCTAAGGTTTAGTTTCAAGTTATTTTATTGTGTGATGAGCTTTTGTCGTTATGGCTTTGAGGAAATTACTATGGAAACTATGCAATTTGAAAAAGTAAAAATCTGTTATCTAGTTACCTGATAATTTATAACAACGTCAAATTTGTAGCGATCGCGTAGCTGAAATTCAGCTTTCTGCTGGAACCAAGTCAAGCGCTTTCAAATTTAATCGCGTTCTTCTAAAAGAAAAACATGATGACCAGCAAAACCAAGTTATAATATTCCCTTTAAAAATAGCGTCTCCTAATGGTAAAAAAAAACATGTCGACATTCTACAACATAATATCGATTTGAATAATAAGCAAAATACATGTAGAATATGTCAAAATGCATTTTTTAAAATTATTGACTATCATTGACAAATTTGACATAACATGAACCTCACCGTAATAATCTGTCATCTTGTTGCTATGGGTGCCCAAAAAGAAACAAACATGTCGTGAAAAGCTGGAAAAGAAATTATAATAAAAATGTTGAGATTTGATCACTTTGAACTGCCCTAGTCTGTATTCATCTTTGTGATTTTTTAGCACTTGTTTGCAGTTGCACTACACTGTACATTGAAATCTAGTGGTCAAATTATACACACTGTCCGTTTGATGCTCAATTATCTGCTTTTAAAAAAAAATCCAAAACACTTCAATTCAGTAGCTTTGTTTCCGATATAACAGCATCCATATCTCATATATTTGCGTTTGGCCAAGCTCTATGTGTGTAAAAAACTGTACCGGCCTTTTTCTGTGATGCAAAATAGTGGGTGTCAACTCGCATTTGATGGGCATTATTGCTATCTAGTGTCACGAAGTGAAATTAACCCTCAGGTATGTTTTTTCTTTTATTATTTATTATTTTGCAAAGGCAAAGGCTCGTGACCCACTGAAAACGGGTCTGTGGCTTATTTTTGGGTCCCGACCCACATGTTGAGAAACACTGTTCTAGGAGAGGGATCCCCTATGAACCCCTGAGTAGCTGTCTGACCTGTTCTGAAAATCCCTCACCAGTGATTGGGCACTGTAATTTTCAAGGAAATCTGATTTCTAATTGGCGTGGAGATTTAGTGGTTGACTGAGCCTATTTTAACTCCACTTCAAATGATTACTTTCTGGTAATAACACAATAGTGACACCACAGTCACAACATAATCAATTGTCATTTTAGAGGTACATATCAAATCAAAGCTTCAAAAAGGTTGTGACCACTGATCTAGGATTATTGTACTTTACTGATTGGTAACTGTATGTTAATTGTTGCACCCTCAAGAGTCCGCTTGCGGTTACTGCATGCTACTGTTCACAGTGAATTTGACACAATAAGACAGACAAGTTATTATGTCAACAACATTTTTATACCACGTCACACACAAGCATTTATACACATCTTGACTACTGCTTCTGATAATTTAAAAGACAATGAACCATTCTTCTAATATCGAGGAGTTTCCATTAGGCCCTGGATATTCTCTAATAATAATATTCTCTAATATTTGCATCATGTTTAAAAATATTAGCACTTCTAATATATCTATATTTAGTCATACAATTCATGTATTATAATGTCAATTAATTTTTATCCTTTTTTTCTTATATCAAAGTCAACTACAGCCCTTATAAAAATAATAATGGAGCAATTTCCTGTATGAAACGTGCTATTCAAATAAATTCAGATTTAAATTGATTTGATCAAAATATCACTTTTATTTTTGTAGCCAACATCTAATTTTTCTGTTTACCCACTTTTGTTTTGTCTTTGCTTAAATGCACTTAATAACTATAAAATCAGCTGGAGTTGATCTTTTCTGTACAAATATTCCATGATTGCTTGTTTTGTGGAAATATTATGAATATTAAATATTCTCGTGAAGTGGTTCAATTCAGTAGGATCTATTTATCCACAAAGTGTGTAGATGAGGATCCTTTAACCACGAGGGTCCTAGTGACATCATTTCCTGTGGTGTGTCTTGGACAAGTACAACCTGGTGGTGCCCATCCCTCTCCAGGCCACATTCTATGTTAGAGTATTTTAAAAATGCACCCTTAACTTTTTTTCACTGCTTGTTTTTTTATTTTATTTTTTTAATCAATTTTGTGTATAACTGTAAATATTGTACAAATCAACTTGGTCCGACTTTGGAGACTTCAGTTGTGGATTGACTTGTAGATGATTCGTCGTCATCGCTCGAGCTCATCCCCAACATCGCCTTCATGCATGAGCGGAACTGAAAAAAAAAAAGGAATTTGAAAAGATTGCTTCATAGAAAAAAATTCTCCACAATAATCATTTTATACTTTCCAGAACCTTTTTAACAGTACATCAAAATATAAAAGTAAATGCATTTTAATGATCCAAATAGGTGTTTTTGATAAGATAGTTGTTTATTTTCTCAATGTTTTGATGTCCTACGATTGGCTGGCAACCCGTCCCAGTCCAACTGCCCAAAATAAGCTGGGACCCTCATGTTAGTAAGTCGCTTAAATAAATGTGTTTTTCAGCATTATAAAACGTTGTTATGATACTGCGAATTTCTTTTTGGGGGTGAAGGGTGGCACGGAATCTGGGGGTGCAGCTAAACTCAGCAAAATTACCCTAACAAAAAAAAATCATGCTCACATGGCGAAAACTTTCCTTATTTCAAATATTTTTACCATCAATTTAACTATTTTATATTTTTGTCAATGTTTTAAGTATTTTTTTCTTATTTTAGTATTTTAATGTTACATGATATCATGTCGGCCAGCACAGTAGCGTAGTGGTTAGCGCGTTTGCGGCACAATTCTGAGGTCAAGAGATCAAACCTTCCTGTGTGGAGTTTGCATGTTCTCCCCGTGCTTGCGTGGGTTTCCTCCGGGCACTCCGGTTTCCTCCCACATTCCAAAAACACACATTTCAGGTTAATTGGCCGGTTTAAATTGTCTCTAGGTGTGAATGAGCGAGTGAGTTGTCTGTCCCTATGTCACTGCGATTGGCTGGCAACCAGTTCAGGGTGTCCCCTGCCCACTGCCCCAAGATAGCTGGGATGGGCTCCATCACCCCCACCACCCCACTGAGGATAAGCGGTGCAGATAATGGATGGATGGATGATATGGTATGATATGATATATGATATATGATATATGATATATGATATATGATATATGATATATGATATATGATATATGATATATGATATATGATATATGATATATGATATATGATATATGATATATGATATATGATATGATATCATCTATCCATCCATTATCTGCACGTCTTATCCGCATTAGGGTCATGGGGGTGCTGGAGCCCATCCCAGCTATCTTCGGGCAGTGGACAGGGGACAGCCTGAACCGGTTGCCAGCCAGTCGCAGGGCACACAGAAACAGACAACTCACTCGCTCATTCAAACCTAGGGACAATTTAGACCGGCCAATTAACCTGACGTGCATGTTTTTGGAATGTGGGGGTAAACCGGATTGCCCGGAGGAAACCCATGCAAGCACGGGGAGAACATGCAAACTCCGCACAGGAAGGCTGTCAGCTGGATTTGAACCCATGAGCTGCGCGCAGACGCGCTAACCACTCATCCGCTGTACCATGCTTATATTATATTATGTTATATTATATTTTTCAGGTGGATTGGCCGGTCCAAATTGTCCCTAGGTGTGAATGAGCGAGCGAGTTGTCTGTCCCTGTGTGCCCTGCGATTGGCTGGCAACCAGTTCAGGGTGTCCCCTGTCCACTGCCCGAAGATAGCTGGGATGGGCTCCAGCACCCCCGCTGCCCTACTGAGGATAAGCGGTGCAGCTAATGAGATGAGATGAGATTATATTAAAAGTAAAGAAATGTAGCAACATTAAAACACTAAATTAGCAAACTATCTTCCAATATAATATCTAAATATGTACACTTTTATACAGCTTTTGGAGTTTTTTTGTCTTAGAGTTTGGGTTCACTGACCTGTTTTTTCAACTTTACAATTTGTTTTTAATACAATAAGGAAAATAATACCTAAAATCAACAATATTATTTGCCAGAAAAACAAAGATGTTGCCCTCTTAAATATTTATGTATTTTTTTAAATTTTTGTTTTTTTATTTCATTCACTTGTGTATTCATGTATGTCTTTATTTGTTTGTTTATATATGTATTTATTTATTTGATCATTAGTTTCTTTGTTCATTTCATTTGTCCGTTTGTTTGTTTACTCTTCACTCTTTTGTCATGTTTATTTGGTCTAGCCCTTAATCACAAGGAGTCTCAAAGGGCTGCACAGACCACAGATTATGCAAACTACAGACTAGTATTACACCACCCCCTGATCTAAAACCTACATGAGGGCAAGGAAAAACTCAGCATGAGGAAATTTTGTAATGGACTTTTGTGATAACAGTTTAAATTTAGCAGTAAACAATAATTAAGTTGTGCTTTCCTTTACTAAAAACAAATGATTTCCTCTGGTATTTCCCCCTTTCTCAACTTTTTTTTCTACAAACAAAACTCATTAAGTGGTTTTGAAGTTATAAGCTAACTAGTATTGTAATGCATGTTAATAATTCACATGTTCGATTAGTTTCCAACTGTTTTAGTTCACTAAAAAATAAAAATGTGTTGTTTTTGTGACAGTAAAACAACCTGTTTATTAAGAAAGATGTAGATGAAAGGATTGTAGACAGTCGAGGCCTTGGAAAGACAGGAGGGGATGGTGGCCAGTCTTAGATCAAAAGGTTCCCCTCGATTGTTGACCACCCAAACGGCGAAGGAGGCGTACGGCATCCAGCACACCAGGAAGCCCAGCACCATCACAACCACCATCCTGGTAACCTCTCTCTCCGCTTTCTGCGTGGATGCAGACTCAGCTTGGGCTTTTGCCGCCTGTTAAAAAGGGACGGAAACTTATTTTGTATCACACGTATCAAACTCATGGCCCGGGGACCAAATGTGGCCCGACACATTTTCCTATGTGGCCCGCGAGAGCTTTATATGTCTGAAAGTCATTGAAAATAAAAAGTTCAAAAGAGTGCTTTGACTAAAAACTACATTTCCACCAAAGCTTGTCAACTACGATATCTGCGAAGTGATGTATCAGTGCCACTACACGCCAGTGCAACAATATCGATGAGCAGAATAAAGAAATAACTGTCCGAGAAGATTTTGCTGTTTTGTTATACAGTTATACCTCTACATACAACATTACTTAGTTCACGGATCATTCTCGTATCAAGAATTGCTCATATCTGGAGCAAATTTACTGAAAACCAATTCATTTGCTCCTGGTCTCTGAAAAGCATCAAAGTTAATCCTGAATCGCTATAAAACATGTTTTCATGATCATTAAATATACTTTCAAAATAGTAATTGAACATAAAATCACAGTAAAATATCTGAACAACCCTACTCCCTAATAAATACCCCAAAAAAGGGATAAACATCTGCTTTCATGTGGTCTGCTTTTGTGGGGGCCGAATTGGGAAGTGCAGCTCCCGATCGCTGACCACTTCAAGCAGCCGAATGCAATCTTCTATCAACCGGGCAACACTGGGCCATTTTGCTTGTACGATATAAAAGATGAAAATAAAACAACTTTGAAGCCCCAGTCACTCGTGTTAACATCTGGAAATTCTTGTAACTTGGATTTCCTCTGGCATATCGTGAAAAATGTTTGCTCTTGGGTCTAGAGTTTTTCAATGCAACTAGAGGCAGTGGAAAGATCTGGGGGAGCGGCGAGGAAGAAGGGGGTGGTTTTTTCAAGGTTTTGTAGCGAGTGACGGAGTTTTGGCCAACCACAATTGTTACTGTTCAAGTTTTAAAAGCGCCGACCAAACAGAGGCAAGTTTTAATAATAGCACAAGCCAATAAAAGCGATTCAAAGTTTACAAGCACCACACTATGCCACACCCACCGTGTGAGCTCATTGAGTGTCATGGCGGCCTCCGTAAACATAGTCCCAGAGTCAACAAATGAGAAGGAAACAAAGCTTGCACCGAAGAAGAGCGGTACATCACTTGTTTGGACCTATTTTGGTTTTGACGAAGCGGACGTGGAACAAAAGAAAACGCCCGTTGCAGAATTTACTTTGGCGTAGAAGCTAGGTCCAGAGGAAATACAAGTCATTTGTACCAGCACCTTAAAAAGTATCATGGCATGTAAAAATGATTACAAGTAAAAGGCGAAGAAGATGCATTTTCAAAAGGACTGAGAGGAATACACTGGGGAGCCTAGGGGGCGCCAGCCTGCAAATGTTTGGGAACCATTGCTCTGGACGCTATTATTTTTGGCGGGAATAGTAGCAACAAATAAGTATTTTTTTTCAATTATTTTTGTTCCGTCTTTTACCTTTTAAATAAATGCAATGCCTCTAGAGTTTAGAGGGTATACATTTATTTTAGCTGAATAGCTTTTATGAAGAGGTATTCCTGTATTCAATTCATAACATATATATGTGTAGAGACAGTATTTCAATGCAACTGTAATGTTTTTGAGTTGAATATTTCATAAATACAAAACTGCTTTATAATAAAGCAGTAGTTACATTTATCCAACTTACTGATTACATTTAGTTACATTTATAAATTACATCACATCTTTTAAGTAGCCATTACGCTGATATGGCCTTCGGTGAAAATGATGTTGACACCCCTGTTTTTGGTGATATGAAGTCCATTGCAACTTACAGATTTCAGCACAAAAAGTAGCTGTGCGTAGCAAAAAAAGATGGTAGATAACGGTACTGCAAAGCAGAAGCAGAAGAGGAAAGTCACGTAGGACTCGTTGTTAAACTTGTTGTTGGTGGTGTACCAATCCGGGCCGCAAGAGCATTGCATTCCCTCTGGGATGTACCTGAAAACAGACGGGCGGGAATCACAAGGCTGTACGACTGAAAACACATATTTCTGAAGGTTTTCTGTACACTGTCATGTACTTACCGGCTCCACCCAAAAAGAGGGGGAAGAGAGGCCATTAAACCAAAGACCCAAGTTGCGAAGCAGCAAGCAATAGCATGATTAGGCCTGAAGGCAACGTTGCCCAAAGGTTTGCAAACAACTAGCCACCTTTCGAAAGCAACCACAGCCAGGGACCACAGGCTAACCATACCTGGTAGAAGAAGGAATAAAAAACATGAAACACACTCATTTCCATCCATTCATTATCTGCACCGCTTATCCTCAGTAGGATAGCGGGGGTGCTGGAGCCCATCCCAGCCACCCCTGGGCAGTGGGCAGGGGACACCCCGAACTGGTCTCTGTGTGCCAGCCAGTTGACGGGCACACAGAGACAGAGAAGTCACTCGCTCATTCACACCTTGTAATTGGTGAATATGCAATTTTCCATGAATTATGTGCTGTTGACTTTAATTTTGTTGAGTATTTTAAAGGTTAAAATAGTTTTGTGTTTTATCTTTGTTTTTTGGGGGATTTGAAAAATTAATTTTATGTTTCTAATGTTTTTCAGGTTTGTGTTTCTCAATTAGTTTTTTTTTTAACTGTGTAGTTTATTCTTGTATTTCGTGTTTGTAATTTGTTTGTTGTTGTTGCACTGAAAAGTTTAAAATAACTTTAAAGTTTAATGGAGAATTAAAATAACATTATAATTTAGTAAAAAAATAGATTTTTTAAAAAAAAGAATTTATTTTGTACTTTGTTTGATTTTTTTTCTTTTTTTCTTTATTTTGCTCTTCTTAAGTAATTGTGTGCACAATGTTAAATCAAATAATAAAATGATAATTGGTAATATATGGGTGGCACGGCAAATTGGTGTTTAGTGCGCAGCCCCACGGTGCGGAGGTTTAGGGTTCAAGTCCAGCTACCGCAGCCTTCCTGTGTGAAGTTTGCATGTTCTCCCCGTGCCTGCCTGGGTTTCCTCCGGGCACTTCGTTCTCCTCCCACATTTCCAAAAACATAATGTACTACTGGTTAATTGGTTGGCCCAAATTGTCCCCTAAGTGTAAATGAGCTAGTGATTTGTCTGTCCCGTGCCCTGCGACGGGCTGGCAACCAGTTCAGGGTGTCCCCTGCCCACTGCCCGAGGACAGCTGGGACGGGCTCCGGCAACCACGTGACCCTACTGAGGATAAGTGGTGCAGATAATGGATGGCTGGTAATCTATGAATTAAAACAACAATAAACATTTGAAGAGCCATTTGGAAGCCGAAAGACCATTCTTTGTATAGTGAGCCAAGCCCAAAAAGCAGGTTCTCTATAAAGAGACGGTTGACAAGAGGACTCAAGAAAGAAGATTTTAAAAATGTGTACAATATAAAAATAACTGAGTGCTGTTTTACACTATTTGTTTTTGTTGAACATTTGCTACAAGTTGTTATGGACACTATGTTGTTTATTGAGTTTTTATATAAAAACAAATAAATCAATCGTAACAATGTATGACAGACAACCAAAAATAATAACATCACAACTATTACATATTTTGACAATTTTCTTAACCTTCTGTTGTCCTCATTTTAAGGACCATTTTTTATAAAGCTTGTATGGAAATGTGAATACAAACAAAAATTTTATGTTTTCTACTCTTGGGACCAATCTAGGAAAAATTATTGAAAGTTAAATAAAAAATAATTTAGGGGATTTTCCTGGGTTTTTAACAACACAGTGGCAGGTAATTTTGACTTGAGGACAAGAGGAGGGATTTACAAAATAACATTAGATTTCTGTGCCCGATGTAAAGTTGCAATAAGGAAAGAATACAATTGACTTTATTGTTATAGATTATAACGTAGTGTACATTGTTTACAAAGAGATCTATTTGTTTCTTACCCCCAAGTGTGGCAGTGAATCCCTCGATCTTGCACGCCAGGGGTCCCAAAATCATGTATCGGAAGGCAAAGCAGAAAAAGCATGTGAAGGAGCCCACACAGGAGACAAGAAGATTCGCCACAGCCAAGTTGACCAGGATGTAGTTGAGGTGAGATCGCAGCTTCTTGTATTGAACCGTGCAAGCGATGGTGGCCACGTTGACCGCTGTGCCCACAACAAATATGCAGAACATAAAAGCTGACATGGAATAAAAAATGGCCTTGCTCCCTAAGTGGTCTTGGGGGACCAAAAACGGGCTGAATAACGTAATGTTGTTGGTCTCCAAAGGGATGGGGATCCAGAAGTCTTCTGGTAGGTCCATTGATCGACTTGTTCTCATTTTTATAACTGTTATTATTAGTATGTCAGCAAAACCAAAGCAAGAGAATGAATGGTTTTAATTTTTGAAAGCGCAGATCCTTTCTGGTCAGTATGTTTCTGCAAATCTGACCTAGCTCTGTATTTGTAGGAACTTGGATTGTACTTAGGCTTCACTTAATTAGCTTAAAAGAAGGATTTAAAGCTTTAATTTAGGCCTGTAAACAAAAGTTTAAATGCATGGGTGAACGGACATATGTGCTGCTGTATGCATGTGGTGTGCACAAGAATTGTGATCCATTTTTTATCAGCAGATTCAAAATAATGTGTATTTGTCCTAACATTGGAAAATTGAACCAGTTTTACTGCCTTGACAGAGTGCTCGAATTTAGCTCTCCCTGTCTGGCCAATATCACGTAAAATATGTCACTATAGGATTTAGAGAAGGCAGATTTTCGAAACCCAAAGGAACATTTGGTAATTTGGTATAGAATCTTTTATCTTATTTTTCTTAAAAATATTTATTACATGTTTACCATGGAGTGTCATGTCTAATTTCATTGCATACAATGTTTGACGACATTGATATGTGGTGTTCCGCAGGATTCAATACTTAGACCTCTTCTTTTTAGCATTCACATACTTCCATTAGGTGATATTATTCGCAAGTATAATATCAGTTTCCCTTGCTTCGCAGATGATACTCAACTAGGTATATCTTCCGATGGAGGAATCTGCCCCACTAAACTGTGGAAATTTGGAAGCCTGCCTCACTAAGGTAAAAAGATCTATGTCACTCAACTACGTTCACCTCAACCTTGAAAAGACCGAAATGTTAATTATTGGTCCATCTGAATGCCGTGACTTGGTCTCACAAACTGCTCTGAATAATCAAAATATCACCCAGAGTGACTCAGTCAAAAATGTAGGTGTCACATTTGACCCCAATCTGTCATTCCAAACAAATGTTGAGAATATTACTAGAACTGCTTTTTCCATCTTCGCGACATTGCTAAAATTCACCCTATGCTGTCCCAGTCTGATGCGGAGATCATAGTTAATGCGTTTGTTACTTCCCGTCTCGATTATTGTAATGTACTAAAAAAAGAGCCTTCAGCTGGTACAAAATGCTGCAGCAAGGCTTTTAACTAAGACAAGAAAGTTTGATCACATTACCCCAATTTTAGCTAACCTGCATTGGCTCCCTGTTAGCTTAGGACGTGATTTTAAGGTTCTGTTAGTATTATACAAAATTATGCATGGACTTGCTCCCTCATTCATATCTTTCAGATTTAATTTCCCCCTATGTTCCGGTCCCGAGCCTTCGCTCTGAAAATGCTGGTCTACTAGTGACAGTGAGAGCGTTCTCCGTTCAGGCTGTGGAATGCCCTGCCCTTAGATTCGACCTGCAACCTCAGTGGAACTGTTTAAATCTAGGCTTAAAACACACTTACATTCTAGAGCTTATGAATGACCTATATTTCATGTATTATTTGTTATTGCAACATCCGTTGCAGTCTGGTTATCCTGGAAGGGGGATTACCTCAGGTGCGGCCTCTTCTCAAGGTTTCTTCATTTTCTTCATGTTTCAGATTCAGATTCAGATATACTTTATTGTCATTCTAGTACACGTGTATACAGAACGAAATGTCGATACATCTGACCCGCACAGTTTCCTTGAATGTACAGATATAAATAAAATGTTGTATTGAGTTGGAGTATTGAGTACTAATAATATACTAAATAATTATGGCTATGTATAGTATTTTACAGTAGTGCAAATAGTGCAAGAGGAGCAGCTAACCAGATGTACAAAATGGGCAGTCAGGTAAACAAGTCAGGTAAACAGTAACAATAACACTGTAACAATAACACTGTAAGTACAATAGTGCAGAGAAACAGATGTGCAAGGAGTGGCTAGCTATAAAGAACTGCCAGTAGTGCAAAAAAGTCAAACAAAACCAACAGATGTACAGATTAGCAGCAGTTTAGATTTACTATGTGTTTGATTGACCATTTAACAGTCTAATGGCCAGGGGGACAAGACTATTGTGGAACCTGGTGGTCCTGCACTGCACACTGCAGTACCTCTTCCCAGAGGCTAGCAGAGTGAACAGTCCATGATGGGGGTGAGAGGGGTCTCTGATAAGGTTCTTAGCTTGGGATAGGCAGCGCTTCTGGCCAATGTCCTGAATGGAGGGGACAGAAGTCCCGATGATTTTTTTCTGCTGTCCTCGTCACCCTCCTCACACTACCCCAGTCGGAAGTGCTGCAGCCTCCACACCACACAGAGATACAGCTGGTCAGGATACTCTCTATGGTGCCCCTGTAGAATGTGATGAGGGAGGGTGGGGGCAGGTGGGCTCTCCTCATCCTCCGCAGGAAGTACAGGCGCTGCTGTGCCCTCTTCACCAGTGATGCAGTGTTCACGGACCAGGTGAGTTTGTTTGTGATGTGCACCCCTAGGAACTTGATGCTGCTGACAACCTCCACAGCCTTGTTGTTGATGACAAGTGGGGCATGGTTGGGCTGGTTTTTCCTGAAGTCGATAATGATCTCTTTAGTTTTGTCAACATTCAGGACCAGGCTGTTGTCCCTGCACCAGCCCACCAACTGCTCCACCTCCTCTCTGTAGGCCAGGTCGTTGTCGTCCCTGATGAGGCCCACCACTGTTGTGTCGTCCGCAAACTTCACGATGTGGTTTGTGGCTGACCTAGGGACGCAGTCGTGTGTCATCAGGGTGAACAGCAAGGGGCTCAGGACACAGCCTTGGGGGGAGCCCGTGCTGAGGGTGATGACATCGGAGATGTTCTGACCAATCCGCACTGACTGGGGTCTGTCAGTGAGGAAGTCCAGCAGCCAGTTCCGCAGGGGGGTGTTGAAACCCAGGAGTCTCATTTTGTCTACCAGGTGTTGTGGGATGATGGTGTTGAATGCTGAACTGAAGTCCAGGAACAGCATCCGCACATGGGTGTTCTTCTCCTCTAGGTGTGTCAGGCTCAGGTGAAGCGCAGAGGAGAGGGCATCCCCGGTGGAGCGGTTTGTCCGGTAGGCAAACTGAAAGGGGTCGAGTGAGGAGGGGAGACTGGAGGTGATATGCTCTTTAACCAGTCTCTCAAAGCACTTCATTATGATGGGAGTCAGTGCAACGGGCCGGTAATCGTTCAATGATAAGATCTGGGGGTTCTTTGGCACTGGGATGATGGTGGCAATCTTGAAGCATGATGGTACCGTGGCTTGGTCTAGCGAGGTGTTGAAAATGTACACAAGCCAGCTGATCGGCGCACTCCCTAAGGACCCGCCCTGGAATGTTGTCCGGGCCTGGAGCCTTCCGTGTGTTGACCCTTCTCAGGGTCTTCCTCACGTCAGTTGAGTCCAGGAGGAGTGCTTTTTCGTCCTGATGTGGAACCGCTTTCGCTGCAGGGGTGCCATTTTGTGCCTCGAACCTCCCAAAGAAGTTGTTGAGGTCATTCAAAAAGTCCATGCTAGTGTCCTGGTTGGCTTGTATCTGGTGATGGCCTGAATGCCTTTCCACATATCCCTGGTGTTGGTTGTGCTGAGGAAACGGTCCTGGATTTTTTGACTGTGCGATCGCTTTGCTAGTCTGATAGCACGGTTCAGGTTAGCCCTCGCTGATCTCAGCGCCTCCTCGTCACCAGATTTAAAGGCAAGGTTCCGTACCTTTAGCAATTTGCATATCTCAGCAGTCATCCAGGGCTTCTGATTGGCACGGGTGCAGATGGTTTTGGTATTGCTGACGTCTTCTGCGCATTTACTAATGTAGGCTGACACAGACATGGCGTACTCATCTATATTTATTTTGTTGTTGTAAGTGGCAGCCGATATAAACATGTCCCAATCTGTGCATTCAAAGCAGTCCTGTAGTGCCTCCATTGCCCCCTCAGTCCACACCCTCACCTGCTTCACTGTAGGTTTTTCTCTGGTCAGCAGGGGCTTGTATGCAGGAATTAGCACAACAGAAAGGTGATCTGATGAGCCAAGGTGGGGGCGGGGGGCTGCTCTGTATGCTCCTCTGATATTTGTGTAGGCCAAGTCTAATGTGTTCCTACCTCTTGTAGCAAAGTCAACATGCTGGTGGAAATGCGGGAGAACTGTTTTCATGTTAGCCTGGTTAAAGTCCCCCGCCGCAATAAAAATGCATTCGGTGTAAGCATGCTGCAGTTCACTCACAGTTCGGTAGAGAACGTCCATTGCCTCCTTAGTATTAGCGCTGGGGGGCACGTACACGGCAGTAATGATGGTAGCACTAAACTCCCTCGGTAGGTAGAAGGGTCTGCAGATCACCGTCAAAAGTTCAATGTCTCGTGAGCAGTAATTCGAGATTATCTTAGCATTTCTACACCAGTTGTTGTTGGTATAAATGCATAGTCTGCCACCCCTGCTCTTACCGGTGAGCTCGCCGCTTTTATCAGTGCGGAAAGCAGTTAGCCCCACAATGCTAACAGCGTCATCCGGGATAGATGAGTTTAGCCATGTCTCCGTCAGAATTAAAGCGCAACAGTTCGTCATCTCGCGGTTCGATGTAAGTTCCACTTGTAAATGGTCCAGTTTGTTGTCCAGGGAGCAAACGTTGGAGAGGAAAATGGATGGTAGAGGCGTTTTGAAGGGTTTAGCCTTCAGCCTAGCCGTTAGCCCGGCCCGACAACCTCGCTTCCTCCTCCGGTCACAGCGCCTCCTCTTGCCACTTTTCTTCGCTGCTTTGTAGGCCGCTGGGTCTTGTTGACGTAGCACTCCGAGGCTAAGTAAACACTCCAGAGTGATCGTAGCAACGAGCGCTGGATTTCTGGCTGTTCGCATATCCAGCAAAAAACTGCGATCATATATTAATCTGCAGTTAGAGTTGTCTTTGTTCGCCCTCAAAAACTAAGTCGAAGACTGGGGTTTTTGACCAAAATGTAAGAAACTGTTGGGAGCAGATGCAGCCGCAGCCGTACAGGGCGCCGCCATTTTGTAATGTTGAGGTTTTTGAATTTTTCCTTGCCCTCATGTAGGTTTTATATCAGGGGATGGTGTAGTAATACAATGGTCTGCATTTCTATAGCACTTTTCAAGCGCTATGAAGACCTCCCAAAGCGCTTTACAATGTGCTTCATACTTACCTATTCACACACACACTCAAACAACCATAGGGAGTCAGCCATGCAAGGCGCCTACCTGCTTATTGGAGGCATTAGGGATTCAGTGTCTTGCGCCCAAGGACACCTCGACATATAACACGGAGGAGCCAGGAATCGAACCTGCAACCTCTTGATCCCAAGACGAGCGCTCTACCTCCTGAGCTAATGCTAAATTGTCTTTATTTGTAAACAAATAAACATGATTTGACTTTACTTGATATCGATGACAATAAAAGCAAATAAATTCCATCCTACTTGCAGATAGTGTTGGACACAACACCTATGCACACCAATGTGTGTGTGTGTGTGTGTGTGTGTGTGTGTGTGTGTGTGTGTGTGTGTGTGTGTGTGTGTGTGTGTGTGTGTGTGTGTGTGTGTGTGTGTGTGTGTGTGTGTGTGTGTGTGTGTGTGTGTGTGTGTGTGTGTGATTTCGATTGATGAAACTGTTTGATTCACTTCTGGATATTGTCAATTGTTACACGCTTCCCTTTTCAGTCATGGGCTGAATGGGTAGAACTATTTGGAATAATCTGTGCAGCCCTTTGAGATTCTTTGTGATTAAGGGCTATACAAATAAAAATGACTTGAAAAAAAATGACCTGACTCGTTAGCGATGCTACAGTGTCGAAAAGGATTATGGGGTTATTCTTTTGTGCCGCAATCACCTTGGAAAAATAGACTGATTTTGCAGAGGCAAGGGCTGCTTTATACTTAAACAAGTTGTCACACCAGGAAAACGGAAAACCTCAAGCTTGGTAGCGCGCCATTTTATTTCAGATTTCCTGCAGTCTTGTTTAAGCGATCTAGTTTCATCAGTGAACCAAGGCGTGCGTCTTTTAGGTCGTGATTTCAGCCTAAGGGGCGCTACTGAATCCAGGACACTAGCCAGGGTACCATTAAACTCATTCGTGAGTGAGTCAATAGAGCCTTTATATAAAGGAAACAACGCAACTACTCCTGAAAGAAGATCAGAGAGCTCAGAAACTATGCCAGTGCAAATACAGCGTCCGCTAAATCCTTTAGTTACTTTAATACAACATATAGCCAGCACCTCAAATGTAACTAAATAATGATCAGAAATAACTGTAGTACACAGTAACACCTTCACATTTGAGGTTGAAACTCTTCGAGTCAAAACCAAGTCTAGTGTGTTTCCATCTTTATGAGTCGGCGAATTAATTAGTTGACTAAAACCAAATGTGTCAATTAGAGACCGAAATGCAACAGAAAATGAACTGAGTGGGGAGTTCATATTAATGTTAAAGTTCCCCATAAATATTATTTTGTCTGCATAGGTTACTAGATCAGACAACAGTTCAGAGAATTCATCTAAGAAAATTGAGTATGGTCCTGGTGCGCGATAAATAGTTACCACATAAATTGACATTAAAGAGGACCGCATGACAAGAGCCTCAAACGCCTTATAATTATTAGAGGCACAGGGAGTAAGTTTAAGTATTTTTTCAGAAATTAGCGGAACACCGCCACCCTTCTTCAAAAAGAGTGCTACATGACAGCTCACATAGTCTTGAGGAGAAGCCTCATTTAACGGTAAAAACTCATCTGGTCTTAACCAAGTTTCACACAGACCTTTGTTTGTGATCACGAATAATATTATGTAAAGTAAGCTACTTTTAGTTATTGTGTATTTCTCAGACTACTATGTTACAAATTGACTTACGATGAAATTAACTTGTTTAACCTGTTTTTCTATTTTACTACACAAGTAATCATTCACACACACACACACATATATAGCCTCACTCAAAGATCAACGCATTTCAGTATTTTTCCATTGTATGTAATGCGCATGCGTGACTCTTCAATAAATGCGCTACTGAACCGGAAGTACATCAGAAAGATCCGGACAGCAAAACGTGCCACATTGCATTTAGCTGACGAATCTTTTTCCTACTGCAGTAGCAAAACTTTAATTCTTGCCTTTGCCTGAATTCCTTGGTCAGCCGTGGGGCCGGGTTTGTCTCTTTTAAACCCGAAATTTTATCAACAAGTAGAGCTTTAGGAGCAAGCGATTTAATATTTAAAAGACCAAATTTTAGCTTTGCTGAATCTTTGAACTTAGCTGAAGTCCTTGAAGAAATCGTCACAAGATGTCGCCGTTAAGGGTGTATTGAGTCTCAGGCGTCGGTTGACAGGCAAGATCGATGAAGAAATATTGGTGGAATTAGGCACAATTCCATCATCTTCGTGTCCTTCTCTGCCATTTCGCCGATGTAGCTCCCTTTACTTAGCACCGTGGCCCGAGCGACAGCCCCGCTTTTCTTTGCGATCCCTACGCCGTCTCCACCACTTCGTAAGTGGGTAGGCCACCCACGGAGATCCCGCAAGCCTTTGTATTTCTTGCCGGATATCAAAGGTGGTATAAAAAGTGACCAAAAAGTCGAAATTTAGACGCCAACCCAGACGTATAAGTTCCTCCCGATTATAGGTATTATTGGCCACGCACGTGTCCAGAAAAGAAAGCAAAAAAGACAAGAGAACGGTAATACATGTAAAATTAGTTGAAGAGCTGTGAGCCACTGTGTCCATGTGCGCCGCCATCATCATCAAAGATGACAAAAGTAAATAGAATTCCCAAAACATTTGCAAAAGCATACCTCTTTATTATTATGATTTTTATTATTGACAGTGCGACAACACGGTTTATATTTATTTACAGCTTACTGACTCTTTAGGACCATACAAATGGACAAGTCCAGGAACTAAGCAGGCCCGACTTTGGAGACCTCAGTCACTGAAGTTGTTGATGTTGACGATTCTTCATCACTACCTCCCATTCCTAGCATTTGCATCATGCATGACCGGAACTGTTATAGAAAAAAAGAAAGATTTTGAGTCAAATGATCTGTAAGATATTGTCAGTTTCATCCCCATGTGGTTTGACTGTTAGTTTTTACAAGCAGAGGTACTTCTGTGTATGTGCATTTACTTAGAAACCTAGATACAGTATTTAAATACATGCCAACATTTTGACATTAAAAGGGGGTTAATGTTAACGCACGCTCTATTTTTATGCATGAAACACAATAAGTCTTCAGAATATGAAAAAAACAAAAAAAACTTGTGCTTGCTTAAAAGCAGAAGTGGCGAACTTTTACCAAAACGGAAATCAAATCTGATTCAATCATGGGAGAGGTTTATTCATGCACAAAGACTTAGTCTCGCTTCAAGCTAAAGTAAAAGATAAAGATTTTTTGTTGTTGTTTAAATCTAAAGAAAATCGGTAGATTTTTTTTTTAAATCAGTAAGCGCTTTTAAGAGGAGAAAAGTGATAGTATAACTTATAACAGTAGTGTTAAAAAGTATGTGTAAGAACACAAATTTTGTATTGCAACTTTTTAAAGGGACACTGTGTATTACTTGATCACTAAATGTTGCTGTGTTGTGTAGTACAACTGAAAATGAGGGCGATGAAACACAATGAAGAATACAAACAACAGACACTGAAATTGGCCAAACGGCACAATTTTTTTAATATATTATAATCTATTTGGCTAAAGAGTTCTCGTTCTGTTGGGAGATCATTTTGTAAATTTATTGTGATTGTTTTTGTTATTTTAAGACGTATTGAATAATTCAATAATTATTATCATAAAAAATGTGAACATATGTTTATTAAGAATGACGTTAAGTGCATGAAGAAAATAATTTAGTGTTTTGAGGTGCGTTTAAAGAAAATTCTAATTGGGAAAAATAAAACTATAAAACATTTTTCAATTTTTATGATTATTTTTAGCTTAATCAACCAGACTTATCTTTTAATACATTTCTTTTTATTTTGCAGTGAAAAACCACTGCTTTATTCCATTCTCTACATAGTGAATGCATAGACTTAGAAGGAAAGTGTGTATCCTTTGACTATTAGACGTCTTTATATTCTGTAGTTAATGCAACCAGAAACTAGTGCTACAAAGCACAAGGAAGAATACAAACTACGGAGACTCAAAGTGACCGAACTGCATCATTTTTCTTCTAATTTTTTTAGGAAAGCCTTCTGTGAGTTTTTGGTATCTGGTACCAAGAGCAGCAAAATTGCAGACAATTATTTCAGCTCCCATTAGATAAGCCACACGTTATATAAAATAAACACAAATTTCTTGACCTACGAGTATTAAGAGGGACAATGAGTTTTGTTTGCCCACTAAATGTCGCTGTATATTTGAGTGCAACTGAAGACAAGCACTAAAAAGCACCAGGATGTTTTAATGAATGAAAGTGTTGTTTTTCACCATTAGGGGGTGGTAAATAATACATACTGTATCTTTTAAAACGGTGTTCGTTATTATCGATTCCAGTGAATAGTTCAGTAAATACTTTCTGAACGAAATTTTTTTTTCCAAAGGGGCAGTTTTTTTGAGAGAGCAGGGTGGCAAAGAGAGATCGCACCTCCTTTTGTGTTTTGGTGCACATCACTGCTGTTTAACTCAAGATTGAAGATTGTTGTGTCATGATTACTGATGTGACTCAGTTGTGCCCGCTCATTTGGCGCCAACTGCCGCGGGCTCTGATTGGCTCCCGATCAGTATTTGTACCCAGTCCTGTCTGTTCCCTTTCGTCAGTCCGTCTGCAAACCTGTTAACACTAGGCAAGCCTTTTTCGACTCTGACTCCTACCTCTCCCGTTTTTTGCTCCTGTCTGTTCCCCTGCTTCGACCCGTTTTTGATCCTGACCACGTCTACTCTCTGGTCCCGGCTTTCGACCTCTTTTTGTCCCCGACCACGTCTTCTCTCCTATTCTGGCTTACGACTCGCTTCCGACCCCGACCACGTTTTTGCTCTCCTGTCCCGGCTACTGAGCCGTTTTTTCCGTCCCTGGCTCCGCCATCGCTCGCCACGGAAGATCCACCGCGTTCGGAGCACAATCCGAGTATCAGAGCGACAGTCTTCCCGCGTCCAGCAATCACCGGATCGTGGGCGCAACCTTTTCTCTTTCTTCCAATAAAACTTGTAAGAAACGCAACGCATGTCAAGGCCAGAACGGGTCCTGTCTCCGTTCTGGTCTTGACATGTTTTTCTTGTCATTAACATAAAAATGCCAATGAAATTGTATTTGCAACCTACATGACTTGTACAAAGTTGATAAAAGAAGTTTAAAAATGAAATTGCAAAAACTCGAACCCACCTGTTTGTTGAAGACAACATAGATGATTGGATTGTAGACTGCAGAACTCTTGGAAAAGCAAGAAGGAATTGTGGCCATCCTCAGGTCAAAGGTTTGCCCACGATTAAAGACAATCCAAAGAGCAAAGGACGCGTATGGTAGCCAGCAAACCAGGAAGCCCATCACCATGATGACCACCATCCTGGTCACTTCCTTCTCCGCCTTCTGGGTGGAGGCCGACTCTGCCTGGGCTTTTGCTGCCTGTTGATATCATTGTAGCAACCCGTGGGTCAATCAAGTCAGGTCATATGCTTTGTAATGCCCCTAATCACAAAAACTATCAAAGGGCCGAACAGGCCATAACTAAAACATCCCCTGATCTGGGACATGCATAGAGGCAAGGAAAAAGTCAAAAACCCAGCATGAGTAAAATCAGTAACCTTAAGAGGTAATACCTCTTTCAGGATGACTTGGTTGCAAATGATGTTGCTTGGGCACCAATATACCAAACATAGTAAAGATCAACAATAAACATAGGTAATATATATAATATAATCAAAACCTGTTTCTCCCATTAGCATTATTGCAGTTCAAATGTTTTTTTTTCTTTATTTCCTGATTTCAGCCCTCATTCATAAAGGTTCGGACACCCATACACTGTATAGAATTTTTTTTTTGACGACTCTAGCCGACAATGGCAATGGATGTGATAATATGGGATTGATCTTACCATTTTCATCGTAATGAGCAGTTGACCGTAACAGAAGACAATGGTGGTGAGAGGAACAGCAAAGCAGAAGCCAAAGAGGAACATCACGTAACTTTCATTGTTGTATTTATTATTTGTGGTGTACCAATCAGGTCCGCAGGAGCACTGCAGACCTTCTGGGATATATCTGTGAAATAAAATAGGTAAATAATCATTATTATTTTATTATTACTATATAATGATATGATTTTAAGTATGCATTTTATACAAACACACATACAAAACACAACTACACTTGTGAAATTCATTGCAAACAATTTTTCTTCCTATTGTAATATACTTTAAACTTATTTCTCTGGTAAAGTTAGAAAATAATTACCAGATAACCCAATGACTAATAATAATACAAATAATAATACAAATATTAATTAAAAAAAATATATATATAATAATAATAATAATAATATTAACGACAGTAATACATTTTATTAAAAAGTGACATGTGAGGGGGGTTACCATGTGAACCAGTTTATGACAGATAGGAAAGTCAGCAAACGTGGGTTTTGTTAATGCTAAATCTATTGTATACTTGGTCATCCTTTTTATTTTATTTTTTTCATTTTATTTTATATTATACTTTTATTATTTTATTATCATTTATTTTTATTTTTAGTGATTGCTAATGCAACATCCGTTGCAGCCTGTTCACCCTGGGAGGGGGATTACCTCATGTGCGTCCCTTCTTAAGGATACCGCATGCTGAAATTTTTGAGTTTTTCCTCGCCCTCGTGTATGTTTTTGATCAGGGGATGGTGTAATAATGGTCTGTAGTCTGCATTCGTCATTGGTTTGTGCAGCCTTTTGAGACATAGTTTGATTGAGGGCTATACAAATAAACACGACTTGACTTGACTACAGCTATATTTTATAAACTTACTTCCCTGGTAAAATACATTAGATAATACAGAAACTCAAGGTGACCAAACTGTGCCATTTTTCTTCTCATTTTTTGCCCCAGACTTTTGCAAGGTTTTTGTTTTTGGGGTATATGTAGCAGCAAGATGACGGACAAATATTGCAGCTCCGTCTAGGTGAAGCTCGTGTAATGTAAAACAAATTCAAATTTCTCAACCTTCAAGTATTGAAAAAATGCACATGTACATAATAATAATGTATTTTGCTTATTATGTAAAATCAATCTTTTTTTTTTTTTAAATTAAGTTTTAAGAGGTGCTAAATAATGCCAAATAGCACTGTTCCTATAAAAAAAGTAAAATTACTGTGCAGGTGGTGGTCGCACATTTTCTTATTTTGAGAATTACATTTTCATGAAGATAAATAATACTTAAAATAAGCAATGTAAGAGACTCTTTTTCTTTGTTTTTGATCATATTTTAATTATATTTTGAGAAATTTAAAAGTAAAAAAAGAAAATCTGCCCATGGGGTTAAAGATGTCTTTTTGGCATTGTGTCAAGTACTGCTGAAACTGACCTACTCCATCCGAAAAGCGGCGGGGCCGAGGCAACGGTTGCAAACACCCAGGTGAATACGCAGCAAGCTATAGCGTGGTCGGGTTTGAAAACAAAGTTTCCCAGAGGCTTGCAAATGACCAGCCATCGTTCAAAGGCAATCACAGCAAGAGACCACAGGCTTACCATACCTTATAGGACCACAAAAAAGACACTTAAAGCATTTATGGTCACGACATTATACTTCAAATTTCATGTTTTGGCTCACCTCCAAGGGTCACCATAAACCCTTCAATCTTGCACATGAGAGGTCCCATAATAAAGTATCTAGAGGAAAAGCTCACAAACGCTGTGGAGGAGCCCACAAACGATACGAGTAGGTTGGAGACCGCCAGGTTGACCAGGATGTAATTCAGGTGAGACCTCAGCTTCTTGTATTGGATGGTGCACGCGATGGTGAGGACGTTGATGAAAGTTCCCGCCACGAACAAGAAGAACATAAACACAGCCATGGTGTAGAAGGTGGCTGTGCCCCCCAGGTGATCCTGGGGAACCAGGAAGGGACTTAGCGACGTGATGTTGTTGGTGTCCAAGGGGACGGGTATCCAGAAGTCTTCTGGTAACTCGTTGTTTCGTTGTCCCCTCATTGTACTTTGTGTATAATTTCTGAAAGCTTCCTTAGGTGCTTCAACTGAATCACAGGATGAAATATGTATCAAAATGAACAATAAGTGTAAACAATATCAGAGGTACACCACCATCCCTAATGTGTTCCTCAAACTCTCATGGATGACTTTATATACAAAGGGATAATTGCCTTGTTAAATTGACTAACTGATTTAAGTTGATCCAAATTGGCGTAATTCATTTAGGATTTCCTGTTTCACTTGACATGCCAACCAGGTCAAATGGCTAGGGGGGACATTTTTTTCTCTTGGCTGCAATATGAGGTGTGTGTTTCCTGATTGGATGCCGACGTAACTACGCGAAAAATACTTGTCAATGGATGACAGTGTCAAGTCAAGTCATGTTTATTTGTATAGCCCTTAATCACAAGGAAGAAGCATATTACCAAGAGTGAATTTTGAACTTGCACAGTAACAACATGAAGGGAAGGTTTGAAAACCAAATGACCTATAAAAGGTTAACCCCACGTTCTTAAGGAAGCTGAGAGAAGGTCTTTAACTGCTAATCTGGTATGTAACTGCGTCAAATCTTTTAATCTGACTTGCTGACGCCCCATGTAATCCACTCTGCGGGTTTAAATCCAGATTTGCGTTGTCTCTTTGGCATTTTTGCATGGAGTTTTCCTCCTTGCTGGGTTGAAGGAGTGTTATAGAATGTGAGAAAGCTCACAGAAGGCAAACAGACACGTTTAATAAAATAATAAAGATCCTTTCTCCTAATCCAATATGAATATACTATTGGAGAATGTGATGCTTGGTAAAAACATAAAACAAATACAAACCAATCCAGGGCCACTTTCAATTATTTTCAATTATATTTGTCAAACACGCGAAACTCTTTAAGCCAATTGTCTTTGTTAAAATGTTTTATTCATAAATAAAGTTAAAAAAATAAAACAGTGTGGATAGGTTAAAGGCAATAAGAGACCTTGTAACCCACCAAAAATGAAGAGATTTAACAAGCAAAGTGGATATTTTTAAAGAAATATATTTGTGATTTGAAACCTTAAACAGAGCATCAAAAGTGGAGGAAAATATTTTTGTATGTCAACTACTGCAGTTGGATGAAGATAAATGCGATAAATGAAATAACCAGGGAAGTAAAATCTAAATTTTGTTTATACTGAAAGGCCTTGCATGATCAGGATTCAAAATGGGGCCGGGGAGGCAATCATATTTCTTTGGCTGGCCCTCGTATCCCTCAAATCACTGTGATGTAAAGAAAAACTAAAAGTAAGTTTTGAAACCTCTTCATTACGGGGTATAAAACAGATACATATTTGGCATGAGCAAATTGTATTTAAATGCCAAAAGCCTCTCTAAAATGGATAGGTAACCATAAGTGTGTAGAAAATGCGTATTCATATATTATTAATCGGCTTAATTTGAAACAATGCTGCTGCTAATTGTCATTGCACTATTTTCATTGCATTATTGTTTTGATGCCTTACAATTTTAGGCCCGTCTTCAAGAACTACTTTTTAAATATTTTGCTGAGTCATCCTGACTTTATTTTTGTTTCGTCTTTTATCCTTTCAGTCTTTAAATTGTGTTTATACTGTTGTTCCATGTCTGATCTTGTTGTAAACAATGTTCACTATATTCTCATCAATGACAATAAAGACAATTGTAATATCAAGTGTCGGAATATCTGCGCTCTACCTGCTCGATCATTTTTGTGACTCTCAACTGGTTAAAAGGACAATTATTTTAAATATTTTCCTCCTTTTTAATAATCTTTCATTTGCTGCCGTAACCAGTGAAATCAGGATGCCCTCCATTTATTGTCCGGCTTGTCTGGCTTGAATGTTCTTACCAGTCTTGTAATGCTTTGTAGCTTATGCATGGTGAGCTCTTTAAGTTGATTTCACAGTTGCTCCTTAATGCTCTTATAGTATATAAACCATTACAGGCAGCACTAAGCAGAGCACAAGATCAAGGTGTTCCTCTGAGCCTTACTGACCTCAGTGTTTAACCCGCTTTCAGACATACGCAAGTAACCACATGCTTGAATGCACACCTGAATCCTTCTAATGGATGTAGGGCTTGATCTTGCTTTGAGTTCTAGATTTTTATTTAAAACATGTTTTTCCCGTTGTTGAACTAAGTACTATGTGCTAACAATTGGTTCTGATATAAGTGGGAGAAGACGGCCATGAGATTCAGCTGTGGTCTTCGAACTGTGCTGTGGTTATTGGCATCGGCTTATGATTTGATTTTTGCAACCCGGAGATGCAACAAGAGCTTGCTCTGTCCACTTCACGCATCTGCCCGGTATTGCAGTACTTCCGGGAGCGGTGCATTCGCAATGATCGCAGCAAGGCTTTGGGGCTAGGACCTTAGCTCGGCCTTTTGGCTGAGAGTAAGTGTCCCGGGCACCTTGGCTTTGTAGCGTACAATGAACTGACCGATAACGGATAATGGCTAAGTAATAAAGAGAATAGAACAATACCCCTTAAAAATCCCCCCCCCCCTTCCAGTCTTTTGCTCCAGGGCCATCACCACCCTAAACAAGGGTGCAAAACTGGGAAAATATATCTTGCGATAATAATTGGGATTTTTTTATTGCTGCAAATGTTATTGCACTACTTTTCATTGTATTACTGTTTTGATGAACTATTTTTTATTGCACTATTATTATAACTTGGGATAGTCTTTAAGTATCCTGTTGTAAATGTTTTGCCTATTTATTCTGACTGTCTTTTATCTAATTTTTCTCTTTAAAGTCTTTATTGCATGTTTACCCTGGAGTTGGTTGGTTGGTTGGTTGGATACTTTACCCACACGGGGCATAGGGGCACCGTTTCCTATGGTGTATCCTGGGTAAATACAGCCTGGTGGCACCCACCCGTCTCCAGGCCAACATGTTTCCACCCGGTCTCGAACCGAGGACATTTTGCGTGTTAGGCGCACTGTATGTTTAATCTCATTGCATATAATCTTTAACCACGTTGCTATCAAGTCAAGTCATGTTTATTTGTTTAGCCCTTAATCACAAGGAGTCTCAAAGGGCTGTACAGACCACAGATTATGCAAACTACAGACTATTATTATGCCATCCCCTGATCCAAAACCTACATGAGGGCAAGGAAAACTCAGAAACGTCAGCATGAAGAAAATGGAGAAACCTTGAAAAGGGACTGCACTTGAGGAAAGTCTGTCCTTCCAAACACACATTTGGAATATTTCTAGAACAGTTTTTTTCCATCTTCGCAACATTGCTAAAATTCGCCCTATGCTGTCCCAGTCTGATGCAGATATTATAATTCATGCATTTGTTACCTGCCGTCTCGATTACTGTAATTTACTACCCTTCTGTCTCCCGGAGTCCAAAATCAAGAGCCTGCAGCTGCTACAAAATGCTGCAGCAAAATTTTTAACTAAGACAAAAAAGTTTGATCACATAACCCCGATTTTAGCTAACCTGCATTGGCTCCCTGTAAGCTTAAGGTGTGATTTTAAGGTTCTGTTGGTATTATACAAAATAATGCAGGGACTTGCTCCTTCACATCTTTCAGATTTAATTTCCCCCTATGTTCCGGTCCGGAGCCTTCGCTGTGATAATATTGGTCTACAAGTGATCCCAAGAGCCAAGAAGAGATCCCCAGATTCAGTCTGCAACTTTAGTGAAACTTTTTAAATCCAGGCTTAAAACACACTTTTATTCTATAGCTTATGAACAACCTATATTTTTTGTTGACAATATCTGTGTACCGTATTGTTTGTTATTGCAACATCCACTGCGCCCTGGTCATCCTGGAAGAGGGATGACAATCAAGAAAATTCTATTCTATTCCAAATCATTAACACTATCAATTATATTTTCTTCAAGTGTAAACAATGATGTCCAATGTTTACAGTGTTAGGGCTGTCATTACTTCGTTATCACATAGCAAAGGTTGAAGGCAGCATGTTTAACTCTGTAACTACCAAGCATTTTCTGAAAATATACTCAAATACTACTACTTACTTCAATGTTGTTGATTTGATAAGACTTGACAGCCGTACAGTTGCAGGCCGGAAATGTATTTTCCTTCCCTTTTTGGGGTAGATTTTTGTTTAGTGGTTTTGATTTTGAATGTGTCTTGCCTTTAAGAAAAAATAATAATTAGGCAGTTAAGGGCTTCTGTTTCATTCTCCTCTTTTGGGGTATATGTTCATGTATTATACAATTGAATTGTACAGTTGTTTTGAGAAATATTTTGTTGCTTCCTCTTGATAATTAGTGGTTGATGTTGTTGCTGTGGCCAGATATATAGCCACAAAAGAACAAACAAACAAACTTACTTTTATTTTATGATTTGATTCAACACACATTTTTTATTATTTTTATCCTAAACCTTATATATTTGTATATGTTTACTTTTTTGCATATTTGTCATCTGTATTTTGTGTCCTGTTTATTGCGTGTTCGCACGCAGGGTGAGAGGATGAAATGTTATCTATGCAAACAACATATTAGACTGACAAAGTTGACAATGACAATAACACATATGATGGCAAAATTTTAAAAAAGTTCTAAGCTCGCAACTATCCTGGTTAAATTGTGATTCAAACTATGACAAAAGTGTACATAACGTAACACGTTTCATTATTTAGCCAATTTTCACAAACTGACATTACGTAAATTTGCCGCATGAGGAGAAACTTGTTTCTACTGGTGACACAAAGTACAGGTAATGATTAAGAATGTGTGCTATTAATAGTGTTGTTGGTTGGTTGGTTTACTGGTTGGCTTAACCACTAATGGTGGTAGGGGCACTACTTCCTGTGGTGTGTCTTGGACAAGTACAGCCTGGTGGCACCCATTCCTCTCGACAGGCCAACAAATGTCTCCAGCCAGTTTTGAACCGGGGCCCTGTGCTAAACACTCCAATACAGAAACTTGGATTAAACATTCATTTTCTGCTTCAGAGTGTGTAGATAAAATAAATGATAAAGGATTCAAAGTAAAAAAAATGTTCAAGTTTATCTTTTTTAAATGCATCGTTGTTCTTAAAATGTTTGAAAAACTCAAGTTATTTCTACTATGTAGAATAAATACCACTCATCACTCTCCTCACACCACCAAAACCTTGCTTCCTTCATTTACTCCGTGCAATATCTCGCACTCCATTCCACCAACTGCAGCCACATCACAACCCAAGTACCTAAAGTTGTCACGGTCGCCTTGGTGACCAGTCTGCCCCGCCCCCTGGGCAACAGCTGAAAGCAGTTCCACTAATGGTGGGTCTGTATTTAAGGCTGCATGGTGGGCTCTGCGGTTGCGGGTTCATTACTACTCATTCTTCACAATTCCGGTCTGTTATGCCTTGTCCTGTTTAGTCTGTTATGCCTTGTCCTGTTTAGTCTGTTATGCCTTGTCCTGTTTTAGTCTGTTATGCCTTGTCCTGTTGAGTTCGTGCCGGAGGAACTCTGTGTTGTTCTGTTTTGCCCCGGAGTATTGGGCGACTTTTATTTTGTAAAATAAAACTTATGGATCGTCAACGCATTTGAGTTCTCCCTTCATGCCTCCTGCCTCTGTTCTGGTCCGGTCACCCCTTCCACGCCGCCACGTCTCGTGACAAAAGTTCATATTACAAACACTGCAAAATTCACATTTTTCAAGTTTTTGGGATCGCAAAAGAATTGTTGATTTTGTATATTAGGAAAAAAACTTAAAAAGTAGCTGATAAAATATCTTATTCCTCATTGTGAAGGGAAAAAATTATAAGGTGGGGCACTGTGTCATGGGGATCTACCGTACCACATCAAGTGTCCAGTTTTAAGAGTTTTCCTCCCTGAAAACAGTCCAGCCTTGTCAAGTCAAGTCATGTTTTTTTGTGACGCCCTTAATCACAATGAGTCTCAAAGAGCTGCACACACCATAGATTATTGCAAACTACAGACTATTATCACACCATCCCCTGATCTAAAACCTACATCGGGGCAAGGAAAAACTCAAAAACCTCAACATGAGGAAAATGACGAAACCTTGAAAGGGATTGCACATGAGGTAATCCCCCTTCCAGGATGACCAGGCTGCAATGGATATTGCAATAACAAATAATAAACAGATATTGTCAACATAAACTATAGGTTATTCATATGCTATAGAATAGAAGTGTGTTTAAGCTTAGATTTAAACATTTCCACTGAGGTTGCAGATCGAATCTCAGGGTGAAGAGCATTCCACAGCACCAGGGCCCGAATGGAGAACGCTCTCGAACCTGCGGATCTCTTCTTGGCTCTGTAAAGTCAAATTTACTTGTGTCTGGATGGGTGTATAAACAGGGTGGCCACAAAGTCACGCACCAATCTTCCTCGAGTTGAACCTGTATAGTTAAAGATCACAGAGGAATAAAACAAATCATAATATTTGATACAACATACATTTAATTTGACTTCTATAGTAGCCTACAGTGCAATCTTTAAACCGTTGTGGTAATAAAGCCCTATTATTGTCAGCCCGCTTTAAACAACAGACTCATGTGGAGCATTTTAGATGAAAGTGTTTCTCTTACTTCATTAGCTGCTGCTAGTAAGTAATAATAAACTATTATTGGTTGTATCCCAAAGTATAATAATACTCACCCAAACCTAAATTAACAGTAGGTCATTTATTTTCAAATCACAAGTGGTGCATGCAAATTCTATAAATAACACATATTTAGCACCTAGAAGAAAATATTCCCCTTAAATGAGATTACTTTGGAATTGAATGAATGAATGAATGAATGAATGAATGAATGAATGAATGAATGAATGAATGAATGAATGAATGAACGAATGGAGTGGAAATTAACAGGACATCTGTCCCAAATACTCGATTACTGTACAATCACACGGCACATAAGAACAAGAAGTAACGGAGAAAGACTGACACCTACTGGACATAAAATATATTGCAAGTCATGCAGAATTGTTTAGCCTCGGTGTTTGTTTATTTGATGTGTTTTGTCAATTGATCAGTCATCAGAATATATGATCGGCTTGGTCTGTCCTATATATTTAATTTACAATATCTGTTCTGATGTGCTCCATTACAAATAGTGTCACCTAGAAAGGGTTGGGTAGGGTTACTTTAACTTGATTACTTTCTATTACTTTTGGATTACTCCAATACCAAATATGCTAATATAAGACAAAAGAAACTACATATGAATAAAATCATGACTCACAACACGTGGTATGCTTTCTCTCCTGGCTTTGATCTCTTTGATCTCCGGCAAAACTTACATAAAATGCGACACAAACAAAATGAAAATAAATCCAAACAGCTTGCCAACATGATTGGCTGGCAACCAGTTCAGGGTGTCCCCTACCCACTGCCCGATGATTGCTGGGATGGGCTCCAGCACCCCTGCGACCCTACTGAGGATATGCAGTGCAGCTAATGAGATGAGATGAGCTTGCCAACACCATTTTTGCCGTTCCATGGATTCCGTTACTCCCCAAGCCTGCACAAAATTTTGTAATTTTATCCATACTTAGTTTATTTTGTCTTTTATTAGTATATTTGGTATTGGAGTAATCCAAAAGTAATTGAAAGTAATCAAGTTAAAGTAACCCTACCCAACCCTGCACGTGTAAGCACTTAGCACGGTGAAATTGAAAAGAGATTTTTACAGAAGATAGTAAATAACCCAAAAAACAATTTATCATTGTGTAATCAAGGTTCAAATAAAAAATCGAAAAGCTGTAAAAATAATTAAATGTGTCTTCAATAATAACAAAATAAGAACTGCATTCTGTATGCTCAGTAATGTTCTTAGAGCGGAATACATCATGGTGTTAATACTATTAATAGGATATGATTATATCTATCTATCTACCCAGGTCATATCCCTCGAGAGAGGTGACCGACAACAAGACAAACACATACAAGTAAAAAAAATAAATAAATAAAAGGAAAAAGTAGCAACAAAAAAATCAAACACAATTTTTGGGGGGACCATGGCTATGATTGGCAAATATAAATACTTATTAACGCTTTTAATTAAACATTGCATCGCTACAAACAAAATTGGCATGAAACAGACAAACAACAATATAATATTAACAATTTTCAAGGGGATAGAAAGTGCTGCAGGAATACAGAGGAAATAAACTGAAAATAAATCATTAAAATAAAGTAGAACAAAAAATAATAATTATGACAAACTTAACTCAACACAAGGGAGATATTCTTCAGAATACAATATATCATCACTTGCGCATTGAGAATGTTTATCATATTTAAACATTTAACAAACAAAAAAAAATGTGTTGACAACATTTTGTAAAGTGGGTTTACATTTTCGATGTTTTTGTGGATACCTTCTATACATAAAATGACATTTATTTCTCTTTCATCATTATTGTTTTGTATGATAATTCCAAATTTTATATGATCACTGGGTTAGTAATTAGTAGGAAAAGTAAGAGATAACAGGAGTGATCCAGAGCTGAATATCTTGCCAGAACTTTTATATAATTGGACATGGTTGATAATGATTTTTTTTGCTGATTATCTAAATAAAAGGGTATTCTTTTTTAATGGATTACATTTTCATACCAGTAGAAGGCACTGAATAATACACATTGTACCTTAATGTGCAATCCTACCAGGTTATGGATTAATTTATTACTGACTGGTGCTTTTTTTATATTAATTCTTAAAATAATCTCGTTTTCCTTTCATTTTTTTGTTGTTGCTGGAGCGTTTTGGGGTGTGGTGTCATGTTTTTTATTTTATTCAACATATATTTCTTACCCATTTTGCGTGTGTGTCTGTGTATTTGACATTCTGTTATGTTGGGTGGGGAGTTGTGATTTTCTTGTCGTATCTTTAATGTTTTATATAACACTTTGAGTGGGATTTTGGTGTCTTAAAAGTGCTATGCAAATACATTTTATTTGATGAGAAGAAGATATTGAGAGGGGTTTCAATATAAATGCAGCAAAAAACGTGATACTAAGAACTTGATTGATAGATAAAAAGTATTCCCAATTTTTAAAGTGTTTCTTTAACCCTGGGGGGCGTAAGTAATATTAAATACAGGGTTCTCAATTGATTTATCAATGTTTCGTCAAATTTATTATGAATTCAATTTTTGTTTGTTTTTTCTTATGAAAATGTGTTTTTTTGTGTAAAGTATTGTCTCATGAACTTACTCTGCTGCACAGAATTGGCTTTCCCTTTAAAAGAGGTGAAGGTATGTAAGGGTTTATTTGTTGATATTTCAGCTGATATGGAGACAAATTGCTTCGGAAGAGCATTCACCAATTTGTTAAAATACACATTGGATGGATCGAAGTCCTATTCATACTTGAAATTTTCATAAATATATCAATATAAATACATATCAATATAAATACACCGACAGAGGACGTAAATAGTACTGCGCTACATGTGGGCGTGGTAACTTTTTTAAATGAATGCGTAATTATTTGGATATATTGTACAGTATTTATGCTTGAATGCTTGTAATGTGAATTGGTGCATATAAATTAATCGAGTTGAAAATGGTGAGGAAAAACAAATTCCAGAGTTTGAAAAAAAAAGGGGGGGTTGGAAAAAAAACCGGATGTCGCCATCTTTAGTAAGGGACAATAAACCTCGAACTAATATAGATCCGTATTGTAATGTGTTTTCGACAGTTAAGCGTTAGCGCGATGTATATTTCAATTACTTATTAAATCCCCATCTCGCACATGTCATTATTTGTATTTAAATTGTCGTAAAATAAAAGCGTATATTAATTTGTCGCCAAGATAGTCGGCAAGTTGTTCTCTGCCGCCATGTTTGCTTTGGGTGACGCCAACTCTCTCCATTTTCCTCCGCCTCTGCTTGTCAAGAAGATGGCAGCTTCCAGGCAGGCATGAGAGGAAATATTCCTTCGCAAATCGAATGAATTTGGATTACTACCACACGATTTGACCACCCACCAGTGCTTTTGCAAATACTGCATCGGATTAGGTAGGTAGATTTTGCAAGGAGAGGGTTGTTTTGACTTTGTGCTGTTTTGTTGTGACAAACCGCCCGGCCATTTTTCTTGAGGGAGCCCTACAACTAGGCCGATTGTGAAAAAGATGGCTGCTTCCACTGACGGCATGAAACACAATAACACTCGTTTTATGCAGTTTAGATAACTCTGCTCACATTCTGGGAGCTTTGTTGCAGTGTTGTTTATTCGAGGTAATGCGTGCATATTCGAAGCGTAGGAAAATACATTGCATTTGATTGTAAAAATATGCGACGCTGTGACAGATGCTAGCAGCTAATGCTAACCCTGTTCTGACTGCGCTCGCGATAGCGGCTCTACCTAATGAGTGAACGTGGTGAGATTGTGTTTTGCTACGAATGAATCGACATGTGTATGTTGGTGCACTTATTTGGTGTTATTCGGATATAAGTGGTATGTTTTGTTGATTGTAAATGCGTCGGAAGTGCTCTAGATAATGCTAAGTTTATTAGCTACAATATGGCGACTCCCACAGAGGCATGAAAAAAAGCCGAATGCTGTTTGTAAGTACTAAATACATTTGATATTTACGTCGTTCCAGTACATGTCACAGTGTTTCTTACTCTGTGTCGTTATTATATTTCAATTACTCTGATACTCCCCGTTGCTAATGTAGTGGGTCGGTGTGCATTTCCCCCCTTTCATTCGCTTCCGCCATTTTTCAGACTGGCAACATTTAGCGGCGGCTTGTTTGGTTACAAGATGGCGGCTTCCATGGGTCGAATTGAATGCTTTTAATCTACTTAAACGATGCGTAAATACCCAAAAGAAGTTGTTATTTACACGCGCAATGTTGTTGTCGGGTAATGTTGGGTTAGTATACTGTAGAGGTGACCTAATGCGTTCACTTGGCTGCAGTTCTTGGGAAGCGTTCACAACAAACAATGCTAGCATAGCTAGATTCGGACGCACAGAGTGAGAAGTTGGCCACTAGGCAAAGTTAGTCCTCGAGTTATCAAGTTAATTATTTCGATGCTTCAGTAATTGTTTTAACAATCCGATATCTCTGTATTTCATTCGTTCTCGTTTCTATCCTCGTCAGAAGTCATGTCTGTCCCTGGTTCCACGGTGACGGGGACCACGCCGTCGGTTTTGCAACCGCGATGGAAGCGGGTCCTCGGATGGTCGGGTCCGGTGCCCCGGCCAAGACACGGGCACAGAGCCGTGGCGATAAAGGAACTGATGGTTGTGTTCGGTGGTGGGAACGAAGGAATAGTGGACGAATTACACGTCTACAATACTGGTAAGGTTGATCATTATTATTATTGTCGCAATCATTTCCCAGGCATGCTCATGGAGTGCAAAGATGAACATTTAACATCATTGCTAAATAACACCGATAACGAAATACGATACGACTGTAACCAGTGGGGAAATAGAGGCGCAGGCCGCAGCAGGCCTGTACGCAATTCAGATCTATATACATACCGCACTCTGCTGGGGAAATGACTGCATGGCATTTTTAAAAAAGGCGGGCTAAAATAAAATGGATGAGTCTTTCTACGCTGCTGCAAAAATGAGTGGCACTTACTCAACTTGAACTTATTATATCCCGATTGATTTATTCCACTCGTTTTGTTGAATATTACACATGAAATTTGGGGGGGGGGGGGTGACTTTGTGTTATTAAAATATAATACCTGTCAACTTTAGCCAATTTCCCCTTTTTAATGTTTGTAAAATCCCTTATCAAGCTATATCAAACCTTACAAACACAACGGCGCACCTATTTTCTTACAGCAAGAAGATTATGCAGCGTAAAAACAATGCTGATTTGTCCCAAAGTCTGTATTATTTAGAAATAACACAAAGCATTTTTTCAGACTTTTTCTTTGTTCTTTCTCCACTTCCAGTAAATATAGTGTTGCTTTTTACACACAGTAGTGCAGGATTTTGCAGACTCCAACAGTTCTACAGATTGTTTTACTTTGTAACAGAAATTGTCACAATTAAGTTTTTTTTTTTTTTGCACTGGAGATATCTGAGTGTCAGTTGCCATTGTCTTCCTTTATTTTCTAGTCTGTATGTACTCTACGCACGCGCGGTAAATAAATGCTTATTTGGGGACAACATTTGCTTGTGTACCGCTACGATATTGGCAATCTACGATAACATTGTCGTCTGCTAACAGTGACCGATATGATCTGGTTTGGAGCTTAAATTGGCAAGACAAGATCGGTCTCAGAAAAAAACAGTTATTAAAATTTCAAAAAGATTAATCCCTGTAATTAACATTCCGATACAGTGTACAAAATGTAAAATGTCCCTTCAGATTCAGATATACTTTATTGTCATTCTAGTACACGTGTATACAGAACGAAATGTCGATACATCTGACCTGCACAGTTTCCTTGAATGTACAGATATAAATAAAATGTTGTATTGAGTTGGAGTATTGAAGTACTAATAATATACTAAATAATTATGGCTATGTATAGTATTATACAATAGTGCAAAGAGTGCAAGAGTAGCAGCTAACCAGATGTGCAAAATGGGCAGTCAGGTAAACAAGTCACTGTACAGTAACAATAACACTGTAGTACAATAGTGTAGAGGAGAACAGATGTGCCAAGGAGTGGCTAGGTATATAGAACTCCTAGTAGTGCAAAAAAAAAAAACGGACAAACAGATGTACAAATTAGCAGCAGTGTAGACTTACTATGTGTGTGATTGACAATTTAACAGTCTAATGGCCATGGGGACAAAACTATTGCAGAACCTGGTGGTCCTGCACCACACGCAGCAATAAATAGTGGGAAAACTTATATGTTGACATTCTCGATAATAAAGTGCAAAATCCTATTTTGATGTGGTGTCCTTTTTAATTCCCAGCAACAAACCAGTGGTTTATCCCTGCTGTTCGTGGAGACATTCCGCCTGGTTGTGCTGCTTATGGCTTTGTCTGTGATGGCACAAGATTGCTGGTGTTTGGTGGTATGGTCGAATATGGAAAGTACAGCAATGACCTCTATGAACTACAGGTACGTTTTTTTCGTCGGTGCACCATTTGATATAAATGACGACTCTTTTCTGCTAACCCGTATTTTGTTAGTGTTTAGTTAAATAACACAATTATAGCTGTCTTGTGCACTGTTGCATTTGAAACCGGATTTAGTCCTCTTGATGCAGAAAATGATTATTAAAACAATACGTTAATTGTGAGTTCTGATTGATTGCCATTATAGTTATTTTCCCTTCTGTTTTTCGGATAAAAAGTTACAATTCAAAGTCAATATCGGAGGGAAAAAAACAAGGAAAAATACAAATGGCAGTCTTTACACCTTTCATCATTGTTGAATTATAAAATAAAATTGGTATCATTAGTTTGCATAATTATTTATTATTTCCGCAATTTATGTGACATCCCGCTTGTGAAGCTGTCTTGAGATGTGGCCAAACGCTTAGAAACCTCATGCTGCTATTCCTATATTTCAGCTGTTGAGCACAGTTCACTTTGTCACCTTGATTTGTCCAGGTCTGCAGAATTTATTTAGCCCCCGTAATATTGCATGGAAATGTAAATCAGGTCAACTTCCCGCCCTAAACCTCCCCCCCCTCCCGTGTTTATATGATTTTTATGTCTGTTTTAGGCCAGCAGATGGGAATGGAAGAAGTTAAAAGCAAAAAATCCCAAAAATGGCCCTCCACCATGTCCACGTCTTGGTCACAGTTTTTCCCTGGTGGGAAACAAATGCTACTTGTTCGGTGGACTTGCCAATGATAGCGAGGACCTAAAGAACAACATTCCCAGGTAGTGTCAGTGACGTGCTTGTCATTTGTGCCAAATGATTATGACTTACGTGGAGGTCATTTTTCTTAGATACCTGAATGATTTGTACATACTCGAGCTCCGTGCCGGTTCCAGCGTTGTCGCATGGGATATTCCAATCACATACGGAGTTCTGCCGCCTCCTCGTGAGAGTCACACTGCTGTGGTTTACACAGAAAAGACAAGTAGAAAATCTAGACTAATAATTTATGGAGGAATGAGTGGATGTCGTCTTGGGGATCTATGGACTCTTGATATTGGTAGGTTTTTAACACGCAAACATACTCGAAGGTCACAGCTCTGAGGTATAGTGATTGTTCTATTCAAGAAGTTAAACATTTTACTGCGTTTCTGTTTGCTCTAGATACCTTATCGTGGCACAAACCATCAGTAAGTGGCACTGCACCACTTCCAAGAAGTCTCCACTCTGCCACTACCATTACAAACAAGTGAGATGACTTTTTTTTTTTTTTTGACTACCTCCTTCTGTGTACTGTTTGACTTCTATTTTATAAGTTTCCAGCCTTGTCAAATGCTTCATTTTGATGTTTGAACCATACAGGATGTATGTTTTTGGTGGATGGGTTCCTTTGGTAATGGATGATGTGAAAGTGGCCACACATGAGAAGGAGTGGAAGTGCACAAACACCCTGGCTTGTCTAAATCTTGGTAGGTTTGACTGCATTTTTATATTTCAGAATTGGATGCATGTTTTTAATGATTTTTATTATTTCTTGAGACACCATGTGTTGGGAGACAGTATTGATGGACACCCTGGAAGACAACATTCCCAGGGCCCGTGCTGGCCACTGCGCTGTTGCTATCAATTCCAGATTGTACGTTTGGAGTGGACGTGATGGATACCGCAAAGCATGGAACAACCAAGTCTGTTGTAAAGACCTCTGGTACCTGGAAACTGGTAGATGATTTTGCTTTTGTGTCCTTTACCCCATAAAATTACATAGTGGTTCATAAATCTTAATGTTGTCTCTCCACATCAACAGAGCGGCCACATGCCCCTGCTCGGGTGCAATTGGTCCGTGCCAATACAAACTCCCTTGAAGTAAGCTGGGGGGCAGTTTCCACTGCAGACACATACTTGTTGCAACTGCAGAAATACGACATCCCTGCTACACCAGCTGCAGCTTCACCAGCCATGGGTTCACTCTCCTCACAACCTGTGAACTCTCCCAAGAGTCCTGCTACAGCCGCTGCAGCCCCCTCGGCAACTTTGCAACAAGCTGGTATGATTATTGTTGTTTTTGTTTGTTTGTTTGGTCTCAAGATAAACTTGTTCAATGCAAGCAGACTTACCAGACGTTCATTCATTTTTCCAGCAGTGTTGAAGGTTGCTACTCAGCAATCTGCTGCAGGTGCATCTGTTGTCACTGTCCGCCCAAATCAACCTGGGAAGTCTCCTGTAACTGTGACTTCCCTTCCTCCGGGTGTAAGAATGGTTGTGCCAGCCCAGGTCACACAAGGCTCGGTATGATCAAATTAGCAAATCAAGTGAGTGATGAATTTATAGTGACATGATAAATCATCTCAACATTCTTCTGATTGCAGCCGATTGGAAGTAGCCCTCAAATGAGTGGCATGGCCGCATTAGCTGCTGCAGCTGCGGCAACCCAGAAGATTCCTCCAGCCTCTGCTCAAGTGCTCAATGTTCCAGCAGGCGCCACAATTCTTAAAACAGTAGCAGTTTCCCCTGGTACAACCACAGTGAAGGTTGCTTCACCAGTCATGGTATGTATTGAGATGGAGAAACATATCAGATTGTTTGGCGATCTTGAGCAGATTGTTGAAGATATTTTTGTGCAAACAGGTCAGCAACCCTGCGACCCGCATGCTGAAGACTGCTGCTGCTCAAGTGGGCACAGCAGGTACATCCTCCCCCAGCACTACCACCAGGCCCATCATCACGGTGCACAAGTCAGGTGCAGTCACTGTGGCCCAGCAGGCCCAGGTGGTTACCACTGTGATGGGAGGTGTTACCAAGACTATCGCATTAGTAAAGAGTCCCCTCACCATGGGCAGTGGTGGCACTCTGGTAAGAACTGATATTTTGCTTCTTAAATTTTGAGAAACCGAATTCATAAAACGTCTTTATCTGGCATGGAACTGTGTTTCGTTATTCTTGTTGATCACTTGTTTTTTAAATATTATTTTAAAAAGAGCTGTTGAGTGGTGTGTTTGTATCGGTATAGTCATGACAGTTGCAATGATTTCATTGTTTTCGTTCTTTTATGTTGGCAGATTTCCAACCTTGGCAAGATGATGTCTGTCGTTCAAACAAAACCAGTGCAGACATCAGCTGTAACAGGCCAGGCATCCACTAACCCCCTTACCCAAATAATTCAGGTCAGTATGCAGTGTGTTAAAAACATGCATCAGTGCAACATGCAGATAGTTTGCTTAAAATGTAACTTGTCACTCCCCAGACAAAAGGCCCCCTGCCAGCTGGCACCATTCTGAAACTGGTGACCTCTGCAGATGGAAAGCCTGCAACAATCATCACCACATCCCAGGCAGGAGGCGCCGGAAACAAGCCGACAATCCTTAACATCAGTGGTGTCTCCTCGAATGCCTCAAAACAGGGCCCTACGATCATCAAAACCATTCCGATGTCGGCCATTATGACCCAACCTGGAGCAACAGGTCTGAACTCAGATGTTAATTTTTCCCCCAGTCAGTTTTACCAAATAACAAACATTTGTTATTCATTATGGGAATAACCTTTCCCAAATCCCTGAAAAATAATTATCCTACCAAAAAGTTATTAATTACCAACACAATATACACATCACTGTCCTTCCTTTTAGGTGTAACAAGCAGTACAGGAATGAAAACTCCCATTACAATCCTTACAACCAAGGTGATGACTGCTGGAACGCCTGGCAAAATTATCACTGCAGTCCCCAAGCTCGGAACAGCAGCTGGCCAACAAGGATTGACACAGGTATATGCATCAAATTGATTAAACATTACCTGGTGTTTTTGTGTTAAATACACCCAACACAAATTTTGTTTGCAGGTGGTTTTGAAAGGTGCTCCAGGGCAACCAGGGACAATTTTGCGCACTCTCCCCATGAGTACAGTTGGTGGCGTTCGACTCGTTACACCGGTGACTGTTTCTGCCGTTAAACCCACTGTCACAACATTGGTTGTCAAGGGCACAACTGGTATGAATATTTCTAAAAAAAAAAAAAAAAAAAAAATTTGATTTCTGGGATTTAATCTAATCAGAATGATGGGTTTATAATGTTTTGTCAAGGTGTCACCTCACTTGGATCAGTGACTGGTACAGTCTCTACAAGCCTGGCAGGTGGCACCGTAGACTCAGCAAACGCATCTTTGGTTACCCCCATCACCACGTTGGGAACCATTGCTACCCTTTCCAGTCAGGTAATCAGCTCACCTGCGATAACGGTCTCTGCTGCCCAGACCACTCTCGCGTCTGCAACTGCACTGCCCTCGTCGACCATCACAGTGCAGGTAACGTATTACTTCCTGTTATGGGTTGTTGCATCAGGACCAACAGTATATACAATACTGATAGTTATTTAAATATTGTTCTTTCCCCTCCCCAGAATCAGCCCACGCAGGTCACTCTGATCACAACTCCCAGTGGTGTAGAAGCCCAGCCAGTGCAGGATCTACCAGTGTCAATCCTAGCTTCACCCACTTCTGAGCAGCCCAGTTCCTCTGAGGCTGGTGCCGCCAGCGATGGATCCGGGACCGTAACTTTAGTTTGCTCTAACCCGCCTTGTGAGACGCATGACACAGGAACGACAAACACGGCCACCACATCATCTGCCGCCATGGGCGTAAAGCAAGTGTGTTCAAATCCTCCATGTGAAACTCACGAAACGGGAACCACTGCCACAGCCACCACCTCCTGCGCTGCAATTGGAGGAGGTCCGGTCTGCTCGAACCCTCCTTGCGAGACCCATGAAACGGGAACCACCAATACTGCCACAACGGCATCGTCAAATATGCCCGCGCTTTTAATCTGCTCCAACCCGCCCTGTGAGACACATGAGACGGGGACCACAAACACTGCAACCACAGCGTCTGCAAGCATAGGAGGAGGGCCCCAGCAGGTGTGCTCCAATCCTCCTTGTGAGACACACGTGACTGGCACCACCAACACATCAACCCAGGCAAGCTCCAACATGACTGAAGACCAGATGAGTTTAGCTCAGAGGGTTTGCTCCAACCCACCTTGTGAAACCCATGAGACCGGAACAACTAACACGTCGTCGACGGCCACCTCCAACATGGGAGGAGATCAGACCACCTCGGCAACTGGGAGCGTTCAGACCGTTTGCTCTAATCCACCTTGTGAAACACATGAGACTGGAACCACCAACACGGCCACCACTGCTACCAGCAGCCTCGAAGCAGGAGAAAACGCAGGTATACTGGTTTTCACTGCAGAGAAAAATAATTGAATTTTAAAGAATGAGAACTTTTCATATATTTTAACTAACTCCTAATATAAATATAACATGACAGCCCAGCAGACAGAAGACGTAGCTGAAGGCACCAGCACCGCAGAAGAAGCCACTTCCCCTGCAGCAACAGTCACCACCAGCCAGGGCAGGGCTATCACCACTGTGACTCAGTCCACGCCTGCCCCCGGGCCATCCGTTCCTGTAAAGATCACGTTCAGTCTTAGACTGGCTGTACTTAGTGGATAAAGTTATTTTTTAATTCTGAATATATTTCTTTGCATTTGCCACCAGTCAATTTCATCAATAACAGAAGGGGCGAGCACTGACGAAGCCAGCGCCACAGAAGAACCTATGCAGACCGAAGCGGCTGCACCAGAAGAAGCTGCGCCTGCGGGGGAAGAAGCCACTCCGATGGAAACCCAGGCAGAAGTAAGTCTATTGTTTGAGTTACAAGATTTTCTGGCTCGTGCAGCCAAAATTGTTTATTCATTTCTTTTTTCGCGAGAATCATGTTCAACACAAATTATTAGTGAAATATATTTACTTTCTTTATTTGTTTTCTTACTGGTTTTTGTCTGACCTCCACATTTTTACGTTGGCTAAATTAAATCAAACAATTGTCAATGTTTGACAATTGTTTTAGTCATTCCTCATGGTGTTGTATTAAGCTGTTTCTAATATAGCATTCTGCTGGTACCACCTAGTGTTCAGATTTTTTTTTTTTCTCCAAACATCAAAAAAGGCAGCTTTTCGTGAAAATATTAATTAATGCAAGCATCTGATCTTGCATAACATAAAAAATGTTTATGGAACCTATCTGTCAATTACTTCTGCTCACATAATGGTGAAGTTGACATCCCAAATTTTTTCACCCTTTTCACACAACAATGCAAACATTGCAGGATCTTTGTGTTAAATGCTGGTTAAATTTCTTGCAACACCACAGATAAAACCTGTAGTTAAAGTTTTTCTGACTCCAATGTTGGCCCTTTCCTCAAATATGGTTTAAACTGATAATAACTACAAAGCAAAATATAGTTTTGCTGCCATCTGACACCTTTTGGTGACTCCAATGTTTTTTGTCAGGGGGGTGAAGCAGCAGCAGCAGTAGCTACAGCCTTGAACCTGCCATCTGAGCTCATGTCTGAGGGACAAGGGGCCACGCTAATGGTAACAGGGCTATCAGACGAAGAGCTTGCTGTCACAGCAGCAGCAGAAGCCGCTGCTCAGGCAGCAGCCTCTGAAGAAGCTCAGGCCCTGGCCATACAAGCCGTCCTCCAGGCTGCCCAGCAGGCTGTGATGAGTACGTTTAATTTGATTAGAGAAGACCTTTTTTGGGCTGGAAACAGTCTTGTCTAAACATTCGTTGTTGTTTTTTCTGTGTCTTTCAGACGAAGGGGATGCATCTGGAGAAGGCCAGCAAACCACCAGCATCCCCATTATGCTGACTCAGCAGGAGCTGGCAGCTCTGGTCCAGCAGCAACAACAGCTTCAGGAGGCCCAGGCAGCCGCTCAGCAGGGTTCCGTGGACACAAGCATGCCAACTGAGGGCCTGGCCCCTGCCGACAGCCTCAATGACCCGTCTGTAGAGAGCAACGGGCACAGTGAGATGGCTGCCGCAGTAACGAGCGCCGTGGCATCGCTGCTGCCACGCACAACTGCTGAAAGTAAATTCCCCCGCATGTTGGAGTGACACTTATAACCAGGATAATCATATATAGATATGAGGGAGTGAGGTTTGCAAATGGAAAATGCTACCCTCTGTGGGTATTATCATGTGACAACGCATTAAAAGTCGTGTTCCCTTGCTACTTTGCCATTTATGTACTTTACGCTATAGCAGAGGTAAGATCTTAAGTCTTAGTCCCACCCAATCCAAATTTCTTCAATCCCTAAAATAAATATACGTTTATAAAAAAAATTACAAAATGGATTTGTGCCTACTAAACTAAACACTCTACTAAACTTTTGCCATATCAATTCATATAGTTTCTATTATCCACCCCACATTGTTCTTTGTCTCTTTGCCACTCAAAGTGTTGCGCGAGATTCTTTAGGATGTACTGATTCTTTGATTCATTGCCCAGTTTTCAACTTGTTAAAATTACGGAAGGCCTTAAATTTTCCCATCAAATCTTAAGAAATATCTGATGAGCAATAATGGAAAATTGTCATTTAATGTAACCACTACAGATACAGAAATATAACGTGTTTTTACGGTTGTTAATTGTTATCATAAATAACCTCCTCCCTAGTCCTCAGGGATAAAATATGAAATTTCAGGTTTGCCCCAGGCTCGGTTCTGCAAATCAATTTCATTGCTGGGGCTGTGTCGGGTTTGGCTTGACTTGTTAGGCCCTTTGTAACCTCTGCGCTATCAGAGTAACTAACAGTTTAATTTGTAACCTGTTCGTGAAGTTTCAAAAAAAATTTTTTTTTTTATTTTTTTTTTTTTACATTTTTTTTTTTTAAACATGTGTTCCGTTCCTTCCCAGCACTCGCTCCCTCTAGTACATTTGCACCAGTTGTGTCAGTGGCCAGTCCTGCCAAACTGCAAGCAGCAGCTGCACTCGCCGAAGTAGCCAACGGGATCGAGGGAGAGGTAAAGTCCTGCTACTTTTTCTCAGAGAGTGCAAGCCGTGTTCTGTTTGGACTGAACGCGTGTGAATATTGTTTGTCCACAGAAGCAAGCTCCTCAGCCAACCCCTGTCAAGCCTCCTGTAAAGAAAGAGAACCAATGGTTTGATGTCGGGATTGTCAAAGTGACAAACATGGTTGTCACTCACTTTTATGTACCAGGAGATGATTCTCAAGGAGATGTAAGTTTTTTGCTTTGATGTTTTAGTATTTTGCAGTGTTTTTTTTTACTAAATGTTCATCATATACCTATTAGGACGATTCTGGAGTCATGCCTGACTACAGCCAGATGAAGAAAATGGAGCTTCAACCTGGAACAGCGTACAAGTTCCGTGTAGCTGGCATCAATGCCTGCGGCCGTGGAGCTTTCTCGGAGATCTCTGCTTTTAAGACTTGTCTGCCTGGATTCCCCGGTGCACCGTGCGCCATAAAAATTAGCAAGGTATAACTAAACTTTGACTTAGGCTTGATTGATTTGATTTGTACGTTTTTTATTTCAGCTAGGCAACATAACATGGGTTTGGTATAGTTATTCTTAAACATGCAAAATGTGATGATCTAGTATAGTGGGTGTGGGTGGGTATGTATAGGTTTTTCAGGGCCGATATTTGGAGCCGATACTCGTTTGCTGTAAAGACTTGAAAATTGGCGTACGGAATTTTCAATAATGAAGAACAAAGACTATTTGTTATAAACTTAAATAAAACTTTGAATAGCTCTCTGAAATACTTTACAGTAAATAAATAAGAATTTGAACACAACGAACAAGACTAATCTTTCACTTAAACCAAAAAGTAACAGGGCAGGAAATAAACAACGTATAAAGGAACATATAAACTTAAATGGCTTACTATTACTTCTACTTTAGGATACTTTTTCTGCTCTCAATCACAAACACACATGCCTGATTTCCAAACTTATGTTATAATAAGAGATAATATATCAGTGTCCTCCGCGACCCTGGATGAATATCCTGTCCACCTGAGCTTCCTTCTCTGACTTTTTACACACTTCACTACACTTTTTCCACTATCGCTTCATCACAAACATGCTTACCAGCTCAGTAGCCTAGATGGTAGTGTGCCCGCTTTGAGACTGGGAGGTCGCTGGTTCGCGCCTCGGCCGAGTCATACCTAATTGGTAAAATGGCGGCGCCCTCTGTTGGCTGCGGCTGCATCGGCTCGCTACAACGGGTCGGGTGTATCGACATTTCGTTCTGTGTACATTGTTACAAAGAATGACAATACAAAGGAAATTATTATTATTATTATTTTATAACAGACACAGGCAAGTCAGGGCGAGTTAGCACAACTAGCCAGGCTAGCCGTTCAAAAAACACGCAGTGAGCAGTCAGGCTAACCGGGTACGAAACAACAAAAAGCGCCTACGGCAATGAACACAAAGCCGGCTGGGAACCAAAAAGGGACATGACAAACCGGTGCTAATGCTCGGACTATTTGGCCAAACGACACAGTGTGGGCCGTGTATGAGCGCCAACCGGGGGCAAACAAAACAGGAAACCTTTTGGGAGATCTGATGCTACCAAGGAGCTGGCCTGACAAAATTAGACCATGTGCGAGGGAAAACAAACCAAAAGTAACAATTGCCTACCTCCAAGCAGAAATGAGTGGTATGCTATCGTTTGTCACATACAATTGTTGCCTGGTTTAGAGGTCACCTCACATGTTGTGTTGATGGGATTTGCCATTTTGAAAGTGTATCTCCAATTACGACACACTACTGCACAAAAGCCAGATCAGTCAATTATGAGCCTAAATTTTGTACCCCGGCGCGTGGAATATTTTGAAACACTGTAGCGTTGTTGTGGGGAAGAAGACTCCACGTTCTGGGCCGAATTGGGGGGGGGGGAATGGGAAAACATTAAAGTATAACACTGCAGCTGGTGTTTTTCTTGCAGAGCCCCGATGGTGCTCACCTGACCTGGGAGCCTCCCTCTGTGACGTCGGGGAAGATCATCGAGTATTCCGTATACCTGGCCATCCAGAGCAACCAGACGGCCGAGGCCAAGGCCTCCACCCCGGCCCAGTTGGCGTTCATGCGCGTGTATTGTGGGCCAAACCCTTCTTGCCTGGTGCAGTCTTCCAGCCTGTCAAACGCACACATCGACTACACCACAAAGCCGGCCATCATCTTCCGTATCGCCGCCCGAAACGAGAAGGGCTACGGTCCCGCCACTCAAGTTCGATGGTTGCAGGGTGAGAGAGGCTCTTCACAAACTAATCGTTGCGGTCATGTGAAAACACTCGTATAGTATTTCAATATTATGAGACAAAAGCAACTTCATTTAATATTGACACATTTCGAAAAATGTTGCTTTGAATACAGACCATTGAAGGACCATTAAGATAATGAACAAAACACAAACCAATTTTAAAAGCACTTTTGTCCTATGTGGCAGCAAAATGTTACCGTCCATTCTAAAAAAACTTAACATTAAAAAAGGGAACTTGGATTGATTTTGATCCAAATATCGGGGTTGATTTGTATGAATTTACCCAAGCCTTTTCCTTAAAAAGGTGCAGATTAAAAAAATGCAACTTCAAATAAAATCCTTTCCTCACCCACAATTTTTTTTCTGAACTAAATTTATTTTTGTTTGATGTTTAACTTTATCGCTTTGAGTATTTCCCCTTATGATGCAACATTTGAAATTGGGTTACGTTTTTATTCGGGACCCTTTTAATGCACTTTATATAAAAATAGTGAATTTTTTTATTTGTTTTTAATTTTATTTTTATTTTTCCTTAAGCAATTGCCAAATGTGCAGCTTCCAAACCAGGTTTTGGCAACCCAAAATGTTGAAAGAGCCATACTCGACCAACAACAAAAACCCTGTATGGAGTCGCAACAAAATTACCCGCTGGTGATCAGCATTTCCTTGGGTTCTTCCGACTTTTAGAGTCTGGTTTAATTGATGAATTTCTTTTCAATGTAACCAGCCGCTAAAAGCTATCTGGTGCTATGCTGCAGTTTGTTTTGGGAGGCAGCCACTCTTGCGCCCACCCGCTGACACCATACACTAGCCTTTCCAGGGCCGCAAACTCAGTCACATAAGCCTATCACGGACTGTGACCCGGGTTCAATTCCCCTTGCATACAATGTTTTGCGACTTGGGTCAAATGATATATATATATATATATATATATATATATATATATATATAGTACTAAAATATATCATATACACAAACATGGTAGCTTTCACTGTAGTTTCAAGTCCATGCGCCTTATAGTCCAGTGTGCCTTGTAAATAAGGACTATCTTTTGGAAGAGCTCCTCATAATCTGGCCTTATAGTGCAAAAAATATACATTTACCAGCAAAGCCGTTACCCGATTTGTATTGTATTACAGTAATTTCACGACCGTAAGGCGCACATTAAAAGTCTGATTTTCTTTTGTAGGGCGCGCCTGCTCGGAGACTGAGAGGTCACAGGTTCGAGCTTTGCCCGAATCATACCTGAGACTTAGAACATTTTTGGGTGAAATCCGATGTTTTTGTGAGATCGTTTACATTTCCAACTAAATTGTTTGCAAACTCCTGTGACCTCTACGTGTGTCCTGTGTAAATGCCAGCATGTCACACATGCACAAAAGAGGACACGTGACATCACACGCAATTCGTCTGCCACGCAACGTGCAAGATTATAAAAACCGAGCAGCTGCAAGAAATAAGATTAATGAATGGCTGGTTTATCCATGTGTTTTACTTTGTAATCAATACTTAAATAAACCACAACCAAAATCCGTTTTGCCCCCGCTATACTTTTACCTATGCACACGTATATGATTGGCTGTCGTAAGGCGGCAGAGGGCACCCGCGCCATAAATATTGCTGTACGCCCAATGTATGGCCGTGAAAATACGGTAATTTTTTTTTTTTTTTTTTTTTTTTTTTTTTTTTTTGCAAAGCAGCCTTATAAGTCAGGTCACCGAGAGCGATTTAGTGAATCAGTCAACTTCTTTACTAGTGAGTCGAATAACGATTCGTTTTAACACATTCTTTGCTCGACAGAATCCGGTAAAGACGGCGCCTCCGCGAAACCGGCAGCCAAAAGACCAGGCACCTCTCCTGATTCGTAAGTTTAACTTTCCGTGGTGCGAGCAAGACTTTTTGAAACGTGTCGCTACAATTTTTCTGCTTGTGTGTGCTTTTGCAGTAAAACTGGTCCAAAGAAAGCAAGGACGGACCAATGAGGTTGCCCCCACAGATCCCTCCCCCATTTTTGTCCTTTTTCCTACTTGCTGTCCTTTTTATCAGGAAGACCTCTTCATCCTCAACGTCATCTTAAACCAGAGGCAGAAGACCCGAATGAAGCAGAGATGAAAGTCCAATCTGAGCGATGTTTCTGTAGATAAAATCCTCTTCTTTTGTTCGTCCATTGGCCGTGATATTTGTAGAGCGACATAAACTTAGAAGCACATTATCTTTTTTCAGTCCCTGCCGCCATTTTAATATTTGCTTTTGGGGGGGTGGGGCTTGTTTCAGTAGTTTAGCAGTTTAGAAAGGAATTTACAGCTTTCGCAAATGGGGAGCCAGGCCAAGAGCTATGTTCCTTTTTTAGGGTGAATCCTGCGACGACGTAGACAGAGACTACTTTAAAAGAAATGTACAGTGATTAAGGTTGTGGAGGCATTCGATCAGACGAGAGGGGGGAAAAAAATCGGTATTTGAATCAAATAAAGCACTTGTCCTTAACGAGGGGACATTATTTTTTTTCCTTTTTTGGTCTAACTCGCTCCGTCAAGAACCAAGTCTGTACAGTCGAGATGCTACAGGACTCCTGCTCACGTCATCACTGTGCTTTATTTTCACCCTGAAACAAGGACTGGTGACATCCGGATAACAATTGACAGTTTGTGAAGAATCGACTTTGAACTTTGCTTCGACTGAGACTTGCAGCGCACACGCATTGAAAAACTCGACCACCTACCCCCACCCCCCTTCAAAAACATTAGCAAAACGTTTTGTGTAGTTTATTTTTGTATAATTATTTTTTTCCTGCCCTTCCGTATGTATGTCGCGTGAATTCTTTTTTTATAACCATGGCTTTTTGTTTTTATCTAATGTTGATCCTTTTCCCCATCATTAGTTCGTTTTGGGGTGGCTAATCTTGAAGTTGCCATTTTTAAGAAAAATTGTCACTCGGTGGGTTGTATGTTTCATGTTGACAGATGGGAGGGAAAGAGTGAGACTTTTTGTACGAATTTGTTTCGGGTAGAACTTGCAGAGGTTATAGGACTGAAGGGAACTTCAAAGTGGACCCAGGGAGAGACTTACTTTGTTTACCGCAATTTTCCCTTGGTTTTGTTTGTCAAGTTTCAAGAAATGCTCACACTCTCGATTCCCCCACCGCCTCCCTCCTAACATCACACCCAATTCTTCTTTGCTTTTTCACTCATGAATGTGCTATCGCTTTTTTTTTTTTGTAGATTGTCAAATATTAGTAGGCATATTCCCCATATCCTATTGATGTATGTGAATCCATTTAATAAATTTTAATTTTGTTTTTCCCTTCCACGACTCTGTATTTCCAAACACCGCTGCGGGGATTCCCGAACAAGGTTGCAGATCATACTCCCATGTAAATGACCCACTTCATAAAAGCAGGGGGGGAAAAAGATCACGTCGGCCTTTTATAGAATTACCCGTGACAAACTTTTTACATATTGGTCATCTCTTCATCGCCTTTGTGTATTTAATATGAGAGGAAAAAGTATATACAAAGATATCTTATAATCTCCCTGGTTGTTTTTTCGATTTGCTTGAATCTCATTACAGTACCAACACCGACTTGTACTGTGATGCGACGTACAACTGCACGAGTCTGTTTTTTCGTGTCGTTTGTTTCACCTTTCTACCGCCCGAGTTCTTTTCCGCGACTAAACTTTCTCCTCATATGCATTCTGTTATATTTTTTTATGTGCGTGTCAGTGTGTCCGTTGAACAAAACTAGACATGCATGCAAAAAAACAGTGTATTTTGGTAGTGATGCCTTAAGTTAGCTCATTCGCCGACAGTTCGACACGAAAAACAAACAAAAAAATGCGTTTGTTGCTCTCCACGTGGTATACAGTGAGTCCTTTTGTTCCCCACCCCAGGCCACTTTTTAAAGTTGTTTCTTTTGCATCCTAGTTATAGATTGGTCACCATCAGCAGTGCCGGGACATTTGTGAACTTTCCTCCCCACACGGGTGGTGCTCTCAGCACTGGCAGTCGTTTTGCGAGTTTATCTCGGCCGATTGCGAGTTACCTGGAAATGTCCTGTATTTTCAAATGTGTGTTTTTTTTTTGTACTGTAGGGAGTAATGTATTCTCTTATCATCAAAAAAAATAATAAACATGGTAAACAGATGTACTTATTGTTTTTGATGACTCCCGAAAGCTGATGTGATACAAGTTGAAAATATACTGACTACAGTTCAAAGGTTTGGGCTTGCTTAAAAACGTTTCAAAGGAAAAGCTCTGTTGCTTTCATGAAAATACTGGAACATTCAAGTAATCGGAAATACATCCCGTAAATTGTATACATGGTAGGTTCTAGCTGCAAATGTCTCTTTTGATGCATTATCTATATCAGACTTGGGCACTCCGGTCCTGGAGGGCCATACGTCCTGCCAGATTTTGAAGTTTGCTCTTCTTTAACTCGGGTGATACAAATTATAACCTCGTTAGCAAGCTAGCAAGTGCTCGTCAACGATACTTGTGATTGGAATCACCTGTATTGGATCAGAGAAACCTCAAAAATCATGCAGAACATACGGCCCTCCAGGACCGGAGTGCCCAGGTCTGATCTATATAGATGTATAGGGGCCCATTTCCGGCAATCAGCACTCCAGTGTTCTAATAGTAGCTAATTGTGTTAGAAGTCCAATGGATGACCAGAAAAACCCCTGTGCAATAATCTTAGTACAGCTGAAAACAGTTTATAGAAGCTATTGAAACTGACCATCTTCTTGAGTATCTGGAACATCTCATTTGTGGGTGTGTGAACTTTCGGAATGGCCAGAAAAAGAGAATTTTCATGTGAATCTTAACGATCTGTTCTTGTTTTAAGAATTTAAGGTTATTTCATGTGAGAAATTGCCAAGAAACTCATGATCCACTCCAGTGGTGTGTACAACTTTCAGAGAACAGCACAAACGGACTATAACCAGAGTAGAAAGAGAAGTGGGAGGTCCAGCTGCATGATAAAGCAAGAGGACAAGTATATTTTAGGCTCTAGTTTGAGAGATAGACGCCTTACATGTCCTCGAATGGCAGCTTTGTGAAATAGTAGCCGCAAAACACCAGTGTCAGTGAAGAGGCGACTCCGAGATGGCCTGCCAGGCAGAGGGGCAAAGAAAAAGCCATATCTGAGACTGGCTGACAAAAGCAGACTAATCTGGAAAAAAAGGACACATTGGACATATTTGATTTAAAACAGTGACATTTTAATGGTAAACCCCAAATTGTCTGGGTGACTACATTTTTGAACGGTGGTGTATACCGTACATATTTATTTTACATATTGGCAATAGCTGAACAACAAGTTATGAACATAAACCCCTTTTGATTTTTTTGGCCTTTAAAAAAATAAATGACCACTTCTGTCCTTGCCGAAGAATATTACTATATTTTTCCCTTCTGTCTTGTAAAATATGAATACAAATTACGTAATAGACTGATAGTGGGTAATTTTCTAAATGTTAAGATGAAACTATGTAATGTTTTTATAAAATATCTGGTAAACATATCTGGAAAAAAACTATTTTGAAATGAATGAAGAAATATAATTCAAAGTAGAGAACAGCTGCCCATTTTTAAAGATTATTTATTCAGATCTTACTCTGGAGCAAAATTTATGTAAAAAACGTATTATCTTTGTATTATCCACAAGATTTTGTCGAATACAACATAATATAAACACACGAGTGGGAAATAAGCAAAAACCATCATGATAAATGACATTTAACTTAGCACAACAATCATTCTCTTTGTAATTAGATTTTTAAAATAATTATTACTGTTAATATTCATCTTATCGGACCAAGATGTAATTCCTAATTTGAAGATTCTGAAATATCAGAGGGGGGGGGGGGGGGGGGGGGGGTTTTAAGGGTTATTTAGCTTGTTCATAAATCATTATCCATTATCCGTTATCAGTCAGTTCATAATACGCTACAAAGCCTAGGAGCCGGGGCACTTACTCTCAGCCAAAAGGCCAAGCTAAGGTCCTAGCCCTATAGCCTTGCTGCGATCAATGCGAATGCACCGTTCCCGGAGGTACTGCAATACCGGGCCGTTGCGTGGAGTGGTCAGAGCAAGCTCCTATGCCATCAGAACATTTGGACATTTTAGTGATCATTTTCCTTTGACTGTTGACTATGATAAGTTTACGACTAAAAATAATTACTTTGTACGATACTTTTACTAACGGCTGCACAGTCGATATTAATTTCAGAAAAATGAAACGGAAATTTAACAAATTGCAACTCTAGGTGCAATGAAACTTTATTTTGAACATGAGAAAACAAAAGTAAAACTAAATAACACGTCAAAAACAAAAAGCAATGTGAACGTAACATGTCCGAAAAGGAATAGGAAGGAGCATATGCTTAATTTGCTATTCAACTGACAATAAAGAAATACAAATTTCCAAATTTTTTAATCACTTCCGGATCGCAAATACACAGACCCATACACGATGGTTGAAATAAAACAACTTAACGATGCTGCATGCTCACTGTCTGTCCTCTACAGCCTAGGTGCAGAAAACAAGTTTTTTTTTGCTCAACATTTCCAGTCTTTCTTCTTCAAATGTAATACATTAAGTGTAAGGAGCCAACAAACAGCCGCTTGAGTGAAAGTTAAGTAGGTGCGTGCGTGTTTTCACTCTGTCCCGGTGGCCCTGCGCTGCAGAGATAAGAGCACTGCCTCCACTCAAGTTAATTTCCCGAGAATTGTTCGTCACTCCTCTGAATTCACTGACACACCACAGCAAATGAGTGTCATCCCTTCCTGTGAACGACTAGTCTCCAAAAGAGGCGACACTTAGTCCAATAACACCGAGACGTGTCTAATGGAACGAGTCCCATTTGCAATGCTTAAGAGCGGACGTTCCTGTCCAGCGCATGGAGACGAAGGGGGTCTGAGAGCTACTTTATGTTATTGAATAGCGCAACGGGCACCCAGTTTGATGTGAATTTCGAAAATAGCAACTTAGCTAGATGGCTCGCGGAATAGCTAAAAAGGTAGCTTGATAGTTTGCTAGGAAGGTAAACGGGTAAAAACTAAAATACAGCTAGATAGCTCGCTCAAAGAGTAAAAAGCCATCTAAATCGTCATCTAGAAAGCTGAAAATGAAGCTAGCTAAAAAGGAGGCCAGAACTTTGCTTGATGACTAGCAAAAACTGTCAAATGTTAGCTAGGTAGCATGTAGAAGTGTCAAAGGCTAGCTAGATAGCTTGCTAAGTAGCTAAAATGGTAGCTTGATAGTTAAGTAGAAAGCTGAATAGGTAAACAACTAAAATAGAGCTAGATAGCTCGCTAAAAGAGTAAAAAGCCATCTAAATCGTCGTAAAGAAGGCTAAAAACAAAGTTAGACGGCTGGCTAGAAAGGAGACCAGAATATAGCTTGATAACTCGCAAAAAATGTACAAAGTTAGCTAAATAGCACACGTAAAATGTCAAAAGCTCGCTAGGTAGTTTGCAAAGTATCCAAAAAGGTAGATTGATAGATAAAAATCTCAACATGTAAAAAACTAAAATACAGCAAGATAGCTCGCTAAAAGAGTAAAAAGCCATCTAAATCGTCAGCTAGAAAGCTAAAAATGAAGCTAGCTAGTAAGGAGGCTAGAACTTTTCTTGATGACTAGCAAAAAACTCAAATATTAGCTAGATAGTATGTAAAAGTGTCAAAGGCTAGCTAGATAGCTTGCTAAGTAGCTAAAATGGTAGCTTGATAGTTTAGTACAAAGCTGAACAGGTAAACAACTATAATAAAGCTCGATAGCTCGCTAAAAGAGTAAAAAGCCATCTAAATAGCCGGAAAGAAGGCTAAAAATGAAGCTAGCTAGAAAGGAAACCAGAACTTTGCTTGATGACTAGCAAAAAAACTGTCAAATATAAGCTATATAGCATGTAAAAGTGTCAAAGGCTATCTAGATAGCTTGCTAAGTAGCTAAAATGGTAGCTTGATAGTTAAGTAGAAAGCTGAACAGGTAAACAACTATAATAAAGCTCGATAGTTCGCTAAAAGAGTAAAAATCCATGTAAATAGTCGGAAAGAAGGCTAAAAACAAAGTTAGAGTGCTGGCTAGAAAGGAGACCAGAATATAGTTTGATAACGAGCAAAAAATGTACAAAGTTAGCTAAATAGCACACGAAAAATGTCAAAAGCTAGCTAGGTAGTTTGCTAAGTATCTAAAAAGGTAGCTTGATAGTTGGATAAAAATCTCAACAGGTAAAAAACTAAAATACAGCTAGATAGCTAGCCAAAAAAAGTCATCTAAAAGGTTGGAAAGATAGCTAAAAACTAAACTAGATAGCTATCTAGAAAAAAAGCCCAAAATGTAGCTTGACAACTAGCAAAAAGGTACAATGCTAACTGGATAGCATGCAAAAAAAAATTGTCAAAAGCTACCTAAATACCTTGTTAAGTAGCTTAGAAGGTAGCTTGATAGTTAGATGGAGAGCTAAACAGGTAAAAAATTTAAATATAGCTAGGTACCTAGCTATATTTTAAAGAAACATCTGGATAGTCAGAAAGAAAGCTAAAAACAAAGCTAGATAGCTAGCTAAAAAGAGGCCAAAATTTAGCTTGACGACTAGACTAGAAAACAATGTCAAATGTTAGCTAGATAGCTTGCTAAGGAGCTAACCATGTAGCTTGATCATTGTTTAGAAAGCTAAACACGTAAAAACTAACTAATAACTAAAGCTAAAAACAAAGCTAGATAGCTAGCTAGAAATGAGCCCAATATCTAGCTCAATAACTGGCAACAAAGTTACAATGTAAGTGAGATAGCATGCAAAAAAATGTAAAAAGCTAGCTAGATAGCTCGCTAAAAAGGTAGGAAGATAGCGAGCTACAAAGTTAAAAAAAAGGTAGTCAGATAGCTAGGTTGAAAAAAACTGCACATTTTTTGCTTGTTTGCCTTATAAAACCCATTATTTTATTTAATTTCCTGTAAAAAACAACAACAATAAAAATATGTTTAATACATAAATAGGTTGTCATTCTACTCTCTTAAATAAAAACTTAAAAATATCTGTCAATACTTGAACTGATGTTTTATTCCATGAAACCCATGAATTGGAAATTATTCAAATTTCTTAAATATCATGTTATTACCATGTCATTACTGTTTAATTACCAGGTTCATTATTAAAAAAGATGGACTCAGTCGACCAACATAAATATCATTTTACCAGAAACTCACATCAACCCAGCACTGGTGAGCTATTTTCAGAACAGGTACGTGGGCCACTCAGGTGTCCTATAGGGGGCACCCTGATGCCCGCGGGCACCCCGCTGGAGACCCCTGGTCCAACGGGTATGAGTGATTTGACTTATGACAGCGTTACATGTTTGGCCTCCTCTTTCCATCTTGATAAGCACTTATCTTAGCAGAGCAGCCCACTCACACCAAGACATAAGCCACATCCCTGCCCAGTCGGGCTCGTCTGGCTAACGTCATCGTCCTGAAAATGTAAGTGCAGTTAAAGAAATGTTTTACGGGATTTTTCCTCTAGTTCAGAGGTGTCCAACGTGGTGCCCGGGGGCAATAAGGGTGCCCCCTGAGGACAGTTGAGGTGCCCGCCGAACGGTTCTGAAGATAAGTCACCAGTGCTGGGTCACTGGGATTTTCTAGTAAAATTATTTATTTTATTGGTTGACTGAGTCTATTTAACCCTATTTTTAATGATTAACCTGGTAACAACATAGTAATAACAAGATAAGTTAACTATTGATAATCATTTTTAGGCAACTCATTAAGAGAATAGAATGAGAATCTATTCGTTAATTAAACAAATGTATTTATACATCTTTTTATTCATCTTTTTTATTTTACAGGAAATACAACAAACTAAATCCCAATTCATACTTCTTATGAAGCAAATGAGCAAAAAAAATGTGCAGGTTTTTTTTTTCTAGGAATCTGTCTTATTAGCTTTCCTGCCTTTTTAGCTATTTAGCAAGCTGTCTACCTAGCATTTTACATTTTTTTGCATGGTATCTAGCTTACATTTCCTATTTTTTGCTCCATGTTGGCCTATTTCTCTGCTAGATATCCTGGTTTTTGTTTTTTCTCTTTCTATCTGGCTATTTAATTGGCTTTTTATTCTTTTAGCTCGCTATATAGAGCTCCCTTTTTAGCTGTTTCTGTCACGTAGCGGAGCAGGAAACAGGAAAGGACCCATTCGCGTAGACGTACTCACAATTTATTAGGGGAAGAGGAGGAGGGCGCACAATCGATACAGGAATCGATGGTCGCAGGAGTGGATTAGAAATCCACTCAAAAGAAAAGAATGTCCAAAAACAAACGGATCAGACCAAAAACAAACAGGATCAAATACGGGCATATTCACAGAACTTGGCATTTAACAGGATTTAACAGAAGACTTACATAAGTCTCACAGAGTTTAACCAGGTTTAACAAATATAACAAACGCTCCAGAAAAGCACAGTTAGAAGGAACGCGTTTAAGTACTCCAAAAGCAATCGGTCAATGCGCCTCAGCCGGTGTCCATGGGCGGGGCCAATTGGGCGCCGAGGCAACCGCGCCAGAATCCGGCGCCACCTGGCTGGAACCAACTTGGCGCCATGGCAACCGCGCCAGACGTGACAGTTTCCCTATCTAGCTAACTATCAAGCTACTTTTTAGCTATTTAGCAAGTCATCTAGCTAAGTTGCTATTTCAGAAATTGGAAAACGTGAGTTCCATCCATCATCTGCACCGCTTATCCTCACTAGGGTCGCGGGGGTACTGGAGCGGGGGAACTGGTTGCCAGCTAGTCGCAGGGCACATAGGGACAGACAATTCGCTCGCTCATTCACACCTAGGGACAATTCAGATCGTCCAATTAACCTGACATGCATGTTTTTCGAATGTGGGAGGAAACCCACACAAGCACAGGGAGAACATGTAAACTCCACACAGGAGGATCGATCTCATGACCTCAGAACTGTGCCGTACACGCGCTAACCATTGCGGCGCCGTGCTGACCCCCAAAGTGAGTTCCCTTTGTTCTAATTAGTAACAAAAAATAGCTCTCAGCCTGAAAATGGTTGGAGACCATCACTCTAGTTTTCCTGCTTGCTTTTAAGTTTCATCGTGAAAAGGTTGTTCTATTTTATTCTATACATACAAACCAACCTTTGTGCAATCACATGATCTTAAGCGGTCCCATCCATTTGAACGTGGATTCATTCTCTGGTCAGTTATTTGGCCACATTCAGCGCAACGCCAAGATTGTAGCAGATGAGGTGAGTTTTACCATGTGGGGGTATTCTCCCGTCCTAAATTGTAAGTTGGTTTAGCCCAACGTCACTCTTTTTCTCTGCAGCTGTAAAATTAACACAGAAAAGTGCAAATAATATGAGTCAGGTATGACGGAGGGTAGAAAAGTGCTAGTTGGAGCCGAGAAAGTCAGGAAAATAAAAAGAAACGCGTTAAAAGGACTGTTTGCATTATTTTCACTCATCTTGCATTTTTTGCCTGTCATCTGTGTGTCCCCGGTAGTGTGTTGTGCTATGTGTTGGAAGAATTTGGCAATTAAATGCCCTCACCGGGTAGCTCCTCTCACTCAAATGAACTCAAAGTGATGGGAATCCGTCTCTTCTTCGAGAAGCTGCTCTTTCATTCCTGACGAAAACGAGACGGCTCTTTCGGATCCTAAAAGCCTCTTCAGATTGTTTTGTTGTTTTTATCCATATGTTAAAAAAGCATGATGTAAAATTATGCACAAAAGTACTTTTAGGGGACAAATAAAGCTGCCCGTTAAATGGAAAAAAAGACAACAATGAACAGAAGAAAAAAAAATAAATGCAATAAGAGACGAAAATCAACAATAAAGGAAGGAAAAAGAAGTAAAAGGTTAGAAGAATAAAATGAATGCAAGGAAATTGAGAAAAAGGAAGGAAAAAAGAAATGAAAAAGAAGAAAAAGCAGGTTTTCTCATAATATAACCTCCTCAAAGATGCCTACCAAGTCATTAGGCTGACATTAAGTTCCTGTTGACCCTTTCCTGTACTCAGGTTGCATGTGAGCCGAGCTTCTCTGCTTTAAAACGTGTGAAAACTCTGCTAAGAAGCTCACTGTCTTCATGCTGCTGTACTCTGAATAGAAACTCATGTCAAGAGACAATGACATTTTCGTCAATAAAGTTGCAGAGACCAGTGCTTTTCTTGGGTGGATTTTGATGTTTTAACTAGCTTACTTAAAATGTGTGTCATGATTTTATAAGAGTTTAGTGTAAAGCCCATACCTGTCAACCTCCACGACTCCATGCCACTACAAACTGTCGTATTTTCCCTTACAAAATAATCTTTCAACCATATTTTTTTTCCATTCGTGTTTATTTATGTAGTTTAACATGTTATATTGTACATGTGTTTCGTTATATCGTATATATTGTTATTAACATTTTGATACTGAGTTGCTCGACATGAATGAGGTTTATTATAAAAAAAAAGTTCAAAAATGAAGTAGTTTGGACGTTCACTGTAGAAGGAAAAAATACATGCAAATATAATTAAGTAGAATAATACATTTTCTTATTCAAATTACAAATTCATTTTCTGCATTAAATTATTGTTGGTAATATACTGATTAAAGGGATAACCACAAACCTGTCTTTTTTCAATTTCTCCTTTTATACTTCCTTTTTTTTCTTTACTTCTTTATACAACATAATAATTTGTAATATAATGCATCAAAGCAAGTGAGCCGTTTGAGAGCCGTCTCTCTTTAATGAGTTGAGACGAAAAAGCCGGTTCTCTAAAAAGAGACGGACTTCCTTTCACTACACAACTACCACATGAAATCCGATGTTTTTTAAGATTTCAAATTTACTCAATCAACCCCGCCTGTTGTTTTCAGATCAGAATGACTAACAGCGTTTTAATTCAGGTTCGGCCATTGCGACTTGATATCCTGCAAAAATGCTAACAGCTGGTATGCTAGCAGAAAGCAAGATTGAATCCTGATGACAAAAATATCAAGCCTTGTGAATAAAGATTTAATTTGGTTCTTTGTGAATATAAACGTCAATTTTTCACTTTGTTAATGTTAACCTAAAATGATGCGATGCTATTTGGCCAAAATTGTTTGGTGGCTTCACTCATGTGACACTTGGCTGATGTTGATTGGCCACACCTGCTGATGTTGGTGTTTTCACAAATGTACAACTGTTAAGCTAGCAGACAAGAATAAGAGTTTTATTATCTCCTTCCTTCCTTCCTTCCTTCCTTCCTTCATTTATCCCTTTCCTTCTTCATTCCTTCCTTCCTTCATTCATTCATTCCTTCCTTGCTTGCTTCCTTCTTTCCTTTCTTGCTTCATTCCTTCCTTCCTTTCTTTCTTCCTTCCTTTGTTCCTTCCTTCCTTCCTTCCTTCATTTATCCCTTTCCTTCATTTATCCCTTTCCTTCCTTCCTTCCTTCCTTCCTTCCTTCCTTCCTTCCTTCCTTCCTTCCTTCCTTCCTTCCTTCCTTCCTTCCTTCCTTCCTTCCTTCCTTCCTTCCTTCCTTCCTTCCTTCCTTCCTTCCTTCCTTCCTTCCATCCTTTCTTTCTTTCTTTCTTTCTTTCTTTCTTTCTTTCTTTCTTTCTTTCTTTCTTTCTTTCTCCATTTATTCCTTCCTTCCATTCTACCTTCCTTCCTTCCTCTTTTCCTTCCTTCATCCCTTTCCTTCTTCCACTTTGGGCTAAGACAATCCACAAACATGTAATCTGCATGTTCAAATGAACACAAAAACGGATGGCCAATTAATAACTCCCACAAAAGAAAATTGTAGATTATCAAGAAGTCACACCAATGCTTTTACCAATATTTCTGTATCAAATGTGAGTCATTTTTCCACACTTCTCCGCCGTCCTCAAAGCTAACTTTTTGTATTTTTCACATTGCCAACACTAAAAAGCGGACATTACTGTTTGTTATCTTTTGTCCCTGCAACCTGACCGTATAGTTTAATTGATGCACTTTACGCAAGTGTAAATTGGAATTTTGGAATTTCCCTAAAAACAGAAAATGAACAAAGGCGAGTGGCGGCACTGCTGAGTGAGTGGCACGGCGGTTCCATCTTGACATATGGAACTGCATCTTTCCAATGTTTTACATCGTCTATTCATATTTATATTATTTCGTTCGTCTCTCAAACTCAATGTGAACGAGTATTCAGTATTAAACTTGCATTCATCTCACAGTAATTTAATTTTAATCATCTGCATTTCATTCAAATTATGAAATGCAAGGAGAACGATGAAATGTATAAAACTCTCTTCTTTAGTTATTATTGCAGGAATTAGGTTCGATGCACTTTTCAAAATAATATATTTTTTGTGTTTCTGTGGTTGCTGGGGGTGTGTCTCTGAAAGTTGCCCCCAATCCCTCCCACACTGAGGGCCTTAAACCTTACTGATGGTCGCAGGTCTTTTTTTTCTTTTTTTCCGCATTCGAGGACAGTCAAGTTTTGGAACCTTTAAGCTTATTTTATCCTCAACTTTAGACCGCGTGTGACTTAAGTATTATATCAAAGATCTAAAGGTAGGACGACACTTAACACACAACTACTGACACTTTAGTATATATTTTACAGTACTCCCAGAATATTAATGTATTTACTGATCTGTTTTTGTTTGTTTATATATTTATTTTTTTGTTAATTTCGTTATTTCATTGTTTAAATATTGTTTGATGTACTTAACTCTTTGTTTGGTGATTCTTATTAAATGTATTCATTATTTTCATTCAGTTTTTAAAATTTACCTATTCATCTCACCCACATTTACCAAATAAACCAAAACAGTATTTTTTGATTTTATTTTGATTTTATATTGTACTTAAAAAAATCAGCATTTTACTTTTAATTTTATTGTTTCAACCTCCATGGCCGTCTGGTCATCCGGGAAGGGGGATTACTTCATGTGCGGTCCCTTCTCAAGGTTTGTTCGATTTTCCTCATGTTGAGTTTTTTTTGAGTTTTTCCTTTCCCTCAAGTAGGTTTTAGATCACGGGATGGTGTCATAATAGTCTGTAGTTTGCAATAGTCTGTGGTCTGTGCAGCCCTTTGAGACTCCTTGTGACTAAGGACGTCACAAATAAACATGACTTGACTTAACAGGACATGATTATACGGTCATTTTAAAAGGCAAATTTTCCTTTATTTTTAATTTCAATTTTTTTTAATGAAATTTTTGCATCTTTGGATGTTTCAAAAATGCACTTTCCCCATTTATTAAAATAAATACAATTGGTGGGCTGCAAATGGGCTGTATTTAGTGCTATTTATTATTTTATCATCCTTTTAATATCTCCTTGGTGTTATTATCGTGCGGTTTCATTTTACAGACTTAAATATCATATATTTTCATCTCCTTTGATTTTCTTTTTATCTGCAATGTGGTTGAGATTTTTTAATACATTAATATTAATATGAATCACCATTTTGTTTCCTGTGATGTAACAAAAAGTGAATTAATCATAAACAAAATGCAACCAACGTTCACTACACAATACAGCAACATCTGACGGTCAAATGATACACGCTGTCCCTTTAAAAATGACTGTGAAAAGCATGCATTATATTATTATATTCTGAAATTAAAGGGGGGAATATATTTATTCAATTTGTAATACAGGACACATTTAAAGGAGATTTCATGGGACGCAATTCGTTATTTTGACCATTATTGTGCACTCTTGTTTGTTCTTTTGTCTAGTATACACTTTTTACATCATTGTCATGTCCAGCCAATATCGCTGCTGTTCTTTGACCCCCACACACTTTAGGGTAGATCTGCTTTTCTAACCTAGGAGATTTAATAAAAAAGAAATGACTCATGGGAGAGCTTTTAGAACGGGTTGGAATTTCTTATCTCAGGGTTGGGCTCTCCCCTGTTCTCCTTGTAAGTTCAAATGTTATTAATGTCTTCTCTCCTTGTTTTGAGTGTCTAATTGGTCTATAAATTCATCAGTGGGAAAAAATTAAAAATATTTTTACTGTATAATCTCCCAAAATGAAAGAAAAAACAATCCCATGTTTATTGGACCTCATACGATGAAAGGTAGGGCAACATCTGGCCCCCAGTCCTTAATTTCGACGCTTTGATTCGCAAAAAGGCAAGAGCGACACCGTTTCCACTGGCATTGACAATATCTGTATGTCCACCAAAACAGCATGGAGGATTCGTCAGAGTCGTCTCATTGGGGGTCCTCATCGCTGCTAGGCTCAGATCCTCTGGCGGGCTTCTCATCTGAGTCCGGTTTGTTGGGGCCAAGCGAGGACGGAGACGCTTTCTTCTCCGGACAAGACGCAGATTACACAAACCTCTCGTCCTTTTTCTCCAGCCCCGGCCAGAATCGGGCGATGTCCGCCTTCAAGAACAGTTCAGGTCAGTTTGAAAAAAAAAATGAAAAAAAAAACTCTTTGATATGGGGCGCTTAAACATATCAACTTATGATCATTTTAAAACAACTTAAATAATCGGGTCATTTTTTAACACATAAAATATTGGGATGTGTTTTTTGATACCACAAAAAATGTCATGTCTCAACCAAACCACAAAAAGAGTAATTGGTTTCAAATAAACCCCCGAAAATTAACTGTCTCCCCATCCCCCAAATTTGGTAATTTTATTTCCAAATTTATAGTCTGGTCATTATAACCTAAATAATAGTAAGACATTGTGTAAAACACACTCTGGGATTATATCTGTAGGATTTGATATAACAAAAAAGCCTGAAATTTAGGTTATGTTTGAACCTTCCTGTGTGGAGTTTGCATGTTCTCCCTGTGCTTGTGTGGATTTCCTCTGGGCACTCCGGTTTCCTCCCACATTCCCAAAATCATGTATGTCAGGTTAATTGGCCGGTCCAAATTGTCCCTAAGTGTGAATGAGCGAGTGAGTTGTCTAGTCTCTGTGTGCCCTGCGACTGGCTGCCAAGCAGTTCAGGGTGTCCCCTGCCCACTGCCCACTGGATGGGCTCCAGCACCGCCGCGACCCGACTGAGGATAAGCGGTCCAGATAATGCATAAATTGATGTACGAATTGGGTCATTTTGTTGGAAACAAATTAACTACAAACAACCATAATCCCTAACCCCACTAACTTTAACTACACTGAGTATAACCCTTAAAAACCCTGACCCCCCTCCTAAACCTAGTCCCTAACACTCTTTACAGCTAACTGCTCCAAACCTCCTAAACCTAAACCCCACCCCTAACCGTCCTAACCCTTACACACTTAACCTATAAAATAATCCAGAAAGTTAGATATTTTTTAAGTCTTCCATCACTCCATTTTGGCCCCAATTTTTTTTTTGTAAGTATCGTGACTTTGTATTTCAGGACAGGTACTATGTTCTTACATAAATTTTGTGGATGCATTATTTTAATTACCACACAATTTATTTTTCATTTTTTCAACAACCTGTATTTCTCTCCAAAAGTTCGCCAGGTGTTCTCCTCACCGAGTCTCCTCAGCAACCTTCAGTTACTGGACGGGCCCTCAGGTCACTCCTTGGGGTCCCTTTACAATCCAACAGACGGCCCCTGGAGCGGCAGCCCTCTATCCAAAACGGTGTTCCCTGCCTCTTTTTTCTCCGGGGTCTCTTCCGCCTCACTCACCCCTTCCAGGGACGCATATTCGCCCCCACTTGGAGAAAGCCCCGAGCCTCAGGAGGCCCTCAAGGCTGAGCGAATGAGCCCACTGGGGGGCCCCACGTCCTGCGGTGCCTTTCTCAACTTGACCCCAGCCATCGGGAGCATCTACCCATCCACGTCGCACGTACTCGGGCCTTACAACCCGTACGTGGGCAGCCCGTCAGAGTATGTTGCCGGAAACTACTACACTAGCCCCGGTGCCTGGATGAGTCCCACGTACTCCCCCAAACTTCACAATAAGATGAGAATATCCACACCAGGTCAGAACCGACACATTTTCCCGACAAATGCATTTCCTGCGTCGGAAATTCAAATATTAGAACTGCAAACGGTTAAATGGCATTGAATGCGTTAAACAGTCGAGTGAACGCAGTTTTACACCAGAATCAACTCACGATGCTATACAAACTCCACACTGCCCTCTGGCAGCCGGAGAGAGCATTTAGTTTGCATTTCTTCAAAAGATCATAACCTTTGATAGATATGAACTAGAGACTCAGTTCTTTTTTGACATAATTTTTTTAAATTTATGGCAGGCCGGATTAAATAATTCACGGCCCGTATTTTGGGTTGGTTGCAAATAAACTCAGGTTAAAAATGTATATTGATAGTTTTGTAACATTCAATAGACTGAAGACTGATAAACAATTTGTTGTGTGAGACCTTCAAATATTAATACCGTACTTTAAATGGTTAAAGCTTTAACACAAATAAACTTGAAGTAAAGCAGACAGACGGGCGGACGTACGGACAGACAAATAGAAAATAATTGAGTTAAAGATTTAATGCTGCTTTGAGTTAACTCGAGTTAAAGCTTTAGCTTGATATTTTTGTAACATTTACTAGTTTAGACTTTGGAAATTGACAAAACAATTTGATGTTCCACAAATTCAATTGTATAAAACTTTAAGACAAATAAACTCGAGTTAAAGCTTTAATGCTACTCTAAGGATCTTAAGTTAAAGCTTTAACTTGATATAGTTTTAACATTCAATAGTCTAGACCTAGAAAGCTGACAAAATAATTTGATGTGTCTGGAATCCAATTGGTTGAGTCTTTAATGCAAATGAAATTACTGATGACTTCAATCAAATACTGATAAACACAAAGAAATGAAAAAAATCTGGTAGGGGGATTTGTAATAAAAGACCGAGACTTAGTCTTTGGTTGTCATCGATATCAATAACCACATACCAGATGATACCACTAGTACATGAAATTCCTTTGTTCTCCTAAAAAAATTAATGGTTATTAAAAAAAGCGGAAACAAAAAGTACAGAGATCTGTCAGTTTTCACACGTAATGGGGACCTGAACCACCTGTGAACGTAAAAATACAGGAAATATTGTCATCCTTTATCTTTTAAACTTTATTTTGCAGCCCTCATTAGAGTGGACTTGCCGCCTTACCAACCCAGCAAAAGAGAGGAGAAAGAGGGAAAGAGAGAGAAAAAGAGATAGAAAACTAATTGAAACCCAGTACACATTTTAAATCAGTCAATTTTTTTTGGACGCTCCTTGATCAAAGCTCTGCTGACAGAGAAAATGAAAGCGAAAGAGAGGGACAAAGTGTTCGGCAGACGCATCGCTTAGGCGGCATGACAAAGGCGCGGGACACTCTTCTCAGCGAGATTTGGAATAACGCAGAGCAGGTATCCAGTCAAATGAAAGATGTTATGATCTGACTTGGCCGATCAGCATCGAAGTCCTCAAGTCAAGGGGTGCTGGCCAATGGGCGTAACTCATGGCTGCCCGAAACGTTCCCCATTGGTGCGGGAGGCATTCGATGTTCTTGTTTTTTATTCTATAACACCCCCCCCCCCTCGCAAAGGAGTGAACCGGCAATAACTAAAGCGCGAAGTAGCCAGGGGTCTCTGTAAAAAAACAAAACTGGTATCCCTTCTGCACCAATACGTTGCCTATCTATACTTCCTCTTCCCTAGGACATTCTATATTTTTTTAATAAGGTAAAATATGCATTACTGTCTATCAAACTGGTGCAATTAATTCACAAAACCGTAGGCTGACCTGGTACAACATTTCCAACAGTCCCTCACCACATCTTACAAAGATATAACCCAGTCTTGTAGACGTTTGTGAATTTCATACGATGCAATTTGGTTTGAACAGAGGCTCGAGAGTGTGTCAACTGTGGGGCCACAGCGACCCCCCTGTGGCGCCGCGATGGCACGGGTCACTACCTTTGTAACGCATGTGGACTGTACCACAAGATGAACGGCCAGAACCGACCTCTGATTCGACCCAAGAAGAGACTCGTATGTTGAATTTCTGAGAGGGGAGGGAGAAATGGGAAGTTATTAGCGTCCTCTGACAAAAAGTATTACTGTATTCTCAGATTGTCAGCAAGCGTGCGGGGACGCAGTGTGCCAACTGCCAAACCAGTACGACGACGCTTTGGAGACGCAATGCAAATGGGGAACCCGTTTGTAACGCTTGTGGACTCTACTTTAAACTCCACAATGTGAGTATTTGACTTGTCGTTTATTCCTTATGACTTTGAAGTTCATAATATAGATAAAACTTTCAGATTTGAAGGGACAGTGTGTATTATTTGACCACTAGATGTTGCTTTATTGTGTAGTGAGACCAAAACAGGTGCTACAGAGCACAAGGAAGAATACAAACCACAGAGACAGAAATATATACATATATATCCTTGGGAGTTTTAGGGGTCCTGCGCAGTATCTTAGCTGTTTCTATAACTGCACTATTCTGGTCTAAGGCCTCAGATGTTGTTCCAGGGATCTGTTGGAGCTACTCTTCCATTTTTCGAGGACCACGCTGGCCTTGACTTTCCAAAATGGCTTCAGTTGCTCTTTCAATGCTTAGTAATGCTCCAGTTCTTCGTGTTCCTTGTTCATGATGTTGGTGTCATCTGAGATCATCTCATCTATTATTGCCACTCCTATCCGCTCTTTGTCTACCACCACTATGTCCGGTTGGTTAGCCAGGAGCTGCTTGTCAGTCAGGAAGCTAAAGTCCCTCACAATCTTGGTCTAGTTGTTCTCAGCAACCCTTTTGTGGGATTTGGGTACTTCCATAACATACTGGTTGCAGATGTTCTTGTGTACTATCCAAGCTATTTGGTTGTGCCTCCCCATGTAAGCTGATCCAGCTAACATCTTACACAACCTGCCACAATGTGCTGGACTGTTTAAGGGGTGTATTAGCACAGTCTGGATCTTGGGTCTGGTCTTTTTTGGTAGATCCTGGCCTCTATTGCTTTTGTGCTTGTGGCTTGTTATTGGTTTGCTATGATCAGAGCCTCTCTGCCTCTGTCAGTCCTGCATTTTCCAGTCACTGGTAGAATATCTTGATGTCTGTCACTTTCCCTATCATATGGTGGTACATTCCATGTAGGGTCTTGTCCCTCCAGGATGTCTGCTCCTACTCCTCTACACTTTCATTAGGATTTTTCCAATATTTCATCCTGTACCGTGGCATTGATGCTCACTAGCCCTTGGCTTTCCTTTTTCCTCTTAGCGTATAGCCTCAGGGTGCTGGACTTGGGGAGGAATCCTCCGTGCAATGGTCAATAAACGGACAGAAAGACAGATACAAGTGTAGCTAGCAAGAAATAAACCAAGGTTCCTAGGTAGCTAGTAAAGTCTCTATACAGAATTAAAAAAGATTCAAAAATAGCTAGCTAAAAAGGTAAAAATGTTCTAATTTGGATGGGTAACTTGCCAACTACAATTGTTAAAGTCTTCAAAAGTAGCTGCCGAGAAAGGTAAAATGGTTCGAAGCTAGCTAGCTAGAACAAATCTAAGGAGAAAGGAAGGACGGAAGGATGGACTTGTTCAAAAAACTCTTCTCTGCAGATCAACCGTCCCCTCACCATGAAAAAAGAAGGCATTCAGACCCGTAACAGGAAAGTGTCCAGCAAGAACAAGAAGAGTAAAAAGGCAGCCATGTTGGAATCATTCGCCGAGGCCCCCCAGCCGCACCCATCCGAGGACGACGGGGGTCCCTTTTCCCTCGGCCCCGCCGCCCTCCTGACATACAGCCACGGACACCACCTGCTAGCGGGCCCCTCGGCGCTACATTCCCCTGCTCCCTTACAGTACCACCGCAGTAACGTGGGCATGGTTCCTGTTTAGTGTGATTGAAAGCGAAGGGAAGGTGATTTGTGATGTAAATAGAATCAAACGGGATGTACGGGTTTTGTGTTTTATTCAATCACGGTCTAAAGTTAGTTGCATATGACACTCTGTTCCGCTTGCAGAATAAAATGTGTGAAATTAAATGTGATGAATGAGTGTACATTTATTTTCGAGGATCATAGCCCTCAACGGTAGCCAGCGAAATAATCAGCTTTATCGATAGATAGATAGATAGATAGATAGATAGATAGATAGATAGATAGATAGATAGATAGATAGATAGATAGATAGATAGATAGATAGATAGATAGATAGATAGATAGATAGATAGATAGATAGATAGATAGATAGGTAGATAGATAGGTGGATAGGTAGAAGGATGGGTAGGTAGAGATAGAATGGTAGAAATGTTAAAATATAACTATGAAAATTTCTAGTTAGAAAAGTAAATAGGCTTTTTCGGAACATTTTAATTTATTTTATTTTGCTCAGATTTGTGTATATTATTTGCTGTACTGAACACGTTGAACCAAGTTTTGAATACTTTATGCTAGGATAGCGGTTTATGCCACAAGGGGGATATCAAGATCTACATAAAACTTTTTTCAATAGTTTTTTTTTGTAAGAAGTAATAACAAGTAAATACAAATATTCTTAGATTTTAACATCTACAGTTTTTTTCCTGTAAATTACGAAAATATATTTCAAATCAGCAAAATTATCTGAAGAGTTTTCTGATTTTAATCTAATTTTGCCATATTTTTTAAATGTTGTCGTCAAATGGAAAAAATAAACTTAACAGAATTATTTTAAGTATTACATTACTTGTTGTTTTATTTTATATCATTTTTTACTTGTATTTTTGAGTGAGGTAAGAAAATCTATGACTTAAATCTGCAAAATAATCTACAAAAATATTTGCAGTTTTTGAGTATTATTTACCTTATTTTACAATATTTTTAAATTAGTTTTGCCAGTAAAGTAACAAATACAACTTTAAATCTGTAAGATTATCAGCAAAAAAGATGAGTACAGTATTATCTTCCTTCTTAAATTACAAAAGAAAACTTAAGTGTAAAATAGCAAACCTAGATAGAAATATTTTGGAAAATATTAAAAAATATAATGTTTAATGATTGACTAGAAAATTAACCCAAAACAAAAAAAAAATCAATTCCATTTTCCAGTGGAATATGCACATTTAAATTTACTATCTTTGCAGTATTTCTAAATCAAAATACAATTTTAACGAGATTGAGGATCTTTTTTTTTCTTATTTTATTAAAAAAACATGCTTTAAAAGAAATAGCATAAGATCAATTGAGTATATAGATTTCAGAAACTATACTGAAAATACCATATTCTTGTTTTACTTACAACAACCTTTAAACAAATCATAAAATAGTAAAACGACCGAAATTAACTACTTTTGGAACAAGCAAATGTTTTACTACGAGGTTGGCTATTTATTTATTTACATTTTGTACCTGGACTTTTTGTGTTGTCATGGAAACACAATGCTTTCTAGTGTCAGTGATCCCCTTTCATTTTAATGTGAGAGATATCCAAGCTGATAAAAGGGGTAATTCCTCTTTTAAAATCATGATTTATTATTTATAAAAACAATGAATTCCGATTTCCCTTTGCTAAATTTGCACCAAGTACACGGATGACTCTTTTATGCAATTGCATAAGAAAAAAAATGAGTGTGGTTAGTTTTTAATTTTACATGTATTTTTATGTACGCATATACAGTATCTGTATACCAATGTTGCTGTAGTAACAGTGCTCATGAATGGAGGATGGCTGATTAGTTATCAGTGGGCCTGCAGACATCCAGCCAGTCCCCATCCCCAAACTCTCACTTAAAGCCGTTGGCGAGTAAAACAGTCTGCATGGAAGTCAAGTATTTTGTACATTCATTTACTCCCTATTACAAGATTTTACATTTACATTACCTTTCATAGAAATAAGACGTAATTTCTAAATAATGCACTGCAAAAATACACATGTGTTCCTTGCATTTAAGAGCACCATGTAGGGCACATGTGTAAAACTCATGGCTTGAGGGCCTAATGTGGCCCCCGAGAGCTTCAATAATAATAATAATTTCCTTGTATTGTCATTCTGTGTAACAATGTACACAGAACGAAATGTCGATTGCACCTGACCCGTTGTAGCGAGCCGATGCAGCCGCAGCCAACAGAGGGCGCCGCCGACCACTTTTTAAGTCTTAGGAATGACTCGGCCGGGGCGCGAACCACCGACCTCCCAGTCTCAAAGCGGGCGCCTTACCATCTAGGCTACTGTCTGAATGTCCAAAAAAAGGGTCAAGTGATTTGACCCAAAAATGTACGTATCCCATAATGCCTGCTGACTACAATACCTGCAAATTGACATCCTAGGGCCACTACACGGAATTGTTTTCAAATCAATGCCAAAGAGTGGAATCGGGGAATAAATAATCGTCAAAATGTCCAATTTTATTTGTTTAAATAAATAATTGATTTTCTATTGACTGATTTTTCTTTGACTTTTTTTCAGTTATGTCACATTACACACATACATACACGTATATACATATATATATATATATATATGTATATATATATATGTATGCGTGTGTGAGATTGTTTCATTTGTTTAACAAATCTGTAAGCGTCAGACAACTTTTAAGAGAATAAGATTAAAATAATTCCATTAAAAATAGAATAATCTGAAGAATGAAAAATGTATATTTAAAAACAAAATAAATAATACTTAAAGACAATACAAGACAAAATAAATAAAATTGATGAAAAAATAAAATAGGTTAATAAAAAATGGGACAAAAATCTATTTAAAAAAACACAAAAATATGATAAATTTTGAAAACAAAATAGTAATATATACAAGACATGCATTTCAGGTCCAAATTGTCCCTAGGTGTGAATGAGCGAGCGAGTTGTCTGTCACAGTGTGCCCTGCAATTGGCTGGCAACCAGTTCAGGGTGTCCCCTGCCCAATGCCCGATGATTGCTGGGATGGGCTCCAGCACCCCCGCGACCCTACTGAGGATAAGCGGTGCAGCTAATGAGATGATATATATATATATACACACACATTGACTTGATTAAGGCATACATTCAGTTATTTTACATTAAGGAGCAGCTATTTATTTTAAATACCATTCAATTACTTTTAGTTACGTCTATAAGTGGCCCTATGAGGGCAGCCATACGCTCATGAGTTTGAGACCCCTGCTGTAAGCAGTCGTGACCATCGCCCTGTCGTGGAAAAAAGGACGTTAGCGCCACCAAAAGGAAAACGAATGACACTGCAACAGTGTCCTCCACCTTCCTCCATTACTGCATGCAGGACGTTTTAGCTCCATTCCTGATATTGAAAGATAACGTCGTTTTTATTTGGCAGTACGCTTTGCAGTCACTCTTTACTTGTTCCAATTTGTATTAAACCATTTTGCTCTGTGATGTTGGATGAAAACTACATTTTTTAAGTGTTCAGGCTGAGCCATGGTTGGTCATTAGCAATAGGACAAAATGGCCGCCCATAGAGATGGAAAAACACAGGTGGCTTTTAATGCTTTTTCTATTCCGCAAGCAAAATATTACATAGAATGTCTAATATAGTTATAATGAAAATATATTAAACACAAAAGTGTTGATATTAAAATCTCTCAACAAACGTAATTTTGATTTGTGACGGACGTGTCCACCAAGCGGATGTCACGGCCTTAAAACGTGACGTAGATCTGGTACCGATAAAAAAGGTATTGCATATCGTTTATAACATACACGGACACGACACATAATTTAATAAAAGAAAGGTTGCATTAGAAGTGATGATTTTTATTTAAACCATTGGTAATTTATTCAAGTGGAACATCTGAAATTGAGCAAAGATTCACCGAGGCAGCAGCTCAACCATTTCACACCCATCATTAAGCAGTTGTTTTTCTATAACAATTTGAAACGTCATGGCCTCTTGTAACCTGAAGGCACTAAAATTGTAAAATATATTTGGATTATCAACTCTGAAAAAATAAAACACACACATTTACTTTATTAAACAAATGTTTATTGAAAATGAAGATAAGCAATTACTATACAATTTTCAAAGTCATCTTGGCCGTCCAATACATGTCTAATAGCGTTGATCAAAAATATATATCTCTGAGAAACGAGAACATGTGTAGTAATAAGAGAACAGGTTACAGTGGGAATAAGAGCACATTTTATATACAGTACGATAAAACCCTGGAGAAATGCAAACTTGTGGGCCTACTTTTGCCAATTGATGCTCAATTTTAAAACATAAATCTGGATGTAGTCAACAGAACCGGGAAAGTGGCCAGTTATTAAATATGGTTCTTTTAACAATGACCAAACCATAGGAAGGAAAACTCGTTTTGTATAACAGTCACCCCAACAGCTTTCAGACATCCTAAACATAATACGCTTCCCAAGCATGGACACAATGTTCTACAAATGTTCCTCTTCTGAGGGGATTTCATTGGTGCTTGAAAACTTTCCTGCACTTACCATTTTGTTCTCTTCATCTGAAGAATCATCTGTCTGATTTCCGTCCGTCCTTTCCAAGTCACTTTCCAGGATTTCTTCGGGTTGTTCCACTTCAGATTGCTTCATGTCACCTGTCTCCATCTCTTCAATTTCAGTCGGGACTTCTGGCATATTCTTTTCCAAATCGGTCTCGGTGCCTTCCTGCTTTTCTTCGATTTGTGTCGAGTTGCTCGATTGATTCCCTTCCGAATTGGTTATGGTATCTTCCTTCTTCTCTTCGGATTGTGTCGAGTTGCTTGGTTGATTCTCTTCCGAATCGCTCATGGTATCTTCCTGCTTTTCTTCGGTTTGTGCCGGGTTGCTTGGTTGATCCTCTCCCGAATTGGTCATGGTGTCTTCCTGCTTTTCTTCGGTTTGTGTCGGGTCAGCTGGTTGATTCTCTTCCAAATCTGTCCTGGTGCTTTTTTGCTTTTCTTCAATCTGTATCGCCTCTTCAACCTGCTTTTCTTCAGTCAGTGTTGAGTCACATGACGTTTTACCTTTACCCGGATGCAGACTTGAATCCCCATTTCTTTTAGAAACCGGAGTCGGCAAGATCTCCGGCTCACTGTCCGAGTCGATCAGAATGGGCTCCGTGCTCGCGGTCTTTGGTGCGGAGGAGCCGTTCTTCAAATTGCGAGCCATGTTTGGAATGCCAGACTTGAGCCGTCCAGGCCTTCTTTCTGAGGTGGCTTCAACTGTGACAGTCTGGAAATCAATGTCATGTTGCACTTTTTTGAGAGCCTGCATGTCGAATCCAAGGAGCACAGACGGGTTGGATGTCTCACATTGACTTAAGCATTGTTTTTGCAACGTTGCAAAATGCTTACTTATGTGTGATTTCCATATCCAGAGACTGGAAGACAGCTTCTTTTCTTCAGCGGGGGTGAGATATGGTCGTTGATTGAAATAGGATTGTAGGAACTTTTTACGAGCCTCAAATGTCTTCTGGTCATTACTGTTAGGCTCTTGGATGAGGTCCGATGATCGAGTCTTGCCGTGACTTCTGGGAGGAAACAATGCTTCACTCAGCTTGATCTTCTTGGAGTATGAGGGTGGGCGCATTGGCAGCTGTCTCTTGGGCATGGGTGAGGGCACGGAAATCCCAGATGACTTGAGGTTGAAAGTTGCCTTTGGGCCGAGATTAGACTGCTTTCTTCCTACAGCCCTGCACTGGACCAGATGCAGAGTGATTGTGGAGGCAACCATGTTGCTCGTGTACACTCCCAAGCAGTGGATGCATTTGTAAGTCAGCCTTTTTTCCACTGGGTGCATCGTTTGGAGGACCTGGTGTCGCTGCCTGAGGTGAAAGGCCAAAGGATTTGGCACAGGATCTTTTACAGGGGTGCAACAAAGCGGACATACTCCCTTGCTCTGCGCGGGTAGCATACTTTCAAGGGCTTGGTTCTGCAAGTCGGCAAGGGAGGGCGTCACTTTGCTGAGAGTTGTGGCAAACTTATCTTTCCCAACTGACTCATTCATGTTAAAAGTGAGGATATTAAGCTGGACATTTTGCTTGATGGTAAGATCGAAAGTGAGCGGCGCGGATCCCGGGGTTCCAATGAATGGGGTGGCGTGGGCCTGGCGCTCATGATCCAGCAATTTCTCGACACTGTGGAAAGCAGAGTGGCACTGCGGACAAATGATCCCGTGTATGAGGAGATGGTTAAGCAGCGTGTCACTGGGAAGGTAGCGGTTGCAAAGCATACATTTGCTGGTAAAGTTGTGAATTTTCATAATGTACTTGGCCATGGCCCACACGATCCTTGCCTTGTGGGCGCTTTCAAAATGAGCACTGTAGAGCGTCTCAGGAAAGAGCTCATTGCACACAGTGCATATCTTCCACTTCTGCGTCTGGGAGGTGTTCACACCATCTGTCACAGTACTGGAGGGAGGGTTGAGACTGACCAGACGAGCTGGGGCATAAGACGGACTTTTTAAAACAGGCGCGGTTGTGGGCTTTAAGTAGCCAATGACTGGTTGTGCTTTTGATTTCATTGTGACCGAAGACCCCCCATTGAGAACCATCGAAGACTTCTGGGACATGCTTGGTAAATTAGAAGCGACAACATTAGCGTGCCCAATCATGGCAGTCACCTGAGCGCCAATGCGCTCATGGTATTCTATGACATGCTGCACCAGCGACTCGTAGGTTTTGGTGCTAAACTTGCAGCGTTTACAGAGAATGTTGTCCCCATTATACGAAGAACCGTTTGGAAGTGATGATTTAGGGACCATGCGCAGATACGGCGCTACCACGTGCTTAAAATGTTCACGGTGGATGTGCTTCCTAACGGAATTGTAGAGACTATCTCTGTAAGTGCATTTTTTGCAAAAGTACAAAGACCTCGCCCCGCCAGTAGCAGGCCTTATTTGTCTTTGTTTTGCTGCATTCATCTTTTGCATTTGCTCGTCCAATTTGTCCTTGTGGAACACTCTAACATGGACAGCCAATTGTCTTTTGTTTCCAACAAATGTACAGTGAGAGCAGTTAAGAAGAACATTATCCTGGAATGCTCTCTTGTGAGCAGTGCGAAAGTGATTTCTGTAACCGTTGTAGGTTATGGAGGAATACCGACATTCTCCGCAGCAGTAGGTCCTTGTCCGGTATTTCTACAAGAAGATAGGGAGACACACGCTGTGATAATCTCAATAGAAAGAGTCTAAAAAGGTAACAGAAAATAGTTGTACCTGTGTTTTGGAGAGCGAAGGATGCCAGGCACATATATCCTTGGGCTTCGTTTCTTTGAATATTTTGTCACCCGGACTAAAGGGTTTGAATCCCTGCAGAAAAACATAAAAACAATAACATAAGTCAATATGAAATTAAAAACAGACACAAAGAAAACAAACGAGGCAAACAAACTTACATCTATTAACTCCTTGCAGTACTCCAGTCCAATATCACCTAATGCAATTTTCACATTTTTCCTAGCTTTCCTCTGCGTTGGCAAATCGTTCACCGGGTTTTGATACATCTTGCCTGACAATGCAAGCAAAACAAATATGTCACATACATATTTATGCAGGGAAAAATCAACAATTGACCATCTTGGCTCAATGTGCATAACGGGATATATCCGTGAGATTGTGCCGAGGCCTGATTGTGATTGGGCGGGCAAGGTTCGATAAACGTTCCAAATGACTTAAAATTCGTGTGCTTGAACACATAACGTGAAAGATTCAGTCGATTTAAATCCGTGTTTCGATCCAAAACATAGAATGGTTTTAGCACATAAGCGTGGTCATTTTTATTGTCAACTTTGTGCGCCATCAATGATGCCGCGGTTAGCATTAGCTGTTGTTGTGTTAGCTCCCCTTGGTTCGACTGGCGTAAAATTCCTTTAATACAAAACAATTATTAATTTTATTAATCGGGGGTGTATTTTACTCACTGGCGATAACCCAGGTGGGCCGACAACCCCAGTGGATAAGCAACAAAAGACAATTCAGCGACCACGCCGGGACTTCCTTCGTTGAAAAAGCCGGTGCGGATGCTCTGTTTCGCGGCTAGCCTACAAGCTAGCGAGCTAGCTTGCAGCTATTGCTCGGAATTCCGCAGCAAGATGACCCGAGAAAGGTTGAGAAGAAAACGGGGAGGATGAGAGTAACGCGGGCTTGCAGAAAGGAGCGTTCTCATCCGTAATAATATCAGCACCACCCAGTGACCGGTGTGATAACTGAAAGCCGCTAGCCTGCCCCGGGGAAGGGAACACGCCAAAAGTAAGCCAAAATCCAAAATGGCGAATGGAGGGAGAAAAAAAACGGAAGTGGTAAGAGCACTTGTGAGCACAGCAAGTGTTGAATTTCTGTTTTAAATTTAACAAATATACTGTATATTTAAAAAGTTTTCAAGGGTACTGTTTTTTTTAACCTGGCATACATTTTATCGAATTTTCACCTCAAGTAAATGTCTGTTAACAGATAGCCCCAAAAGTACAAATGATGTGTTCAGATTAATACTTTCTATTATTAAGCCTAAAGTAGGTCAACTCAACACAAGATTATCTTTTTTTGTTTTATCTCAAATAAATCCTTCGTGCATCTATTGAACGCATTGAAAGCCCGTGTAAAATGTGGGTGTCCAGCATGTGGGCTTGGGGCCAAATTTAGCCCGCAACTTCATTGACGGTTTTCGTCACGTTATTGCAAAAAGTATTTACTGTAGTTACCAATACTACTTACCCCATTTAAAACCCCCAATTACTCACAACACTGTTTCTTGAGGTTATGGAGTATGGGCTTCTGTTAGCGCCAAAATTCAGTCGATGTGTCATTTTCATACCTGTCAACCTGTACGTTTTTGCCGTACAATTTATTATGCATTTTAAGACGTGTACGTACAAGAAAATCTGTACGGAAAAACGCAAATTTGTCAATTATGGGTACCATCTGGTAAACTCCAACTATCACGAAACGGCAAATCATTCAAGTCAAACGAGTTCCCCACAGTAGCCTTTATCTCGGTATCGTTTTTTTTTCCCTATTGCAAACGAAACGAGCGGTTTGATGCTACTGTGCGCAAGCACCTGCCGCCTCGGATTTCATGTGGTAGTTATGTAGTGAAAAGAAGTCCGTCTCTTTTTAGAGGACCGGCTTTTTCGGTTCAACTCATTAAAGAGAGCCGGCTCTCAAACGGCTCACTTGCTTTGATGCATATATTACGAATCATTATTGTTGTATAAAGAAGTTAAGAAAAAAAAGTACAAAAGGAGAAAATGAAAAAAAACACAGGTTTGTGGTTATCTCTTTAATCAGTATTTACCAACAATAATTTAATGCAGAAAATGAATCAATAATTTGGATAAGAAAATGTATTATTCTACTTATTTATATCTGCATGTATTTTTTTTTCCTTCTACAGTGAACGTCCAAGCTACTTCATTTTTGAACTTTTTTATAATAAACTTCATTCATGTCGAGCAACTCCGTATCTCATAACAAAATGTTAATTAACAATATGTATGATATAACAAAACACATGCACAATATAACATGTTAAACTACATAAATAAACACGTTTGAAAAAAAAAATATGGTGTAAGATTATTTTATATTTTGTAAGGGAAACTACAACATTTTGTAAGGGCATGGAGCCGTGGAGGTTGACAGGTATGAATTTTAGAATATTGAAATGTGTCACTGCACATACAGTCATAATTTGATGACTTTCCCAGTACTTTGATTAGATGATTTCAATAATTTTATTAATTTAGTTGTAATTAGCGGCAGCACGGCAGCGCAGTGGTTAGCATGTGTGCGGCACAGTTTAGAGGTCATAAGATCGAACTTTCCTGTGTGGGGTTTGCATTTTCTCTCCATGCTTGCGTGGGTTTCCTCCAGGCACTCCGGTTTCCTCCCACATTCCAAAAAACATGTATATCAGGTTAATTGTTCGGCCAAATTGTCCCTAGGTGTGAATGAGCATGTGAGTTGTCTGTCTCTGTGTGCCCTGTGACTGTCTGGCCACCAGGTTCAGGGTGTCCCCTGCCCACTGCCCAAAAATAGCTGGGATGGGCTCCAACACCCCCGCGACCCTACTGAGGATAACTGGTGCGGATAATGGATGGATGGATGGATGATTATCCTTATGTGGGGGGTCCTAAAAAAGCGAAAAGTTAACTATTTTGTCTTTTTATGTTCGCAATGTCCAGCTAAGTTCAAATAGCCACCACATTGCCTATCTGATTTTATGCTACTTTTAGCGAAGCGGTTCGGCGTGGAGCACATTAGGTAGGAGAAATGGGAGGTAGGGGGAGTTCTGGAGAGTGACATATTACTCATCCACGCTGTTTTCATTTTCCTTCTATTTGTATAGTTGCATGAAAATGGTGAAAGTGAGAAAAGGCCTGCTTTAAATGGAGCCCAAACAACAACCTAGACCCCAAGAAAGATGGAATGATAAGAGTTCGTTTGAGCCCGTTACACATTGAGAAATGTGTATACTTGCATGCGGATCATGAACAAACCAACAGAGACTGCAATGATGACATAAGCCAGGAGATGGCAGCAGTGAGTAAAATGTTCAAAATTCTCTTCAGCTCCTTTAAATTAACTATATACTTCTTTAATTAACCGTTTTTATGGGTGCTATTTTAGAACATTCCCACAGAGCATGAATCAGTGCACCTCTCCCATTGAGCAATTCCATTCAGAAAAGTTTTTATGAAGTTAAATAATATCTATCGATTCTTTTATACTGGATACATTTAATTCTAGTTTCTCTTACATAGTCATCTGACCTGAACTCTCTCCCATGTTATCTGATCAAAGTGACAATATAGGTCTTTTTCCCAAGCCTGTTTAAGGTTATCACATGCATTCTGATTTTTACAAAGGCACATCTCATACCATCTGGACGCTTTGGGGTATATATTTGGTGAATTAAAATAAAGTTCAATTGTATAGTATATAAGTTTATACTTCTTAATGTGTTCACCTGACATATTAATGTAATAATTCCATACCTGTCAACCTCCACGGCTCCATGCTCTTACAAACTGTCGTATTTTCCCTTACAAAATACAAAATAATCTTACACCATATTTTTTTTCAAACGGGTTTATTTATGTAGTTTAACATGTTATATTGTACATGTGTTTTGTTATATCATATATATTGTTAATTAACATTTCGTTGTGAGATACTGAGTTGCTTGACATGAATGAGGTTTATTATAAAAAAGTTCAATAATTAAGTAACTTGGACATTCATTGTAGAAGGAAAAAAATACATGCAAATATAATTAAGTACAATAATACATTTTTTTATTCAAATTATTAATTCATTTTCTGCTTTAAATTGTTGTTGGTAATATACTGATTAAAGGATAAACACAAACCTGTCTTTTTTATTTTCTCATTTTATACTTCCTTTTTTCTTAACTTCTTTATACAACATAATAATTCATAATATAATGCATCAAAGCAAGTGAGCCGTTTGAGAGCCGGCTTTCTTTAATGAGTTGAGCCAAAAAAGCCGATTCTCTAAAAAGAGACGGACTTCCTTTCACTGCATCAAACCGCTTGTAACGAAAAAAAATTGATACAGAGATCGAGGCTACCGCGGTGAACTCGTTTGACTTGATTGATTTGCCGTTTCGTGATAGTCGGACCCATAATTGACAAATTTACGTTTTTCCGTACAGATTTTCTCGTACGTCGTACACGTCTTAAAATGCATTATAAACGTACTTTCTATGGCAAAAACGTACAGGTTGACGTGTATGTAATTCATTCTGTCATTATGCAATCTCTACACTGTTCCAAATTATATTTTTCAGTATACTGTAGTGCTGTAAAGGAATGATTTGAGACTTTCCTTGGATCTTGTCAATAGATGGTCTGGGGTGGTTATGAATTAAGGAAATTTTCCACTAACTCAGGTTTTGTTAATGTCTTTGTCCTTACCATCCTCAAGTTTTGTTTTTGTTATAGTCGACCACTCTCTGGTATATTAACATTGGTAAGCCATGTTGTCGAGGCCTTTGTGACACGACACAGGTTTGGTCTGTACTCACAGGCACAGAATATATTTTATTTTATTTCATTTGTTCATTTGTTCATTGTAATAAAATCCTCAACTGAAAGGCTTTGCTCCAGTGCTTGTTTTACTCGTCCAGTCTCACTACCTGGATGTTGATTAGAACACAAGGAGGAGAAAAACCTCTCTCTCAGTAGTTTAACAATGTCATGCGGCGTCTGTTAGTCTTGCGTATCGTTGTTATATGCATACATCAAGTGTCTTCGTTCGTATCGATGTTAACTTCTGCTGTGTGAATGCAAAACTTACTTGATATTTACATCGACAACGATAAGTCACATGTACACTCATACAACGACTGTTAACGTTGACACTTGACATATGCACACAGCAACAGCATGCAACACTACCAGTTACCAGCTTGAGATCGTCAAACTAAACATCGACAGAATTTTGACACTAATGGAACGGAGCCATGTTATACATAAACAGAATTTGGAACGTTACACGTGCTCATATTCATTTACATAGACAAGAGAGACGCCACCTATTATATACACAGAGGAAGTCACATCAAATACGCAGACGACACGTCATGTCAATGAAAAAAAGGTGTGTTATGGCCAAAAAAGGTTGAGAAACACTGGGATAGACTACCCAAGTCTTCTGGAACCATCTATTCCTACTTGTTTTCAGTTTTTTCCTCTTCTTCACAACTGATTCAATGAATGGGATCCCACCTTATCAGACTTCGACAGGGCATGCCGATAAGCTGCAGCTGTGTTGGAGGAGAAAGATATCCGAAAGGAGCAGGACTTTCCCACTCAGTTGTCTTCAGGATGTCGCATTTTGGGCTAAATCTAAACTGTGCTGTTATCTACTTAATTTAGTCCCCGTTGCCCCCCGCCCCACCCCCACGCACAGACTGTAAAAATTAAAACTGGAGGATTTTGATGCATTCCTTGGGTCTAAGTTTAACGTAAAAACAGCAATTCTGGTGTTAACCTCAGATACTGTATAATGGTATAAATTTGGTCCCCTAATAAGTTCCAAAAGGTTTTATCACTTTCCCTTTCAAACCAAATAAAGACGAATTTTGGATGGATCCCTGACCTATTTTTGACAAAATTCTCACCAGTTTTCAATGGCTGGAATAGCTCCTGAGGACCAGGGTTTCTTCCCCCTGATGTAGTCGCTAAAGCAAATTCTAAGCCCTTTTCATCTGTCTTTCTAAAGTCTTTCATTTTTAAATATATTTTTATTCTATATTTTTTACTTTACTTTGATTTTGCCCACATATTCCAATAAGCAATATTTTCTACATTCATCACAGAGATAATTTATTTGAAATTAGTTGTAGGGATTCAAAATTGTTTGAAATGTTTAACACAGAATAAGGTTTCAAATCACCGTGTCACCATAAAGTCATTTTCATTTCTGCATAAAAATCTCATTCAGAAACGTGATCGAACAGAAGCTTATTACTCTTCCAGTGATTCTATCACTTCCAAGACAACAATCCTAGGACCTGTCATCACAAGGGTAGTCACCGTTCTGTAGTCCAGATAAAGTACGCACCGTCCGTTCACTTGGTAAACAAACTGCCGCACCTAAAGAATAAAAACAGTTGCAGGTTTTGAGTAAAAAATGTGAACGTTTATCTCATCAAATGACATTTTTTAATGCCATGTGTGTGACCTTTGACCTTTACTCCAGCAGCTGCTGCAGGACTTGCGGGGTCAACGGCTTGGACATAACAAGGGGCCACACCTCTTAGGACAAAGCCCCAGCCGAGTTCATCACCTGTTATCTAAAATCACGGAAGGATTATTTATTTATTTATTTATTTATTTATTTTTTCAAAAAAATAGATGTGGCTAAAATATCAAGTACAGTGCATAGTTTAATGAAATTTGTATAGATGTAAAATTGTATAAATGTTTTACTAACATTGCAGAGCAGGAGTGTCACACTCATTATAGCTCATGGGCCACAGGGAAGAAAAAACATTCCCACAGAGGCTGGAAAATAATGGCATCAAAACTGCTTCAGCTGGAGGGTTGCGATTCTTTTTGGAGGCTCACAATTAAATTATGATTCAGGGATGTAGGATTGGATTATTAAACGATCATTTTTCCTGTCAATATTTTCTTCACAAAATACATTTTATGAAAAAGTTTATCTGAATATGGAAACTTCGATCTTAGATTTTATATATATAATAGAAAGGAGCTAATTCTTCTTTAAACATCTGTAAAGACTCCCAGGTGCTCTTTTGTATTTTTTGTATTGCCTTAAACAGCGTGTCCGTAACTCTTATTTAAGTAATTTAACACCGGGAGTGGTTTCTTCAATGTTTTCTGGTTGATTAATGGTAGCGGAAGCTTTGCGAGTGGCGCCTAGTTTTGGCCACATCCATTCGACATATTTAAAATTGAAAGTCAATGTGTGATGCGATGAAAATAGTTTTTCTCTTGTGCTTCTCAGTATTGTCTCGGAGGCCACATCAGGCCCGCGGGCCAAAAGTTTGGCACGTATGTTGTACAGTATACAATGTAATGGGCGATCCGGCTATAAAAAACACAATAAGAATCAAGAATGTAAGAAATAATAAGTAATCTATCTGTTTTGTATAGCTTGAACAATTCACGTGGACAAAGTTAATACTAGACTCACAAAACATTATAGGCTACCAGGTATGTCCAAACATTTTCACCCAGGAGCTGGCCATACTATAAGCAAAAAATAAGACACAAATATGTGCTATCTTATCTTACAGTTATTGTTTTAAACTAGTTTGACAAACACTTTCTACAAGGAAATTAGTTTAAGATAAAATACGACATTTTTTGTTTGATTATAAGCACTTCCATATTTAGAAAAACTCAACACCTAAAAAACCAAAAGTTTTCTTTTGTATATGTGGTTTTTGGTTTGAACAAATTTATTGTCACTAATAACAGAAAACAATCATGACAATCTGGTGGACCAGAAATTGATGAGGTTAGGCCATAAAAGGCCCATTGACTACAGTTTGGAAACCACTGCCTTGTAAGCATACAGTACACTATAGAGCAGAGGTTACCAACACTTGGGCACCAGGAGGCCACATAAAAACACCCGAGTAGCCCGTGGGCCAGTTCTGAAAATAGCTCGTCAGTAATGGGTATGGTGATTTTCTATGAGATTTGAGTTGTAACTGACATGAGAAGTAATTGATATGATCAATGTCTTTATTTACATGATCAAATCTTCCATAATTCATTTTAAAATAAGTTTATGTCTTAGACATGTAAATCACTCAGTGTCTGTGTACAAGGCAGATGTTTTAGCGGTTGGCTGAGCCTATTTTAGCCCTACATCTATACATTACAACCTGGTATTAACATAATAATAACAAAGTAATGACATAGTAATATCCTGATTAGCCGTTATTTTAGAAATACATATCAAAGTTGTAGACCTTCGCGCTAATCGGTAACAATAAAGCAATAGAGGAATCAGCTTCAAAAGGTTTGGCAACCCCTGCCATAGAATAATAATGCTAATATAAACTCACCGTCAACATTCTCTTGGTAAAGTGTGCTCCTGGTGCCAGCAACTCTTCACAAGTGTAATATCTTTTTAGAACTGTAAAAACAATCATCTATTTTTCATCTTAACCAAAATGATTTTAGAGCATCACATTTAATGGTAAAACCACCTGATTTAGGGTTGCATCTAATGATGGGTGTCGAAGACAGCTGAACACTCGGGTGAAGCTGAAGGGAATTCAGGTTGCCACGGCAGCCACTGGTCACCTGTTTCTGGTTTGACTGAAAACCCATTGCAGGCTCTTGAGGTTGGGTTTTGTGCTGAACAAATGGGCTATCAGGGTGACTGTTTTCTTGTGGTGATTCCGCTGTGACTTCACAATTGTCCTGCTCGCGTTCAGTGAGCAGTTCAGAAAGGCGTCGCCTGCGTCGGAAATTGATACAGAACTGATATAAGAGCCCACCGTCAATGAAATCGTGTTTTTTGGTCACTGTTGGTGAGAGGAGAGGGAGCAAAAACACAAGAGTTGGATTTTGTTGGAACGGCCCTCCAAGTGTTTTGCGTTTCTGTTTTCTCTACCATGCTGAATGATGCCGTGCTCTTGTAAAGCTCGGCACAACTCCAAACCCTGGCACCGGCTATCCGCATCTCCATTTTGAAGGAGCCAATCGATGAGCTCACAGCCAGGAAAGGAGCGCTGGTAGGCAACACTTTGCTCCTCTCTGAGCTGCAGGATTGAGTGCTTGTCCCCAATGAGACTGCCATGTAAGAAAAATATCAGATTTTCAAGTCAGAGCAGTGAGTTCATTTATAAAAGACGTCAAACTCACATTCTTGGAACAAAAATTGACAAAATATGGTTCAAATGGACCCCTTGGATCAACTTGATCCAATTTAACTGGTTGTTTCTTAAAACAATTATTCTATTGTGGTTTTTGGAACAAAATGACCAAGATTTTTGTGGGGAACTAATAAAACACTACTTAATTATTATTATCATTGGGGACAAAAGGACTCAATTTTGGCGTTTGTACAAAATATTATATTGAAAGGAATTTTGTCAAATTTGTCAAAAAAGTCAAATCCTGAATCACCCAGTTTTGGAGGATTGTTTTTAAAATATGGCTTGTTGTGTTTTTCTTTTTCAACAAAACAACTATTTTCTTAGGGGATTGTTTAAACGAAAACAATGACTTTGGCAGGATATGCGAGTGTATGCCATAATCGGCAATATCAAAACAATAAAAGACTTGAAATATTTCAGTTGATTGATGATTTATTGATAAATAATCAAAACTTATGGCATTAAAATAAGGAACATTATCACAATAGCCCTGCGACTGGTTGGCGACCAGTTCAGGGTGTCCCCTGCCCACTGCCCGAAGATTGCTGGGCTGTGCTCCAGCACCCACGCGACCCTACTAAAGATAATCGGTACAGATAATGGATGGATGGATGGATTATCACAATATTCAAATTTTCTGACACAGTCCTGTATTTATTCAAAGTGTGTTAATAATCAGACACGTTTGTATATTCCCATTTGAATAAAATTCAGTGACACGGAAAGGCCAAATCGTTTTGAAACAAACGTAAAATAAAAATGAAAGCGTAATAAAGGAATGTCATACAAATCAAGATTTTGTGGTTCACTGTATGACCCAGTTTTTAAAATGTGTTTTAACAAAACAGCCCAATTTTAGGGTTTATTTAAAACCAAATGAATTATTTTTCTAGAATTATTTTTTTTTTAAATCAAATTGATAAGTAATCAACCCCTTTTTTTGTGTTTTGACAAAAAAAGTATGTAATTATTTCTGAGAAGAAAAAAAAAACAGAAAAAGTTAGGTCAAATAAAACCAACCAGTGGATTAGTCTACCCTGGATATAGATTCGGTTAACTGTTTTTGGAGTGTGTGTCCAATAAGAGAGGAAGTCTGTAGTTCATGGTAAACATCATGTAAAACCATGAAGAATTTGCAAACCTAACATAAAAATGCCAAGGGCATTCTTAATCAAACGTCTATCAATCTAAAAACATTTTGGTCAGAAATGGGACCAACCCAGTACTTTGGTCAATACTGTACAACGATTTTTTTTTTCTCGAATATTTTACAAAAAAAGAAATGTTCGGGTTGTTCTTATCAAATGTCTCAGATTGTTTAGTATTAATTGAACCGATTTTGGGAAGTGCTATTTTAAAGTACTATTTTTAAAGAATTCTCCTATCCCAAAAAACTAAAACGTAACACAATTTTTCTGTGGGTTGTATCTGCGAAACAACACATGATATTGGGTCAAATCAACCTAAGTAAAGGGTTGGTCCATTTTAGGCCTAAACTTGAGTTATTTTCAACCAAATTGTTTTTAGAGTGTCGAAAAACTAGATAAACACTCGACAAGCATTGTCCTTGACATTTTAACTCAGCGTGATGGGCATTTTTCTTTGCATCACTTAGCCAACTGCAGAGTTTACAACTTGCTCATCAAAGCGCTTACTGTTCATATAGCCGTTGTCCTCGCATGAAGATTTTGACTTCTTTATTGAAAGGGAACGTGCCGTCGTCTTTGCGGAAACGATACAGAAGTTTTGCGTCCTTGAATTCTGAACTCTTATCACAAACTACAAAAAAAGTATCATTTTTTTTTCTTTTATGTATTAAAATCGTAAGCTCCAATGTCTGGGGCTCGTCTTTTTTTATGATGTTTCCTCTTACCATGGTGAACAATATCCTGGTCCATGAGGTGCTGCATCAGGCAAACCGCTGTTGTCCGATCAGGTGCCTCCCTGTGGTTCACGAGCCAGGAGACGAGTTCCTCCGCGACAAAGCAGTTGGGATAGGTTCTTAGGTGGTACCTTCTGTCCTTGATCAGTTTTCCATCGTGAAGCCGCAACCTTGAACAATTTTTAGGTCACCCAACCAAACTGGGCTACCGACTTTGCAATATTTGCCATTGTACCTGAGTTGTTCCCCAGCAATCATTACTTCGGCTTTGTGTTGACGAGCCAGGGCTTTTCTCCTAACGCTATCGCCTCGCTCCATTTTTCTAATCTAATGCTGAGCGTATAAGTTAGGCCAATGCTTGCTTGTGGTCCTTATTTGTTTACATAACAGACAAGGAGCGATATCATGAGGGACAGATGTTATGTATACACAGGTGAAGAGAAGCCAAGACAGAGATGGCAGCAGTCAATTAGTCTGATAGTCATAACGTTTAGCAGATAATGTATTTGTTTTTATTTTAGGTTGATAGCGATCAGAAATATGATCTTATCCGCAGCCACACAGTTATGGGAATCCTAATCCCAATCCTAGGTCATTTAAAATGTCTTAAAAGTGGGGTGGAGAGTGACTTTATCCCTGTTACCAAAGTACTTTTTCTTAGTGTAACATGAAAATGGTGAAAGTTGACTGATCACCATAATGTATGATCAATTGTCACCAAAATTCATGTGCACATCAGTCATCATGGGAACCTTCCCAATTAATGAATCTATTTAAAAGGGACAATGTGTAATATTCGACCACTAGATGTCACTATATTGTGTAGTGCAGCTGGAAAGAAGTGCTAAAAAGCACAATAAATATTTAAAACTATGAAGCTCAAAGTGACCAAATAGCATAGTCTTTTTTCTCATTTTTTGCCTAGCCTTTTACAAGGTTTGTTTTTTGGGGGGTACCCTTGGTAGCAAGATGGTGGGAAATCATGTCAGCTCCTTCTAAGTTAGCCCCATGTTATGTAAAATAAATCAAAATTCCTTGACCTAGGACTATTTAAAAAAATGCATTTTGTATGGTAATTTGTGTATTCTTACGCATTATTCAAATCAATTTTTTTTTAAAAGAAAATTAAGTTGTTGTTTATTTCCACTCGGAGGTGCTACATAATACACTATGTCCCTTTAAGGAGGTTAAGGTTATTAATAATCATTGGCTCGCTTGAGAAAAAAACTAAATGTCACTTGATTCAACAATAAGTTTCAATAATATGTTTGAATAAAAAATACATAACAAAAAGAATGCAAAGTAATATAAATAACAATTACATTAAAAAAAAATCTTAGTCTGAATTGAAATAGTAAAATAGAATTAGAAATGCAGAAAAAATATTTTCAAGCACGATAAATATTGCAAAAGAGGCAACAAATAATTGCACAACACAATCAAAAATGTGCAAACAAAATTTAAGGACCTGTAAATAAAATGGCTATTGAAATGTTGGTAATAAATTGTGGCAAAATCTTGTATTAATTCATTTTCCAAGGTGCTTATCTCCACTAAAGTCTTGGGGCAATCTTCTTATATAATTCCTAAAAATAATTTATTTTAGTCGCAAATCGTTTTTGGAATTGTACATTTAGATTATTTGGGGTTTCACTTGTAGTAAGGAAAAATAACTCCAGCTTACATGCCAACCTTTTGACATTAAAAAGCAGTAGAAGTTGTTGTGCACTCTATTTTTACAAACACAATTGGTCTTCAGAATATTGTATATATATATATATATATATATATATATATATATATATATATATATATATATATATATATATATATACAAAATATAAAAAACGGAAGTGTCAAACTTTTAGGAAAACGGATATCGAATGCATTTGTTGGAGTAGTTTTTTTCACGCACCAAGACTTTTTTTCTTCAAAATAAAGCACCCATAGACTAAAATACTGTCTTGAGTCAAGAATTTTTTCCCGTTGTATAAATTTAAAAACAATGGTAGATTATTTTATCTTTAAGAGGGGAAAAGCAATAGTATAACACATAAAGCGGTAGTTTAATGCGTAAAGCGGTAGTCTTGGTGGGTATGAGAATATTAGCACTAAGAGAAACCAATACAGTACTGCCCTATTCTATAGCCTTGAGGAATGAAGTTGTGGGCCAAATTTGGCCCAAGGCCCTTACGTTGGACACCACTTTTTTACATAAGTTTCAAGATTTTTGAAAACAGCAGTACATTTGATTTAATCAGTAGGCGTTTTAAGGGGGTAATTTAACGCATAAAACGGTAGTGTTGGTGAGTATGGGGTTTCTATAGTAAATAGAGTTCATGATAGGTGTATTATTTTTGTTTTGGCACCGTTTCATATTTGCAAGCCACCAACGTACCAATAAACTCACGATGGTAGCTGTAATTTAACACATGACCACTAGGTATCAGTATTGACCTGTGGCGCTTCATAAGGATGCATACATTTGGAGTCTAGTGATTTTTTTTTATTATTTTCTACAGTTTTATTGTTGTTTTTATGGTGGATTAGGCAAAACAAAATTATTTCAATGTGCTGGTTGTCATAATGTTTTCCACAATTTGCTAATTGTGTGTTGTGCGTAGGTTATATCAGACAAAGATGTAAATGTGACGTTTAAGTACGTTGGTCAAGTGACGGTCACGAGCGGCTCTACTTGATGCAAATGTTCTCCTGCGCGTTATGATTGGTGCACGGCGTGGAGGTGTCGTCTGGAGGGCGGTGACGCGGTTCCTTGCGCAGCTTTATGAACTAAATGCGCCCCTCGTTGCACAGTGCGCGTCCAGTCCGCTGGCACGAGCGGAGCTTCACTTTTGACTTTTGGATGCGATCGGAGTCGCGTGCTTGCTAGGAAATCTAATTTTCATGAAGGCTTTTCGGGGGAGGGTGAGCGACTGCGATTTTTGTTGACATTTTGGAAGCACTTTATGAGGATGAGCAGCGAAGCGCACTCGCATTTGGGGATGCAGAAACCCCCCATGAATTTCGTCAGCGACTTCGACTTGATGAAGTTTGGCGTGAAGAAGGAAGCGATGCAGGCGATTGAGCGCTGCTTAGCCGGGCCATGCAACCCGCTCCACAGACCCGACTCGGTGTCCTCTACCCCGGGGAGCACACCCGGCAACTCCACACCCCCATCGCCTAATCTCCCCCCAAGCGAGATGAGGAACAACCACGATGACCCGTTTTGGATACCAAACAACGGAGGATACCCTCATCCTCAAATGTACCCGCAATCTTTCGGACTGACCCCTGAGGACGCAGTTGAGGCTCTTATCGGGGCCACTACGCAGCAGGGACACCCGCAGGGGCCCCACGCCCACCCCCAACCACCTTTCCCAGTGGAGTATGAAACCTACAACCAGCTTGGCGAAACTGCGCATCATTACTCTGAGCTGCCGCCCCCTCCTGAGATGCTCCAATGCCAAGACCCTTATCTCAAGAACGACCTGCAGGGCTGTGCGTCCCCGCAATCCCCCGACGAGGTCCCCGGAGCGCACCATCACCATGCCCATCATCTCCAGGCGCCGCACCGACGCAACAACGCCGACTACCACTTTTCGGACGACCAGCTGGTGTCCATGTCGGTCAGGGAGCTCAACCGGCTCCTGCGGGGCCTAAGCAAGGACGAGGTGATGCGCCTGAAACAGAAGAGGAGGACCCTGAAAAACCGGGGCTACGCACAATCGTGTCGCTACAAACGCGTGCAACAGAAGCACATCCTGGAGCACGAGAAGACCAGTTTGGTGACCCAGGTCGAGCAGCTCAAGCACGAACTCAACAGGCTGGTGCGGGAGAGGGACGCATACAAACTCAAGTGCGAGAAGCTGTCGGCAGCGAACTGTTACCACGAGACCGGCTCGACCAGCGACAACCCGTCCTCGCCCGAGTATTTAATGTGATGGATTGCTCTGCAAGGACTGTAGTTAACGCTTCCATAACCAGCAGCCAATCACTTCCTAGTTGATTCACGTGATTTGGATCAGATGATCGAAAAGTTGTTCAACAAGTGACGCAGACGCCAAATGAAACATGCATGCAGGACATGCGTGGACGGTTTTGATAAAGACATTTGCATTTTGTGAAAAATGATACTTGAAATCACACCCAGTTGTTTTTTTTTTTTAATTCAATTAATTAGCGTCTTAACTTTTTTTCCTGATTTTGCGTTTGCTTATTATTATTACCACCTCCATTGAATTCCTGTTCTTTGAAATATGCATTGACAATGATGCAAGTTTTTACTGATTCTGCTGGACAGATTTCTTCTTTACTTGCCTGACTTTACTTTTAAGGAACCCCAATTATGCAAATTGGTTCTGTGTTTTTCATATATGGATCAATAAAACTATTATGACTTCTTAAGCCATGTGTAATTTCTTTGTGGGATTTGTATTCATACCAAAACATTTGCTCTACATTGGTGTGTTTTTAGAATACTCTAGGCATACATAGTTAACTTTGAATGTGACTAAATAGGTGCTAAGCTGTGATTGTAATTTTTATCATTGCTTAATAAGGGGAATTGTTATAATTAATAAGGTGAACAATTGGCTGAAAGGTATGGTTCACTGCCTACATTTATAATTACAACTGCTATTGAAACAGTGTTTAATACACAATCTCAGACATTTGGAGATGAGGAATACGTTTGGGAAATTATTTTTTATAAAACTAATCATTTTATCAACGGGAAATGTTTTCCTCCATTTTCTGACATTTTCAAGGTTCAAACTGTAAACATACCTGAGGGATCATTTTCAAGTAATTGCTTTAAAAAACGTTTGTTCCTGTATTGATTTGGGACATGATTGGGTAAGCTTATTTAAAGTAAAAACAAAAAAACAAAAAAAATAACACTGATTTTGGTGAGCTTGCTGGATTACAGTTAAAACCTAAGTGTAATATTGCTAGCAAGGGACTAAAACCTATAAAATCTTAATTTGGCCAATGTTGTATTTATTGATCAAACATCTGGCTCATGTGGCTCATTCATCCATGCATTTTTATTCTTCTGCTTAATATTTTCAAATAATGTATTGCCGTTGTCCCCTAAAAATGTTTGAGTTTTTGTAATTGTTTACTTCTTCACATTGTAAACTTTCTCTAAAAGCAAAAAAAGACAAAAATGTTTCATTTTTTTCCACATCACAGCGACATTATATTTTTTGTTAATTAATTTTAAAAATTGCCCAAAAAGCGTTTTTTTTGCCTGAAACGCAGAGACAAGTGCTTTCCCCTCTTTTGTGACCTTTAACCCTCAAGAAGCGCTGCTTCCTGTAGGATCCTGACATGTGAAAGCGCTGGCGGCTGGCTGGCAGGGGCTGCGGGGCGCAGATAAAACACAGTGGAAATCAGGCTTCCCCTTTTGTCCCTTCCTCAGACAAACAAACCTCATCTGCATTCATTGACAGAGGAAGAGCCGAACGGCGATCCGCAGCCGCCTGGCCCGCTCTCGTGGACACTTCAAGAGGAATGTTTGCGCTTGATACATTTTCTTCTTTTCTTCGCCGTTTGTAACGGCACTTTGTAATGCATAAGCGCATTTCCTCAACACATTTCCGTCTCGGTCAGGGAGCGCAATAATATTTGGATGACCAACCAACTTCCAAGGCCAAAGAGATAAGTGGCTGGTTCACTGTCAGAATTTGACAGCTTAGTCCATCCCCTGCCTGGGAGAGTTCAGCTAAGCAGGTGGTTCACTTAATGGCACCATTTATTTTCGATGGGACACCAGTTTCTCTTATGTTTGACCTCCTTGCTCACCCTTTTTACACAGGTGCAAAAGCACTTTCCCTTTGAAAACAGGCCGTGGCCCAAGAGCCTTTCCTGCTGCTCTGGAAGTGCATGAATAGTGTCAGAAGGTTGAAAAAATACTCAGTGCTTCTATGTTCCTCCTATAATCACACCCAATTTGAGACCTGTGTAAAAATTGTCAGTTTCAACACGGTAATCAGACTGTGTGAAGTTAAAAAGCGATTTATATATTTAATGGGGTTGTTTAGTTGGGCAGCGTTGCAAATGAAAGTGCATCAAAATCAAACAGATGTGGGCAAACCTTTTGAGTGGTGGACTCCATAAGGTTAAAATAATGGCTGGGAGGGAAAAATAGATTTTTTTTGTATCCTACCAATGAAGTATCAAGTCAGATACCTCAGTAACATATGAGGGAAAAAGATAGTGTGGGCCTATCTATTTTTTCTCATATTATCGCTGCTTTTTAGAAAATATGTATCCGTCTCCTTTTTTCACATTCCATTCAGCCAAAAGTTAAAAAAAAAGCCCAAAAATTGAGACAGTTATTTTCATAATAGCAGTGACAATATGCATTTATGACATGCAGACATTTACAAGTACATTCACAAGTACATATCCATCCATTATCTGCACCGCTTAGCCTCAGTAGGGTCGCAAGGATGCTGGAGTCCATCACAGCTATCTTCGGGCAGTGGTCAGGGGACACCCTGAACTGGTTGCCAGCCAGTCACAGGGCACACAGGGACAGACAATTCTCTCGCTCATTCACACCCAGGCACAATTTAGATCGTCCACTAAACCTGACATGCATATTTTTGGAATGTGGGAGGAAATCGGAGTGCCCGGAGGAAACCCACGCAAGCAAGGGGAGAACCTGCAAACTCCACACAGGAGGTTTGATCTCATGACCTCAGAATCTCAGCACACATGCTAACCAGTGCGCCGCCGCGCTGCTTTATATATATATATATATATATATATATATATATATATATATATATATATATATATATATATATATATATATATATATATGTCATATATATGTATAAATATATATATATATGTATATATATATGTGTGTGTAAGGAAAGCAAAGTAATAAATCATGTCACTTTTTTAAACGCCTTAAATTTGATAATATGCATTGAAAAACTCAAAATGCAATACGGCGAGCTCCGAAGTTTTTTTTCACTAAATTTGCCAAATAAAATAAAGACATAATAAAAATAGCAGGTAAAGCAAAATGTAGCCACTTATTTGACTCATGGGGCCACTGGAAACAGGAGTGGAACCAAATAAACAAATTTTCATAACTAGTCATTTTTATTTTATTTTCTTACAATTTTATATATATTTTTATGTGACATGTGGCCAGCAAGCCGTAGTTTGCCAACCTCTGATTTAGAACAATATTTCAAACAAAAATATGCATGCATGTCATCTCATGCACTTGATTAAGAAATAGTCACGGGCACTCGTGATTGATGGTTCACAATTATTTCTTTTGTTGAAACATAAGTAATGATGTTTGAATAAGCAATGTTTATAATCTCTAAATTGGGCCACGTTGTTGGAGTGTGATGTGTTTGTGTCAATAAAGTTTGTTAAAACCCCTCACAATGATGTTTTATTTTCTTAACAATTGAAAGGATGTCAGCAAGATTATTCATCAACATGTTTTGATGAAAAAAAGCTTTAATGCTCATTTTCATTCATTCATTCATTTTTTTTGTGCTATAAAACCAGGTAACCTAACAGTAATTTGGCTTCATAACAGGGGTCAGTGGACTTTTTCTGTAAGCAACAGTTAACATTTTTTTTAAATATTTCAAAAAAATATTGAAACTAAATAATCCAGTTTATCAAAAAAAGGTTTTCTGTTGTAAACAACGGCCCTCTTGCACCAGTTTACCATTTTTTAGCGGCATAAAATGAAAATAATATTCTTCAGAAAAAAGGTATTTCGTTTTGGGAGTTAAGGTACTGCCCAACAGGTAAGCCATTAGGAATATCAGTGATGCAGCAGTACAGGCGTCCAGATGGCTGCGGATCAAGTGGGGCGACACGTGGTCGGAGGCTCATAAGATACAAGCCGGGACTTGATCAACCCCGGCTGGGTCCCCTGCGCAAGGGTGTCTGTTGTGAGACCCGAAAGACCCAGTCAACCCTTGTGTCAACACTGATGATGTGTATATTAGAACCTTGAATGCAAAGCATTGTTTCATATCATTGTTCCTATTTTAAAAAGTCATACGTTAATTTTTGGGGGCTTTTTATTTATAGTAGATAGATAGATACTTTATTCATCCCCATAGGGAAATTCACACTTCCAGCAGTATCCTTGTGTTGAAAATAAAACAATATTAAAGTAAAAGGAATATAATACATAAATAGCCAATGTAACGTGATGATATAGAGTATTTAAATAGTGCTACATAAAATACACACTGTAATAAAAATAGGGTAATATGCAATTGTGGGGGTGTGGTTTAATGTGGGCTTTTACTCCCCCGAGTGGAGTTAAAGAGCCTCATGGCATGAGGAAGAAATGATCTCCTCAGTCTGTTCGTGGAACAAGACTGTGACAGCAGCCTGTCACTGAAGATGCTCTTCTGTTTGGAGATTAATTAGTATTTCTTTTTGCATCTTTTTCTTTGTTAACAGTCCATTCAAGCAAAATAAAAAAAAACATATCATTGTTAATAAAATAGATTTTAGTTCTTTGCATAACAGCCAAACAACTTTTTCTTACATTTTAATGCTATAGTCTTGTCTAAACTCCATCCCATGCTAAAAGGTTCACTCTTCCATGCATATTTTATACATCCAGTAGCTTTTAACATAATCAATCATCTTTCCATGTGCATTTATTCCAAGTTGAAGCCGTGTACGCATTCCATATCTTAAATTGAGTGTAAATCTGCTCTTATACAGGTTTATTTCCACTGGTCAAATTTGAATAATTACTGACCTCCTCAAAACAATCTTTCAATATACAGCAATGATTAACTTTTTGATATTTTATGATGTTCCATGGAGTATAACATAATCCAGCAATGGCTGTTTTTACACTTGATGCGCTCTAATTCTTTTTAGTCATTTCAGAAAGTGCCTTTTTAGAATCCTCAACAACTATCAATCATTGAATTTAGGTTTATAAGCATTGGCGGGGGCGCTCGTGTTGACAGGCAGAAGGGCCTTTGTGGTGCGGTATGATAGTGTGCGGGGTGCCATTGTAGAAACGATTAGCCAGCTCTTTTTCAGTGGAACGTAATAGGCTGGAGCGGCTGATGTGCGAGCCACACATCATCCCCCTTCTCTTTTTTTCTACTCTACCGCAAAGACCCTGGGCCCACAGCGCCTGAGGCAGGCTACTGAGTCAGCAAGAGGGAAAGGTGTCTGCACGTCTGTGGCATCGGAATGGAGAAAGGGGATGATTGCACACACAAAAAGAACTCGATGATGAAGCGGGTTAAAGAGGAAGCGCCGTCATGTCTTGAGTTCTTTCAAAATCTCCTTTATTAATCGTGTGACCAATACACTTTGACACAATGTATAAGGCTTGCAGATGTTTTCTGTAGAATGTGAGCTTTTACCAGCCTCTCAGACAGTGGACACAGACAGAAGAATGCTGGAGAGAGTCACCATTGTGTAGGAAGAGTCACAGGAATGCGGGCACACACGGACACCAATAATCACAACCGGAGGCCAACAGAATCTAGAGTGGAACTGGGATTACCGTCCCTTGTTTTTTGTTTTCCAAATATGGTGCCACGATAGTCAAAACCCGCAAAATAGAAACCTTTATTTATTCATTCATTTATTTAAGACTGTGTTACAGTGGTCGACAACCACTAGGCTTCAGACTGGGACCGGGCCCAGGGTCGTTCGGTACAGGGCCTCACGGAAAGGGAAAAAATGGCTTATGACTACAGGGATAAAGATTGGGTGCATGTCATACCGGGCGGGGCTTTACGGTAGTATATTGCCATAATTGAGCAATGATTGATCAGTCGAAGAATATCACTGATCTCATTTGGTCAGCATCGGATGCAACGGGAATCAAACTCGGATCGCACGGTGAGAGTGCTCAAACCTAAACCACTCGACTACTAGGATTGTTGATGGAAAAGGACAAGGCATTGCATTTTATCTCATCATCTAACTATTTTTACTAATTGTGCGACTTTGTACAATGTTGTAATGAAGCATCATTTGAAAAACTTCAGCCAAAACAACGTTGTACAACGCTGTTCCCTTTACTCAGCATGTGGGAATCAAACCCAGGTGGTGCCATTAAGAGCGCTGAATTAAAACTATCAGGCTACTGGGATTATAGATGACAGAGGAAAGGGCATTGCATTTGATCTCATCATCACACTATTTTTACTCAAGGAACAATATTGTATTGGGGCATTATGGGAAATAGTTCAGCCAAAACAATGTTGTACGTGTGGCACCGTAAATAGAAAAAGTGTGATAAGATTAAAAATAATGCCTTTTACTGTGTTATCTAGATCCTCTGTGGTTTTGTGATTACACATAGGATTTAACTTTCTTCTTTTTCTTCTTCTTTTGTTTTATTATTGTTATTATTATTTTTTTGATAATATTATTGGGCTGAATATAGTCATACATTAAACCCTTCTGTGGTATAGAAAAGGTTGCTCTATTATACAAAAAAAAAAATTACTGCCTAAGGCATTTGTTTAACAAATAAAAGCACTGTACTTAATAAATGTTTTTTTTTTCTTTATTATTGTTTTCCTTAAAAATTACTTCTGTAGTGTCAAATTGTAATTTAAAAAACATCTTTTGCACCAAGAGGCGGAATTTGTTTCAGGACCCTACGTTTTCATGTGGAAAACTTCATTATGGCTCGGGTCGGACACCAAATATGTTGAAATAGCCATATTGGACCAAAAACATAAAACAAAAAATGTCTGGAGTAAAAATGTAAAAGCCTCATACCTAGCCTTACATGGAAGGAAACATTTACTGAATCTTTCTATATTCATTGGAAAATATTGAGAATGTGTCCTGTTTGCCCTAAAGAAACCATATACTTTTCCATTATCAAACATTTTAAAAATATGCCAGGGAGCCACTAGGGAGAGTTTAAAAGACGCTGCGGCTCCAGAGCAAGTTTAGCGGATCAAGAAGTCCAACTTTAGTGGCGATAGAAATCCTTCTTCTCTGCCTTTTGGTGCTTTAGTTAGTCCAGAGCATTTTGTTGACAAGAAGGCTTGTAGAGAAAGATTTTAGCATACAGTACTTAATCTAGGTCTGTCAAGCTGTTTTACGTTTTTGTACAACTCAGACCGCAACGTCACTGACGCACATGCAAACACAGGCAGAAAAGGGGCGGGGCGACTGTTTAGCCAATCGGAATGCAGAACACAATGCACAGAGAAAATCCGCAAAGTAGCGAATCCACAAAAAGTAAACCGCGATACAGCAAGGGATTTTGGACCCCTGATATCATAGGAGAGGTTGGTTTCAGAAGAGCTCCTGAGTGTGTGTCTGAGATTAGATACTGAGTTTCAAAGAAGCATTTGTTAATCAGCTGTGCAAACAAACACTAATGATCAAGGAGCGAACCCTCTGATCTCTACAATGATCGTTACTAATCTTGGCCGGTTTTGACCCCTAAAATCCGGAGCTCTCGTGTTCATTTTAGTTTTTCTCCGCTGTTGTTTTGCAATAGTACAGAAACAGCGTTCGTCTGAAAGAGAGCCGTCACGTGAGGCGCAAAGCAGTGATTGGGACGGAGGACAGGATGGACAAGGGGCTTCCTCTTTCACTTCCTAAATGAGGAGCCGGTCAAGTGACTCTTTGTGAGAGCGTTGGGCTTGCATGTCGCAGGAAAACGCAGCTTGGATGGCTGCGGTTTCCGCTCAGGATGTCCAGTCGTTTCTGGCCAGTTGTGACATTGTGAATCATGCCATGATCACACATGTCTCCGACTACAACGCACGCAAACGTAAAAAAAATATATAAGAAAAAAGAAAAGAAAGGCGCACAAGCAGTATCACTAATGAAGCGTAAACAGAGAGTCCATTTAGGACCCAGCAATAACCCATTTTAAAATTAAATATTGTAGATTTTGATATGTTGTAAGGCCTTATAGACTGCACAAAAACCTAAATAATAGAATTCACTCTACTTAAAGCAAAAACAGAACAAGAATTGAGATTATTTTCATTAATAACAACGCAATTGTTTACAGCAAAATTAGACATGGCACTCCAGGGTAAACGTAATAAAGACGACGAAGAGGAAAAATGAGACAAAAAGGATAAATAGGCCAAAATATTTAAAGATGTATACATTAAATAGTGCATCGTGACAATAGTGCAATGAAAAACAGTGCAATAATATTTTCCAGCAACAAGTTCCCAAGAAGGAAGATAAATACTTTTTTTCTACCCTAACCCTATTGTTAAAATTCAAATCATTAGTCACTACGGATCAATACCAGGACGGAGCAGTACCTATTTCTATAACTGTACTTTGATTATGCTTTTCTGTTCAATACATGCTAATGAATATCTAACAAAGCAAAACAAATATTTTTTTTTTTTGTCAATGCATTTTTTTCTCCTGAAATAAATGATCACAAACTTTTTTACTCTCTGCTGCCATCTCTTGGCCTGTGTCATCATATGAGCCTGAGTCAAACTATTTTTGATGCACGTGCGAGTACGTTAATTTCTTAGAAGTGCTCAAATTAACTCTTTTTTTTATCATCTTTCTTGGGGTTTTGTTTGGCGTTTGGACTCTACTTGAGGTAGGCCTTTTCTTAATTTCACCATTTTCACGCTACCCTGACAAATTGAAATGAAAGCAAAAACAGCGGGGACGAGCATGACGTCACTCTCCAGCACTCCCTGAGCTCCCCGTACCTCGAAGCTAATGTGTCCCTTGCCGAACAGCTTTTTTAAAAGTAGGATAGAAGCAGATAGGTGCAGTGGAAAAAAAAGCAAAAGGTCTCTTTCAATTCAGTTGGGGTTTGTTAACACATACTTAAAGATAAAATATTTAACTTTCAACTTTTTAAGAACACCTCAAACGATGCACTAAGTACGTTTACACCATCTAACTTGCTTACCTAACCTGAGCTGAATAAGTGGATGTCCACACTTGACATTTTTCTTTGCCACAAACAGGCTTCAGTTATATGTTTTATACAGAGTGTAGGTTTGTGCTTCTGGCAAGTAACGTTCAAGCAGTAGTAAACACACGTGACCGCCCAGCCAGGAATCACACTCATGAGGCGAGGGAGAAATAAAAACAGTACTTTATTGCAAGCGGTGAGTGACATGAATAAATCTTTCTTTTACTGAATGTATAGGGCTAAATACAGAAATGAAGCATTAAAGCATGGAATAATAGTAAAGAATATTTCAGTCTTGGTAGCAATCTCTCCACGAATTGTTGTATTGTTCTGATTGTTTCAGCAACGCAAATTCTGAGCCGAACCCGAATATTAACTGCATGTAAACCAGGGGTGTCAAACATGCGGCCCGGGGGCCAGATCAGGCCCGTTAAGGGATTGAATCCGGCCCGTGAGACAACGCTCAGAGAAGCGAAAGAGAAAAACGAGCTGCAGGTCTAAATATGTCTACTTGATGTTGCCAAAACCAGGTGCGTCTCACAAAGACGGTGTACTTGAATCTGTTTCTTTCTCTCTCTCTCTCTCGCTCTCTCTTTTCCTCCCTTTTTCTCTCACTCTGTGTCTCTCTCTCTTTCACTTTCTGTGTCTCTTTTTCTTTGTTTCTCTTTGTCTCTTTCTCTCTGTGTGTCTTTTTACCTTCTTTTGCTCTCTATTCCATTTTCCTTTTCTCTCTTTCGCTCTCTCCTGCTTTCCCCTTCTCTCCTTCTCCCATTCTCTTTCTCTCCCTCTCTTTTCTCTCCTTCCCTCTTTCTCTCTTTCTATTTATCTTTGGATATCATTCTTTCTCTCTCTTTCTTTCCCCCTCTCTCACTATTTGTCTTTATATCTTTTTTGTTTCTCACATTCTCTCTCCCTCTCTCTTCTCTCTCTTTCTCCCTTTCTCTCTTTCATTGTCCCACCCTCTCTCTTTTTTCTCCTTCACTTTGTCTTATTTCTTTCTCTCTTTTTCTTTCTCCCTTTTTGTTTCTCTCTAATATTCTAGTCCGGCCCCCGAAAGAATGTTTGTTCTATCGTGTGGCCCCCGAGGTAAAATGAGTTTGACACCCCTGATGTAAACAGTCATTGGCATGAGCTTTACTTTTAAAAATTGCAGTAGCACTCCTCCCTGCTGTTGATTTGTTTTCCCGGTTTTCATATCCTGACCGATTCGTCGGTAATTATAAACGTAATACTGGTAATGACTAATGTTATCACATGACACGCTCTGTCAGATTCTACCGAGCGGTTTAATATGTAGCTTCTCGAGAACAATAAAGCTAGAGGAGTTATCTTATGGGCTGCAATAAGGCTTCCTCGGGATGTGATGTTCAGCTTGTTTATGCGTGAACCTCTGAGGCTATGATAGGATGGACTGCTGATAAACAACTTGTCACGTTTCATCGGATGCCACAAAGTCCCGTCACATTACAGACCCTGGACTTTGGTCCCCGGTGCAAAGGGTGAACTTCTGTTAATGTAATAAGTATACAGATTCATGCCTTTGTTAAAGAATCAAATAGGAACCGAACAATGTGTGTGTCTGTGACGGATGCATCTTTCTGCATCAGTAGAGTAACACTACAAAGTTTCAGGATAAATGTGTAAGGGGGGGATTATCCAAGAAAGCGGAGCGCTTTCCCTTTCTTTCCCTGTTAGGATTTCCTGTCCAGTTTTATGGGGGTCGTGCAGCTGGCAGGCGCCCTCCTGTTTCTGTCCATAATAATGACAGGCATCCATTAGTGCACGGTAGAAACACGAGACACAGAGGTTAACTCAGCCACCTACTCACCTCCCTTCCTATCTTTAGGCCTGATAATTGTCTTTTAGTTTCGGTAAAGCAAATAACCGCTGATTGATGCTTGGTTTGTGCTCAATCCCAAACATGCTGCGAGCTGACGACTTCAACAACGTTGACATTTAGAAATACTGTTATGGAGGTATTTTGTGTGTTTGAAGGACTATAATTGGTACATGCTCTTTACTTTATCTCATTGTTGTGTGTACGGCATTAGCGCACTAACATGGAGGAGTTAAATGTACTCTCACAAGATCGCTTCAAACTGGGTGTGTCATTCTCCCACTCATGTGTCATGTTGACATCTCTGTTGTGTCATAAAAGTGGCTCTCCAGAGGTGGTAACTTGAAGTCGTGATACTTAGTTAGTATACGGACATGATGGGAAGAACCTTTACACAGCCATGGTTGAACCGGATCACTTTTTTTTGAGTCTCCTCGCATGTGTGGGATCTATATCGAGACTTTACACTACAGTGAACTTTATCTTGTTACAGGTTAAAATGCAGGAAGTTAGTTCTCTCTCTCTCTCTCTCTCTCTCTCTCTCTCTCTCTCTCTCTCTCACACTCTCTCTCTCTCTCTCATGCTTTTACTTAGATTCAAAGTGCTGCCCGTTGGACGTTGTGTTCATATCACTAGCAAGACCTACGAAGACCCAATTTAACCCATATTGTATTAATTTGCTAACATTGAAATGGTATTGGTCGAACATCTACTATTTTATACGTTTTTTAAAAATCATCTCAAATTGCATACGCCGTATAAAAATGTTTCATGAGAAAAAAAGGGAAAACATTTTCTTTTGAGGAGTCTATATTTGATTGAATGTACTGGGCATTCATCACTTTATATTTAAAGAAAATCCGAAAAGAATATAGATTCAAATATAACAGAAGAGTGGTGGAATATCTGTAAAACACAATGCACATCCACTTGCTCGCAAATTCTGCGGGAATTCAACTGGAAGAACGTGGTCAGATATTTAATTTACCTGAAAATTCAGAGATGTTTTTCGGAGGTTCAACAACCATGCTGGAGAGCATGTAAAGAGATTGCTTTGCCCTAGAATACAAGACTACTGGGACAAATTATGGTTTGTTTTAAAGAAAATTGTAGGATACTGAATACCCAAAACATTCAAGGTGCTCTATTTGAAGAATCCAACAGAAAAAATATTACAAAAAAGATGGGTACCTGATAAAAATGCTTCTGACAGCGAGCAAAAAAAAAGGAATAACAAGTTTATGGTACAAACAAGATCTCCCCACCTTAGAGCAGTGGGTGTGCACTGTGGAGAAATAATTTATTGCGAATAATAATACAGGAGACCCAATTCATGGACGAATGTGAAAAACAGATTGACTATGGGAAAAAAATAAGGACACTACTTACTGTGGCAACCCATGACCCATGCGAAAGGGCAGGCTGCACTGGGCAGGCTGACACAACCATTGCAATCAATGTGATCCTGGGTGTGGTCACACATGAGGCCTATCCATTGATTGCCCATGGAGCAGCATTTAAGTGCCGCATCCCAGACAGAAAGGTTGAGGACCAGAGGGATGAAGCACAGGTGCCAAACCCTCCACAACTCTGGGGTAAGCGGTCAGTGGCCGAATCCTCCTTGAAGAAAGAAGAGGAACTTCCAAAGAAAAAGCAGAACCCAGGCTTTCAAGAGCTTTCAAGATTTACCTAATTTTGTCTCCGACTGTCCACCCTCTCTGTCTAAGGTGTTCTCGCTCAAGGATGGAGAGATTAAAGGACCAGTGCGCAACTACTGAACAAAACCTCCACCCCACACCCGCCGCCTTTTGGAGAAGTTAGTTTTGGACATCCCGCCCCTTAATCTCCCTTCAACGTTTTGCCAATTAATACATGACTCTTTGTTAAATCACTTAAAGGCGGTCTCTCGGTTGTGTGTTTTCCTGAGTGTAAAAACCTACCTGATTCCCCGGGTTGCCACATTACGAACGCCGAAGTCTGGACTCAGAAAAATGAGTTGAGCATGGAAGATATTCCCCAACACTGCAATGTTGTTTTGCTTGTGTTATTTTTGTTTTGTTTATTTTTTTCCCTTTCTCTTTTTGTGTGTTGTATGTTCTAAAAAAACAGCTTAATGAAAATTAAGGGAAAAAAAGTTTTTTTTTTCTTTTGTCAGAGCAATCTTGTTTTTTTCTATTTTGGCTCTAATTCGGATCGTCACTTAGTCACGGGTAGCAGACAACAACGTCATTGTATTTGGCTAATATTGTCATTGTATTCTACATAGTCTGTCTTGCTGTGATTACTTATGTTTTGCGTTGTGTTCGTAGGGTTTATTATCACTTTAATGAGGGGAACAATTGGCTGAGGTTGACAGGTATGCAATTGAGAGTCTGTAAATAGAATTGTGCAGATAAGTCATTTTTCTAAGCTAAATTTGTCTATTTTCTTGTCCATACTCGTACTTGGTAAGACACTTTTTGGATATTCCGCAAACAGGTATGGTAGTTTCATTGAAAGCTCTACATTGCCTATCTGGGTGTGATATGTTTTCTGTTTTACTATCGGACGAGTACAAACAAAATTTCATGGGATGCTAATTCCCTATTTTGACTCACTGCAGTTCCTTGTTTTGACTATTGCATCATCGCTATGGGCCAATCATATCGCTGTTCTTTGAATTCCAAATCATATATATATATATATATATATATATATATATATATATATATATATATATATATATATATATATATATATATATGTATGTATATATGTATATTATGTGTATTTGTGTGTATATATGTATATATGCAGGGTTGGGTAAGGTTACTTTAACTGGATTACTTTCAATTACTTTTGGATTACTCCAATACCAAATATGCTAATAAAAGACAAAATAAACTAAATATGAATAAAATGATGACTCACAACACGTGGTAAGCTTTCTCTCCTGGCTTTGATCTCCGGCAAAACTAACATGAAATGCAACAGAAACGAAATGAAAATAAATCCAAACAGCTTGCCAATATCATTTTTGCCGTTCCATGTATTCCGTTACTTCCCAAGCCTGCACAAAATTTAGTCATTAGTATATATGTGTATATATATGTATATATATATGTATATATGTATGTATATATATATATATATATATGTGTGTGTATGTATATATATATATATATATATATATATATATATATATATATATATATATATTTGTGTATGTATATATATATATATATATATATATATATATATATATATATATATATATATATATATATATATAAAATAAAGAGGTTTCTTGTCACCACTCTTTGTATCCTCAAGTATTATGCACTTAGTCCTATCAAGTATCTCATTCATTGTGAAGGACATCCCACTAGAGAGGGGAAGGGTCAGATAGTGATATAAACGTTTCCTGTCAGCACTCTTCTCATCAAACTTTCAGCAATTATTTTTGTGCGCTGCCAAATTAAAATTTTATGGGATATCTGATCCAGTATGGCAAAAGTCAATGAGGTCGTTGTGAGTTTATTTATCACTTTGAGACATTTTAATAGTTAAAAAAACTTGTGTAATATGATTCAACATTTTATATGTTAACAACAACCTGTTCCACTAAATTATTTCATCCAATCAAAGCTGAAGGCCTTAGACCACCCATGTTAAACTCAAGGCTCATGAAACTACAATGTTGTACCAAATTATGAGAGGCTGTTTAAGAAGTCAATCATACTTGCTCTCATATACAACATCATACACATGCACAAGTATACTCTCATACAAATACAGCCATACGCCACGCAGAAACACTACTATATTCTCTCACACTGTACACAGTGCTATACTCCCTGACACATACTACTTTACTCTAATTCCCCACTATCCTCTCTTACTATACTCTCAGACACACACTACTACAATTTCTCACACATACTATTATACTCACATACACACGCTACAATATTCTCGTACAGCCTCTCATACATACACGCCATACTATCTTGCATATACCATACTCTCATACTTGCATTCCCAGACTTTCTCACACCTATTACTATACTCTCATGCATACACTACTATACTCTATCTTACACACATTACTATACTCTCAAACATAACCAACTGTGCTGTTACAGATACACTACTATACTCTCCGACATTTCCTACTATACTGGGAGCAACTCCAGTTTGACGTCGTACAGTACAACATAATAAAATTGAGAGGTGAGTTGATCATTACAACAAGTCTGAAAAGCCCGATAGTAATAGCAACTTTAACGGTGTGTCAGAGTATAGAGGTATTTGTGCGGGAGTATAGTAACATGAGTATGAGAGTATAATAGTAGGTGTGAGAGATTTCAATAGTGTGCATAAGAGAGTATAGTAGTGATTGATAGTGATTGGCTTCTTACTACCCCTTTTTGAACATATTATGTAACATTATTTTGTTGTTGAGTAATTGTTTTTGTCTTGTTGTAGAGTTATTGTTTTTGTTCTGTTTTTTATTTTAATGTTCAAATAAAGTTTTCATTCATCGTGCATGGGTATGACTGTGTCTGTATCAGAGTATAGTTGTGCATGTTATACAGTATGTGAAAGAAAGTATGATTTACTTCTCAGACATCTTATAATTTGGTCTTACATCGCACAATCAAACACTTGCACGCTTCAGTACCATTGCCATAAGATTTGATGATAAGTATCCTATGCTTAAATGAGCTACAGAAGCAGCTGAGTGTCACTTAGGCGAACGTGTGTAAAAAAAGTAACCTGTGAGTACTAACACGTCCAGTCTGCACAACAACATATGTTGGTGACCTTTGACTCCTGAACCGACATACCCTGACCTGAATCTCAACAGCGTCAAGTGTTAGGCAACATAACTGCCTTCATAGTTGGCGAGACCCCCTTATCTGTCTCTTTCCCGTACCTGTTAACGCTACTTGCTGGAGAACACCCACACACAAAACAGACGAATGAGGAAAAACGGTACTATGAAAAACTGTAATGGCATCAAAGGAAGCAACAGAGCAAAGCTTTATTTCATTGGGAATTATATTGTTAAGAGACTTATCTCCGTTTTTTTGTAATTTTTCTTTCTTCATTGCCCGAACGTAATATTTAAAAAAAAATTCAAAAATGCAACCCAAAAAAAGGAAAAAAATTGAAATACATCTATTAAAACATGAATGTAATATTGTTTTATATTATATATTATTTTATACTGTTCATTATTTTATTATGTAATCTATTCAATTACAAATCTGTAAAAAAAAATTAACATTGTTTTAGTTATTTCAAGATTTAAATTCAGTAATTATGGTTAAATAATTAACTATCTTACTATTTACTTAAAGGATAATTATGTATACATAAGGGAATTACAGTGTTCATGAGCATAATGTTCTGTACAATGACCACTGTAAATATGGACATATTCATTATATATCAATAATATATTGTTTTTAACGTTTTCATCCTTTTGTACATTTTACCTTTTCAATTTGATTGGCCAGCACTGAAAGGAGGAGTCATCTAATTTAGTTAAACTTGTATAATGACAATAAATGCCATTTAGTGTTCATAATTTTTAATTTAGTATTTAAAGGTGTGTTTAAAGAAATATTTTTTATAAATCAAACATTATTAGCTACTGTAAAGCTAAAATGTATTTCTGTTCAAAATTCTGATGAATGTAAATGATTATTTTTAGTATAATACCAAAAATACTTAAAACCAGGAAGAATTATTTTTCAGTTGAACAATATTTTATTTTCTCATAATGCAGTGAAAACATACTGCTTTATGCCATAAACAAGCGCGTAAGACTGTGAAAAACATATATTGCCAGTTGGAAAATGTGTTCAGCGCTAAATGTTATTGCACTACTTTTCACTGCACTATTGTCACAATGTACTATTTTTTATTGCACTACTATTACGAAAGGAAATTGCACTTACAACTAAAGCCAAACCTTGTAAATATTTTTCACTATGTCATTTTTCCTCTTTTCAGCCTTTCTTATGCGTTTATCTCGTTTATCCTGGAATGTCATGTCTAATCTCGCTTCAAACAATGTTCACTATGTTCTACTCAATAGCAATAAAGCCTATTCTGTTCTATACTCGGCTAAATGAACGCAAACGCTGGAGTTATTCAGATTCATGTGTTATGAATGTCAAAGGTCTAATTTGACTCATCTATCAGTGAATGAGTTGAAAATATTGTGGAGGGAACTCAAAGTACAATAGTATTATTTAAGTTTGTTGTATATTTATGAATCAGATACTTTCCGATGAACTAACAAAAAATGTCCAAAACTCCTTGGCAGAGATAACCATGCATTTATGCTCAGTTAATTCATGTGAAAAAAATCAAAACTGTGGCTTGACATCATTTTGCTGCGCCGGTGAAAAACATTTGCTCTTGGAGTGTCAGTTTGGAGTCCCTTTTGTGAATGTGAGGTCAAAAGGGCAGTGCGAGCGTGTGAGTGACAGCAGTAATGGCACACAGGGCTAAATTTAAATCCTAGGAGGAACAGCCTTGACTCATGTGTGGACCCTTTTTTTCCATACAACATTGTCAGCATCCATATGACTTTATGCCACTTTTTATTTTGGAACACTTGATGACGACATCTGAAGTGTGAAATAGGTCGGTTTTATTTTGGGAAGTAAGCTTCCTTTAAAAAAAAAAATAAATATATATATATATATATATATATATATATATATATATATATATATATATATATATATATATATATATATATATATATATATATCTCATCTCATCTCTTCTCATTAGCTGCACCGCTTATCCTCAGTAGGGTCGCGGGGGTGCTGGAGCCCATCCCAGCAATCATCGGGCAGTGGGCAGGGGACACCCTGAACTGGTTGCCAGCCAATCGCAGGGCACACAGGGACAGACAACTCATTCACACCTAGGGACAATTTGGACCGGCCAATCCACCTGAAATTTATGTCTTTGGAATGTGGGAGGAAACCGGAGTGCCCGGAGGATACCTAACGCAAGCACGGGGAGAACATACAAACTCCGCACAGGAAGTCCGGTAGCTGGATTTGAACCCACATAGGAGGTTCCCAAGAACTGTGCCTGCACACGCGCTAACCACTGCGTCAAAAGACAGTTGACAAGAAAAACAACCAAGTTTCCCTCCATCTAAAATAACTTTGTGTTCTTCATCACCTACCATTTACGAAATGTTGGGAACAGACTCTCACATACGGATACAATTTGGGGGTTAAGTCTGCGAGACTAAGCCCCCATAATCATATCGTCGCCTTCTCATCGACAACCCCTTACTTCTCTAGACCCTTAGAGGCAACTATAGCAGGCGGACGAAAAAAAACAAGCTTTACATTTTCCACTTTCATTTGAAAGGCCAATATCGTAACAGTGAGACCCATGATAACATCAAACTGTGTCTGTTGGACCCATCCAGTATGGCTGGCTGTCTACGTATGGGTATGCTCGTGATGTCACACATCAACTATTTATTTGGATTTATAAATTGAGGTCTTGATTTGTTGGTGGAAATGTTGAAATACCGTGGGAACGCTGTATACATTCAATGCTAATAAATGTTGTTAAACCTCTTGATTTGCTCCTGTTATGTATTACATGAACAATGTTGGCAAAAGCATTGACCAATTTCTCCTCTAAACGTGTGTCATAAATGTTTCCAGACATAACTATGTTGTTTCATATTCAGACCGCATGCGTTGTGGAAAAAAGCAGCTTGCCGTTTTCCTAGGTGTCGCAATTTTTTTTTTTTTAAATAACTAGATATTATTTAAATTCGCAGTGTTTAAAATGTACTAAAAAGTAGCGGCGTGTCGTCCCGAATTTGCGGAATATATTTTAATTGCAGTGTCTGCTTGTTGGAATTGATTTGATTGATCCCTGAGAAAATAGGAGCCCTCGTGAGGGTCTGTTGTACTTTGCGGATGCGTTGGCTGCAGTCGTTATTTTTCTAAATGTTGCTGGTTGCTGATTGGTAGAGACAGTTGAAAGCTCAAGCATCGTGTTTTCCCACACAGGACGTGCAGGTTTTGAAGTCGGGGTGTGTTTTCACTGAAGCTTCCTTAAGCTTCCATTGCCTGATTACTGATTACAGGTACAGTGAACCCCTCGCTATAACCTAGTTCACTTTTCACTGTCTTGCTACTTCACTGATTTATTTTGTGTATTGTGTTCTGCAATCCAACTGGCTATGGTTTCTCTGCTTCTTCTCTGTCTGATGATTCAAATCATTATTTGATAGTGGAATAGTTATTTGTTAAAAAAAGGTTATGCATATACAAAGCTGCCCTACTCACAAACGACATCCGGACGATCGTTTGTAAATTGAATTTGTTCGTAAGTTGCTTCAGTGCTATATTTTGTATGTTTAAGGTTTGTCAAAAATGTAGGTGTCATATTTGACCCTAATCTGTCCTCTCAAACACACGTTAAGAATATCACTAGAACAGCTTTTTTCCAATTTGGCAACATTGCTTAAATTTGCCCTATGCTGTCTCAGTCGGATGCAGAGATTATAATTCATACGTTTGTTACCTCCCGTCTTGATTACTGTAATGCACTACTCTCCGGTCTCCCAAAGTCCAAAATCAAGAGCCTTCAGCTGGTACAAAATGCTGTAGCAAGGCTTTTAACTAAGACAAGAAAGTTTGATCACATTACCCCGATTTTAACTAACCTGCATTGGCTCCCTGTTAGCCTAAGATGTGATTTTAAGGTTCTGTTGGTAGTATACAAAATCATACATGGACTTGCTCCCTCATATCTTTAAGATTTAATTTCCCCCTATGTTCCAATCCGGGGCCTTCGCTCTGAAAATGCTGGTCTACTAGTTATCCCAAGAGCCAAGAAGAGATCCGCAGGTTCGAGAGAGTTTTCCATTCAGGCCCCGGTACTGTGGGATGCTCTTCCCCCTGAGATTTGATCTGCAACCTCAGTGGAATTGTTTAAATCTAAGCTTAAAACACACTTCTATTCTATAGCATATGAATAACCTATATTTTATGTTGACAATATCTGTTTATTATTTGTTATTGCAATATCCATTGCAGCCTGGTCATCCTGGAAGGGGGATTACCTCATGTACAATCCCTTTCAAGGTTTTTTCATTTTCCTCATGTTGAGGTTTTTGAGTTTTTCCTTGCCCCGATGTAGGTTTTAGATCAGGGGATGGTGTAAAAAATAGTCTGTAGTTTGCAATAATCTGTGGTCTGTGGAGCCCTTTGAAACTCGTTGTGGTTAAGGGCGTCACAAATAAACATGACTTGACTATAAGTGTGTTTAAGGCTTGTATAAGTAACCTGCATTGTTTTGTACTAAAAAATTAACATTTCATAAAATAATATGCTGTATTAAGATAAATAAAGTTAAGTTTTACTTACTTTTGGAAAATGGGCTTCAAGAGTTAGGTGACTTCCTCCTCCGTGGTAAAAAGTGGGCGAAAAAATAGCGATCCAACCATTTTCTAAACCTTATTTCACTTTCATTTGAAAAAAAACGGCCTCTTCTTTACACTTACCAACCATATTGAATGGACGCACGAGATATTAAAAAGAAAAATTTTCAAAGCGCGCTGGAGATACAGTATAGAATGTTTACACCCGAACTAGAAAGAGGAAGCGGATTTCTTCTTTGGGGTAGATGCTGGGTGACCTCTCAAAGTGCCACACTCCGGTAGCGGCAGAAAGAAGCCCTGCAGTACTGTCCTGTCTTCGGAAAAAGGTGCACACAAAACAACATCTAACTTACAGCAATGTCCGAATATTTGTCGACATCCCGAAAAAAGATTTCGTAGCTACTGTTTTTCATAAGTCGAATGGTCGTAAGTAGGGGAGCGTATGTACTTTAATTTGCTAAACTAATGTTTGTTAGAAGTGTTTGTTCTCTTGTGGCATTGTGTACTAGTGTATTTAAC